>NC_051316.1:64002192-65311567 GCF_015220235.1 Choloepus didactylus
TTTAAAAATGCAGGATCTGGGATCCGACTTCTCAGTAGGTGGGGTGAAGAGGGAGGAGTTAAGGCCTAGAAATGTGCATTTCAGTCAGCTCATTGGCGATTCTAAGGCGGTGACCCGGCTACTACGCTGAGAACCCCACACTGGAGCGTACGTAGAAACGTTCTCAGATTAGGAGGGGGAGGGCCTGGCGCGGAACAGCGCGCGGCCAGGAGCGTGCCGCTCCCCAGCAACGGCGCATGCGCCGGCTCGTGCGGAGACGCCGCGCGGCTTCGCGGGCCCTGCTCTTCCAATCGGAACCCGGCATTCTCGGAGTGCGTATCCTGGAGTTGCCGGCTGCGAGAGGACAGGGGCGGGCCCGGGCGGAGTCGGGGAGGCCTGCGAAAGTCTTTGAAGGTCTGCGAAGGTCTACTAGGGAAGGGTAACCTTCCCAGCCTCCGGAAGTGGCTGTTGTAAATTTCATCTCTCTAGTCCTTCTCCATCCCTTTTGCTATTTGCCTCGCCTCTCCGCGTCCTAGAGTCCGTCGGGTTCCAACAGTTTTTGCCCTTTATCCCCCGCGGTGTCTGGGCCTCCTTCCCCTGAGACTGGAAGCTGCCTCTGGGGTCTGGGGGTGTGCGGTCTGGACCACGGGAGACCGCTGAGGTAACCGAGGGATATGGGGACTTCGAGACGATCGACTTGGTCGGGAGGTGCCGAGAGGAACGGTATGGGGAGCTGCAATGAAGGTTATGGGGACACCGAGTTAGTTTGGGCTGTGTTGGGGCCGTTCGTGTCACTTGTGGGGACACGCCTCCAGCTCCATGGGCTGGTCTCTCCATACTCCTTGGAGGAAGCTCTCCCAGGAGCATCCTAGCCAGAGACTGCTGCCGCAGTACCCAGAGGATTGAGGATTGGGCAGGGACCAGAGGGCTTGGACTTGGACTTTCTCAAGGTTTACAACTCCGACTGCGAGGCTCTTTACCTCTCGAGAATCGGTCGGCCCCTCGAGAGCAAGGACCACGTCTTTTTCATCTTTTTTTTTTTTCTTTCCCTTTCTTTAAATCCCAGCCACAAGCTAGGCACTATATAAATGTTTGATGAACGAAAGGATAACTTCTCCTAGGCTGTTCTGCAGCTTCTGCTGCCTACCCTTTAGGACTCGTAAGAGATTTAGATAAATCGGCTGTGAGTTTTTCCGAGGCTGTAATGTTTTGAATGTTTTTTTATTCCTGTGTGATATTTATCCTAGGCAAATCCATATTTATTTGTTTTAAGAGGATCTCAAATGATATTGCAAAAGTTTACTTGAACAGAAATTGCTGTTCAACTCTTTCAAATACTTTACACATCGGTGTTTTATAGTTTTTGTCACGACCTTGGAGAAAAGAACCTACTTTTGACACTTGTTTTATTTAGCAGTTAGTGCCTAGTGACAACAAAGACAATGGTAGAACAGGAGAGGAACACAGTATCCCATGAAATACAGAGGAAACAAAGGAAGTGCGGCCTGTGAAGAAGAAAGATAAAGGGCTTAGTGAGGGGCGTTCTGTTTTAATACTGGCTCAGCCATTTATTAGCTTCCTGACCTGGGGCAAATCACCTGCCCTCTTTAGGCCTTAAGTTCCTTATCTGTCACCTAGGGAAGATGGAGCTGGTCTCTAAAGTCCTGTTTCATTTTAAAATTCTATGATTATTTCAGCTCCTTTATTTGTCTTGTTTTAATGAAAGACCAATTACCACTTTAAAGGTGAAGTGTATCATATAACAATGCTGATAGCATTGTTGTGAAAATAGGATGGACTTCTGGAGTCAGCCAGATGTGGGTTTGAAGTCTGACCCTCCCCTGATTAGCTTTATGCAAGTTACCAGATCTCTCTGAGTCTGAGTTTTCTTTTCTGTGAAATGTGCATAATAATCTCAGAGGGTTACTGGGAGGGTTAAATGAAATCATGTTGGCCTAACCCAGTATCTGACACATAGAAAACACTCAATAATAGTAGTTTCTATCTTTCCATCACCCCCTTCCCTTTCCAAATCTGATCTGTGTAGACACACTGAGAGATGAGTACATTGTGAATGACCCACCGAAGGGCCCAGATGTGAGTTTGAAGTCATGATTTTGGATGAGGTATCTGACTAGGTGGTAGGAAAAGTTTGTAGCAGCAGTGGTTCTGAAATCTAAAGTTAATACGTTAACATAAAAACCTACTTTAAACTTTGCCTGCATCCACTGCTGCTATAGGATGGCCTGGTTTTAGCCCAGCCCTATGGAAGTACTATGTGGATTGAGAATCCACAGTAGATTAGGGTTGTCATTTGTTGAGAAGACTGACTTGTAGTTAGTTTGAATGTGGGGAAGAATGATCGATTTGAGAAATTTGCACCAGAGAGCAGAAGTGCTTCCCTAACAGTCATGGTCTCACATACTCCCTGTCCAGGGGTGTGCGCTGGCCATGTCCTGAAAGCCAATAGTAAGGCAACAGCAGAGCTCTGTGTTGGCTGACTTAGGTTTGAATCCTGACGGTGTCACTTACTAGCGGTTATGACTTTTGGGCAAGTTACTGAATATCTATCTCTAATCCCCAGTTTCCTCATGTATAAAGTGGTGATAATAACAGTATTGTTCCCTTGGAGTTGTATAGAATCAAAGGAGATAATCTGTAGGAAGTTCTTAGCACAATACCTGGACAAGGAATTTTTGTCACAGATTGGAATAATGATGGCAGGAGTGGCTTTTTGCATACATACTGATAAAATGAGTATTTTCAAATGAAGAGTGGTATTCAAGGATTACACAGATATTGAAGAAGAAGAGAATGACTGGCGTTGATCATATGTTATTAGGTTTTTTTTTTTTTTTCCGTTTTTTAAAAATTGTGAACAAGTAGTTAGCAGATCTCACAGAATGTCATGGGTCATATTTCCACAACTTCAGCCATTTCCATTATTGTAAAATAAAACATACCTACAGAAAGGTGTCATCTCTCAATGTACAGCTCAACAAGCAGTCATATAGGTAATTTCAAAAATTGTTATGGGTTACAGTTCTACAATTTCAGTTCTTTCCTTATTAGGCAATGCAAGGTATATACAGAAAGGTGAAGAACGTCAATGAGCAGCTATAGAGCAAATTCCAAGGGATGCTATAGGCTACAGTTCCACCATGTCGTTTACCTCCTTCCAGCCATTCCAACACCCCAGTGTAAAAATATATATATATAATTAAATTACATGAAGTTTCAGTATTCATAGACCTTTATTCAGTCATTAGTTGCTACTCCTTCCTCTCACATAATCTCTTTCTTCTCCATCTTCAGGGGGTACCTAGGCAGTCAGCACCGTAACTTGATATGATGAGTTTTTAATTATATAGATTAGCCAAATTGTTGTTTTTCTTAACTTTGTTAAGTTTTAAAGGGAAGTTTCCAGTAAATATAGGAACAAATATTATGTAGAGCAGAACAGTTCTTTAATTTAGCTTCCTATTCCATTGACATTTTCATTACTGCTCCACCTTCTCTGAGGCCTGGGGCACCAACACTCGTTCTAAACAGTGGAACAGCCAAGCTCCCCTCAATTTCCCCAGCATCTGAGAACCCTTAGGTGGCAGCATTCTTAAACTCTGGGGCACTCAAACCCACCCTATCCGTGTGCTTGGGTTGGTCCACTTTCCTGGCCCAAGGTTTCTTGACTTCAGACCTTAGCTTCCATGGTTCTGCCCTTGAAGTCATCCTTCCTTCAGTTTGTCCCTTCTCCATCCTCTCCAGTCCAGGCTGGCAGTGTTTTCATCTGTACAGATCTTGCAAAAATTTGTTAGCTTGGCATGCAGCATACAGGGGTCAAAATCATCAGCTAGTAGGGCTTTCCACACATTCTTCCTGGATAACTCCATCTCCAGTCCTGGCTTGTACTGAAGTGGCTGACTGCTTCTAGGTTTCGTTAAATCCTCGTGTGATGCATTATCCTTTGGGGTCTCACTTTTTGGAAGCCCAGACTTTTCCAGACCGTTAATTTCTGGTTTCTTTGTACCCAAGAGTTTAGTTCTCAGCTTAGCTCTTTCCTCTTGCATTTTACTATAAGCTGCAAGGAGAAGCCAGGCTGCATTTTCTGTATTTAGTTTTGAGATCTCTTCAGCTAAGTATTCCAGATAGTTGCTTTCAAATTCTGCCTTCCATCTGACACCAGGACTCAATCTTGCCAAATTCTCTGCCACTTTAAAACAAGGATTGCCTTTCTTCTGGTTTGCAATGATACATTCATCATTCCTGTCTCAGGACTTGTAGGAAGTATCTTTAGAATCCATATTTCTACCAACAGTCTCTTCAGAGCAATTTAGACCTTTTCTTTCAAGCTCCTCACATTTCTTCCAGAATTTTCCCTTTATCCATTTAAAAAGCCATTCCAATATGTTTGGTATTTGCAAAGTCAGCAGCACCCTACTTCTCTGGTACCAGAATTCTGTTCTGGCGTTTTGCATAATGGTAGCTTTAGTGAACCAGAACATGTAGGATTTAAAAAAATTCTTTTCATTATAAAATAAAACACAGATGCAGAAAATCACATAAAACAAATCTATGACTTAAAGAATCAGTAGAAAGTAAGTACCCTTGTGACTACCCCCAGGTCAAGAAATAGAATTTTGTCACCTTTTATGTTCTCCATTCCAGTCACAAGCCCTCCCGTTAACTATTATTGTGATGTTACAGAAATTACTTCCTTGCATTTAAAAAAATTTTATCATGCAAATGTGCATCCCTAGATGCTAAGTCCTCCCCATTAAACATTTTTTTTGATGTGTCTTTTACATCTATTCTATAGATTTTTATCTCCATTCCTTCCTTTTCTTTTAAAGATCCCATACAATTTTCCATAGTTTATATTTGCTGGTTGTATCCCCATGATTCATCTTCCTCTCTCTTGTATTTCTCGCATCCAGAAGCTTGGTCAGACTCAGGCTTCATTCTTTGGTAAGACTACATTGGTGGTATATGGCAAGATTATAGGAGATACATAATGTCTAGTTGTCTTTTTGAGAATGATGTTAGTAGTTGTTGATGCTTAATACCTGTATCTATTTATTCATTGGTTTTCATTTCTTTTTAATTAATTAGTTTGAAAATGACTATAAATAGACACTTTTCCTCATCTATTATTTCATAACCAAGTGGTACAGTTCATATGGGAAGGACAGGATAATTGCTTGTAGTTTCCCTTTATTCATCAGTTTTTAAGACAAGGATTAAAATTTTTTTTCCTAATTTATGGAGTTAAACATATTTGATGGATTTTTATCCATTGCAATAATTATCTTTATTGAAGTTTGAATTGTTCCATCTTTGGCCAAGAGGAGCTTCTTCACATTGCCTCCTGGGTCCTTTTGCTAAGACTTTAGTAGTCTTTGATAGCTTCCTTGCTATCTGGTGTGATAAGATGTTCCAGGCTTACTTTGTACATTTCCTTCTCAAGACATGAAATTAACCCTTTCTTCAAGAAGCCTCCCACTCCACCTTTTTTTTTTTAATTAAATTCAGTTTTATTGAGATACATTCACCTACCATACAGTCATCCATGGTGTATAATCAGCTGTTCACAGTACCATCATATAGTTGTACATTCATCACTCCAATCTATTTTTGAACATTTTCCTTACACCAGAAAGAAGAACAAGGATAAAAAAAAAAAAGTAAAGAAGAACACCCAAATCATTCTCCTCATCCCACCCTATTTTTCATTTAGTTTTTGTCCCTATTTTTCTACTCATCCATCCATATACTGGATAAAGGGAGTGCGATCCACAAGGTTTTCATAATCAAGCTACATTGTTATACAATCATCTTCAAGAGTCAAGGCTACTGGGTTGCAGTTTAATAGTTTCAGGTATTTACTTCTAGCTATTCCAATACATTAAAACCTAAGAAGGATTATCTATATAGTGCATAAGAATGCCCACCAGAGTAACCTCTTGACTCCACTTGAAATCTCTCAGCCAGTGAAACTTTATTTCGTTTCATTTCGCATACTCCTTTTGTTCAAGATGTTCTCAATCCCATGATACTGGGTCCATATTCATCCCCAGGAGTCATATCTTGCCTTGCCGCTGCCAGTCAGGTCCCACGTAGAGGGGAGGGCAATGAGTTCATCTGCCGAGTTGGCTTAGCTAGAGAGAGAGGGCCACATCTGAGCAACAAAGAGGCAACAAAGGGGCTACTCTTAGGCACAATTATAAGCAGGTTTAGCCTCTCCTTTGCAGTAATGAGCTTCATAAGGGCAAACCCCAAGATAGAGGGCTCGGCACACCAAACCGTCAATCCTCAGTGTTTGCCACTGCACCTTTTAAACAAGTGAGAAAAGGTGTTTCAAGAGCACAATTGGGAGGACTACCAAATGCGTATTGTTCCAGGGCTGGTCATTGCTCCTAGGCGTTTTCAGTGGACTGGGCAAGAAAATAAATGTATGCATGTGTATATAGATAGATATATAGATAAAATAACATACAGTCATTTTAATATAGATAAAATACCACACATTCATTTTAGTACTTCCAATTTAAATTCAAGAACACAAAGCTTTTAGCTAATGTCTTCTCTATTATATTTGTATCAGCTTTCTTCCACATCTAGAATCCTGGTTCTCAGAGACACAGAGGATGATAGAATTTGAATAATTCTTGTAATTACTCATTTCTTTGATCCTACATTACAGAGGAAACAGTCTCAAAATAACAGCTATTATTACCAGAGATATGATTGCTGAAAACATTGAAAAAAATTTTTTTTTCATATGCTCTCTCCCTAATAAATATATGTATTTTTAGGGTTGTGATATACCTACATTGCCAGAGCATATCTCCATTACCTATTACTATGTCTTTCTGAACCTCTTTTAGTGTTAATTCTACAGATAACTATGTATTTAATACCTGCCACCTGTCCCTATGTTGATGTTTCTCTAGTCAATATGGTTCTCTGAAGTTCATTATCTATTATATTCTTCAGGAAGGGCTAATGGAAACAATATTCCCTGATTTCTTATATGTTGGTAACAGTTTGTACCCCTTATCCTTGAAAGTCAGTTTTGCTGGATAGAAAGTCTTTGGCTTGCACTTTCTTTTCTTGAATATCTTAAATATTTTATTCCATGTTCTTTGGGCATGAATGTTGCTGTTGAAAAGTCTAAGGGTAATCAGATTTTCTTTGCCTTGTAAGTCATGTGCTTTTATTTTCCTAGATACTCAAAGGAATTTTTTCTTTTTCTTAAAGTTCGGTAATTATCTTAGAATATATTTTGATGTTGGTTGTGGTGGTTCGTTATTCTCAGGGATGCAGTCAGCTTTTTCAATATCTAGATGAATTTATTATTTTTTTTTTATTTTTTATTTTTATCATCATTTTATTGAGATATATTCACATACCACGCAGTCATACAAAACAAATCGTACTTTCGATTGTTTACAGTACCATTACATAGTGGTACATTCATCACCCAAATCAATCCCTGACACCTTCATTAGCACACACACAAAAATAACAAGAATAATAATTAGAGTGAAAAAGAGCAATTGAAGTAAAAAAGAACACTGGGTACCTTTGTCTGTTTGTTTCCTTCCCCTATTTTTCTACTCATCCATCCATAAACTAGACAAATCAAACTGTTTTTCTATTAGCTGCATGAATCACTGACTTTTAAATATCCCTTGGTATCTGTCTATAAGAGCCATTAGTTGGTTCTCAGCATTATAGTTCCATCTCCATTTCAGTCTGCTTATTTGAGACCCTTTTCTTTTAGTAATCTCTCTCTGAGACTTGTTTATTGAGAAGCAGGGACAGAGCAGTTTATCACTTTTATATTTTTGTCTCCTAGATAACCATGTAGACCCATAATTTCACTAATAAACTTTTATTACATCTTTCCACTAGACCAAGTCACCCCAAGTGTTACCTACTCCCTTCCTTTATCAAGGATCTTTATAATTTCTCAGTGAGTTCTGTATTCAGTGATAAAAATGGACACTTTGCTGGGCACTGTCTGTATGTATTTCTTAAATCTAGCAACTATATAAGTTTGATATGGTTATCCCCCTGATATAGTTATCCTTTTTTTTTTTTTTTTTGTCCATGAAGAAACTGACCCAGAGAGATTAAGTGAATTGCCCAAGGCTGCTTACCTCGTGAGATACCTATTGGAATCCTAGCTCAGATCTTTCTGAATCCAAAGCTCATGGTCTTTTTTAGGGGATATTAAGAGGCACTTATGGATCTTGATATTTGTATCTGTTTAGACTTAATGAATTATTGTATTTCTCTGTTTAAAATGTTAGCTCAGATTCCTTTACACTATAGTAACGTAACTTACTTGAAATGGTTGGCTATGTATAATTTGAAGTAACTCCCATGGAAGAGGGTCTAGGGAGAATGCTAGTGTACATGCTAAATACTCTCCTCTTTCCTGATTTCTTCCACTTCCATCCCTTGGGAGAAAATCTTTGAGAAGACTATGTTGGCTTTGGTTTGGTAGTACTTTGGCCTCTTTGATTGCAGTGTTGCATAGATAATGTATCATTTATGAAAAAGGCCTTGAGGACCTAAAATGTTTCTGAACTAACTTTCTTTCAAGTGGAATTCTGGATCATAAAGATAGACACTGTAATTCCTTTTCTAAGTTCAAAAATAATGTCATTATTTTATTTCTGTAATTTTTTTCCTTTTCAGAAATTGAAGAATTTAATAATATCGTTATCTGTTCTTACTACTCAGAAGGAACAGTTTTTTAAAACATTTTGTTATTTTGCTTTTAAAATATAAAAGTAGAACATAGCTTTTAAAATAAAAATATTACATAATTGTTATAGGATAAATTTACAAATGAAAATAACCAAAGAAAAGAAAAATCACCCATAGTCTCAGTACTCAACTGTTACATTGTTTATTATTTTAACAGATTTAAGTCCATCTATCCTACAAGCCACAGACGTCTTGGACAGTTTTAAGCATCTATAACGACGTATATTGTTAAGAAATAGTGGGGTAATTTGAAAGATTTGGAAGGCAATCATGAGTTTAAACATTTCAAGTAATGCCACTGGTGAAAACCAAAGGTAAGTCTACAGTTTCTTCCTTTAGTTGAGGAATGCTGCTGAATGCAAGGAACAGGGAGAAGTAAGTGCATGGTGGGGCTAATTTTTTTTAAAAAATGCAATTTTATTGAGATAGTCACATAACATACAATCCTTCAAAGTGTGCAATCACTTGTTCACAGTTTCATCATAATTTTAAGAATTCTTGTGGGATGACAAAGGAAGTAGAAATTTTACGTACTGGAGGAGCAGGAATAATACCTTATAGGAATTGGAACGAGATTCTTTGTTAATTTGGACCACAAAGGTCCATGTTGTCTGTATTTTGTCCTGTCAATAGAGTTGCTTATTCTTTTCTACTGCTCTAAATTTTTTCTTTTCCTTATCTCTCTGCCTATTCACATTTCTGTTTGGTCATTCCTTTGACTTGTGACTAATTCCACATCTTTTCTTATTGCCCTAACTCTAATTCACAGCTTCTGTTCACGCATTCTTTCAGCTTTGGCTCCTGTTGCTTCCAGCTTCTTTTACTTGTTCTTTCTCAATTTACATTCCAAGAGAAAGCATCTAATTACTATTGCTCATCTTTTCATACCATTGATTTCTACCTTTGGGTGAGGGGCCTACCTTTGGTTCAATCAGCTCTGCTGGGGGAGTACATAATATATTACTGGCTGATTAGAAGAGTGTAACTCATATTATGCTTTAAAAAACTAAGTACAGAAATCGAAAATAAATGTTTAGGAACTTATAGTCATGTAACAGTAATTTTATGTCTGTTGAGTCTAATAATAAGACATTTGGGCTTGTATTTTATATGTCTGTTTTGTAAATTTCTTTTTTGGCAATCCGTTTTTAATATATTTCACAAAAGCATTATAGATCACTAAAAAAACTATTGGCCATTCATATACAGTTGATCCTCATTATTTGCAGATTCTGTATTTGCAAATGCACCTACAAAATTTATATGTAACTCCAAAATCAGTACTTAGTGATTTTGCACTCATTTGTGGACATGTGTGTGTGGAGTGGTGAGAAATTTGAGTCACCCAACACCCAGGTTCCCAGCTGAGGTTGAACAAGGTGACTATCTTTTGTTTTAGCGCTCAAACTGTAAACAAGTGTGCTTGTCAAGGTATATTTAGTGACACTTTTTTTCACATTTTAGTGCTTTTTGTTGATGATTTTGCTTGTTTAAAATGGCCCCCAAGTGTAGTGATGAAGTACATTGTCTAGTGTTCCTAGCTCACGAAGGCTGTGATGGTCTTAGGGAGAAAATACATGCATTTGTTCAGGCATGAGTTGTAGCATAGGCCAGAGTTCAGTGTTAGTGAATTGACACTATTTCATAAGCTCCAATTACCTGCCTCCTATTGTAATTTATAATTAAACTTGCTTACATTTATGCTCAGAGGCTTTGTTTAAATGTTGTTCTAAAATGTTTTACAGGTAATCATATTGTTTTTAGATGAGGTTAAATGAGAGTAGTCTCTAAAAGGCTGATGAAACAAAGAACTTATTAGAGAATCATCTTATACAACTTTAAGGAGGAAGCAAAGGATACAAGGTATCTTTAAACAGAAACACACATAAAACAAGATTTGGTACTGATTGGTTGAGGAAATGTGACCGGAGGCTTGCGGGAACCTAAGCCTGTATTTCTTCTGTGGGCAGTGGTTCAATATTAGCTAATTTATTGTTTCCGGTGATGTTATGGAACATAGCTACCACAAATAATGAGAATTGAGAATTGATTGTATCTTCTTTGGTGGAATGTCTACTCAGATCTTTTGCCCATCTTTATTGACCTGTAAGAATTCTTTATATATTTTGAATATAAATTTTTTTAATCAGATATATGGTTTGCAGTTTTTTCTTTTTTTTTTTTTTCCCTTTCTTTGGCTTGACTTCATTTTCTTAGGGTGATATCTTTGGAAGTGCGGAAGTTTTTAATTTTGGTGAAGTTCCATTTATCAAATTTTTTTCCTCAATTAATTGAGCTTTTGGTTTTGTATCTTAGAATTTTATCTTTGCCCAATTTAAGGTCATGGAGATTTTTCTCTTATGTTTTCTTCTAAAAAGTTTATAGTTTTAGCTCTTACATTTAAGTCTTTGACCCATTTTAAGTTAGTGTTGTCTATGGTGTTAGGTAATGGCCTAAATTCATCATTTTCTGTATGTGAATATCCAGTTGTTTCAGCACAATTTGTTGAGAAGTCTGTTGTTTATCCATTGAATTGTCTTAGCACTGTTGTTGAAAATCAGTTGACCATATATGTATGGGTTTAGTTTTGGACTCTCAATTCTGGTTCATTGGTTTATCTGCCTGTTCTTAATCCAGTACCCTACTCTTTTGATAACTATAGCTTTTGTGGTATGTTTTGAAATTAGGAACTGAAAGGTGTCTCACTTTTTCTTCTTCAAGTTTGTCTATTCTGGATTCTTTGCCCTTCCATATTAGTTTTAGGATCCACTTGCCGATTTCTGCAAAAAGCCTGCTAGGATTTTGATAGGGCGTATGTTGAATCTGTAGATCAATTTGGGGAGATTTACAAACTTCATAATTTTGAGTCTTCTAATGTGTGAACATAGAATGTTTTTCCATTTATGTAGGTTTTCAATTCTTTCAACAATTATTTGTACTTTTTCAGTG
Source organism: Choloepus didactylus (assembly GCF_015220235.1). Taxonomy (NCBI): domain Eukaryota; kingdom Metazoa; phylum Chordata; class Mammalia; order Pilosa; family Megalonychidae; genus Choloepus; species Choloepus didactylus. The sequence goes on from NC_051316.1 coordinate 64,013,899, forward strand.
TAGAAATATTGCACTTTTGTCAAATTTATTCCTAAATTTATTTTATTCTTTTTGATGGTATTGTAAACGGAATTGTTTTTTTAATTTCATTTTTTGATTTTTCATTGCTAGTGTATACAAGATAAATTGATTTTTGTATATTGGTCTTGTTTTGTATGACTTTGCTAAACTCCTTTTTTGAGTTCTAGTCTTTTTTTTGTGTGTGGATTTTTTTTAGGATTTTCTGTTTACCAAATGATGTTCTTTGCAATTAAAAACAGTTTTACCTCTTCCTTTCCAATATGTTTGTCTTTTATTTCTTTATTCTTGCTTGATTGCACTGTCTACATCCTTGAATTCAATCTTAAATAAGTGTTACAAGTGGACATCTTTGCCTTGTTCTGATCTTAGGGAAGGCTTCCAGTTGTTCACTAGTAAGTGTGATGTTACTTGTAGGCTTTTCCTACATGCCCTTTTCCAGGTTGAGGAAATGTCCTTCTGTTCTTAGTTTGCTGAGTTTTTATCATTAATGGGTTCTAGATTTTGTCAAATGCTTTTTTTGTGTTTATTGAGATGATCATGCCATTTTTTGTCCTTTATTTCATTAAGGTTGTGCAATCCATTAATTGATTTTCAGTCTGTAAATCAGTTTTGCGTTTTTAGGATAAATCTTAGTTAAGTTGTGTAATCCATTTTAGATGTTATTGGATTTAGTTTGCTAATGTTGTGTTGAGAATTTTTGCATTTATATTTTTGAGGGATGTTGTTGGACCCTAGTTTTCTTTCCTTGTGATGTTTTTGTTTGACTTTAGTATCAAGGTAATACTGTTCTCATAAAATGAGTTGAGAAGTGTTCCCTCTGCCTGTATTTTCTGGAATTGTATGTGAAATATTGGCATTATCTCTGATAGTTCATAGTTTTCTCCTGTAAGGGTAGATTGATAGTAATATCCCTTCTCTTATTCCTTATTTTTGTAATGTGTCTCATTTTTTTTTATCTTTGTCAGTCTAGCTAAAGTTTTGTCAGTTTTGTTAATCTTTTCAAAGTAACATCTTTGGTTTCATTGATTCTCTCTATTGTTCAATTTTAATCTTATTTTAAAAATTTTATGTGCACATTATTCAAAGAATCCAGTCCACAAGGCTCCTCTTACTGCTGTTAGAAAAACAACAGCATTAATTTCTTCTAGACAGTCACTTTCTTGCTCCCTAAAAACAGTCATTTCAAAATCTTTGACCTGCTGTTTTTCATCTGTATTTCTTAAACATTTTTTTTATATTGCTATTTGATTTTTTTCAGTTTTAACCTTTATCTATTGTCTTCCCAGTACAAAAGGATCATAATTTAATTCTTATTCATTCCTGCCACCTTTCCCATCCTCTGATATATTGTAATCTTGTTTAGATCATTTATTCAGTGTTTACATTATTGTAATTATGGAAATTTCCCAGTTGAGCCATATAGTAGTATTCAGTGACTATTTTTTTCCTGGATTTAATAGTCTTGTTTATTGGTTGGTTGGTTTGCCTAGTTTCTGTGAACTTGTAAATGGAACTTCATACTCCAACCATGTTATATAAATCTCCTTTCAGTATGTTCAGTTATTTGAAGGATTTTGTCATTTTCATCTGCTTGAAGAAATCACTCTTGGAACCTGTGGCCAGCCGAATTCCGGCAAATTGCCTTTAAGTGCTTTGCTGCACAACTGTCCTCTTGTTATTTTCTTTCAGCACAATTCTGGACATTCCTTTGCTGTTTTCTTGCATTGCATGCCCTCTTTCTGGGATTCTATATCTTTCTCTTTTTCAGTTCAGATCCTTATTTTGGTAGAACAAATCTTCCATTAGCCTCCTGAGAACGTTCGTGGGAGGTAAATCTTTTAAGGCCTTGCAGATCTGTAGAAGTCTTTCTTGTTCCCTTGTCTTTGAATGATAGTTTGTTGGGTATAAATTTCTATGTTGATAATTATTTTCTCTTGGAATATTTTCAGTTTCATTTTCTAATTTCCAGTGTTTCTGTTGAGAAATGAAACCAAATGGATTTCTTAATCCTTCATATAAAACCTATTTTTTTTTCCTTCTGGAAGTTGGGAGGAATTCCTCTTTGTCTTTTGTATTCCAAATTTCTGTGCATTTAATTTGGACTCTTAATGGGCTTTATCTGTCTGGAAACTCATGTTCTTCAGATCTGGATATTTTCTTAAATTTTTCCTCATTTCCATAGAACGTTATAGAGTGGTGATTAAGAGCCTCTGTTCCTAACTAGTTTGTGAATTTGAGCACATCATTTAACCTCTCTGTGAGTCAGTTTCCTCATCTGTAACACAGGGACAATAATAGTGCCTACCTCATGGAGGGGTGGTAGATTATGTGTGTGAATGCTTACAACAATGTCTGCACAATAAAGTTTTTTTTCTTATGAATTTATATTTTCTTACTGTGCAACTCTGTTTAGATGTTCTATCTCTTGGACAGTCCTCTAATTTTTTATGTTTTCTTCACTATTTTCCATTTCTCTTTCTCTCTTTTTATGCTTTAATTTCTAGGAGATTTTTCTTTTACTTTTCTTTAGTTTTTCATTTCATTTGCTTTTTTGATTTCCAAGTGCTTTGTGTTCTCTTAATATTTTAATTTTTTTGGAGACTATAGTTTATGTGTTTTGTTTTTTTCTTTTTCAATTTTTATTATGAAAAGTGCCAAACATAATGCAAAAGATGAGAGAATTGTATACTGCTTATATATTCACCATGTAGATATAACAGTTTTTTAGCATTTTGCCATGTTTACTTCATTCCATTCATCTAGGTTTGTCTCTACCTTTGACTGCTCAACCATTTGAAAATAAGTTGTATTCCTCAAGACACTTCACTACTGAACCCTTCAGTATGCATCTCCTAAAGTTGATGAGTTCCTATATAATCATAACACCCAAGATAATTGAATAACAATACTCTAATATCTACTATCTACTCTGATATTTACTACCTATGCAGAACCTTACTGTGTGCATTTTGTATAAAACATTCCCATTTTTATCTTATCTTTAATATTCTTATTTTCTCTTTTCCCTATGTTCTAGTTTGCTAATGCTGCTGGAATGCAAAACACCAGAAATGGATTGGCTTTTATAAAAGGGGGTTTATTTAGTTACACAGTTACAGTCTTAAGGCCATAAAGTGTCCAAGGTAACACATCAGCAAAGGATACTTTCACTGGAGAATGGCCAATGGCGTCTGGAAAACCAGTTAGCTGGGAAAGCATATGGCTGGCATCTCCTTGCCTCTAGGTTGTGTTTCAAAATGGTGTTCTCCAAAATGTCTGCATCAGCTTCCAACAGCCGCCTTCAAGATGTGTGTTTCAGCCAGCTAGCTATGAGCTCCTGCTGCTGCTGTCTCCATGCAGGAGAGTTCCAGTTTCTCTACACCCTCACCAATACTTGCTATTTTCCTTTTTTTAGTAAATAACCATACTAGTATTTGTGCAGTGGTATCTTATTGTGGTTTTGATTTGCATTTCACTAATGGCTAATGATGTTGAGCATGTTTTCATGTGCTTATTGGCCTTTGTGTTATCTTCCTTGGGGAGATATCTATTCACATCCTTTGCCCTTTTTACCTGTGTTGTTTTTGTTTTTGTTGTTAAGTTGTAGGAATTCTTTATATATTCAGAGTATCATACCCTTATTAAATATATGATTTCCAAATATCTTCTCCCGTTCTGTAGGTTGGTTTTCACTCTCTTGATCATATTCTGTGATGTACAAAAATGTTTAGTTTTCATGAAGTCGAATATCTATTTTTTGTTGTTGACTTTTCTTTTGGTGTCATGTCTTTGATTCCATTGTTGAATTCCAGATTCTGAAGATTTTCCCTTAGGTTTTTTTCTAAGAGTTCTTTGATTTTAGCACTTATGTTTAGGTCATTTTTCCTTTATTGACGTTAGTGAACTTTTTGGGGCTGTATGGTGGATATCAGGTTGTTTTCCCAAACACTGGCTTTGGATTCCGCTTTTTAGGTAAATCAATTACCACTTGTCTATCTGCTTTCCAACTTATGAAATTTTACGCAATTGTCACTTCTTCCATATTCAAATTCTTTGTCCTTGTGGGTTTATAGTTCTAAATTCTCATTGCTGTTATTCTGATTTTTTTGAGAGAGAGTAGAGTGCTTCAGTCTGCCATTTTTAAGCAGGAACCTGTTCTCTGATTTATATTTTTTCCTTTAATAGGTATTACATTTGTCATAAGTAAAATATGTTATTTAAAAGGAAGAAAGGAAAAGAACTCAGTCTCTCCCAAATTACCCAGCTTATAATGTGATTGGACAGACTTTATATACCAGCGTTGAACAATGTAATGGTTTCCCAGTGAACAGTAGTTATTTACTAGTCATATACTGCTCCTTTCCTACCTACCCTTTTCGAGGAACATCTTTCACTAGATTGTAAATTGTTTTAGACTATATCATATCAAATATCATATTCCCTATGGTTTTTGAAATTAAGTTATCAAAAATATCAGAAATTATTTAAGATACACTTAATGAGAATTATATTTCATTGTTATCTAATTTCATAGGTTGAAGAATGCCTCATCTGATGTAAAACAAATGCTTAAAAGTGAAACAGACTTGGATTTTGCTGTTGATCTCAGAAAGAAACTCCATAGAGCTAAGAAAGAAAAATTAGAAATAACAACTAAATACAATGCAGAGGTAGGACTTATTATCCTTTCAAATAAATTTAAAGATAGAGTTTTATTTTAGATTCAATTAATATTACAAACTCCATATTTAACCTTTCTTACCATATCACTCTTGTATTTAAAAAGGTAAATATACTAAAACAGTGATTTTTATATAGTACAATACATGTAGGAATTTTAAAATAAAAAGTTAATGAATTATTATGTTAATTTGTAGTTGGTCTTTGAGTTTTTATAATTAATGGTTTCCACTGGATTATAAATACTAATTGATGAATGTGTTTGGTGACTAAATGATTTATAAATTTAACATTTTTGAAATCATAGTATAGGTTCCTTTATGGCCTTAAGTTTCTTAAATAAGTAGATTTGAGTATGGAATTTTTAGTCATATAAATTATCTTGGTTTCTTTTTTGTTTTATTGTGTTACTGTATCTTTTCCCTTACTAGTATGTGTGTGTGTATTCCATATATATATATAAATGTATATTCCAAAGATAATAGTTATCTTTCCCTTCTAAGATGATTCATAAATTATATGTTCATGTGTCTTCTGTGTCTGTTTAAATCTTTCTATTCTTAAAGCTCAGCATAGACGTTGTGGTGTAGTAAAATGAACATCTGTAGTTACATAGACCTGGACTCAATTCCTGGCCCTTATATTTAGAAGAAATGTGATCTTGGGATAGTTATTTATCTTACAAAACATTGTTTTGTTTGTTTATTTGTTTTGTGATATACTGGTACTAAAAGGTTGTTGTGGGTATTAAGTGAAATGAATTTTGTAAAGTGCCTGTGCACTGTAGGAATAGCTGTCATTTATTGAGTTATGCATAAGCAATGTAATTCCCTATCCTCTTTGCTACATTACTATGTTCTCCTGTCTGGGTAACCTTTTAAAGGCTCCTGAAGTGAAACCTATTATTTCTGCCTTTGCTTTCCCACAACATGTTGCCTGTGCAGATACTTTTAGAACTAAAACATTTATTTCATGCTTTTGTGTTCTTTAGTCTGTAAGCTCCCTGATAGCTGAGAGCAGTGACCATGCTTTTTTAAATCTCTGTATCTCTTGCATTGCTTACTGGCACATAGGGGGTCCTTGGTGGCTGTGTGTTGAATAAAAGTATGAGGAAATGATGTTTTTCTGGGCATCTAAGTAACAGTGGTTGTAGTGATTAAATAACAAGAAATATGACAGTTTTACTTGTATTTTTTAGTGGTAATAGAGGTTTTTTTTTTTTAGTGGTAGTTAACGTAATTGCTTCTACTTATAATAATATATACTAATTATAATATATACTGAATTTGAAGTGGTGTTTGTTAAATGTATGCCATTTGTTTATAAACTCTAAAACTCACTTTTAAAAACCAAATGTAACTTTCTCTTAAGAGTATTAGTGGTACAATGATCATTCATTTATTAAATATATTCTCCCACATATATTTGCAGTTATGATTAGATTTCTCTTAGCAAAACACACTATTTATTCTCTTTTATTTGATAAAAATATTTTGAAGTATGTGCTCATATTAAAGAGATAGGAAATTATCCTCAAGAAAGACAATTTTCTCAAAACAGACAATTATAATTGATTCAATTCTAGGTTTATATTACTAATCATTCTTATTGTCTTAATTATTTGTTTAGATGATTTTACTCATATAGTAATTTTTTAGATTTATAATCTCCTAATTTGCCTTTTACAAAGGAAGGCAGAGAGGAATGAAATAATCTAAGAAGTAAGGGTATAAATTTGCTTTATCAGATAATCCTAATGCTAACATACATACATATTATAATATACTTGTTAGCCTTTTCTCCTCTCTTGCTAGATGTTTTCCAGGATTATGTATTGCATTTAATTGGCATTGTCTCTTTAGTTACTTGCTCTTTTTTTTTTTTAAATTGGGGGGACATATATACAACATAAACCTTCCCATCTCAACCATTCCCAAGCAATACTATTCAGTGGGATTAATCACATTATTATGATTAATTGTGGTACTCACACCACCTTCCATTGCTAAAACTTCCCCATCTCCCCAAACAGAAACCTTATATCCATTATTCATTATCTCTCCATTCCCCCTACCCTCAGCCCCTGGCAACCTATACTCTACTTTTGTCTCTATGAGCTTGCATATTCTCTGGTATTTTCTTTACAGTGACCAGGAGGCTTACATGTTTTTTTTAAATGCAATTTTATTGAGATATATTCACACACCGTATAATCCATCCAAAGTATACAATCAGTGGCTCACAGTATCATCATATAGTTGTACAATCATTGCCACAATCAATTTTACAACATTTTCATTTCTCCAAAATAAAGAAAAAAATAAAAATAAAAAAGAACAGCCAAACCATTCCGGAAGCCTTACCCCCCTCCCCCCATTATTTATGTATATATATTTTGTCATTATTTTATTACTCATCTTCCCATACACTGGGTAAACAGAGTGTCATTTACAAGGTTTTTCACAATTACATGTTCACACAATAGAAGCTATATAGTTGTACAGTTATCATCAAGAATCAAGTCTACTGGATTATAGTTCAGCAGATTCAGGTATTTCCTTCTAGCTATTCTAATACACTAGAAGCTATAATCTATATAATGTGTAAGAATAATCTCCAGATTGACCTCTGAACTCTATTTGAAGTCTCTCAGCTACTGAAAATTTATTTTGTTTCTTTTCCCCCTTTTGATAAAGAAGGAATTCTCAATCCCACAATGCCAGGTCCAGGCTCATCCCTGGAAGTCATGTCCCATGTTGCCAGGGAGACTTACATACCTGGGAGTCATGCCCTACTTATGGGGGTGGGTACTTTATTTGCAGAGTTGGCTGAAGGCCATATCTGAGCAACAGAAGAGGTTCTCTGGAGGAGGTGACTCAGGTATAATTATAGGTAAGCTTAGCTTTTCCTTGCAGGAATAAGTTTCATGAGGGCAAGCCCCAAGATCAAGGGCTTGGCTTATTAAATTGGGATTCTCTAATGCTTGTGAGAATATCAGGAATTCCCCAGGTGAGGAAGTTTAATATTTTCACATTTTTCCCCAGTCCCTCAAGGGGACTTTGCAAATACTGTTTTATTTATTTTCTGCCCAAAATACTCTGGGATGCATTGGGGTATCACGTTAACCTATACAGAATAAGAAGATCTCATTTCCCATTCTAGGTTCCATGCAACCATGTTGTTTAAATAAACTGACCATACAGGTTATATTAGAAAGTGTACTACAGAGAATATAAATTTTGTACCAAATAAAGAACTCTTAACAGTCACAACTCAGGAATAGATAGACTGCTGTAAGAGCTTACAATCTACAAACCTTTACAACAAGCCTCACTGAACACTCCGCACTCTTGCATTGTTGGTTGCCCAGTCTCTGTCCACGTTCTATCCACTGATTCCTCTGCTCTCGAATTCAATTCTCAGCATTTGCTCATTATAGTTAGTTTATATTAGGTTGTTTCCATGGAGATGTGACCCTCCCAAATGTGGGTGAAACCTTTTGATTAGATTATTTCCATGGGGGTGTGACCCCACCCATTCCAGGTTCTTCTTGATTTTACTGGAGTGAATCCTTAAGGGAGCTCAGGGACTGACACAGATCCAGATGCTTGGAGATGCAGATGGAAAGACATTTGGAGATGCTAAGCTAAGAGATGAAGCCCAGAGTTTGCCCTGGAGAAACTAAGAGATGGCCCCCAGATGTTTAGAGTGAAACACTGTGGGAGAACAAGCAAGGATGCACAGGAGCTGAGAGAGAGAAGCTAAGAGAGACAGAAGTGCAGAGACATTTTGGAGAAAGCCATTTTAAAACCAGAACCTGGGAGCAGAGGACCAGAAGATGCCAGCCATGTACTTTCCCAGCTGACAGAGGTGTTCTGGATGCCATCAGCTTTCTTCAGTGAAGGTATCCTCTTGGTGATGCCTTAGTTTGGACACTATGGCCTTAGAACTCTAAATTTATAATCTAATAAATCCCCTTTATAAAAGCCAGTCCGTTTCTGGTATTTTGCATAATGACAGCTTTAACAAACCAGAACACCACCTCATTACCAACACCTTGCATGGGTATGGAACATTTGTTGCAATTGATTATAGCACTTTTTAATAATTGTACTGTTTTTTTAGCCAGCATTTATTGAGGCATTCTATGTTCTTGGCACTGTGTGAGGAAATTTACATGGATTACCTCATTTACAACACCCAATACAGAGGTCTGTGAAATGTGTGTTGTTATTATTTTTATTTTTAATGCTGTTTTATCAAGATATATTCACACACCTGTTCAGTGCATCCAAAGTATACAATCAGTGGCTCACAGTATCATCACATAGCTGTGCATTCATTTCCAGAGTCAATTTTAGAACATTTTCATTACTCAAAAAAAAAAAAAAAAAAAAAAAATCAAAAACATCCCATAGTGTTTATCTCACCCTTTTATTGACCCATAGCGTTGGTGTGGTACATTTATTAGGTTGATGAAGAATATTAAAACATTACTGTTAACTCTAATCCATAGTTTGCATAGGTACATTTTCCTCGTATACCATTCTATTATTAATTCCTTGTAACAGTGACATACATTTGTTCTAGTTCATGGAAAACTTTTTTGTATTTGTACTGTTAATTACAGTCATCGTCCACCACAAGATTCACTGTGTTATACAGTCCCATGTTTTAACCTCTACCTGTCCTTCTAGTGACAAACATGACTCTAAACTTCCCCTTTCAACTACATTCATATACAGTTCATCATTGTTAATTATACTTAACAATAATGTGCTATCATCACCTCTATCCATTTCCAAACATTTAAATTCAACCTATTTAAAAATTCTGTACATATTAAGCAACTGCTCCCCATTTTCTAGCCTCATTCTGTCTCCTTCCTGGTAACCTGTATTTTAGATTTTATGTCTATAAGTTTACATATTATAATTAGTTAATATTGTGAAATAATACAATATTTTGTATTTCTGTGTCTGATTTCACTCAACTTAATGTACTCAAGGTTCATCCATGTTGTTGTGTGCTTCAGTACTTCTTTCTTTCTTACTGCTGAATAATATGCCATCATATATATACTACATTTTGTTTATCCATTCATCAGTTGATGGACACTTGGGTTGTTTCCATCTTTTGGCAATTGTGAATAATACTGCTCTTAACATCGGTGTGCAAATATCTGTTTGTGCCCCTGCTTTCAGTTCTTCTGGATATATACTGGGAAGCAGGGTTGCTTGATCTTAAGGCAACTCAATACTTAGCTGACATAATACTCAGGGGTGAAAGACTGAAAACTTCCCTCTGAGATCTGGAACAAGAGAAGGATGCCCACTATCACCAGTGTTATTCAACATTATACTGGTTTGGCGGTTCCTCAGAAAGCGTCTGAACTCTGAATTCGATTCCATTGGTCACTATATCTATCCCTGTCCCAGTCCCATGCTGTTTTGTCCACTGTAGCTTTGTAGTATGTTTTAAAGTCAGGTGGTGTGAGTCCTCCAACTTCATTCTTTTTTCAAGATGTTTTCTGCTATTTGTTGGGGCCCCTTACCCTTCCAAATAAATTTGGTAATTGGCTTTTCCATTTCTGGAAAGCAGGCTGTTGGAATTTTGATTGGGATTGCATTGAATCTGTAAATCATTTTGGGTAGAATTGACATCTTAATGATATTTAGTCTTGTAATCCAGGAATGTGGAATGTCATTCTATTTATTTAGGTCTTTGATTTCTTTTAGCAGTGTTTTGTAGTTTACAAGTTCTTTACATTCTTCGTTTAATTTATTCCTATATATTTCTTTTAGTTGCTTTTGTAAATGAAATTTTTTTCCTGATTTCTTCCTCAGATTGCTCATTACTAGTGCATAGAAACACTACTGTTTTTTGCATGTTGATCCCATACCCTACCACTTTGCTGAATTTATTTATTAGCTTTAGTAGCTTTGTTGTAGATTTTTTATAGGATCATGTCACCCTCAAATAGTGTAAGTTTTACTTCTTCCTTTCTAATTTGGATGCCTTTTATTTCTTTTTTTGCCTAACTACTCTGGCTAGAACTTTGAATATAATGTTGAATAACACTGGTTCCAGATCTTAGAGGTAAAGCTTTCAGTCTTTCACCATTGAGTGTGATGTAAGCTGTGGGTTTTTCATTATGCCCTTTATCATTTTGAGGAAACTTACTTCTATTCCTATTTTTGTGATTGTTTTTATCAAGAAAGTGTACTGAATTTTGTCAAATGCCTTTTTATGTCAGTGGAGATTATCGTGGTTTTTTTCCCTTTGTTTTGTTAATGTGGTGTATTACATGAATTGATTTTCTTGTGTTGAACCACTCTTGCATACCTGGGATAAAACCTACATGGTCAAGGTGTATAATTCTTTTAATGTCTGTTGGATTTGATTTACAGTTACTTTGTTGAGGATGTCATAAGTGAAATTGGTCTGTAATTTTCCTTTCTTGCAGTATCTTTATCTGGTTTTGGTATTAGGGTGATGTTGGCTTCATAGAATGAGTTCTGTAGCGTTCCTTTCTCTTCAGTTTTTTGAAGAGTTTGCAGGGGTATTAATTCTTTTTGCTTGGTAGAATGCTTGGTAGAATTAACCTGTGAAGCTGTCTGTTCCTGGGCTTTTTTTTTTTGGGAGTTTTTTGATGACCGTGTTGCCAGGGAGATTTATACTCCTTGGAGTAATGTCTCACGTAGGGGTCTTATATTAGCTTTTGACATAATGTCTATTTTGTCCAATAGTAGTATAGCTATCCCAGCCCTTTTCTGGTTACTATTTGCATGGAATATCTTTTTCCATCCTTTCACTTCCACTGTCTATCTTTGGGTCTAAGGTGAGTCTCTTGTAAACAATATATAGCTGGATCAAGCTTTTTCTTATCTATTTTGCCAATCTGTGTCTTTTGATTGGGAGTTTAATCCATTGACATTCAGTGTTATTATTGGAATGTTTTACTTACTTCAGCCATTCTGTCCTTTGCTTTTTATATGTCATATCTTTTTTGTTTTTTGCTTCTCTTTTCCTTTATTTTAACCTCTTTTTTTATATAGTTCATCTTTTGTGCTTTACCTGACCCATTCCTTTCTCATTTCTGTTTTAGTATATTTTATATTGTACAGAATATATGTAATCTGGGGTTTATATTACCCAACTGTTTTGGTTTGCTAAAGCTGATAAAATGCAATATACCAGAAATGGGTTGACTTTTTTTGTGTGTGTGTGTGTGTCATTAGAGTTTGTGTATTTTATATCATGTAGGAAGTAAATAGTGGAGTTACAAATCAAAAATTATTGACTTCTATTTGTATTCCATTGTGGTCAGAGAATGTGCTTTGAATATATTAAAAAAAATTTTTTTTTTTTTTTTAAATTTATTGAGGCTTGTTTTAAGTCCCAGCATATGGTCAATTATGGAGAAAGATCTGTGATCACTAGAGAAAAATCTGTGTCCCGGTGATTTGGGATGTAAGGTTCTATATATGTCTGTTAAAATTCTCTATATATCTCTCTCCTTTCTTTGTTTCTCTGTCAGTAGGGCTCTCTTTAGTATCTGAAGTAGGGCAGGTCTTTTTTTGGCAAAATCTCTCAGGATTTGTTTGTCTGTGAAAAATTTAAGCTCTGCCTCAAATTTGAAGGAGAGTTTTGCTGGATAAAGTATTCTTGGTTGGAAATTTTTCTCTCTCAGAATTTTAAATGTCATGCCACTGCCTTCTTGCCTCCATGGTAGCTGCTGAGTAGTCACTACTTAGTCTTATGTTGTTTCCTTTGTATGTGGTGAATTGCTTTTCTCTTGCTGCTTTCAGAACTTGCTCCTTCTCTTCAGGATTTGACAGTCTGATCAGAATATGTCTCGGAGGGGGTTTCTTTGGATTTATTCTATTTGGAGTTTGCTGGGCATTTATGCTTTGTGTATTTATATTGTGCAGAAGGTTGGGGAAGTTTTCCCCAACAATTTCTTTGAATACTCTTTCTAGACCTTTACCCTTCTCTTCCCCTTCTGGGACACCAATGAGTCTTAAGTTTGGATGTTTTATTTTATTTATCGTATCCCTGAGATCCATTTCGATTTTTTTGATTTTTTTCTCCATTCTTTCTTTTGTTCCTTCATTTTCTGTTCTTTGGTCCTCCAGGACACTGAGTCATTGTTCAGCTTCCTCTAATCTTGTATTATGAGTATCCAAAGTCTTTTTAATTTGGCCAACAGTTTCTTTTATTTCCATAAGCTCTTCTGTTTTTTTATTTACTCTTGCAATTTCTTCTTTATGCTCTTCTAGGGTCTTCTTTATGTCCTTTATATTCTGTGTCATGTTCTTCTTCATGTCCTTGATATCCTGTGTCATGCTCTTGTTCTTTGATTGTAGTCCTTTGATTAATTGCGCCAAGTACTGTGTCTCTTCTGATATTTTGATTTGGGTGTTTGGGATCGGGTTCTCCATATTGTCTGGTTTTATCATATGCTTTATGATTTTCTGTTGTTTTTGGCCTCTTGGCATTTGCTTTGCTTGATAGGGTTCTTTCAAGTTGTAAAAAATACCACTCTAATTTTCCAGAACTACAGCTTGGTGGCGTGCACTTTCTCTAACTAACCAGCAGATGGCATCTGTGAGTCACCTGTTCCCCTCATGTCAGTTTTCTCAACTTTGTCTTTGTGGTGTGTGGGGAAATGATTCTTGTGGGGTTCAATTGGTGAACTCAGTTTGGGTGTATTTTTGGTGCTGTCCGCCCTGAATGTGGGGCGTGTGTCTGGGTGGTTAGGGAGGCAGGGCAGCTTTAATAATCAAACCTCCCAGGTGTTCCCGGAGATTCAAGGCTGTTGAAAGAGTCTAAGCCTTCATTTTAGTTTTGCCCCAGATTTTCTCTGCCGCTGACCCACAGGTCGCCGGCATTGACGTAGCATCCCTGGGTTTTCCGAGCGGGCCCTCCCTCTCAGCTGTGATCTTCCAGGACCTCTGCTGAGGGAAGGCTGTGCTATGTCACAAGTGCATGCCGTCCCTCAAGGGAAGCCCCGGGCTGCCGGGCTGTGCAGGGGTGCTCCCAGCCTGATGCAAAGATGGCTGAATGGGGCATCTCCACTCTTCCTTCACACAGCTCCGCCTTCTCAACTCTGGGACAACTAGCTGTGTATGCACCCAAGGCCACTGTCCATGTCCGATATTGTGGTGTGTGCGCGGTGCCGTGGGATACACTCCCTGTCACACTGGGTTTCCTGGTGCGGCTCTGGGCTGTGGGTATGGCCCCGGGCAGGAGTGTCTCCAGCCTGCGGGGAACTGGCTGCAAGCAGCGTGGTTTCATTCTCCTTTTGGCTCTCCCCTCTACCCCCCCAGGCCCTGAGGGAATTAGCAGCGGTCTGTCATCCATGCCAGACACCGAGAGGTTGACACAGCCCGCTCCTGCCGTGCTTTGCTGCGTGGTTCTCACCGTCGTAACTGCAGCCGCTCCTGGGTTTTTTTTTTTTTTGAAGAACTAGTCCGTCTCCAAACGCCAACCCCCGGTATCCCCACACTGCGGTGTGGCCGCGGGACTTTCAGCCGGCTTACTCACTCATTTCAGAATGCAGACTCCCGGTTTCACCAGGTGCACAGTCCGTGTGGTTTTAGCAGACCTTGTCCAGCTGGTGCATCGCTGAAAATGGTATTCTGGGTCACTTTCTGGTTTTTATCTAGTATTTTTCACTGAGGTGTTTTTTTGCCCTGTCTCACCTAGCTGCCATCTTAGGTTCTCCCATGGGTTGACTTTTACAAAGTAGATTTATTTGCTTAGAAATTTACAGTTCGAAGGCCATGAAAATGTCCCAATTAAGGCATCACTAGGATGATACCTTCTCTGAAGACCTTTTACCGGCAAGCTTGGACTTCTCTGTCAGATAGCAAGGCATATGGTGATGTCTGCTGGTTGTTTTCTGCTGGGTTTTGTTGCTTCAGCTTCTGGCTTCAGTGGCTTCCTCTTTTTTCTGTGGGTCCTCTTTTAGCATCTCTGGGGCTTTTCTCTAAACTTCTCTGGGGCTTTTTCTGTGAATTTCTCTTAATTTCAACTCTTAGCTTTTGTGTGTTCTATCCTCTTATACAGGATTAAGAGCCGTCTTGAATGAGGTGGGTCACATCTCAATTGAAATAACCTAATCAACAGGTCCTGCCTGCAATAGGCCTACACCCACAGGAATGGATTAAATTTAAGAACCTGATTTTCTGGGGGTTCATAACAGGTTCAAACTACCACACGCACCTATATCTGTAAACTGCTAATTTGAAAAGAAACCAGTTTAGCTTCAGTAACATACAGATGTTCTCTGCTCCCATATCCGTATGTTGCTCCTCTTTATGTTGGTTTTGTCCCACTTTACTACTTTATATTTTGCATGTGCATTATCAGAAAATATGCCTTTTTTTCTTGTTTAATTGTATTCTGACTCTTAGATGACTTAAGGAGTAGAGTTGTATTTTGAGATTATAGTACTGTTGGGTTTTGCATTTACCCTTTTAGTTATTCTTCCTGATGTTCTTTGTTTCTTCACACTACTTCAAGCCACTTTCACTTGTGTTTTCCTTTTAAGCTGTAGAACTCCCTTTAGTAGTTCTTGCAGGGCAGGTCTTTTGTTCACGAGCCCCCTCAGTTTCTGATTATCTGTGAATATTTTAAACTTTCCCTGATTTTTGAAGGACAATTTTGGTGGATAAAGAATCTTGGGCTGGCAGTTTTTCTCTTTCAGTACCTTAAATATATCATACCACTGCCTTCCCGCCTCCATGGTTTCTGATGAGAAATCGGCACGTAATCTTACTGAGGTCCCTTGTATGTGACAAATTGCTTCTTTCTTGCTGCTTTCAGAATTCTGTTTTTATCTTTAGCATTTTACGTTCTGATTAATACGTGTTTTGGAGTATGTCTATTAGGATTTATTCTGTTTGGAGTACGTTCTGCTTTCTGGACTTGTATATTTATGTCTTTCATAGGAGTTGGGAAATTTTCATCCATTATTTCCTTAAATATTCTTTCTTCCTCTTTTGCCTTCTCTTCTCCTTCTGGGACATTCATGACATGTAAGTTTGTGCACTTTGTGCTGTCCCTGAAATCACTGAGACACTGCTCAATTCTTTCTATCTGTTCTTCTGACTGTATGAGTTTGATTGTCCTGAACTTGTAGTTTGTTGATTCTTTCTTCTGCCTGTTCATATCTGCTGTTGTATACCTCTGTTTTTAGTCTCCACTATCGTGACTTTTTTCCCTACAATTTCTGTTATGTTTCTTTTTCAACTTTCAGATACTTCTTTATGCTTACACATTGTCTTCTTAATATCATTTAGCTCTTTATTTATATTTTCCTGTATCTCCTTGAATTGATTTAGGAGATTTATTTGAACTTCTTTGATTAATTCGAAATTCTGTGTCTCTTTTAAAGTTTTAGTTTTTCCCTTTGACTGAGCCATATCTTCCTGTTTCTTGGTATGTTTTGTAATTTTTTGTTGATGTTTAGGTATTTGATTATCTTGTTGAGTTAACTCTGAAGGTCAGTTTCTCCCTCTTGTCTAAGGTTTTATTGTTGATTGGCTTTGTGATAAGGCTCTTCTTTGACGTTTGCTTCAAATTATTCCCAACCTTTAGAATAACCTGTGTTTAAGTTTAGATTTTCTCAGCTCTTCTTCATCTGTTTCTTGTCCTGGATGTGCAGTATAATTTTTAGGATTGCAATTTTTGTGCAATTGTTTCACCTCCAGGAGAAAGCTTCCTTTCTTCTGTTCCTTTGCTGTGAATTTTGATCTGTTCTGTTTGGTTTTATGCATAGTTTTCTCCCCATCTCCTATTTAAATTCTCTCCCTTACTCAGTGCTCCATTTTCCTTATACTTTTTAGTTCTGAGACCCATCTTATCTTATAGCCATTAATTTAAATTGCCCCCTCTACTTTTTTTTTTTTTTTTTTTTTAATCTTTGAGGCATTTCTGCCTCCTGTTTCTTTCCCATTAGGGTATCCTGCCTCTCAGAGCCTTATGGCGTCAATCTAGAAAGGTGGGTTACTCTAAAAAAGTCCATTTTGCCTTTAGATGGTCCAGCTAACAGAAAGTGGATTGAGTGAGCATGCCTCTTGCCAACTGTTTTATCATGGTCACCACCTCCCACCCCTGGGGCCCTATTGTATGTAGCATTCCTTAGCAGCTTGTGTTCTGCCCTTAATCTCACCTGAATTGTGTCCCTGTGCCTACGTAAGCATGTTTCTGGGGGAGGGAACCATACTGCTGCCTCTGAGTGACTCCTAAGCTATGTGGGACTGGTTGTGGGAGAGGGTAATGGGCTAGTAAGTCCAGGACAGAAATATCCTACCTAATATTTTTCTTTTTCTTTGATTCAGCATTGTGGAATTCTTCTCCGTTGTCTACCATCCTCCTAAGTTCTAAGCAAGTGGGATTTGTCCTTTTATTCGCTGAATCTCTGGGGAGTCTTTTTCAGGGGATGTCTTATGTCGCCTTGCTGTTGACATCATCTCAGGATCCGACAATTTGATTTTAATATGGCGTGGTGTGGGTATATTTGGATTTATTCTTTTTGGAGTTTGTTGAGTGTCCTGGGTGTTGATATTCATGTGTTTCATTAAATTTGGCGTAATCTGCCATTATTTCTTCGAATATTCTCTTTATTCCTTTCTCCCTTTTTTCTCCTTCTGGGATTCCCACAAAGCATTTATTGGTATGCTTGATGGTTTCCCACAGGTTCCTCAGGCTCTTTTAACTTTTCTTCGTTCTTTCTTCTTTCTGCTTTTCAGATTGAATCCTTTCAATTATCCTCTCTTTAAGTTGTCTGATCCTTTCTTCTGCCATTTCCTATCTGCTTTGAACCACTCTAGGGAATTTTAAGTTTCTGTTACTGTGGTCTTTACCTGTGTTTGTTTCCTTTTCATTATTTCCATATCTATGTTAATTCTCTTTATGTTCTCCTATTGTTTTCCTTATTTGTTTTACTTTTTTGTCCATGTTTTCCTTTTCATTCCTTAATCATATTTAGAAATATTTTTAAAAATCTTTAGTAATTTTTATTTTTACTAACCTCTAATTGAAACATTTCCTTCAGTTATTAAGGACTTAATTGGTAGTTCTTCCTTTTAAGCATCAAGCCTTTATATCAGCAGTGCTTTTTTATCAATAGGAAGCACAGGCATTTTCAGATTATATTTGCCTTATTGCAGATATTCAAAATATTGTTTACACTTGTCACTACTTTGAAATTACAGTGTTTATTAGATCTTCCAGTAGAGCTTGTTATTTAATGTGTTATTAAGAAGTAAATAGGTTACACAAATTTGATTTTATATTGCTTGATTTTATAGATTCTTTTCCTAATTCGCTGTTTTTTTTTTTTTTTTTTTTTTTTTTGTGCTTTCTATTGCATTATCCTTAGAAGGCTTTGCCAGATTGCCAAAAAGGGTCATGGCATAAAAATGATGATAAACCTTTCTTTTAGAGACTGAACATGCTGTAAAGGCAAAAGGGAAAATCTGGGAGGTGACAGAAGAGGAGGTTGTCTGATGCCTGGTTGAGCATAAACACAAAATAATTCAGACATGTTTCAGAAAGAAGGAAGATACCATTTTGCTACTGTTGTTGCATGTGTACTACAAGTGTTGAATCTTAAGTGAGAAATCCTCAATAGGCAGTGGGTATGTCTATATCAGCTGTGTATGTAGTACTGGAAATCAAATAGGGTCCAGTCATGCAACCACAAGGACATTAATTGAAGGGATTAGTTATACAGGTGATGAAAGACCTAAAAAGCTAAACAGGGCATTCCCAGGTGTTTTAGTTTGCTAATGCTGCTGGAATGCAAAACACCAGAGATGGATTGGCTTTTATAAAAGGGGGTTTATTTGGTTACACAGTTACAGTCTTAAGGCCATAAAGTGTCCAAGGTAACACATCAACAATTGGGTACCTTCGCTGGAGGATAGCCAGTGGCGTCCAGAAAACCTCTGTTAGCTGAGAAGGCACGTGGATGGCATCTGCTCCAAAGTTCTGGTTTCAAAATGGCTTTCTCCCAGGACATTCCTCTCTAGGCTGCAGTTCCTCAAAAATGTCACTCTTAGTTGCTCTTGGGGTATTTGTCCTCTCTTAGCTTCTCTGGAGCAAGAGTCTGCTTTCAACGGCCGCGTTCAAACTCTCTCTCTCATCTGCAGCTCCTGTGCTTTCTTCCAAGTGTCCCTCTTGGCTGTAGCTCCTCTTCAAAACGTCACTCACAGCTGTACTGAGTTTCCTCTGCCTGTCAGCTCATTTATATAGCTCCACTGATGAATTTAGACCCACCACGAATGGGCGGAGCAACACCTCCATGGAAATTATCCAATCAGAGTCATCACCCACGGCTGGGTGGGGCGTATTCCAAAGAAACACTCAAAGAATTACAATCTAATCAACTCTGATAACATCTGCCCACACAAGAGTACATCAAAGATAATGGCATTTGGGGGACACAATATATTCAAACTGGCACACCAGGGATTAGTTGGAAGTCATCACTACCTTTAGGCCAGAAGAACGTTGAGGATATGTATGATTACCAGAGTTCAGAAGTTGGGGCTGTCTGGCAGGAGCTAGAATAATAGTGGGTGCTGCTCAGCTAGTGTTCAGACCATGGAGGGAAAAGACAAGGAGCTGGAACCACAAAAGTGATGCAAGTACTGCCAGAGACCCTGCTGCAGACAGAAGTAGTTGGCAGAAGAGCATGGAGATTATAGTTCCTGTGATTTAGAGCAGAGCAAGAGAAGGGGGTTGGGGAATTGATCTGAGATCGAAGAAGCAAATGATTGGCAGTCTACCCCCTTTTCTCAGCATGCATTATGACTCTTCTACCTATATTTAACTCCCATACAAGAATATCTTGTTCATGTTTCACAATGCAGGTTGCCACTCAAGTATCCTTTGTACAAAGATGCTCTTACCCTCTCAGTGGCTTTTGCCACTGAGTTCCATCATTCTTATTAAAATTGGGGAGTCCATTTCAATGGTGACATATCCCATCATTATCACTACTGTTCCTTTTAAATTTAGAGATTAGCTCCCAGACAGCTTTCTAAGGATGCTTGTGCTGCCCACTCCAATGAATTTTCCATCATTTGAATGAGGAAAGGAGTGTCCTTTGGGCCCTTAAAGAGAATGTTGTCAGGAGAAAGGGATGTGATTTGCTCAAAACAAAACCACTCCTATCTCCTTAAGTCTTCATATTATGTCAAGAAACTACTAGCATTTTGACTTTATTAAATGATTTTAGGACAATGTCGAATTCAGTTTTCAATCTCCCATCAAGCAAACTGTTAGAGCTAGCTTATCAAATCCAAATCAAACCTACACATCTTCTTCAGATTCCTGCTAATACAAGATTAGCAGATCTTGCAGTTCTTTTGCTATATAAGCTATTTTCTCCTGGAGCAGACTGTATATTTCTCCTCCTGTAGCATACTGAGATCTCAGTTTGTCTGTGGCACACAGGAGTGTTAGAGGCACATCTTTGCAAATGCTTTTGCAAGTCAGTTGCTTCCGGTGTAGTTATTACTGAGTCTTTAATCAAGGGAAAGCAAGTTGCTTCAGACAGGGAGGGGAGGCTGCTTTTGTTGGTAAGGTTTGTTCAAGGTGGGTTTGGGAGTTCAAGATATTCAGATTTGTCTAAAGTCCAAAAGCCCTCATCTCAAGTCTCAGTGCCTTTCCTTCCTACTTAATGCCCATCTGATACGATCATAACATTAGGAACTTGGTGAGGCTCTTCATTCAACTTGTGTTGTAATTATGCATTCTCTGTAATTAGATTTTGGATCTGATCCATGGCCTTGTCTGCCCTGACTTTATAAGAAATGAGATTTTCTTATAATGGTGTCACAGATTTTCCCTAGCTTTCTGTCTTGAACTGAGATTCTAAAGCCCTGAGATTATCATTTTGTTTCTGTATGTTCTCTAGCATAGTCATATTTAACTTTCCCATTCCACAAGCCTTGTAGTAAATAATATTGCCTTAATGGTTAAGTGCGACAGCTATTTCATTTTCTAAAGGCTTGTCTTCAACTGGCAATTCATCCTAAACAATTGAAGGTAATAATTTAAATAATTGTGATCCTGTTGTATGCCAGGGATCACCAGGATCCCATTTCTTCTTGCAAGGAGATCTTCACTGTATTTAGGCTGAAACAGATTGGTTACTTAGTGTAAGAACCCATTTTGAGACAATTTCTTATACCAAGGACAGTATTAATCGGTGTCCAATCAGAAAAATAGAAACCACTCTGAGTCTTTCAACAAAGGGACATTAGTAGAGGGAATTAGTTATGTAGGTAATAGAAGAGCTGAGAAGACAATTAAGGGGTATTAAGGCAACATAGGAAGTAGCAACATTAGGAAACTTCTTCCACTCCTAAGGTTGATAGAAGGCAGAACCTTTTGGTTCTGGAAGGAGGGATGATTCAGAAGGAATTGCAGCCATAGAAAAGACAGATGGTGCTTGGGGTAGATGTAGAGTGGAAGAAATACCCTAGCTTCTTCCTTTCTCTGGCCCTTTAGTAATTCTTAAGTGCCTCTTACTGGCCAAACCAGTTGTCAAAGGGATCTGAGAAACGTAGTTCCTATAGTACAAAGCAGAACTGGAGAAGGATAGGGAGGGACTGAGAGCAAACAGGTAAGTAACTGACATGACTGGGAAAGCCAAATGTTAACAGGTTTATTCCCATGTGGGGAGAGGGATTGGGCAGGGAGGATTGGAGTGATTCTGAAACAAACATTGGAATTACCTTGAATTTGTAATTAAGGTGGTTCTAGGAATTTTTTCTTTTACTGTTAACAAATATTCATAAATTATTTTGTAAGTACATGTTTTGAAGGCATTCATTTTTCCAAAATTTTTGAAATTGTAAATCATTATTCTTTATATGTGAAAAAGATTCTAAGTCTTGCTGCTTTCTACATATTATAAAAGCTATTTATGGTAATTTTTTAAACAGTTTTATTCACACACCGTACAATCTATCGTAAGTGTATAATCAGTGGCTTTTGGTGTAATCACATAGTCATGCATTCACTACTACAGTCAATATGAGAACATTCTCATTTCTTCGAAGAAAAAAATCCTATCTCCCTTATGTCCCCCTACTATTGACATTTAGCTTTGTTATAGTGCCTTTGTTATAATTACTGAAAGAATATTACAATGTTACTGTTAACTACGGACCTTAGTTTACATGGATTGTATTTCTTTCCCATATAGCACCTGATTATTAACACTTTGTAATAGTGACATGTTTGTTATAGTTCATGTAAGAACTCTCTTACATTTATACAATTAACCACCATCATTGTCCACTCCGAGTTTCACTAAGTTAAACAATCCCAGTTTTTATCCTCTAGCTTTCCTTCTGGTGACATACACGACATACTCTTGCAACCGTACTCATACTCCATTTTGTTAATTACACCCACAGCTCTGTGCTACCATCACACAGTATTGTGCTCTTCATTTCCGAACCTTTGCAGTGAATCTTACTGGACATTCTGTACTCCTTAATCATTGATTGCCCAATCTATGGCCACTTTCTGTCTCCTGTAAGTTATGCACTTGAATTTAATTCTCAGAGTTTGCTCATTATAGTTAGTTCATACTAGTGAGACCATGCAAGATCTGTCCTTTTGTTTCTGACTTATTTCGCTCAACATAATGTCCCCAAGGTTCATTCACCTTGTTGCATGCCTCACGACTTCATTCCTTTCTGCAGCCGCATGATGTTCCATTGTATATTCACCACAGTTTGCCTTTCTGCTCATCAGTCGATGGACCCTTGTGATGCTTCCATCCATTGACAATCATGAATAATGCCACCACAAACATCTGTGTGCAAATGTTTATTCATGTCCTTGCTTTCAGTTCTTCCGAGTATATACCTAGTTACAGGATTGCCGGATCATATGGCAGCCCTATACTTAGCTTCCTGTGGAACTGCCACACTCCCTCCAGAGGGGCTGCACAATTCTACTTCAATGAATAGGTATTCCTCTTTCTCCACATCTTCTCCAGCACTTGTAGTTTTCTGTTTATTTATTTAAACAGTTTTATTCATGCCCAGACAATCCATCCTAAATGTACAATCAGTGGCTCCTGGTATAATCATATAGTGATGCATTCACCACCACAGTCTATATGAGAACATTTCTATTTCTTCTGAAAAGAAAGAAGAAAAGAAAAAAAAAATCTCTGCCCCTCCCTTATATCCCCCTCTTATTGACATTCAGCTTTGGCACATTGCCTTTGTTACAATTAATGGAAGAATCTTACAATGTAGAGCCTAGTTTTCATTAATTGTATTTTTTCAATATACCATGCCATTTTTAACACCTTATAATAGTGACATACATTTGTTCTCATTCATATAAAAACTTGCTTATATTTGTATGATTAACGACCTTCATTTACAACTCTTGGTTTTTATCTTTCCTTCTGTTGCCATACATGCCCCTAGTCTAACTCATTCAACCATATTCACACTCAGCTTTGTTCATTATACTTAACAGTACTGTGCTATACCTCTGGTAATTTTTGATGTGGCCCTTACAGAGAGCCTTTTGTCTTTTCCTTATTTTATAATTGAACTATTTATTTATATCTTGGGGTAGTAGCTTAATCTTTTTCTATATCATATCTTTCTAGAATTCTCCATCACCTCCTGTCTCTCTTTCCTACCAGGGGCTCTATAATACTTGGTTTTGTATTTTTCACTATACTTAACACATGGCAGTGTTCAGTATTATTTGATGAATCATTGATTAGATCACAGAATTTTAAGAGTGAGAAGGGACCTTTTAAATCATCTAGTTTTAACACTCTTACCTATATTGTGCCATGCCACTTCTGGAATATCACAAATTAGATATTACTTTATTGAAATCCCTACAAAATTATTTAATACTGTTATCATTTTATGCTCTGTCATTGATATCATAATCAAGAGAAATAATATAGACAATAGTTGCCAAACTATACTTTGAAGCAGTTTGTGTCTTGATTTCTTTTAGGAGAATAGAAGGAAGAGAAGAGAAAATGAATTTTTAAGTGGTTATTATGTGTTATGCATTTTTTAAATTTTTTTATGTATGACTATGGTTAAAACTTGTGGTTTCTCTTTTTTTATAAGAAGTTAATATAAAATAAAAATTTTTTTTTCTCAAACGGAGTCTCTAAAATAAAAAATTTAATGAATGTCAATTTAGTGACACTAGTGCTAGTGCTTATTTTCCAGTCTTTCAGAAAGTTTGAATTTATAAATTCTTGTCTTATATTATGGAAGCAAGTTACATTAAGAAATATAAATGTTGACTGCATTATCTCAGAATCTTGGAGAAATATTTTAATACTGGTTCATAATATCAGAAATTTGTGTGTAGCTGGCAAGCTGTGAGAGCCAGATTGCTAAGCTGCGATCCGAAGTTGAAAAAGGAGAGGCATTGCGACAAAGTTTGGAATATGACCTGGCTGTTGCTAGAAAGGAAGCTGGTCTTGGAAGACGGGCTGCTGAAGAAAAATTAGCTGAGGCACATAGGATCCAAGAAAATCTCAGTGGTAAGACTCTTTCCGTGTCTTCCCCATGTTTAGGGTTGTAGCCTCATTGATGTCATTGCACATAGTGAAGTATGTTTTCTATCTGGGGACAGAGGTGGACTTACTAAGCATTGATTGGCCTTTGCCTTTGGACAGACATTGCTGGGTGTACATAAAGTAGTTTGGCAATTATGTGAGTATCTATCTTGGATTAGATTTTCTTATGTTGTACGGGTATGGAAAAATGGGTTCAAAATTCTTTTAATCACTTTTTTAGAGTACTTGTTCCATGAATGAGAAGTAGAATCTCATAGCATTTTTTAAATTTTTGCTTTAAATATATATTCTAGGCCTCCCATCATATATAATGAGAATCAGAATCTCTACCTTGAGAATCTGTATTTTCAAGAAGCGTTTCAGGTGATTTTGTTGCTTAGTTAGATTTAGGAACCTCCGGATTAAGAGTGTAGAGCCTGGAAAGAACAAAAAGGCATTGGATTTAATCCTCAAAAGTTCTCTTGTACAACATATTGGCAGCTTTTAAGAACTTTTTATATAAGTATAATATATATAGGGAATATATATAGGGAAACATGCCTAGATAAATGTACAGCTTGCAACAAGCACCCAGATCAAGGAATAGAAAATTACCAGCACTCCAGAAGCACTTCCACATGGGTAACAACTATCTGATTTTTTTTAAAAAAAGTTTATTATGTTAACATATATGTAACATGAGATTTTCTGTTTTAACCATTATTAAGTGTAAAATTCAGTCATAAATTACAATTCACAATCTTATGTTACCATCTATGCCATTGATTACCAAAACTTTCACTCAAAATCCTGATTTTTAAGGCATGGGTTTATTTTCCCTCTTTTTTGTACTTTATATGAGTGGAATCATATAATATATGCTTTGTATATAACTTCTTTTCTTCAACATTGTGTTTGTGAGATTCATCTATACTGTTGTATGAACTACTTATTGCTGTTTAGTGTTATTTTGACTGAACATGCCACACTTTAATTTATCCATTTACTATTTTTTATGCAATTTTATTGAGATATAATCACATAACATATAATTATTCAAAGTGTACAATCACTTGTTCACAGTATCTTCATATAGTTGTGCTTTCATCACCACAATCAAATTCTGAACATTTTTGTTTCTTCAAAAAATAAAATTAAAATTAAAATAAAAAAGAACATCCAAAACATCTCATTCTACTCCCTCCATTGTTCATTTACTTTTTTTAATAGTTTAATTGAGATATAGTCATACACCCTACAGTCATCCACAGTATACAGTTATTCACAGCACCATTATACAGTTGTGTGTTCATCACCAGACTTAATTTTTGAACCTTTTCCTTACTCCAAAATAAAAATAAAAGCAAAAAAGAACACCTAAATCCTTCCATCCCCTCCATCCCACCCTATTCTTCATCTAATTTTTGTCCCCATTTTTCTACTCATCTGTCCATAACACTTGGATAAAGGGAGTGCGAGCCACAAGGTTTTCACAGGCACACAGTCACACTATGCAATCTACATAGTTATACAGTCGTCTTCAAGAATCAAGGTCACTGGGTTGCAGTTTAACAGCAACAAAGGTATTTGCCTTTAGCCATTCCAACACACAAATTTTATGTTACATGTGTTAACATAATAAATTTTTTTTAAAAATAAAGATATTTGCCTTTAGCCATTGCAACACACTAAAGATTAAAAGGTGATATCTATATAGCACATAAGAATACCCTCCAGAGTGACCTCTTGACTCCATTTGAAATCTGTCAGCCACTGGAACCTTATTTTGTTTCATCTCTCTTCCCCCTTTTGGTCATGAAGATCCTCTCAATCCCACAGTGCTGGGTCCAGGCTCATCTCCAGGAGTAATTTCCTGTGTTGCCAGGGGGATTTACAACCCTGGGTATCATGTCCCATGTAGTGGGGATGGTAGTGAGTTCACCTGCCTAGAGAGAGAGGGGGCCACATCTGAGCAACAAAGAGCTATCTGGTGGGGGGACTCCTGGGCACAATTATAAATGGTCTTAGTCTCTCCCTTGCAGCAACTAGCCTCACTGGGGAAAGCCCCCAGATCGAGGTCTCGGCCCACTAACTTGGCAGTCCTCAGTGTTTGCGGGAAAATCAGCAATAGCCCAGGTGGGGAAGTCCAACACTTCCGCATCTCTCCCCAGTTCCTTGGGGGGGGGCCTGCAAATACACTTACACTCTCTGCCCATATCACTCTGGGATGTATCGGGATTTCACCTCAGCCTATACAAACTCACCAAATCCCACTTCCCATTCACTGCTTCCTGCACCTATGGTGTTCAAACAAACTGATTGTACAAATTAAATTATTCAGTGTGCTACAGAAAATATAGGTCCTGTACCAGATAAACATCTCCTCCCTTGATCTTACACATAACTTGGAGTTTTAAAACCCGGTCGGTATTGTCCTTTACCCTTGGGCCTGATTTGCCTTAGTCCTCACCGGATCGTCTTCGTTCATATCTCTAATTAAAGTCCGAATTTTTTTTTCAGCTCTTTCAACAGTTGCCATATGGGGTAATACTGAAATTCATAGCTGCAAAATTCTAGCTCTGAGTCTTATGTGTCACACACATACCAAAAGTTCCATAGTATCCATTTACTATTGATTGGTATCTGGGTCATGTCCAGTTTTTGGCTATTAGGAATATTACTGCTATGGACGTTCTTGTACCTGGAGGGTTTTAATTAAGAAAACTCTAAACATGAATTTAGAAGACTGAGATTTAGGTCTTGGTTCTGCAGTTCTGATGTTTGATCCTAGGTTTGTTTTTTTTTTTTTTTAAATTCAATTTTATTGAAATATATTCACATACCATACAGTCATCCATGGTGTACAATCAGCTCTTCACAGTACCATCATATAGTTATGCATTCATACCCCAATCCATTCTTGAACATTTTCCTTATGTCAGAAAGAACCAGAACAAGAATAAAAAAACAAAAGCAAAAAAGAACACCCAAATCATCCCCCCATCCCACCCAACTTTTCATCCAGTTTTTGTCCCCATTTTTCCACTCATCCATCCATACATTAGACAAAGGGAGTGCGACCCACAAGGCCCCCACAATCACACTGTCATCCCTTGTAATCCACACCGTCATACAGTCATCCTCAGGAGTCCAGACTACTGGGTTGGAGTCTGATAGCCTCAGGTATTTACTTCTAGCTATTCCAATACATTTAAAACCTAAGAGGTGTTATCTATAATAGTGCATAGACTGTCTTCCAGAGTGACCTCTTGACTCCATTTGAAATCTCTCAGCCACTGAAACTTTATTTCGTTTCATTTTGCACCATTCTTAATCCCATGATGTTGGGTCCAGATTCATCCCCGGGAGTCATATCCTGAGTTGCCAGGGAAATTTACACCCCTGGGAGTCAGGTCCCGTGTAGTGGGGAGGGCAGTGAATTCACATGCTGAGGTGAACCTAGGTTGTTTTTAAGGGTGAAATGAGATAATGAAAAGACCTTGTGAACTGTATGGGGCTAAACAATTGTTAAGGTATAATTATTGTAAAGGTTACAATCCCTAGTCTTGGCTAGCTATCTTGGGTTATTTGCCAGTGCTCAGAAGTCTTTTTCTTTAAACCTTTTATTTTGAACACTTTTAAATTTGCATGACAGTTAAAAAATAGCGCAAACCCTATACGGAAAACTTGAACATAACCTATTGCCCCAGTTACCCAGACCCACCAACCCTGACATTCTGTAATATTTGCCATATCACTTTGTCTGTCCATCCATCCATCCCATCGATCCATCCATCCATCTATCCATCCATTGCCTATGTATTTATCATTTCATTTTCTGAACAATTGAGTATAGATTGTATACACCATGCTCCTTGGACATTTAGTGCTGCCATGTACGTTTCCTCAGAACAAGGATATTCAGTTATGTAACCACTTTAAGTGCAGTTATCAAATTCAAGAAATAAGTATCAGAGCTGTATTGAAGGCAGATAGATTTGAAAGGGGTTGTTTAAAGGTATGTATCCCACACATCAGCACTACAAATATAGATAGGTGCTTGCATGATATACTTCTAAGGTATGACACTAGTACAGAGAGTTGACAACAGAATGGTATAAGGGAAAAATATACCTATTTTATTATAAATAAAAAAAGAAAAAAAAAAGAATAAATAAAGGAGTATGACCACAAACGGTGACATAGCAATTATTGCAAAAAATTGGAGGCACTTTACACCTTGCAAAGTGCCTTTCCCATGCTATTTTTTCTCTTTCATGGTGAAAGAGTGCACACCAATAGCTTTTGGTGAGCACCTACTATGTGCCATTACTGTTAGGTAGGTGCCTTATATATCTTAAAATATGATAATAGCACCTGCTGTGTCAAGAAATGCTATTTTAATGAGATGCAGGCACATAAAGCATTTTGGCTTAGAAGGTAATCAATAATTGATCAGGTAAGAAGCATGACTGTCCCTTGCCTAGCAGCTACTATGCCGTAAGTGCTTTAACATCAGTCCGAGGAGATAGGTTGTTATTGTCCCCACTTTACTGAGGAGATTAAATCTCTTATAAAAGATCTCTCAGATAATAAATGGTAGAACCAAATCCAAGTCTGGCTGCCACCGAAGATCTGACACACTATGTTATCTGACATCTCTTGGTCAAAGGATTCAGAAAGCAAAGGACCCCAGACATTTCAAAATAAGTGAATAGGCTTTCCAGGCCTTAAACCTGACCTGGAATTGTGTTGATCCACTTTGCTTTTCTCCTCCACCCACCAGAGTGAGGTACCAAGACAGCTGACTTCATGGCCACCTGCCCCAGACTTCTGGGGCCACCTTTCAGAAAGAACTTCAGTCAGGACACCTAGGTTCTGGCCTTCTTTGCTCTGCTGTCGTGACCAGGAGAAGTCCCTTCTCTCTCCAGTCCTCTTTCTTTCAGGGGGAAGTTGTACTTCTAGATTTCAAAGAGCCCTTCCATTCCATACATCTCAGATCCTTGATGGTGTGTTTGTGAAAACTGTTGCTAGGCGGGGAATGGAGTATGTGGGCCAGCATTTCTCTCACTGGGTTGGAATTAGCCGTTTCTCTCCCCCACTGGTGTGTGGCTCCTTGAGGGCAGGAACTGGGTATTAGTATTAGCTGTATCCCTGCATCCTGGCACAATTTGGAATTTCCCAGGTTCTAAATAAATATTTGTTGAATGGGTTTTTCCAGCTTTCATTTATGAAAAGTGTTTCCTTCCACCGCAGGACCCCCTAAGAAACAAAAGAAAGTCATAAGGTTTATTATATGAAAGAAAGAATGTGGCTTCTGTACATCTGTTTACAGAACAGATGGATTTATTTACAGCAAGATGGAGGACGTGGTGGTGGTGGTGTGGGGCAGATGGCTGGAGAAGAGTGAGAAGATGTGAGGAGCCTCCCATGGCTCAAGGGCAGGGAACCTTAGCAGGAAGGGGAGAAGCAGAAGCTGGTGCGAGGAACAGGGGTTCTGGTTCTTTCTGAAGAAAGCCTCAGTGAGCATGTAGCAGGTAAAACGGAGCCTACAGTCCATGCAGGACTCTGGAGGTGCAAGGGAGATCCTGGAGTTGAACCCAGAACATTCTTAGGTTTATCACAGTGTCCCTGGGGTGCTCTGGGAAAGATCTGTGCCCCTCTGCCCCCAATGCTGCCCACAGCTGCAGAGGGGGAAGATCCCTGCCGGTCACAGCTTGCTGGAGCAGATGTCAGGTTCCAGTTTGTGGGATATGGCATTAGGACCTTGTTGAATGCCTTGTAGCACCGGGCTGGCTGCTGTTGGCACCTTGGCTGCCCCAGAGGAGGCACATCTGGAACTTGGTGCTGAATACCTCCAGTCTGGCTGGGCCTGGAACCCTGTCACGGGCGGGACACAGGGGTCAGGGGACTATCAGCAGGTTGGAGAGGCTGAAGGTCCCTCCTTGAGCCACCACATCCCTGAAGGCCCCACTAGGGATCCCAGAAGGTTTGTTGAATGAATGAATGTGTCCATGCAGTTTAGTACCCAGTCTTTGTCATATTTACAACATATAATTTAAAAATGATTAGAAGATAAAATATTGCATTAATTTTTTGAGATCTTGGTGATTGATTTTTCTTTTTGTTTTTTTATATTTTTCTATGAGTTCCAATTTGTTTTCTGAGAATCACAAATACATGTTGTAAGTAAATGTAATATTTTTTTCTTTTTGAAAAAGGAAAGGGCTGGATGGACGTACACCAGAGTGTTCTCAGCATTTACTTCTGGGTAATTAGATTGTGGGCTATTCTTTTAATCTTGTTTTTGCTCGGTTATAATCCCAAGTTTGTCTACAGTGAACTTTTATAACTTAGATAATGCCTAAAACAATTAAAGATAGATTATCTGCCAAAAAAAAAAAAAAAATTCAAGAAATTTAACAAGCTAAAGTCTATGTTCCAATTTCTTCATATGTCTCAATAATATCCTTTTAAAGAAAAAAATTCAGTTTTACTGAGCTATTTTCACATACCATACAGTCATCCATGGTGTACAATCAGCTGTTCACAGTACCATCATACAGTTGTGCATTCATCACCCCAATCTATTTTTTGAACATTTACCTTATACCAGAAAAAATAAAAATAAGAATAAAAAAGAACACCCAAATCATTTCCTCCATCCCACCCTATTTTTCATTTAGTTTTTGTCCCCATTTTTCTATTCAGCCATCCATACACTGGGTAAAGGTAGTGTGATCCACAAGGTTTTCACAATCACACGTCACCCCTCGTAAGCTACATTACTATACAATCATCTTCAAGAGTCAAGGCTACTGGGTTGCAGTTTGATAGTTTCAGGTATTTTCTTCTAGCTATTCCAATACAGTAAAACCTAAAAAGAGTTATCTATATAGTGCATAAGAATGCCCACCAGAGTGACCTCTCGACTCCATTTGAAATCTCTCAGCCACTGAAACTTTATTTTGTTTCATTCCGCATCCTCCTTTTGTTCAAGAAGATATTCTCATTTCCATGATGCTGATTCAGATTCATCGTCAGGAGTCATATCCTGCATTGCCAGGGAGATTTACACCCCTGAGAGTCAGGTCCCCCTTAGTGGGGAGGGCAGTGAGTTCATCTGCCGAATTGGCTTAGCTAGAGAGAGAGAGTGCCACATCTGAGCAGCAAGGAAGTACTCAGGGGGAGACTCTTAGGCACAATTATAAACAGATTTAGCATCTCCTTTGCAATAACAAGCTTCATAAGGGCAAGCCCCAAGATAGAGGGCTCAGCATACCAAACTGTCTCAATGTTTGTGAGAACATCAGGAACAATCCAGGTGAGGAAGTACAACAGTTCTGCCTTTCCCCCAGCTTCTCAGGGGGGCCCTGCATATATATTTTTATTGTCTTCCCAAATTACTTTGGGATGTGTCACTATTTCACTAACCTATGCAGATCTACCAGATCTCACTTCCCATTTGAAGTGCCATGTAATTATGGTGTTTAAACAAACTGACTGTAGCAGTTAAACTGTTTAGAAAATATAGATCCTGTACCAAATAAACTTCCCTTCCCTTGGTCTCACATGGAAGTTGAAGTTTTAAAACACAGTCAGTATTGTCCTTTACACTTTGGCCCGATTTGCCCTAGTCCAAACTGGATCTGCTTCATTCATATTACCAATTGAGATCTGGACTTTTTCAGCTTTTTTTTTTTTTTTAACAGTTGCTGTATGTGCTGATACTGACATTTGTATCTGCTGAGCTCTAGCTCCGAGTTTCAGGTGTCACCCAGATACCCAAAGTTACAGAGACTGATCAGGTTATATACAAAGGGATCAGCATCTCAGAATTTGGAGATAGCCATTGCAATTCAGGAATAAATGTGACTGCTCTAAGAGCTTACAATCTAGGAACCATTACAATAATTGTTCCCCTGATAGCCTGTGCTCTAAGATTCAATTCTGAGTTTACATGTTGTAGTTAGTTCATACTGGTAAGGTATTAACAGTGTTTGCCTTTGTTTCTAGTGTACTTCATTCAAAATGCTGTGTACAGGATCCATTCACCTCTTTGCCTGTCTCACAGTTCACCCCCTCTCACAGTTGCTCAGTATTCCATTGTATGCATACACCACAGTTCACCATTCTGTTCCTCAGTCGATGTACCCTTAGGCCACCTCCACCCATTGCAAATCATGAATACTACCTCCATAAGCACCAGTGTACAAATGTCCATTCATGTCCCTGCTCTTAGATCTTCTAAGTACATACCCCATAATGAGGTTGCAGGTCCTTACGGCACCCACATACTCAACGTCTTGTGGAACCACCACACTGTCCTCCAGAAAGGCTACACCATTCTGCCTCCTCACCAGCAGTAAATAGGTACATCCCTCTCTCCATATTTTCTCCAGCACTTTTATCCCTATTTATATTTTTTCCTACAATTTTATACAGCTATATGCACATACCATACAGTTATCCACAGCGTACAATCCATTGTTCATGGTATCGTCATATAGTTTTGCATTTATCACCACAGCCAGCACTTGAACATTCAGTAAGGCTCTTTCGAGCCTTGTCTCCTCCCTTCCTAGATCCCAGGATCACATGTTGCATTTAATTGTTATTGTCACTTTTTTTTTAGTTTTTCCTTTTTTAAATTGTGGAAACATATATATAATATGAACTTTCCCATTTCATCCACTCCCAAGCAAGCAGATCATTCAGTGGGATTAATCACATTCATAATGTTGCAGTACCCTAACCTCCTCCATTACTTAAACTTTCTCCTCTCCCCAAGCAGAAACCCCACACCCATTATGCATTAAATCCCTTCCCCATTCCCCTATCCCCAACCTCTGGTGGCTTGCATTCTACTTTTTGTCTCTGTGAGCTTGCATATTCTCTGTTATTTTCTTTGTAGTTACCATGGTGCTTAAAGTTAACATTTTTAATCTATATAGCAATCTTGTTTGCTTTGATACCAAATTAACGTCAATAGTATATACAAACTATGTTCCTATACCTTTATGTAGTTCTTGTCACAAATTACATGTCTCTACATTATTAGTCCCAAACCACTGATTTATCAAAAGGCATTTTATCCATTTGCCTTTATAAAAAGGCATTTTATCCATTTGCCTTTTAGATCCCGTAGGAAGTAAACAGTGGAGTGGTAAACCTTTACTTTCAACCTACAGAATTCATAGGGCTGGTCTAGTGATGATGGACTCCCTCAACTTTTGTTTTTCTGGGAATGTCTTAATCTCCCCCTCATTTTTGAAAAACGCTTTTGCCAGATATTGAATTCTTGCTTGACAGTATTTTGCTTTGCATTCTATAAATATGTCATCCCAGTGCTTTCTTGCCTCCATGGTTTCCAGTGAGAATTTTTCACGTAATCTTATTGAGACTAACTGTACTTGACATGTGGCTTCTGCTTGTAGCTTTCAGAATTCTTTCTTTATCTTTGACGTTAGACAGTTTGATTATAACATGCTGCAGCTTGAGTCTGTTTGGGTTTACCCTGTTTTGAGTTCATTGAGCATCTTTGTCTATATTCATGTCTTTTGTTGAATTTGGGAAGTTTTCAGCCATTATTTCTTTGAATATTCTCTCTGCTCTTCTCTCTTTTTTTTCTCCCTGTGGGGGCGCTCCTCAGACTGGTGATTTCAGTTCTCTATAGCTTCACATTCACTGATTCTTTTTTCTGCCACCCCCAGTCTGTTGTTGAACCCCTGTAGGGAATTTATTATTTATTTATTTTTATTAGAGAAGTTGTAAGTTTATATAGAAACCATGCAGAAAATGCAGAGTTCCCCTATAACCCCCTAGCATGCACAGTTTTCCCTATTGTTACCACTTTGCATTAGTATGGTAACTTTATTTCAATTGTTGCAACAATGTTACTATAATTATACTATTAACTAAAGTCCATAGTCTGCATTAGGGTTCATTCTTTGTGTTGAACCGTTCTTTAGGTTTTAAAATTTTTTTATTCTGGTAACATATATGCAACTTAAATGTCCCCTTTTAACCATATTCAAATATATAATTCAGTGGAGTTGATTACATTCACAATGTTGTGCTACCAATATCACCATCTATAACCAAAACTTTTCCATCATTGCAGACAGAAACCCTGTACCAATTAAACATTAATTTCCCATTCCCTTCCCCCACCTGGCCCCTGGGTAACCTGTATTCTAGTATGACTATGAATTTGCCTATTCTAATTATCTCATGTCATTGAGATCATACAATATTTTTCCTTTTGGGTTTAGCTTGTTTCACTCAATATGGTCTCCTCAGGGTTCATCCATGTTGTTGCATGTGTCAGAACTTCATTCTCTTTTATGGCTGAATAATATTGCATTGTATGTATACCACATTTTGTTTATTTATTCTGCTAATGGACACTTGGGTTGCTTCCATCTTTTGGCAATTGTGACGAATTCTGCTATGAACATTGGTGTGGAAATATCTGTTTGAATTTCTATTTTCTTTTGGGTATATACCTGGAAATGGGACTGATGGTTCATATGGTAATTCTATATTTAAATTTCTGAGGAACTGCTGAACTGTTTTCCACAGTGACTACACCATTTTACATTCCTACCAACAAAGAATGAGTGTTCCTATTTCTCCAACACTTGCTCATTTCATTTTTAAAATAGTAGTCATTCTAGTGGGTGTGAAATGGTATCTCATTATAGATTTGGTTTGCATTTCCCTAATGAATAATGATGCTAAGCATCTTTTCATGTGCTTTTTGGACATTTGTATATGTTCTTTGGAGAAATATTTCAGTCTTTTGCGTTAGTGTTTTATCTTTGGTACAACTGTTGAAACAATATTATTATATTAATTGCGTTGTCTTTTTGTTGTTGAATTGTAGGATTTCTTTATATATTCTGAGTATTGAATGCTTCTTGGATTTGTGGTTTCCAAATATTTTCTCCCATCCTCTAGTTTGTCTGTTTCATGATGAAGTCCTTTGATATACAACAGTTTTAAATTTTGATGAAGTTTTATCGAATTTTCCTTTTGTTGCTTGTGCTTTTGGTATAACGGCTAAAAAACTATTGCCCAATACAAGGTCCTGAAGATACTTCCCTATGTTTTCTTTTATGAGTTTTATAGTTTTTGTTCTTATATTTATGTCTTTGATTGATTTTGAGTTATGATGTGAGGTAGGGGTCCACCTTCATTCTTTTGCATATGGATATTCAGTTTCCCAGCAACATTTGTTGAATAGACTATTCTCTCCCCTTTGAGTGGACTTGCGTCCCCTGTCACAAATTAATTGGCCATGGATGTGAAGATTGATTTCTGAACTCTTAATTTGATTCCATTGTTTTATATGTCTGTGCTTGTGTGTGAGGCGAATTGATCCTAAATGTGGGAGAATAAATAGCTACAGTTCCAAGGATTGGAGCAATGGTTCCCAACTTCAGTTTTGGCACAGTCTGATGTATAAGGTGTGTCACTACTAACTTGTTACCAAGAGTCAAATGTCAAAATTTGTAGTTTATTGAGTCTTAAGAAAAAGTATCCTTCTGTATCACAATCTTTTGTGTTTTTTTTAAAGATTTGTTTTGTATTTAATAGGATAAAAAATAGTAGAGTTGCAGTTGGTGCTAGAAAGTGTATCTCAACTGGGGCATGCCTTCAGGAGTATGTCACACCATTGATAGCTAACATCACTTTTCTCCAAAGGAGAAGAGAAAGTTGAGAAATTATAGAATAGATTGGTTCAGGAACAGTGAGCTTTTTGAGTTTACTGCTTTGAAAAGGTTGAATGTTTTGCCTTAAGATTTTGCTCTAAATAATGGAATCAGCTTTAGAGTCTGGGTTTTTGGAACTCTACCCAATTTAACTCATGGTTGTAAATATACCTGTTATTCGTTTGTATTTTCATATATTTTAATAGCTCAGAATTCAGAACTGCAAGAAAAGGCCAGTGATATTGAGGATGCATTTCAGACTTCTCAGCAGAAATGGAAAGAAGAATGCAGAAGATTTGAACGTGATTTGGAGGAAAGAGACAGTGTAATTCAAAATTGCAATCGAGAATATGATTTACTTATGAAAGAGAAAAGCAGACTAGAGAAAACACTACAGGTAATCTCATCTATATAAAGGAATTTTGCTATATGTAATATTCATTGAGATGGGTTAAAGTTATTTGATGTTATCCTTGGAAAGTAAATTAACTACTAGAAAGCAAGACAATCTGATTTTTTTCTCTTCCTCTTTTTCTCCCTTCTTTTCTCCTTTCTTTCTGTGGGCATTTTTGCTGGTCTTTTTTTGTAGTAAGCTTTAGTAATATTTTAATATGTATACTGTTTTTTCTTTTGTTTCTTTTTTCTTTTCTTTTCTTTTTTTTTCTTTTTCTTTCTTTTTTTTGTAAGAAACAGTTTGAGACCTCTGATCAAAATTTAAAAAAAAAGTATATGGGCATGTATTATAAGAAGATAAAACCTTTTGGCTCAGCAATATGGAATTTTGGAATTTTGGATACATGGGTCATAGATTTTTTAACTGAATATGTAGTTATATAGAAAAGTAGTTTGTACATCTGATGTGAACTTTCATTATCTCTGCAGAGCACATTCTATATAGGTGTATGATGTGTAAAATATTTATGAACTTTTACTAAAATTATTGTGAGCTCTTTATTCTCCCATTTCCCCCAATTTTGTTCCCTAAAGTAGAAGAAGGTTTAAGATTGAAGTTCCTCTCCACTTACAAGATAGACTTTGAATTGTGCATATTTGCCATTTTTTGAAGTACCAGTTTAAATTAAAATAAAAAAATATGTGATGAGAGCTGTATATTTATCACTGGTTTAAATAACTTTTCAGAATTCTGGAAATGTATCTTCACTAAAAAATATTTTTAAAAAGACATTTACTAAAAGTAAATGTTTTGACACACGGGTTACAAGCCCATCTCAGCAGATCTATTCATTTCCTCTAGGTCGGTAGTCATAGTTTGTCTTTTTTGTTTACTACTGTATTCCCAGGCTCTAGAACAGTGCCAGGCATATACAGGGGTTTCATTAGTATTTGAATGGGTGAAGTTTAGGTGTAGGTTGGGACTATAAGTGCCTGCATTGACCTTATTTTACTTTCCTCTCTGTCTATACTATATAGCTTAGAGCAGTGGTGAAAGGAGGTTGATGGTCAACCAGTCTGTACCTCAAGATAGAAGATCTTGATTAGTAACTTTGCAGAGCTCTGGTTTGATTTTAGGCTTTGGGTTTTGTGTTGACCTGCACCAAGACAGAAACCTTTGGGGAATTCGGGGTTGGATAGGACTTATGACAGTCTTTATTATGCAG
The DNA here is from genome assembly GCF_015220235.1 of Choloepus didactylus. NCBI lineage: Eukaryota > Metazoa > Chordata > Mammalia > Pilosa > Megalonychidae > Choloepus > Choloepus didactylus. The sequence continues at coordinate 64,051,527 of NC_051316.1, forward strand.
ATCCATTTTACTGTTATGTATACAAGAGGCTTTCCTTCTCTCTCATAAAAACTACAGAATCTTTCTCCTGGTGTTAGTGGGGACTTAGATTTAAATGCTATGCATTAGAACACTAGACCTTTGGAAACCTGCATTTCATATTTTTAAGATTTTGAACCACATTAGATCTTATAAATGTACTACAACTAGGAAAACCCAAAAGGAAAAAAAAAAGCCTTTTGCAAATATTTTGTATCTGTAGAACTAGAAATTTGTTATAACTTCAAACTTAAAATTTTTTTTTTTTTAATTTTTAGCATTCTAGAAATTGCTTATCCTGACTTGTTGCACACAATTTCTTCCTATTCCCCTTTTGGAAATGCAGTGTTCTCTGTTAGCTTTATATATAAATTACCAGGTATAACCCAAACAGTTTGTGCATGGGTAATTAAAGAATCCCATACTAACTAGAATCTATTTTGTTTTTATCTCTTTATCATATAATGCATTTTTCAAACTTCTAAGGTAAATTTTTTTTCCAAAAAATTGGATCAAAATATATGCCTATATAGATTAAGTTCCTTAAATTAAATGGGTAACCATAGCTTCTTATTTGAATTGACATTCTGATGATCAAAATATGATGGTTATATTAATTATTTTGAAATGAATTATGATGAGTTTTAACAGTTTATAGGTAGGAAAAGCCCTTTGTACATTTAAACTGGAGATGAAGGAAGAAAGATGACTTTTATTGATCTCATAGTAAAGCAGGATTTTATTCATAAAAGGAGGCACTGGAAAAGCATCAGGACGAGAAGAATGAAATGGAGTCTCATATCAGGGAGACAGCCATGGAGGAGTTTAGATTACAAGCAGAACAATGGGAAGCAGAAAGAAGAGAGTTACAATTTATAGTACAGGTATTTTAAAAATAATAATTTGGTTCCTTAAATATGTCTTTTTAATGCTTATGATATAAAAATTAATGGGGTAATTGACTAGTTCACTCAAAGGGAAAATAATTCCTAAGCTTTGATATCTGGGAGGCCATGTTTCATTCATAGTTATATGACAATCTGGGCAACTGTTCTTGACAGATACTATTAATGTTGGATTAAGTTTCAGGCCATAAACTTTACGAATTTTGAGAAAGCCATATATGCATTTGACATTTGAGTTTTCCAATTTAAAATGAGAGACTGAGAGTAGTCTTTAGTGGGACAAGAAATAGAATAACAGGAATTAGATTGTTAAGGGATCATTGCAAATCATTTAGTACAGTGATTTCTGAATTCTCTTTAAGAAGAGGTGCAAATTATTGTTCATCCTCTGCTCTCCCCTACCCCTCCACAGACCCCAAGACTTCAAAGAGTCCAGTTGGAAAATCACTGATCATATTTAACCTACTTTTATAGATGAGCAGATGAGAACTTAGAACTAAATTATTGATTTACTCAGATTATAGACTGAGTGATTAATGTGACAAACTACATGTTACCAGATTCTCACCCCAGTGGACTTTTTGTTATTTCAGGATCTATAAGTAAATTATTTTGACGAAGAGACAGGAGAAATTAAAATTAGTTATATTATTGTGTATTTTAAAGGAATTTTGCAAACAGTTAAACTCTTTTAAGAAAAAAAAATCTAACCAATTTACTTAAAATTTCAAAGAAATTTCCATCACTTTCTCCATTACTTGTTTTGAGATAAGACAAACAATATGTCCTTTGTACCTTTTTCTGCACAAAATGACAAATTGAAATACCTTTATATAGATATCAAAGAAAGATATACATTCTTCATAAAATTGAAAAATATTCATCTAAAACAAATTTTTGAAGTAACTTTATGTTAGAAACTCAACTTTGCAAGACAGAAGCTGTCCAAAAATTTGCAGAGAATAGGAGGCACCCTTATTTCTTTAAGAATGAGAGCTGGCAGTGAACAGTGGAAATTGTGAATTTGACGTATATGTAAGTATTCATAATACCAGCAAACCCTGCAAATTTCTCAAACCTTTGGTCATTGCAGTGTTCTTCCCAGTCACCCCCTCTCTAGAATCTGGAAATACCTCTTGGTATTCTAAGTGTCTGTAATTTGTTTGTTCTTTTTTGTTCGTTCATTTGTTAGTTCGTTAGTTCATTCGTTCATTCATTCACTCACTCATTCATTCATTCATTCATTCACCCCCTAAGTATTTATTCAGTTCCTGCTGTGTGTCAGGAAGTATGCTAGGCACAGAGTATATGAAAACTGATTAAGATATGGTTCCTTCCCTAGAAGGTCTTTTTACATAATGGGGAAGCAGACATGCAGTTATAGAAAATACATTGTTACATAGTTTAAAATTATGAACAAAATGTTATGGGACAATAAAAGAGAAATTAGCTACTTGGGAGATTTTGGGAAGTCTTCATCAGGCAGATGACATTTGAGCTGTTGTTGATAATTGTCTTAAATACTACCTGGAATAGACAAGCAACATAGGTAAATAAATAACCCTTTTATTTCTAAATACTCAGAAATCTGCAGTGCCCATAGTCAGAGGCCTGAAACTTGTAAAGTATGGTTCAGAGACCTAATTTTGATGTGTGGGTGTTGTGCTTTTGATGCAGTTTCTTGGTTGAGCCTGTATACCCCAAATGAAATGTGTTTAGTTATTATGAAATATTACAAGAGTATAAAATTCTGAATTGTTCCTTAATTATGATGTGTGGAGAAGAATGGGAAATGTACTCCCTAGTTAGTACCACCAAAAAAGATATCTTGCTTTGCTGCTTTTGTAAGGTAAATTCTAATGTATTTTTTATTAAATGCAAATGTTCAGAGCTCTCTCAATTTCTTGTCCTTTTTATATCAACAAAAGAAAATGGCTTTTCTTTTATAACTAAGCTTAAGAAACTAGTACGTGACTTTCTGTGAAAAAAGTCTTAAATAACCCGAGGTATAGAATAAAACTGTTCTGTCTCTATTGGCTGTTGATTGGTTTAGGTTTCCATCCTACAATTAGGTGTTAGTATTATATAGTTTTCACTGTGTAGCTCTCTAAGGGAATACAGTTTTAAAAATAAGTAAAAAAAAAAGAAAAAAGAAAAAAATCTGTTTAGTGAAATCCATCTTTAACAGACAAAGCTGGTGTAATATTTCTCTCATCTGTGCTTTGGGCTAATTCAGAACCACTGTAAAGAGAAAAATCTTAATTTTATGCCATGTCACCTTTCTTTCCCAGGAATTGAAGAGCTAAATTGAGGAGTACTTCTCTGAAGTATTAATGGGAATTTTTAAACTAGAGTTCAGAAATTACCTCAGTTTATGATAGTTTCTCATTTTTTAAACCCATGCCCTCTTTTGATAAACATAAAATCCCGTATCTTTAATGTTATTTGAAATTTCAAAACAAATCAAAGCTATAGTAATTTTAAAGAGAATATTTTATGTTGATCATGAAAAATACCTAGTATTATTTTATTTAATTTTTAATCTTTATTTTAAAATTTATTTTTTCTTTAAATAAATTAACATTTATTTTATTTTGTTTTTATTTATATTTTTCTTTGTTACCACGATAGCAAGGTGAACTTCTATCAAAAAGTTCTATAAAAAAAAAAAAGGATTTTTTTGCCACAAGCTTTTCTATTGTAGGCATTGTTGGATACAATGGTAAAACTTTATTTTTAAACCACCATACCCTCCCCTTTGTCATTTTCTCAGTTCATTGAACTGCATAATTTATCAGTAGAATTGAAAACATTTAAAAGATGAATGTATATATTTTTGTTACTTTTTTTTTCCCCCAAAATTCTGTATCTCAACCAGGGAATAAAGTGATCTTTTGCTCATTCATCGACTAAATTTGGTGTATTTATCTAGGGATTAAGGGGCCAGGGAGTTTGTGATGGTAGAGTGAGAATTGTAAATTGAAAATAATACCAGGAACTGAAGAAAGAGGAGGAAGAGAGAGGAGTTAGTAAAGGAAGGTGTCAGACTAGGCTCTGGCATCAGTAGGATGTGTAACAACACATCTATTAGGGATTGGGTGCGACATGTCAAAGACTGGCAGGGTGAGCATAGTTATGATCTAGAAACAGCTGGAGGAAGTTACATGAAAAGTTTAAGAAGTTTGCTTCAAATGATCTCCAGCAGGAAGGAGCATTTCTTTGTAGTTTCTTGGGAAAACCATATCTACTGGTTGTCTTATATAAGCAAATGGTATAGAAAGTGACTCTGGCACTGTTTTTTCCAAAGGAAAATATTTTAATATTTAATTTGTAAAATTATTATATTATGGTCATTTAAAAATGACCTTAATTTAGACAAGTTTAAAGGAGAAAATCCAAGTTTTGCCCCACCCCCTTTTAATCCCACTCATCTGTGGATATATGATCATATATTATTATATTATATAAATGAAATTATATACCTCAGTAATATTTTGTGTACATCATTTGATGTCAGTACATTATTCTTTTAGTGTTTGCATGGTATTCTATCATGTGGGTGATCCACGTATATTTAAGTAATGTCTTACTGATGGGCATTTCAGTGCTTTCAAATTTTTTTACTCATTAAAAATGATTCACAAGCATTCTTGTCCATATCTTTGAGCAATTGTACAACTGATTCTGCTGTGTAAATGCATAGCAGTGTAATTGTTGGTTCTGCAAACTTATGGATTCATGTTTATAATAGGTATTACACAAAGTTGGTATCAGTTGATATTCTACAGGAACAAATGCAAAATATATTTGATTGGAGAACTGTGCTGGATCTGGGGGTTTAGAGAGGAGGAGGAGCTTGTTCTAGCTGTTTGAGGATATGAACATTTAAAGTCTTGGTTGTAGCTGTATTGCTATATTTCATAAGATTAAAAAGAACTTTAGTTCTGATACTTTTCTAACTATACTTGTATGATTCTTCAGAGTTTGAACTGTATTTTGGATTCTGAGAAGTGTTGTTTATATGAGTACATGTAAGGAAACATACATTTTGGGCTAGGTTTCTGGAAGATGTGAAAAGAAAGCAAATTCATTTTCTAATAGCACAATGTGGTTTCTTGTGATGTTTAAATGTCAGGTCAAAAACAAGCCTCATTTTTTATATACTGTATTCCAAGCTCAATATCTCCCCCTTGTGGAGAAAAGAAAAAAAACTCTCTCAATTTCTAAAGTCGGTAATATGATTTTCTCTCTCTCGGGATCCAGGTAGCTCTTGGCTTGATGATAAAAAAAAATTGGCAACAAAGATTTTAAAGTAACATTTATTTGCGGGAAATCTAATTAATCTTCATGTAAATAGCATGAAGTGTTTTATAGATCTTTTGGAATTATCTTGTGTGTTACAACACACCCTAGACTTGGATTATATTGATAAAACCATTAACTTGAAATAGATATTTGAACATACAAAAAGAATTGGAATTAATATAATCAATACCCATGTACATACTACCTATTTGTCATATTTGCTGCAGAATTAAAAACAAGTAATAAATTGTTATGTCTGAGAACTAAGTATTCTGAATAACTTCCCCATCCTGCCATCACCCTACCCTCATAAGATAACCACCATTCTAAAGATGATGTTTAATCTTGTTGGTACCCATAGACAGTATATCATATTTAGTATTTTGTATGTTTTAAAAATATATGTAAAGTATCATAGAGTCAGCATCTTTGTGTAATTGTCTTTTTCATTTGTGTTTTTGAGGTTTATCCAAGTTAATAAAGTAGCTTTGGCTCATTCAATTTAACTGCTTATAGTATTTCATCTTATGCATATGCCATAATTAATTTATCTGGTATTTAATTGATGGAGATTTAGATTCTTTCCACATTTTCATTATTACAGACAGTGCTTTTATGAACATACAAATGTTTTTATTTATATGATTATATATTTAGCATATGTACAATAATTGGGAGGTAAAATATATGGCAAATTATTCTACCAAGTGGTTGTACCAATTTGAGAGAAGAGTTTTTCTTCCCTTACAGCCTCTTTAACACTTGGTATTTTTCAGATTTTTCTTTTGCAATTTGATGTGTGTGAAATGGTCTCTCATTCTTGTAAAATTTTTATTTCTCTGATGTTGAGCATCTTATGCTTATTGACCATTGTGTTTCCTCTTTTGTAAACTGTCAGTTTGTATTTTTTGCCATTTTTCCTTTTGGATTGTTTGTATGTTTTAACTGAGATGTAGGAACTATTTATATGTTTGGGTATTAGTCTTTGGTTACATATATCCCCATTGAAAACATCATTTCCCTCTTTGTGGTGATAGGAAGACAATTTACATCATCTTTGATGTACAATTTTGAATTTTAAAGTAGTTGAATTTATGTCTTTTCCTTTATGGATAAAGCTTTTTATGTCTTACATAACCCAAAGTCATAAAGAGAATATATATTGTGAGATGTGAACTATTTTCTAATTTTATTTTTTCCAAGTGGATAATCAGATGTCCCTGTACCAATTATTCAGTTGTCTGTTCTTTCATCATTTACTGATTTATAATGCCATCTCTGTCTTGTTCCTTCTTTTATATCTAAGGTTTTATCCCTAGGCCCTCAGTTCTCTTTTACTTACATGTTTGTCTATTTCTTCATCAATACTAAATTATTTTATTTACCATAACTTTAGAAAAAGTCTTGAAATCTGGTAGGTAGGGCCCACTCTTTATTCTTAACCTTTTTTGGGGCTGAGTTTATGTTTAGCTTTTTGCTTCTCTGTATGGGTTTGAGTATTTGACCAAGAAATCTTGCTGTAATTTTGACTGTAATTGAATTGGATTTATAGGTTAATACAGCATAAAGTTGACATCCTTATAATGTGAATTTCTTGTATTGCTCATCCTTTTATCATCTTGCACTATTGTCTGGGAGGTTTCCTCAATTTTATATTCCAGCCTTTCTGTTGAATATTTCATTTCTCCTCTTAGGTTTTTAATTTCCAAGATTTCTTTTTTGTTTGTTGACTATACCATGTTCTTCTTGTTTCATGTTTGCTATATCTTAATTTAACTTTCTAGGGATCTCAGTCGTATTTTTTTAAAATGTAATTTTATTGAGATATATTCCCACATCATGCAATCCATCCAAAGTAAACAACCACTGGTTCACAGTATCATCACATAGTTCATTCATCACCACGATCATTTTTAGAACATTTGCATTACTGCAGAAAAAGAAATAAAAAGAAGCAAAATCCCACATATCCCATACCCCCTTATTGCCCCCCGCAAACAATTGTGCTCTATCCAATTTTAAGTAAGTCATACTTTTTTGAAGGTTCCCCCTCCCCGCTTCTGGAATGTCTTTATTTTCTCTGAGTGGCTGGTTCCATAGTCTCATAGTCTCTGAGTTTACCTGAGAGTCTTTCCTCAAATATCAGGTGATTCTTGGCTGTGTGTTCATATTTAAAAATGAGACAGAGCTGAGTGGAAGCGCTTTGTATGTGGAAACCTTTCATTTAATTGGGGAACTTTAAAATTCTAGTAACAGTGGGACTTTTCTATTGGGCTGGTAGTTTTCCCAGAAAGGAATCTTCGGGTTTCCTTCTTGCAGATGCTTTAAGTGTAGGAGTCAGTATTCTGGGAGCTGAGCAGGAAAAGAGGTCTGTAAGGTATCCTTGTCCAATATGTGGATTTTTACCCAATTCCCTAATTTTTAATAGGGTGGCTCATCCTGACACATGGGTAGGTCTGGTTCATGACCTCATAGTCTCTTTGGATCAAGCTCTCCAGTTAGTAAACACCTTGCCTTTTTTTTTTTTTTTTTTTTTTAATCTTCATTTTATTGAGATATATTCATATACCACGCAGTCATACAAAACAAATCGTACTTTCGATTGTTCACAGTACCATTACATAGTTGTACATTCATCACCCAAATCAATCCCTGACACCTTCATTAGCACACACACAAGAATAACAAGAATAATAATTAGAGTGAAAAAGAGCAATTGAAGTAAAAAAGAACACTGGGTACCTTTGTCTGTTTGTTTGCTTCCCCTATTTTTCTACTCATCCATCCATAAACTAGACAAAGTGGAGTGTGGTCCTTATGGCTTTCCCAATCCCCTTGTCACCCCTCATAAGCTACATTTTTATACAACTGTCTTCGAGATTCATGGGTTCTGGGTTGTAGTTTGATAGTTTCAGGTATCCACCACCATCTACCCCAATTCTTTAGAACCTAAAAAGGGTTGTCTAAAGTGTGCGTAAGAGTGCCCACCAGAGTGACCACTCGGCTCCTTTTGGATTCTCTCTGCCACTGAAGCTTATTTCATTTCCTTTCACATCCCCCTTTTGGTCAAGAAGATGTTCTCCGTCCCACGATGCCAGGTCTACATTCCTCCCCGGGAGTCATATTCCACGCTGCCAGGGAGATTCACTCCCCTGGGTGTCTGATCCCACGTAGGGGGGAAGGCAGTGATTTCACCTTTCAAGTTGGCTTAGCTAGAGAGACAGGGCCACATCTGAGCAACAAAGAGGCATTCGGGAGGGGGCTCTTAGGCACAACCATAGGGAGGCCTAGCCTCTCCTTTGCAGCAACCGTCTTCCCAAGGATAAAACCTGTGGTAGACGGCCCAACCCATCAAACCACCAGTCCCCTATGTCTGTGGTCATGTTAGCAACCATGGAGGTGGGGTAGGCGAATACCCCTGCATTCTCCACAGGCTCCCCAAGGGGGCACTACATCTTTTTTTTTTTTTCCTTGTTTTTTTTTTTTAACTTTCCCTTCTTTTTTAAATCAACTGTATGAAAAAAAAGTTAAAAAGAAAACAAACATACAATAAAAGAACATTTCAAAGAGACCATAACAAGGGAGTAAGAAAAAAATAACTAACCTAAGATAACTGCTTAACTTCCAACATGTTCCTACTTTACCCCAAGAAAGTTACCTAAGATAGCAACATTTCTGTGAACTTGCTCCTACTATATCCATCAGAAATTAACAGACCATAGTCATTCCTGGGCATCCCCAGAACGTTAAATAGCTTATCTGTTCTTCTTGGATTATTGTTCCCCCTTCCTTAATTGCTCTCTATTGCTAGTTCCCCTACATTCTACATTATAAACCATTTGTTTTACATTTTTCAAAGTTCGCATTAGTGGTAGCATATAATATTTCTCTTTTTGTGCCTGGCTTATTTCGCTTAGCATTATGTCCTCAAGGTTCATCCATGTTGTCATATGTTTCACGAGATCGTTCCTTCTTACTGCCGCGTAGTATTCCATCGTGTGTATATACCACATTTTATTTATCCACTCATCTGTTGAAGGACATTTGGGTTGTTTCCATCTCTTGGCAATTGTGAATAATGCTGCTATGAACATTGACGTGCAGATATCTGTTCGTGTCACTGCTTTCCGATCTTCCGGGTATATACCGAGAAGTGCAATCGCTGGATCGAATGGTAACTCTATGTCTAGTTTTCTAAGGAACTGCCAGACTGACTTCCAGAGTGGCTGAACCATTATACAGTCCCACCAACAGTGAATAAGAGTTCCAATTTCTCCACATCCCCTCCAGCATTTGTAGTTTCCTGTTTGTTTAATGGCAGCCATTCTAACCGGTGTTAGATGGTATCTCGTTGTGGTCTTAATTTGCATCTCTCTAATAGCTAGTGAAGCTGAACATTTTTTCATGTGTTTCTTGGCCATTTGTATTTCCTCTTCAGAGAACTGTCTTTTCATATCTTTTGCCCATTTTATAATTGGGCCGACTGTACTGTTGTCATTGAGTTGTAGGATTTCTTTATATATGCAAGATATCAGTCTTTTGTCAGATACATGGTTTCCAAAAATTTTTTCCCATTGAGTTGGCTGCCTCTTTACCTTTTTGAGAAATTCCTTTGAGGTGCAGAAACTTGTAAGCTTGAGGAGTTCCCATTTATCTATTTTCTCTTTTGTTGCTTGTGCTTTGGGTGTAAAGTCTAGGAAGTGGCCGCCTAATACAAGGTCTTGAAGATGTTTTCCTACATTATCTTCTAGGAGTTTTATGGTACTTTCTTTTATATTGAGATCTTTGGTCCATTTTGAGTTAATTTTTGTGTAGGGGGTGAGGTAGGGGTCCTCTTTCATTCTTTTTTTTTTTTTTTTTTTTTTTTAAATCATCATTTTATTGAGATATATTCACATACCACGCAGTCATACAAAACAAATTGTACTTTCGATTGTTTACAGTACCATTACATAGTTGTACATTCATCACCTAAATCAATCCCTGACACCTTCATTAGCACACACACAAAAATAACAAGAATAATAATTAGAGTGAAAAAGAGCAATTGAAGTAAAAAAGAACACTGGGTACCTTTGTCTGTTTGTTTACTTCCCCTACTTTTCTACACATCCATCCATAAACTAGACAAAGTGGTGTTTGGTCCTTATGGCTTTCCCAATCCCATTGTCACCCCTCATAAGCTACATTTTTATACAACTGTCTTCGAGATTCATGGGTTCTGGGTTGTAGTTTGATAGTTTCAGGTATCCACCACCAGCTACCCCAATTCTTTAGAACCTAAAAAGGGTTGTCTAAAGTGTGCATAAGAGTGCCCACCAGAGTGACCTCTCGGCTCCTTTTGGAATCTCTCTGCCACTGAAGCTTATTTCATTTCCTTTCACATCCCCCTTTTGGTCAAGAAGATGTTCTCCGTCCCACGGTGCCAGGTCTACATTCCTCCCTGGGAGTCATATTCCACGTTGCCAGGGAGATTCACTTCCCTGGGTGTCTGATCCCACGTAGGGGGGAGGGCAGTGATTTCACCTTTCAAGTTGGCTTAGCCAGAGAGAGAGGGCCACATCTGAGCAACAAAGAGGCATTCAGGAGGAGACTCTTAGGCACAAATACAGGGAGGCCTAGCCTCTCCTTTGCAGCAACCGTCTTCCCAAGGGTAAAACTTATGGTAGAGGGCTCAACCCATCAAACCACCAGTCCCCTATGTCTGTGGTCATGTTAGCAACCATGGAGGTGGGGTAGGCGAATACCCCTGCATTCTCCACAGGCTCCTCAAGGGGGCACTACATCTTTTTTTTTTTTTTTTTTTTTTCCCCTTGTTTGTCTTTTTTCTTTTTTTTTTTTTTTTTTTTTTTTTTTTTAACTTTCCCTTCTTTTTTCAAATCACCTGTATGAAAAAAAAAGTTAAAAAGAAAACAAACATACAATAAAAGAGCATTTCAAAGAGACCATAGCAGGGGAGTAAGAAAAAGACAACTAACCTAAGATAACTGCTTAACTTCCAACATGTTCCTACTTTACCCCAAGAAAGTTACATAATATAGCAACATTTCAGTGAACTTGTTCCTACTACAACCATCAGAAATTAACAGACCATAGTCATTTCTGGGCATCCCCAGAACGTTAAATAGCTTATCTGTTCTTCCTGGATTATTGTTCCCCCTTCCTTAATTGCTCTCTACTGCTAGTTCCCCTACATTCTACATTATAAACCATTTGTTTTACATTTTTCAAAGTTCACATTAGTGGTAGCATATAATATTTCTCTTTTTGTGCCTGGCTTATTTCGCTCAGCATTATGTCTTCAAGGTTCATCCATGTTGTCATATGTTTCACCAGATCGTTCCTTCTTACTGCCGCGTAGTATTCCATCGTGTGTATATACCACATTTTATTTATCCACTCATCTGTTGAAGGACATTTGGGTTGTTTCCATCTCTTGGCAATTGTGAATAATGCTGCTATGAACATTGGTGTGCAGATATCTGTTCGTGTCACTGCTTTCCGATCTTCCGGGTATATACCGAGAAGTGCAATCGCTGGATCGAATGGTAACTCTATGTCTAGTTTTCTAAGGAACTGCCAGACTGACTTCCAGAGTGGCTGAACCATTATACAGTCCCACCAACAGTGAATAAGAGTTCCAATTTCTCCACATCCCCTCCAGCATTTGTAGTTTCCTGTTTGTTTAATGGCAGCCATTCTAACCGGTGTTAGATGGTATCTCGTTGTGGTCTTAATTTGCATCTCTCTAATAGCTAGTGAAGCTGAACATTTTTTCATGTGTTTCTTGGCCATTTGTATTTCCTCTTCAGAGAACTGTCTTTTCATATCTTTTGCCCATTTTATAATTGGGCCGACTGTACTGTTGTCATTGAGTTGTAGGATTTCTTTATATATGCAAGATATCAGTCTTTTGTCAGATACATGGTTTCCAAAAATTTTTTCCCATTGAGTTGGCTGCCTCTTTACCTTTTTGAGAAATTCCTTTGAGGTGCAGAAACTTGTAAGCTTGAGGAGTTCCCATTTATCTATTTTCTCTTTTGTTGCTTGTGCTTTGGGTGTAAAGTCTAGGAAGTGGCCGCCTAATACAAGGTCTTGAAGATGTTTTCCTACATTATCTTCTAGGAGTTTTATGGTACTTTCTTTTATATTGAGATCTTTGGTCCATTTTGAGTTAATTTTTGTGTAGGGGGTGAGGTAGGGGTCCTCTTTCATTCTTTTGGATATGGATATCCAACTCTCCCAGCCCCATTTGTTGAAAAGACCATTATGACTCAGTTCAGTGACTTTGGGGGCCTTATCAAAGATCAGTCGGCCATAGATCTGAGGGTCTGTCTCCGAATTCTCAATTCGATTCCATTGATCTATATGTCTCTCTTTGTGCCAGTACCATGCTGTTTTGGCAACTGTGGCTTTATAATAAGCTTCAAAGTCAGGGAGTGTAAGTCCTCCCACTTCGTTTTTCTTTTTTAGAGTGTCTTTAGCAATTCGAGGCATCTTCCCTTTCCAAATAAATTTGATAACTAGCTTTTCCAAGTCTGCAAAGTAGGTTATTGGAATTTTGATTGGGATTGCATTGAATCTGTAGATGAGTTTGGGTAGAATTGACATCTTAATGACATTTAGTCTTCCTATCCATGAACATGGAATATTTTTCCATCTTTTAAGGTCCCCTTCTATTTCTTTTAGTAGAGTTATGTAGTTTTCTTTGTATAGGTCTTTTACATCTTTGGTTAAGTTTATTCCTAGGTACTTGATTTTTTTTAGTTGCTATTGAAAATGGTATCTTTTTCTTGAGTGTCTCTTCAGTTTGTTCATTTCTAGCATATAGAAACATTACTGACTTATGTGCATTAACCTTGTATCCCGCTACTTTGCTAAATTTGTTTATTAGCTCTAGTAGGTGTATCGTCGATTTCTCAGGGTTTTCTAGATATAAGATCATATCATCTGCAAACAATGACAGTTTTACTTCTTCTTTTCCAATTTGGATGCCTTTTATTTCTTTGTCTTGCCGGATTGCCCTGGCTAGCACTTCCAGCACAATGTTGAATAACAGTGGTGACAGCGGGCATCCTTGTCTTGTTCCTGATCTTAGAGGGAAGGCTTTCAGTCTCTCACCATTGAGTACTATGCTGGCTGTGGGTTTTTCATATATGCTCTTTATGATGTTGAGGAAGTTTCCTTCAATTCCTACCTTTTGAAGTGTTTTTATCAAAAAGGGATGTTGGATTTTGTCAAATGCTTTTTCAGCATCTATTGAGATGATCAATTGATTTTTCCCTTTTGACTTGTTAATGTGTTGTAATACATTGATTTTCTTATGTTGAACCATCCTTGCATGCCTGGAATAAACCCCACTTGGTCATGGTGTATGATTTTTTTAATGTGTCTTTGGATTCGATTTGCAAGTATTTTGTTGAGGATTTTTGCATCTATATTCATTAGGGAGATTGGCCGGTAGTTTTCCTTTTTTGTAACATCTTTGCCTGGTTTTGGTATTAGATTGATGTTAGCTTCATAAAATGAGTTAGGTAGTGTTCCATTTTCTTCAATGTTTTGAAAGAGTTTGAGTAAGATTGGTGTCAGTTCTTTCTGGAAAGTTTGGTAGAATTCCCCCGTGAAGCCATCTGGCCCTGGGCATTTATTTGTGGGAAGATTTTTGATGACTGATTGGATCTCTTTGCTTGTGATGGGTTGGTTGAGGTCTTCTATTTCTTCTCTGGTCAGTCTAGGTTGTTCATATGTTTCCAGGAAATTGTCAATTTCCTCTACATTATCCAGTTTGTTGCCATACAGTTGTTCATAGTATCCTCTTATAATTTTTTTAATTTCTTCAGGATCTGCAGTGATGTCACCTTTTTCATTCATTATTTTGTTTATATGGGTCTTCTCTCTTTTTGATTTTGTCAGTCTAGCTAGGGGCTTGTCAATCTTGTTGATCTTCTCAAAGAACCAACTTTTGGTGATATTTATCCTCTCTACTGTTTTTTTGTTCTCTATGTCATTTATTTCTGCTTTAATCCTTGTTATTTCTTTTCTTGTACTTGGTTTAGGATTGGTTTGCTGTTCATTTTCTAGCTTCTTCAGTTGATCCATTAGTTCTTTGATTTTGGCTCTTTCTTCCTTTTTAATATATGCGTTTAGTGCTATAAATTTCCCCCTCAGCACTGCTTTTGCTGCATCCCATAGGTTTTGGTATGTTGTGTTCTCATTTTCATTCGTCTCTATATATTTAGCAATTTCTCTTGCTATTTCTTCTTTAACCCACTGATTGTTTAGGAGTGTGTTGTTTAACCTCCAGGTATTTGTGAATTTTCTAAGTCTCTGATGGTTATTGACTTCTAATTGTATTCCATTGTGGTCAGAGAATGTGCTTTGAATAATTTCAATCTTTTTAAATTTATTGAGGCTTGTTTTATGTCCCAGCATATGATCTATTCTGGAGAAAGTTCCATGAGCACTAGAAAAGTATGTGTATCCTGGTGATTTGGGATGTAATGTCCTGTATATGTCTGTTAAATCTAATTCATTTATCAGATTGTTTAGGTTTTCAATTTCCTTATTGGTCTTCTGTCTGGTTGATCTATCTATAGGAGAGAGTGATGTGTTGAAGTCTCCCACAATTATTGTGGAAACATCAATTGCTTCCTTTAGTTTTGCCAGTGTTTCTCTCATGTATTTTGTGGCACCTTGATTGGGTGCATAGACATTTACGATTGTTATTTCTTCTTGCTGAATTGCCCCTTTTATTAGTACGTAGTGGCCTTCTTTGTCTCTCAAAACATCCCTGCATTTGAAGTCTATTTTATCTGAGATTAATATTGCTACACCTGCTTTCTTTTGGCTGTAGCTTGCATGAAATATTTTTTTCCATCCGTTCACTTTCAGTTTCTTTGTGTCCCTGTGTCTAAGATGAGTCTCTCGTATGCAACATATTGATGGTTCATTTTTTTTGATCCATTCTGCCAATCTATATCTTTTAATTGGGGAGTTTAATCCATTTACATTCAACGTTATAACCGTGAAGGCATTTCTTGAATCAGCCATCTTATCCTTTGGTTTATGTTTGTCATATTTTTCCCCTGTCTATTAATATCCTTTATTGTACCCATACCGAATCTCTTTAGTACTGAACCTTTCTCCAAGTCTCTCTGTCCTTTCTTTGTTTCTCTGTCTGTAGGGCTCCCTTGAGTATCTCCAGTAGGGCAGGTGTCTTGTTATCAAATTCTCTCAGCATTTGTTTGTCTGTGAAAAATTTAAGCTCTCCCTCAAATTTGAAGGAGAGCTTTGCTGGATAAAGTATTCTTGGCTGGAAATTTTTCTCACTCAGAATTTTAAATATATCGTGCCACTGCCTTCTCGCCTCCATGGTGGCTGCTGAGTAGTCACTACTTAGTCTTATGCTGTTTCCTTTGTATGTGGTGAATTGCTTTTCTCTTGCTGCTTTCAGAACTTGCTCCTTCTCTTCTGTGTTTGATAGTGTGATCAGTATATGTCTCGGAGTGGGTTTATTTGGATTTATTCTATTTGGAGTTTGCTGAGCATTTATGATTTGTGTATTTATGTTGTTTAGAAGATTTGGGAAGTTTTCCCCAACAATTTCTTTGAATACTCTTCCTAGACCTTTACCCTTTTCTTCCCCTTCTGGGACACCAATGAGTCTTATATTTGGACGTTTCATATTATCTATCATATCCCTGAGGTCCATTTCGATTTTTTCAATTTTTTTCCCCATTCTTTTTTTTATGCTTTCATTTTCCATTGTGTCATCTTCCAGGTCCCTGATTCGTTGTTCAACTTCCTCTAGTCTTGTACTATGAGTGTCCAGAATCTTTTTAATTTGGTCAACAGTTTCTTTAATTTCCATAAGATCATCCATTTTTTTATTTAGTCTTGCAATGTCTTCTTTATGCTCTTCTAGGGTCTTCTTGATTTCCTTTATCTCCCGTACTATGGTCTCATTGTTCATCTTTAGTTCTTTGAGTAGCTGCTCTAGGTGCTGTGTCTCTTCTGGTCTTTTGATTTGGGTGCTTGGGCTTGGGTTATCCATATCGTCTGGTTTTTTCATATGCTTTATAATTGTCTGTTGTTTTTGGCCTCGTGGCATTTGCTGAACTTGATAGGGTTCTTTTAGGATTTGTAGACCAATTGAAGTCCTTATCTCTAATTTATCAGATCTACAGCTTCGTGGAGTACACTTTCTCTAACTAACCAGCAGGTGGCGTCCACGAGCCACCTGTTCTCCACAAGCCAGTTCTCCCCTGCTTAGCCTTTTTGGTGAGTGGGGGAGTGAGTCTTGTGGGGTCCAATTGGTGTACCAAGCTTGCGTGTGTAGTTGGTGTTGCCTGCCCTGTATATGGGGCGTGTTTCTGGGCAGTCAGGAAGGGGAGGGGGTGGCTCTAACAATCAAATCTCCCTGGTGATCCTAGAGTTTTAAAGCTGCTGCAATAGTCTAATCCTTCAGTTTAGTCCTGCCACAGTTTGTCTCTGCCACTGATCCACAAGTCCTTGGTATTGGCGTATGGCTCCTGAGACTTGCAAGTGGGCCCCTCTTCCAGGCCGTGCACCCCGGGTCCTCTGTTGAGGGATGACTGTGCTATGTCACAGGTGAGTGCCGTCCCCCCAGGGCAGTTCTGGGCTGCTGGGCTGTGTAGGGAGGCTCCCAGTCTGCTGAATTGATGACTGAATGGGGCTTTGTTAATTCACACTGCTCTACCTTCCCAACTCTGGGACAATCAGCTGAGGTTGCAGGGAAGGCTAATGTCCACGCCCAGTTTTGTGGTGTGTGCCTGTTATTTGAAGCACTTCCGTCACACTGGGTTGTCTGGGGCAGTTCTGGGCTATGGGGCTGGCGATGGGCAGGAGTGTTTCCTGTCCACCAGGATGGTGGCTGTGAGCGGACACCCCCGTTTTCTTGGGAAGTTGTGGTGTTTAGTGAATTTTCTCAGCCACTGGATTATTGCGTTTTGTCTCAGAGCTCTCCTAGTTCTGCTCTTGACTTGACCTGCCGAAATTGCAGGTCTTTGAAGCTTTCTGAATTGGGCTTCTTAGAGTAATTGTTTTAGAAAAAGAAAAAAGGATTAAAAAACAAAACAAAAAAAAAAAAACCGGCCGCCCTCAGAGATCTAATGGGTTATTGAAATGCTAAGAGACAAAGCAATTAGGGCCATTAAGGAAAGGTCCACAGGGCAGAGAGATCA
The DNA here is from genome assembly GCF_015220235.1 of Choloepus didactylus. Lineage (NCBI taxonomy): Eukaryota > Metazoa > Chordata > Mammalia > Pilosa > Megalonychidae > Choloepus > Choloepus didactylus. The sequence continues at coordinate 64,068,958 of NC_051316.1, forward strand.
GCTTTTCTTCAGGATTTGCATATGCGCCTCAGGGCCCTTCCCCTTTCTATGTTCACCAGAACTCCAAAAATCCTCCGCTTTTATTTTGGAGTTTTTCGTGTTGTTTTTTTTCTATGCCTGTCTCCTCTCTGCTGGGCTGGCTGCTCTCAGATTCTCTGGTGTCTGGTCTCAGTCTATCTATGGTTGGAGTTTGAATCAGTAGAATGAGTTTCCGATAGGGGCTGCCACTGCAGTTCTCCCTTCTCCTTCCCGGAGCTGACGACCCCTCCTCCCCCGGGACTAAGCCTGGCAGGGAGGGGCGCGGGTCCCCTGGCCGCAAAAACTTACAGATTTCGCTGATCTCAGCAGTTCCACGTTTTCATGAGTGTTGTATGAAGTATGCCCAAAGTCAGATTGCTCTGTGGTGTCCAGTCCACGCAGTTCCTGGCTGTCTACCTACTTTCCTGGAGGAGTAACTAAAACATACAGCTCACCAGTCTGCCATCTTGCCCCGCCTCCCACCTTGCCTTTTTCAGGGATGAAGAGGAGCAATTGTCAGGGAGGGAGTTGACAGAGGGGAATCTGAGGATAGACCTATCTGTCTCTTATAGAGGCTTCCTGTGTACCCAATGCCTTGGTTTCAGGGGTAACTGAGCTTTTATGGGGGTGAATCTGCTAGCTACTAGGCGCTTTACTTTTTGAGTATTTAGCAAAGTTTTAAACTCTAAAATCTAAGCCACTTATCACTTGTCTATTTGCTTTTAATCTTTCAAATTTGCTTTTGACATTTCCTCCATCTTCTTCATCATTCATTTTTTTTCTGCCATTCTTTTTTCTTATTTTATTTTCAGTTATGTGAGGTTTCAGGAGCAAGCAGAGATGTATGGATATGTTCAGTGCACTCTTTTTAACTGGTTGTGTCCTTCCTCTTTTTGCACTTTCTCCTTTATGATCTGATAGACCTATAGTCTCACTTTCATCTCATGTGAGTTTTTGATTTACTGAATGTTTTTAGTATTAAAAAAGCTATTTTTTAGTGTGAAGCTGTTGTGAAGATTTTTCTGTTCCTTGAGTTTTTATTTTTTTCTTGGATGGGCTGTTTCTCTTTTTTGTGTTGTATTCTTTTCTTCCTTTGTTTTTATTTATTTATTTTTCTTACTTTTGCAAAATTGTTATGTTTGCATAGTTGCTGTGCCATTTTTTTGCATCATCCTTATACTCAGGTAGCTTTATTTAGATTTATATTTGTTATAAAAAAGTGTGAGTTCTTATCTTTCTTATTATTTTGTTTTTCCCTTTGAACATCTGTTAGAGGGCTGGGTATTTCTCTGTACTTTTCTATAGGCTCAGGAAATGGTGTCAGGGCAGCAAATGCTCAGTTGATGTGGTGGGTGATTGTAGGTTCTGTTCTGTTTGAGATTTATTAAATGCCCTAAACTGTCTTGTTGGAGGTTCTACACTTTTTTTTGCATGTGTGTTAGGGGATATTACTTTCGAACTTTGTATTGTTTTCTCAAGTCACTGTGTGGCCCTTTCACTTTTATCGAATGGAAAGAAGGCAGAGAAGGAAGAAAAAGGAAAGTTAAACACAGTAGAAAACAGGAAAAACATTCCAGTTTATATAGGATGTTATCTGTTGTTGATTCAATGAATTATTTTGAACATTTGAATCTACACTTGTCCCCTGGTGGAGATGTTAAACCAAGACAAAATGAACTAATTTGTATTTTCTAGAATGTTCCAAAGACTACTCATCCATTGGATGTTAATGGTTGTTCTCTTTGAAAACAGGTTCCTGAGTCAAACTTGTGTTAAAACACTTTCTTTGTAATAGAACTTTCATAATCTGTAATATACTAATATGCATTGTGAGTATCTAAAATATCAATAAGTATTTAACATTTCATATCTTATTTGACGTTGGACTCACCTTTTCATGGATGGTCTTGTGAAGCTAGGAGGTTGTGGAATTTGGAAAATTCTTGATTAAATAATCTCTCAAGGGCCTTTCTAATCCTAAAGCCCTATGGTTCATTTTGTATAGCTGCACTCTTTTTAAAAGCAGTCCCCTTTCAGAGCTTTTAAAATGCATCTGCCAACTAGAGAGAAAAAGTTTTATTTAGATAGTAATGAGTTTTAAGCATGTTCCTTTAAATACTTAATAACCTCATTTCAACCTCTTCAGAAATAACCTCGTTTCTGATGACAGCTGTTGAATTATTGCATAGGGAGGAATAGGAAAGGTTAGATCTGGTTTGTAGAAGCTAGACTAATTATAGCAGATTGTTTACTCTGAAAACTATGGAGGTTTTAGAATATATATATTTTTTCTGTTGTCATTTGGTTTGGTGCCAACTAGGATTGTGTGCATGTGTGTGAGTGTGTGTGTGTATTTTAAAGATTTAAAGTATGTGCTTTATAGAAGCGATTAAAGAATCTCTCTATCAGCATGTAGACAAACAGGAAAAATAGGACATTTTGACTCCACCATTTTGAGACCAAGGAAGTTTTGGCCTCACTCAAACAGAGCAAAACAACTGCAGCCTATTTTAATTTTGGAGTCACGTATTTGGAGTATTCATATGCCTGTGGAAATTGGCACCTGCCTTGGTTGATCACCCCACAGGTCTACAGTCCACGAATGAAAAGATCAGCCAAAGCTGCCCACTTAAAGAAGCATGCAGTTGAAGTTATGTGTCTCATATTTATTTAAAAGGACTTTAGAATAGAATTCCTTTTAATATGTGGATTTCTGAACTAAAGGGGTCAATGGCATAGGTAGTATATTATAAGAAAAGAGATGTCACAGAGACAATTAAACTGGTTAAGAACTGAAAGAAGAGTTTTTAGATTTGTATGCAGGTTTTTTTTTTTTTTTTTTTTTTTGACTGCAGTGTTTGCAGAGTGCTGAGCTATTCATGTATCTCTGTAAATGTATACATATATATAAATATATAACAATATATAAATATATATATAGGTTTTAACTTTTTGTTTTGAAATATGTTCAACCTTATAGGATGGCTACAAAAATAAAACAAACCCAATATGGAGAGCTCCAACATATCCCTAACCCTCAATCTTCAGATACCCAGACCCACCAATTTTGCTGTTTTGCTGACTTTGCCATATCATTCTATCCATCTATCCATCTATTTTTTTATCAATCCATTTTTTACACACTTTGAATGTAAGTTGTATACATCCGTGTATTGACTTATTTCACTTAGCATGATTCATCCATGTTGTAATGTGCATTAATACTTCATTTCTTTGTAATGGCTAGATATATTCTATTATATGGTGGATATACCATATATTATTCATCAGTTGATAGACTATGGGTTGTTTCCACTTTTTGTCTATTATGAAAATGCAACTGTGAACGTTTGTGTACAGGTTTTTGTGTAGATATATGTTTTCAATTCTCTTCCGTATGTACTTAGGAATGGAATTGCTGAGTTATATGGTAATCTATGTTTAACCTTTTGAGGAGGGGCCAGACTGTTTTGCAAAGTGACCACCATTTTACATTTCCACCAGCAACGTTTGAGGATTTAAATTTCTCCACATCCTTATCAATACTTTTTATTGTCTCTTTACATGAAATTTACTCCTTGATATTTGATCCTTTTAGTTGTTATTATAAATGGATTTTTTCTTTATTTCCTCTTTAGATTGTTCATTACTATATATATATAGTATATATATATATATAGAAACATTACTGAATTTTGTGTATTAGCCTTGTACCCCATCACTTTGTTGAATATGTTTATTAGCTCTAGTGGCTTTGTTGTGGATTTTTCAGGGGTGTCTATATATAGGATCATATGAAATGCAAATAGGAAAAGTTTTCCTTCTTCCTTTCCAATTTGAATCCCTTTGATTTCTTTTTCTTGCCTACCTGCTCTGGCTAGAACGTCCACTGTGAGTAACAGTGGTGACAGTGTTTGTTGTCTTGTCTTCTTAATGACCTTAGCTTTATCAGTCTTTTACCATTGAGTATGTTGTTAACCGTGGGTTTTCCATACATGCCCTTTGCCACATTGAAGTTTCTTTCCATTCTAGTTTTCTAAGTGTTTTCATCAATACGGATGTTAGATTTTGTCAAATACCTTTTTTTTTTAATTGAAATAATGAGGTGATTTTTTTCCATTGTTCTATTAATGTGGTGTATTGTGTTAATAGGCTTTCTTATGTTAGATGACCCTTACATACATGGGATAAATCTCAGTTGATCATGGTGTATAATTCTTGTCCTGTGCTGTTGGATTTGGTTTGCTAATATTTTGTTGCAGATTTCTGCATCTGTATTCATAGGGATATTGGTCTCTTTTTATTTTCTATGTGATTTAAAAGACAAATGCATAAACAATAATTATAAATTTATGTTAATGCTCATACAATGTATAAAAATAGTTATTTGTGACAATACGAAAAAGTAGGGAAGATGGTACTGTCTAGGAGCAGAGTTTTTGTAAGCTATTGAAGCTAAGTTGTTATGAATTCAAACTTAATTGTTATAAATTTAGGGTGTAATCCCCGTGATAACCAGTAAAAAAATATCTAAAAAAGGTACACAAAAGAAGGAAATCAATATAGTACCCTTTCAAAAATCAATTGAACATAGGCTACTGTGGGGCTGGGGAGAGGGAGAGCTGGAAGAGGTGGTGATGGAAGTAAGGCAAGTTAAAATACCACATGCTCTCTGTTTTTAACAAGATTCAACTGTTTTTTTCCTGAGCAAATGCCTCTTGGATTGTTGCAAGCCTTTGGCTATTTTCCAGAGTTTTCAAAAAGTTCATTTTGACAATTTTGGGCAGAATTCTTGTTGCTTTCTTTGGAGGAGCAGATTTTTCATGGTGTTTACTCCACTATTCCAACAATGCTTCTGTTCTTTGAGCATATGTTGAAGCTTTCTGCCCTTTACATGTATAATTTTTTCAGGTTGCTGTTTTTCCCATTTGATTTGGTCATCTTGGTTCATGTTGGAGAATTTTCTCAAATTTCAGGTTTTCTCATGTTTAAAAGTAGGGGATTAAAAAGCTTATTAGTAGCTCTGAGTGTTTGAATGAGGCTTTTCAACCATGGTCTTCACTATAGGTTGATTTGACTGGGTATTTGTAACTGAGATTTGTGTGTTTATATATGTATATATAATTCTTGCACCACTCCCCCCAACTGACTTAAGAAGAGGTAGAAAGTAGAAACTTCAGTAGTTCATAACCATTAAATAAATTGAGTAGTGCCAAAATTCCAGGCCCATGTTGCTTCATAAGTCCTACATAACTCCTCCGGAGAAAAGAAAAATCTTGATATCATAATCTTGATACTGAAACTGACAAAGATATAAGAAAGGATGATTATAAACCAATATCATTAATGAATATAGATTTAAAAATACTGTACAAAATAATAGCCAACTGAATATAGCCACATATAGAAAAGATAAAATATAAAATGGCTTTACACAATATATGCAAGTGGTTTTAACATTATAAAATCAATTAATGCAATTGATGACTTAAATAATTAATGGAATGTTAATGTAATTAATGTAATATGTTTTCTTGAATACATGAATAGAATTCCTAAATATCACTGCTAATTGAGAAAAGAATCCATTTTTTTCTGTAAAAGCATTGTGTATGAATGTGCATGTGTATCCATATCCAATAATGTGCAGTAATTATCACATAATATTAAGTTTCTACTTGATTGTTACTGTAGATCAGATTTTCTTCTGTATCTTGAAAGACTTATTTAAAAACTAATTGGTAAGTAATATTTAATATAGGTCAAATATCATAATGTTAAAATCTCTTCAAAAGAAACATGGTAAATCTAATTGATGAGCCATTGATAAATTTTGAGCATGTTTGTAGTTTAGTGTAATGACATTTGAAATGATTGTTGTCTTTCTCTACATTTATTGGTAGAATGGGAATCACAAGTCACATCCTCTTATATATATCTGTTTCAGTTTCACTGGCTGCTCAAGCAAATACTATGCAAAGGGTTGGCTTAAACAATAGGAATTCAATGCCTCATGGATTTGAGGCCAGGAAAAAGTCCAAATCAAATCACCATCAAGGTGATGCTTTCTTCCCGAAGACTGGTGTTCTGGGCCTGGCTGCCAATGATCCTGGGCCCCTCTGGCTGCTAGTGATCCTGGGCCCCTCTGTTACATGAAAATGCAGATGGCATCCTCTCCTGGCCTGTCCTAGCCTCTCCGGATTCCATTCATTTAAGTTTTTGGCTGCTCCCTCTGTGGCTTTCTCTCCTGTCTGAATTTTATTCTGCTTATAAAGGACTCTGGTAATAGGATTAAGACCCATTTTGATTGAGGTGGGTCACACCTTAACTGAAGTAACCTCATCAAAAAGTTTTCTGTAAGGAAATGCACTGGAATGGATTAAGTTTAAGAACATGTTTTTTTTGGGGTACATACAGCTCCAAACCACTACAGAATCTCATGAGTTTTCCCAAATATTTTAATTTCTTTTATTTTTAAAAAATTAATATTGTTTGAAATAATTGCCATCAATTAGAATTTAAGCATATTTTGGTTATAGACTCTGTTTTGCGCTATTTGAAATTATTGGGTTTACTTTTTGTTTAACCTTGTAAATTATCATTCATTTATTTTGAAGTATACACTGTACGCGAAGAGATTAAAAGTTGGAGATCATTTACTTATAAATCAAGGAGGCATATAATATAGTGAATTTGAATTAATAGTGGTATTATCAAATTGTTTGAAGGAGAGGGCGCCTATCATGTAGTTATAGTTATTTATACTGGTATAGTATTTGTCTTTACAGTGTTTTCATATATGAAGCTACTCTTTTTTTAATTTCAATTTTTATTGAGATTTATTCACATACCATATAATCTATCCAGAGCATACAATCAGTGTCTCACAGTATCACTAGTTGTGCAATCATCACACTCAATTTTAGATCATTGTCATTGCTCCAAAAAGAAAAATAAAAGAGTGGCATAAAAAAAGAAAACCCCAAATACCCCTTACCCCTTATCCCGCCCTATTATTGACCCCTAGTATCAGTGTGGTACACCTGTTACTATTGATGAAAGAATATTAAGGTATTACTGTTAACTATAATCCATAGCTTTCAATAGCTAATTTACCCCCATATACCACTCTATCATTAACTCTTTGCACAAGTGTCATACATTGGTACTAGTTCATGAATGAATTATTTGTATTTGTAGTGTTAATCAGTGACATATGTGATTCGGTAAACAACCCCTGTTCTGGTTTGCTAATGCTGCCATTATACAAAATACCAGAAATGGATTGGCTTTTATAAATGGGATTTATTCAGTTACAAATTTACAGTTCGTAAGGCCATAAAAGTGTCCAAACTAAGGCGTCAATAAGAGGATACCTTCACTGAAGATCGGCCGATGGTGTTTGGAACACCTCTGTCAGCTGGGAAGGCATGGGGCTGGCGTCTGCTGGTCCTTTGCTCCCAGGTTGTGTTTCAAAATGGCTTTCTTCAAAATGACCCTGGGCATCTGTCTTAGTTCCTCTTGCTCAGCTCCTCTGCATCCTTGCTTCTTTCTCCCAGGACATTTCTTTCTAAGCATCTGGGGTTCCTCTCTTAGCTTCTCTAGGGCAAACTCTGGGCTTCATCTCTTAGCTTATCATCTCCAAATGTCCTTCTCCAAGCATTTCTAAGTGTCAGCAAGCATCTGGGTCTGTGTCGGCTCTTAGCTTCTCTCATAAATATTCCAGTGAACTATTCAAGACCCACCCTGAATGGGTCGGGCCACACAGTTGGGTAAGTCACATCTCCATGGAAACAATCAAAAGGTCACACCCTAATCAAGACTAATAGGTCTGGCCCCACAAGATTGCATTAAGTAACATGGCTTTTTTTTTGGGGTCCATAACAGTTTCAAACTGGCACAACCGCTTTCAACCAAATTCACCTACAATTGAGCACTGTTACTTATAATCTCACTAACGAGCTATCCTTACCTGTATCCATTTCCAAACATATAAGTTCAACCTCGTTAAAAATTCTACACATATTAGGCAACTGCTTCCCATTCTCTAGCTACTGTCAATCTCTAGGTAATCTATATTCTACATTTTATGAGTTCTACATTTTACATATTCTGATTCATATTAGTGAAATCATACAGTATCTGCCCTTTTGTTTCATCTATGTTGTTGTGTGCTTCAGGACCTTATTCCTTCTTGCTCCTGAATAGTAATCCATCGTATGTGTATACCACATTTTGTTTATCCGTTCGTCGGTTGATGGACACTTTGATTATTTTCATCTTTTGGCAATTGTGAATAATGCCAATATGGACATTGGTGTGCAAATGTTTGTTTGTGTCCCTGCTTTCAGATCTTCTGGGTATATACCAAGTAGAGGGTCATAGAGCAATTCAGTATGTAGTTTTCTGAGGACCTGCCAAATTGTTTTCCATGGCATCTGTAACATTTTACGCTCCCACCAGCAGTGAATAAGTGTTGCTATTTCTCCACATCCTCTCCAACATTTGTAGCTTCCTGTTTGTTTAATTGTAGCCATTCTGACAGTTGTGAGATGATATCTCATTGTGTTTTTGATTTGCATTTCTTTAATAGCTAATGAACATTTTTTCATGGAAGTTATTCTTCTTATGATGAGATTAGATTACATAAGGCTGTTCCCAGTACCATTTGTTTCTAAGTCCATGAAAATTTCTGCTGGTGCTGTTTGCTGGTTGTCGACAGTTAGGCACTTTGCTTGGTACCCAGCTACCTGTTCATATCGATGGTAGTTAAAGATTGATAATTCATATATATAAGTGTCTGATAATTACTTAGTTTCTATTAACAATAGAAAATACTTCTTAAGAGTTAATGCTAGTCGGCTGCAGAGTAGTAATTTTATGAATGAGGGGATGTGAAAAGGAATTAAAATTTGTTCCTTATCCCTTGACTGTGGACTATACTGCTGGGTATTTTCCAAATTAGAACCTATTATAGAGGATTATATTTGGTGCTTGCATCATACCCATCCAGATTCTATTGATAAATTTTGTGTGGCTAAGGATACTTGAAAGTTTTTATGAATATGTGTGCATTTCTGTCCATGAGGAAGATTATGCTGGTGAAGGGAATGTGAGAAAGAGGGCTTTGTCCAAACCCTCATGTGAGAATTATGTATTGAGATTAGTTACTGTGGAAAAATAACCTTTGATATGGACCTTAATTTTATGTTTGAGCTTCTCATAAAATTCAGCTGTGATTTCTGAGTTTAAATGCAAAAGGAGGAGATGGAAAGAATTAATTACAGGACTACTTGAAGTTATTTTTCTTTCAGTAGTGCAGTGAAGATATGAAAAGCTTTTGTAAACTAAAGAGAAAATGAAACACAGCCATCTAGTGGATACAACTTTAAGTGCTATAAACTGATTTAAGAACCATGAGCTCACATACAGTTCACTCAGGGCTTGTTATTAGGCATTGAAGCTAAGCATTTCTTATCACACAAAGCAGCAATATACAGTTGTGTTATAAATACATTAAAATTTTCACCAGAGGGGAAAACATTATATATGATAGTTGTATATAAATGCCCTCAGATGTCAATTGAGTTAGCATTACAAGTGTATTCAAGTGTAGTGTGTATGAATCAGATTTTTAAAATTGTAAGTGATAATATCATAAAACTCCAGAAGTGATTTTTTTTTTAGCACATGTTTGTTCTGAAACATTGCTAGAAAACATTTAGGTCTCTCTTTCTCTCTTTTAAATTCAATTTTATTGAGATGTATTCACATACCATACTATCATCCAAAGTATACAGTCAGTTGTTCACAGTATCATTATACAGTTTTGCATTTATCACCCCAATCTATTTTTTGAACATTTTCCTTGTACCAGAAAAAGTAAAAATAAGAATAAAAAATAAAAGTAAAAAAGAACACTCAAATCACCCCCCTCCCCCCCCATTTTTCATTTAGTTTTTGTCCCCGTTTTTCTACTTATCCATCCATACACTGGATAAAGGGAGTGTGATCCACAAGGCTTTCACAATCACACTGTCACCCCCTTGTAAGCTACATTGCTATACAGTCGTCTTCAAGAGTCAAGGCTCCTGGGTTGCTGTTTGATAGTTTCAGGTATTTACTTCTAGCTGTTCCAATTCACTAAAACCTAGAAAGGGTTATCTATATAGTGCATAGGAGTGCCCACCAGAGTGACCTTGTGACTCCACCTGGAAACTCTCAGCCACTGAAACTTTACTTTGTTTTATTTCGCATCCCCCTTTTGGTCAAGAAGATGTTCTCAATCCCACGATGTGGGGTCCAGATTCATCCCTGGGAATCATATCCTGCATTGCCGGGGAGATTTACACCCTGTCAGGTCCTACGTAGAGGGGAGGCAGTGAGTTCACCTGCAAGTTGGCCTGGCTTCTCTCTCTTGAATGAGTTAACCTATTAGTAAGGCTGAAGCACACATTTAGATACTGACTACCTTCTATAGAATAAATTTTAATCATTGTTGGCTTACAAATTTTATTGATTTAAGAACACATGTTTTCCAGGAGCAGGATAATGCTGTACAAAATATGCACAAGAAAGTAGAAAAATTAGAAGCAGAGCACATGGACTGCTCTGATCTTTTACGACGACAAACAAGTGAACTGGAATTTAGCACTCAGCAAGAGGAACGTCTTAGAAAAGAATTGGAGGTACATTTTCTCCAGGTTTTAATAACATATATATGTTATCTGGTTAGTGATATGAGGTTAGAGAATGTTTTACTCTGCAGTAAAAAATATGATTAATTTTGGGGGGCATGTATGTATATTGACTATTTGGCTTCTTTGAAAACTTGTATCTGAGTTCATTTTTTATTCTGCCTTTTATTTGCATGAAATATTTGCATGAAATATTTGCATGAAATATTTGAGAAGTTTGAGGGTAATTGTTTACATTACAACATTGAGGAAGCAAGACAGGTAAAGATTTGGTATACATAGGTCCTAAGTAACAAAAGTAATACTACATTCTAATTTTGTAGTTTGAGTCACACATACTGTTTTTCTGGTTTTTTGGAATGCTTTTCAGGTAGGGCTTTAGATGGGAAAGGAGCATCAATTTACCCATGAAAATATTTTTATGCTTTGTAGGGAAGTAAATTATTTCAATAAATTGTGACGGTTTTGTTCTAAATTTAATTTACAATTTTTATTAGGTAAGTAAACATTAATAAAGTGTATTTAATGGTAAAATGCTAGAGGTAGGAGAGCATTTGTACTGCCCCATCAATAAGGTGGGAGTTAAAAGCTTCAGGGCTCTTTTCTCCCACAGAAGCTTTGAACAACCAACCGGAAGTGGCAGAAACATTTTTCTCAAAGCTCCAGGAAACAATTAAAGGATTGTAGTAACAGGGTGACTGCTGAATTAAGAAAAGGAAACTTAAAAGTAGAAGGGTTTCATGGCACCTTGGCTGGCCCCTCCCCTATTTCCTAATGAGCTCATCGTGGAGCTGGCCTGTGTTTCCAGTGTGGTTCCCTGGTCCTAGTTCTGGAGGAAGTAAAGTAACCTTTGTGCATGTATGGGGTAAGTGTGTCTGGTCCAGTCTGTTTGATGGCAGCCTGAGAGACTGAGCCAGGGCAATTATTGCAGGCTTACACGTCCCAGAATTTGCCCTGTCTGTAGAGTGCAGCTCACGTTGCTCTCCTACAGAACACTGTGGAGAGCAGTCAAGTCATGGCTCCCTGGGGCAAGGGATCGTTGGACATGCATTACAGTGTCCAGTGATGAGGAAGCTGTTTCCTAGGGAATTCCTAGCTTTCAGGACAAGATGCATGATAATGTGCAGAAAGGATCAGGGAGACCCCTGCACTTTGTCCTCGAACTTTTCTCCAAACTCATTGTATGGATAATTACACATACTGAAGGAGAGTGCTCACATAGGACAGTCTGCAAGGACAGGGAAAGGTTTTTCTTTTTCTCCTCCTTCTTATTTTTTGTTAGCTCCTGGCATTAAAGGAAAGCTCTGGCATAACATATGCTTAAGGAACAGACAGTCTTAGAGTCTAAATTCCAGTGATAATTCATTAAAATATCAAAATGTCCAAATTTTAAAAAGATTGCAAACCTTCAAAGAAACAGGAAGTGATGGTCCAGGCAAAGCATAAAATTAAAACGTTAGAAACCATCTATGAGGAGGACCAGACCTGGGACATACTTTAAAAAATGATCCTAAATATGCTCAAAGAGCTAAAGAAAAACATGGACAAAGAACAGAAGGAAATGAGGAAAGTGATTGATGAACACAAAGAAAATATCAACAGAGGGCTGGAAATTATGAAAAGTAACAACATGGAGCTGAAGTCTGCAGTAAGAGAAATTAAAATTTCCCTGGTGGTTCAATAGCAGATTGGAGTTGCCAGCAGAACGAATCGGAGAACTTGAAGATAAGACAATTGACATCATTCTGTGTTAGGGACAGAAAGAAGAAAGAATGAAGAAAAGCAAACAGAGCCTGAGGAACCTGTGGTGCACCATCAAGTGTACCAATATACACATTTTTTTGTGTCCCAGAAGGTGAAGAAAAAGAGAGGTAGAGAGGATATTAAAGGAAATAATTCCCAAATTTGATGAAATGTGAATATACACATCTAAGATGCTCAGCAAACTCCAAACAGGGTAAACCCAAAAAGGCCCTCACTGTATATAATCAGACTGTTGAATGCCAGACATACAGAGAGAATTCTTAAAGCAGCAAGAGAGAAGCTCATGCCATGTACAAGCGAGCCTTAATAAGATTAAGTGCCAATTTCTCATCAGAAGCCATGGAGGCAAGAAGGCAGCGAGATGACATTTTCAAAGTGCTGAAAGCAAAATATTGCCAAATAAGATATTCTATATCCAGCAAAACTGTCTTTCACAAATGAAGGAGAGATTAAGACATTCCCAGATAAATAGAAACTGAGGGAGTTCATCACCACTAGATCAGCTCTACAAGAGGTGCTAAGGAGAGTTCTGCAGGTTGAAAGGAAAGGACAACAGATAATAGATTGAAGCTGCATGAAGAAATAAAGAGCATTGGTGGGGACAATGACAAAGGTAAATAAAATGCCAGTACTATTGTATTTTTGGTTTGTAACTCTCCTATAGGATCTAAAAATCAAATATACAAAATTTAATGATAAATCAGTGGTTTGGGGTTAATAATAATGTATAAACATGTAATTTGTGCCAAGTGCTACATGAAGGTGGGAGGATGGTAGGGTATAGGAACATTGTGTATATTATTGAAGTTAAGTTGGTATCAAATCAAATAAATTGTTATAAATTTAAAATGTTAAATTGAAGCTCCATGGTATTTATAAAGAAAATAGCAGATAATATGTAACTCATGGAGGCATTAATTAGAGTACAGGTTGCCATGAGTGGGGGGCAGGAGCAACGGAGAGTTAATGCATCATGGGTGCAGGGTTTCTGTTTGGGAAAATGGGAAAGTTGTAGTAATGGAAGGTGTTTAGGGTACTGCAACAGTGTAAATGTGATTAATCACACTGAATGGTATGCTTGGTAGTAGTCGAGATGGGAAATTTTATGTTCTATATATGTTCTCATGATTAAAAGAATAGAAAATGAAAAAAGAGTTAATGACAATTAAATGCAATATGTTATCCTGAATAGGATCTAGCAAGGGATGAGAAAAGGCTCAAAAGGATATTAATGGGGCGTGAAAAAATGAAATATAGATTGTAAGCTTCGTATCAATGTTAAATTTCTTGAATTTGATAATTGTATTTAAGGTGGTTATATAAGTGAATATCCTTGTTTCTGGAAATGTACGTAGCAGTATTAAATATCCAAGGAGCTTGATTTATACCTACACTCAAGTGGTCAGCAAATGGAATGATAAATAAATAGATATATAGATGAATAGATAGATGGATTGATGGATGGGTAGATATAATGATACGGCAAATGTGGCAAAATGTTGAAATTGGTGGATGTGGGTATCTTGAGGGATAGTGTTATGTTGGAGTTCTCTTTATGAGGTTTGCATTATTTTTTATCTGTCCTGTAAGTTTGAAAGTTTTTAAAATGCAAATCTTTAAAAAAAAATAACAAAATGCTAAAGTATTCTCCTTTAACTCATGGCTGTCATTTAACATTGTTCTGGGCATTTTAGCCAAAATCAGTATATAAAGGCAAAAACATCAATAAGCAGTGGTATAACTTTTGGAAAGAAGGAAGTATAATTCTAATTATTTGCAGATGATATGATTACACACCTGAGTAGTCAAGAAATTTGGCTTTAGAATTACTGATATTAGTATGATCATTCAATAAGGAGGCTGAGTAGAAAATAATATATAATGATTTTGTTTATATTCTTACATACCAGCAATGATTATTTAGAGATTATAATAATAAAAAACACTTCTTCAAATAGTGATACAGTAAACAAGGAGTACATTAAAAATTGTGAAATTTAACTATGGGTTTTAAAAGAAAACGGGGAAACACCTCGGAAAAACTTAGCACTGTAAAGATAGGAATCCTTCCCAGATTATATTATGGATTAAAGCAGTGCTAATCAAAATTTCACTGGAATTGTTTCTTGAAAATAGATTTAAAACTTCATGTGTAAAGTGAAGAGACTAGATGAGATTATCTAAAATATTTTGATAGAAGAGTAAGAGTGGGGACTTACTCTAACAAAAGTTCAAACATATTATAAAGCTTCATGATATATAATTGTGGATATTTGTTTGCAAGTGACAAATGAGCTCTTTTTAATTTAGAGAATTCACCAGAAGAATGTGGGAGTCATATTCACAGAATCAAAAGGCTCTCCAGAGGTCTTGGAAGTTAGAAGGATAGATGAAATTGGGGTGAATTGGCATTAACAGTTTTCACTCTTTTGTAACTGTTTGCAATATTCAAATCCCAGAGAGAGAACATTTTATTGAAAGGGTAATTTGCCCCAAATAAATTCCTTCCCATCTCCCCCAATTCTACGAAAATTGAAATCCACAAAGGAAATTCTTACCAAAAAAATCAAGATGCTAGTCCAGAATGTAAGGGAAAAGATAGCTGAGGGACCAAAAATTCAGTAATTCTAAGACCAGACTCTCAATGGAACAGAATTGAAATTCCAGGACTAAAGTTGATATATATATGTATATGTGTTTATATATGTTTATATATATGTTTATATATATATGAATTTAGTATCTGAAGGTAGCTTTTTTTTTTTAAAACACTGCAAATACTAAAATTTATTGAATTCAACTGATTTCAAAGCAAGCAGCTCATTTTGTCAAAAGTGTATGATATCTAGGAATTATAGGTCTTGCTTTAATATAACCAGTGGGGGGAAAACATCCATGTGATTTTTTTTTTTTAAATCTTCATTTTATTGAGATATATTCACATACCACGCAGTCATACAAAACAAATCGTACATTTGATTGTTCACAGTACCATTACATAGTTGTACATTCATCACCTAAATCAATCCCTGACATGAAGGTAGCTTTTTAAATCAGTGAGAATATTAAAGATGAGTCAGGGAATCATTTTGAAATAATTGATTAAATATTTGGGACAAAATGAAATTAGACTCCTACTGTATGCTATGTTCTAAAATTCCAGTTGAACGAAAAAGAGTGAAATGTAACAAATGATAACTAAGAAGAAGAAAATGTAAGTTAATATTTAACTGTTCTGAGTGTAATAGGACCTACTAATTATAAAGCAAAGGAACAGAATCATAAAGAAATAGACTTATAGATTGGAATACATAAAAATTAAAGTCTTATATAAGTAAAAACCCCCACTTCAAATAAAATTACAAGACAACCAAATGAGAAAAATATATAGAGCACAGGGTAAAGATATTTTTCTTTATATCTATTTCTATATCTATTTAAATCTTCTATTTGGTAAGGAAAAAGGAGAAAATCTTTATAAAAAAATGGTCAAAGGTTATGAAACAAGATTGAAAGAAAAATTCAGATGGATAACAAACACATGAAAAATGCTTAACTTCATAACATAAGAGAAGCGATAACATTTATAATACTAAGATTAAAAAAAATGATGTTTCCAAGATTGGTGAAAGTGAAAAATTCCTTTACCTTGCTGGTGGGAGTATACATTTATAAAACCTTGAAGGCGGTTTAACAACCCTGTAGAGTCTATTCTCAGAAAATTCTCACATCCTTCTGAGACTCCCTTCTGCTGTATCTCTACTTATTGCTCTCTAGGCCCATGGCACAGCCGTGTAGGACTTAGTCATTATCCTCTGTTGGATCCTCTGTTTCCTATGTCCCACACCTTCTTTGTTTTTAGTTTGCACCTTTATGGTTTCTAAGGAAAGCATGAATGAGTGGTAAATTTTATGAGAACTTGCAGGTCTGAAAATGTCTTTATAAATTGTGTTGGGATAGATGATTTGGCTGAATACAGAATTTTAAATTAACACCCATTTTCTCTCAGCATTTTTTAAGGCCTTCCCTCAGTGGCTTCCTGTTTCTTCTGTTGCTCTGTTGCTGTCGAGAGGACTGATGCTGTTCTGGTTTGTGTTCTGTTATGACTTTTTTCTTGCTCTTCTCCTTTCTGAAAGTTTTTATCTTTTTTTTTTTTAACGTTTCATTATGGAAAACTTTAAATGTATATAAAGCAAGTTTTTGAAGCAAATCTCAGAGATGAGATCATTTTAACCATAAATATTTCCTTATGTATTTCTAAAAATAAGGGTTCTTTTTTTAAAAAAACTGCAGTATTAATATCACACGTAAATCGTGTAATAATTGCTTAATGTCAAATATCCAGATATTATTCAAATTTCAAATTGTATAATAAATGGCATAAACATTTGTGTACTTTTACAATTTGTTTGAATCAAAATCCTGATTAGGTCTACACATTACAATTAATTGATATGTCTTGTAAGTCTTTTAATCTACAGGCTGTCCATCTATAGCTTTCTTATTTCTTTGTAATGCATTTTTGAAGACACCAATTTATTTGTGCAGTATAGTTCCTACTGGTTGTGAAATTTCAGAACATCGAAGATAAACAGTGATGCTTCTTAGTATGAAACATTTCTACTCAATGTGCAGGGCATTTGGTGGACAATTTAGTCTGGAGATTCATGTACTTTATTTAGAGAAATTCGCTTGTGTGATTTCTTTTTTCTTTTTGTTTTCAAATTGAGAATTCCAAAATAGATGTTCAGTTCTATGGTCAATTGATTTTTTTTTATTGTATTCACTTTTATTTTTATAAGTCATCTATATTAGGTTTTTGTACAATTTTGAAGGCTAATAACAGAATCTTTTTAGTATGTGTGTTTTTTATTAAGATTTATTCATATACCATGCAATCATCCAAAGTATATAATCTGTTGATCACATTGCTATCATATAGTTGTTCATTCATCACCCTGATCAATTTTTTTAAACATTTTCCTTGTACCAGAAGACGTGAAAGCAAGATTAAGAAAAAAGAGTAAAAATAGAACACTCAAATTGTCCTCCCCCTCCATTCTTTGTTTATTTTTTTATTTATTTTTTTGCCCCTGTTTTTCTACTCATCCATAAAGGGGAGTGTGATCCACATGGCTTTCCCAATCACATTGTCACCCTTCATAAGCTACACTGTTATACAATTGTCTTCAAGATTCATGGGTTCTGGGTTGTAATTTAATAGTTTCGGGTATATACTGCTAGCTATTCCAATTCATTAGAATCTAAAAAGGGCTATCTGGTGCATGAGAGTGCCCACCAGAGTGACCTCTCAGCTCCTTTTGGAATCTCTCTGCCACTGAAACTTATTTCATTTCATTTCACATTCCCCTTTTGGTCAAGGAGATGTTCTCCCTCCTACGATGCCGGGTCTAGATTCCTCCCCGGGAGTCATATTCCACATTGCCAGGGAGATTTACACCCCTGGGTGTCAGATCCCACGTAGTGGGGAGGGCAGTGATTTCACCTGCCAAGTTGGCATAGCTAGAGAGAGAGGGCCACATCTGAGCAACAAAGAGGCATTCAGGAGGAGACATTTAGGCACAATTATAAGCAGGCCTAGCCTCTCCTTTGCAGTAACAGTCTTCCCAAGGGCAAGTCCTGTGATAGAGGGCTCAGCCTATCAAACCGAGTTCCCAATGTCTGTGAGCACGTCAGCAGCCATTGAGGTGGGGAAGCCCAACACCCCTGCATTGTCCCCCAGCTCCTCAGGGGGGCTCTGCATATTTTTTTCATTGGTTTTTTTTTTTTTTAATTGACTATTAACTATATACAAAAAAAAAATACAATAAAAAAACATTTCAAACAAACCAAAACAAGGGAATAAGAAAAAGACAACTAATCTAAAATAACTACTTTACTTCCAACATGTTCCTACTCTACCCCAAGAAAATAACCTAATATAGCAACATTTCTGTGAACTTTTTCCTACCATACCCAACAGAAATTAACAAACCATAGTCATTCCTGGGCATTCCCAGAATGTTAAATTTACCCACAATAGCTTATCTGTTCTTATTAGGTTATCGTTCTCCCTTCACTAATTGCTCTCTATCACTAGGTCCCCTACATTCTACATTATAAACCATTTATTTTACACTTTTTCAATGTTCACATTAGTGGTAGCATATATTATTTCTCTTTTGTGCCTGGCTTATTTCCCTCAGCATTATGTCTTCAAGGTTCATCTGTGTTGTCATATGTTTTATGACAGCGTTCCTTCTTACTGTCACGTAGTATTCCATCGTGTGTATATACCACATTTTATTTATCCACTCATTTGCTGAAGGACTTTTGGGTTGTTTCCATCTCTTGGCCATTGTGAATAATGCTGCTATGAACATTGGCGTGCAGATGTCTGTTCGTGTCAACTGCTTTCCAATCTTCCGGGTATATACCAAGAAGTTCAATTGCTGGATCGAAGGGTAACTCTATATCTAGTTTTCTAAGGAACTGCCAGACTGTCTTCAGAGTGGCTGAACCTTTACACAGTCCCACCAACAATGGATAAGAGTTTCAACTTCTCCACATCCTCTCCAGCATTTTTAGTTCCCTGTTTGTTTAATGGCAGCCATTCTAATTGGTGTGAGATGGTATCTTGTTGTGGTCTTAATTTGCATCTCTCTAATAGCTAGTGAAGCTGAACAATTTTTCATGTGTTTCTTGTCCATTTGTATTTCCTCTTCAGAGAACTGTCTTTTCATATCTTTTGCCCATTTTATTGCACTGTCTGTGCTACTGTCACTGAGTTGTAAGATTTCTTTATATAGGCAAGATACCAGTCCTTTGTCAGATACATGGTTTCCAAATAATTTTTCCCATTGAGTTGGCTGCCTCTTTACCTTTTTGACAAATTCCTTTGAGGTACAGAAACTTCTAAGCTTGAGGAGTTCCCATTTATCTATTTTTTCTTTTGTTGCTTGTGCTTTGGGTGTAAGGTCTAGGAAGTGAATTCCTAATACAAGGTCTTGAAGATGTTTCCCTACATTATCTTCTAGGACTTTTATGGGACTGTCTTATATTGAGGTCTTTGATCCACTTTGAGTTAATTTTTGTGTAGGGTGTGAGGTAGGGGTCCTCTTTCATTCTTTTGGATATGGATATCCAACTCCCCGAGTCCCATTTGTTGAAAGGACTTTTATCCCAGTTCAGTGGCTTTGGGGGCCTTATCAAAGATCAGTCGGTCATGGATCTGGGGGTCTGTCTCTGAATTCTCAATTCGATTCCATTGATCAATATGTCTATCTTTGTGCCAATACCATGCTGTTTTGACTACTATGGCTTTATAATAATGTTCAAAGTCAGGGAGTGTAAGTTCTCTCACTTCATTTTTCTTTTTTTTAGAGTGTCTTTAGCAATTCGAGGCATCTTCCCTTTCCAAATAAATTTGATAACTAGCTTTTCCAAGTCTGCAAAGTAGGTTGTTGGAATTTTGATTGGGATTGCATTGAATCTGTAGATGATTCAGTTGGTTGAATTGACATCTTAATGACATTTAGCCTTCCTATCCATGAACATGGAATACTTTTCCATCTTTTAGGGCACCTTCCTATTTCTTTTAGTAGAGTTATGTGGTTTTCTTTGTATAGGTCTTTTACATCTAGCTAGGTACTTGATTTTTGTAGTTGCTATTGAAAATGGTGTCTTTTTCTTGACTGTCTCTTCACATCATTCATTTCTAGCATATAGAAACACTACTGACTTATGTGCATTAGTATTGTATCCCACTACTTTGCTAAATTTGTTTATTAGTTCTAGTAGCTGTATTGCTGATTTCTCAGGGTTTTCCAGATATAAGATCATATCATCTGCAAATAATGACAGTTTTACTTCTTTGTTTCCAATATGGATGCCTTTTATTTCTTTGTCTTGCTGGATTGCTCTGGATGGCACTTCTAGCCCAATGTTGAGTAACAGTGGTTGTGTGATTTCTTAACAGTTTCCTCCTCAGGGTTTTTTCTTTTCTTTCTTTCTGGGGCCTTAATTATTCAAGTGTTAGATAACTGAATTGATATTTTACTTTTCTTACCTTTCTGTTGTCCTTCTTGGGAGATTTACTTTACTTTCTTATATTCTAATTGAATATTTTTTTTATCTTAAATTTCTGAGAGTTATTATTCTCTTTACCATTTTTTTTAACATCCTGTTCCAAAATTTTGACTGCAGTATTCATTTATCTATTCAGTAAATATTTATTGAGTATTTCAGGCATTCTTCTGGATGTTTGGGGCATGACAGTGATCAAAACAAGTCTCTTGCCTCTTGAAATTGACACTGTAGTCAGGGACAATCACACTTTAAAAACAAAAGAAAACATATGTAGTGTGCTAGTTGGTTGTAAGTGTTATGGAGAACAATGAAGCAGACTAGGGGAGATAATGAGTGATGGGACAGGATGGTTACCCTTTAATATAGGTGGTCATGAAAGGCTGACTTGAGAAGGTGCTCTTTGAGCAAATGCTTGAAGGAATAAAGGGATTGAGCCATGTGGCTATTTGGAGGAAGAACATTCTAGGTAGAAGGAATAGGAAATGCAAAGTCCATGAGAAGGGAGTATGTTTGGAATGTTTGAAAAATAAGATGCAGGTCATTATGGCTGGAATGGAAGGAGCAAGAGGAGATGAGTAGGTTACATGGAATGGTAGGGAGATCATATGAGTCTTGACTGCCTTTTTTTAGTTCATTGTAAGAACTTTCACTTTTTCTCTGAATGAGAAGGAAGGCCATTCAAAGGTTTTGAGCAGAGGGATAACATGACCTGATTTATGTTTTAAAAGGATCACTCTGGATGCTCTTTGGAGAATAGATAGTAAGAGACCCATTGAGGAAACTATTAAAGTAATCCAGATGAGAGATTATGGTATCTGAGACCAAGGGAGTAGTAGAGAAGGTGCTCAGATTTGGATATATTTTTGGAAGGTAGTGTAAGTAGGATTTACTGATTGATTGGATGTGGCTTGTGAGAGAAAAAGAGGGAGTAAAGGACAATGCCAAAGATTTTAGCTTGAGCAAATGAGTGAATGGCATTGCCATTTACTGAACTGACAAAGAATGCAAGTGGAGGAAGTTTGGGAGAGGTCAGAAATTTTGTTTTACATAAGTTAAATTTGAGATGCCTACTGGACATCCAAGTAAAAATGTTGAGTAGGCAATTGTATATATATATATATGAGTATTTGGTTTATGGAAGAGGTTTGGGCTAAAGATGTAAATATGGAGGTCACCAACATATAGATGGTATGCTCTTTAAAGCCATGAGACTGGATTAGATTTTAGATTAACTAGGTTAATTTTAGATCACTCAAAGAAATGAGAGTGGCCAGAGAAGAGGTCCAAGCTCTGAGCCATAGGCACTCCAGTATTTAGGAGAGAAAGAGGAGGCCCCCAAAGTGACAAGAAAATCTTTGCAACTTTTCTGATGATATTAATTATACTTTTGGTTTATTTTCTTATGTTCCTTGTGTTGTGTTTCTTCTAAATGTCTTTTTTTCTTATTTGTCTTTTTAAAAAAATCAGGTTTATTGAGTTATAATTTACATATAATAAAATATACTTATTTTAAGTGTTTGTTTTGATGAATTTTGGCAAATGTAAATCTGTGTTAACCTCACCATAATCAATAAATAGAACATTTTCATTATCCCAGAAATTTCCCTTCTTCTTTGTTTTCATCTACCCTTCCACTCTGACCCTAGACAAGCATTCATCTATTTCTTTTTTGCTCTAGACTTGCCTTTATCTTTTACTATTTTATGTCAGTTCACACATAGAGCATATGCTTTTTGATGCTGGCTTCTTTTGCTCAGTATCATTGTATTGAGATTTATCTGTGTGGTAAATATCAGGAGTTCATTCCTTTTTTTTTAAATTTCTGAGTACTGTTCTATTGGATGGATAGTACTGCCATTAGTCTATCCATTCATCTGATGATGGTTGTTTCCAATTTTGAGTTGTGATAAAGTTGCTATGAACATTATGTGCAAGTCTTTGCATGGACATATGTTTTCACTTCTCTAGGAGTAGAATTGCTGGGTCATATGCTAAGTGTGTGTTTACCTTTATAAGAGACTGCCAAACTGGTTTCAAAAGTGGTTTTTCCATTTTACATTTCCATTAGCAATTATGAGATTTTCAGTTGCTCCAGATCTTCACTAACACTTGGTATGGTGGTATGATTAGTTTCTGTTTTTAAATCATTCTAATGGATCTGTAGTAGAATCTTATTATGGTCTTAATTTACTTTTCTTTGGAGACTAATGATGTTGAATATCTTTTTATGTGCTGATTGGTGTTTTGGTGTTGGTCTTTTATTTTGTAGGTACCCCCCCCCCCCCCCACATACACACTAAATGGTTATTCTTGTCTTGGCTGTCTACCTTTATGAAGCTCTTAATGGCTGAATGGAGGCTCTGTGTGTAGAGGCAGGGTGTGCACTTGGAAGCCTACTCTAGGGTAATAAGGAGATGCGCCAAATTTTTCCTTGGGAAATTTTGAATTGTTAGGATTTACAGGTCTTTTCTCTTTGGGTTTCTTTAGTTTCTACAAAATGACCTATTTTCCTGCTTGGTGGCTATAAAATGGAAGAAGGAAGTGAAGGAACAATCAGATATCATACTGTTCAGTATGCAGACTTGTCTGTGGTTTCAGTTTGCTGCAGCCCTCTCTCCACCTCCTTCCTGTGTATCTTCATGTCCAGCTTCTGGTTCAGGTTCATTTTCTCTAGATAATAAGCCTCCAGATTGTGTATGCTTGGAGGTCTAACTTCTTATACTGATGTTTTTTTAAAAAGTAACATCTTTATTGAGATATAATTCACATACCACACAATTCACCCATTTAATGTATTCAATCCAATGATTTTTAGTATATCACTGAGTTATGTAACCACAATTAATTTTAGAACATTTTTATTACCCAAGAAGAAACTCGGTACCCCTTAGTTATCAGTCCCATATCCCCCATTCCTCCCCAACCCAGGCAACCACTTATCTACTTCCTGTCTCTATAAATTTGCCGACTCTTGATATTTCATGTAAATGGAATCATGCAATATGTGGCTTTTTGTTTCTGGCTTCTTTCACTTAGCCTAATGTCTTAGCCTAAGGTTCTTCCATGTTGTAGCAATCATGTCTTCATTTCTTTTTGTTGTGTAATAATATTCTATTGAATAGATATGACATTTTGTTTATTTGTTCATCATTTGACAGACATTGTGGGTTGTTTCCACCTGTGGCTGTTGGGAATATTGCTGCCATGAACATTCATGTACAAGTTTTTGTGTGACCATATGTTTTCCGTTCTCTTGAGTTTGTACCTAGGAGTGGAATTGCTGGATCATATGGTAACTCTATATTTAACTTTCTGAGGAACTTCCAGGTTGTTTTTCAAAGCAACTGTACCATTTTACATTCCTACCAGCACTGTATGAAGGTTCCAATTTTTCTACGTCTTTGCGCACACTTATCTTTCTTTTTGATTATAGCTATCCTAGTGGATATGAAATGATAGCTCATGGTTTTGGTTTGCATTTCTCTGATGACATATTTTCATATGTTTATTGGCCTTTTGTGTGTCTACTTTGGAAAAATGTCTATTCAGATCTTTAGTCTATTTTTTTTTTTAAGTTTTTATAGTTTTATTAATCCTCTGGTAAAATCTGCACAATCACGGATCAAGTCATTGAAGAATCTTTACTCCTTCTGTTATCTAATCTCCAGCTCACTTTTTGCCAGCACCATCATTGGACTTTGCAGTCCCCCTGACTTTCTTCATTCTGTTCTTGCATTCCTTTCGCTGCTTTCTGGAGGTCTTTTTCTTCTCATACAGATTATGTCTTGCAAGTCTGTGTTTGGGTTCATTTTTCTTTGCATAATCCGAGGAGTAATAAATCATGCCAAAGCCAGTTGTCTTGCCATCACCAAAATGGGTTCTGAATCCGGATACAAAGATGACTTCTGGTGTAGTCTTGTACATTTTGGCTAGTTTTTCCTGAATTTCTGTCTTAGGTACTGTTGCCTTTCCAGGGTGAAGAACATTGATGACCATTTGTTTCTGCTGAAGTAGTTGGTTGATCTTGAATTTCCTGGTCTGGATGGTTACCGTGTCATTCATGATGGCGGGTGATCCTCAAGCAGCCAGAGAGGAAACGAGCTCTTTAGTCTATTTTTAAATTGAGTTATTTGTTTTTAAATTGAGATGTAATTCACATACCATATAATTTGCCCCTTAAAGTGTATCCAGTGGTTTTTAGTACATTAAAAAGATTGAGCAAATATCATTACTGTTACCCCAATAAGAAAACTCATACTCATTAGCACTCTGTCCACGTTTCTTCATTATTTCTTCATTCTGCTCTAGTTTCTTATGAGGTTAGGGAACAAATTTTTGAAAATATGATTATATTGTAAATAATATTTTTAAAACTTATTTTTCACTTGGACAGAGCATCTTTTCAGGCCAATAAATTCAGGTATTCATTTTTTTCTTACATCATCATTTTTAATACTATATCATTTATGGATGGCCTATATTAAAAGGTCCAGGATAGAATTAAGGTCCTGCATATACTTAGAATTAAAAAAAAATCATTCAGAAGTTGCTGTAGGATGCCATAATACCCACAGATCATTGTTAAAAACATTTTAACTGCTATTATCGATATGAGAAACTACTATGTAAATGTTTTAAATTTTAGTGGATGTTTTTAACAGTTGTATTCTATGGAAAGATGATTTCTTTATGTACCTGGGCCAAAAGGGTTGTGTGTGTGTGTGTGTGTGTGTGTATTATTTGAAAGCTATATACCTTTGTGGGGCTTAATCATTTTAACATAGTTCAATGGTCATTTAGATTAAAAAACAACAACAAAAACACCCAATCCAATTTTATAAATGTGATGCTGGATACCCTAGAACCAAGGGAAAAGTAAACTGGAAAAAGAAATATCCATGACTTTTATAAACCTCTTTACAACTAGGGGAGTTTATTATCATGGGACATAAACTTAACTCAATAAGAAAAGAAAAAAAAGATGCAAACCTAATTCTGAGAGAATTGAAGAATCTTGTGAAGATTAAGGTAGAGAGAGCACAGTTCTTTGCAAATAAATTCTGAATTGCTTCTATCAGTCATATTCTCTATTACAGTAATATAAAGAAGGGTAGAGAGTAGCCTTTTCTCTAAATGTATGTTAACTCAAGTAAAAAAGGAAAATAAGAATGTTTCTCACTTTTTATAATTGTCTGTGAAGGCAACCTCATATGATTAAACTTTTTATAGCCATCAAGTATTTGAAGGAATCATTTTAAAGCTACATTTGTGTTGATTATTAACTGTAAAGTAAGTAAATAATAAAATCACCTGGGTTATATGGTGGTACTAATAGAAATTATTAATTTAAATATAATATTTTATGTTTATAACACATTTAAAAATTTGAAGTTCATTGAAAACTTTGTTAAATACTGAAGTTTTTGTTGCTGGAAAAGGTAAAGGTGATTTTTTGAAAGAAATCAAATTAATTTATTTCCATGCTAACAAGAATTCATGGTCTATGAATAGTAACGGGGTTGCAGAATCATGTGGCAACACTATACTTAGCTTCCTGTGGAACCACCACACTGCCCTCCAGATGGGCTGCACCATTCTACTTCCCCACCAACAGTGAACAGGTGTATCTCTCTCTCCATATCTTCTCCAGCACTTATATCTTCCTGTTTATTTTTTAGACAATTTTATTCACACATCATACAATCCAGCCTAAGCATACAATCAGTGGCTCCTGGTGTAATCACATAGTTATGTATTCACCACCACAATCTATATGTGAACATTTCCATTTCTTCACAAAGAAATGTAGTTAGCTTTTAACACACATATACTTATTTAAAACCATTAAAATATAACAAAATAAAATATGCTTATCATTAAAGCTAATCATTACAGAATTAATCAGTTTGTGATAATTTAGCGTGACTGTTGGGATCGTTTAGTTCCTAGAATCATGTTTTGAAGGTGGGTTATTACTATGTTGGATACTTGTCCATTAATGAGAATTATTGGGTGATAAAATATAAAATTTGTCCTAAATGAAGTGCTTTTTATTTTTAGACCAAATGTTTTTAATATAAAAATCCTTTAATATACAAACTGCAATTGCAGTAATATCCATGTAGCAGCAAGGGACTGGGGCGGGTGGCGTACTGGGGGAGGGAAGGTTCTAGGTCTCTGACCTTTCCCCTTGCCCACAATCACCCTGTGGTCTGTGAGTATGTAGTCTCAGCAAAGCATAAGTCAAGGCAGCCAGAGGCCAAGGAACCTTGTTTCCAATGCCAAGATGGCCAGAACATAGCAAGCCTCTCCAAGGGGCCATCTGCCCACTATTACAGCCTATAGGGAAAGCCAGGTCCAGGTAGGAGAGAACAGGAAGGTGGTTGTGACAGAGAGGAGAGATATTATCGTTCCTCAGCATCCTGCTGTTCACAGTTTTAGGAATAGTTTTCCAGTGGCTCCTGGATTGAAAAGAGCTAAAGATCCTCCTGGGAAAATAGATGTGTCTGAATTCACTTCCTAACCAGGATTTTTTTTACTGTGACTCCAGAAAGCAGGGTGGTATCTTCCCAGGTATTGGGAAAGGAAGGAATGACAGAGCCTTTGGCCCAACACTGACCAAGGCTGGCTGGTAAGAAAACAACCATTTTGCCTTTCCACAAGTTGTGGAATGTTTACATTTTGGGGTGAATTTGTGCAACTGTTTAGGAAACAGTGTTATATAACACTATTGAGAAATCTGTAGCTAGTGTGTACTTATGTGATATATCATCCGCTATTTTTGTTGATGTCTTTTTTGTGGGCTTTTTTTAAAAATACATTTTTTATTGTGGAATTTAACATTTATACATAACAGTAATAACTTTCAAAGTATGACTTAAGTAATTAGCAAATCTCAAACAACGTTAGGTTACAGTTCTACAATTTCAGTTATTTCCTTATTGTGAGATATTACATATATACAGAAAGGTGGTAACTTTCAAAGTACACTAGTTATATAGGTAATTTCAAAGAATGTTATGGGTTACAGTTCCACAATTTCAGTTCTTTGTGGGCCAACTTTTGTATAATAAAGTTTTTCTCTTTGACTAATTCCTTTGTATTCAAGTACATCCTCTGAGCTGGATGTATTTTATTTTGAGAGGGAATAATGGGCTGTTTTTTTTTTCCTAGTCTTCCAACAAATTCATTGTACACATGTTTTCATAATTTTTATGAAACAATGGAACAAGCTCATGGAAGCTGTAGGAGTGAATGTGGTGTGGAGAACATTTGTGTATGTCTGGTTAGTTCTGCTGCTGAATTAGGGTTGGCAGCTCATGCCCAGTGTTATGATAAAGTAATCAACTGAAGGGTTGATTGGAGGTGTCCTTCTCTGTAGTGCCTTTTTCCAAGACTGAAAATTAATTTTCTTAAGTGGAGTAGATTACCTAATGGGGCTTAATGTGATTTAGTGAGATATATGCCATAAAATTAAAAAGAGTTAAGATGAATACATTCTACAATAAAAATGCTTGGCAGTAGGAAAGTACATGTCAATGAAATACTTTGTGATTATTTTATGTTTCATCAAGAACTCAGTTGTTCACAGTGCTAGGGAACAGACAGTATAGTCTAAGACTTGAATTAACAGGCAAAGCTGTAATGTATTTAAATGACCTTTTGTAAATATGAATTTGTATTTGATTTAGTAATTGTAATCTGAATTCTGTTATGATTTCTACCCTTGCTTTCTTGATTATATTAGGTTTGAGTGCCAATGAGACAGTTTAAAAATGTACCAGTTCTGTTAGGCAGTATTTTGGAAAAAATTTTTTGGAACTGCACGTTGATGTTCCTCTAGCACCCTCTGCTGGTTAGAAGAATTAATTCACCAGGCTGAAAGATTTTAAAAACTATTTGCCAGGAGAGCCTTTATTTAATTACGTTTTTCAAAAAAGCCCCCTCTTGGAAGGAGTTTGTTTTAAAATTTAAAGATTTTTTGTTGTCCTTACTTATTAATTGAGGGTTTTAATAATAATAAATAGCTTATAAATTTATGTCTTCTCTTGGATGTTTTGTTCAAAACAGGAGGATGTGTAAATAAAGGTGTGATATCTGATTTTTTATTTCAATCTCTTTGGCTTTGGTTTAGGCAGGGAAAAGCAGAACCTCTTCTTGATTGCCATTTTGATAGAAAAATTTACATATGTAATTTTTGGAATCTGAAAAAAATATTTTAACATTGAGAAGCTGTTTTCTTCCTTGTATCTTCCCTTTTATAAATTTTTGCTTATTCTAATGCTTTATCCTCAATGCCTTTGGGCTGTTGCCTTTTATCTGAGTAGACCTATTCTGATTTATCAACTCGAAAAGGACTATACTGCTACAGAAAGGAAGTAAGTCTTGAGGCATGCAATGAGGTGAATGAACCTAGAGGACACTATGTTGAGCAAAATAAGCCAGAAACAGAAGGACAAATGTCGCATGGTCTCATTTAAAAAATACTTACAAGAAAATTAAGGCCTAGATTGTAAGCTCTTACAGCAGTCATATTTATTTCTGAGTTTTAAGTGTTATTTCTAAATAATGAGATGTTGTGCTCTATGTGTATAACCTGGTATTTCCCTGGAACTTTGGGTACATGTGTGATACCTGAGACTCAGATTTGGAGTTCTGCAGTTCTGAAAGTCAGCATTATTCCATATAACAACTGTTAAAGAAACCGAAAAAGAGATTAGATTTCAATTAGAGATATGAATGGAGCTGATCTGGTTGGGATGAAGGGTAAAGGATGATATTGTCTGTATTTTAAAATTTCACCTTCTGTGTGAGAGATCCCCTGCCCCATACTGTCGACACCCATTTTCAATATGAAGATGTTAGAATGGTCATTGCCCAGATATCCCTGAAGTTTGAGAAAATGATCCAATGAGAGGGAGGAGTTGTAACAGGAAGAGATGTTTATTTTGTCCAAAACTTAACTTTTCTGTAGCACGCAATCTAACTTAACCTGTCTGGCCAGTTCATTTAATCAGTGTAAACACATGGAGCATAGAATAGGAAATGAGATCTTGTAATTCTGTATAGCTTAATGTAGTACTCTGATATGTTCCAGAGTATGTTGGACAGATAATAAAAAAGTATTTACAAGGTCCCTTGAGGGATGGAAGAAATATGGAACTATTAAACTTTCCTACCTGGGTAATTCCTGATACTCTCTCAAGCATTAGGGACTCCCAATTTACTATGACAAGCCCTCGATTTTGAGGCTTGCTCTAATGAAACTTATTTCTGTAATGAGAAAGCTAAGCCTACCGACAATTAGGTATGAGTCACTTCCAGAGAACCTCTTTTGTGCTCAGATGTGGCTTCTTTCTCTCTAAGCCCAAGTTTGCAAATAAGCTTACTACCCTCCTCCCTACATGGAACATGACTCCCAGGGGTGTGAATCTCCCTGGCAACTTGGACATGACTCCCAGAGATGAGCCTGGCCCTGGCATTGTGGGATTGATGATGCCCTCTTGACCAAAAGCGGGAAAGGAAATGTAACAAAATAAGGTTCCAGTGGCTAAGAGATTTCAAATAAAGTTGAGAGGCTATTCTGGAGGTTACTCTTATGTAAGCTTCAGCTAGATATTGCAAATTGTCATGGTACGCCAAGCCCCAACCTACAGTATTCCTTAAAAGCCTAAAGAATACCAGGTCCCTATCTGAGACTCTATAAAATTTTCACTCATTAAGTTTATTAGGAACTTAAAGCCTCCAGATTGTCCCTATGCTAGATTAGCCCTGAAACCCAGAGGTACCAGTCCCTCCAAGAACATCAACCAGTTGCATACCCCCATAATGTCGACATCCCTTTTCAACATGAAGAAGTTCGAATGGTTATTGCCCAGATATCCCTGAAGATTGAGAGAATGATCCAGTGAGAGGGAGGAGTTGTAACAGAGAAGATATGATTTAACAAATGATTATTACTTCTGAATCATTATATAGCTATTTCTTTTTAGTCTCTAATGTATTAGAACAGCTAGAAGGAAATACCTGAAATTGTGGAACTGGAACCCGTACTATACTTTGAAATTTTTCTCTATAACTACTTGTTAAACTGTATTTTGAAATCTTTCATTCTTCTGCATGTATGTTATATTTCACAATAAAAAATGTTAAAAAAGGGAAAAAATGTTTTTTTAGTAGTGGCTTATCCAAGGTTATGCTCATGTTTTAGCATTGTGTACTGAATATAAGAACTTCTCTGCTGTAGTATTCACCTTACTTTGTACCGCCAGCTCCAGGGATTCTTTATTCTAAGGATTCAAAGTCAGCATTTAGAAGGGACTTTTTTTTTGAGAGCAGCAATCAGAAACTTGATTTAGATGATTGTCATTTTTTTGATGTTGTCCTTGGTTCTTCTATCCAGGGATTCTTTCATTTATTTATATTTGTATTGAGATAATAATTCACGTAATATACAATTCACAATTTTAAAGTGTACAATTCCATGGTTTTTAGTATATTAACAAAGTTGTGCAACCATCACTACTATGTAATTCCAGAACATTTTTGTCACCCCTATAAGAAACCTCATACCCATTAGCAGTCATTTCCTATTTCCCCTTACTTCCAACCCCTGGCAACCACTAATGTACTTTCTGTCACTATTCTGACATTTCACGTAAATGAAATCATACAACCTGTTGCCTTCTCTGGCTTTTATTTAATCTAATGTTTTCAAGGTTCCTCTATGTTGTAGTATGTATCAATACTTTATTCCTTCTTATGACTGAGTAATACTCCACTTTATGGATATACCACATTTGTTTATCCATTCATCAGTTGATGGACATTATAGAGATTTTTATTTTAAGGTTCTTGATTGGGATTTGGCTAGCAAAATTCCAGAAAATATATGTAAAATATTTTGTGTATATACATTTGTGCTTTGTTTTCTAGTATAATATTTATAACTTTCTTCAGGTCTTCAAAGGGTTTGTAACCCAATTGTCTATTATGATTTTTATATTCAATAATATCTCTCTTCCTGGACTATAAGCCCTTGAAGGAAGAATATCATTTGGATTCATTTTTGTATCCTCAAAGGACTTAATATTATACATTGAATATGTTTGGAGCCCAAGATATGCTTTTGAGTTAATGTGAATAAGCGTTCGATTTCATGACTGTGATTACACGAGAGAATCTGGGAAGGTTTTCTTATTGTTCCTTGGGGATTTGTTTTCATTGTTTCATTTTTAAAGAATTTTATGATGCAACATTTAAGATACACAAAATAATACGGAGAATAAATAATACATGTAACTCTTGAGAACCTAGCATCCAGCTTAAGAAATTAAACATAAACAGTGCAAATGAAGCCCTCTTTGCTCCCTTGCATGATAGCCTTCCTCTGTTTACCCCCATCCCCTGCAATATAACCATTCTAATGCATGTCCTTATACCTTTTTCTTTTCATTGTCTTTATAATTTCAGATAAGAACATAGATTATTTGCAACTTTGTGTTACTGATGCTGTATTTCCAATAAAATATTACCCAAAATATTCACCTGTCTTTTTTAATTTTTTTTAATTTTTTTGCCTGCAATGTTTATAATCTGGAATAAGGACTTTTGTTGATTTCAAAAGAAAATGGTTGAAAAAATATTTCTTTTGTAACACAAATGGTTGCCCGTAAACTAGGAATGCTATTCATTGAATGTTGTTTGAAGAAAAAAAAAATGCAGGTTTGCTTTGTCTTTAAGTGAAACAGAATTACTAATTTGTAAATGTCAAACTTATTTTTTTTTGCATGGAAGGATAATAAAATCCCTACTATTTAGTGCTATGTCATGCAAAATGGAATTTTCTTTTTCAAATACTTGTTACTGAAAGCAGCCGAATAAAATTAGCTAGAACTAAAAATATCTAGTAGGGTTTCATAGTATTTTGCACTTTAGTCCTTTACTTACTAAGACTCTCTTCAGTGAGGGCAAGCTGTAAATAAAAATAATCCTGCTATCTTCATTTTTTTGTTCCCTCAGCTAATTACATAGATATCTATATACCTGACCAGTAATACTGGATAAACAGAGATGTGTGTTCTCTTTCAGATAAATGTGGGACTGAAAATTAATGCCCAATTAAATACTAACCACCTGTAGTTACAGTTATCATTAATACAGTAAATAAAGATAAAAACTACACAGAGTGAGAAATTTGGTCCCATATTAATTCTAGTCTCCAAGCTTAGTAGTTTAAGTTATTAGAACACAAATAGTAAAAGAGTAAAGAAAACAGTAGTTTACAAATAATACATAAATTAATGGTATAAAAAATGTTCAGAATAAAAAGAAGTAAAAGCCATCTTTGTTATCACGTAAGAAACTTCAGAGTTCTGTGGAACCTACATTTATCAGAATTTCTCCAAATGTATTTTGTGTAACTCTAGTACCTTAAGATAGTTTATTAGAGAAAGGTTCAGTGCTTAAGTAAGTTTGGTAAATGCAGCATACCTTGGCCTTCTCTTAGTCAAAGTTCATGATAATTTTTTGAGAAGTACGTTATTAAAGAAAATTGTTTGGCTTTAATCCTGTCTTCCTCTCACTCTTATGATAGTGAGATTGCCTTTTCATATTAAAGCTAATAACATCTCAACATCTCATAGGACCAATATTCTGTGTGAAACATGTTTTTGGAAGGGTGGAAAAGAAGTGAGTTGTGAAGGGAGTATTTTCTTTGATTGATCTTAAAATTACAGCAAAATAGGAAATGACTAAGTTACCTTTTCTGTTTAGGCGTGAATGGATCCATGCCCAATCACTAATGATCTTTTATTGTTGTCAGAATATGATATTGTTAATTGGCTAAATAATGATACCAGCACCATTCTTCCCAATTAGCCTTAATACCTTTACTTTTGTTGATGTTTTGAAAAGTTTTCAATATAGAAATTTTCAAATATACATGAATTTAGAGAGACTGCTATAATGAACCCTCATATGCTTATTACTCACCTTCAATAATTATTAATTTATGGTCACTCTTATTTAATGAATACTGCCTTCCCTCCCAATCCCCTTCCCCTCCCTCAGTTGGATAATTTTAAACCAAACCCAGACATTATTTAATTTCATCCATAAACACTTCAGTTTGTATTTTGAAAAGATACAGATTTTAAAAAATACCAGTCATTATTACCTAAAAAGAAAAAAATAATCCCTTAGTATTATCAGATATCCAATTTTCCTCATTCCCAGTTTTTTAGAATGTCTTGAGTCTTCAGAGTAAATTATGACTATTTACTAGTTTAGTTTTTCAATGGTATGTGTGTTATTTCAAAGTACTTTATTTGGCCCTTTATGGCATATAGATACAAAAAGCCAGATTTTATCTTCAAAGAAGTTATACTTTACCAATTTAAAATATTATTTAATTTTTTGGGGGTTTAAATTATCTTTAGATGCAAAGGGACATATTTGGACTCATGGCTTTATCTGCCCCCTGGGAAAAAAATCTCTCTTCTAGTGTAATAACTTATTAAGAAATATTATTGATATGGTTGCAAAAGCTAAATGAAGCAAATAGTTCAGTGAAAAAATATTTTGTGAGTTTTGTGGGTATGTGAAACAGAGTGATTAAATCCTCAGTCAAAGTAGAAGTGCTTGTTGACTCTGAAGGGTATCAGTAGCAAGTGGTGTCAGAAGATGCCTCTAGAAGTAAGGGATACTTTTATTTATGCTCTGTTCTATAACAGACATTACAGGACTATGCTTTTACCTAAAGAAAAGTGTGGTCCTTTTAAAATTATTCATAGACTCCTTGATTGCTTTGTGGATTATCCAGGCTTTTGATCCATAACCTTCTGTCTGTAGTCAAAAGAAGTGGTGAGAGAAAAGAGGAAAAATCAAATTGATCAAGTTGAACATTTTTAAAAAACCTTCAACTTATACTAAATAGTTGAATACATGTAAAGAATAGTAACTTATTTGTTGCTCGAATTTTATCTTGGAAGGGAAATTCAAATTAGTAATGCCTTTCTCTACCACTATTATTGGCACTATTATCTGTATCTAATAGATAGGGCTCTAGGCATGAATTTTCTTTGCTACTGTTGTCCTGAGACATGTTTAGCTGGGTACCTTCATAGCCCTACTTACCCTGCCCTTGGAGGCTTTTGATCATGACCACTTTCCTCTTTGGAACAAGAAACCCAGTGTTTTCCAGGGTTGCATTTTCTCATCTAAAAATGGCGTAAAAAAATAAAGCTCTCCTGCTTCTGGCCAAAATGCATACCAGGGACTGGATTTACCCTCCTGCTTGAAAAATTACACTTCGTCAAAATGGAAAACTATTATTATAAAAGATAATATAATAGATATATCATATATTAAAAGATAGCACAATAATATTATAGTATTAGTAGAAAAGACAATATGTAGACTGGGAGAAAATATTTGTAAACCACATATCTAACTAAGAACATGTATCCAAATTATATAATGAACTCTCAAAACTCAATCAAAATACAAGCAATTCATTTAAAAATGGGGAAAATATTTGAGCAGTTCTTCATCAGAGAAGGTATACAGATGGTAAGCAAGCAAGTGAAAAGATGCTAAATAACACTAGTTATTAGGGAAATACAAATTAAAACTAAAATGAGATACCACTACATGCCTATTTTAATGTCTAAAAAACAAAAGCAAAAACACAAAATGGACCATGCCAAGGGTTGTGGAATATTTGGAACTTTCATACTTTGCTGTTAGGAATGTAAATTTGTATAGCTACTTTGGAAAACAGTTTGGTAGTATCTTGAGACATTAAACCATATGTGTACCATTTGACCTACTCCCTCCACCCTTTATTCTTTATCCCAGAAAAATGAAAGTAGGCACATACATAGACTTGTGCACAAATGCTCATAGCAACTTTATTCGTAATTGCCCAAACTGGAAACAGCTCCAATGTCCATCAACATGTGAATAGATACACCAGGTGTGGTATACCCATAAAGGGGAACATTAACAAAAAAATGGAATGAATTATCAATACACTAAACCACATGGATGTGTCTCAGAATAATTATGCTGGGTGAAAGAAGCCAGACAAAAAAATGAGGACATTGTATTATTCCATTTATATAGAATGTCAGAAAATACAAGTTAATCTATAGTGACAAAAAGCAGATTGGTGGTTATTTGGGGATGGGGGTAGAGTAGTGAGGGGATGGAGGAAGGAATTACCAAGGGACATGAGGAACCTTTTTAGGGTGCTGGAAATGTTCCCTATCTTGATTGTGGCAATGGTTTCATGGATGTGTGTGTGTGTGTGTGTGTGTGTGTATTTATATCAATTTGTATACTTTAAACAAAATTACTTTATTACATGTAAATTGTACTGCACTAAAGCTTAAAAAAAAAAGCAAGCTTTGGAGCATCTATCTTGAACATGATGTTTATGCTTCACTCCTGCAAAGTAGAAAAAATGGGGCTATGGCAACCTAAAGTGTTAATTATAATTCTGCAATATAATGATCCTTGTCTATTTTACCACGGTTATTGAGTTTAAACTTTTAATTTGTTTTTCAGGCAACTACTCTGAGAGTGAGGAAATTAGAAGAAAATATTGAAGCAGAAAGAGCAGCACATTTAGAATCAAAATTTAACTCTGAAATTATCCAGGTAAATATAAGCAAAATATTTTTGTATGGATTTTCTTAAGTTGAGTTAAACAGTTGAGAAAAGCATGTTCAGAGAACTGATGTACATTTAGAATAAACAGTATGTTGATATGACATTTGTTATTGTATTTACTGTAAGGATATATTATATTAGAGGAGGGGTTTGCATGCTATGGCCATGGGACAAATCCCACCCACCGCCTGTTTTTGTTAAGTTTTGTCTCTGGCTGCTTTTGTGCTACAGTGGCAGGGTAGAGTACTTGTGACAGAGACTTTATGGCCTGAGAAGCCTAAAATATTTGCCATCTGACCCTTTACAGAAAAAGTTTGCTGATCAGAGTGTCCTTTTTATCAGTAGCCATGAGATGAATTTGTTTTCATGAACATTTAAAAAACACACACTTTCGTTTGGTAAGTGTATATATCCTGTGTATATTGCCTATCACTGCATTAAGAGCTGACAGTATAAAGATGATGAAATCCTTTTCAGAGCTTACATTCCATCATTAGAGACATATAAGTATAGATGGATATATAGCTATATAGATGTATAGCTAGAAATAGAAAATACTGAAATACTATGGGAGCATAATAAAGAGAAGAATTAAATCTGAGCAGGAAACTAAGGGAAGGCATCCTAAAGAAAGTATCTTCTTTGCTATGTCTTAGAGAGTGAGGGCAAAGCATTCTAATCAGTCTGTAGACTTACTGTTTGTGGCTACTTACTGTGACAGAGACCTTATGGCCTGCAAAGCCTAAAATATTTACTCTTAGGCCCTTTACAGAAAATGGTTGCTGACTTGTGTTTTAAACAAAGAGAAATGCATGGGTAAAGACACTACGTAAAAGTGTTGCTTGTTATTTTGGCGTCCCTGTGCAGCGTGGTGTACTGTGTAATGTGGTGCAGTGTAGAACAAAGGGAAAGATTAGAGACGTTAGAAAGGTTGGATCCTTTTTCCTTCTAAGGAACTTAGACTTATTTTGAAAGCAGTGGAAAGCCACTGCAGATATCAAACATAATTTTAGAAAAATAACTCGGGTGACATAATGGTGAATAAAGTAAAGGGAGTGGAGATTGGCTGGGTGAGAAGATGAAAACCTGAATTAAGGCAGTAATCACAGACATGGAAAGGTGTAGTAAGAATAATGTCTCCCCAAAGATGTCCATGTTCTCATCTTCAGAACCTGTGAATATATTACCTTACATGATGTTTTAGATTCCTAGGATGCTCGAGCAAATATCATGAAATTGGTTGGATTAACAAATGGAAATTTATTTGCTCATGGTTTGAGGCTGGGAAGAAGTCCAAATCAAGGTGTCATCAAGGCAGTGCTTTCTTCCTAAGACTGGTGTTTTGGGGCTGGCTGTCCGCCATCCTTGGTCCTTAGCTTATCATATAGCAAGGCAAATTGTAGCATCTCCTAGTCTTTCCCTTCTCTTCTGGGGTCTATTGATGTTCAGCTTCTGACTACTCCCTCTGGCTGTTTCTCTATATATCTGAATTTCATTCTGTTTATAAAGGACTTCAGTAATAGGATTAAGACCCATCCTGGTTGAGGTTGGTCTCATCTTAACTGAAGTAGTGTCATCAAAAGGTTCTACTTACAGTGTGTTCACACTCATAGGAATGGATTAGGTGTATGAACATGTTTTCTGGGGTACAGTTAGCTTCAAACCATGACACATGCAAAGGGGTAATTTTACAGATGTGATTAAGTTAAGGATATTTAGATGGGGAGAATATCCTGAGTTATCTGTAATTATAGGGGTCCCTATAAGATGAGGAAGGAGGGCCAGAGTCAGAGGTGGAGATGTGAAGCATCTGTACCTCCCCATCCCCCCCTTTTTTCTTTTTTTTAACTTCCGCAAATAATTTAAAAAAAATTTTAACTTTATTTTTCTGAAAAGGTAAAGTATGTACACAGTTCAACGATCAAAACAATGTTAAAAGATTGAGAACTTCTGTCCCTCTCATTCTTTTACCACTTATTTTTATTTTCCCAACTTTCTTGCCAAAAATATAGTTGACTGCATACACTGTTCTGAACCTCTCTGTTTTTAGTATATATTAACAATATATCCTGCAGATCTTTCTATAACACTGTATAGAGTACTTTCTTTTTTGTACCTTTTTTACAGCTACATATTATTCTTTTGTGGGAATACACTTTAGTTTATCCATTTTACTGTTGGTGCACACAGGGAATACAGTTTTTAAAATGTTTTACTATGTAAAATTTTTAGTATATGCAAAAGTAGTAAACCCAGCTTTAAGACTTAACTCTGACCAATCTTGTTTTATCTATTATACCACTCCTCTCATTTGCCAGACATTGTATCATATACTCATAAATATTTCAGCCAAATAGTGTTATTGATGATAAAAATTTTACTTTATTACAGTCAGAAATTTCCAAGTATAAAAAGATCTGTTAACTTTCTTAGGCCTACAAATATGTTCATGTTATGATGGTTCTCATGAGAGAGTAAGAATACTTCCTTTTACTTTTCAAAACCCACTTAATTTATCATATTTGATAAAATGAAGTATACGAGTGGATTCTTAAATCAAAATTAGGTGCTTTGGTAAATGAGTTGTATGGTATCAGCTTATTTTTTCTCATGGTACCATTAACTCTTCATTCTCCCTCTCTTCCTCTCTTCCATGTTGAGAAGGGGAATACACTGTTTTATGTTTATTTTCCTCTTTAAACACAGCAGAAAGAGGAAAGTGTTTGGATGGGTGATAATCTGCTGTTGATGAAGTATTCTATTCAATTTAAGATTGACAGTAGCATTTCTTAGATTGTCTTAATTTCTTTACTGTCATTTCATAGTTACGGATTCGAGACCTTGAAGGAGCTTTACAAGTAGAAAAGGCCAGCCAAGCTGAAGCTGTTGCTGATTTGGAAATGATCAAGAATGAATTCAAAGAAGTTGAAAGTGCATATGAGCGAGAAAAACATAATGCACAAGAGAGCTTTGCAAAACTAAATATGTAAGTGTTTTATTGTAAAGTTCTCTGAATCAAAATAAAGATTTTATGAAACTGATGTAAGTATGAATATGTAGTAGTTTGGAAACTACCATTAACTACCATTAATGTCAGTGGGTAGATTGGGGTTAAAGGACTTCATAAAATTTAACTAGAGTTTGCTACTTCCCTGTATAGGTAAGAAAAGTAATGCTCTTTTGGAATTTGAAGTACCACGAATATTTCAAGTAGTCCCAGAAAAGTAGTTCTTCATTAGAAAGTAAATATTTTAATGTACTTTGTATTATATTTACAGATGTAATGAAGTACCTTTAAATACTTTCATTTTTAGGCCACATTAGGTGATCTGTGTGGAGACAGATAATATTTGAGTTTTTCTCAAACAGCAGAAATAGTAGTAGTTAGAATAACACTGCTGTTAGCAGCTAACATGCATTATGTCTCATGGTGTGGTTTACTATGTCCCTAGCTTTGCAGGTGTGTCTGTGTAAAACCCTGTAAGGTAGCTGCTCTTTTTAACCCATGTTTACAGATGTGGAAATTGAGGCTTAACAAGGTTAAAGACACATAGCTAGTAAGTGGCAAGGTCAGGATGTTTCTGACTCTTACGGATCTTAATCTTTTTCAGTTGAAAACCCTCTCATCTTGAAACTTCTGTGGAATGCTTTAAGAACTTAATTCTTCAAGTTTCCGAAAGGAAGTTAATAGTTGATGTTTTAAACAATTTTTCCTCCAGAGAGTGATAGGCATACCATGCATGGTATGTGATGTTTTAACAGGTTGGAACATGGACCACCATTCTATATAACTTGATAACAAGTTGGTACATTAGTGTTATGTATTTATTTTTAATGATGGTGTCTACTTATGATAAGCAGATAATGGTTTTCCATTTACTGTGGTAATACGAAGATTCCTTTTAAAATACATTTGTTCAACTTAAAAATCAGTTCATTACGAAAAGTATTACTTAATAGTAACTGTTATGGGTAAGGCAAAAATGATAAAGATGGTACTTGAAAGGCTGAAGTTTAAAAAAATTTAACTGTGATTAGTTTTATTAGTAAAGCTTATAATATTTTAACTAGTAATACTTATTACTAATTAAATACGGTTACTTCTTAAACTATAAGAATTAACTTATAGTTACTCTTAACTATAAGTTATAGTTACACTAAGGGCTTATCTCCCTTATTACTTTTGAGCCATTGCTTAAATCTGTGCATTTATATATGAATATATTTGAAGGGCTTTTATGTAGAATATACTTCAGGCTTCTTTACTATTGTTTTGAAGTTATGATTAGGACCTACAAGTAGAACAAGAAGTCAAACTGAGCTCCCAACAATACTTTCTAACAATGAAATAATAGGCTTCTTTAGGGGAAGTGATAAACTCCCTGCCTGTTCTCTATCATGGATGTTGAAGAAGAGAATATTACAAGTGTTGGACTAACATTTAAACTCCAAGATTCTGACTTCCCTATTTAGTTCTAATTTGACCCCAAAAGACATGTTTTCCTTAAAAGTTTTGTTTTGTTGTTATTTGTGTTTTGGTGCTTGAAAGTTTTTACTCAAAATTTTGTATTCCAATAAGCACCCTCAAACAATTCTAACTATATATTACATATTCCAACTAAGCACTAGCTAACAGTCTTAAAATTTTAACATAGTGTCCCTTATCTGTTTTTCATCCTTATATAACTGTCCTATAGTGAGGATTAAAGCAGAGTCTTCATCAGTAGTTCCTGTGCTTTCCCTTCTCTCATGCCATATTTCTTTGCCTTGTACATAATATGAAGCGGCCACCTTCATTCCAATTATCTTTGGTATAAAGCAGAAGGAAATATATGATTTGAAGGATGATTAGATAAGTGATTTCATTTTCTACTCACACTTTTGACTTCATTCAGAATCTTCTTTTAAAAATATTTCAAAACCTTTTGGAGTCACAAATTTGCCAGCACTAATTTTTAGAAGTATTTTTAAATTTTGGATAATGTGTTCTAAGGGAAGATTTAATAGATTTTAGGTTTTTAAGGTAAATTATAACTTTAATTTACAACTTTTAGAGTTGAGAGTTTTGGGATAGGACTTTTTTAAACTACCTGTTCAGGTGGGAAGAACTGATAGCGCAAATGGTAAATAATAACATTATAGAGAAAATGCTGCCTGAACTTACTTTTGTTTCCTCCCTTCCTTGGTGGATCAAGGCAGGATCTCACTGGTAGGCAGGAGAAAAAGGCTGTATGAATATTCTCAGAGTCATAATTTTGGTCCACGATTTTGTAACAGTGAATGAATTTTAGATAGAACATGGATTCTGTATTTGTGTAATTAAATTTTCTTTGTCACAAATTTTTTTTTTCTGTCTAAAATTTGCAGGATGAAACTAAAGTTTCTCAATAATGTTGTTATTTTAGTATTTTCAAATATAGTCAAGTCTTCCTTGTTCATGGTAACATTGTTGGGCAATT
The DNA here is from genome assembly GCF_015220235.1 of Choloepus didactylus. Classification (NCBI taxonomy): domain Eukaryota; kingdom Metazoa; phylum Chordata; class Mammalia; order Pilosa; family Megalonychidae; genus Choloepus; species Choloepus didactylus. The sequence goes on from NC_051316.1 coordinate 64,110,659, forward strand.
GTAGGGGGAACGAGGTTAAAACAAAACTAGTCAAAGATAAGATAGTGAGTGGACTGAATCTAAATTTATTTATTTCATTACACTCAATATTTAGGAACTTCTTTTAATTTTTAAATTTATCATCCCAAAGGAAAAAAAGAAAATAATTATAATTTAGAAGTGCTACCATTTAAATTGTTGGCAAAAGACAGACCAAAGAAGGCTACCTGGTAAAATAGCCTGTTATTATTGTCAGATTCTTAGTTGAGCTCTTAAAAAAGGGGGGTTGGGGGGTGGGAATCCACTAGGGTGGAAGGTGATCCTAGCTACAGGCTTCCTTCTTCTTCCTTCCCTTTCTTGCCTAAGCCTTGTACCTTTCAAGTCCTGTCTTCTTTCTATTGGAATTCAAAAAGACAGGGTTCCTCTTAATCTTTGTTATACTCCTGCCTACTCATTTACTCTTGGGTGGGGCTGTTGGCTGAGGCAACTGACTCAGCATCTTTGGGTTTTGCATCAGATTACTGACAGCAAAGGGTATTGCCCCATTTCAGTGGACCCAGTTTCGACTATAAAATAGCACCAAATAACAAATGCTTTTAGTTTCATATTTTGCTGAGTAGTAATCATTTTTAATTAAAAATTTTACTTTTACCAAATTATCTAAAAAGTCAAATAGAACTGTTAGGCTCTTGAAAAACAGTGGTTTCATGCCTCATCTCTACTACCAGTTTCTGCTCCTTTGAGGTAATCATTTTTAATTCCTGTTGCTGTTTCTTCTCATGTTTAACTTCATACTTGTAAATAACATGTGTATTCTGCCATTTTTTCAATTTCCAGCTTTAGATAATATCTTTTGGCCTCTACTTATTTATCTTATTGAACCTCTCTCCCATATAGCACACACTTAATCCTTCCCTCCTCCCATCCTTTCATTAGAATTATGCTTTTGGGTTTAGTGTACTTTATTTTTTCTACAGCTGTTCTTTGTAATCCGTCTTTGTTTTTCTTTATAGTATTTAATACTATCTGACATTTTATTATATCTTTTGTTGCATATTTTTTGTCTCTTTTTGTGGATAGGAATTTTTTTTTTTTTTTTTTTTTTTAATTTCTATCTCCCCAATGCCTAGGATAGTGCCTGGCACATAAGAGCTGCTAAATAAAGATTTGTTGAATCAACAAATGAATGGTTAATAATTGCCTCATGTTAAATTGGATTATTTTTTGTGCATCAGTAACAGAGTCATTCCAAACTCTCTGGTAGAACCAAAAATCTTTTATTATGTTCCAAAACATAGAAATTCTCTCATTTTAACTTTCTTCCAGGAAGCCTCCTTTCTGGACTCCTTTCTCTACCTCCATCTGGATAAATTATTTTTTTAAGCTCCCTCTTTAGTCATCCTAGGACTTCCTTTACCATCATCCTTGGAATTCTCTCTCTTTCTCTTTATATTGGATCCCTTGATTGCTGATTTTATACTGCCTTTTTTAAAAAAAATTTACTCCCTTATAAAGTAGCTTCTTGAGAAACCATACATCAGAGGAAAATTTTTAAAACTTGCATTCTGAAAATGTCTTTATTTGATTTTCACCGGTTTTGATAGTTCACCTGCTGTGCATTCAGTTCTAGTGTTGAGCAGCCTGAAGCTATTTGATTCCTGATCTTTTATATGTGGCCTGTTTTACCTCTGGAAACTTGTACAGTGTGGCTACCAAGTCTGGAAACATAGGCCAATATGTAGAAATGGTTTATTGATATTACATTACAATACATGATTAAAATAATATTTATTTCTATACCTTACGGATATTCTGTAGAATCTTCACTTTGTTGTCAGAGTTCTGAAATTTTGTGATGATGGGCCTGGCATGGGTTGTTTTTCAAGGACACTCATTGAGCTCTTTCAATTCTAGAGATTCAAGTAATTCATTTCTGGGGGATTCTCTTGCTTTGCTGATTAATTCCCTTCTATTACCTGTCTTCTCTTTCTGGAACTCCTATTATTTATTGTTTGGACTCCTGGTAGATTTTCTTTCTATTCTCTCATTTGAGCCATCTTTATTGTTTAGCTCTATTTTCTGGGAGATTTACATAACTTAGTGTTCGACTCTTCTATAAATTTTTATTTAAAAATTTAGCTACTCTACCTTGTAATATCCTTGATCCAAAGGAGAATATACAAAAGAGTTAGTACTGGAGTTATTTTTGTTATTTTGTTCAATAATGTTGACTGTTCAGGGTAAGGTCATATGCCATTTAAAAACTAGCTTGTTATTTGAGTAGCGGAATGTAGTATGGATTTGGTTATTCTGAGTTACTTTATCTCCTGAATTACATCTTAAAAGTTAGAGGAAAGTGTTCTACTACATTTATTGGGAAGACCTGAAACTTAGATTAAAAAAAAAAATAGTGGAGAGGCGGGGCAAGATGGTGGAGTGGTGAGGAGCAGAATTTCGTCTCTCCCCTAGAGCAGCTGGCAATTACCCAAGAACTATATGAAACTGTGTTTTCGGGGTCTCCAGTAACCAGTCACACATTGGACACAAGTTTGGAATTAGAGGAAAAGCTGAGATCGCAGCGAACATTGTAAGTTTCCCGGACCAGGGGTCTGGCGCCCCTCCCCACCCAGACCTCACAGACTGTTTTGCTGCCGGCTCCCTGAAAGGGGGGAAAAAAACCAAAAAACAGCAATCTGCTGAGGGCAAGAAGGGAGGCTCAAACCAGCCTCAACTGCAGAATTAATTAACAAATTAATTAACTAACTTTGGGAGCTGGGGTGCTAAAGAAGGGCTGGGCTCCAAGAAGTGGGGGCATGTAAAAGCGGGCACCCATTCCCAGACTCCAAAAAAGCCATTTTTTTTTTTTCCCTTACATTTTGTCCCTTCTGGCTTCTCCCTGATCCCTTATCTTTTTGCATTTCAATAGCCCCTGGCAGGGGTGGAACTGAAGCGGTTGGAGGGTAATTATCAGACAATAGCCCAAAGCATATCTTTAAATGCTCTATTCTGACACTGACAAAACTTCCAGGCTGGGGAAAAACGTTTAAAAGAGACTCTTTTTTTTTTTTTTTTTTTCCTCTTTTCTTTCCCTTGATTTCTTTTCTTTTCTTTCTTTCTTTTTTTTTTAAATCTAAAAGTAATATATGTGGTTATTTTCTATCGGAAAGCCCAGGTTGAGGGACTAGGCTGGGCTTGAGGGGAGACAGAGTACCTACAGTGTCTTTGAATTCCGTATTCACTACTGAAGGCCTCCACCCCAGTCTTTAATTGGCAACTCAGGCTGACCAAGGAATCTACCTGGAGAGGCCCCAAAGAGGAGAGAGGAGAAGGGAATAGTGCCCCTGAGAGACAACTGGAGTTCTGAGGATTGGGAGAGTGGAGGGAGGCCCAGCTCAACTGGCAGTCCTCCTTCTGGGAATTCAGACCCCAGGGGCTGGAATTCAGATTCCAGCTTCAGTCAGCCACGCCCCTGACAGGATCAGAGTCACCAGGAGAACTAAAGGCTCCATACCTCCTTACACTGGTGGGGGAGATGCGGGCTGGCCTGTGCCACCTGCTGGACAGGAGAGGAAAAGCACCAATTCTAAAGGCCTCATAGGAGAGTCTCATTCTCAGGAAAACTCCATACCCTCCCAGTGAGACCTGGGCCTCACTAGACTGGGAAAATCTGACTAGGGTCGACCATATCTGAGGAGACCCACTCACAAAAAGGTTACATAGAAGCAGAGCAAGAAACAGAAAAAACAAGAGGGGAAAAATTCCGATCAACTAAATAGAACCTAAGTTAGAGGTCTAGAATAAGTTGAACTGAATAACAGAGGCCAGAAAACAAAGCCAACCAACAAGAAAACCACTAAGTAAAAGATAGAAAACAAGCTCCAAAATAAACTAATCAAGAGAATCAGATGCCTAGACAACTTAAGATAACAAGCCATACCAGGAAACACGAAAACATGGACCAGCCAAAGGAACAAACTAATAGCTCAGCTGAGACACAGGAGTGGAGGCAATTAATGCTAAATAAATTTGATGAAATGAAGGAAGATATAGCAAAAGAGCTGAAGGATATAAAGAAGATACTGGCTGACCATAAAGAAGAATTCATAAACTTAAAAAAACAAATGGCAGAACTCATGGGAATGAAGGCCATAATGGAGGAGATGAAAAACACAATGGAGGGACACAACAGTAGATTTGAACAGGCAGAAGAAAGGATCAGTGAACTGGAAGACAGGTCATTCGAATTCATGCACACAAAAGAACAGATGGTGAAAAAAATGGAAAAATATGGGCAGGGTCTTAGGGAGCTGAGTGACAACATGAAACGCACAAATATACGTGTTATGGGTATCCCAGAAGGAGAAGAGAGGGGGAAAAGGGGCAGAAAGAGTAATAGAAGACATATTCACTGAAAATTTCCCAACTCTTATAAAGGACAGAAAATTAGAGATTCAAGAAGTACAATGTACCCCAAATAGAATAGATCCCAATAGACCTACTCCAAGACACTTACTGGTCAGATTGTCCAATGTCAAAGACAAAGAGAGGATACTGAAAGCAGCAAGAGAAAAGCAATCCATCACGTACAAGGGAAAGTCAATAAGACTATGTACAGATTTCTCTGCAGAAACCAAGTAGGGGAGAAGACAGTGGTACAATATATTGAAGATACTGAAAGAGAAAAACTGCGAATCAAGAATTCTATATCCAGCAAAACTTTCCTTCAAAAATGAGGGAGAGATTAAAACATTTTCAGACAAACAGACACTGAGAGAGTTTGTGAATAAGAGACCGGCACTACAAGAAATAGTAAAGGGAGTGCTACAGGCTGATAGGAAAAGACAGGAGAGAGAGAGTTGGAGAAGAGTGCAGAAATGAAGATTATCAGGAAAGGTAAAAGGAGAGGAAAAAATAAGATATGACATATAAATTCCAAAAAACAAAATGGTATTAGAAAGTACTGCCCTTACAGTAGTAATACTAAATGTAAATGGATTAAACTCCCCAATAAAAAGACACAGACTGGCAGAATGGATTAAAAAACAGGACCCATCTATATGCTGTCTACAAGAAATTCACTTTAGACACAAGGACAAACATAGACTGAAAGTGAAAGGTTGGAAAAAGATATTTTATGCAAACAACAACCAGAAAAAAGCGGGAGTAGCTATATTAATATCAGACAAGTTAGACTTCAAAAGCAAAACAATTAAGAGACAAAGAAGGACACTATATATTAATAAAAGGGTCAATTCATCAAGAAAACATAACAGTCATAAAGATTTATGCACCAAACCAGAATGCCCCAAAATTCATGAGGCAAACACTGCGATCACTGAAAGGAGAAATAGATACCTCTACAATAATAGTTGGAGACTTCAGTGCACCACTCTCATCAATGGATAGAACATCTAGACAGAGGATCACTAAAGAAACAGAGATGTTGAATTGTATGATAAATGAACTAGACTTGACAGACATTTATAGAACACTACATCCAACAACAGCAGGATACACTTTTTTCTCAAGTGCTCATGGAACATTCTCTAGGATAGACCACATGTTGGGTCACAAAGCAAGTCTCAACAAATTTAAAAATATTGATATTATACAAAACACTTTCTCAGACCACAATGGAATGAAGTTGGAAATAAATAAAAGGCAGAAGGTCATAAAATTCACAAACATATGGAGGCTAAACAACACCCTCTTAGAAAACCAGTGGGTAAAGGAAGAAATTACAAGAGAAATTAGTAAATACCTCGAGGCAAATGACAATGAAAACACAACTTATCAAAACTTATGGGATGCAGCAAAGGCGGTGCTGAGAGGGAAATTTATTGCCCTAAATGCCTATATTAAAAGAGAAGAGAGAGCAAAAATTGAAGAGTTAACTGCTCACCTGGAGGAATTAGAGAAAGAACACCAAACTAACCCCAAAGCAAGCAGAAGGGAAGAAATAACAAAGATTAGAGCAGAAATAAATACAATTGAGAACAGGAAAACAATGGAGAGAATCAACAAAACCAGAAGTTGGTTCTTTGAGAAAATCAATAAAATCGATGGACCACTGGCTAGGCTAACAAAAAAAAAAAGAGAGAGCAGATGCAAATAAATGCAATCAGAAATGGGAAAGGAAATATAACTACCGACCCTGCAGAAATTAAGGAGATAATCAGAAGATACTATGAGCAACTATATGCTAATAAACTAGACAACTTAGATGAAATGGACAACTTCCTAGAAAAGCATAAACAACCAACATTAACTCAAGAAGAAATAGATGACCTCAACAAACCAATCACAAGTAAAGAGATTGAGTCAGTCATCAAAAAGCTCCCAAAAAGGAAAAGCCCCGGACCAGATGGTTTCACATGTGAATTCTACCAAGCATTCAAGAACGAATTAGTACCAATCCTGCTCAATCTCTTCAAAAAAATTGAAGAAGAGGGAAAGCTACCTAACTCTTTCTATGAAGCCATCATCACCCTAATACCAAAACCAGGCAAAGATACTACGAAAAAAGAAAATTATAGACCAATTTCTTTAATGAATATAGATGCAAAAATCCTCAACAAAATACTCGCAAATCGAATCCAGCAGCACATTAAAAGAATTATACACCACGACTGGGTGGGATTTATTCCAGGTATGCAAGGCTAGTTCAACACAAGAAAATCAATTAATGTAATACACCACGTCAATAAATCAAAGCAGAAGAACCACATGATCATCTCGATTGATGCAGAAAAGGCATTTGACAAAATTCAACATCCTTTCCTGATGAAAACACTTCAAAGGATAGGAATAGAAGGGAACTTTTTCAATATGATAAAGGCAATATATGAAAAACCCGCAGCTAACATCACACTCAATGGGGAGAGACTGAAAGCTTTTCCTCTAAGATCAGGAACAAGACAGGGATGCCCACTATCACCATTGCTATTCAACATTGTGCTGGAAGGTCTAGCTAGAGCAATTAGGCAAGAAAAAGAAATAAAAGGCATCCAAATTGGAGAGGAAGAAGTAAAACTTTCACTATTTGCAGATGACATGATTCTATATGTAGGAAATCCAGAAAAATCTACAGCAAAGCTACTAGAACTAGTCAATGAATACAGCAAAGTAGCAGGCTACAAGATCAACACGCAAAAATCTGTAGTGTTCCTATACAGAAGTAATGTGCAACAAGAGGAGGAAATCAAGAAAAAAATCCCATTTACAATAGCAACCAAAAGAATCAAGTATTTAGGAATAAACTTAACCAAGGACACAAAAGACCTTTACATAGAAAACTATAAGACTCTGCTAAAAGAAATTGAACAAGACCTGAAAAAATGGAAGAACATACCATGTTCATGGATTGGAAGACTAAATATAGTTAAGATGGCAATTTTACCTAAACTGATTTACAGATTCAATGCAATACCAATTCAAATCCCAACAACTTACTTTACAGAAATAGAAAAACCAATAACTAAATTTGTTTGGAAGGGTAAGATGCCCCGAATAGCCAAAAATGTCTTGAGAAAGAGGAGTGAAGTGGGAGGTCTCACACTACCTGACTTTGAAGCATATTACAAAGCTACAGTGCTCAAAACAGCATGGTACTCGCATAAGGACAGATATACTGATCAATGGAATCGAATTGAGTGTTCAGAAGTAGACCCTCACATCTATGGACAACTGATCTTTGATAAGGCAGTGAAGCCGAAGCAACTGGGAAAGAGCAGCCTGTTCAATAAATGGTGTTTGGAGAACTGGATATCCATTTCCAAAAGAATGAAAGAGGATGTCCATCTGACACCTTATACCAAAATTAACTCAAAGTGGATCAAAGACCTAAACATTAGCACCAAGACCATAAAACTCTTAGAAGAAAATGTAGGGCAATATCTTAAAGATCTTGTGAAAGGAGGTGGTTTCTTAGACCTCACACCCAAGGCACGAGCAACCAAAGAACAAATAGACAAATGGGATCTCCTCAAAATTAAACACTTTTGTACATCAAAGGACTTTGTCAGAAAAGTCAAAAGGCAACCTACACAATGGGAGATGATATTTGGAAACCACATATCAGATAAGGGTTTAATATCCCGAATATATAAAGGAATCCTGCATCTCAATAACAGAAAGACAAACAATCCAATTAAAAAATGGGCAAAAGACATGAACAGACATTTTTCTGAAGAGGAAATAGAAATGGCTCAAAAGCATATGAAAAAATGCTCAACTTCACTGGCTATTAAGGAAATGCAAATCAAAACCACAATGAGATATCATCTCACACCTACCAGAATGGCCATTATCCAAAAAACAGAAAATGACAAGTGCTGGAGAGGATGTGGAGAAAGAGGCACACTTATTCATTGGTGGGAATGTAGAATGGTGCAACCACTCTGGAAGACAGTATGGAGGTTCCTCAGGAAGCTAAATATAGATTTGCCATATGACCCAGCTATTCCATTGCAGGGTATATACTCAGAGGAACTGAAACTTAAGACACAGACATTTGTAAACCAGTGTTTATTGCAGCATTATTTACAATTGCCAAGAGATGGAAACAGCCCAAATGTCCGTCAAAGGACGAGTGGATAAACAAACTGTGGTATATACACACGATGGAATATTATGCAGCTGTAAGACAGAACAAAGACATGGATCATGTCATAATGCGGATGAACCTTGAGGACATTATGTTGAGTGAAGTTAGCCAGAAACAAAAGGACAGATTCTGTATGGTCTCACTAATATGAACAGACATTAATGAACAAACTTTGGGAGTTAAAAGCTGACAACACAGGCGACCAGGAGATAGAAAGAGGGCAGAGATCAGCCATTTGATGCTGAAGGGCTACAGAATGTTTAGGATTGATTGCATAGATCAGAAATAGATAGCATAATACTGTGTGATGGTAGCACAGTATTGTAAGTACACTGAATAAAGATGTCTGTGAGTAAAGCTGAAAGAGGTGGGATAGGAGAATGTATGACACCAGAGGTAAAGATAGATGATAAAGACTGGGACTGTATAACGTGGCAAAAACTGGAGTGGCCAATGACTGTTACTAAATATACAAATATAAAAATGTTTTTGCATGTGGGAAAGCAAATGAATGTCAACCATGTAGAAATTTGAAAAAGGGATGGTATTCAGGAAAAAACATAATCAAAGCAAACTGGAGTCTATGGTCAACAGTAACATTGTAATATACCTCCATTAAATGTAACAAAGGCAATACGCCAATGCTAAATGTATATGAGAAGGGGATATAGGGGAGTAATATGGGATTCTTGGTAGTGGTGTTATTTGCTGTCCTTAGTAGTATATTGTATTGTATGACATGTTATTTTTCTTTTTATCATTTTTTCTTATTGCTAAAAAAAAAAAACAATTTTTCTTGTAGTAATCAGTATGTTCAAATGCTGATTGTGGTGATAAATGTACAACTTTATGATGATACCATGAACAACTGATTGTACACTGTGGATAAATGTATGGTATGTGAATATAACTCTATAAAATTGTAGGCAAATATATATATAGGAGTAAAAGTGTTGGAGAAAACATGGTGAGAGGGATGATGCCTCACTAATATGGACTAACTACAATGTGTAAACTCAGAATTGAATCTTAGAACATAGCCTAATGTGGACACAATAATTCTAATAGTCCCTAGATTGTAAGCTCTTACAGCAGTTAACTCTATCCCTGAATTGTAAGGCCTATCTCTAAACTTTAAGATGCTCGTCCCCTAGCGTATGTTGTCACAAACATTGGGACTGGCAGTTTGATGTACTGAGCCCTCAAGCATGGGACTTGCCCTTATGAAGCTCATTACCACAAAGGAAAGTCTAAAGTTGTATGTAATGGTGCCTAAGAGTCTCCCCCTGAGTACCTCTTTGTTGCTCAGATGTGGCGCTCTCTCTCTCTAACTGAGCCATCTCGACAGGTGAACTCGCTGCCCTCCCCCCTTCATGGGACCCAACTCCCAGGGTTGTAAATCTCCCTGGCAACGCAGAGTATGACTCCCGGGGATGAATGTGGACCCGGCATCGTGGGACTGAGAGTATCTTCTTGACCAAAAGGGGGATGCAAAATGAGACGAAATAGTTTCAGTGGCTGAGAGATTCCAAATGGAGTCGAGAGGTCACTCTGGTGGACATTCTTATGCACTATATAGATAACACCTCTTAGGCTTTAATGTATTGGAATAGCTAGAAGTAAATACCTGAAACTACCAAACTCCAACCCAGCAGTCTGGACTCCTGAAGACAATTATATAATAATGTAGATTACAAGGGGTGACAGTGTGATTGTGAAGACCTTGTGGATCACACCCCCTTTATCTAGTGTATGGATCAGTGGAGGAATGGGGATAAAAACTAAAGGACAAGTGGGGTGGGATGGGGGGATGATTTGGGTGTTTTTTTTCACTTTTATTTTTTATTCTTGTTCTGGTTCTTTCTCATGTAAGGAAAATGTTCAGAGATAGACTGTGGTGATGAACGCATAACTATGTTATCATACTGTGGACAGTGGATTGTATATCATGGATGATTGTATGGTGTGTGAATGTATTTCAATAAAACTGAATTTAATAAAAAAAATAGTGATAACTCTTTAATTTGAACTAAAACTATCCATTTGGTGTGTTATCTATAGTGAATATTAAACTAAAATTCTTCCAAGCTGCCTTTCATTATATGTACACAAGGGAATGTAAACACACTTTAATACTAGCCTGAAAAAATTAAAATATGAAGCTAAATCCTTTGAAAAGAAATTCGTGTGTCCTCAAAGGGAATATGAGTGGTTTTGATTATTTTTGCTTTTGGATTTTCCATGCTACCACACCAGTTCCATTTGCATTTGTCCCATTTCTAATGTTTTATTTTAACTTGAAAATTGTTTGGTAGGATTGTTTTTTCAGTCTTGAGGCAGTTTCTGAGCTACTTGAACTGTGGTAGGTGAGTTTTGTTCATCAAATAATAGTGATACCAAATCAGTACTAACCAAATCTATTTTTCTTATAACCTTGGTCATACTACAGATGCCTCCTATCAAAAGGGGAGCTATTATCCTTTTAAAGTCTTTCATTTAAGAATGTGCAATACTTTTTATTAGGAAAAAAGGAAAGGTGGCCTTTAAAAAAGCATTTTGGCATGAAAACATGATATATAGTCTGTCTGTCACTTGTGTTAAATGTATATAACAGCAGTTTACAAAGCATGTTTGAAAAACCTACTCTGACACTTTAACTTTTCAGATTAGAAAGAGAATATTTCTCCAAAAACAAGAAACTAAATGAAGAGATCGAAGAACAGAAAAAAGTAATTATAGACCTTTCAAAGAAACTCCAGTATAATGAAAAAAGCTGCAGTGAATTACAGGAAGAACTTGTAATGGTAAGGATAAAAAAGAAAACCCTATGGCAATTACTTTATTGGGTCAAAATGATGTGAGCAGGTTTTTCCCTTGCTACATAACATGAGGCAGTAGTATAAAAATAATTTTAGTAACATTGATATGAAATTTCAAAACTAGATACGCTGATTAACAACAAAGGTGTATATAATAAGACCTCTCTGATTTGGAATGATTGGGGGAACTAATTGAATTAGGGAAAACTTAATTATAGAATGTTTTGAAATGTATTGAGTGGTTTTTCTTTTTTAAACTCATAAAAAGGTATTATCTTGGTGGAGGGGGGAGAGCAGGGTTTATAATTAATACATCTAATGATAGATTTCAGAAACTCCCTTTTGTAATCATTTTGTACCTGATCACTCTCTCTCCTTTGTCCAGTAATCTAGCTTTCACACCATCACCAATTTTTTCTTCCTAAAATATTGATCTGATCACAGATCAGATCTTTATTCAGAAACCATCAGTATCTCCTTTTTGCATTCAGAATAAGGTCCAGTTTCTTGTCATGCAATCTAATGTCATTTTCCTTTTGCCTTCATGTTACTTTTCCAGTATATACTTTTCTGGTTATATATATTGTATATGCCCAGATTCCATTATAGTACTTTCCTCAATAAACATTTGTTGAATGGATTTATTTGGTTGATGCATTGTACACTTACTCCGAAGTTTGCTGGGAACCCCAATAGGAGGGCATAAAATTTATAATCATGCACTGTTTTCTTTTTGTCTTGGTCCCCACATACGTACCTTCTTTAGAGACATGGCTGTTCACTTCCAATTATATCCCCAAACTCTTAGTGATTTCAGTTATTGAGGAAAACGTATCTGATTTCTCTGTGTCAAAAAAGGTAGAGCCTCTGGGTTATATTAAGCAGTGGTGGTCAAATAAATGCTGCCAAGGTAGAAAGGTAATTATGAGGTAATATTTATGCTCTGACATTTTCAAATGATCTCGTATTATGTACATTCTCCAGTCAACTCATGATAATCAGTGTATTCAGATTCAGGGGTTGATATCATTGCTTGCTCTGTGCTTGAATTTGTAGTTTGGGAAGTTTGGATATAAGAGTGTTAGAAAGTTTAGAACTCTCTGTGTAGCATACTCTGGTGCTTGTGCACTGTTACATGCCACCCTCAATTTCATGAGCTGTCCTATCCCTTAACTCCTGGTTCAGCAGGGTGAATCAGTGTTGGAGAAAAATATGTTACGTAGCTGAGTGTTGGATTTGGTGGATTTGCTTACTAGGTACTGTACTTAATAGTTTGGAAAGTGAGCCAGAGTTATAACTAAGAGTGCAACAATGAAAGCAGTCATCAATATAAGTTGCATGAATTCTCCTAGTTCTATCCTTCTAGCACTCCAGTGACTATATACAAAATTAAAGGAGACTGGTTTAATTCACTCCAGAGAATATTGGTGCTTTGTGATTAAAAAAATTTACTAGGTGCCAACAGCTTTTTTTTTATGTATTTATTCAATTTTGCAGTTTGGTGGATGGTCTAGGATAAGGCAAATTGTAACTCACCAGCAACCTTGGTTTGCTTGCTTGGGTCCTTGACAGACATCCTGTAAAACACCATTGTTTCTCGTTTTGATCATGGTGAAGGTTGTTGAATGATTGCTTCTTCAAAGCTTGATGGGTTGCTAAAAGCAGTTTCAGATCTGTGAATAATAGTTCCTTACTGAAGAAGAAATCATGTTTGAAAAACTTATTTATGTTACAGTCTAAGAAAACTGTAGTTTATGTGGTTCAACCTATTGATATGCTTCTATTTTTTCTTTCTTAAACCCCTAGTTTTGTTTTATTTTTTTCCTTTTTTCTCGTTTCTTGTTTCTCCTGTTTTTCTTCTGTTAGCTTTCTCTTGTTTTGTTTTTTAAAAAAACTTTTATTTATGTGAAATTACCCATTTTAAAGTGAACAATTCATGGTGGTTTGTACAGTCACAGTGTTCACAACCACTACCTCTATTCAGTTCTAAAACAGTTTTATAACCCCAAAAGGAAAACCCATACCCATTAAGTAATCACTTTCTATTGCTTCTACTCTTAACTGTAAGTATCCTCTAATCAACATTTTTTTCTGTATGAATTTGGTTATTTTAGATATTTCACTTAAGTGGAACCATAAAATATTTGTCCTTTTGTGTTTTGCTTATTTCACTTAGCATACTGTTTTCAAGGTTCATCCATGTTGTAGCATGTATTAGAATGTCATTCCTTTTTATGTGTGAATAGTAAAACATTGTATGGATATACCACATTTTGCTTATCCATTCAACTGTTGATGGGCAATTTGGGTTGTAGCCACCTTTTGGTTATTGTGAATATGCTGCTCTGAACATTGCTGTACAGGTATCTGTTCAAGTCCCTACTTTCAATTCTTTGGGGGTATTTACTTAAGAGTGGAATTGCTGGATTATATAATTCTGTTTAACTTTTTGAGGAACTGCCAGTTTCCACAGTGACTATACCATTTTGCTTTTCCACCAGCAATACACAAGCATTCCAATTTCTCTGCATCCTCCAACACTTGTTAATTTCATGTTTTTTTTTTTTTTAATAGCAATCTTAGTGGGTGTGAAGTGGTATTTCATTGTGGTTTTGAATTGCGTTTCCCCTATGGCTGATGATATTGAGTATTTTTCTGTGTGCTTATTAGCCAGTTGTACATATTCTTTTGAGAAATGTCTGTTCAAGCCCTTTGCGCTTTGTTAATTGGGTTATCTTTTTGTTGTTGAGTTGTAGGAATTTAAAAAAAAAAATGTTCTGGATATTAAACCCTTATCAGATATATGATTTGCAGCTATTTTCTACCATTCTGTAGGTTTTTTTTTTTTTTCACTTTATTGATAATGTTTTTTAATGTGCAAAAATTTTTAAGTTTGATGAAGTTGAGTTTATCTATTTTTTCTTTTGTTGCTTGTGTTTTTGGTATCATGTTTAAGAGTCCACTGCAATGCAAGGTCCTGAAGATTTTTCCTTATGTTTTCTTCTAAGAATTTTAGTTTTAACTCTTATATTTAGGTCATGGATTTTTAATTAATTTTTGTGTATGTTGTGAGTTAGGGGTTCAGTTTCATTCTTTTGCATGTGGACATCCAGTTTTCCCTGCACTATTTGTTGAAGAGACTATTCTTTCTCCATTGAGTGGACTTGATACCCTTGTTTAAAATCAGTTGGCCATAGATGTGTGGGTTCGCTTGTTCTTTTTATGTTTGTTAGAACTGTTGCTCTCTATCTCTTTATCTGACCATGATATGAAAATTTGAAATTATTTATTGCATTTAATGAAAACAATACTATTAATTTAAATAGTAAGTGCAATTTTTTCTTTTTATAAAAATTAATATATCACTTTCCCAAAATAAGTTTTGTCTTGTACATATTCCCATGTTGATTTTTTATTTTGATTAGTGGCTTTTGGGTGGGGAAGTTTCTTTAACTTCCTCTCTAATGAAATATCTACCAAGTTAAAATTTCAAAGCCACAAAAATGGAGTTTTTCTAGTTCAGCATCCTCAAATTCTGTCTATTATCTGTGCTTTGAATTCATGATGTTCACTGTAGAGAAAATAACTTGAGGAAGCTTTTACCTTTTGCTTTTGAAAACGATCATATGTACCCTAGTGTATCTTTTCCACAGTTTTATTTCTTTTGAGCATAGTAGTTTCAGTATTTTATAGACTATAGACAGAAAGCATTAACTAATCCTTAAGTAATTTTTCTCTCCCTTTGAGGAAACAGGTTGTTTTCCGGTTTAGGTCATTTTCATGTCCATTATTCAAACCTTTGTCTTTTATTTTCTCTGTTGCATTAGAAGAAAAAATTAAAGCCACTTTTATTTATTGGTTTACTGGTGAAAATAAAGGTGTTATTAATAATATACAAAGACCTCAGGAAATTTTGAAACTTAAAGGTTTGTAAAATTTAGCACAGCATAGCCTTTTAGAGCTGGAAAGGGCCTTAGAGATATCTAACCAAGGTAACACAAAGTGTTAATAAACAGTTCGAAAGTGATAGCTCCTCTGTTTCAAGACATATGAATATAAAGATAGAACATAATTTTAGACAAGTCCAAACTGGGTGTGTTGGGTCTTTTGTGGGTTTTTAAGAAATATAAACACAGCAGACTTTAATTATACTTAAAAAAATCTTTTTTTAAATTATGCTTTTAAAATATGCTTTTAAAATTCCTCCTATTCAGTATATGGATTTAAAAAATATGATTGGTAAAATGAAGGTATGTTATTGTTATTTTTAATTTCATATAATCAATAGAATTTTAACAGGACTTTTACGGATTTAACAAAATAATTTCATGTTCTGTATTACGCACTATTGAATTTTACTTTAAAATATCATTAAAAATCGAACTATTAATTTCAAAATATATGAATTTAATAATGATTTAATCAACTACTAAATAAAACTGAATTTCTAGTTTAAGCTTGTTAGTAATGGTGCTTAGTGAAGCTCATCAGAGACTCAACAGATCCAGTTGGGTCTTTTCAAACATTGCTGTGATTTTTTTATACCTGCTTCTCTTGAAGCAAGGGAGCTTTTATTTTCAAACCAGTATTATTAGGACTTGCTTTGTGCCTTCATTTTGTTCTCATTATTTTTTAAGATTTGTTTTTCTTCCACTCAGTAATATTTAGTTACGCTCTAGGAGAGACCACATATTGAAAGGGGAATTCTAGTTCTCATGAGGTTTTGCTCAAAGAATGTTTTATTCTGTGAAAAACTTGTGATTGAAAATGGTCATGTATATTTTTTCCATATACTTTCTGGGCTTAATTTGTTATATAGTAATGATGATTGCTAGCATTAGATAGGATTTTGGAAAGTGATTTGATTGTTATGTTTTACAGTGAAGTTAATGTTTCTGATAACATTTTTGCTCTAAATAATCTATTATGTTGGCTTTAGAAGGATATGCTTCTGATTTTGTGGGAGGCTTTGAAAACTAATGGGCTTCCCTTGAGGAGCCTGTGGAGAATGCAGGGGTATTCGCCTACCCCACCTCCATGGTTGCTAACATGACCACAGACATAGGGGACTGGTGGTTTGATGGGTTGAGCCCTTTACCATAAGTTTTACCCTTGGGAAGACGGTTGCTGCAAAGGAGAGGCTAGGCCTCCCTATATTTGTGCCTAAGAGTCTCCTCCTGAATGCCTCTTTGTTGCTCAGATGTGGCCCTCTCTCTCTGGCTAAGCCAACTTGAAAGGTGAAATCACTGCCCTCCCCACTACGTGGGATCAGACACCCAGGGGAGTGAATCTCCCTGGCAACGTGGAATATGACTCCCGGGGAGGAATGTAGACCCGGCATCGTGGGACGGAGAACATCTTCTTGACCAAAAGGGGGATGTGAAAGGAAATGAAATAAGCTTCAGTGGCAGAGAGATTCCAAAAGGAGCCGAGAGGTCACTCTGGTGGGCACTCTTACGCACACTTTAGACAACCCTTTTTAGGTTCTAAAGAATTGGGGTAGCTGGTGGTGGATACCTGAAACTATCAAACTACAACCCGGAACCCATGAATCTCGAAGACAGATGTATAAAAATGTAGCTTATGAGGGGTGACAATGGGATTGGGAAAGCCATAAGGACCACACTCCACTTTGTCTAGTTTATGGATGGATGAGTAGAAAAATAGGGGAAGGAAACAAACAGACAAAGGTACCCAGTGTTCTTTTTTACTTCAATTGCTCTTTTTCACTCTAATTATTATTATTGTTATTTTTGTGTGTGTGCTAATGAAGGTGTCAGGGATTGATTTAGGTGATGAATGTACAACTATGTAATGGTACTGTAAACAATCGAAAGTACGATTTGTTTTGTATGACTGCGTGGTATGTGAATATATCTCAATAAAATGATTAAAAAAAAAAAGAAAACTAATGGGCTAATAAATATCCTTTTTTAAATTTTTACTAAAAAAATGTTGATTCCTGTTTATTTTTCACTCAGATTATGAGTATTATTTATATGTGACTATTGTTTTTCCTAATATAAACACTACTTCCTGCCTCTCTGAATGGCTCTTAAAATTTAAAAATATTAAATAGTATTCACTGAGTGTGTGTGTTTGTGTATGTATATTTAAATGTTTGTTAAATGGAACTGGCTTCCTATTTTATTCTAGGCAGTTAGAGATAAAAAAAAATGTCAGTATTTTTTAGCTGGATGTTCTTCTAATACTTGTGCAAAGATGGTAAGGAATTTATAATATGGCTATAAAGCTTTTTAATTAAACTTTTTGAAATTTATTCCTATAAAAATGAGCATTTTGAAAATCCAAACCTCATTTTTGACCCGAGGAAGAAATAAAGGGTACTGTGTGTATGTGTGTGTGTATGTGAGAGAGAGTGAGAGACAGAGAGACAGAGAAAGACAGAGAGAGAGAGAGAGAGAGAGAGAGATGAATTATTTCTGAGGAAAAGAAATAAATCCTTTGAAACCCATAGTTCTGTGTTTTAAACTTCTAGGGATGTTTAGAGAGTTTGTTTGAATCAACAATCTAACATTCAAACTCAACTTACCCTTATGTCACATGATAAAATGTGTTAATCAATAATTAGAATCTTAATATTTTATGCTTGGCTTAGTTTAGTTAGCTGAGTGAATTCTTCATTCGAGAGTTCTTTATACATCAGAAGGTCATTAGGAGAACTAAAAGCTTTGGGAACAAAATTTAAATACATATAAGCATAATCATAAGCATAATATAAGTTTAAAAAGCCCAAAACATTTCTGTTATACTAATCAAGAATGGAGCTTCATTTATAAAACCAATTTATATTGAAGTATTGTCAACTGTAAAAGAAGGACAATTTTTTCTGTTCATTAGTTGGTTCATAAACTTAATTATTAAATATAATAATATATTTTAAGAATATTAGGCAGATATTTCCATAGAATGACCAGAAAATTATAATTTTACTAATTATAAACATAACAGTACCTTTCGGACACTAACTTCTTTTTAAGCATTGCCAGTAATTAAACTCTTTTTAGTTCTTTAAAAACTTTTGCACTACTCAATGTTCTCTGTCTAATTTGGCATTAAATTTGATTTTGAACTGTACCCATGCTGAAATATTATAGTCAAAATTGACCCCTTATACATTCCTCACCAAATGTTAAGTGGCAAATCATTTTTTGAGATAAGGTGATATATGCCTTGCTGTTTAAACATTGGTGCCAACTTATTTGACAGTATATTCTTGGCATCTTTCGATAAATTCCTCTTGGTTTACAGCCATCCTGTGAGGTCTTCCACAGTCCTAAGTAGTTGCCATTTAGGAGCATCGGTAGGTTTCTCTTAATTGAGAGTAGAGTTGGGATAGTGAAGGGTTTGTCTAGTGAACTCCCTCATGATCCTCTTATGTATTTGGAAACTTGGGAAACCACTAGAGCTGTTATTTTACCCTCTTTAATTGATTCAGAATTAGAGTAGATAATTTAGGCCAATTAGTTCAGTAAGGAGTTTTTAATACTTTTAGATAGTTGAGTTTTAGAAGAACTTATTTGTCATTGTTTATACTGTACTTCAGGAACCCTAGTACCAAAATGATGTCTAACAGTATGGTATAGACTAAATCATATAAATTACAATTAAAGATATGATATTCTGCTGTGGGTCCTAATCAGTCTTTTATTGTCCTGACAGATATTGATTGGTTGCACCTATGATCCCAAATACAACCACAGTTACTTCATTATGTACTTGGATTTGAATAAATGGAATTATTGGAATGCCTGGGTTAATTTAGGTAGGGGGTAGAATCACTGTGTATACCCCTAAATAACTATATGCAAACCTATTATGAATTAATGGGAGAGGTGAATTAGAAAATCATGGATCCCATGGTATGATAGAACCCCCTCCATCCTGCCATGTACCAGTTCATATTTTAGTCAAGATTGAGCTCTATACTTGAAAGGGAAGAATTATTGTTGAATTAGGAATTTAGTTGAATCTTTATATTAAGCTGACTTAAGAGTGCAATTTATGTGGGTTTCTACACGTATTTTCCTGTAAACTTTTATCCCTTGATATTGATGGAGATTTAGCGAAGTCTGCGTGACATAATAGAAAGAACATAGATTGAGTTGGATTTGAATTCCAGCCCTCTCTCAGGCCTTTAGTGATGTATTATCCTTCTTAGTCTGTTGCTCATTTGTGAAACAAGGCTAATAATCTCACCATGCAAGGTTTCAGATGAGTATTAAAGATAATATATGTTTCAAAATAAACAGTTATTTTTTTTGTGGAACTTAATATGATTTTGAAGTCTTTCTGGAAAAATAACCACATGAAAATACTAGCAAAATACTCAATAAGAAGGCTGAGGAGAGACTAAACAGGTTATTAAAATATATTATAGGGCAGAACTTCTCTAATGATGGAATAAGGAGCTTGGTGGATTCTCTCTTTAGCAAAATGACAATTGGTGAAAATTATAATAAAAACAATCCCTGGAAATTGTCCAGGAACATACAGCAAATGGAGGAACATTTGTTTAAGAAAATCTACAAATCATCAAAATTAAAAACTTTTGTGTTCAAAGGAGAATACTATCAGAAAATTGAAAAGACAGAATGGGGAAAATATTTCCAAATCATGGTATCTGATAAAGAAATTGTATCCAAAATATATAAAGAACTCCTGCAACTCAACAAAAAAGATGAATAATCCAATTGAATATGATAAAAATGAATTCATGACTCCTAGCCCCTGCCAAAAACAAGCAAGCAAGTAAACAAATGAACAAAAGCAACCCAAGTAAGACCTTTTCTCCTGCCATTGAACAACTGAAATCTACACATTTCTTCTAGTCTGGAACCTTGACATCAGTTTTGATTACTCTTCTTTATGGATCACCACTCCCCAATCCCAGTCTAACCCATCTAACCCCGTCTAACCCCGTCTAACCCCATCTTACCCCGTCTAACCCAGTTGAACCCAATCCAATCCAATCCAACCTAACCCAACACAACTTAGTCAAACCTTTGGCCCTTCTACCTTCTGAGTATCTTTCCAGAGCATACCTTTTTTTTTTTACCCTTTTTTACTGCTAATACTCTGGACTAAGCTGCCACTACCTGTTGAGTAGACTGCTATTGTAGCTTCTAATTGGTCTTACTCCATTCACTTTTGACCACCCCTTGGTAATTTAACACAGCATAACAAGCATTATCTTTTTAAAAAAAATTTTATTGTAGTAACATATATAAAACTCAAAACTTCCCATTTTAACCACTTTCAAGTGTACACCGCCTTGGTATTAATTACATTCACGATATTATGCTGCCATCACTAACAGCCATTATCTAAACTTTTTTATCACCTCAAACAAACTCTGTACCCATTAAGCAGTAACTTTCTCTTCCCTACCCAAGTCCCTGGTAGCCTATACTCTCTCTGTCTTTTTGAATTTGCTTATTCTAGGTATTTCATGGAGGTGAGATAATGTAATATTTGTTCTTTTGTATTTGGTTTATTTTATTCAACATTATATCTTCAAGGTTCATCCCTATTGTAGCATGTATGAGAACTTTATTCCTTTTTATGGCTGAGTAAAATCTATTGTATGTAAGTACCATATTTTGTTTATCCATTCATCTGTTGATGGGTACTTGGGTTGCTTCCACCTTTTGGCTATATAATTTTATGTTCAACTTTCCGAAGAACAGCCAAACTGATTTTCACAGTGGCTGCACCATTTTAGAATGCCACCCACGGTGTATAAGGGCTCTACTTTCTTTGCATCTTCCCAACACTTATTATTATTATTTTTTTAGTAATAGCTATCTTAGTGGGTGTAGAATGGGATCTCATTGTGGTTTTGATTTGCATTTCCCTGATGACCAGTGATGCTGAGCATCTTTTCATGTGCTTTTGACCATTTGTATATCTTTGGAGAAATGTCTATTTAAATCCTTTGCTCATTTTTAAATTGAGTTTTCTTTTTGTTGTTGAATTGTAGGAGTTCTTTATATATTCTGGTTATTAAACCTATATCAGGTATAGACTAGCAGTTATTTTCTTTCATTTATAATTTGGCTTTCCTCCCTTTTTGTGTGTAAAACCAGTTTGTTTTAAATTAAAAAATGTCTCATTTCTTTATAGCAGGGTTGTTCAATCTCAATACTTTTGACATTTTGAACTTGAAAATTCTTTATTGTGGGGGACTGTCCTGTGGATTGTAGTATGTTTAGCAGAAACCCTGGCTTCTACCCACTAAATGCCAGTAGCAACTCCCACCCCCACCCCAATCCTCATTCTGACAACTGAGAATGCCCCCAGACATTGCCAAATGTCCCCTGAAGAGCAAAATCACCCCTGCTTGATAAAAAGAGTAGATGATTTCATTGTTTCCCTTAAAATATATCATTATTAGGAAAAAAAGAGGGGTCCAGGTACATCAGACTATTTTCTGGTAAGATTTTTAGATATATAAACCTGGAGAAAAATATTCGAAACATTATGAGAAACGTCATCTAACTAACATTTCTGAACTAATGAAGTTGTTACATAATCTATAAGGAAAAGCACTGAATTCATCTAACTTGAATTTAAGTCAGATCAGACATCCTTTAACTGGTTTCATAGGAGGGAAAAAAATCAACATTTTTCCTTTAAGGCTGATTCCATTTCATAAAATAATCTCGTCAATAAGCTACAAAAAGGATAGTTGGGAATATGCTACCATTAGATGGACATACAACAACTTAAAATGATGTCAGCACATGTCAGTGAGGTACCAGTTCTTGGACTGGTGTTAATGTTCCTCTCAGTGCTTTTTCTGATAGATTATGTAACAACTTCATTAGTTCAGAAATGTTAGTTAAACTGAGTGGGCAAGAACTGGAAGACATGACTAAAATTTATTGACTGTCATGAGCAACTCAAATCATTTGTTAAAAACAGGGTAAATTTTAGAAAGTGAGGAACAAAACCAGATTTCATATAGATATAAAATGGAGAATGGCCTAGCTATGTACCACAGGAAGATCTAAGTTTTAGGAACTATTAATAAATTACAGACCTGGATTAAAAATAATAGCATCATGCTGGTTTATAGTAAAAGAATGTGACAAGCAAACATGCTCAAAATTGACCTGCAAAAAGGGATACTGGAAAGAATAAAAATTATAAAAAGGGGGTAGGGGGTGCTGGGAGATGCTGAGGGTCTTTAAATATAATTAAAGGGATAGAAAAGTAGGACCTAAGAAGAAATTGGACAATTAAAAAAGATAAATCCAAACAGTTGAGGATGCACTATGAGTAAAAATTCTAAGTGGTCTCTCCAAAAAGAAGACATGATTATACTTTAGAAATCTGAGAGAAACAATAATAAAAGTGACTTATACAACAGATCATACTATGATCTAAACATCTGAAGACACTAGAGGTGACACTCTTAGTGAATAAACTGTAACAACTTGAATTTGTTCCAAGTGTTATTCCTGTTGGTAATAGTGTAGAAGAAAACAGCATCAAAAATATAATTGCTAAATTATAAACAATCAAATTGATGAGTGACAACTTTTTTTAACACTTAAAAGTGGACAAAAGATTTTACTGATCCTCTTAAAGAAAATCAGACATCTCAATTGAAAAGTGTAGTAACCAATTTATTCATTAAATACTAATTAAGTTTTCTAAAACAACTTGAAAAGATCCAGCATGCATGTTTAATTTAAGTGCAATAGATTCAGGACCAAGTGTACATATTATATCAAGGCTAGATTGCAAATTATCATAGTCATCATCGTCAGCAGCATCATCTTCTTGTTTTCTTTTCAATGCATTTGATGATTCATTGGAAGTATTTTGTGATGATACCATGTTAGTGGTAATAAGAATGTTTTTGGACCTAATTAATGTTGGATTAATCAGAACTGATGATGTTGCAGGAATGGATGCTTTTATAGCTGGGGTCTGTGAAGTGGGCATCTGTACTGTAAACCTTTGCCCTGTGAGGGACATTGGAGGCCCTACTTAAGTTTAAACAGACATAGCTTGTGGGGTTGGTGTGCCTAGTGTGGGAATACTAAGTTTGCTAGTGATGAACCCACACTTAACCAGGAAATGTCAATCTTCCTGCAGAAGTAGATGCCTTTTTTGGTAAAGACTTAAGTTTATAGTTTGGAGCAGTTAAGCAGTATCTACCAGGTGGCAATCTAGGTCCTGAATATAGCTTGACCAATGACAAAGGGGTTCGATTTCTTTGCGTTGCAATATCTAATAAAAAACCCGTCAGAGAGGAGATCTACAATGATGGTGTAGAGAGGTGTGGAAGCTAGTTAGTCACCCTGGAACAACTAACAAATAACCAGGAACAACTAGTAAATAATCCAGAATAACTGCATGGGGACAAATGTGACTGTCCACTTATCATACCCCAGTCTGAATTGGGAGGAATGCCCGAGATTGCAGCATAAAATCTGTAAGTAAAATCTGCCGTTCCAAGCCGGGAGCCCACTCCCCCCACAGCATGAGCTGCAAAGCCTCATGGAGCCAGAGAGCAGCTCTCTCTGAGTGAGTGAATACAGCACAGCTGAGCTCCAACTGGGGTCTTAATTAACAAGTGTGGACTGCTTGAAACTAATCCCCAACACGCAGACAGAGGCTTTGGGTGAAGACTGACCTTGGAGAGCCGGAGGGTGGCTGCAGACTGGCCCTGAAGGGCTTTCTGTCCCTGTTTAGGCTCGGTGGAGAAAGCCTCAGCCATTTTCAGTTCCTAGTGCTCTGACCCAGACAAGGGTGGAGATAGCACAGGCAGAGAGAGATCATTGAAATGCTAATGATATCTCCCTAGGGGTCTATCTTCCCTAAGAGGAAAGGGGTGGGGCCTGGCTCTACTACTCACCTTCCATTCAGAACCAGACCCCCACAGCCTGGGGGAAGATAGCCACAGACCACACCTCCTTACACCAGTCTGGAGTTAGAGACTGAGAGGTGCCACCTGTTAGGCAGAAAAGTACAGTGTCCCAAGGCCTCACAGGGTGTACCAATTTTCTAAGACACACCCTCAGGGAAACCGGATACTGAATAGTTCTTCCTTCTGGGACCAGAGCCCGTTTTGGTCTGGGAAAACCTGATTGGGGTAACCAAGGAAATCATGCCTAGACAACAGAAAACTATAACCTTCACAAAGAAAAATGAAGTTATGGCCCAGTCAAAGGAACAAACTTACACTTCAACTGAGATACAGGAACTTAAACAACTAATAAAAAGTCAGTTCAAAAAGTTTAGGGAAGATATGGCAAAAGGGATGCACCGTGTAATGAAAACACTGGTCGTACATAAGGTAGAAATTGAAAGTTTGAAAAACCAACTGGCAGAATCTATGGAAATGAAAGGCACAATACAAGAGATGAAAGATGCAATGGAAACATACAACAGCAGATCTCAAGAGGCAGAAGTAAACATCAGGAACTGGAGAACAAGGCACCTGAAGGCCTACACACAAAAGAACAGATAGAGAAAAGAATGGAAAAATATGAGCAACATCTCTGGGAACTTAAGGACAAAATGAAAATCAGCAATGTATGCGTCATTGGTGTCCCTGAAGGAGAAGAGAAGGGAAAAGGGGCCGAAGCAATAATAGAGGAAATAATCGGTGAAAATTTCCTGTCTCTTACGACAGACATAAAATTACTTATCCAAGAAGCGCTGCATACCCCAAACAGAATAAATCTGAGTAGGCCTACGTCAAGACACTTAGTAATCAGATTATCAAATGTCAAAGATAAGGAGAGGATCCTGAAAGCAGCAAGAAAAAAGCAATCCATCATCTACAAAGGAAGCTTGATAAGACTATGTGCATATTTCTCAATAGCAACCATGGAGGCAAGAAGGAAGTGGGGTGATACATTTAAGATACTGAAAGAGAAAAACACCAACCAAGAATCCTATAGCTGGCAAAACTGTCCTTCAAATATGAGGGAGAGCTTAAAATATTCTCAGACAAACAGACAATGACAGAGTTTGTGAACAAGAATACCTGCTCTACAGGAAACACTAAAGGAAGCACTGCAGACAGAAAGTAAAAACAGGAGTAAGAGATTTGGAAAACAATTTGGGAGATAGTAGCACAGCAATATAAGTACACCGAACAAAGATGACTATGAATATGGTTGAAAGAGGAAGGTTGGGACCATGTGGGACACTAGAACAAAGGATGAAGGATAAAGCCTGGGACTGTGTAACTTAGGGAAACCTAGGATGCTCAACGATTGTAATAAAAGGTAGAAATATGTTTTTACATGAGATAGAACAAATGAATGTCAACATTGCAAGGTGTTAAAAATAGGGTGGGAAAATACAGTCAATGCAAACTAGAGACTATAATTAACGGAAACATTGTATTATGCTTTCTTTAATACAACAAAGGGAATATATCAAAGCTAAATGCATATGGGGAGAGGGGGGATAGGGGAAAGATATGGGACTCTTGGAATTGGTGATGTTGTCTGACTATTCTACTTTAGGTTAATGCTGTTTTTCCTTTTGTTGCTTTCTAGCTGTCATGTTTTTTTGTTGTTGCTTTTTCTTTCTCTCTCTCTCCCTCTCTCTTTTTTATTGTCTCTCTGCGTTTTTTGATTCTTCCTCCTTCTTTGTGGAAGAAATGGAGATGACCTTATATAGATAGTGGCAATGGTGCTGAAAACATAAATACGTGACTATACAGGGAGCCAACGATTGTTTACTTAGGACGGAATGTATGGTGTGTGAACAGAACCGTCTTAAGAGAAAGGGGTTGATGAAGAAACCTTGAGGGCACTGTATTGAGTGAAATAAGACAGACACATAAAGGCAAATATTGCAGGATCTCACTGATGAACTAGTTATAATATGTAAACTCATAGACGTGAAAGATAAGTTAACAGGATATAGAATAAGGCTAAAGAATGGGGAGCTGTTGCTTATTATGAGCAGAATGTTCAACTAGGGTGATCTTTTTTTTTTTTTTTCTTTTGTGTGATTTTTTTTTTATCTTCATTTTATTGAGATATATTCACATACCACGCAGTCATACAAAACAAATCGTACTTTCGATTGTTTACAGTACCATTACATAGTTGCACATTCATCACCTAAATCAATCCCTGACACCTTCATTAGCACACACACAAGAATAACAAGAATAATAATTAGAGTGAAAAAGAGCAATTGAAGTAAAAAAGAACACTGGATACCTTTGTCTGTTTGTTTCCTTCCCCTATTTTTCTACTCATCCATCCATAAACTAGACAAAGTGGAGTGTGGTCCTTATGGCTTTCCCAATCCCATTGTCACCCCTCATAAGCTACATTTTTATACAACTGTCTTCGAGATTCATGGGTTCTGGGTTGTAGTTTGATAGTTTCAGGTATCCACCACCAGCTACCCCAATTCTTTAGAACCTAAAAAGGGTTGTCTAAAGTGTGCGTAAGAGTGCCCACCAGAGTGACCTCTTGGCTCCTCTTGGAATCTCTCTGCCACTGAAGCTTATTTCATTTCCTTTCACATCCAACTAGGGTGATCTTAAACGTTTGGAAATGGACAGGGGTGATGGTAGCATGTTGTGAGAATAACTAACAGTGCTGAAAGGTGTGTGAAGGTGGTGGAAAGGG
Organism: Choloepus didactylus; assembly: GCF_015220235.1. Classification (NCBI taxonomy): domain Eukaryota; kingdom Metazoa; phylum Chordata; class Mammalia; order Pilosa; family Megalonychidae; genus Choloepus; species Choloepus didactylus. Next base: position 64,137,703 of record NC_051316.1, read on the forward strand.
TAAGCTCAGAATCACGTATGTCACCAGAAGGAGAGTTGGAGGTTATAAGATTGGAATGTATAAAACAGTGAATCTTGTGGTTGACAATGTCTGTGATTAACTTTACAAATATTAGAAGTCTCTCTCATGAACTAGAACAAATGTATGACACTATAACTAGAAGTTAATAACAGAGGGGCATATAGGAAAAAATATATATACCTATTGCAAACTATATATTACAGTTATTAGTATTTTAACATTCTTTCATCAACAGTAACAAATGTACTATACCAAAACTATGATTCAATAATGGAGCGGGGTGGGGGGGGGGGTGATTGTTAGGAGTATGGGAGGATTTGCGTTTCCTTTTTTTGTCTTTATTTCTCTTCTGGAGTAATGAGAATATCCTAAAGATTGAAAACAATTAATTGTGATGATGGATGCACAGCTGTATGATGGTATCATGGGCGATTGTACACTTTGGATGTTTGGATAGTTGTATGGTATATGAACAACCCCCCCACCCCCATATATATATAATTTAAAAAAAATCTGTCAGGAGAGGAGAGGTGAAAGATTGGTTAGTGCGTTACCGGATTCCCAATTGCACATCATCTGCATCAACAGTAGCTTTCTTACATGGCTGGAATAAATTTTTGCCTCATCTAGAATTGTGGTCACATATTGGAAGGCAAACTGTAATGTCTGATTTATAACTCTCGGCTCCAATTTGTAATCCACATATCCTTCAGAATTTGTGCCATCATGTGTTCATCTTTTGGCATGCTTTTGGGAGAAGACATCTTGACAGACTCCATTATATCTGGTGTTCAGACTTCTTTGGCTAAATCACCCAGATTTCAGTCCTTATCTGGATGTGAGTTCTTTGCCTAGTGCAGTTTTTCCAACCCCTGGTACACCAGTGAGCAGCATGTTTGGCTGCAACATGGTCCTCACTAAAATGGCTCTGATTGCCCATACTTGCACACCTCATGCACAACAGGGAGACCACTTTCTTGATAATGTTGTACAAAATTTCTTAATTTTGACAAAGTCTATTATATCCATATTTTCTTTTGTTACTTGTAGTTTTGGTATGATATCTAAGAAATCACTGCAAAATCCAAGGTTATGAAGATTTTTACCTATGTTTTTTTCTAGGAGTTTATGGTTTTAGTTCTTGTATTTAGATCCTTGATCCATTGAAAGTTTATTTTTGTATATGGTGTGAGATCGGGGTTCAACTTTATTCTTTTGCACGTGGACATCCATTTTTCCCAGCACCATGTGCTGAAGAGACCATTCTTTCTCAGTTAATGTACTTGACAGTCTTGTCACAAATTAGTTGACTGTTCCATTGGTCTATATGTCTATCTTTATAAACTTGATTTTTTAGTGTTTTTTTAATTCTTCTGTATCTGAGTTTCCTTATCTATAAAACTGGGGTAATGACAGTCCTCTTATAGAGTTGTTGTGAGGATAAAAAGAATTAATATATATAAAATACTTAGAATAATGCCAGGCACTGAATAATAAATTGTTAATGAGACCTTGGGCAATGTTATATTAAGCCAAATGACAGGTGTGATTAAGACAGAAAGAGGGTTTATTAATAATAGATTTGAATGGAGTAATTATGAGCTTGTTTATGTTTAGTTGTGCTGTATGTGTTCACTCAAAAAATTGGCAACTCTTTTAATTCATGACCTTATTATGTGTAATTTTTTTCTTAATTAAAAGGCTAAGAAGCACCAAGCCTTCTTGGTAGAGACTTGTGAAAATAATGTGAAAGAATTGGAATCGATCTTGGACAGCTTTACTGTGTCGGGCCAGTGGACATCAGGTTAGTTGAAGGTATAAAATGACAGATGCATCTGTCATGTTCCAAAGTCACTACATTTTGGGAATTCTGCAGATGCCTCTATAGTCCCTCTTCTCAACATGTTTTGATTTGATGACATGGTAAGAGCAGTTCTCACAGCAGTCAGTTGGCGTAGCTGGCTGAGAAAGGGTGACGGAGTGTGGACCTGCTGTTGTCCTCCCAGAACTTGATTTACAAGGGTTGGGGTCTGTATGACTGGATAGACAAGGGCTCACTTGCTGTGTTCTGAATCCAACTGAGAAAAAAGTCCTTACAGTATACCTGCAAGGGGAACAGATGTTTCGATCAAAATGAGCCAAATTCTGAGGCAACCTTCAGCAACTTAAAGGTCATGCATTCAAAAGGTTATGTAGGACACAGGCTGTAACATAGTACATATTCTATACTGTTGTTTTCTAAGCTAATTTTCACGTTCAATTCCTACCACCCATATACAGTACTCTCCAGATAAGAGTGCTTATGTGAAATATTTTGGTGTTACTACTGGCCCTCAAAATATGATAAAAAGCAATAATAATTGTATGTTAGATAGACATATTTTGGGAACTGGCAAAAGTATTAGCTGGTTACTGAATGCAGTCCATGATTTCTTTTTTTTTAACTTTTCATATTTATGCAATTACATATGCCATAGTAGCTTTGACTTAACTACTCTTAGTTTTCTACCTCAATTTTTTTTGCCATACTGTCAGCCTCAAATTATTTAGTCATGCTCTGACTGAATTATATTCTTCAAAGGGCAAGTGCATTTATGTTACTTACACTTTAAATTCATCTATAGTACTCTTTATTTTTTAAAGGAATCATTTACTTGGCAGATGAGTTCTTTAGGAAACTCTTAAGGTCAAGAAAGGTTTGTTGTCTATGAAAAGGCAGGAGAATAGGATCAAATCCCATATTTTAAATTATGGATCTGCAGATTTCTCAGGTAAACTTTTAGAAATTTAGTGTGCTTTGCTAGCTATTGCCTATGTTTCTTAGTCTGCTTTTTTCTTCATATTTTTTTAGCTGTAATTTTGTGAAATTAATGTGTAACTTTCTTAATTTTTATTTGTTAGTGTGGAAAAATCAATGTGCATAGAAGTGACATAATATTATAGATAACCATTTTTCACTTATATTTGATAAAGCTTTGGAGGATAAAATTTTCTGTTGTTCAATTTTATTATTGAGATATATCATTGTTTAATGGTGTTAAGAGCTTTAAAATTATTAACTATTATCATAGCTTACCTTATGTTTCAATATTATTTTAAATACTTCTTTAAAGTTGAATTAGAAAGTGAAAAAAGAATGAGGTTATGTCTCCTTATTTTTAATCCTTATTTTAAATGAAATAGTTTATAACAAAGCAACTCAAAGGTTATTACTAAGCCTATTGAAAAAGGATTGCTTTCTATTAAAGTTTTTAATTTTATTCTTATCCTTTAGTAACCACCCTATTTTCACTTCCTAGTTTCTGATCTGCATGCACACCCTGTATACTACAGGGAATATGTTCCTGGAAAAGGGACTGTGCTATGAATCCATTCTTTGTGAGATTGTTATAGCATGGTCCTTGTTTACATATTCTGTTGATCATATACACTTTTGCCCCCCAAGATCCATTCTCTTCTGGTCTCTTTTTTTGCCCTATGCCTTGGAATACTGACCTTATAATTTGGCTTCTGGTTAGGTTTGGACAGTGAGTACACCAGCAGGAGATTGAAAGCCAGGAGGAGAAAGAAGTCAGGGTATTTATTTCACTTGCTTTTTCCTGCCCTGGTGCATTCCTGTCAGTGACTGCATTTCTCAACAGCTACAACTCCTGTCAGGTGGTTTCTCTTTGACAGCTGTGGTTCTTGTTGGACAATGGTGACCTCATTACCTCCACTTGACCCTTTAGGTTTAGGGATGGTATTGATTTTCTGCTCTTTTTTGTTCTTGATGCTGGTTCTAGTTTGCTAATGCTGCCAGAATGCAAAACACCAGAAATGGATTAGTTTTTTTTTTTTTTTTCTTTTTCTTTTTTTTTTTTTTTTAATTCAGTTTTATTGAAATATATTCACAAACCATACAGTCATCCATGGTATACAATCAACTGTTCACAGTGTGATCATATAGTTATGCGTTCATCACCACAATCTATTTCTGAACATTTTCCTTACATCAGAAAGAATCAGAATAAGAATAAAAAATAAAAGTGAAAAGAGAATACCCAAACCATCCCCCCATCCCACCCTATTTGTCATTTAGTTTTTACTCCCATTTTTCTACTGATTTTTTTTCAATTTTTTAACTGTTTATCAAAAAATTAAAAACAAACAGGCAAACAACAACCAAAAAAACCCCACAACATTTCAAACAAAGCAATGGATTAAGGAAAACAAATAACCTAAAATAACTACTTTGCTTCCAATATGTTCCTACCATACCCCAAGAAAATTAATAAACCATGTCCAAACAGAGGAGTAAGAAAAACAAATAATCTAAAATAACTACATTGCTTCCAACATGTTCCTACCATACCCCAAGAAAATTAACAACCCCTAAGAAAACAAAGGAATAAGAGAAAAAAAAAAACCTAAAATAACTCTATTGCTTCCAACATGATCTTCCTATATCCAAGAAAGTTTACAAACCATAATCATTCCTGAGCATTCCCATAACATTGAGATTACCCTCCATAGTTTATCTGTTCTTATTAGATTATCATTCCCCCTCCACTAATTGGTATCTCTAGGTCCCCTACATTCTACAGTATAAAACATTGTACATTTTTCACAGAATTCACATTAGTGGTAACATACAATATCTCTCTTTTTGTGCCTGGCTTATTTTGCTCAGCATTATGTCTTTTTTTTTTTTTTTTTTTTTTTAATCTTCATTTTATTGAGATATATTCATATACCACGCAGTCATACAAAACAAATCGTACTTTCGATTGTTCACAGTACCATTACATAGTTGTACATTCATCACACAAATCAATCCCTGACACCTTCATTAGCACACACACAAGAATAACAAGAATAATAATTAGAGTGAAAAAGAGCAATTGAAGTAAAAAAGAACACTGGATACCTTTGTCTGTTTGTTTCCTTCTCCTATTTTTCTACTCATCCATCCATAAACTAGACAAAGTGGAGTGTGGTCCTTATGGCTTTCCCAATCCCATTGTCACCCCTCATAAGCTACATTTTTATACATCTGTCTTCGAGATTCATGGGTTCTGGGTTGTAGTTTGATAGTTTCAGGTATCCACCACCAGCTACCCCAATTCTTTAGAACCTAAAAAGGGTTGTCTAAAGTGTGCGTAAGAGTGCCCACCAGAGTGACCTCTCGGCTCCTTTTGGATTCTCTCTGCCGCTGAAGCTTATTTCATTTCCTTTCACATCCCCCTTTTGGTCAAGAAGATGTTCTCCGTCCCACGATGCCAGGTCTACATTCCTCCCCGGGAGTCATATTCCACGTTGCCAGGGAGATTCACTCCCCTGGGTGTCTGATCCCACGTAGTGGGGAGGGCAGTGATTTCACCTTTCAAGTTGGCTTAGCTAGAGAGACAGGGCCACATCTGAGCAACAAAGAGGCATTCGGGAGGAGGCTCTTAGGCACAACCATAGGGAGGCCTAGCCTCTCCTTTGCAGCAACCGTCTTCCCAAGGGTAAAACCTGTGGTAGAGGGCTCAACCAATCAAACCACCAGTCCCCTATGTCTGTGGTCATGTTAGCAACTATGGAGGTGGGGTAGGCGAATACCCCTGCATTCTCCACAGGCTCCTCAAGGGGGCACTGCATCTCTTTTTTTTTCCTTGTTTTTTTTTTTTTTTTTTAACTTTCCCTTCTTTTTTAAATCAACTGTATGAAAAAAAGTTAAAAAGAAAACAAACATACAATAAAAGAACATTTTAAAGAGACCATAACAAGGGAGTAAGAAAAAGACAACTAACCGAAGATAACTGCTTAACTTCCAACATGTTCCTACTTTACCCCAAGAAAGTTACCTAATATAGCAACATTTCTGTGAACTTGCTCCTACTATATCCATCAGAAATTAACAGACCATAGTCATTCCTGGGCATCCCCAGAACGTTAAATAGCTTACCTGTTCTTCTTGGATTATTGTTCCCCCTTCCTTAATTACTCTCTATTGCTAGTTCCCCTACATTCTTTTTTTTTTTTTTTTTTTTATCATCATTTTATTGAGATATATTCACATACCACGCAGTCATACAAAACAAATTGTACTTTCGATTGTTTACAGTACCATTACATAGTTGTACATTCATCACCTAAATCAATCCCTGACACCTTCATTAGCACACACACAAAAATAACAAGAATAATAATTAGAGTGAAAAAGAGCAATTGAAGTAAAAAAGAACACTGGGTACCTTTGTCTGTTTCTTTGCTTCCCCTACTTTTCTACACATCCATCCATAAACTAGACAAAGTGGAGTTTGGTCCTTATGGCATTCCCAATCCCACTGTCACCCCTCATAAGCTACATTTTTATACAACTGTCTTCGAGATTCATGGGTTCTGGGTTGTAGTTTAATAGTTTCAGGTATCCACCACCAGCTACCCCAATTCTTTAGAACCTAAAAAAGGTTGTCTAAAGTGTGCGTAAGAGTGCCCACCAGAGTGATCTCTCGGCTCGTTTTGGAATCTCTCTGCCACTGAAGCTTATTTCATTTCCTTTCACATCCCCCTTTTGGTCAAGAAGATGTTCTCCATCCCACGATGCCGGGTCTACATTCCTCCCCGGGAGTCATATTCCACGTTGCCAGGGAGATTCACTTCCCTGGGTGTCTGATCCCACGTAGTGGGGAGGGCAGTGATTTCACCTTTCAAGTTGGCTTAGCCAGAGAGAGAGGGCCACATCTGAGCAACAAAGAGGCATTCAGGAGGAGACTCTTAGGCACAAATATAGGGAGGCCTAGCCTCTCCTTTGCAGCAACTGTCTTCCCAAGGGTAAAAACTTATGGTAGAGGGCTCAACCCATCAAACCACCAGTCCCCTATGTCTGTGGTCATGTTAGCAACCATGGAGGTGGGGTAGGCGAATACCCCTGCATTCTCCACAGGCTCCTCAAGGGGGCACTACATCATTTTTTTTTTTTTTTTCCTTGTTTGTCTTTTTTCTTTTTTTTTTTTTTTTTTAACTTTCCCTTCTTTTTTAAATCAACTGTATGAAAAAAAAAGTTAAAAAGAAAACAAACATACAATAAAAGAACATTTCAAAGAGACCATAACAAGGGAGTAAGAAAAAGACAACTAACCTAAGATAACTGCTTAACTTCCAACATGTTCCTACTTTACCCCAAGAAAGTTACATAATATAGCAACATTTCAGTGAACTTGTTCCTACTACATCCATCAGAAATTAACAGACCATAGTCATTTCTGGGCATCCCCAGAACGTTAAATAGCTTATCTGTTCTTCTTGGATTATTGTTCCCCCTTCCTTAATTGCTCTCTACTGCTAGTTCCCCTACATTCTACATTATAAACCATTTGTTTTACATTTTTCAAAGTTCACATTAGTGGTAGCATATAATATTTCTCTTTTTGTGCCTGGCTTATTTCGCTCAGCATTATGTCTTCAAGGTTCATCCATGTTGTCATATGTTTCACGAGATCGTTCCTTCTTACTGCCGCGTAGTATTCCATCGTGTGTATATACCACATTTTATTTATCCACTCATCTGTTGAAGGACATTTGGGTTGTTTCCATCTCTTGGCAATTGTGAATAATGCTGCTATGAACATTGGCGTGCAGATATCTGTTCATGTCACTGCCTTCCGATCTTCCGGGTATATACCGAGAAGTGCAATCGCTGGGTCGAATGGTAACTCTATATCTAGTTTTCTAAGGAACTGCCAGACTGACTTCCAGAGTGGCTGAACCAATATACAGTCCCACCAACAGTGAATAAGAGTTCCAATTTCTCCACATCCCCTCCAGCATTTGTAGTTTCCTGTTTGTTTAATGGCAGCCATTCTAACCGGTGTTAGATGGTATCTCATTGTGGTCTTAATTTGCATCTCTCTAATAGCTAGTGAAGCTGAACATTTTTTCATGTGTTTCTTGGCCATTTGTATTTCCTCTTCAGAGAACTGTCTTTTCATATCTTTTGCCCATTTTATAATTGGGCTGTCTGTACTATTGTCATTGAGTTGTAGGATTTCTTTGTATATGCAAGATATCAGTCTTTTGTCAGATACATGGTTTCCAAAAATTTTTTCCCATTGAGTTGGCTGCCTCTTTACCTTTTTGAGAAATTCCTTTGAGGTGCAGAAACTTGTAAGCTTGAGGAGTTCCCATTTATCTATTTTCTCTTTTGTTGCTTGTGCTTTGGGTGTAAAGTCTAGGAAGTGGCCGCCTAATACAAGGTCTTGAAGATGTTTTCCTACATTATCTTCTAGGAGTTTTATGGTACTTTCTTTTATATTGAGATCTTTGGTCCATTTTGAGTTAATTTTTGTGTAGGGGGTGAGGTAGGGGTCCTAGAGTTTCTGTTTTATCGTAGAGATTCTCATAATGTACATTCACCTTTTTCTGTTATCCTTTAGTTCTTCATGGTTTCCTTTATCTCTTTGAGTATATTGAAGATCATTTATTTTTAAAGTCCTTAACCAGTTTGTCCAAAGTCTGGTCTTCTTTGTTGATAGTTTCTTGATTTTTGTCTTGTTACTTTGGATGGGCCATCATTTCTTCTTTTTTTTTTTTCTTCTAATCTTTTGTTGCACATAGTATGTTTTAATATTTTAAGTGCCAACTCTGAAATTTAGTCTCTGAGCTGTCTGTTCTTCATATCCAGCTAGTGATATGACAGAGATTTCTTAAGTGCCAGGAGCTAACAAAAACAAACAAACCAGAGCAAAAAACAACTTTCACAGTCTTTGTAAATTGGCTCTACATTGGCTGGTCCTCTTCTTTGAATTTAGCCCTCTTATTAAGATGATCAGCCAGAGACAAAAGTGAAATACAGAGTCCTCTTCCTCTCTTCTGTGCTAGCTCAGGGCCAAAGGAATTCCCTTGTTTACAAGAATTTGAATGCCACCTCTGCTTCCTAGACCTTCCCCCTCTCCTGAGTGCTCTATTGTATGTTTTAAAGCAGGTAATCCTTTGCCCCAGGCCGTTTTGATTTAATTGTTCCTTATGCTAGTTTAGCCATCTTCAACTGCTTCTGCCTGCAGGGCAAGTTCTGGGAGGGTGAGCCAGAGTGAGTTCATGCTTTCAGACTGCCATCGGATAGATTGGCACTAACATACAGGTTCCCCAGCATGGTCATAGGGATTACTCTGCTCCCTATGGAATAGGGCCATGGACCCACAGTGGGTACACAGGCTGGCTCCACACTGTGTCCGGGAGTGGTGAGATGAGAGAAGCACCAGCAAAGGCACCATGAGCTTCTCCTACTGTTTTTTTTTTTTTTTTTTAATATAGCTAGTACTTACAAGTATGTTTAAATTATTTTTTTACTTTTTATTTTGAAATACATTCAAAATTCCAGGAAAATTTAAAAACTAATGCAAACCCCATACTGAGAACTCCAACATACCCGTACTACTCCAGATACCCAACTCCACTAATTTTAACTTTTTGCCACATTTGCTGTATCATTCTGTGTGTCCATCTACCTATGTATCTATATATTTATTTATTAACCCATTTTTAAACTTGAGTGTCGTATACATTATGTTCCTTGAACACTTAATACTGCCATGTACTTTTCCTAAGAACATGGATATTCATTTATACAGCAGCTTTAAGTACACTTATTAAGATCAAGAAACTTAACATTTATTTAAAGAGTACACTTCATATTCTTTTTTTAAAATACATTTTTTAAAATACATTTTTTAATTGTGAAATTTAACATTTATACATAACAGTGAGCAAACGTCAAAGAATGCCATGGGCCACAGTTCCACAATTTCAGACACTTCCCCACTGTGAGATATAGCATATATACGGAAAGTACACTTTAACAAATAGTTATATAGGTAATTTCAAAGAATATGATGGGTTATAGTTCCCCAATTTCAATTCTTTCCTTATTGTAAAATAGAGGATATGTACAGAAAGGTGATAACTTTCAAAGTACAATCCAGTGAGTAGCCACAGAGCAAACTTCAAAGAATGTCATGGGCCACAGTACCACCACTTCAGCCATTCGCTCTAGGCATTCTAACACACCAGCACCCCACAAAAAATATTTATATAAAGATTCAGCATTCATAATCCTGTCTGCTGCCACCCTCCCTCCTGTTCATTCAACTTCTCGATCCTCAGGGGTATCTAGGCGGTGACCATCCTAACTTGTATACATTGAAAAGGGTATTGACATTATAGGGAACAGGGATGTACCTGGTTGTTGTTCTTAAGGAGGCTCTTGCCTTTGGGTTTTAGGACCTGTCTGGCATAGGAACATGTCTGGCATAGGAATATTCTGGTGGATTTAAGTTTCTGAGAGGTAAACTTAGTGAGTGAAACTTTTATAGGATCTCAGATAGGTATTTCAGGACTACTGTTGGTTAGGGCTTGGCATACTGTGGCCATTTGGGATATATAGTTGGAGCTTGCATAAGAGTAACCTCCAGGATAGCCTCTTGACACTATTTGAAATCTCTTAGCCACTGTAACCTTATTTTGTTAACTTTCTTTTCCCCTTATGGTCAAGAAGGCATTTTCAATCCCTCGATGCCAGGGCCAAGCTCATTCTTGGGAGTCGTGTCCCATGTCACCAGGGAGATTCACTCACCTGGGAGTCAAGTCCCACATGGGGGGAGGTTAATGAATTTATTTGCTGAGTTGCGCTTAGAGAAAGGGCACATCTGAGCAATGAAAGAGGTTCTCTGGAGGTACCTCTTAGGCATAATTATAGGAAGGCTTAGCCTCACATTTACAGCCCTAAGTTTCACAAATGTAATCCTCAAGATTGAGGGCTTTACTTATTTAGTAGGGGGTTCCTAATTTCACAAAGAGTTTATATTTTTATATTCCAGTTTTTCATATGTCCCAATAATGAGCTTTTCAGCCTGTGCTCTTTCCCCCTCCTTCTAGATCCTATCCAAGATCATGTATTGCATTTAATTATCATTGTCTCTTTAGTTGCTCTTTTTTTCTTTTTAATTGTGGGATCATATGTAAGCAATATAAAATTTTCCCATCTCAACCATTCCCAAGCACACCACTCAATGGGATTAATCCCCTTCACTATAATATGAACCTTCACCACCTTCTGTTACTAAAACTTTCCCATCTTACCTAACAGAAACCTACATCTAGTATGCATTAACTCTTTTTTTAATTCATTTTATTGAGATATATTCACATACCATGCAGTCATACGAAACAAATCGTACATTCGATTGTTCACAGTACCATTATATAGTTGTGCATTCGTCACCAAAATCAATCCCTGACACCTTCATTACCACACACACACAAATAACAAGAATAATAATTAAAGTGAAAAAGAGCAATTAAAGTAAAAAAGAAAACTGGGTGCCTTTGTTTTTTTGTTTGTTTGTTTCCTTCCCCCATTTTTCTATTCATCCATCCATAAATTAGACAAAGGGGAGTGTGGTCCATATGGCTTTCCCAATCACATTGTCACTCCTTATAAGCTACATTTTTATATAATTGTCTTCAAGATTCATGGGTTCTGGGTTGTAGTTTGATAGTTTCAGGTATCTACCACCAGCTACCCCAATTCATTAGAACCTAAAAAGGGTTGTCTATATTGTGTGTTAAGAGTGCCCACCAGAGTGACCTCTTGGCTTCTTTGGAATCTCTCTGCCACTGAAGCTTATTTCATTTCCTTTCACTTCCCCTTTTTGGTCAAGAAAATGTTCTCCATCCCACGATGCTGGGTCTACATTCCTCCCTGGGAGTCATATTCCACATTGCCAGGGAGATTCACTCCCCTGGGTGTCTGATCCCATGTAGGGTGGAGGGCAGTGATTTCACCTGCCAGGTTGGCTTAGCTAGAGAGAGAGGGCCACATCTCAGCCACAAAGAGGCATTCAGGAGGAGGCTCTTAGGCACGATTATAGGGAGGCCTAGCCTCTCCTTTGCAGTAACAGTGTTCCCAAGGGCATATCCTATGGTAGAGGGCTCAACCCATCAAACCACCAGTCCCCTATGTCTGTGAGTTCATTAGCAACCATTGAGGTGGGACAGGCCAATACCCCTGCATTCTCCACGAGCTCCTCAAGGGGGCTCTGCATATTTTTTTCCTTGGTTTTATTTCTATTATTTTTTTTAAATTAACTTTTTTTAAAAAATCAACTGTATTAAAAAAAAGAAAAATTTAAAAAACATACAATAAAAGAACATTTCAAACAGACCATAAGAAGGGAGTAAGAAAAAGACAACTAACCTAAGATAACTACTTTACTTCCAACGTGTCCCTACTCTACCCCAAGAAAGTAACCTAATACAGCAACATTTCTGTGAACTTGTTCCTGCTATACCCATCAGAAATTAACAGACCGTAGTCTTTCCTGGGCATTCCCAGAACGTTAAATTTACCCACGATAGCTTATCTATTCTTATTGGATTATCATTCCCCTTTCCTTAATTGCTCTCTATCACTAGTTCCCCCACATTCTACATTATAAACCATTTGTTTTACATTTTTCAATGTTCGCATTAGTGGTAGCACATATTTCTCTTTTTGTTCCTGATTTATTTCACTCAGCATTATGTCTTCAAGGTTCATCCATGTTGTCATATGTTTCCTTCTTACTGTCGTGTAGTATTCCATCGTGTGTATATACCACATTTTATTTATCTGCTCATCTGTTGAAGGACATTTGGGTTGTTTCCATCTCTTGGCAATTGTGAATAATGCTGCTATGAACACTGGCGTGCAGATATCTGTTCGTGTCACTGCTTTCCGATCTTCTGGGTATATACTGAGAAGTGCAATTGCTGGACCAAAGGGTAACTCCATATTTAGTTTTCTAAGGAACTGCCAGACTGACTTCCAGAGTGGCTGAAGCATTATACAGTCACGCCAACAATGGATAAGAGTTCCAGTTTCTCCACATCCCCTCCAGCATTTGTAGTTTCCTTTTTGTTTAATGGCAGCCATTCTAATTGGTATGATATGGTATCTCATTGTGGTCTTAATTTGCATCTCTCTAATAGCTAGTGAAGCTGAACATTTTTTCATGTGTTTCTTGGCCATTTGTATTTCCTCTTCAGAGGACTGTCTTTTGATATCTTTTGCCCATTTTATAATTGGGCTGTTTATACTATTGTCATTGAGTTGTAGGATTTCTTTATATATGCAAGATATCAGGCTTTTGTCAGATACGTGGTGTCCTGGTTTGCTAATGCTGCGGAATGCAAAACACCAGAGATGGATAGGCTTTTATAAAATGGGGGTTTATTTCACTAAACAATTACAGTCTTAAGGCCACAAAGCATCCAAGGTAACACCTCAGCAATCGGGTATCTTCACTGGAGGACGGCCAGTGGTGTCTGGAAAACCTCTGTTAGCTAGGAAGGCAGCTGGCGTCTGCTCCAAAGCTCCGGCCTCAAAACGGCTTTCTCCCAGGACGTTCCTTTCTAGCAAGCTTGCTTCTCTTCAAAACATCACTCCCAGCTGCACTCTCTTTTCTCCCCCCAAGTTAGCTCATTTATATAGCTCCACCGATCAAGGCCCACCCCGAATGGGTGGGGCCACGCCTCCATGGGAACATCTCATCAAAATTATCACCGACAGCTGGGTGGGGCACACTCCAAGCAAATCCAACCAGCACCCAAGGGTCTGCCCCACACAAGACCACAAAGATAATGGCTTTTGGGGGACACAATACATTCAAACTGGCACACGTGGTTTCCAAAAATTTTTTCCCATTGAGTTGGCTGCCTCTTTACCTTTTTGACAAATTCCTTTGAGGTACAGAAACCTCTAAGCTTGAGGAGTTCCCATTTATCTATTTTTTCTTTTGTTGCTTGTGCTTTGGGTATAAAGTCTAGGAAGTGGCCACCTAATACAAGGTCTTGAAGATGTTTCCCTACATTATTTTCTAGGAGTTTTATGGTACTTTCTTTCTTTCTTTTTTTTTTTTTTTATTAAATTCAGTTTTATTGAAATAATTCACACATCATACAATCATCCATGATATACAATTCACTGTCCACAGTATGATAACATAGTTATGCGTTCATCACCACAATCTATCTCTGAACATTTTCCTTACATCAGAAAGAACCAGAACAAGAATAAAAAATAAAAGTGAAAAAAGAACACCCAAATCATCCCCCCATCCTACCCCGTTTGTCCTTTAGTTTTTATCCCCATTCCTCCACTCATCCATACACTAGATAAAGAGGGTGTGATCCACAAGGTCTTCACAATCACACTGTCACCCCTTGTAATCTACGTTATTATATAATTGTCTTCAGGAGTCCAGACTGCTGGGTTGGAGTTTGGTAGTTTCAGGTATTTACTTCTAGCTATTCCAATACATTAAAGCCTAAGAGGTGTTATCTATATAGTGCATAAGAATGTCCACCAGAGTGACCTCTCGACTCCATTTGGAATCTCTCAGCCACTGAAACTATTTCGTCTCATTTTGCATATGGTACTTTCTTTTATATTGAGATCTTTCATCCACTTTGAGTTAATTTTTGTGTAGGGTGTGAGGTAGGGATCCTCTTTCATTCTTTTGGACATGGATATCCAACTCTCCCAGCACCATTTGTTGAAAAGACTGTTATGACCCAGTTCAGTGACTTTGGGGGCCTTTTCAAAGATCAGTCGGCCATGGATCTGGGGGTCTATCTCCGAATTCTCAATTTGATTCCATTGATCAATGTGTCTGATTTTGTGCCAGTACCATGCTGTTTTGTTTTTTTTTTTTTTTTTTCATTTTTATTGAGATTGTTCAGATACCATACAATTATCCAGAGATCCAAAGTGTACCATCACTTGTCCCTGGGTACCCTCACACAGCTGTGCATCCATCACCACACTTAATTTTTGTTCAATTCTTAGAAAATTTTCATTACTCCAGACAAGAAATAAAGTGAAAGATGAAAAAAGAAAAAGAGAAAAGGAAAGTCAAATCCTCCCCTATCCCTAACCAACCCCCCTCAATTGTTGACTTGTAGTATTGGCATAGTACATTTGTTAGTGTTTATGAAAAAATGTTGAAATACCACTAACTGTAGTATATAGTTTGCAATAGGTATATATTTCTTCCCTATATGCCCCTCTATTATTAACTTCTAATTGTATTGTCATACATTTGTTCTGGAAAAATGTTGAAATACCACTAACTGTAGTATATAGTTTGCAATAGGTATATATTTCTTCCCTATATGCCCCTCTATTATTAACTTCTAATTGTATTGTCATACATTTGTTCTGGTTCATGGAAGCGATTTCTAGTATTTGTACAGTTGATCATGGACATTGCCCACCACAGGATTCAGTTTTATACATTCCCATCTTTTGACCTCCAACTTTCCTTCTGGTGACATATATGACTCTGAGCTTCCCCTTTCCACCTCATTCAACACCATTCGTCACTGTTAGTTATTCTCACATCTTGCTACCAACACCCCTGTTCATTTCCAAACATTTAAGTTCATCCTAGTTGAACATTCTGCTCATACTAAGCAACCGCTCCCCATTCTTAAGCCTCGTCCTATATCTTGGTATCTTATATTTCATGTTTATGAGTTTACATATTATAATTAGTTCCTATCAGTGAGACCCTGCAATAATTGTCCTTATGTGTCTGGCTTATTTCACTCAGTATATTGCCCGCGAGGTTTTGTCATCAACACATTTTTTTTTTTTTTTTTCAATATGGTTTTGTTTACTCACCATACATTCCATCCTAAGTAAATAATCGATGGTTCTCTGTATGGTCATATATTTGTTTACCACCTTCACCACTATCTATATAAGGGCATCTACATTTCTTCCACAAGCAGGAGGGAGAGTCAAAGAAGGTAGAGAGGCAAAAGAAAGAGGGAAAAAAAATGACAGCTAGGAAGCAGCAAAAGGAAAAATAACCTTAAATCAAAGTAGAATAAAGAATCAGACAATACCACCAATGTCAGGTGTCTAACATGCCTCCCCTATCCCCCCGTCTTATCTGCATTTACCTTGGTATATCACCTTTGTTACATTAAAGGAAGCATAATACAACGATTCTATTAGTTACAGTCTCAAGTTTATGTTGATTGCATCCCTCCCCCAATGCCTCCCCATTTTTAACACCTTGCAAGGTTGACATTTGCTTGTTCTCCCTCGTAAAAGAACATATTTGTACATTTTATCACAATTGTTGAATACTCTAGATTTCACCAAGTTACACAGTCCCAGTTTTTATCTTTCCTCCTTTCTTCTGGTGTCTCACAGCTCCCCACCTTCCTCCCTCAACCGTATTCATAGTTATCTTTGTTCAGTGTACTTACATTGTTGTGCTACCATCTCCCAAAATTGTGTTCCAAACCATGCACTCCTGTCTGCTATCACTCTGTAGTGCTCCCTTTAGTATTTCCTGTAGGGCAGGTGTCTTGTTCACACAGTCTCTCATTGTCTGTTTGTCAGAAAATATTTTGAGCTCTCCCTCATATTTGAAGGACAGCTTTGCTGGATATAGGATTCTTGGTTGGCGGTTTTTCTCTTTCAGTAACTTAGATATATCACACCAATTCCTTCTTGCCTCTATGGTTTCTGCTGAGGGATCCGCACATAGTCTTATCAAGCTTCCTTTGTATGTGATGGATTGCTTTTCTCTTGCTGCTTTCAGGATTCTCTCTTTGTCTTTGACATTTGATAATCTGATTATTAAGTGTCTTGGCATAGGCTTATTCAGGTCTATTCTGTTTGGAGTACACTGCGCTTCTTGGATCTGTACTTTTATGTCTTTCATAAGAGATGGGAAATTTTCATTAATTATTTCCTCTATTATTGCTTCTTCCCTGTTTCCCTTCTCTTCTCCTTCTGGGACACCAATGATACGTACATTCTTGTACTTTGTTTCATCCTTGAGTTCCCGGAGACATTGCTCATATTTTTTCATTCTTTTCTCCATCTGCTCCTTTGCATGTAGGCTTTCAGGTGTTTTGTTCTCCAGTTTCTGAGTGTTTTCTTCTGTCTCTTGAGATCTGCTGTTGTATGTTTCCGTTGTGTCTTTCATCTCTTGTGTTGTGCCTTTCATGTCCATAGATTCTACTAGTTGTTTTTTTGAACTTTTGATTTCTGCCGTATATATGCTCAGTGTTTCCTTTACAGCCTCTGTCTCTTTTGCAATGTCTTCTGTAAACTTTTTGATTTGATTTAGCATTAGTTGTTTAAATTCTTGTATCTCAGTTGAAGTGTACGTTTGTTCCTTTGACTGGGCCATAACTTTGTTTTTCTTAGTGTAGGTTGTAATCCTCTGTTGTCTAGGCATGGTTTCCTTGGTTATCCAAATCAGGTTTTCCCAGACCAGAAAAGGCTCAGGTCCCAGAGGGAAGAAATATTCAGTATCTGGTTTCCCTGAGGGTGTGTCTTAGAAAATTGCTCCACCCTGTGATGCCTCAGGTCACTGTGCTTTTCTGCCCAGCAGGTGATGCCTGTTAGGCTATAATTCTTGACTGGTATGATGAGGTATGGCCGTGTTCCCCCAGGCTCTGGGGTCTGGTTCTGAACGGAAAGGGCCCCACCCCTTTCCTCTCAGAGAAGATAGACCCTCTAGGGGGAGGTCATTAGCATTTCAGTGGTCTCTCTCTCTGCTTGTGCTGTCTCCACCCTTCTCTGAGTTACAGCCCTGGAAACTGAAAATGACTGGGGCTTTGTCCACTGAGCCAAAAAAGAAATAGATAGTCCCCTTCAGACCCAGTCCAAGGCGACCCTCCGGCTCTCCAAGGTCAGTCGTCACCCAAAGCCTCTCTCTGTTTTTTGGGGATTCGTACCTGTAGTGAGCAGTTCACACTTGCTACTTAAAACCCCAGTTGGAACTCAGCTGAGCTATATTCGCTTGCTGGGAGGGAGCTTCTCTCTGGCAGCAGGAGGCTTTGCAGCTCGGGCTATGGGGGAGGGGTCTTGTGACTTGGATCTGCAGGTTTTACTTACAGATTTTATGCTGTGTTCTCGGGCATTCCTGCCAATTCAGGTTGGTGTTTGTTGAGTGGACAGTCTCGTTTGTCATCCTGCAGTTATTCTGGATTATTTACTAGTTGTTTCTGTTTTTTTTTAGTTGTTCCAGGGGGACTACTTAGCTTCCACTCCTCTCTATGCCGCTATCTTCCCCCATCTCCAGTACCATGCTGTTTTGACAACTGTGGCATTATAATAAGGTTCAAAGTCAGGGAGTCTAAGTCCTCCCACTTAATTTTTCTTTTTTAGAGTGTTTTTAGCAATTTGAGGCATCTTCCCTTTCCAAATAAATTTGATTACTAGCTTTTCCAACTTAGGAAAGTAGGTTGTTGGAATTTTGACTGGGATTGCATTGAACCTGTAGATGTGTTTGGGTAGAATTGACATCTTAATGACATTTAGCCTTCCTATCCATGAACATGGAATATTTTTCCATCTTTTAAGGTCCCCTTCTATTTCTTTTAGTAGAGTTATGTAGTTTTCTTTGTATAGGTCTTTTACATCTTTGGTTAAGTTTATTCCTAGGTACTTGATTTTTTTAGTTGCTATTGAAAATGGTAACTTTGTTGAGTGCCTCTTCAGTTTGTTCCTTTCTAGCATATAGAAACATTACTGACTTATGTGCATTAATCTTGTATCCTGCTACTTTGCTAAATTTGTTTATTAGTTCTAGTAGGTGTATTGTCTATTTCTCAGGGTTTTCCAGATATAAGATCATGTCATCTGCAAACAATGACAGTTTTACTTCTTCCCTTCCAATTTGGATGCTTTTTATTTCTTTGTCCTGCTGGACTGCCCTAGCTAGCTCTTCCAGCACAATGTTGAATAACAGTGGTGATAGCAGGCATCCTTGTCTTGTTCCTGATCTTAGAGGGAAGGCTTTCAGTCTCTCACCACTGAGTACTATGCTGACTGTGGGTTTCTCATATATGCTCTTTATCATATTGAGGAAGTTTCCTTCAATTCCTACCTTTTGAAGTGTTTTTATCAAAAAGGGATGTTGGATTTTGTCGAATGCTTTTTCAGCATTTATTGAGATGATCATTTGATTTTTCACTTTTGATTTGTTAATGTGTTGTAATACATTGATTTTCTTATGTTGAACCATCCTTGCATGCCTGGGATGAACCCCACTTGGACATGGTGTATGATTTTTTTAGTGTGTCTTTGGATTCAGTTTGCAAGTATGTTGTTGAGAATTTTTGCATCTATATTGATTAGGGAGATAGGCCTGTAGTTTTCCTTTTTTGTAGCATCTTTGCCTGGTTTTGGTATTAGATTGATGTTAGCTTCATAAAATGAGTTAGGTAGTGTTCCATTTTCTTCGATGTTTTGAAAGAGTTTAAGTAAGATTGGTGTCAGTTCTTTTGGAAAGTTTGGTAGAATTCCCCTGTGAAGCCATCTGGCCCTGGGCATTTATTTGTGGGAAGCTTTTTGATGACTGATTAGATCTCTTTGCTTGTGATTGGTTGGTTGAGGTCTTCTATTTCTTCTCTGGTCAGTCTAGGTTGTTCATATGTTTCCAGGAAATTGTCCATTTCCTCTACATTATCCAGTTTGTTGCCATACAGTTGTTCATAGTATCCTCTTATAATTTTTTTAATTTCTTCGGGATCTGCAGTTATGTCACCTTTCTCATTCATTATTTTGTTTATATAGGTCTTCTCTCTTTTTGATTTTGTCAGTCTAGCTAGGGGCTTGTAAATCTTGTTGATCTTCTCAAAGAACCAACTTTTGGTGTTATTTATCCTCTCTCTTGTTTTTTTGTTCTCTATGTCATTTATTTCTGCTTTAATCCTTGTTATTTCTGTTCTACTTGGTTTAGGATTGGTTTGCTGTTCATTTTCTAGCTTCTTCAGTTGATCCATTAGTTCTTTGATTTTGGCTCTTTCTTCCTTTTTAATATATGCGTTTACTGCTATAAATTTTCCCCTCAGTACCACTTCTGCTGCATCCCATAGGTTTTGGTATGTTGTGTTCTCATTTTCATTCGTCTCTATATATTTAGCAATTTCTCTTGCTATTTCTTCTTTTATCCACTGATTATTTAGGAGTGTGTGATTTAACCTCCAGGTATTTGTGAATTGTCTAAGTCTCTGATGGTTATTGACTTCTAATTGTATTCCATTGTGGTCAGAGAATGTGCTTTGAATAATTTCAATTTTTTAAAATTTATTGAGGCTTGTTTTATGTCCCAGCATATGATCTAGTCTGGAGAAAGTTCCATGAGCACTAGAGAAGAATGTGTATCCTGGTGATTTGGGATGTAATGTTCTATATATGTCTGTTAAATCCAGTTCATTTATCAGATTGTTTAGGTTTTCAGTTTCCTTATTGGTCTTCTGTCTGGTTGATCTCTCTGTAGGAGAGAGTGATTTGTTGAAGTCTCCCACAATTATTGTGGAAACATCAATTGTTTCCTTTAGTTTTGCCAGTGTTTCTCTCATGTATTTGGTGGTATCTTGGTTGGGTGCATAAACATATATGATTGTTATTTCTTCTTGTTGAATTTCCCCTTTTATTAGTATGTAGTGGCCTTCTTTGTTTCTCCTAACATCCTTGCATTTAAAGTCTATTTTATCTGTGATTAATATTGCTACTCCTCCTTTCTTTTGGCTGTAGCTTGCATGAAATATTTTTTTCCTTCCTTTCACTTTCAATTTCTTTGTGTTCCTGTATCTAAGATGAGTCTCTTGTATGAAGGATATTGATGGTTCATTTTTTTTTGATCCATTCTGTGAATCGTTATCTTTTAGTTGGGGAGTTTAATCCATTTATTTAGCATTATAATTGTGAAGGCATTTCTTGAATCACTCATCTATCCTTTTGTTTATGTTTGTCATATATGTTTTTTCCCTCTCTCTATTAATATCCTTTAATATACCCATACTGAATCTCTATAGTACTGAACCTTTCTCCATGTCTCTCTCTCCTTTCTTTGTTTCTCTGTCTGTAGGGCGCTCTTTAGTATCTCCAGTAGGGCAGGTCCCTTGTTAGCAAATTCTCTCAGCATTTGTTCGTCTGTGAAAAATTTAAGCTGTCCCTCAAATTTCAAGGAGAGCTTTTCTGGATAAAGAATTTTTGGTTGGCAATTTTTCTCTCTCAGAATTTTAAATATGTCATGCCACTGCCTTCTTGCCTCCATGATGGCTGCTGAGTAGTCACTACTTAGTCTTATGTGGTTTCCTTTGTATGTGGTGAATTGCTTTCCTTTTTGCTTTCAGAACTTGTTCCTTCTCTTCCATATTTGACAGAGTGATCAGAATATGTCTCAGAGTGTGTTTATTTGGATTTATTCTATTTAGAGTTTGCTGGGCATTTATAATTTGTGTATTTCTGGTGTTTAGAAGATTTGGGAAGTTTTCCCCAACAATTTCTTTGAATACTCTTCCTAGACCTTTACCCTTCTCTTCCCGTTCTGTAACACCAACGAGTCTTATATTTGCAAGTTTTATATTATCTATCATATCCCTGATGTCGTTTTTGATTTTTTTGATTTTTTTCTCCATTCTTTCTTTTGTTCTTTCATTTTCCATTCTTTCGTCTTCCAGGTCACTGATTCGTTGTTCAGCTTCGTCTAGTCTTGTACTGTGAGTATCCAGAATCTTTTTAATTTAGTTAACAGTTTAATTTCCACAAGATTGTCTGTTTTTTAATTTACTCTTGCAATGTCTTCTTTATGCTCTTCTAGGGCCTTCTTGATGTCCTTCATGTCCTGTACCATGCTCTTCTTCATGTCCTTTATATCATGTGCCATGTTCTCATTGTTCATGTTTATTTCTTTGATTAATTACTCCAGGTATTGTGTCTCCTCTGATCTTTTGATTTGGGTGCTTGGGCTTGGGTTATCCATATCGTCTTTTTTTTTTCATGTGCTTTAAAAGTTTCTGTTGTTTTTGGCCTCTTGGCATTTGCTTAACTTGATATGGTTCTTTTAGGATTTATAGACTGATTGAAATCCTTATCTCTAATTTGTCAGATCTACAGCTTCGTGGAGTACACTTTCTCTAACTAACCAGTAGGTGGTGTCCACGAGCCACCTAGTCCCCTCAAACTAGTTCTCCCCCCTTTGTCTTTGTGGTGAGTGGGGGAGTGAGTCTTGTTGGGTCCAATTGGTGTACCCATCTTGTGTGTGTAGTTGTTGTTGCCTGCCCTGTGTAAGGGGCGTGTGTCTGGGTGGTCAGGGGGGGGGGTGGCTCTAACAATCAAATCTTCCTGGTGTTCCTGGAGATTTAAAGCTGCTGCAATAGTCTAATCCTTTAGTTAAGTCCTGCCATAATTTGTCTCTGCCACTGACCCACAAGTCCTTGATATTGGCGTATGGCCCCTGAGAGGCTTGTGAGTGGGTCCCTCTTCCAGGCTTTGCACCCCCAGGTCCTCTGTTGAGGGATGACTGTCCTATGTCACAGGTGAGCGCCGTCCCCTTAGGGCTGTTCTGGGCTGTAGGGCTGTGTGGGGAGGCTCCCAGTCTGCTGAAAGGATGGCTGAATGGGGCGTGTTAATTCACACTGCTCTGCCTTCCCAACTCTGGGGCAACCAGCTGAGGGTGCAGGGAAGGCTAATGTCCATGCCCGATTTTGTGGTGTGCGTGTGTGTTATTGGAAGTACTTCCCGTCACACTGGGTTGTCTGGGCCAGCTCTGGGCTGTGGGTCCGATGATGGGCAGGAGTGTTCCCTGTCCACCGGGATGATGGCTATGACAGGGCGCCCCCCTATTCTTGGGAATTTATGGTGTTTAGTGAATTTTCTCAGCCACTGGACTAATTGCCGTGTGTCTCAGAGCTCTCTTAGTTCTGCTCTTGTCTTGACTTGTCCAAATTGCAAGTTTTTGAGGTTTTCTGTATTGGACTTCTTAGAGTAATTGTTTTAGAAAAAGAGAAAAAGATTAGGAAAAAAAAGAGGGGTGGAAGGCCCTCCTTGCAGATCTAATGGGTTATTGAAATGCTAAGAGACATAGCAATTAGGGCCATTAAGGGCAATTAGGTCCAGGGGGCAAGAGAAACTGGTTTTTCTTCTGGATTTGCATATGAGCCTGACTCTGCCTGAGCTCTGCCCTTCTCCTTTCTATGTTCTGGATTTGCATATGAGCCTGAGTCTGCCTGAGCTCTGCCCTTCTCCTTTCTATGTTCACCAGAACCCCAGAAAGCCTCCGCTTTTATTTTTGTTTTTTTCTTGCTGTTTTTGCTATCCCTATCTCCTCTCCACCGGGCTGGCTGCTCCCGGATTCTCCGGTATCTGGTCTCAGTCTATCTATAATTGGAGTTTGAATCAGTAGACTGAGTTTCTGATAAGAGCTGCAATTGCAGTTCTCCCTCCTCATTCCCAGCGCCGACGGCCGCCCTCCCATGGGACTGAGCCTGGCAGAGAGGAGCGCGGGTCCCCTGGCTGTGAAAACTTACAGATTTCACGGAACTCAGCAGTTCCACGTGTTTATAAGTGTTGTATGAAGTATGCCCAAAGTCACATTGCTTTGTGGTGTCCGGTCCACGCAGTTCCTGGCTTTCTACCTACTGCCTTGGAGGAGTAACTAAAACGTACACCTCACCACTCCGCCATCTTGCCCTGCCTGTGCATTAACTCTTCATTCCTTTCTTTCTCACCCCTGAGAACCTGTACTCTAATTTCTGTCTTTATGAGCTTTCATATTTTCTGATATTTTCTTTGTAGTTACCATAGGGCTTAAATTTAACATCTTAAAACTGTAGCAATCTGATTTGCTTCTTTGATACCAACTTAACTTCAATAAAATACACGAACTATGTTTCTCTATCCTCTGTTCTCCCACCTTTCTTTAGTTCTTGTCAATAATTATCTTGTTTATTCAATATGAGAGCAAATCCACAGATTTATCATTACAGTTTCTGCATTTGCATTCTAGATCTTGTAGGAAGTATAATGTGGATTTACAAACCCAAAGTACTTTAGTACTGACATTTATATTTACCCATGTTATTACCCTCACCAGAGCTCTTTGTTTCTTCATGCTGCTTTAGTCTATTGTCTGTTGTCTTTCACTTTCAAAATGCAGAACTCTCTTTAACATCTCTTATAGGGTTGGTCTAGTAGTGATGAAATCTCTCAGCTTTTGTTTATCTGGGAATGTCTTAATCTCTCCTTAGTTTTGAAAGCGAGATTTGCAGAATATAGAAATCTCGATTGGCAGTTTTTTCCTTTCAGCACTTTAAATATGTCATCCCACTGCCTTCTTGCCTCCATGATTTCTGATGAGAAATTGGCACTCATTCTTATTGAGACACTGTTTTCTATGACATGTTGCTTCTCTTTTGTGGCTTTCAGAATTTTTTATCTTTGGCATTCAACAGCTTGATTATAGTTTGCCATGGTGCATATTTATTTGGGCTTCTCATGTATGGAGTTCTTTGAGTGTTTTGGATGTGTATATTCATGTCTTTCATTAAATTTAGGAATGGTTCAGCCATTATTTCTTTTAATATTTCTCTGTCCTTTTCTCCCTTTCTTTTCCTTCTGGGACTTGCACAATGTATATATTGGTATGCTTGAGAGCTCAGGTTCCTCTGGCTTTCTTTACTATTCTTCGTTCTTCTTTCTGCTCTTCTGATTGAATGATTTCAGTTGTCTTATCTTCATGTCTTCATGTTCTCCAATTCTTTCTACTTACCTGCAACAATCTGATTGTGAGCCCCTCTAGGAAATTTTAAATTTCTGTTGCTGTGGTCTTTAGCTTTGTTCGGTTCCTTTTCATGATTTCTATCTGTATTGATATTTCTTTGTGTCATGTACTGCTTTCCTTATTTCCTTTAGTTCTTTGTCCCTGTTTTCCTTTAGCTCTTCAAGCATATTCAGGACCATTTAAAAAAAGTCTGTGTCTGGTATGCCCCAGGTCTGATCCTCCTCTTTGATGGTTTCCAATGCTTTGGTCTTCTGGGCCCTCAATTCCTGTTTCTTTGCATGTTTTGTAATATGTTTTGTGTATGTAAGCTGTACATTTTGATATTTTTTATGTTATCACTCAGATTTAGACTCTGTGACATCTGTTCCTTAAGCTTGTATCCAGTTAGTGTTAAGACCGAGTTTTCCTTGAATGCCAGCAGCTAACAGAAAAAAAAGAATACAAGGAAAAAAAGAAATCACTTTTCCATGTTTTGCAGATTTCACTGTGCAAATGCTCCCTAAGAAGTCACCTTTCCAAGTTTTTGCGGATTGAATTGTGCAGGTGCTCTCCTTTAGGGCTTATCCATACAGTGGGTTGTATGAGAGTGGCTCCAGGCCAAAGCATAGTTGCCTCTCTGATCCTTTCTGTGCATGAGTCTTCTCTGGGGCATATGCATGTGGCTGTAGGGATCCCCCCATTTTCCAGTGTTAGAAGTGTCCCGTCTTCCTTAGGAAATGGTTTCCTCACAGTCCCAGGCACGGCACTGTATGTCCTCTCACAACTTGACTACTCTCTGAGCTTCCTTCTACATGCAGGATAAGATCTGGGCTGGCTAATTTCTCAGAACAACAGCAGGTAGATTGGGCCAGACATACATGCTACTGGCATGTGCGTGAAGGCCACTGTCCTTCCTCTGGAACTGGCACCAGGGATCTGTAGTGGGAGCAGGCCAGCTCCATGATGAGCCTGTGAGAGGATGGGTGATAGGCCAGCCAGGGCTCCATGAGATCCTATTGCATGTAGGAACCCTTAATGTAATTTTATTGAGATATATTCACGTAGTATACAATCCATCCACAGTATACAATCGGTTGTTTACAGTATCATCACATATTTGTGTGTTCATCACCGTGATCGTTTTTGGAACATTTACATTATTCCAGAAAAAGGAATAAAAAGCAAAAAGAAGACCCCAAACATCCCATACCCCTTACTTCTCCCTCTTGTTGATCACTAGTATTGTACTCTACCCAATTTTAAGACTTACAATAAAGGTAGCTTAACTAAGACAGTGTAGTATTGTCAGAGATAGATTTATAGATCAGTGGAACAGAACAAAACATCCAGAAGTAGATCTATACAAACATGGGAAACTGACTTCTTTTTTTCCTATATAGTTACAAAATCATTATCAAAGATCAAGGCTGCTGGATTACAGTTCAGCAACTTCAGGCATTTCCCTCTGGCCACTCCAAATCACCTGACAGTTAAAAGAAATATCTATATAATGAGTCAGTATTGGCAGTCATTTGTTAAATCCAAATTTCTCAGTTATACCTACTCCCTCTCATTTGATCTTTCTTTCAATCTTCAGGGATATCTGGGCAATGACCATTTTAACTTCTTCATTCTGGAAAGGGGTGTTGACTTTATGGGGTAGAGGCATGAAACTGGCTGATACTCTTGGAGAGACTGGTACCTCTGGGTTTTAGGGCCTTTCTGGCATAGGCTCAATCTGGAGGCCTTACATTTCTGAAAAAAATAATATTACCAAGAAAAATTTTTGTAGAGACTTATAGCTCAGTGCTTAAAACCCTCAGTTTAGAGCTTAGGGTTTTCAGGAATACTGTTGGTTGGGGCCTGGTATACTGTGGTAGTTTGCAATATCTGGCTAAAGCTTGCATAAGAGTAACCTCCAGAATGACCTCTCAACTCTATTTGAAATCTTTTAGCCTCTGAAACTTTATTTTGTTCCACCAAATGAAGTAATTTAAAAACTTATCCTTGGCTACTTCAAGGATGTGTGTGTGTGTGTGTGTGTGTGTGTGTGTATTAAGACAGAGAGGTAGGGAACTAGTGAGTGAGAAAAACAGAAAGAAAAAAAGGTAAAGATGTATATATCTCAAAGTATATGTATATCTTTGAGAGAAATTTTATTTCAAATAGGGACATAGGGACATATTGTTACTATGTGATGATAGCACATCCTTAGAATGTCTTACAAAATTAATTCAGTTATTTTGGAAAGGGTTCCAGAGAGAGCCTGTTTGAATCTGCTAGGCTGTTGAAATGCAATATACCAAAAATGGGCTGTTTTTAACAAGGAGAATGTATTAGTTTGCAGTTCTTAGGCCATCAAAATGTCCAATCAAGGCATCATCAGTTAATGTTCTCTCCCTGAAGACTGGCTGCTGGTGATCCTGGAATCCTCTGTCACATGGCAAGGCACTTGGCAGCATCTTTTGGTCTTTCCCTTCTCTTCTGGGTTTCATTGCTTTCAGCTTCTGGCTTCTGGAGCTTTCTTTCTCAGCTTCTGTGTGTTTCTCTCTGTGTCCATCTCCTTTTTTAAGGACTTCAGTAAGAGGATTAAGACCCACCTGAGGCATGCTTCAACGGAAATAACCTAATCAAAAGGTCCTACCCACAGTAGGTTCACACCCACAGGAATGGATTAGCTCCAAGAACATGATATTCTGGGGTTCATAAAGCCTCCAAACCATCACAGAACCTCTGTTTTGCAGTTGTGATAAGTTGGCAGTAGTATTTTATTCCCTTTTCTTACCTCAGTATTCCCTTCCATTCAGTACATACTCTGTACCTACCTCCCATTTCAGGAAAGGTTATTCATGGTAGAAATTTAGAGGGACAGTTGCACAATTGCTTTTCTGACTTGTTTACTAAAGTTAATCTTATTAAAGTTTATTAAAGTTAAAGTTAACCCCTCTTCTCCTTCAGAATGTTATTAAAGTTAAAGTTAAACTAAGATTAACTGATAGTAGTTGTCAGGTGTTCTATTCCCTATCTTCTTCAGATCTGGTGGTCTTCTACATTAAGAAATCTTTCTGAAACAAGTGTAACCCACCTGTTATCTTCATGTTTCAGTTAGCTCAAGATATTCAGTTATTCATTTCCTTAGAGGATTTAACTTGATTTCCTCACTTGTAGTCAGTGTGACAGTTTCACCTTGTTTTCTAATGCTTGCATTACTTCCTCCCCATCTTACTGTCTGGTGTCCCTGCTTTCACCCCTCTTCTCCTTCAGAATGTTTTCTCTATAACCACTAGAGTGATCATTGAAAAACCTAAGTCAGAGCCCGTTCATTCCTTTGCTCTAAACCTTGCCCATGTTCTACATTTATTTAGAGTAGAAGCCAAAGTGCTAATAATGGCTTGCAAGACCTTATGGGACTTGCCCCGTCCTCATTATCCCTTTGACTTCACTTCTTAGTACTCTCCTCCTCCCTTCTTTTGTTCTGACCACTCTGGTCTCCTGCTTTTTATTGAACATACCAAGCATCTACTGCCTTGGAAGTCTTTGTGCTGGCTGTTTCTTCTGCCTGGAAAGTTCTTTACCTAAATATATTTGCATGCTATCTTTTCTTACCTTTTTCAAGTCTGCACGCAACTCTAATCTTCTCCACAAAACTTACCCACTTCCCTTTCTCATGCCACTTTCTCCACTACCTCTCCCCCTTGCTCTACTTTTAATTTTTTTCATAGCACATATTGTTGTCAAACATTTCTAACATACTATACAGTGTATTTATTTGTTTATTTTATTTTATTTTTTCTGGAATACGTTTTTTTTTGAATGTGCAGATTTTATTGAGATATATTCACATACCATATATACAATCCAAAGTATACAGTCATTGTCTCAGAGTATCCATACTTAGTTGTGCAAATCATCATCACTCTCAATTTTAGATAATTTTTCATTGCTCCAAAGAGAAAAATAACAAACAGACACAAAAGAAAACCCAAAACACCCCATATCCCTCATCTCCCCCCAATTATTTACTCCTAGGATTGGTGTGGAACTAATTACTTTTAAATATAGTCCACAGCACGCAATAGGTAGTTTTCCCTCACATACCACTCTATTATTAACTCTTTGTACAAGTGTCATACATTTGTAGTAGTTCATACAAGAACTTATTTATATTTGTGTTAATTGGTGAGATAGATGACTTTAAATGACTCCTTTCAATCAAATTCACCTGCAGTACAGCGCTGTTACTTACAATCCCAATAATGAACTACCATTACCTCTATCCATTCCTAAACATTTTAGTTCAATCTCATTCACAGTTTTGTGCATATTAGATAACCGCTCCCCCTTCTCTAGCTTCTGTCTATCTCTAGGCCCCCTATATTCTATGTTTTAAGACTTTGAGTTTACATTTACTAGATGGTTCATGGTAGTGAAATCATACAATATTTGACCTTTTGGGCCTGGCTTATTTCACTCAGCATTATGTCTTCAAGATTCATCCATGTTGTCACATTATTCAGGACCTCATTACTTCTTACTGCTGCATGAGAGTCCATCGTATGTGTATGTCACATTTTGTTTACCCACTGATCTGTTGATGGACATTTGGATTGTTTCCATCCTTTGGCAATTGTGAATAATGCTGCTATGAACATCAGTGTGCAAATGTTTGTTCATGTCACTCTTTTCAGATATTCTGGTTGCATACCAAGTAGCAGAATTGCCAGGTCATAGGACAACTTGATATTTAGTTTTACTGAGGAACCACCAAACTGTCTTCTACAGTGGGTTTACCATTTTACATTCCCAGCAGTGAAAGAGTGTTCCTATTTCTCCACATCCTCTCCAACACTTGTAATTTCATGTTTGTTTAATAGCGGCCATTCCAAGAGGTGTGAGCTGATATCTCATTGTGGTTTTGGTTTGCATCTCCCTAATTGCTAATGAAGATGAATGTCTTTTCATGTGCTTTTTTAGCACATGTAGTATTTCCTCTTTGGAAAAATGTCTATTCATATCTTTTGCCATTTTATAATTGGGTTATTTGTCCTTTTCTTGTTGAGTTGTAAGATTTCTTTATATATACTGGATATCAAACCCTTATCAGATATATGATTTCCAAGTATTCTCTCCCATTGAGTTGGCTGTCTTTTCACCTTTTTGACGAAGTCCTTTGAAGCATAGAAGTGTTCAATCTTGAGGAGTTCCCATTATCTATTTTAGCTTTTGTTGCTTGTACTTTGGGTGTATATTAGGTCTTGAAGATGTTTCTCTACATTTTCTTCTAGGTGTTTTATGGTACTGGCTCTTACGTTTAGGTCTTTGATCCACTTTGAGTTAATTTTTGTGTAGGTTGTGTTCCGGTTTGCTAATGCTGCCATTATGCAAAATACCAGAAATGGATTGGCTTTTATAAAGGGGTTTTATTTGTTACAAAGTTACGGTCTTAAGGCCATAAAAATGTCTAAGGTAAGACATCAACAACAAGGTACCTTCACTGAAGGATGGCCATCGGTGTCCGGAAAACCTCTGTTAGCTCAGAAGGCATGTAGCTGGCGTCTGCTTGCTCCCAGGTTGTGTTTCAAAATGGCATTCTCCAAAATGTTGCTCTTGGGGCATTTTGTCCTGTCTTAGCTGCAGCTCCTCTTCAAAATGTCACTCTCAGTTGCTTGCAGGTCCTTTTGTCTGTGAACTCCTTTATAGGAGTCCAGTGATCCAATTAACATCCGTCCTGAATGGGCAGGGTAACACCTCCATGGAAATGATACAATCAAATGTTTCATTCACAGATAATTGAGTCACGTCTCCATGGAAACACTCAGTCAAAGGATTACAATCTAATCAATACTAACACATCTGCCCCCACAAGATTGCATCAGAGATTAATGGCATTTTGGGGGACATAATACATCCAAACTGGCACAGGTTGTGAGGTATGAGTTCTCTTTCATTCCTTTGGATATGGATATCCAGTTCACCTAGCCCCATTTATTGAAGAGAGTACTCTGTCCCAGTTCAGTGGATTTGGAGGCCTTTTCAAAGCTCAATTTATAACTCCTGAGGAGCTGGGGGAAAATGTGGAAATGTTGGACTTCCCCACTTGGGTTGTTGCTGGGTTGTTGCTGATGTTCTCATAAACATTGAGGACTGATGGTTTGGTATGCCAAGCCCTCTGTCTTGGGGCTTGCCCTTAGGAAGCTTGTTTCTGCAAAGGAGAGGCTAAGCCTACTTATAATTGTGCCTAAGAATCTCCCCAGAGTACCTCTTTGCTGCTCAGATGTGGCCCTCTCTCTTTAGTCAAGCCAACTCTGCAGGTGAACTCACAGCCCTCCCCGCTACATGGAACATGACTCCCAGGGGTGTAAATCTCCTGGCATTGTGGGATTGAGAACATCTTCTTGACCAGAAGGGGCAAGTGAAATTGAACCAAATAAAGTTTCAGTGGCTGAGAGATTTCGAATGGAGTCGAGAGGTCACTATGGTGAGCATTCTTATGCACTATATAGATATTCCTTTTTTAGGTTTTATTGTATTGGAATAGCTAAAAGTAAATACCTGAAACTATCAAACTGCAACCCAGTAGCCTTGACTCTTGAAGATGATTGTATAGCAATGTAGCTCACAAGGGGTGACAGTGTGATTGTGAAAACCTTGTGGATCGTACTCCCTTTATCCAGTGTATGGATGGATGAATAGAAAAATGGGGACAAAAACTAAATGAAAAATAGGGTGGGATGGGGGGGATGGTTTGGGTGTTTTTTTTTTTTTTAATATTCATTTTATTGAGATATATTCACATACCACGCAGTCATACAAAACAAATTGTACATTCGATTGTTCACAGTACCATTGCATAGTTGTACATTCATCACCAAAATCAGTCCCTGACACCCTCATTACCACACACACAAAAATAACCAGAATAATAATTAAAGTGAAAAAAGAGCAACTAAAGTAAAAAAGAACACTGGGCGCCCTTGTCTGTTTGTTTGTTTCCTTCCCCCACCTTTCCACTCATCCATCCACAAACTAGACAAAGGGGAGTGTCATCCCCATGGGCCCCCCAATCCCACTGTCCCCCCTCATAAGCCACATTTTTATACAATTGTCTTCAAGATTCATGGGTTCTGGGTTGTAGTTTGATAGTTTCAGGTATCTACCACCAGCTACCCCAATTCATTAGAATCTAAAAAGAGTTGTCTATATTGTGCATAAGAGTGCCCACCAGAGTGACCTCTAGGATCCTTTTGGAATCTCTCTGCCACTGAAGCTTATTTCCTTTCACATCCCCATTTGGTCAAGAAGATGTTCTCCATCCCACGATGCCGGGTCTACATTCCTCCCCGGGAGTCATATTCCACGTTGCCAGGGAGATTCACTTCCCTGAGTGTCTGATCCCACGTAGTGGGGAGGGCAGTGATTTCACCTTTCAAGTTGGCTTTGGGTGGTCTTTTTTACTTTTAGTTTTTATTCTTATTTTTATTCTTTATGGTGTAAGGAAAATGTTCAAAAATAGATTGGGGTGATGAGTACACAACTATATGATGGTATTGTGGACAGTTGATTGTACACCATGGATGATTGTGTGGTATGTGAATATAACTCAATAAAACTGAATTAAAAAAACAAACTCAATTTACCATAGATCTGAGGGTCTGTTTCTGAACTCATTTTGATTCCAATGATCAATATGTCTGTCTTTGTGCTAATACCATGCTGTTTTGACCCCTGTGGCTTTATAATAAGCTTTAAAGTCAGAAAGGGTAAGTCCTCCAACTTCGTTTTTCTTTTTATAGGATGTTTTTGGCTATTCAAGACCCCTTTCCCTTCCAAATAAATTTGATAACTAGATTTTCCAAGTCTGAAAAGTAGGCTGTTTGAATTTTGATTGGTATTGCATTGAATCGGTAGATTAGTTTGGGTAGGATTGACGTTTTAACGACATTTAGCCTTCCTGTCCATGAACACAAAATGTCTTTCCACCTATTTAGGTCTTCTTTGATTTCTTTTAGCAATGTTTTTGTAGTTGTCTATGTAAAGTCCTTTACATCCTTGGTTAAGTTTATTCCTAGATACTTGATTCTCTTAGTTGCTATTGTGGATTGAATTTTTTTCTTCATTGCCTCCTCGGTTAGATTATTACTAGTATATAGAAACATTACTGATTTTTGAACATTAATCTTGTATCCCGCCATTTTGCTGAATTTATTAGCTCAAGTATTTTTGTTGTAGATTTCTTGGGATTTTCCAAATATAGGATCATGTCATCTGCAAATAATGAGATTTTTACTTCTTCCTTTCTGATTTGGATACCTTTTATTTCTTTTTCTTGCCTAATTGCTCTAGCTAGAACTTGTAGCACAATGTTGAATAACAGTGGTGACAGTGGGCATCCTTGTCTCATTCCTGATCTTAGGGGAAAGTCTTTCAGTCTCTCACTGTTGACTACGATACTGGCTGCAGGTTTTTCATATATGCCCTTTATCATATTGAGGATGTTTCCTTTGATTCCTACCTTTTGAAGTGTTTTTATCAGAAAAGGATGCTGAATTTTATCAAATGCCTTTTCAGCATCGATTGAGATGACCATGTGGTTTTTCCCTTTCAATTTGTTGATATATTGTATTACATTGATTGATTTTCTTCTGTTCAACCAGCTTGCATGCCTGGAATAAACCCCATTTGGTCATTGTGTATAATTCTTTTAATGTGCCATTGGATACGACGTTTAAGTATTGTTGAGAATTTTTGCATCTATATTCATTAGAGAGATTGGCCTGTAGTTTTTCTTTCTTGTAAGTATCTTTCAGGTTGTGGTATTAGCGTGATGTTAGCGTCATAGAATGAGTTAGGTAGTGTTTTTTTTCCTTAATTTTTTTTGAAAGAGTTTGAGCAGGAATTGTGTTAGTTCTTTTTGGAATGTTTGGTAAAATTCCCCTGTGAAGACATCTGGCCCTGGGCTTTTCTTTGGGAAGGTTTTTAATGACTGGTTGAATCTCTTTACTTGTGATTGGTTTCTTGAGGTCTTCAATTTCTCCTCGAGTAAGTATAGGTTTTTTGTGTGTTTCTAGGAAATTGTCCTTTTAAGTTGTCTAGTTTGTTGGCATACAGTTGCTCATAGTATCTTATGATTTTTAAAAAATTTCTTTAGGGTCCATGGGAATGACCACGCTCTCATTTCTGAGTTTCTTTATTTGCATTGTCTCTTTTTTTGACTTTGTCAGTCAAGGTAAGGGTTTGTCAATCTTGTTGATCTTCTCAAAGAACCAACTTTTGGTTTCATTGATTCTCTGTATTGTTTTTTTGTTCTCCAATTCATTTATCTGCTTTAATCTTTGTTATTTCTTTTCTTCTACTTGCTTTAGGGTTAGTTTGCTGTTCTTTCTCTAGTTTCTTCCATTGTTCAGTTAGATCTTTGGTTTTAGCTCTTTCTTCCTTTTTAATGTAGGTGTTTAGAGCTATAAGTTTCTATCCCTGCATCACCTTCACTGCATCCCATAGGTTTTGATGTGTTGTATTCTTGGTTTCATTCATCTCCAGATATTTACTGATTTCTCTTGCAATTTCTTCTTTGATCCACTGATTGTTCAAGAGTGTAATGTTTAACTCCATGTATTTGTCAAAGTTCTGGTTCTTTGGTATTTATTGATTTCCAGCTTCATTCCATTATGATCAGAGAAAGTACTTTGAATAAATCCTATCTTTTTAAATTTGCTGAAACCTGTTTTATGCCCCAGCTTATGGTCTATCCTGGAGAGTGCTCCATGAGCACTTGAGAAGAATGTATATCCTTGTGCTTGGGGATGCAACGATCTTTATATGTCTATTATGTCTAATTCATTTATCACATTGTTTAAGTCTTCTATTTCCTTATTGATCCACTGTCTGGTTGTTCTATCTATAGAAGAGAATGGTGTACTGAAGTCTCCTTTTGTTATTGTAGAAACTTCTATTGCTCTCTTCAGTTTTGCCAATGTTTGCCTCATGTACTTTGGAGCTCCTTGATTGCGTGCATAAACATTTATGATAGTTATTCCTTCGTGGTGAAAAATTTTCCCTTTTATTAATATATAGTGTCCTTCCTTGTCTATTTGTCTGATATTAGTATAGCTATACCTGCTTTATTTTGGCTACAACTTGAGGGAAATATTTTTTTCCATCCTTTCACTTTCAACCTATTTGTATCCTTGGGTCTAAGATGAGCCTCTTGTAAACAGCATAAAGATGGATCATATTTTTTAATCCATTCTGCCAATTTGTGTATATATTTTTTAATATATGTATTTTCTATTGAGATTGTTCACATACCATACAACTATCCAGATATCCAAAGTGTACAATCAGTTGCTCATGATACCATCATACAGCTGTGCATCCATCACCACCACATTATTTTTTCAATTTTTAGAACATTTTCATTACTCCAGAAGAGAAATAAAGACAAAAAAGGAAACTCAAATCCTCCCATATCCCTAACCCCCCCCCCCCCATTACTGATTCATAGTTTTGGTATAGTACATTTGTTACTGTTGATGAAAGAATGTTAAAATACTACTAACTGTAATATATAGTTGGCAATAGTTATACATTTTTTCCCTTTATGTCTCTCTATTATTAACTTCTAGTTATAGTGTCATACATTTGCTCTAGTTTGTGAGAGAGATTTCTAATATTTGTATAGTGAATCATGGACATTGTCCACCATAAGATTCACTGTTTTATACATTCCCATCTATTAACCACCAACTTTCCTTCTGGTGACATATGTGACTTTGAGCTTACCCTTTCCACCACCTTCACACACCTTTCAGCACTGTTAGTTATTCTCACAACATGCTACCATCACCCCTGTCCATTTCCAAACATGTAAGTTCACCCTAGTTGAACATTCTGCTTATAATAAGCAAACGCTCCCTGTTCTTTAGCCTCATTCTATATCCTGGTAACTTATATTTCATGTCTGTGAGTTTACGTATTAGAATCAGTGCATATCAGTGACATCCTGCAATATTTGCCTTTATGTGTCTCTTATTTCACTCAATATAGTGCCCTCAAGTTTTCTTCATCAATCCCTTTTTTTTAAGACGGTTTTGGTCACACACCATACATTCTGTCCTAAGTAAACAATCGATGGTTCCCTGTATAGTCATGTATTTATTTATTCAGCACCGTCGCCACTATCTATATAAGGACGTCTCCATTTCCTCCGCAAGAGGAAGAAGTGTCAAAGAAGGCAGAGAGACAAAAGAAAAAGAGAGAGAAATAAAACAACAACAAAAAACCATGGCAGCTAGAAAGTAACAGAAGGAAAGATAGCATTAACCTAAAGTAGAATAAAGAGTCAGACAACATCACCAATTCCAAGAGTCCCATATCCTTCCCCTGTTCTCCCCACCATATGCATTTAGTTTTGATATATTGCCTTTGTTGTATTAAAGGAAGCACAATGCAATGTTTCCGTTAATTGTAGTCTCTAGTTTGCATCGATTGTATTTTTTTCCCCCAATCCCACCCTATTTTTAACACCGTGCAATGTTGACATTCATTTGTTCTACCTCATGTAAAAACATATTTGTACCTTTTATTACGATCATTGAGCACCCCAGGTTTCCCTGAGTTACACAGTCCCAGTCTTTATCCTTCGTCCTTTGTTCTGGTGTCCCACATGGTCCCAGTCTTCCTCTTTCAACCATACTCACAGTCATCTTTGTTCAGTATACATACATTGCTGTGTTAGTATCTCCCCAAACTGTTTTCCAAACCTCTCACTCCTGTCTTTTCCTTTCTGTCTACAGTGCTTCCTTTAGTGTTTCCTGTAGAGCAGGTATCTTGTTCACAAACTCTGTCATTGTGTGTTTGTCTGAGAATATTTTAAGCTCTCCCTCATATTTGAAGGACAGTTTTGCCAGCTATAGGATTCTTGGTTGGTGTTTTTCTCTTTCAGTATCTTAAATATATCACCCCGCTTCCTTCTTGCCTCCATGGTTTCTATTGAGAAATCCACATATAGTCTTATCAAGCTTCCTTTGTATGTGGTGGATCACTTTTCTCTTGCTACTTTCAGGATTCTCTCCTTATCTTTGATGTTTGATAATCTGATTATTAAGTGTCTTGGCATGCGCCTATTCAGATTTATTCTGTTTGGGGTACGCTGCACTTCTTGTATCTGTAATTTTATGTTTTTCAGAAGAGATGGGAAATTTTCATTGATTATTTTCTCTATTATTGCTTCTGCCCCTTTTCCCTTCTCTTCTCCTTTGTGGACACCAATGACACGTACATTCCCTATTTTCATTTTGTCCTTAAGTTCCCAGCGACATTGCTCTTATTTTTCCATTCTTTTCTCTATTTGTTCTTTTGTGTGTAGGCTTTCAGGTGCCTTGTTCTCCAGTTCCTGAGTGTTTTCTTCTGTGTCTTGATATCTGCTGTTGTATGTTTCCATTGTGCTTTTATCTCTTGTGTTGTACCTTTCATTTCCATAGGTTCTGCCAGTTGGTTTTTCAAACTTTCAATTTCTACCTTATGTACACCCAGTGTTTTCATTATACAGTCCATCTCTTTTGCCATACCCTCCCTAAACTTTTTAAATTGACTTAGTATTATTTGTTTAAGTTTCTGTATCTCAGTTGAAGTGTAAGTTTGTTCCTTTGACTGGGCCATAACTTCATTTTTCTTAATGTAGGTTGTAGTTTTCTGTTGTCTAGGCATGGTTTCCTTGGTTACCCCAATCAGGTTTTCCCAGACCAAAACGGGCTCTGGTCCCAGAAGGAAGAACTATTCAGTATCCGGTTTCCCTGAGGGTGTGTCTTAGAAAATTGGTACACCCTGGGAGGCCTTGGGACACTGTGCTTTTCTGCCCAGCAGGTGGCGCCTCTCAGTCTGTAACTCCAGACTGGTGTAAGGAGGTGTGACCTGTGGCTGTCTTCCCCCAGGCTGTGGGGTCTGGTTCTGAATGGAAGGTGAGTAGTAGAGCCAGGCCCCACCCCTTTCCTCTTAGGGAAGATAGACCCCTAGGGAGATATCATTAGCATTTCAATGATCTCTCTCTGCCTGTGCTATCTCCACCCTTGTCTGGGTCAGAGCACTAGGAACTGAAAATGGCTGAGGCTTTCTCCACTGAGCCTAAACAGGGACAGAAAGCCCCCTTCAGGGCCAGTCTGCAGACACCCTCCAGCTCTCCAAGGTCAGTCTTCATCCAAAGCCTCTGTCTGCATGTTGGGGATTCATTTCAAGCAGTCCACACTTGTTAATTAAGACCCCAGTTGGAGCTCAGCTGTAATATATTCACTTCCCCAGAGAGAGCTGCTTTCTGCTCCATGAGGCTTTGCAGCTTGGGCCGTGGGGGGAGGGGTCTCCTGGGTTCAATCTGCAGTTTTTACTTACAGATTTTATGCTGCGATCTCGGGCATTCCTCCCAATTCAGGTTGGTGTGTGATGAGTGGACAGTCACGTTTGTCCCCATGCAGTTATTCTGGATTATTTACTAGCTGTTCCTGGTTGCTTATTAGTTGTTCCAGGGGGACTAACTAGCTTCGACTCCTCTCTATGCCACCATTTTAGATCTCCCAATTTGTATATTTTAATTGGTGAATTTAATCTGTTAACATTCAAAGTTACTGTAAAGGCAGTTCTTGATTCAGCCATCTTATCTTTTGATTTTTATTTATCAGATCTATTTTTTCCTGTCTCTCTTTTTATCCTTTAAGTTACCGTTATTAATACTCTTAAATTCTGTGCCCTCTACCAGACTTCTCTCTCTCCTGTCTTTTTTTTTTTTTTCAGCTGAAAGAATTCCCTTTAGTATTACTTGCAAGACAAATAACTTGTTAGCAAATTCTCTCAGCATTTGTTTGTCTGTGAAAATTTTAAACTATTCGTCAGTTTTGAAGGATACCTTTGTTGGATAAAGAATGTTTGACTTGCAATTTTTCTCTCTCAGAATCTTAAATATGCATACCACTCCCTTTTTGCCTCCATGGTGCTTGTTGAATAGTCAGTACTTAGTCTTTTATGGCTTTCCTTGTATGTGGTGAAATTGCTTTTCTCTTGCTGCTTTCAGGACTCTCTACTTCTCTTCAGTATTTCACAGTCTGATTAGTATGTGTCTTTGAGTGAGTCAATTTGGATTTATTCTGTTTGGAGTTTGTTGGGCTTCTTTGATTTGCATATTTATGTCTTTTATAAGGATTGGAAGTTTTCCCAATTATCTTCTCAAATAATCTTCCTAGCCCCTTTGTCTTCTCCTTCTGTGATACCAGTGATTCTGATATTTGTGTGGTTTGTGTTGTCCATCATTTCTCTGAGATCCAATTCAAATTTTTCCATCTTTTTCACCGTTTGTTCTTTTGTGCATTCAAATTCAGTCGCTTTGTCCTCCATCTTTTTCACCATTGGTTATTTTGTGCATTCAAATCCAGTCGCTTTGTCCTCTGTCCACTTACTCTTTCTTCCTCCTCAAATCTGCTGTTTTGTGTCTGTGGTATATTTCTAATCTGATCTACAGTAGCTTTCATTCCTGTAAGATCTGCTATTTTTCTATTTATTCTTTCAAATTATTCTTTATGCTCTTCTAGTGCCTTCTTGATATCCTTTATGTCTTGAGCCAACCCATTGAAGTTATTTAGGAGATTTGTATGAACATCTTTTGATTAGTTGTTTAAAATTTTGTATTTCCTCTGGCTTTTTAATTTGGCCATTTGACTTGGCCATATCTTCTTGTATCTTCATGTCCTTTGTGGTTTTTTGTTGGTTTCTAGGCATTTGACTATCTTGATAAGATTATTTTGAAAGTTTATTTCCCTCACTCACCTAAGATTTTGTAGTTGCTTGGGTTTGCATTGAAGGTCTCTTTGCCACATAATTTGACAGTAATTCCCAACCAAACCATGTTCAGGGCCTCATGCAAGAGGCCCAGCTCTATTTGGAGCTCTAATTAAAGGCTGGGGAGAAAAAGTTTGCTGGAGTGCACTTTCCCTGTTTTCCCAGTAGATGGTGCTTTTGGGCCACCTCTTTACCTCAGTCCTGCCTGTCTTCAACAGGTGAAAATCCAGTCAGTACCGCATGTCTCTGTGTGTGCTGGAAGCTGCCAGCCCCGGGGTGGGGAAACATGGGCACTGTGCACCTCAGCAGATGATCCACTTGTGGGCACAATGGGTCTGGTCATTCCTAGGCTCCCATGTGGAATGACCTCGGGCTGGGACTGGGAGGTTCAGCTTCTCCAGCCTGCAGCCAGTTTGGGAGTGCCCTTATTTCTCCTGGTCCCGGAAGATCCAGGCTAGTGTACACCCATGGGCCTCTGTGGTGAGAAAAGAGCTCCTGGTGCTGCAGTGTGGCTCCTTCTCTTGTTTCTACCTCTCCACTCATGCGTACAGTGGGTGCTCCAGGCTTCTGTGGAGAATGGATAAAGGCAGCAGGACCCAGAGTGTTTCTCTTACTGGCCAGTTGTTAGATCGGCTCTGCCCTCTGTCCTCTTCTTCTGAGGGGTGGGCTCCCCAGTCTCCCCCAAATCCAGGCTCCTGCAGTGGTCTGCCTCAGGGATGGGGGGTAGGCACTGGGTACCACAGAAAGTTCTTTGTGTGTGGGTGAAACAAATTTGCTAGCTCCCAGGTTCCCATTTGGGAACTTCCGGCTGCAGGAGTGAGGGGGAGGATCTCCCCAGCTGGCTGTGGAGGTGAGCGTGCAGGAGTACGCTGCTCCTCCAGCTCCCGATCTGGCTGGCGCGTCACAGCTGGCCTCAGGTGTGGTCACAATTGAATAAACTCACCCTGTCCTCCCAGTCATAATTTCTCTGCCTTTTCGTTCAGGTCCTCCCTTTATAATGTAGAAGTCCCTCTCTGGTCTCTTGTACCCTGGAGTCACTGTCCTGGTCATTTTCTCCCTTTTCTCTAGTTGTTCCATGGTGGAGGAATGAGCTCTGCCTGTCCTATTCTGCCATCTTATCTGAAGTCCCTAACTGGGTGTATATTTATTTTTATGTCTGAGATCCATAAGGGCAATTATCTTTTCTCTTATGTTCATCTAGACTAGTGCTTGGTCCGAAGCAGAGATTCAATAAGTATTTGTTGAATGAATGAATAAAAGTATGAATGAATTTATATCCTATTGAAGCTCTACTTTATGTTTTAATTTTTGAGGTTATGAAACTAGTCATGAAGACTCTTTTCAAATTATAGCTGTTGTTATCCTCTGGTTAGTAGTCCATAATGGAACACCAGGACATTTGGCCTTTGTTAGAAAAGTTGTCGATTGTACACAGGTCATAGAAATGTTGCCTTGATTGTTTACTCTCATTAAACAAGACAGCCTCAATTTGTTTGATCAGTGACATTTATTTGCTATCTCTGCTTTTACTTTCCACTAAAACAGAAGTACTTCAGCTGCTTAAATCTCTTTTCTGGTAGAATTCTTATAGTACGATGTGTGTGGGAAATCATTTCCCACTTTGAATCCATTCTGTTGCAAGAATTTCTTCTAACACAATTTTACCTCTGCCACAGGGTATTAGCAAACATCTGGAATGTAATTTTTCCCATATAGGTTCATGAAAGAAAATTTTTCTTGTGGCTTAGTCTTGGATCCTCCTCAGAGTGGTTAACTTTCGTGTTGACTAAGATAGACCCCTACAACTTTTTTACCTGAGGAAATTATTTGTGATACTCCAGAGATACTCTATTTCTTTCTACCTGGAGAAGCTGAAGGACTGCAGGAATTAGCAACATCATTTGATGCCTTTGGGTATATATGTGTCACCCCAAAATTGGGCAGCATCAGGAACTTCTCTTACGAAAGTCAGGTCAATGATTTGGGCTTTTCCTTTACCCCTCTTCATGTTTACTTATTTCGTAAAACGTGGACCTACCTCCTGAGAATTTTATTTGGTCTTGTGATCCTCATGGCTGGTTGGATGAATTACTTTTGGGAAATTAGGATGACTATAGGAGGAACATACATGTTTATTTGGTCTTGTGATCCTCATAGCTAGAGATTCATGAGTTACTGAGAAATTAGGATGGCTATAGGAGGAACATACATATCTCTCATGTATCTTTGGTTGTCATCTGCCTGTTTCTTCTCCTTTGCTTCCTTTACCTCTCAATTAACTGAAATTTGCAAACCAAACTTATCCTGCTTCATCGTGCTCATAGCTTTAGCTTATGAATTCAAGGGAATGGCTTCATTAGAAGTGCTCAGCATTTTGTAATGAGGTAATTAATATACCAACTATGTTGTTTGTTGTCTCTCCTTATTTCAAGGAATGGCTTATGAATGTCAGAATGTAAGAGTATTTTGTTTGAGGCATTTTTACTTTGGTTAAAATTTGGTCAAAATATAGTTTCTTTTCTATTTTGCTTCATCTATAGGTAGAATAAAGTGAGAATATGCCATATTTAATTTTATATTAATTGCGCTTATATACTGTTATCTTTTATATTCCTCTTGGCCTCTTCTTTCTGCATTTTCTGTCTTCTTTTTGTTCAATAATTTTATCCCTTTCTTAATCTATGGTTCTACCTCAGTTTCTTAGGCTTCCCTAGACATGGGGTTTGTAGTCTCATTTTTCCTAAAGTTTAAAATATTCTATTGTTCTCTCTTTCTTCCTGACTCTTCCAGAAATTTTTAAGAGATTGAAGTGAAACAACTTGTTTTGGTTTATCTTGTGTTTTTGTTTACCTTGATTCATTTAAAATTTAAACACTGTAGAGAGTATAGTGTTATATGATGGAAACATTCAAATGATTTTTAAAATCTTCATGATTATTAACCATTGCCTTCATGTCTAAGTTGTTAATTATGATTTGAAAACAATCATGAAGATCAGTTTTAAAGTGACCACTGCCTTGTATCCTCTGATAAGATATTTACGAATACACAGAAAACTTGAAAACATATAGTAATACTGGAAATCAGACATTATCAGCCTGCCTTAGAGCCAGTAGAACTGGAATGAAAAGTACAGTCAGTTCCTGTCTTATATTATCCAAATATAGATAAACATTTGTTCTCTCACCACTGTGTCCTCCCTACTTCTGAAACAGAAGGTCAGTACCAACCCTAATATTGGGAAACTGTCTTTTTACTCTGTGGGTGCTGCCTCTTGGGGCAGGCAGCATATTCTCCCCCTCTTTTCTGTCTCTCCAGTTCCATTCCCATCTCCTAGTAACTCCCAGAATACATCTGGCAAGGAATTTCCCAGGGACTAGAGGTATAATTCCAACCAGTCTCCTCTACATTCCTGGTAGGAATCAAGACAAAAAGAGCCTTGGCAGCAGTTCATTCTAGACATAATATTTTCCTGTAATCTATCTAATTGAATGTGCCAGAGATCCAGGAAGTGGATTGTGAGACAGTACCACCTCATTTCGAAGCATTGTAATAGCTTGCTAGCTGCTGGTAAATATAATAGGAACTGTGTTATGCATGTAACATTCAGATATTGATCTGAAAGGGAGCTTGATCAGCACTTAATGAATTCAGAGTAGGACTAAGGGCAATCCACACATCCCGTCTTCTGTCAAACTTTCTAAGTGTGGTTAGATTTCTTTTCATCTGAAGATTAAGGAAAGGAAAGAAGGTCCACATATTGTGGTTGACTGGAGTATCTTTTTAAGTAATTTTTTGACCTATAGGTTTCTCCCTGCTTCCCTCTGTTTGCAGAGTGGGGAAGACTGAGGACAAACTGGAACTCATTGGCACCTCTGTGTCCCTCTTGCTGTGGATAGAGGGAGGACAAGCTGGACTTGATCAGCACTTCTAGATTTGTCTCTCACTGCACATAATCACAAAGACTTTTAGAGTGTAATGCCTTCTGTTTTACTTCTGCCTTCCAGATCTTGTCCAAATTGTTCCTTTGGCCACCTATAACTTGGAATCATATGGGGAAGGGGATTCTGTGAAACTGTTCCAGCCTAGCCAGGTTCATGTGGTACAAAACGATTGCAATTTACCCCTTGTCAGCCATAAATACTTTTTTTTTTTTGACCACTGGTAATTCTTTTTTTTTTTTTTTTTTTTTAAATAAATTCAAAGTTATAGGAACAGTTGCAAAAACAATACTAACCCCATACAAAGAATTCCATTATACCCTGAACCCCCTCCCCAATGGCCTAATCCACCAACTTTAACATGCTGTCACATCGCTATTTCTTTCTTTCCCTCCCTCTCTCCCTATCTATCATCCATCATCTATTGCTCTGTCTTCTGAGCATATGAAAGCTAGCTGCACACATCCTTGAACATACTCTATAATTCACATATGCACTTCCCATGAACAAGAACATTCTTTTATGCAATCCCATTAAGCACAGCTACGAAGTACAAGAGATTCAACAATGATACAAAGCTTACATTCTATATTTCCTTTACCTTATGTCTCAACTGTGTCCCTTTGGGCTACCTGTCCTCTATCCTCCAATCCCATCCAAGTTCATCCTTGGCATTCAATCATCATCTATTTAGACTGTCTTTTTTTTATTTTTATTAATTTTTTTTTTCAGTTGTGGAAACATATATACAGCCTAAATCTTCCCATTCCACCCCCTCCCTAGTCTTCCATTAGTGGGATTAATCACCTTTAGAATGTTGTAATGCTCTTTCCCACCATCCATTACTAGAAATTTCCCCTCACCTCAAACAGCAACTCCACCCTCATTTCTTAACTCCCCATTGCCCCTTCCCCCATTTCTCTTAACCCAAACTCTACTTTTCATCTCTATGGTTATATTCTCTGATAATTTCTTTGTGTTTGCAGTGGGGCTTAAAATTAAACTCTGAAATCCATATCAATCTTATTTTTCTTTAATACCACTTTCACTTCAATAGGACACATAAACTATGTTCCTATAATCCTCCATTCCCCCACCTTTATATAGTTGTCTGAAATTACATATTTTACCTTGAGTTCAAAATCACTGATTTGTCATTAGAGTTTGTGTATTTTATATCATGTAGGAAGTAAGTAGTGGAGTTACAGTTAAAAAATTATTGACTTCTATTTGTATTCCATTGTTGTTGGAGAATGTGCTTTGAGTATATTTAATTTTTTTTTTTTTTTTTTTAAATTTCTTGAGGCTTGTTTTATGTCCCAGCTTATGGTCCCTTCTGGAGAAAGATCCGTGACCACTAGAGAAAAATGAGTGTCCTGGTGATTTGGGATGTAAGGTACTATATATTTCTGTTAAAATTCTCTATATCTCTTTCTCCTTTCTGTTGTT
This sequence comes from Choloepus didactylus, assembly GCF_015220235.1. Taxonomy (NCBI): domain Eukaryota; kingdom Metazoa; phylum Chordata; class Mammalia; order Pilosa; family Megalonychidae; genus Choloepus; species Choloepus didactylus. Next base: position 64,182,509 of record NC_051316.1, read on the forward strand.
TCTCTGTTGGTAGGTCTCCCTTTAGAATTTGAAGTAGGGCAGGTCTTTTATTGGCAAAGTCTCTCAGCATTTGTTTGTCTGTGAAAAATTTAAGCTCTCCCTTGAATTTGAAGGAGAGTTTTGCTGGATAAAGTATTCTTGGTTGGAAATTTTTCTCTCTCAGAATTTTAAATATGTCATGCCACTGCCTTCTCGCTTTCATGGTGGCTGCTGAGTAGTCACAACTTAGTCTTATGTTGTTTGCTTTGTATGTAGTGAATTGCTTTTCTCTTGCTGCTTTCAGAACTTGCTCCTTCTCTTCAGTATTTGAGAGTCTGATCAGAATATGTCTCAGAGTGGGTTTATTTGGATTTATTCTATTTGGAGTTCGCTGGGCATTTATGCTTTGTGTATTTATATTGTGTAGAAGGTTGGGGAAGTTTTCCCCAACAATTTCTTTGCATACTCTTTCTAGACCTTTACCCTTCTCTTCCCCTTCTGGGACACAAATGAATCTGAAGTTTGGATGTTTTATTTTATCTATTGTATCCCTGAGATCCATTTCAATTTTTTTGATTTTTTTCTCCATTCTTTCTTTTGCTCTTTCATTTTCTGTTCTGTGGACTTCTAGGACACTGAGACGTTGTTCAGCTTCCTCTAGTCTTGTATTGTGAATATGCAGAGTCTTTTTAATTTGGCCAACAGTTTCTTTTATTTCCATGATATCTTCTATTTTTTTATTTACTCTTGCAATGTCTTCTTTATGCTCTTCTAGGGTCTTCTTTATGTCGCTTATATCTTGGGCCGTGGTCTTCTTGATGTCCTTTAAATCCTTTGCCATGTTTTCGTTCCTCGATTGTATTTCTTTGATTAATTCTGTGAGGAACTTTGTTTCTTCTGATAACTTGATTTGTGTGTTTGGAGTTGGATTCTCCATATCGTCTGGTTTTATCATATGCATTGAGATTTTCTGTTGTTTTTGGCCTCTTGGCATTTGCTCTGCTCAACAGGGTTCTTTCAATTTGTAAAAAAAAAACCTATCTAATTTTTCAGAAACACAGTTTGGTGACGTACACTTTCTCTAACTAACCGGTAGGTGGCGTCCGTGAGTCACCTATACCTCTCAAGTCAGTTCTCCACCTTGTCCCCGCAGTGTGTGGGGAAATGATTCTTGTGGGTTCCTGCCGGAGAACTCAGCCTGGGTGTGTTGCTGGAGCCCTCCGCCCTGAATGCGGCGCGCTTGTACGGGTGGCCAGGGAGGAAGGACAGCCTCAATATTCAAATCCCCCCGTTTCCCGGAGATTCAAGGACGCTGCAAGAGTCCAAGCCTTCATTTCATTTCAGCCCCAGCCCCTCTCTCTCGCTGTCCCACAAACCACCGGACTTGGTGTAGTTTCTCTGGGTTCTCCGAGTGGGTCCCCCCGCCCCAGCCATATATACTTTTTAAAATCAGATTTCACTTCCAAATAAAGACAATAGCAAAATTATGCTTTTGTTTAACATGATGCACCTATAATTAATACACAACAAATAGCATTAACTCTTTCCCAAAAATGAGGCTGTAAAGTCCCATATGACATTTTATCCATCTGTGGGTGACTCTTCTAGCTGAGTCACGTTCCCCTTTTGATACTTGAAACTTAAATACTGAATTACAAAGTTCACCATTATTAATCTTTTGCTAAAATAGAAGAATAGGAGAGGGGGAAAAAAAGAAAAATAATATGTGTAATGATACTCTTGTTGAAGTGCTGAAGAAATACTCATAAGTCCTTTTTTTCTCAGGTCATGTTACCATAGCTGGTATGTATAACTTTCTTCTTTCACTAGCCATACTATACTCCATTTGCTCTCAGCAAACATCTCAGGTGGGATATGTGAATGGTCTGTGCCATTCACAGTTCTATATGTGTGGGATTGTTGTAGTTTCCCATAAACTTGTATCATGGGACAAAGGCAATGGGTTCTCTGTGAAATGTTCTGCGTTCCTGACATACTCTTTCCTTACTTTATTAAGTTTCACCTTGTTAATCGGTATCGGTTGCTCCAGTACAGAAATAACCTTCTTTGCTTTTTGGTTTACCAGCATGAGGCACCCAAAAGTGGTGAAATAGCATTGTTAACTTTACTTTTCATGGAACCATTGCTGTGTCCCATGTTGGAAGCATTTCTCCTTGGGGAGTTAAGACTTCTAAATTGCATAGTCCACAGTTTCTGGGATGGGAAGTAAACATTTCACTAATGGATTAATAGTGGGGTGAACCAGTCCTGTTCCCAATCTTGTTTGCAATCTCTACCTGATTTTTAAATGGAATTTTATTGAGATATATTCACATACCAGATGATCATCCAGAGTGTACAGTGTTTCATGGTATCATCAAATAGTTGTGCATTCATCACTACAATCAATTTTTGAACATTTTCACTGCTCCATAAACACACAAAAATTAGAATAAAAATGAAAATAAAGAACACCCAAAACATTCCATTCCCCTTACCCATCCCCCCATTATTTATTTATCTGTCTTTATTTTCTCACTCTTCTGTCCATACACTGCATAAAGGGAGTGTTAGCCACAAAGCCACACCGTAAAAGCTATATAGTTATACAATCATTTTTAAGAATCAAGGCTACTGGATTACAGTTTAACAGTTTCAGGTATTTCCTTCTAGCTTTTCTATACTCTTAAAACTAAAAGGGGACATCTATACAACGCATGAGAGTTACCTCCAGAATGACCTCTTGATTCTATTTGAAACCTCTCAGCTACTGAAACTTTATTTTGTTTTCATTTCTCTTCCCCATTTTGGTCCAAGAAGGCTTTTTCAATCCCACAATGCCAAGTCCAGGCTCATCCCCTGGAGTCATGTCCCATGTTGCCAGGTAGATTTACACCCTTAGGAGACATGTCCCACATAGAGGGGAAGCAGTGTCGACTTAGAGAGGTCACATCTGAGCAACAAAAGAGGTTCTCTGGGGGTGACTCTTAGGCATAATTATAAGTAGGCTTAGCTTTTCCTTTGCAGGAATAAGTTTCATAAGGTCAAGCCCCAAGATTGAAGGGTTGGCCAATTAAATTAGTAGTCCCCAATGCTTGTGAGAATATCAGGAATTCCCCAGGTGGAGAAGTTTAAAATTTCTACAGTTTAAAATTTCCCCCCAGTCCCTCAAGGGGGCTTTGCAAATGCTTTTTTATTCTCTGTCCAAATTACTCTGGGATGTATCAGGGCATCACACTAACCTGTATAAATCAGCAAGATCTCACTCCCTATTCAAGGTTCCATGTAATTATCGTGTTTGAATAAACTGACCATAGAAGTTAAATTAGATAGTGTGCTACAGAAAATATAAATTTTACACCAAATAAACCTCTCTTCCTTTGGTTTCACACAGAAGTTGACATTTTAAAACACGGTCAATATCATCCTTTACCCTTTGGTCTGATTTGCCTTAGTCTTAAACAGAATAGCTTCATTCATGTCTCCAATTGAAGTCTGATCTCTTTTTCAGCTCTTTTAACAGTTGCTATATGGGGTAATGCTGACTTTCATGGCTGCAGAACTCTAGCTGTGAGTCTCAGGTGTCACACAGATGCCTGAAGTTCCAGGAAACGACCAGATTATACACAAAGAGCTCAGCATCTCAGAACCTAGAAATTAACTGTAACAACTTAGAAATAGGTGTGACTGCTGTAAGAGCTTACAATCTAGGAACCTTTGCAACAGGCCTTCCCCTGATAACCTGTGCTCTCACATTCAATTCCCAGAGTTTGCACGTTGTATTTAGTCTGTATTAGTGAGGCATTGTAATATTTGTTTTTTCATTTCTGGCTTATTTCACTCAGCATACTCAAGTTTCATTCACCTAATATTTGTGCCTCACTCTCCATCATTTTGAAAGACAGTTTGCTGGATACAGAATACTTATTTGGCAATTTTTTGCTTTCATCACTTTAAATCAGTATGTCATCCCACTGACTTCTTGCCTCCATGGTTTTTGATGAAAAACTGGCATTTAATCTTAGTGAGACTCTCATGTATGTGACATGTTTCTTCTCGGGGCTTTCAGAATCCTCTATCTTTTGTATTCAGTAGTTTGATTATAATATTCTGTGGTGTGGATCTATTTGGTTTTATCCTATTTGGAATTTGTTGAGCATCTTGGATGTGTACATTCATATCTTTCATTAAATTTGTGAAGTTTTCATCTATTATTTCTTTGAATATCCTCTCTGCTCCTTTCTCTCTTTTTTTCCTTCTGGGAATCCCACAATGTGTATATTGATATGCTTGTTGGTGGCCATGAGTTCTTCAGATTTTATTCACTTTTCTTCATTCTTTCCTCTTTCTTAGTTTTCTTATCTTCATGTTCACTGATTATTTTTTGTGCTAGTTCCAATCTGCTGTTGTTTGGGGTATTTTAAATATCTTTTGCTATGGTTTTCAGGTGTTTGCTTTTTTCCATCTCTTAATTGAAATTCTCTTCATATTCATCTATTATATTCCTGATTTCCTTTGATTCTTTGTCTGTGTTTTCCTTTAGTTATCTGAGAATATTTAGGACCATTTTGAAAAAGTCTTTGGTATGTCTGAGATGTGGTGTACTTGACAGTCTGTAATATTTTATCTGTTCCTTTCCATGAGCTATCATTTCCTGTTTTTTTTTGTTTTGTTTTGTTTTTGGTATGTTTTGTAATCTCTTGTTGCAGCCGTGACATTTTGAAATTTTAATGTGTTAACTCTGAAATAGACACTGAGACATTTGTTCTTTAAACTTGTATCCAGCTAGTATTATGACAGATTTTCTTGAATGCCAGGAACCAACAGAATCAAAAGAAAACAAACAAAAAGTACAAAACCAATCAAACAACAAGGAAAAAAAACACCTTTTCCAGTGTTTGTAGATTGCCCTTTGCTTGTGTTCTCCTTCAGAACTTAGCCATCCTAACAATGTGCTTAGAGAATAACCTGAGGCAAATGCTTAAGGTCCCATCTGTTTTTTTTTTTCTATGCATACATCTTGTCTTGGGCTTGCACACGTGGTCCGAGGATATCCCCTAGGACCCAAAGCCCCCCTTTCCCTATAAAACTGTTTCCTCACAGTCCCGTGTACTGCACTGTATGTCCCACAGGTAGCAATCCTTTGCCCCAGGCAGTTGTGATTTGACTGTTATCCTACAGCGTTTTGTAAGAGAGCTCTGTGACCTGCACTTACATGCAGGACATGTTCTGAGATGGCAAACCTGCAGTGAAGTCCTTAAGGCCACCACTAGACAGATTGGGAAGACATACATGCACCTACTATGTGCATTGATAGTTACTCCTCTTTCTGGAACTAGGACCTGGGGCCTGCACTAGGAGTGCTAGACGGTTCCATGCTGAGCTGGTGAGGGATAGGGGAGGGACGGGCAAGTGCGCTACATTTTAGGTTGCTTTTTTCTTGATTTAATGCTTTCTCTGTTACTGCAAACTTTTACCCGTATTCTGGAGCTTTGAGAAGTTGGTACTGCCGGAACTTGTTTGTTGTTTAAACCTTCTGTGGAGGAGCAGAGCTCTGGAATAACTCATTCCGCCATCTTGATCCCACTTGTCACAACTACTACAGTCACCATAAAATCTAATGAAGTTGAACCTGTTACAGAGTCTTTCTTCTTCTGAACCATGCTCAAAATTCAACTTCTAAGTTACTTGGTAATTGGTCAGGATATTGCCACCTCCAGTATCCAAAGATGCTCACTAGGCATTGTGCCTCTTTCTTAGAGATAGGAAAGTCACAGCAATTTGTCCTCCTTTGAAAGTATATCTTGTCAGACTACTTGACCCTTAGACATGGCAAAAAGGTGATTTACCATTTTGTATATATTATGCCCCCCAGAAAAAACCATGTTCTTTGATGCAGTCTTGTAGGGGCAGACTTATTAGTGTTGATTAAATTGGAACGTTTGGATTAGGTGGTTTCCATGGAGATGCGCCTCACCCAACTGTGGGTGATAACTCTGATTGGATTTAGTGTGGTCCTTGATTAGTTCATTAGAGCACTATATAAACTCAGACAGAAGGAGCTAGCTTGCCACAGCCAAGAGGGACACTTTGAAGACCGCACAGGAGCTGAGAGAGGAGCTGCAGATGAGAGACAGTTTGAAGACAGCTGTTGAGAGCAGACTATTGCTCTGGAGAAGCTAAGAGAGGACAAACACCCCGAGAGCAACTAAGAGTGATGTTTTTGAGGAACTGCAGCCTAGAGAGGAACATCCTGGGAGAAAGCCATTTGGAAGCCAGAACTTGGGGGCAGTCACCAGCCACAAGCCTTCCTAGCTAACAGAGGTTTTTTGGACACCATTGGCCATCCTCCAGTGAAGGTACCTGATTGTTGATGACTTACCTTACTTTATGGCCTTAAGACTGTAACTTTGTAACCAAATAAACACCCTTTATACAAGCCGATCTGTTTCTGGTGTTTTGCGAAAAGGCAGCATTAGCAAACTGGAACAGGTGGCAAGGCTCTGATTTTTTTTGAAATTTATTTTTACTTCCTGGCATACATGTTTCTTGCTATAGTGCTAGAGTGGTTGCTACTTTCTGCCCACCAGATCCAATTTGAATAATGTTATCAACTTAATATAGAACATAACTTAATATAGAACTAAGTGGAATGTGATATATTCTGGAATGGAGAGTTGATGAAGATTTCTACAGACTAGAGTATGATAGAGGGCTGGAGTTCATATAACTTTGAGGTGGGGCAGTGAAGGGGTATTGCTGACTCTGCCAGCTGAAAGAAACTTTCTGGTAGTCTTTATAAATGGTATAAAGAAATATCTTCAGGTGCCAGGAAATGTGCTGATTTGCTTCAGCAGCGAAACTACATCTTTAATTGCAGCTGCAATTGTAGGAACTATGTGATTATACTTACGGTTATTCGCTGTCATTTTCTAAGATCCATTTGTATTCTGCATAGGCCACATTGGTGAGTTGAATGGTGATGTTGTAGGAATCACCAACCCCTTATCTTTCAAGTCCTTAACAGAGGCACTAATCCTTACATTCCCTCTAGGAATGTGAAACTACTTTTGATTTACTATTTTGTAGGTAAAGTTATACTGACTTTCTCCTTTCTTACAAGTTTTTTCCTTGTAATATCCCTCACTCCTTGAGTAAAGCAACCATTGCAGAGATTTTACCAATTGCTGTGTTTTTCTATTCTAATTCTGTATACCAGTCTGGGAAAAGAATCATTCAGGTACCTAATGGTTGAAAGCCACTACTTTCTTTTGTGTTGATTTAAGTTCTTGTGATACCCAGAATAGAGCTTTTCTGCTTATACAAATTAGATAAGATTAAGTGGGCTGTCCATCATTTTAGTCCTAGGAACATCATGATCAATTAGCCAATGCCAAAGATCTTTATGGGTCAAACCATTTTGATGATCACTTTGGCTTCACTACCCACTGTGATAGCCATGTCCCCTTTGTCTCTGGAAGGTTAAGTGCCACTACTTGGCCTGTGAGATCCCATCATTATTGTTAAATTCAGGGAACCAAGCTTGATGGCATCATTTTCCACTGTTATTCTTGGCCTTTTAGCAATACAAAACTCACAAAGGATGCTGGGGTTCCCCTCACCAAGGTATTTCCTAAGTCTTGGTGAAGTGAGTGTTTTTTGGACCATCCCAAGGTGGCAGAGTGGGTGAGCAGGATTTACATAATATATCCTCTCCATATGTTAGAAAAGTTATATGCCATTTTCCTTAAAACTCTGGAATTGGCACCAGTGTTTGCAAGATAATAAAGATGCTTATTTTGACCTCAATGGATTAGAAGAGTTAACATACAGAATATGGACTGAATTTGTAAAGTCTGACTACCAACAAATATGTTTATATCTAGTGCTTTTAGAATGAAAAAGGGATTATCTGTAGTCATCAATATATATTAAATGTTTGGTTTCATAGGTGAAATAAAATCATTTTAATGTTTTTTTTTTCACTAGGTAACAGGAAATTAACATTAAACAGTGGTTTATTTTTTCTAACTGTTCTGAAGATACACATGACTACTCATGTTCTATAACAGATACCTTTTTAAAAACATACAATAGCCCATTCTTATATTATTTCTCCGTATTTCTTTTTCTTTTTTTTTTTTTTTTAACTTTCCCTTCTTTTTTAAATCAACTGTATGAAAAAAAAAGTTAAAAAGAAAACAAACATACAATAAAAGAACATTTCAAAGAGACCATAACAAGGGAGTAAGAAAAAGACAACTAACCTAAGATAACTGCTTAACTTCCAACATGTTCCTACTTTACCCCAAGAAAGTTACATAATATAGCAACATTTCCGTGAACTTGTTCCTACTACAACCATCAGAAATTAACAGACCATAGTCATTTCTGGGCATCCCCAGAACGTTAAATAGCTTATCTGTTCTTCCTGGATTATTGTTCCCCCTTCCTTAATTGCTCTCTACTGCTAGTTCCCCTACATTCTACATTATAAACCATTTGTTTTACATTTTTCAAAGTTCACATTAGTGGTAGCATATAATATTTCTCTTTTTGTGCCTGGCTTATTTCGCTCAGCATTATGTCTTCAAGGTTCATCCATGTTGTCATATGTTTCACCAGATCGTTCCTTCTTACTGCCGCGTAGTATTCCATCGTGTGTATATACCACATTTTATTTATCCACTCATCTGTTGAAGGACATTTGGGTTGTTTCCATCTCTTGGCAATTGTGAATAATGCTGCTATGAACATTGGCGTGCAGATATCTGTTCGTGTCACTGCTTTCCGATCTTCCGGGTATATACCGAGAAGTGCAATCGCTGGATCGAATGGTAGCTCTATATCTAGTTTTCTAAGGAACTGCCAGACTGACTTCCAGAGTGGCTGAACCATTATACAGTCCCACCAACAATGAATAAGAGTTCCAATTTCTCCACATCCCCTCCAGCATTTGTAGTTTCCTGTTTGTTTAATGGCAGCCATTCTAATCGGTGTTAGATGGTATCTCATTGTGGTCTTAATTTGCATCTCTCTAATAGCTAGTGAAGCTGAACATTTTTTCATGTGTTTCTTGGCCATTTGTATTTCCTCTTCAGAGAACTGTCTTTTCATATCTTTTGCCCATTTTATAATTGGGCTGTCTGTACTATTGTCATTGAGTTGTAGGATTTCTTTGTATATGCAAGATATCAGTCTTTTGTCAGATACATGGTTTCCAAAAATTTTTTCCCATTGAGTTGGCTGCCTCTTTACCTTTTTGAGAAATTCCTTTGAGGTGCAGAAACTTCTAAGCTTGAGGAGTTCCCATTTATCTATTTTCTCTTTTGTTGCTTGTGCTTTGGGTGTAAAGTCTAGGAAGTGGCCTCCTAATACTAGGTCTTGAAGATGTTTTCCTACATTATCTTCTAGGAGTTTTATGGTACTTTCTTTTATATTGAGATCTTTGGTCCATTTTGAGTTAATTTTTGTGTAGGGGGTGAGGTAGGGGTCCTCTTTCATTCTTTTGGATATGGATATCCAACTCTCCCAGCCCCATTTGTTGAAAAGACCATTATGGCTCAGTTCGGTGACTTTGGGGGCCTTATCGAAGATCAGTCGGCCATAGATCTGAGGGTCTATCTCTGAATTCTCGATTCGATTCCATTGATCTATATGTCTATCTTTGTGCCAGTACCATGCTGTCTTGGCAACTGTGGCTTTATAATAAGCTTCAAAGTCAGGGAGTGTAAGTCCTCCCACTTTGTTTTTCTTTTTTAGAGTGTCTTTAGCAATTCGAGGCATCTTCCCTTTCCAAATAAATTTGATAACTAGCTTTTCCAAGTCTGCAAAGTAGGTTGTTGGAATTTTGATTGGGATTGCATTGAATCTGTAGATGAGTTTGGGTAGAATTGACATCTTAATGACATTTAGCCTTCCTATCCATGAACATGGAATATTTTTCCATCTTTTAAGGTCCCCTTCTATTTCTTTTAGTAGAGTTATGTAGTTTTCTTTGTATAGGTCTTTTACATCTTTGGTTAAGTTGATTCCTAGGTACTTGATTTTTTTAGTTGCTATTGAAAATGGTATCTTTTTCTTGAGTGTCTCTTCAGTTTGTTCATTTCTAGCATATAGAAACATTACTGACTTATGTGCATTAATCTTGTATCCCGCTACTTTGCTAAATTTGTTTATTAGCTCTAGTAGGTGTATCGTTGATTTCTCAGGATTTTCTAGATATAAGATCATATCATCTGCAAACAATGACAGTTTTACTTCTTCTTTTCCAATTTGGATGCCTTTTATTTCTTTGTCTTGCCGGATTGCCCTGGCTAGCACTTCCAGCACAATGTTGAATAACAGTGGTGACAGCGGGCATCCTTGTCTTGTTCCTGATCATATTTCTTAATAATTTTCCCCTTTTGTGGTTTTTGTAGGAGACTGAAATAGATGTTTTAGAAGGTGGAGGAGATAGACTTATTTCATTATTGCAGTTCACTGTTTCTGCTGCATGTTTCTGAGGTTATAACACGAGTTTGGGAAACTGTGGTATATGTGAATCATGTAAAAATATTTAGTTTTTGTGCTTGGCTGAAAGGAAACATTTAAACAGAATATCTGGAACTTTTTCTTCTACCCCAGCCCCTCCTGTTGGGGTACTAATTCAATGAAAAGATTTACTAAGTAAACATGAGTCGAAACCTACTTAAGAGTGAGAGGAAGAGATAACAGGCTGAAAGTATAGGTGGAGTCCATGTACAGAGACACGTGTAGTTTAGGGAGAGGGAGAGAGAGACTCAGAAGATTTTGAGTTGGGTGTTGTTGAAATGTAAATTGTTCCTTACAAATGCTGTTCTTTATTTGTACTGTACCCTTTGAAAAACCAGTTATGACCACTGTTCAACCTATTTGACTGCTCTTTATCTTTGAGCTTTTAAACCTTCCTCTAAGAAGATAGCTTTAATAGCCATCTTTTGTGAGGCCATAGTACAGTGATTAAACTATTATTAGTTTAAATCAAATCAGTCTTGTAGGTTCTGGATCCAGAGGGACCTTTTTATAATTTTTAAAAATTTTGTTATGTCAGAGGACCAGTAAGTATTTCTTTATGTAATGGCTGTGGATGGGAACATAAAGCATACTTTGTATGTCAACTGAGCATTATTGTATAAACATTTTCAGGCAAAAAATTTTTGTTTTGAAAGAATGTAAGAATGTTCATGGGTCAGCAAGGAGAGGACATTTTGTCCCCTTATCCCCAATACTCACATTAAGATGATTTTAGTCTTCTGAATTTCTAAGAGGAAGTTTTCTCCCTTATTGTAAAAGCTAGGATATTTCCTGAGTGTCCTTGAATGATTTATTCATAGCCTAAGTGTGTAGTAGCAAAAGAAAAGAATTATGCATACATTTTTTATATTGTGCAAGAGAGCAATTTTAAAATAATATATTTGGTAAGACCCTTAACAAATTTTTTAATGAGTTGGCTTTCCAGCTCCTAGTCGTTTCAGTGAGCATGGTCTCCTCCATTATCATGGCTCAGAGCACTGTTTTTTAATCCCCGCCCCCAACTTGGATATGTGTGGTTCTCACATCACTTTTGGTTTTTAAGTTAAATACTTGTATCCTGTTTAAGTATGTCTATCTTGTGCCTATACTTAAGACAGTGTTAAAATTATATTTTGAAAAATGTCACGTTTTACCCAAAAGTAAAATACTGCATATCATCATATTCTGAGATGAATAAAAGTGGCCCATCATAGCTATTTATTATTTTCCCCTTCCTTCCTTTCTCTCTTCTTTCTTTCCCTTTATTATTGTCTTCTTTCCCCCATACTCCCAAAAATTCCAGTAATTGAACACTTGAAGAATGGATGAATGCTCTCATGTAATTATTTGTTTAGTGTCTCCCTCCCATTAGATTGGGGGAAGCTCTGTGAGGACAGAGATCAAACCAATCTTATTCACCTCTTTATGCGTAATACCTAGGATTAGTACATAGTAGGAATTCAGTAAATTTGTTGAATGAATGAATAATAAAACATATCTTGTGAATGCTTCTTTTAAAAATTACCTTGATGGAAAATGTCTTTTTTATCTATTGAAATATTTACATTATAAAATGGAATGGGGAGAAATTATAATAGAAATAGAAAAATATTTTCAATAAAAATGTTTTCAATAAAAACCAATTTTGCTACTTGTTTTTTAACATTTGAAGAGCAGTGCAAAAAGTAATCAATTTAAAGTGGTTTTGGAAACTAAACTTTTGATTATTTTGGATTGATATTTTGAACTATATTTGACCATGTGACTCTGATTAGCTCAATTAACTTATGTTCCAACTAAATTAAAATTGTTTGAAGGCATAATATGGAAGTACACATATTTTTACAATGAGTATCAGTTTTAAGGGTTTTAATTGAAACATGATGTGGGCCTGTGTATAAAAATAATATTTTTATTATTTATTTTGAGCTGTAACTTGAGAATTTTAAGTATTGAAGAAAATTTCCAAGCATAACAGAAAAGTATATGCTCTTGGGTTCAAAAGTTATTATTTAAGCAAAATAGTTTATTATAAAAGGTCTGACTGATCAGAAACACAAGGATCAAAGTAAATGTATGTAACTCCCTGAAACAATGTTCATATAGACCATTCTGTTAATTGTGGATAACAGGTGCATACCAACAGTTCAGTTATTTAGTAGATAGAAAAAAAAGAGAAACAACTAACTACTGTCTACGTTGTGGACCTCCTTAATGTAGAATGCCAAAAATTTGAACTCAATATATTATTAACTTTATTTTGGCCACTTGTTTAGAAAGGCTATTAATATTTGGCCATGTAACAGTATACTTTGGAGAATAAAATTCTACTCAGTGTTTCATGTTTTTTCAGCTCTGCTTAATTGTAATATTTTTATTACTGTTTGCTTAGCTTTTGTCTCCTTGTGACTTTAAGGGCTTTATTTTTATCCTATATTTTTCTTTAGGTACCCACAAGGACAAAGATAAACCTCCCAGCTTCTCTGTTGTCCTTGAGACTTTGAGGCGTACCTTGACAGATTACCAGAACAAGCTGGAAGATGCATCTAATGAGGTAAAACTTGTACTGTTTGGCTCCACACATATAGCCTTCAGCCTACAGCAGTATGTATCCCTTGCATGCTACAAAGGTCAAAAAGATTGGAGATGTTGAATTGACAGCTTCACAGACACAAAAATTATAAATTTCTGTTGCTGTTCTTCCTTTAAGAGTGGCTTAAAGTCGCGTCTCACTTATGTTTTTGTAATTCTTTCAGCCACACTACTATTTTCAAAGTTAAAAAAATGCTGTCACTTCTTGGTCTTCATAATTTATCAATTTTAATTTTATAAAAAAGCTATTCAGGTTAAGTTAATGTTAAATGTTAATATGTTTTTATGGCATTTGCAATAGTTAGGTTTTGTCACTGTTTTAAGTTTAAGATTTTTATAAATTGTGAGTCTTAATAAAAAAATTTAAAAAGTCATTGAAGAAAAACGATATCAGTTTTCATCCTTTAAAGGGAATAAAGTGTTGTTAGAGGTTTTTAAAAACAAATCTGTATCATCTAGCCTGGGATTTTTTGGTTTGCTGATTGAAAAATCTCATGCTTCTATTTATCATCTCATTTGTATTGTATATTGTATAGATTGATATGGGTATTAAAATGTTTTATGAATTTGTGCTTTAAAAATAAGAGTTTGTTTAGTTGCATCTTGTCAGATTAGTGCCTATGAAGTAATTACATTAAATACAATTAGTTAATGAAACAATGAACAGATTGTTTGAACCAAAGACAAACTACGTAATTTGTTTTTTTTTCTTTTTTATAATACAAAAGGCCATAAAATCTTTACATTTCACACTCGAAAAGACATTTATTTTACTTTAGTTTACTAAAGTGAACAAAGAAGAAAAGTGAGTTACCTGAATGCCCTCTGTGATTGTTCAGAAGGCACAAAAGAAAATGACCGTTGAAATTATTAAATTTCTATAAAGAACAAATCTTGCTAAGTCTTTCCCAGTGAGACAAGACAACCTGTATTGTTAGTAGTTTATGAAACTCTTCTGAGGCCTAGGTCTGGAAGCTGCAGGATAACTAGGAACATATTACCCACAGCGAATTGTTATTTGGGAGGATGAATGTCACATGATCCTCAGCACAGTTGAAAAGTCGACTCAGCAGGCTTTGGCTTAGTAATGCGCTTTGTTGTGAACCAGTGCCAGAGACAGCAGTGGGGAAACCAAGGGGGTGGCTGCAAAGAAAGCAAAAAGAGCAGTCTGACAGAAAGAAGAATGAACTGTCAAAGAAAATAAATCACAAGCAGCGCAGGACCAACTGATGACCTGCCACAAGCCTTCCCAGTAGGACTGCATGTGACTGACCCTGAAGTTGTCATATGGAGTGTGAGACCAGTGAATACCCTCATGATGTATAGAAAGAATAGTTTTCTGTTCTGTCTTTTTTTTCTTTCCTTATAGATGCCACTGCTTCTGGCATTTTGGTCCAGTAGGATTTTAAGAATAAAATTATATTTGTTTACAGTAAGAATGAAATCCCTTATCCAGACATCTAGTAATAATATAATAACATCACTGACATTTTAAGCTTGAATGCTTTCTTTTCATTTTAGCCATGTGAACTTGTGATAGAAGCTACACAGCAGTTAAGTAAAAGGAATAATTTAAGACATTATTATTGAAAAATTAGTGTTTACGTTATTGTGTAAAAAAACTTGTAAGGATTAGCTTTTGAGTTACCCTCTCTTAAAAATGGTAAAAAAGTTATATTTTATCTCAACAGCTAAATGATGCTAAGGAAAAGTCATCTAGTGAACTTGATTCTACTAAACAGAAGCTAGAGACACATACTAAAAATATAAAGGTATTATGATTTAGAGTAACTTTTTTCTCTTATGTTGAGAAATAAAGAACTATGTTTCTAGAGAGATATCTGAAAATATAGCTTCCATTTTTTCTTAAATATATTTGGATGCAATTTAATTCTTTTATTGCTGATAAAAGTAACAAGAATTTTTTTTTAATGAAACTTGATTGCAAAGTGTTTCGGTTTAAGGAAAAATTCATTTCCCAGATTTAATTATAATGTCATAAATGTATAAAATGACTTAATATTTAATTTCCAGCCTTAAATACATCTTAAAAATATTTTGCATATGCATATCAGTATTTGGAATCAGTTTTCATCAATTTTCGGGTGGAGCTATTGTTTTAGTATATCATGCCTGATAATGGCTGAGACCACACCTGGCCAAAGTCCAGGACACCAGTTTATTTTCTGGACTGGTTTTATGTACTACATCTTTGCAAAATTATACTGTGGCAACTTCAGAGATGCACAGTATTGTTGGAATTTTTTTTGTGTTGGTTTATGTTGATTTTGTCATGGATACACTTTAATAGAATTTGTTAAGCTTAAGTAATAAATAATTCAGCAGATTTTTATGCTGCTTATTTGAGATTTCTTTTAGTATTTGGAATGACATTAGAAAGAAAGTGTTTTTATAGTTAATGTAAAAGATTTATTTTAAAAATGTTATTTAAATGTTATTTAAAATAATTGAGCTACCAAGTTATTTTTTCATAATGAGTTGAAAGGAAAACTCCATTTTAAAATCTTTTTGAAATAAGACATCTTATTAACATTTTATGTAAGTGTTAAAATATAACAAATTTTCTTATTTTTTAGCTAAACTATGCACTTGGAAAATATAATTAAATGTAATACTTTAATGTTTACCATTACTAGCAAATGCTTGCCTTTAAGATTTTTTTATGTTAAAGCTTTGAAATTCTTCTTTATGTATTTTATATTCACCCCCCTGCCCCACCCCCACTGCCTGTTATTGACCAGACTTCCTACAATGCCTTTATTTGGTGCCTCTGACAGGACCTTCAGGACAAACTGGCTGATGTCAATAAAGAGTTAAGTCATTTACGCACTAAATGTGCAGACAGAGAGGCTTTAATAAGCACTTTAAAAATGGAACTACAAAATGTGCTGCACTGTTGGGAGAAAGAAAAGGCACGAGCAGCCCAATCTGAAAGTGATCTCCAGAAGCTTTCCCAGGCTTTCCATAAGGATACTGAGGTATTACCTGAGACAAAATGACTGTCAAGAAAGACCTTTCACTAATCTTGGTTTATACATCAAGTGACTATTTTTACCCTTATTTGATTCAATTAAAAAAAATTGTTATGAGTATTTGGAAATATTCATGACAACTGCAAAATCAGTGACTCTACTGCTTTTGTTTTATCTTGTTTTGTGATTTAACCTTTCTGTCAGTTCTACAGCTAATTTTGACTGTTGTAGAAAATCAAATCTCATGAAGGTATGTTCCTAGCAGTCCTTTGAAGGTTTGTCTATTTGCCAATGATGAAATTATTTTTTATTTCACTATTTCAGTAGCTTGGTATGGTGGAGAGAGTATGATTTTTGCAATTAAGAAGCCTTGGACTTGGATCATGGTGCTTCTATTTACAAACTTCGTCTCTTCAAATCTTAGTTTCCCTATTTGTAAAACAGGAATATCTGCTTTAATAGAAAGTCTTCTTACTCTTTATGATCATGGGATGTTAACAGAAATTTAGAAAAGCGGAAGTCCCACAAAATTAAAACTTTTCACTGGGATCATCTGGAGAGTTGCTTATCCATTTGTATTTATTAATAACTTCTTAAAATATTATGATAAAACTTTCACAATTTGTGTGAACCTATGTGAATAGAATGGTTACTTATGTTTTCTTTTATCCATGGAATATAGAACAAGTCTAGCTAGTGTGGAACTGGTTTATCTGAGTTGTCTTGCATATTGTGTTCATTACTCCAATAAATATGAACGCTAATGCCAAGAGAGTAAGGAAACATTCTTTCCACCCTTATTACAGGCTGGGATTTAAATTGTGTCCACATGAAGGAGTTGGAATTGTTCTACACATCAGAGAATCATTAAAGTTAAGGAAACTAGAAGCCTGACTGTTGTAAAGTCAGCATGTCTACAGCGTTGTGGTTGGCTTCAACATGTGTGAATTGATTTTGGGTCTTAGGATTCTTTTTTTCATGCCAAATGGATGATTATCATGCTTGGTTTATCACAGTCCAACCAAAAAGGATATAATGGCTACAAAACGAATTATCCTTGGGGATGAGCTCAATCATCTGGTGAAATGTGGAGGGAGAAAGATTTTAGTGCCTGAATATTACATTTGGTTACTTACGTTTAATAAGGTTTTTAACATCTCAACCTGTTTGAAGAATGCAAAAACCGTCTTTAACTGCTTATGAAAGGAAAAGGCATAGAATATTTATGAAGCCTCTTCTGATTTTGTAACTCATTTGTGGTTGTAACTACATGTTCAAATTTCTTGGTTTTTAAATTATTGTATTTGGAAAAAAGTAAGGCTGTATATAACATGAATAAAATATATGTATTTTGATGTATATTGGAAAACTCCCTAGAATTTCTACTTATAAAATTTTTGCATATGCTATAATTAGTTTTTCTTACTTAGAAGATTAGAATTTGTTTTTTTTTTTTTCCTCTCTTGTATTTTCTTCTTTTAAAATTTAGTTATCTTTTCCTGCTCATCTGTTAAAAAATCTTTAGGGAACTCATTTTATCTACACAAAATGCTCACTTTACAGTTTCACTATTACGTTTGAGGTCAATGCTTTGGAACTTACCGAAGTGTCTTGAAACAGAACCTTATAAAGAGAGCCATTTGGCATTTTAGTAAGTAAACCCTCCTTTGTGTTCAAAACAGATGAGTTTTTGTTTTGTTTTGTTTTGTTTTTTTTACTGAATTCTACATTATAGTGTTTCTAGGTCATTCATTCATTTAGCAATGAACGGTTTATTTATTGCAAGAGCAATATGACTTAAAGGGCTTTTAAAATATATTTGTATTTGGACATTTTGAAAGTATGTGTTGGGCAACCATGTCCATTTTCTTTTTTTCCCATTTCTTTGTAATATTTAAACACAAATGCCCAGTGTGCCAAATGCTATGTGAACTTATAAGGAGGGAAAACCAATGAGTCCATCCTCCATATCTTTGATAACATAGTCTGCTTTGCCTAGGGGCTTGCAATAGATTTCCTATATGTGGTGAGCAAACTGGAATCTCTGGAGGAGGAGTAATTGTTTACAAGTAAAGTATGGAGATTGGTAAAATTTTTTCTTTGACAGAGTCAAATAACACTCTTCTCTTTTTTTGACTTAAATAACATCTGTTTTGGCAAATGTAATATGAAATAGAATCACTGTGCTGACTTACAGATAGAAGGGACTAGAAATGACTAGACCAGTTACGTTGTGTTAGAGCTGAAGAAGCCGAGGTCTGGATGGCTGCTTGCTCAGATCACATGCTCATCAGTAGCTGAGCTGGGTCAGAATCCTGGTCCTCTGGCTTCTAGATTTCAGATTTCATTTTTGAATACCATGTGCAAGCAAATACAAATATTCTATCTGATGCTTAGTTTTGAAAGTAAAAAATGTCATCGAAATGACAATATTCTGAGACTTGAATATTTTAATTATTTTACAGGTTTTGGAAATAAATTCTTCAGCATGTTATATTATGTGTTTTACTTCTTAAAATGTTTTATGCTGGATTTGATTTCTCTTTTTTCCTCACAGGAGAAGCTAACCTTTCTTCATACCTTGTATCAGCACTTGGTAGCAGGATGTGTTCTCATAAAACAACCAGAAGGCATGCTGGATAAATTCTCTTGGTCTGAGCTTTGCGCAGTGTTGCAGGAGAATGTTGATGCTCTGATCGCAGACCTGAACAGGGCTAATGAGAAGGTAACTGTCCTCAGGCACCCGATACCTCTATTAAATTCAGTGACATTTGTCCACATCACAGTATCATTAAGAGGGGCTGACATTCATCTTATTTCAAAAAGAATTTGGATGTTAATAATTCAATACCATTAATTATGGCTTGTCTACAACTCAGTTTGATGCCATTGCTATGGGCATGTAAATGTGACTGAAGTCTGTATGAAGTCTCTAAGCTCCACTTTCTGTGCAGGACATGCTAATACTACTAGCCAGTATTAGCCACAGGGACCTAATTAAAAGAAAATAAATTAATCTTACTGATGAAGCAATTCAAAGAACTTAGTCATTTACATTAATAAACCAACTCTTTATCTTAGCATAAAATTGAAAAAAGATACAGTTATTCAAAAACATGTTCTTAAAATTCTTGGCTTAGAAATTATGAGGTGTTATATTAAAAGGTACTTAAAAATTTTTAATTATATGTTTATGACTTGTTTCTTGGAATGTAACAAACTATACATTACAAAACCTCTTCCATGCTTTAGTATGTAAGAAATATATTTTGCAAGAGAAAACTGTAGACTTTTATAGTTACTTACCATTTCACACGTCTAGGAATTCAGTCTTTCCGAAAAATATTTTTAAAACCTTCTTTTGGTTATGGTAAATTAAACTGATGTAGCAGACCAACATATGCTACCACTGAAGATACTAATTTTTATCCTGGATCTATTGAACTGGTCAGAACTATGTTTATGTGTTCTAGTTTCCAGGTCTTGGTTACATTGACATTTTTTCTTAAGACACAGGAAGAGGAAAACTGTTCCGTAAGGTTTTTTTCACCTGTTGAGGTAATGAAACAGCATGTTGGCCCAATTTCAGGATGAAATTTCTTATTACTGAACATTTTACCTTGGTCTGACACAACCACAGGCACTGAAGAATAGGATTGAGGGTTTGAGGAAAAAAATTTGTGGGAAGCATAGAGTCTGTTCATGATTGTGGATGTATGTATAAAGGGTTTGAAAATTTTGTTCATGAGTGTGGATATGTGTACAAAGGGTTTTAAAATTATGGATAATTAAAATGTGTGTGTATGCTTAACCCTCTGAGATGACATTATGTTTTTAATAGTTTTTCATAGTTTCAGGATATCATTAATGGAAACATGTTAGAAGATGAGGATTTTTCTTTCAGTGTTTTGAATGTGAAATAAAAGTTGGTTGGAACATTGTGCTTTGTTATATGTAAAATGTTTGCAGATTTGTAAATCTCATTTATACACTTCATTTCTCATTGAAATTGCCAAGTAGCTTGATCTTTGTTTCCATAAATAAGAATACTTTTCTTAATCATCCCAGTAAATTTGCTTATAGAATGAGTAACTTGATTAGAAAGAGAAGAGTAAAAAATTGTTGTCTGAGTATGCAAATGGCCCCATTTTTTCTAAAATCTGATGATTTAAGTTGCTATTTCGTGTCTCAATTTCTATATTTACATTTTAACTTAAAATTTTTATATGATCTTGAGGAATAAAATATAAGAGAAAAATTTTGCTTTCTTTTTTGTGAGGGGCTAATGCAAAGAAATGAATATTCTGTGTTTCATTCCCCCATTTAGATAAGTCATCTGGAATATATTTGTAAAAACAAGTCTGACACAATGAGAGAGCTTCAGCAGACTCAGGAAGACACTTTTAACAAAGTGGCAGAGCAGATCAAAGCTCAAGAGAGCTGCTGGCAGAAACAAAAGAAGGAACTGGAGCTGCAGTATTCTGAACTCCTCCTGGAGGTACAGAAGAGGGCACAGGTATGCTACCTCTACAAATAGCTTTTTAAAAAATGATATACCCAAGCTTTAAATATTTCATGTGTTTTCTTTAATAACCAAAACAATTTAAAACTACTTGAGAACCACATAGCTCTTATTTAACAATACATACATGAACATGCAAATATACACCCATATATAAATTGAAGGACGTGTTTGTTATGTGTGTGTGTGTGTGCTAAAGATTGTCTTTCATGTAAGTTTGGAAGTATATGAGTTTCTATTTAAAACATGATAGAATGCATTCATTACTCAAATAACTGTTAAAATTGTATTTCCTTTTTAAAATAAACATTTAAAAGATTTAGTACAATATTTGTCAGGTTTAGGGTAGGAATCTTTTTATCCAGTTTACTCTATTCAGGGTGTTCCTACGTGAACCATCATTTTGTTTCATTTGTGGCTGAAATTTGACATACCTGCTGACATAGGAACTAGAGTCATAGTTGCAGGCCCTTTAGCAAAATAATTTACTGCGAGATGAATTGTCTTCTGGGTTGGATTTGATTGAAAACAGAATCATATTTTTTCATATACAAGCTATTGTCAATATTATTTATACTGTTAACTGCTATCCCTGGCCAATTGGCAATAACAGAATGATAATGTATTCTTTTTAGTATTGAATTGAATAATGGATCATTTTTGTTCCCAAGATAGGATACTCAGGAATCAGAAGGTGACATGTTTTTTCCATAGTTGATTTACTATTTCACCTCTTTCTTTGGTCCATTCATGCTTGTATTAAGTCTGATTTAAAAAACAAACAAAAACAACCTATAGTTTTTTGTTTGCCAATAACAGGTTACAGATTGCATGAAATCAGACCATTCTCTTTTTCCAAACTTAATGACTACTACAGAGACTTGAATGAGTGAATGTACTCTGTAAAAGTAGCCATTTTTTCACTATATGTGGGGTACTTTATAAATGCTCTGTATTTCTACTATTGAAGTAAAAGACTCAAACAGTTTATTTTATATTAATTTTTTTTATTGAGGAATAGTGACATACATTGAAGCATACAGATCTTAAGTGTACAATTTAGTGGTTTTTAAATGTAAATACCTATGTAGTCATCACCTCACATAAGAATTAGAACATTTTCATCACCTCAGAAAGTTTGCTTATGTCCTCTTCCAGTCAATTTCCACTCCCCACAGGTAACCACTGTTCTGATTCCTATCACCATAGATTAGTTTTGTCTCTCTGTGAATTTCATATACATGGAATCATTCAGTATAGTCTTTAGTATATGGATTATTTCACTGAAATAGTGTTTTTGATGTTCATCCATGTTGCATGTATTCAGCAGTTCATTCTTTTCTATGGTTGAGTAGTATTCCATTTTATAACTACACCACAACTTTTTTATCCATTCTTAAGTTGATGGATATTTGGGTTGTTTACAGTTTTTGGCTATTATAAATGGAATTGCTACAAAAATTATTGTACAAGTCTTTTGCAGACATGTGTTTTCATTTCTTTTGGCTAGCCTCTAAGAATGCAATTGCTGGGTCATAGGATAGGTCTATGTTTATAAAAAACTGTTGAAGTTTTTGTACAAAATGGTTGTTTTTTTCCAAAATGGAAAAACTTTTTTCTAAAGTTTTTTTTTCCAAAATGGTTCCAAAATCATTTTATACTCCCACTAGCAATGTTTGGGAGTTCTAGTTGTTCTGAATCCTCTTGCAACATCAGGTATTTCCATTCTTTTTAATTTAATAATCCTAATGGTTTTAAAACGGTATTCCATTGTGGTTTTAATTCACATTTTCCTGGTGACTATGATGTTGAGCACTTTCCATATTCTTACTGACTATTCATATATCTTCTTCTGTGAAGTGTCTCTTCAAGTGTTTTTCACCATTTAAAAAATTGGATTGTGTGTATTTTTGTTATTGATTACTAAGAGTTCTTCATATAGTCTGGATTCAAGTCCTTTGACCTATATGTGTATCATAGATATTTTCTCCCAATCTCTGGCTTACCTTTTCTTTTTTTAATATGTCTTATGAGGAGAAGTTTCAAAATTTTAGTCCAATTTATAAATATTTTCTTCTTTAGTTACTTTTATGTGCTAAGAAATCTTTATGTAGCCCAAGATTGTATATATAATCTCATATGGTTTCTTCTAGGGATTTTATAGTTTTAGCTTTTGTGTTTAGGTATATGATCCATCTCAAATTATTTTTGTTTGTGATGTTAGCTAGAGGCAGAGAGTCATTATGCCTTTTACATGTTATTGTTCTCACTCCATTTGTTGAAAAAATTCACTTTCTTCATTGAATAGCCTTGGTTCCTTTATAAAAACCAATTGGACAATCAATTCAAGATGGCAGATTAGGAGAGTGAGAGCAAAAGACTTCTCCGTGAAGAACACTAGGTAAAAGAAAGTCCTCCAGAATACCAGTTCCAGCATTGCATTGGCTGGGCAAGGTCTGCTAAATCCACAGGGACTGTGCACTTAGTGAAACCAAGACTCTGGGCTCAGAAACGAGTGAGTGAGGCTGCTGGGGAAACAGCAGCCACACTGTGGTTGGGAGAAACTGGGGGTCAGCATTTGGAGATGGATTAGTTTAAAAACCCCAAAAGCAGCTGTGGGTGGCAGCGAGAGCCATGCAGTCAAGCGTGGTGGAGAGTGCCTTCCACACCCTAGGCTCTCAACTCAGTATCTGGCATGGACAATAGCCTTTGCACACCTGCAGCTAATTGTCCCAGAGCTAGGAAGGCGGAGGTCCACAGAAGGAAGAAATTACCATGCCTCATACAGCCATTTTCTCAGCAGGCTGGGAATGCTCCTGGCATGGTGACATGGCCCAGAGCTTCCCTAGGGGACTGCGCTTGCCTGTGACTTGAGCAGTCTTCACAGACTGAGGGCACAGCTTGGAGGTGGGGTCCCACATGGAAGTCCCAAGGGACCTACACCAGTCCCAGGGACTTGTGGGCCCACAGCAGAGAGAGACTGTGGGGAGTCTGAGCTGAAGGGTTGGGCTCATGCAACAGCTTTATGTCTACAAGAACAGCTGAGAGATTTGAGTTTTAAAGCTGTCTTCCCTCCCTAACTGCACAGGGCACACCCCCCACCTTCAGGGCTTGTTGCACCAACTATGCATGGAAATGTGGTGCACTGTCTGGACCCTCACAAGATTCAAACCTCCACTCGCTGCATAGATGAAGTTGGGGAGAACTGGCTTGAGGGTAATAGGTGGCTCGGGGGTGCCACCTGCTGGTAAGTGCACTCCACCAAGCTGCAGCTCTGACAAATTATAGATAATTGTTCAAATAAGTCTGCATATCCTAAAAGAACCCTATCAAGATAAGCAAATGCCAAGAGGCCAAAAACAACAGAAAACTTTAAAGCATATGAAGAAACCAGAAGATATGGATAACCCAAACCAAACACCCAAATCAAAAAATCAGAGGAGATACAGTACTTGGAGCAATTAATCAAAGAAGCAATCACAAACAACAACATCATGGCACAGGATATAAAGGACATCAAGAAGACCCTAGAATAGCATAAAGAAGAATTTGCAAGAGTAAATAAAAAAGTGATCTTATGGAAATAAAAGAAACTGTTGGTCAAATTAAAAAGATTCTGGATACACACAGTACCAGATTAGAGGAAGCTGAGGAAAGAATAAGTGAACTCAAAGAGTGCAGAATGGAAAGTGAAAGTACAAAAGAAAAAATGGAGAAAAAAATGGAAAAAAAAATCGAAATGGATCTCAGGGATATGATGGACAACACAAAGCACACAAATATACGAATCATTGGTGTTCCAGAAGGGGAAGAGAAGGGTAAAGGTCTAGGAAGAGTAATCAAAGAAATTGTTGGGGAAAACTTCCCAACCCTTCTAAACAACATAAATATGCAAATCATAGATGCCCAACGAACTCCAAACAGAATAAATCCAAATAAACCCACTCCGAGACATATTCTGATCAGATTGCCAAATGCTGAAGAGAAGGAGCAAGTTCTGGAAGGAGAAAGAAAGAAGCAATTCACCACATACGAGGGAAACAACATAAGACTAAACAGTGACTACTCAGCAGCCACTATGGAGGCAAGAAGGCAGTGGTATGATGTATTTAAAATTCTGAAAGAGAAAAATTGCCAACCCCAAATTCTTTACCCAGCAAAGCTCTCCTTCAGATTTGAGGGAGAGCTTAAAATCTTCAGAGACAAACAAATCCTGAGAGAATTTGCTAACAAAAGATCTGCCGTACAAGAGATAACAAAAGGACCCCTACTGGCAGAGCAACAAAGAAAAGAGAGAGATGTATGGAGAAGAGTTCATAACTAAAGAGATTTAGTAAGGGTATGTTAAAGGAAATAGAGAGAGAGAGGGGAGAAATATATATGACAAACATAAACCAAAGGATAAGATGGCTGATTCAAGAAATGCCTTCACATTAATAACATTGAATGTGAATTAAAATCCCTCATTAAAAGACATAGATCGGTAGAATGGATTAAAAAATATGAACCATCAACATGTTGCTTACTAGAGACTCATCGTAGACACAGGTAGACAAAGAAATTGAAAGTGAAAGGATGGAAAAAAAATATTCCATGCAAGCTACAGTCAAAAGAAAGCAGGAGTAGCAATATTAATCTCAAATAAAATAAACTTTAAATGCAAGAATGTTATGAGAGACAAAGAAGGTCACTATATACTAATAAAAGGGACAATTCAACAAAAAGAAATAACAATCATAAATGTCTGTGCACCCAGTCAAGGTGCTCCAAAATACCTGAGACAAACATTGGCAAAACTGAAGGAAGCAATAGATGTTTCCACAATAATTGTGGGATACTTTAACACATCACTCTCTCCTATAGATAGATCAACCAGACAGAGGACCAATAAGGAAATTGAAAACCTAAACAATCTGATAAATGAATTAGATTTAACAGACATGTATAGAACATCACATCCCAAATCACCAGGATGCACATTCTTCTCTAGTGCTCACAGAACTTTCTCCAGAATAGATCATATTCTGGGCCATAAAACAAGCCTCAGTAAATTAAAAAAGATTGAAATTATTCAAAGTACATTCTCTGATCACAATGGAATACAATTAGAAGTCAATAACCATCAGAGACTTAGAAAATTCACAAATATCTGGAGGTTAAACAACACACTCCTAAACAATCAGTGGGTTAAAGAGGAAATAGCAAGAGAAATTGCTAAATATATAGAGATGAATGAAAATGAAAACAATATATCAAAACTTATGGGATGCAGCAAAGGTGGTATTGAGGGGGAAATTTATAGCTCTAAATGCGTACATTAAAAAGAAAGAAAGAGCTAAAATCAAAGAACTCATGGAACAACTGAAGAAGCTAGAAATTGAACAGCAAACTAATCCTAAACCAAGTAGAAGAAAAGAAATAACAAGGATTAAAGCAGAATAAATGAAAAGGGAACAAAAAAACAATAGAGAGAATAAATAACACCAAGGGTTGGTTCTTTGAGAAGATGAACAAGATTGACAAGCCCCTCGCTAGACTGACAAAATCAACAAGAGAGAAGACCCAAATAAACAAAATAATAAATGAGAGACATTCCTGTGAATCCTGAAGAAATTTAGAAAATTATAAGAGGATATTATGAACAACTGTATGCCAAAAAAACCTAGATAATGTAGGGGAAATGAACAATTTCCTGGAAATACATGAACAACCTAGACTGACCAGAGAAGAAATAGAAGACCTCAACCAACAAAGAGATCCAACCAGTCCTCAAAAAGCTTCCCACAAATAAATGCCCAGGGCCGGTTGGCTTCACAGGGGAGTTCTACCAAACTTTCCAAAAAGAACTGACACCAGTCTTACTTAAACTCTTTCAAAATATTGAAGAAAAGGGAACACTACCTAACTCATTTTATGACACTAACATCACTCTAATACCAATACCAGGTAAAGATGCTACAAGAAAGGAAATCTACCTAATGAATATAGATGCAAAAATTCTCAACAAAATACTTGCAAATCGAATCCAAAGACATGCTAAAAAAATCACACACCATGACCAAGTGGAGTTCATTCCAGGCATGCAAGGATGGTTCAACATAAAAAAAAATCAATCAATGTATTATAACACATTAACAAATCAAAAGAGAAAAATCAAATGCTCATCTCAATAGATGCTGAAAAAGCATTCAACAAAATACAGTATCCTTTTTTGATAAAAACACTTCAAAAGGTAGGAATAGTAGGATACTTCCTCAATATGATAAAGGGCATATGTGAAAAACCCACAAACAGCATAGTACTCAATGGTGAGAGACTGAAAGCCTTCCCTCTAAGATCAGGAACAAAACAAGGACGCCCACAGTCACCATTATTATTCAACATTGTGCTAGAAGTGCTAGCCAGAGCAATCTGACAAGACAAAGAAATAAAACGCATCCAAGTTGGAAAGGAAGAAGTAAAACTGTCATTATTTGCAGATGATATGATCTTATATCTGGAAAACCCTGAGAAATCAACGACACAGCTATTTGAGCTAAAAAAACAAATTTAGCAAAGTAGCGGGATACGAGATTAATGCACGTAAGTCTGTAATGTTCCTATACACTAGAAATGACCTAACTTAAGAGACACTCAAGAAAAGATACCATTCTTAATAGTAACTAAAAAAATCAAGTACCTAAATAAACTTAACCAAAGATGTAAAAGACATATACATAGGAAACTACATAACTTTACTGAAAGAAATAGAAGTTGACCTAAAAAGATGGAAAAATATTCCTTGTTCATGGATAGGAAGGCTAAATGTCATTAAGATATCAATTCTACCCAAACTCATCTACAGATTCAATGCAATTCCTATCACAGTTCCAACAACTTGCTTTGCAGACTTGGAAAACTACTTATCAAATTTATATGGAAGGGGTAGATGTCTTAATTGCTAAAAATGTTCTAAAAAAGAAAAATGATGCGAGAGGACTTACACTCCTTGACTTTGAAGCTTACTATAAAGCCACAGTAGTCAAAACAGCATGATACTGGCATAAAGATAGACATATTGATTAATGGAATCGAATTGAGAATACAGTGATAGATCCCCAGATCTAAGGTTGACTGATCTTTGATAAGGCCCCAAAACCACTGAATTGGGCCATAATAGTCTATCCAACAAACGGGGCTGGGAGAGCTGGATATCCATATCCAAAAGAATGAAAGAGGACTGACCCCTACCACACACCCTACACAAAAATTAAGTTAAAGTGAATTAAAGACCTCAATATAAGAGACAGTACCGTAAAACTCCTGGAAGATAATGTAGGGAAACGTCTTCGAAACCTTGTATTAGGAGGTCTCTTCCTAGACCTTACACCCAAAGCACAAGCAACGAAATAAAAAATAAATAAATGGAAACTACTCAAAGTCAAAAACTTCTGTACCTCCCAAGTAATTTGTCAAAAAGGTGAAGAGGCTGCTAACTCAATGGGAAAAATATTTGGAAACCATGTATCTGAGAAAAGACTGATATCTTGCACATATAAAGAAATCCTACAAGTTGACAATAGTACAGACAGTCCAATTATAAAATGGGAGGAAATACAAATGGCCAAAATCACATGAAAAAATGTTCAGCTTCACTAGCTATTAGGGAGATGCAAATTAAGACCACAATGAGATATTTCACACCAATTAGATTGGCTGCCATTAAACAAACAGGAAACTACAAATGCTGGAGAGGATGTGGAGAAATCGGAACTCTTATTCATTGTTGGTGGGACTGTATGATGGTACAGCCCCTCTGGAAGACAGTCTGGAACTTCCTTAGAAAACTAGATATAGAGTTACCCTTTGATCTAGCAATTGCACTTCTTGGTATATACCCGGAAGATCTGAAAGCAGTGACGTGAACAGATTTCTGCATGCCAGTTTTCATAGGAGGAATCTTCACAATTGCCAAGAGATGGAAACAACCCAAATGTCCTTCAGCAGATGAGTGGATAAACAAAATGTGTTATATAAACACGGGATACTATGTGGCAGTAAGAAGGAATGATGTCGTGAAACATATGACAACATGGATGAACCTTGAAGACATAATGCTGAGCGAAATAAGTCAGACACAAAAAGAGAAATATGTTACCACTAATGTGAACACTGTAAAAAATGTAAAATAAATGATTTATATTGTAGAATGTAGGGGACCTAGTGATAGAGAGCAAATAGTGAAGGGGGAACTATAATCTAATAAGAACAGATAAGTTATGGAGGGTAAACTTAATGTTCTGGGAATGCTCAGGAATGACTATGGTTTGTTAATTTTTGGGGTGTATGGTAGGAGCAACTTAGCAGAAATGTAGTTATTTTAGGTTATTTGTTTTTTCTTATTCCTTTGATTTGGTTTTGTTTGAAATATTTTACATTGTTTTAATTTTTTTGGTAAAGTTAAAACAAAACTATGAATGAGTAAAAAAAAGTAAATGAACAATAGTCGGAGAAGGGGAATGGAATTTTCAGATGTTCTTTTTTATTCTAATTTTTGTGTTTTTTTTTGAGTAATGAAAATGTTCAAAGATTGATTGTGGTAATCAATGCAGAATTATGAACACTAATTGTACACTTTGAAGGATTGTATGTTATGTGAATATATCTCAATAGAATTGCATTTAAAAAAGCCAGTTGACCAACTATGCTGGAGCCTATTTCTGTACTCGATATTCTGTTCTATTGATCTATTTGTTCTTGAACCAAGAGTCCACTGCTTTGAAATCTTTGAAAAACATTTGTCAGGTTGTCTAGGTTCTTTGCCTTTCCAACAGTTTATTTTTATTTTTATTTGTTTATTTTTGATATTGTTCACAAACCATACAATTATCCAAAGATCCAAAGTGTATAGTCAGTTGTCCATGGTATCATCATACAGCTGTGCATCCATCAACACAATTAATATTTTTTTTAATTTTTAGAACATTTTCTTTACTCCAGAAAAGAAATAAAGACAAAAGAAGGAAACTCAAATCCTCTCATACCCCTAAGCAACCCCCCCTCCATTATTGATTCATAATATTGCCATTTGTTACTGTTGAAGTAAGAATGTTAAAATACTAGTATCTGTAGTATATAGGTTGCAATGGGTATATTTTTCCTATATGCCCCTCTATTATTAACTTCTAGTTATAGTGTCATACATTTGCTCTAGTTCATGAGAGAGTTTTCTAATATTTGTGCAGTTAATCATGAATATTGCCCACCACAAGATTCACTGTTTTATACATTCCCATCTTTTAACCTCCAACTTTCCTTCTGGTGACATATGTGACTCTGAGCTTACCCTTTCCACCATCTTCACACCCTTTTCAGCACTGTTAATTTTTCTCACAATGTGCTACCATCACCTCTGTCCACTTCCAAACGTTTATGTTCACCCTAGTTGAACATCCTGCCCATAATAAGCAGCCGCTCCCCATTCTTTAGCCCCATTCTATAGCCTGGTAACTTATATTTCATGTCTATGAGTTTACGTATTATAACTAGTTCATATCAGTGAGACCATGCAATATTTGTCCTTATGTGTCTGTCTTATTTCATTCAATAGAGTGCCCTCAAGTTTTCTTCATTGATCCATTTGTGTTTTTTTAAGATGGTTTTGTTCATACACCGTACATTCCATCCTAGGTAAACAATCGATGGTTCCCTGTATAGTCACGTATTTATGTATTCACCACCATCACCACTATCTATATAAGGACATCTCCATTTCTTCCACAAGGAAGGAGGAAGAGTCAAAGAAGGTAGAAAGATGAAAGAAAAAAAAGGAAAAAAAAAAGATGATGGCTAGGAAGTGATGAAAGATAGCATTAAACCAAAGTAGAATAAAGAGTCAGACAACATCACCAATGCCAGGAGTCTCATACCCTTCCCCTATTCCTCAACCCCCCCCCCATATGCATTTAGCTTTGGTCTATTGCCTTTGTTACATTAAGGGAAGCATAATACAATGTTTCTGTTAATTATAGTCTCTAGTTTGCATTGATTGTATTTTCCCCCCAATCCCACCTGATCTTTAACACCTTGCAATGTTGACATTCATTTTTTCTCCCTCATGTAAAAACATATTTGTACCTTTTATCACAATCGTTTGAGCACCGTAGGTTTCACTGAGTTATACAGTCCCAGTCTTCCATCTTTCCTCTTTCCTTCTGGTGTCCCACATGCTCCTGACCTTCCTCTTTCAACCATACTCACAGTCACCTTTGTCCAGTGTACTTACATTGCTGTGCTATTATCTCCCAAAATTGTGTTCCAAACCTCTCACTCTTGTCTTTTCCTTTCTGTCTGTAGTGCTCCCTTTAGTGTTTCCTGTAGAGCAGGTATCTTGTTCACAAACTCTTTCATTGTCTGTTTGTCAGAGAATATTTTAAGCTCTCCCACATATTTGAAGGATAGTTTTGACGGATATAGGATTCTTGGTTCATGGTTTTTCTCTTTCAGTATCTTAAATATATCACACCACTTTCTTCTTGCCCCATGGTTTCTATTGAGAAATCCACACATAGTCTTATCAAGCTTCCTTTGTATGTGATGGATCGTTTTTTCCTTGCTGCTTTCAGGATTCTCTCTTTATCTTTGACATTTGATAATCTGATTATTAAGTGTCTTGGCATAGGCCTATTCAGATCTTTTCTGTTTGGGGTACACTGCACTTCTTGGATCCGTAATTTTATGTCTTTCGTAAGAGATGGGAAATTTTCATTGATTATTTCCTCCATTATTGCTTTTGCCTCTTTTCCCTTCTCTTCTCCTTCTGGGATACCCATGACACGTACATTCCTTCATTCATGTTGTCATTCAGTTCCTGGAGATGTTGCTCATATTTTTCCATTCTTTTCTCTATCTGTTCTTTTGTGTGTAGGCTTTCAGGTGCCTTAGTTCTCCAGTTCCTGAGTGTTTTCTTCTGCCTCTTGAGATCTGTTGTTATATGTCTCCATTGTGTCTTTCATCTCTTGTGTTGTGCCTTTCATTTCCATAGATTCTGCCAGTTTTTTTTTTCAGACTTTCGATTTCTACTTTATGTATGCCCAGTGTTTTCATTATATGCTTCATCTCTTTTGCCATATCTTCCCTAAGCTTCTTGGATTGATTTAGCATTAGTTGTTTCAATTCCTGTATCTCAGTTGAAGTTGTAAGTTTTTTCCTTTGTCTGGGCCATAACTTCGTTTTTCTTAATGTAGGTTGTAGTTTTCTGTTGTCTATGCATCTGGTTTCCCTGGGTACCCCAATCAAGTTTTCCCAGACCAAAACGGGCTCATGTCCCAGAAGGAGGCAATAGTATCACATCTCCCTGTGGGTGGGTCTTAAAGTATTGATACACCATGTAAGGCCTCAAGTCATTGTGCTTTTCTGCCCAGCAGGTGGTGCCTGTCAGCCTGTCTCTCTGGACTGGTGTAAGGAGGTGTGGCCTGTGGCTGTTGTCCCCCAGACCTGGGGTCTGGTTCTGAATGGAAGGCGGGTAGTAGAGCTTGGCACCACCTCTTTCCTCTTAGGGAATATACACCCCCTGGGGAGATATCATTTGCCTTCGAATAGTCTCTCTTACTCTGAAATCTCCACCTTTGTCTGGGTCAGAGTGTTGGGAACTGAAAATGGCTGAGGCTTTCTCCACTCAGCTGAAAAAGGGACAGAAATCCCCCCTTCAAGGCCAGTCTGTGGCCACCCTCAGTTTCACCCATTGGCCTGAGACACCACCTGGTCCTCTGGGCTTTCGCTCCCTCCCAGAGAGGTCCAACAGCTCTCCAAGGTTCATCATCACCAAAAGCCTCTGTCTGCTTGTTGGGGATTCATTGCTTGTATTGAGCAGTCAACATTTGTTAATTAAAACCCCAGCTGGAGCTGGGCTGAGGTATATTTGCTTGTTCAGAGAGTGCTGCTCTTGAGCACTGTGAGGCTTTTGCAGTTTGGGCTGCCGTGGGGGAGGGGCCCTCAACTCAGATCTGCAGTTTTTACTTACAGATTTTAGGCTGTGATCTCAGGCATTCCTCCCAATGCAGGTTTGTGTATGATGTGTGGAGAGTCATATTTTCCCCCCAGCGGTTATTACAGATTCTTTACTGGTTGTTCCTGGTTGTTTATTAGTTGTTCCAGGGAGACCAACTAGCTTCCACTCCTCTCTGTGCCACCATCTTCCCCCAGAATTCCAGTTTATTTTTTATTACCTAAATTTTCTTCTAATTAGAAATTTTTCCTAAGTCAAATTTGTTCTGTAAACTCTTTAGGATAGTGCAATTTATTTTATGACTTGGAATTTTTATTTATTGAATATAGGGCAGTTCTTCACTTTTAATGCTTATTCTATGCTGACTACTATTTACTGTGCTTATTGTCTTTCACCTACCTGCTGCCTTATTTTTTCCCCCTAAATATTGTCCAAGTAATATCATTCCTGTCACCCATTTCATGACAAAGCTTTGAACTGCTAAAAATGTGTTCTTAATACTTTCAGATTTCAGGGATTGAAGGGGCTCAGTGTTCTCTTACTGTGAGCTTGGTTTTGGGGCTTGGAAATTTAGGGATTGCATGAGGCTCCTAATAGAACTATCTTAGCGGTTTTGCAGGTATTTGAGTTGTATCTACGTTAACTGCCTTTATTAACAAACGGCACTGTTTACAAACCTACGTATGTATTCTTGTCCTTGCATGCAGTTTTAATTCATCAACACAGCTACAATCTGGACTAGAACAATCTATATTTGGGGAGAGCTACCAGTGTTGTTCTTTCTACAAAAGAAGAGTACCATGACTTTATTTCAGTTGAGCTAAAATTGTTGATGCTAACATCCAGCTCTTTATTTCTCTTTATTCTCTGTGAGCTCGAGGGAAAGACCAGTCAGTATCTAGTACAATAATATAAGGACAGTGATATTTAATATGATGACTATATTTTGCCCAATTTTTGCAGCATGTTTCCAGTGAAAGCATTCTCTTTTACTCCAAAGCTTTCTAATAACATGATAAAGATTTAATCATAATCATTTAGTCATAGTACTCCCCCCTACAGCCCGTTCTTCAGGAAATAGGCACATTTTTTCTATTATGAACCTAAGTCTGGAAAGACTAAACTCTAACTACACTTTCTGTTCTCAGGATCATGGTTCCTCATAAGGCCCCACTAATCTCCGAGCTAGTTGCTTCTATTGTATTTTTCTTTGTGACTTTTTTACACTTGAATGCTTCTTTTAGCTACTTATGACGACATAGCTTAGAGGGCCTCATTTTTTTTGAGGTAAAATTTCAATAAATTTCAAGAAAATTCATAAACTTTAGCAAATCCTCATTTTATGCCAAATGGAGATTAGTCTTTTTGATGGCTCAAATGCATAAAAATTTATCCAGTAAGCTT
Source organism: Choloepus didactylus (assembly GCF_015220235.1). Lineage (NCBI taxonomy): Eukaryota > Metazoa > Chordata > Mammalia > Pilosa > Megalonychidae > Choloepus > Choloepus didactylus. The sequence continues at coordinate 64,216,518 of NC_051316.1, forward strand.
ATTATTGATATTGTATAGTGATCAAGAACTTATATCTTAGTGGAAGGACACAGACAGTCATAAGATATTTTTTGAACTAATATTCTGAATTTCATGTAGTTTACTACTTTTAATTATAGAAATTATTTCTATCAGTATTTAAAAATTTATATTTAATTTATATACAAATACACTCTTTGTGTTATGTGTTCTGTAAGTTTTGACATATGCAAAAACTCCTAAATCTACCGTCACAATCAAGATATGGAAAATTCCCCCCAAATTCCCTTATGTTGCCCCTTTGTAGTCAACCCTCCCCTTTCCCCTCAGCCCCTGGGACCCACAGATCTGTTGTCTATTCTTACAGTTTTGCCTTTTCCAGGATGTCATAGAAATGGAGTCATATAGTATGTAGGTTTTGGCCTACATACATCTGAGATTTATTCATTTAGCAATAATTCATTCCTTTTTTTATTGCTGAGTAATATTCCATTGTACAGATATGCCAGTTTATTTATCCAGACAGTTGTTGATGAACATTTGAGTTGTTTTATTTTTTGGTAATTATTACTGAAGCTGCTTTAAATATTCATGGGTAGGTTTTTGTATGCTCATAAATACCTAGGAAAGTGATTGCTAGGTCATATGGTAAGTATATGTTTAACTTGATAAGAAACTGCCAAATTGTTTTGTGAAGTGGCCATACCATTTTGTTTTCTCACCAATGCTGTAAGAGAGTTCCAGTTGCTTTGCATATCTTCAATATGTGGTTTTGTCATCAAACTTTTTTTTTTAAGTCTTTTTATTGGGTATGTAGTAGTATCTTATTGTGTTAGTTTGACTTTCCCTAATGACTAATAGCATTGAACATTTTTTCATGTGCTTATTTGCGTTTGCATATCTTCTTGGTGAATGATCTGTTCAGATCTTTTGCCCATTTGTCAATTGGGTTGTTTGTTTTATAATTGAGTTCTGAGAGTCCTTTGTCAGATATGTGATTTACAAATATTTTCTCCCATTCTCTTTTTTTAAAATTTTAATAATTGAATTTTTTTTTTATTTTAAATAAATTCAAGGTTATAGGAACAGTTGCAAAAACAATGCTGACCCCATACGCAGAATTTCATCATAACCTGACCCCCCTCCCCTGATGGCCCAATCCACCAACTTTAACATGCTGTCACATTGCTATTTCTTTCCCTCCCTCCCTCCCTCCCTCCCTATCTATCATCCATCATCTATTGCTCTGTCTTCTGAACATATGAGAGCTAGCTGCACATACCCTTGAACAAACACTATAATTCACATATACACTTCCCATGAATAAGAACATTCTTTTATGCAATCCCATTAAGTGCAGCTAAGAAGTACAAGAGATTCAACAATGATACGAAGCTTACATTCTATATTTCCTTTTCCTTATGTCTCAAATGTGTCCCTTTGAGCCTCCTGTCCTCCATCTTCCAATCCCATCCAGGCTCATCATTGGCATTCAGTTGTCATCTATTTAGACTTTTTTTTTTTTTTTTTGGTCTGTTGTGGAAACATATATACAGCCTTAATCTTCCCATTCCACCCCCTCCCTAGCCTTCCATTAGTGGGATTAATCACATTTAGAATGTTGTAATGCTCTTTCCCACCATCCATTACTAGAAATTTCCCTTCACCTCAAACAGCAACCCTACACTCATTTCTTAACTCCCCATTGCCCTTCCCCCATTTCTGTTAACCCAAACTCTACTTTTCGTCTCTATGGTTATATTCTCTGATAATTTCTTTGTGGTTACTGTGGGGCTTAAAATTAACCTCTTAAATCCATAACAATCTTGTTATTCTTTGATACCACCTTCATTTCAATAGGACACATAAACTATGTTCCTATACTCCTCCATTCCCCCACCTTTATGTAGTTGTCTGAAATTACATATTTTACCTTGAGTTCAAAACCACTGATTTGTCATTAGAGTTTGTGTATTTTATATCATGTAGGAAGTATCTAGTGGAATTACAGTTCAAAAATTATTGACTTCTATTTGTATTCCATTGTGGTTGGAGAATGTGCTTTGAGTATATTCAATTTTTTTTTTTTAATTTCTTGAGGCTTGTTTTATGTCCCAGCTTATGATCCCTTCTGGAGAAAGATCCGTGGCCTGTAGAGAAAAATGAGTGTCCTGGTAATTTGGGATGTAAGGTACTATATATTTCTGTTAAAATTCTCTGTATCTCTTTCTCCTTTCTGTTGTTTCTCTGTTGGTAGGGCTCCCTTTAGAATCTGAAGTAGGGCAGGTCTTTTATTGGCAAAGTCTCTCAGCATTTGTTTGTCTGTGAAAAATTTAAACTCTCCCTCAAATTTGAAGGAGAGTTTTGCTGGATAAAGTATTCTTGGTTGGAAATTTTTCTCTCTCAGAATTTTAAGTATGTCATGCCACTGCCTTCTCGCCTCCATGGTGGCCGCTGAATAGTCACAACTTAGTCTTATGTTGTTTGCTTTGTATGTGGTGAATTGCTTTTCTCTTGCTGCTTTCAGAACTTGCTCCTTCTCTTCAGTATTTGAGAGTCTGATCAGAATATGTCTCAGAGTGGGTTTATTTGGATTTATTCTATTTGGAGTTTGCTGGGCATTTATGCTTTGTGTATTTATATTGTACATAAGGTTTGGGAAGTTTTCCCCAACAATTTCTTTGAATATTCTCTCTAGACCTTTACCCTTCTCTTCCCCTTCTGGGACACAAATGAGTCTTAAGCTTGGACATTTTATTTTATCTATTGTATCCCTGAGATCCATTTTGATTTTTTCAATTTTTTTCTCCATTCTTTCTTTTGTTCTTTCATTTTCTGTTCTGTGGACTTCTACGACACTGAGATGTTGTTCAACTTCCTCTAATCTTGTATTGTGAATATGCAGAGTCTTTTTAATTTGGCCAACAGTTTCTTTTATTTCCATGAGATCTTCTATTTTTTTATTTACTCTTGCAATGTCTTCTTTATGCTCTTCTAGGGTCTTCTTTATGTCGCTTATATCCTGGGCCATGGTCTTCTTGATGTCCTTTAAATCCTTTGCCATGTTTTCATTCCTTGATTGTAGTTCTTTGATTAATTCTGCCAAGTACTGAGCCTCTTCTCATATCTTGATTTGTGTGTTTGGAGTTGGATTCTCCATATCATCTGGTTTTATCATATGCATTAAGATTTTCTGTTGTTTTTGACCTCTTGGCATTTGCTTTGCTTGATAGGGTTCTTTCAAGTTGGAAAGAAAGGTACCAATCTAATTTTTCAGAAACACAGTTTGTTGATGTACACTCTCTCTAACTAACCAGCAGATGGCATCTGTGAGTCACCTGTATCCCTCAAGTCAGTTCTCATCCTTGTTCCCGTGGTGTGTGGGGAAATGATTCTTGTGGGGTTCACTTGGAGAAGTCAGTTTGGCTGTGTTGCTGGAGCCGTCTGCCCTGAATGTGGGGTGTGTATATGGGTGGCCAGGGAGGAAGGGCAGCTTTAATATTCAAATCCCCCAGGTTCCTGGAGATTCAAGGCTGCTGGAAGAGTCTAAGCCTTCCTGGCTTTCTACCTACTTTCCTGGAGGAGTAACTAAAACATACAGCTCACCAGTCTACCATCTTGCCCCGCCTCCTCCAAATGTAGTCTTAATACCATGATGAAAGAGGAATAAAATACAATGTAGTTTGGAACTTAACTGATCAACCTAAATTTCTTTTACTTTTGTTCTCCATTCTAAATTCACTTGATTTCACTAACATGTCAAATAAATCTTAAGTATTTACAATAAACATGATGTCAAAGATTAGCCATACTAAACTGTTAGTACAAAACCTTTATTTTAATTAAGTTCAGAGAAGGTCATGGTCACAGTTGAGTGCAAATGATAGTGAAAAGTGTCTTGAAACAGATAGAACCTATAACGGCCTTTGGAAACGGCTAGAAATTGAGCAGTGTTAGGGGAGATGGCAGGGAAAGGACCTGGGGATGTTAGAGAACATGGTTAAATTGTATGCACTTTTAATTAAAAGATGTGATGAGGTTAATGTCTGGGTAGTAAAGGAGGAGACTAACCTCTCCTTTTTCATCAGGTTAAGGACAGTAGGAGAAGGCAAAGCCTTTACAGAAAGAAGTCATGTGGGGATGTTGTGACTTGTGGCGACAACCTTGGTTCAGTAATGTATAAGATGTGTGGTATAGATCAAATTTATCTTTTTTTTTGGTCCCCAAAAGGCCATCCAGTTGTCCTAACATATCTTTTCTCCATTGCATTGAGTTGCCACCTTTATCGTTAAATTTATGTATATACTTGGATATATTTCTGGATTTTCTGTTATGTTCCACTGGTCCTTTTTTCTATTCATAGACAAGTAATATGATGTTTTAGAGGATGTGTTGTGTGTTTTAATATCTAGTAGGGTAAATCCACTCTCCCTTATCTTCTTTTTCAGAATTAGAATCAACTTGCTTGTTTAAAAAACAAAACAAAACAACCTGGAATTTTTACTGGGTTTGTATTACATATATAAATTTACTTAAGAAGAACTGCCATCTTTATGATATTGATTTGGCCTATCCAAGTTGTAGTATTCTTTTGTCTTTCAAGAGTGTTTAAAACTTTTCCTTATGTAGATTTTGTACGTTTAGGGCTAAACTTACTCTTATGTATTCTCTTTTGTTTTTGATGCTATTGTAAATGTGGTTTTTCTTCCAATGTCTTCTCTTTTTTTTGGTTATTTGTATATATGAAGGCTATTGATATTTGCATATTAATTTTATATACTTCAACATTACTGAATTTTTTTTTTTTTTATATCTACCAATTTGGAGTTTTTACTTCCATTTGAGTTCTTCTCATTCTAAGACTACACCAAATTGAGAGGAAATAGCTTTGTTAAAATGATTGTATCATGAAGTTAGAATGTTAGGGTAAACCCAAAAGAATGGAACAATGTAACATATTTTAATGATATAACAGACTCATAATAAGTAGCTCAATTATAGAAACAATTTAACTGCAAGACAGGAATTTTGTAAACATTGACAAAAAAATACATACTTTTTTTAAACTGACATAATTAATTCAGTATTTTGGCCAATTTCCTCTGCTTTTTTGTTCATTTGTTTTATTCTTGTCACATGGATGCAGTCATTATCCAAATATCTGTATACATATATATAATTTTGAATCCTGTATGTCATTTATCATGACATTTTCAAGTGTTTTTTAAAAATACAGTCTTCAGAACAGTCATTTACAATTGTCAGGAAATACTATGAAAGGCTTTGAAATGTCACGCACACTAGATGATTGTGTATCTTATGAAATTCTAGACATTGTCTAGAGGACCCTTTCAAGATATCTGATTCTGTATTTATCTGAGCCTTTCATTGTTTTAAAGTTATTTTACCACTCTGTCAGCTGTAGAATACTGATAACAATGAAATTATTCTTGGTCACAGAGAAGCAAATTTTTTTTTTCTGGTGGTGGTACAATTGATTCTCCTTCATCCGCAATACCATGGAAGAAGCCAGTTTTGTATCTGTTAAAAAATTTAGTATTTGTGATTGCCTGTATATGTCCATTCCTCTGATTCACCTTTGAATCTCTTATTTTAAATGCAATTTGATTGAGCTCTATCCACACACCATATAATCTGTCCGAAGTATACAATCACAGTGTCATCATATAGTGTGCATTCATCACCACAATAAATTTTTGAACATTCTCATTATTCCAGAGAAAAAGAATACAAATAAAAGAAAAAAAAGAACACCCAAAACATCCCATGCTCCCCAAATCCCCCTATTATTCATTTACTTTTTGTCCCTATTTTTCCACTCATCTGTCCATACTCTGGGTAAAGGGAGTGTGAGCCACAAGGTTTTCACTTTCACAGGGTCACACCATATAAGCTATGTAGTAATATTAAATTTTTTTTTATGTTTGAGTTAGTTATATTATTGCTTCTCTGAGTTTTCTATCATACCATCTGCAAATAGTTAGTTTTACTTCTTTTTTGCTAATTCTTATGCCTCTAATTTTTTTTTTTTTTGCCTAGTTGCATTGGCTAATAATGTCCCCAATACATTAAATACCAGTGGAGGGAGATATTGAGTATCTTTGTCTTGCTCCTGACTTTGGAAGGAATGCCTTTAGTATTTTTCCATTATTAAGGTGCTTACCTAAGGATAGCTTATCTCTATCTCTATTTCTATCTCTACCAATATCCATATAAACACACACACATGTATATGCATAAATACACATGTATGTGTGCATGTATGTGTGTACAATCATATGAAGAGGTATCCCTCAAGTCCTATTTTACTGAATATTTTTTATCAGGAAAGTGGTTTGGATTTTGTTAAAGGCCTTTTTGAGAGAGAATCATGTAATTTTTATTTTATCCATTGAAATACTGAAATATAAGAATGGATTTCCAAATATTGAACCTTTCTTGCATCTATAGAATCTATCCTGCATGGTCATGATTGATTATTTTCTTAAGAAGATTTTGGAGACCATCTTTAGTACTCTTTGTGCTATCTTTATCAGGTTAAGCATCAATGTTGTAGCAATGTGTAATTCTTTAATGTAAAACTACCATTATTATAATTGGAATGATTGAAGTTTAATTAAAATCCCTAATCTTAAAAAAAAAAAAACTCCTCATCAAATCACTTTTTTCCTTTTACTTTCTCACATTGAAGAAGAAAAGTCTAACTTGGAATTGCTAGAGAACTGCAAGATGTTTCTTCCTTGGAATCAGAAACACTGACCAGATCAGAACACCCATAGATTTATTTAAATCTAGAATCCAAGAATTTCTCCTCACTTACCTACTGACTGTCCTATCTGCAATAGCCTCACTTTTCTTCATGTTTAGAATCAAATCCCAAACTTCTCGCCCATGCCTATAAACCCATAATGATCTGTTCCTGCCTACCTTGCCAACGTCATCTTCTGTACTTCAGCAACACTGGATTTCTATTCCTCAAACACATCAAAGGTCCTCTGCTGAATTTTTCTCTGTCTCATTAAGTGTTAATATTGGTGAGTTTTTTTTTCATTAAATTTTTTTTAAAAATATAGAGCAAATTTCAAAGAATGCAATTGGTTACAGTTCCACCATTTCAGTTCTTTCCTTCTAGCTATTCTAACACCCTAGCACAAAGAAAAAGAAAATTATGCAGAGATTCAGTATTCATAATCCTTTGTTAAATTCTATCTTGTCTGTTTCTCCCCTTCCTCTAGTTTAATCACTTTCCTGATCTTCAGGGATGTCTAGGCAGTGACCACCCTAACTTGCTCATGTTGAAAAGGGGTGTCGACATTATGGGAAAAGCGGATAAATCTGGTTGATGTTCTTGAAGAAACTGTTGCCTCTGGATTTTGGGACTTAGCTGACATAGGAGCTCTCTGGAGGATTTAAGTTTCTGAAGATTAAACTTAGTGAATGAAACTTTTATAGAGTCTCAAATAGGGATCCAGGTATTCTTTAGAGTTTTGGAGCTTCTGTTGACTTAGGTTTATCATACTGTGGCCATTTGGCATATCTAGCTGAAGCTTGCATAGGAGTAACTCCAGGACAGCCTCTCAACTCTATGTGAAATCTTGTAGTCATTGAAACTTTATGTTGTTGCCTTTCTTTTCTCCCTTTTAGTCAAAAAGTCATTCTGAACCCCTCAATGCCAGGGTCAGGCTCATTCCTGGAATCCATGTCACATGTCGCCAGGGAGACTCAGTCACCTTGGGGCAGGGGGTCTTGTCCCATATTGGGCAGAGGGTAATAAATTTATTTGCAGAGTTGGGCTTAGAGAAAGTCCACATTGGAGCAACAAAAGAGGTTCTCTGGAGGTGACCCCTAGGCATAATTATAGGTGGGTAGTGGTTTTTCCTTAACCTAAGATTTATCAATAAGTGTTTGCATAATTAATTTAATAATTTTTAAGTCTTTAACTTAAATATCCCACTCTGGCAATCTTAGTTAGCTAGTTGAATATTAGCTTGGTTTAGTTGTTTTTTTTTTGTTTTTTTTTTTTTAGTAACCATTGGGACTTGGTATCTTTATATAATTACTCAAAACAAGAATGATTTAGGGCAACAGATCGTCAATTAAATGCTCCTTAGATATTGTTTTCTTTTATTTAAAAATGATTTCACATGCATTTTTAGTCTTGTTTTCATTCTTTTAGTAATTCATGAATAATACCTCTTTCATACAATACCGGTCATACCCATGAGTCTCAAAATCCTCCACAGTGGTACTAATTAATACTGACTGATGCTTTTTAATATATAATCACTACAAATTATCAGAATTTGGGGGCCGTAAAGTGACTTAAACATCTCTGAAATTGCCTTTTTACATTGCTACTCCTTTTGTTAAGTAGCCTAAAATGAAAACTGGCTGTGTACATCCAGAATCTCAGTTCTGTTTTTTCAAAAATTCCAAGTGTTCATTCTATATCTATATATAGAAAGAAGTGTTTCTCTGTCATTTATTTTTAGATTTTTTAGCCATTTCTAGCTTGGGTTTTGATCACCCTCTTGTTCTTGTCCCAGGAATGCCTGCCTTCGATTCTCTGTTTCTGAAATGCCTTTAACTTTAAGCTGACGGACCAGCTGGGTATGGTAGAGGGGTTGAGATTGATCTATCATTGCTAAAATGAACTAAATATTTTCTTCAATGGGCTCACTTTACTTTTATTTCTCCTTAAACTAGCCATTTGATTTTGACCCATGGTTTTGAATATTATTTTGTAATATTCAGAATATCATTAGCAAATACATCCTTTTACAATTTTTTTTAAAAAGTAGTTTTTGTTGAAAACACTTCTGCACGAGATGTTGAGATCTTTTAATGTGTATTTAGGCAGCTGTCTGGAACACGATTAAGTTCACTTTTATTTTGCTGTCACTAGTCTGCCTCTTTTATCTTCTTGTGTTTTCCATAATTTTCCTTTTTTCCTTCTAATAGAATTAGTGGAATAGATTTTGAAGTGAACATAGTATTAACCTTGTGATTTCCATTGGACCCCTTCATTCTACCCCAATCCCTGCAACTCTGCTGCTACTCTGCTAGTTTTTAGTAATGTTTCAGATACTCACATTTGTTTACTAAAGAACATTGACTGTTCCAGGATTTTATAGCTTTCCATAGCTTTCTGAATAAAGTTAAAATTTCTTAGCTTTGCACTTAAGGCTCTCCATAGTTTATCTACCTACTTCTCAAATTTCCATCATTCCCCTCTTTTCTCTAGCCATTCTGAATTATTTGTACTTCCTTGTAATACATTATCCTGTTTTCTGCCTTTCACTTTTTCACCTGCTAGTCTTCTTCCTTTACCTAGCTATAACCCAATCATTAGTTTTCCCTTTTCCTAAAGGTTGCCTCCCTTAAGAGGGTTGTCTCACAACCACTTCTAAGCAATCAACTCACCTAGCTATTGTTTCTCAGTGTTTCTTGCTCCTTTTAGCTGCTCCCAGTGGGACATCACTTTGTCTGCAGTTCTTGGCCACAGTCCTATAGAATACTGCTACCACAGCTTGGCATTCAGTAGAGAAATGGTTTGGTGCAAGCCACCATTCCTTTATTTCCTCATTCTTTTATTTCTCATCGCAACACTACAGATGTGGCTAGATCAGACTTTACAGAAAAGTTCGAGTAAATAAAGAGAATTAAAATATAGGATGGGAACATTTAATATCTTGTCTAAAATACAATTTCTCCCTTGGACACGGGAAAGCATGTGAGACGTTGGATCCTTCAGAGAGCGGCCTCTTGTATACTACTGCTACTCTTCTATCTTCAGGTTTGTGCCTCTCTGTGCCTCCTTTTACTAACTGTCCACCCTTGGGAAACCTCATCCCCTACTCTCAGAGTTGGCTTTAGCCCAGGATCTGTGTCCCTCAGCAATACAAGTCTATACATTTGAATTCTTTTGGCTTCTGCCTACCAGCATTTTCTGTGGTAGCCTTTGACATCCAAGTCTTACAAAATAGTCAAGAATTTGTATGGTTTATACTAAGTCTGGTCTTTGCCAATGTGAACTTCAGAAATGCCTTTTGATTCTCTAGTTATTCAATGGGTAACTCTTGAATTAGGCACATTCCCACACATATATCTTTCCCAAAGATAAACGGTAAATTTTATACATAGTATAGTCTAAGCCAGTAAGAAGAGAAATATTTTCCTAAATGCCCCAGAAAGGATTCTTTCATAATTAAGACAGCGCTTCACATAAACATACAGATACAGAGCATAATATTTCTCTGTCTCCCACTGAATCCCCTATTCAAATTGAACACTTTCGGACTGCTTTTTAAAAGAAAGGTCCATGGCCGAGTCATGGCAGCTCACTCAGCAAAATAAAGATTCAGTTGAAGCTGTTGAATCACCATTGTTTTTAAGGACTAGATCAAGTTATTACAGATAGCTATTGGCTATCCTTCTCATCAGTGAAGTATAGTATTTTGTTTATTTATTATTTCTGTTACATGTGTCACTCTCACTTGTACTTTAGTTGTCATAGCCTTCCACAAACCTGCCAACATCATTTAATTTAAATGCCTCTTCATGCTCCTCTGTCAACCTGGCGTATCTCATAGCATTATACTCCAATAATTGATTTTACTTTTTTGTTTTCCTGGAAACTGGATTTAGTGAGTAATCAATAAATGTTTGTTAAATGATAAATGACTGTGTAGTAAAGGAATTTGGGATCTGTTATTTCTAAAATTTGTTCTTTATGCCAGTAATTCCTTAATAATTGGGCTTAAGATTTCATAGAGAGATTATTTTCTAGTGATTAGAGTATGGAGCTTGCAGTTAAAATTTCTTTTCATTCCAAGTCAAGTTCTAGATTGTAAGCACTTTAGGAAATAAGGATCAGAGAGCTGCTGAGGCCCCGCTCACAATTAGCATTTCCTCCCACCACTAGAGCTGCGCTATATACAATGTTCTGCCTTGGGGAGGTAAGGAAGAAACTGAGATAAAAGGGTATGCGTTGAGAGGTAGTCCCTTCACATCTAGTAAGTGAGGAACGGTCAAGTGCTGTTTGTTGTATCATTGATTTAACCCTTTGCTTATTTTGGCAAAAAGTCTTTTTATGTATAGAAAGGCTCTTTTACCAGTATAGTTTCTGTTTAGAAGTAGGAAATAGAAGTTAACGAGGAATGGAAGAAGACAAATTATGCAGAGAAAGCGTATTTTGTCTTTCTAAATCTGCATATTTATGCATGAAGTACAGGAAATTCATGAAGTACTTTTAAATTTATGTGTTCACTTCATATAAAGCTTCTATGTAAGAGGATTTAAAAATCAATGCCCACATTCATATCTAAGCTGTATGGCCCACTGTTGCTCTATCATATGTATTCTTTGATAATTTAGGACATGGGTCTTTTGAAGAGGAAGAAGTTAACTGTCAACAGAAGTTTGTTTTCTTTGTATAAAGAGGAGTTAATCAAAATGCCTATCTGTTTGATGATGAAATGCCCTATTATTTGATTTCTTATAGAAATTTCAAGAAATTGCTGAAAAAAATATGGAAAAATCAAACCTGATTGAGAAGTCACGTGAACAGTTGGTTTTTGAAAATTCACACTTTAAAAATGTGTTATCACAGACTCAAAGGGAGCAAACGTCCTTGCTGGCAGCCTGTGCGTTGATGGCTGGTGCTTTATATCCCCTGTACAGCCGATCATGTGCCTTATCCACACAGAGGGATTTTCTCCAGGAGCAGGTCAACAGCTTTGAGTTATTCAAATTGGAAATTAGAACTCTAGCTCAGGCTTTGTCAACTGTAGAGGAAAAGAAGCAAGAGGAAGCCAAGACGAAGAAAAAACCATTCAAAGGATTGATACGTATATTCCGGAAAGGTGTTATTGCAATTTTGGCAGTAAACAGGCTCAAGATTTTGGGCCAGTCATGTGCCTCTCTTTTTACCTGGATGGAGAGTTTCAAGGAAGGCATAGGCATCTTAGTGTGTACAGGAGAGCCCAAAGAAAAGAATAAATTTCCAAGTAAGATAATTTGTGCTTTATTTTGTCTAAGTTGCTTTTAAGCACAATTTAATGTAAATATGCCTATTATGCAAAAGCTTTAAAAAATCATGTAATATAGTCCTATATGTCTATAAATATGTACATATGTATAAGTGTAAATTTATGTATAAATTTGGTCTTGATTTTTTTGAAAACCGATTAAAATATAAGGAAAGTAGCAAATATTATGTAATTTCAACTTTCTCTAGCTTTATTATATTTGAATCCTTTTCAGAGTAGAGTGAAGTGTAGAATGATACAGCGATTTTTTTCAATCACATTAGTCTGGACACTCTGTCCTATAAAAAATGACATTTATTATCAATATAATTTATCTTTACTTTCTGTGAATCAGTGTACAATGTTAAGAGTTAAGAAACTATTGAAGAATTGATGAAAAATGAGGCAAATGTAAATTTTCCTGCCCACACTTTTTGAATGATTGTTCCAAGGAAACAATAAATTTAAATTTTAATTATTAAAAAGCAGGCTATTAAGTGTAATATGTTAGAACTAAAAAAGAATTTTTTTTTTTTTTGGTATTAAAAATAAAGGCATATATAGAGGAGGTAGATCAAATTTTAACATTTCTTCTAGATATTTTGTACTAGGAAAGAGTTCTGTGTGCAGGTTCTGATCTGTTTCTTAGACAGCTAAACGTTGCTATGGATTTTAAATAAGGATCTTAATAAAATTTCATAGCAATTTGTTAGTGAATTTTTTTATGTTTTTGCAGAACATCAAAAGGAGCAGTTACGTTGTTTACAGGCACTTAGTTGGCTCACCAGTCCTGATCTTCTTGCTGTAATAATCAGTTCTATGGTTGAGTTACAAGAAGTCATTAGTAAAACAGGTATGATTCCTTCTTTTATATCCTTGCCAAATACACATAAGGGCAAATATCCAGAAGTGCTTTAAGGTACAAATTCTAATAAACCGTCTAGAAAGAAAATATATTTATTCTTATCTCTGTTTTTTTTCAAGAGCAGAGAGATTATTAAATGTATTTTTAATGATGTTGTGAAGTAATGTAAATGTTTTCCCAAAACAAAAAAAGTAATTTAATGAGAAGAATAGCTTGACTTACATTTTTTCAAATCTTTTTAATATCTGGTCTGTTAAAAGAAAGCTGGATTCTCATATTTGCTTCTGTATTCAATCTGACTTGATATGTTGTTTCAATTGAAGTATATGAAGAAAATCTAGCCTCACACAGATATGTAGTTGGGAAAAGGAAGAGTATTTTTCAGATAATTAATTAATTTCAAAGAAGTAGATATATTTCTTTGATACTACACCAAAATTTGGCAAGCAGTTATTTTTTAAAGGTTAGTTAAACATGTGGGATGTGAAATTGTATCAGTGAATATTTCAAACTCTTGTTACATTAAAATCCATTGGCCTATCTTGCACTTTGATTGTATCTTTCCCTAATAATGCATTATTTTATAATATTACTCATTGGTCATTTAGAAAATATTGATATTGATTCACTGAATTAAACAGATCTTTCAAATTTTGATACATTTCATTATACATTATTGACGAAATCACGTCTGTTAATTTTACCACCAATCTCAGCAGAAAAAATCTGTAAATATTGGGAAGCTTTCAGGCTCATGGTACTGGATGCAAGTTTCTGAAAATTTTAACTTTCAATTGAAAGGTTGAATTTTATCATTAGTAACATACATTATAAGTTTTTTTTCCTTGCTTAGTTCATTTTAAAAAAATCCTGCCTGATACCCAAGTCTGTATAATAATAATTTTTCTGACATTCTTTCAAATGTCTTTCAAATGGTGTTTCATGAGAAAAAGTGGCTAATTCAGCTTCTAACTCCATCTCACAATGTTTTTCTTTGAGATAACCGTTATATTTCAGTATGTAGCAGAAGACTTTATCCATATTTTCCTTTTCTCCCAGTTTTTCTTTCTTCTTCTCCTCCTCCTCTTCCTCCTCCTCCTTCTTCTTCTTCTTTTTAATACTAGAACAGTTGTGAGTTAAAGTAAATTTTGATGGTTAATTTTCTCTTTATTTATGGGGAAACTAAATGACATTTCTCTTTAAATGTATCTGCCTTTTTTTTTTTTTACTTGTTATCTTGTTTTCCTTATGGAAAGCTCATCACTACCTTTTTTATTAAGTAATACTGGCAGTATTCTTTCAAATGTTTTATAAAAGGCTTCCTTCATTTCTATATCTAGCTCTAAATTTCAGGTATGAGTAATAACTGAGCCAATAGAAATTTTTTCTCTCATTTGGTATTTTTTTTTTTTTTACGTTTATTCTAATTGATTTTAGATAGAGTTAACTTTAGTAGTTCACTCCTTTCCACCATATGTGGATCCACCTAAAGTCAGCAGTTTCCAAACGTCAAAATTTCACTTTTATTTTTTCATGACTTATCTTAGATCGCATGATATGTATGAAAGGTTCAATTAAAAGTAGTTTCTCTACATTGGAAGAAATGTTGACATACAGTTATTTAGTGGTTAAATTATGTCATTGGACTAACTATGATGATTCCAGACACATAAATAATAAAAGTAATATAATGGACTTGTTAAAATATGCCTGCTTAATAAAATGTTATAAGCATTAATGAAAGGATAATTTGCAGTGCAATTTAATTATTTCAAATTACTCTGCTATGTAGATATTGATCTTTTATGCTGATTTCAAATAATGTCCAGACCTAGGCTCTTGTGGTAGGAAACTTATGATTCAAGGATTATTTTTAAGTTGTAGCAGTTGATGTTGATAAACAGTATGCATATTTAATGTATTGGCGAAACCTCAACAAACTAGTTTTAGAGTCTGAAATAGAAGTCTAAATTAAATGTATTTTAAGAATTTTGATGTTATAGCTTCAAAAGCAAAACTGTAACATTCTTGAAAGACCTTAATAAAAAGTTTTTGGATTTAGCTTAAAATGAATAGATTATTTGTGTTGATCATGTTCTTTGTAAGTATGTGGACACTTAAAAACAGGTTGTTTTTTAACACTAAAATCTTGTTTATATCATTGATTTACTTAGTGCATTTTCCCTTTATCACTATGCTATATATACTTTAGGAGACTAAAAAAGGATGTTACTTGGTCTGGCCATCTAGGGAATTTGTACAGTAGTTATAGAGCAAGTATAACAACTCATGAACAACTTTAGGCAGAATGTAATCAAGTATTGAATAAGGACGTGGAGGCTTTAAATGTAGTAAGAATCCATAGAAAGTGTAGTTCCACGTGAGTTTATGAGTATGGGGAATGCTTCAGAGAGAAACTAGTGATTTAGCTGGGTCTAGATGATAGTTTGAGAAGGAGAGATGGCATTCCAGGTGAAGGGCAGATATGCAGAGGTGGGGAGAAGCATAGGAGGGGAGGAATAGACATGGAAGAGATGAGAATGGAAATCCATGCTTGGCGGGCCTGGCTTATAGATGGTGATTACTAAAAAGTATTTTCTATTATAACCGTATTGGAGAATAGTTGGAGGAAAGATGGGTCATTAGCATGGGGCCAGATTATAAAGGTTTTATAAAACAGGGTAGAGATCTCCAAAACTTGCCTCTTGCAACATTTTTTAAATGTTAAAATATTGACTTAATAATGGTTATTAAGATCCTGATAAAAATATGTGAAGGTAAGACCTATGAATTACAAGGTAGATCAAGATTGGTGTCTTTAAGTGTTTGCCTACCTCCATTAGCAGAGCTGCTGTCAATGTTAGAACCTGACTGTGCCACTAATAGCTTGAGGACATAGCAAGTTCAGGGAAATTTATTTTTAGGGAAGGCTTTAAATGTTTGTTGGCCAAGGAACACAATTTAGGGAAGAGGAAGCAATTAAAGTTGCTTAGAGGGAGAGAATAATCGATATATCAAAGTCCCAAAGAGTCTTGGAAGGGGTATGGTCCAAACAGGTAGAACACTAAGCATTGTCGGACTAGTACAAAAATGATTAATGTGGACCTTCTGCAGAGATAACTTGACTAACTGGGCTTATAGAATAATCAGACATGATGAGGGATTAATATATTATCTTTTCCTGGTAATGTGTTTATATTTTTAAGTGGGTCTTTGTAGTAGAAATTTCAAGATAATTTAGCTGAAATGGTGGAAAATGTTTTGAGACAGTTAAAGCTTATGTGTAATTATCAACAGATAATGAGAGTGATACTGTAAAGCAATCACAGCTTAGTCATGTTGAATTAATAATTTAAGTGTCTGAATATACTAAATAGGTAAACATTATTGTGTAGTAGAAAAAACTTTAGCTTCAATTCTACTAGTTATTTGTTGTGTGACCCTGGGCAAGTTACTTAACTTTCCTGGGCCTCAGATTCTCTATCTGTAAAGTGGTGGCTTGGAGCCGTATACCCCAGAAAAACATGTTCTTAAACTTAATCCATTCCTGTGGGTGTGAACCTACCTTTTGATGAGGCTACTTCAGTCAAGGTGTGGCCCAGCTGAATCAGGCTGGGTCTTAATTTTATTACTGAAGGCCTTATAGGGAAGTTCACACACAGAGAGAAAGACACAGGGAACAGGCAGAAGCTGGAAATCAGTGGAACCTGGAAGAGAAAGGAGAAGCCAGGAAAGGCTGCCATGTGCCTTGCCATTTGACGGAAAAGCCAAAGACCAAGGATTGTTGTCAGCCAGCCCCAGACTACAAGAGTCTTCTGGGAGAAAGCACCACCTTGATGATACCTTGATTTTGGATTTCTCCAAGCTTCAAAACCATGTGCCAATAAATTCCCATTGTTTATGACAACCAATTGCATGGTATTTGCTTTAGCAGCCAGGAAAGCAAAACAGTTTTTGGTACCAGAAAATGTGGTGCTACTATTGCAAATAACTAAAATGTGGAAACAGCTTTGGAATTGGGTAATGGGTAGGAGAATTGTGAGATGCTTGATAGAAAAAGCCTAGATTGCTTTGAAGAGACTGTTGGTGGAAATGTGAATGCTAGAAGTACTTCTGCTGAGGTCTTAGAAGGAAATAGTGAATGCATTATTGGAAATTGGAAGAAAGGTAATCCTTGCTTTAAAGTGGCAGAGAATGTGGTGAAATTGAGTTCTGGTGTCAAATGGAAGGTAGAACTAGAACTTGAAAGCTATGAATTTGGATATTTAGCTGGGAGATTTCCAAGCTAACTAAGTATAGAAGGTGCAGCCTGGTTTCTCCTTGCAGCTTTTAGTGAAATGAAAGAAGAAAAAGATAAGCTGAGAACTGAACTCCTAAGCAAAAAGAAACCAGAAACTGATGGTTTGGAAAATTCTTAGCCTCTCTGGTAGTATGTTCTGAGACTAGAGCCAGAAGTGGCTCTTATCAGGGATCTCCCTAAGCTTCTGGAAAGCGAGTCCCTGGAGAATAGGGTCCCATGTGAGGGTTTAACTGAACACAGATCCAGTCTTAGCCATTTCAGTGGAAGTTAGGATTGGAAATGCAGTTATGCAGGAAGGATCTGTGGAAGTCCTTCTGTCTGATGGCTTGGACTTCTGTGAACTGCGTGCAAAGCCAACAAGATTTTTCCACAATTCGTATGAACAGAACCACTGCCAACCTGCACTGAGAGGGACAAATGGAAGGAAGAAGTCTTTAAGGGCAGAACCATGGAACTGATGTCTGGACCAAAGAGATCTCCTTGGCCCACCCATATGTGTGGAAAGTTCACCTCTGCATTTGGAGGGGATAGGCCATCTGCCCTGGTGCTTGTAGGGGGCAGGCCTTGCCCCCTGTTGTTCAAACAGAGTACTGCTACCTCAGTGCTCAGAGATGGTGGGGCATGTGCTCTTGTGTTTGCAGAAAACCTGGCAGCAGTCCCAATGTTCAGAGAGGGCGCAACCTGTGTCCTGGTGTTCGCAGAGGGACTGGCCACCATCTGATGCTTGGAGAGGGTTGGAGACTTCATCCTAGTGTTCGGGGAGAACATGACCACTGTGCTTTGAAGTGGTGGGGCTGCTGATTTATCAGGCACAGAGGACAAAACATCTATCCATAGATGACTCTCTGACCTTGAAATCTAATGGAGTTAGCCTGACTGACTCATAATTGTTTGGGACCCATGACCCCAGTTTTCCTTCCAATTTTTCCCTTCTAGAATGGAAATTTTTATCCTGTACTTGACCCTCCATTGTATATTGGAGGCAGATAACTTATTTTCTAGGTTTCACAGGTTCACAGACTGAAGATGATTGTACTCCAGGGCAGAACCGATTTTGATGAGACATTTTATTTAGTATTGTTACTGAAATGGCTTAAAGCTTTTTGGATGTTGTGATGGCATGAATGTATTTTGCATGTGGAAAGAACATATCTTTTTAGGGTCTGGAGGGTGGACTGTGGTGGCTTGGAGCTATGTACCCCAGAATAAAAACATGTTCTTAAACTTAATCCATTCCTATGGGTGTGAACCATTTGTGAATAGGATTTTTGATGAGGTTACTTCTGTTAAGGTGAGGTCCAGTTGAATCAGGATGGGTCTTAATCTTATTATTGAATGACTTATAGTGAAGGTCACAGATCGAGATTAAGAGAGAGAGAGAGAGAGAGAGAGAGAGAGAGAGAGAGACAGGGAATAGGCAGAAGCTGGAAATCAGTGGAACCTGGAAGAGAAAGGAGAAGCCAGAAGAGGCTACCATGTGTATTGCCATGTGGCAGAAAAGCTAAAGACTAAGGATTGTTGGCAGCCAGCCCCAGAGTGCCACAGTCTTAAAGGAGAGAATATCACCTTGATGACGCCTTGATTTTGGATTTCTCTTGGCCTCAAAACTGTTAGCCAATAAATTTCCATTGTTTAAAACAACCTATTGCATTGTATTTACTTTAGCAACCAGGACACTAAAACATGAAAGATATGTACTATTAACCATCTAGGATAGAGAGAATTTACTCTTAAACATGTTTGATTTGCAATAGAGTATAGATTAAGAACTTGGCTCTGGATTTGAACCTGGGTTCCATTATTTAATAATTGTGTGACATTGGGCAAATTAACCCCACCTCAGCTTCAATATCCTCTACTGTAAAATTGAGCTAATAAAAGTTCCTAGCTCATAGAAATAAGAAATAAATGTTACCTATTTAGCCAAGTCCCTTATTTATGTATATGTCCAATAAATGTTTTATCTTTCCTTTTTTTTTTTTTTGTCCACTGGTTGTCTTAGTGGAAATAAGATATTACTTTTTTAACTTTTCACAAAACTGGAATTCAGTAATGGTAATTTGAATTCATTGTTCAAAAAGTGCTAAAGGTGGTTGCCCACTTGCTACCTTCTTAAACTTTGACAGTATATTTATAGGCAGTGGGCAAAGACCCTAGTCTCCATGTTGCTTCTGTAAATACTGGACAGGTGGCAACCTTCTTGCTTTCATTAAAGTGCTTGCCCACTTGAGATAAATTACTTCTTCCAGGTATCCAAATGGTGTGCCTGCAAGAGATCATTTACCTCAAACGGGAGAATGTTACTTCCACTGAAGGGCTGGGGCATCAATCATTATGGGAATGCACTAAAGAACCCTTTAGATTGCTGAACATTTTGATATGACTAGTCCAGACTGACTTTCTCAAGATGGAAAGACATCTGCTGATTTGCTTTGAAATTTCTATGAACAAATAGAGAAGGAGATGGTTATGAGTTGAATGTACATACATTTTGTTACACATTTCCTCTCTAATTGAATCTTAATTGTCTAGAAGATAGATGACCCACATATGAACCTGAGAGTACTTACTACTCAGAACTCCTTCTTTCATTGTATATTTTGAGTTAACTTTCTAGAGGCCATAGCAACTCTTTCAGGCAAAACTCAGAAGACTAGGCTGTGTTTAGCTTTAAACATTGAGGTTTCATACTTGGGAATTCAAAGCAGTAAACAAAGATATTTGTGTTCATAAGCAGTCATTGGTATATATTTAAAATTTTTAAGGCTTTATTGAATCTTTAGATTCAGTTTTAATTCAATTCAGTTTTATTATTGAATCTTTAGATTCAATAAAATTAAAAATTACCAAGAGTCTTGATACTGCAAGTGTGTTCTGTGGACCAGCAGCATTGGCATCAACTGGGAATGTGTTAGAAATGCACAATTTCAGACCTCATCCCAGACCTACTCAAACAGAATCTGCATTTTAACAACATCCTCAGGTGATTCATGTGCACAATAAAGTTTGAGAAGTAGTGACTTTACTTAAAAAGTTTGAGAAGTGGTGAGAAGTAGTAGAGGATTTTGTTACTTACATATTCCAGTCATACTTGGAATTGAAACAAGTACACTCTAACCATGTATCATTGCTGGTACCTCAGCTACTAGTATCTATTTTGGGAAGTCAGATTTAACTCATTGATTGTTATTTTATTTTGTGATTCTTTTTATTATTGCTATTTTTGCATCTCTCCTATATTTTTCAAACATTTTATTAGGAAAATTTTCCAACATATAGAAAAGTTGAAAGAATTTTTATAGTGAACAGTTATTTTGGTGTTTAAATAAAAAATTATTTGTGTATCATAATTTGTGAGAATAATTTTTGAATGAATAATTTTTCCATCTGGAAATCTCTGATCATGACTATGTAAAATTTAAGTGTCATAGCTTTTATAGAATATATTTGTTAATGCATATCTAAGGTAATAATAAAATTAAAAAATGGGAACTGTAGATGAGGCTTTAACATTTTACAATTAGGGGTAGCTTGTAAGAGCCTGAAACCTTTTCTTAGAAGAGTAAGTTGAATACCCAGAAACTATCTTACAATGTAATATAATTATTTTTTTAGGTTTTAGTAAAAGAACAAAGCAAAACATTTCTTTTCAAATCTCTATTAAAATAATATATATGTATTTGTAAATATGCTTTTATTCCTACCTTTTTCCAGAAGAAAACATTCTGGCATCCTACAGGTAAAATACGACAGTGTATGTGTTAGTCAGGGTTCTTCAGGGAAACAGAAAGAACTGATAGGAAATATTATGAGATTTATTATAAGAATTTTCTCATGCGACAGGGGGGATGGGCAAGTCTGAATTCTGTAGGGCCGGCTGCAAGCTGGGAACTCTGATGAAGGTATTTTTTATAAATTTCCCAGGATTGCTGGCTGGCTAATGTAGAGATAGAAATTTTTCCTTCTGACCACTGAAATTATCCATTCTCCTTTTAAGGCCTTTCACTGATTGGATGAGATTTTTCTCATTGTTGAAGGCCGTCTCTTTAGTTGATTGTAGACGTAAATCAACCACAGATGCAGTCAACTTACTGAAGATTTAAATCCACAAAAAAATCCTCATAGTAACAGGCCAGTGCTTGCTTGACCAAACAACTGGACATCATAATTTAGCTTAGTTGACACATCACACTATGATATCCACTAAAACTTAAACAAAAAGAAGCAAATTTGAATCAGGAGTGAGATTGAAAAAGCCAACTATGATGACCTACAAATTTGTGTTCACATATGGGTCTCAGGATTCAGTTGCAATGATGTTTGTAAAAGAAAATCCAAAAGCTTAGGAGAAACACAAAAGTCCTTGGGCTATGATTAGATAAGAATTTCTCTTATAGCTCTTTATAAAAAGGGCCATCATGTGATAGATAGGATGAACAACATTCTCAATAATATCTGATAAAGGACTGTTTTCCTTTGTAAGTCAAATGTATTGGGTTATAGTTTACCTGCGACAAAAGGTATCCATTTTAACTGTAAAATTTTATGTTTTGAAAAATGTGTACACTAGAATGTGTACAAAAAATGTACAGACCATTTCCTTCACCTTCTGTGATGTCATTTACCTCTACCTACTCCTAGTCCAAGGCAGCCATCTCCTTTCTGTCACTATAGTTTTGCTTTTCACAAGTTTCATTAAAATGGAGTCATGTTGTATGTATTCTTTTGTGTCTGGATTC
The DNA here is from genome assembly GCF_015220235.1 of Choloepus didactylus. Taxonomy (NCBI): domain Eukaryota; kingdom Metazoa; phylum Chordata; class Mammalia; order Pilosa; family Megalonychidae; genus Choloepus; species Choloepus didactylus. The sequence goes on from NC_051316.1 coordinate 64,238,451, forward strand.
TTCTGCTTCGCATAATGTTTGTGTTGCCTGTATATTTCGTTTGTTCCTGAGTTTTTCAGTTTTATTGCTGAGTTGTATTTCATTCTATGGATATACCACAATTTGTTTATCCACTCACCTATTGATGGGCACTAGAAGTGTTTCTACTAATGGCTATTATGAATAAAACTGCTAGAACATTCATGTTTTTTTGCCAGACAGTTGTTTTATTTCTCTTGAGTAAATACCTAGATGTGGAATTGTTAATTTATATGGAAGTCTATGCTTAGCTTGAAGAAGTGATCCACATGAGTTTCTGGGGGGAATTGAGTGTTCTACAGAGGAAAATTAATGCAGAGACTCCGAGAAAGGAGTGTGCTTGATGATTTCAGGAATGGCAAGGAGAGCTGAGTAGCTAATCCAGAGTCAGAGAGGAAGAAGGGTAGAGGATGATATAGAGATATAGCAAGGATGGGTGAGATGCTGCACACATATTACATAGGTCCTTGTAAACCATGATAAGGAGTTTAAATTTTTTTCTGGTTGAGATGGGATGCAACAAGAGGGCTTAGAGTGGAGGAGCAAAAAATCTGACTAAGCGTTTTCAAATGATCACTCTGGCCGCTATTAAGAGATGAGTGATCTTACCTAGTTTGAAAAGCACAGAAAACACCTGGAACATGAGGCCCACAGACTGGAAATTACTTTCCCTCCCCTTTACCTGGGCCAGTGGAGAGGAAAACTCTTTTTTTTTTTTTTTTTTTGTTGGGGGCAGGGAAGCACTTCAGCTTAGGGGGAGAGCCAGATATAATTCTCCTTCCTGGAATTTGTAGCTGACAAGAACTTTTTTTTTTTTTTAAATAATTTTCCTTTCCAGAATTTGTAGCTGAGAACTTTTTTTTGGTAACAAGACTTAGAAGGCATGTCTGAGGCTTTGTGCCCTAAGTCTGCCATTATCTCAGTGTTATAGTCAGGAGGCTAATGGTCTAGGTTAGGAAAGATGGTGGCTTGGACTAGCATAATGGCATTGGACTTGGTTAATGGTTAGAGTCTGAAAATATTTTGAAGAAAGGACTAAGTGGTGAGGGATGACTTATGAGCCTGGGTTTCTTGTGGAGACTGCGTTAATCAGGGATATAAAGTATCATAATATCGGCTCTCTAATGGTGTTAAATATATGTCCGACTTCAGGAATTTTCAAACTGAGTTATACAAAAGACTTTCTGTGTTACAGGTAATTTTAAGGAAATCAATTTCCAAGTCCTCAGATTTCATAATATTCTCTCCTAAAATTGATCTGCTTGAGAATACAGTAGCAGTACCGTTGTCATGTCTGTTCTTGTCTCCTTTCAGTTGTCTTTCTACTACTTACTGAAAGAAAGGCAGACCTCTTAACCATTCCAAATTGTGCTTTGATACATTAATTTTTTTATTTCGTTGACATTTGCTGTATACTAAGTACTATTCTAAGCACTTTATAAATATTAACTCATTTATTTAATTTTCACAACGTTATGAGTGTATTACCCTGTTTTATAGATGAGGAAAATGAAGCACAAGGAATTTAAGCAACTTACTTAGGGTCCCACAGCTAGAATTTGAACCCAAGGAGTCTGGCTCCAAAGTCCCTTTTCTATATCTGCTCCTTATGCTGCTTTTTAAGGTGTAAAAATTCTCAGGGCACCAAATAGGGCCAGATATTGGTGTTTTTTTTGTTTTTTTTTTTTTGTTTTTTTCCTCTCCAAGATTCATTCTCCACCCATGTCCAGCGTGGGAGAAGCTGACCTATGTGTACCACACGAATAGACTCCTGTGCCCTCTGGCTTCAGGAGATGGGAGGAAAGAAGTCATGAGAGGCCAGCACAGTTATTCTCTGCTTCCCTCCCTTCAGGGTTGCCCTGAAGAAGGCAGTGCTCTCCTTAGGACTCCTCCTTTCCTTCTCTTTTCACTTTGGAACTAGGGATGGTAACTGCCCCTGGGTACTAGTGGTTTTCCTAGGCTCCACCCATACTTTTGTAAATGGTCCATTTATTAAACCTTCCTCAGATTATCCTAATTTGAAAGTATCATCTGCTTCCTCCTGGAACCCTGATGATAAAGTATAGTTCTAAATATGAGGTTGAGGAAATGGATGACTCTAATGAATAGGTAACATGTGCTTTTGGAAGTTTGGTGGTTTCAGCTCTTTTCTTTCAGCAAAATTGAAAAGGACCTAATTGAAATGTCAGCAGAGAGAGCATTAAAAATAATTTTGATGGTAGACCATCATATGAATTTGAGCATATAACTCTGATGGAGTTAAAGGAATTAAGTGGCATTGATATACCAATACTCCCTCTATTTTTGTCTACTTTTTAATGTAAACAATATATCTGTGTTTGCACTTATAAATGCAAAAATAGGAAGAGAATTGATATGAAGCTATCTAATGTTTGCAATAAGTAATAATCATCCATGGCTACCTGAGTTAATTAAGAAAAATATAACCTATCTTATTAAGAGATGCATTTAAAATAAAATTTTAATTTGTGCTTAATAATTATATATCAAAAATCTAGACTACATATATATTTATATATATACACATATATATATATACTGTTTAGTTGTGTACAACTAATTGTAATAACTCAGTTTTACCACATAGGGCATTATGGTCACAGGAAATGAAAATATTTTCAATTTTAATTTGTATAAATATTTTTATTACAGAAAATTATTATGGGGTAATCAGTTCTATGGCTCAATTAAATTATGTAGTGCAAGGGGGGAGTGGAAGTATGAGATTGTGGAGAAAACAAATGAGGTAAAATTTCTGATTGTTAACGAAGAGCTTGTTCATGTATTTTTAAAATGGACAATGGTAAGTGCCAAATCTTCAAGGTGTGTATATTTTATTTGGATACATTTAAGGGAGGGCTGAAGCAGTTTTAAAAATATATCAATACTTACAATATGCCAGAAAGGATATGCTTTACAATTGGCTAAACATATGATGAAAAATTTTAGATGGTAACTCAAAAATGTTTGAAGGTGTATATATTAATTTCCTATTGTTACTGTAACAAATTAACACACTCTTAGTGGCTTAAAATAAAAACAAATATATTGTCTTACAGTTCTTGGGTTTAGAAGTCTCATGTATGTCTCAATAGGCTAAAATTAAGGTGTCAGCAGGGCTCTAGGGGAGAATCCATTTCCTTGCTATTTCTGTAGGGGAGAATATGTTTCTTTGCCTTTTTTTAGCTTCTACTGGCCATCTGCATTCCGCTTTTGGACCTTTCTGCCATCTTGAAAACCAGCAGCATATCATCTTTAAATTTCTCTCTACCTCTTTTTCTGCTTCCCTTTTCCACATTAAAGGACTATGGTGATTATATTGGGTCCACCTGAATAATCCAGGATAATCTCTATTTTAAGGTTAAGTGATTAGTAACTTTAATTCCCTCTTGCCATGCAACATACTATATTTACAGATTCTAGGTATTAGGGTGTGGATGTCTTTGGGGAGCATTATTCTGCCAAACAACAGCAAGCTTGTTTTTTTTTTTCTTTAAATATGGGGTATATTAGTGAAGTAATTTGAAGACCACTGGCCTATTTGTCCTTTTTGTGGCATTTGACATTTGATTGGTCACTTCCTTATTCAGGACTCTGATGTCCATGGCACTGTACCTGTTTATTTTCCTTCCTTTCATATAGTGTCCTTTCTGGGCTCTTCTTTACTTGGTCCCTTCAATATGTATGTGACTCTTTGCTTAGCCATTTTTTGACTCCTTGTGGTTCTGAGAATTCCTAAGTATAACCAGGGCTTTATTTACCATCTCTATGCAGATGGCTCCTAAACCTTATCTCTAATGCAGACTTCTATCTTGAACTTCAGGCTTATGTTTGCAGCTTTTTATGGCTATCCTTAAAACACCTCAAATTCAGTATGTTTAAAATTTTACTCATCTTTGTCCCAAAACCTCTTTCTCAATTTTCTGTCACATGTACTTTGTTTTCCAGTATTCCCTAAATATAAGATGCTCTGTTATTTTCTTTGAAAAGAACAATCTGAAAACACCTGGAAACACTTGAGAACTCTTCCAAAAGTTACTTCTATTTTGATAGCATTTAATTTGAACCATGGAGTCACAATCCTTTTCTTTCTTATGTAAATTGTATTGAATATGTTGATCTAGCTAAAGGTGAACTCATTGATTTTAGGACAAAATGCTTACAATAATAGGTGTTTAATTAAAAAAGCTTTGGAGAATTCTGTTATTTTTTGAGAGAAACCTACTTGTATCTTGTAATATGAACTATGGAAACTTAAATTACATTTGAATCAGTATGTCTTAGTGAATCAAGGTTTTCATCACTTGTAAAAAAAAAATTTAAGTTGATATCCAGCATGGCATGCTTGTTGCTTTATTGAAGATCACCCATAGTTCAATATTCTTATTCTGGGTAAGCAACAATTTAACCATGCTTTTTTTTTAAAAAAAAATAACGTTAACTTGTCTATATTTTAATTGCAGTATTACACTTAATACGTTAATATTAAAATTAAAATATTTTGGGGATAACAGTATTTAAAAAAAATTTATTTCTTTTGTAATCCTATATATTGATTTATGCACTTAAAATAATTATTCTGAGAATGGGATCCATAGTTACCACTAGACTATCATAGGTGTCCATAGTACAAAAAAGATAAAGAATTCTTGCTTTAGATGAATATCCCCAAATATCATTTTATCTAAGTCAAGATAGAGGTCTTTGGCCACTACTTCTTTTGTTGCTTGGAAATAAATGTTTTAATTTTGTTGGATAGTCCTGTTGTTGGGCATTTAGATCTATTATATTATTTGTCATTATAAATAATACTTATGGAAACATCAGCTATTGATTCTTTTTTAAATGCAATTTCATTGAGATATATTCAGATACAATACAGTAATCCAAGGTGTACAATCATTTGTTCACAGTATTATCATATGATCGTGCATTCATCACCACAATCAATTTTTTGAACATTTTCATTATTACAAAAATAAAAATAAAAGTAAGAATGAAAATAAAAGTAAAAGAGAACACCCAAAACATCTCACACTCCTTTTCTCCTCCTATTATTCATTTACTATTTGTCCCTTTTTTTCTACCATCTGTCCATACACTGGATTAAGGGAGTGTGAGCCACAAGTTTTTCACAATCACACAGTCATGCAGTACTAGCTATATAGTTATCTGATCGTCTCCAAGAATCAAGGATACTGGATTACAGTTCAACAGTTTCAAGTATTTCCTTCTAGCTATTCTAATAGCCTAAAAACTAAAAAGGGATATTTATATAATGCATAAGAGTAACTTCCAGAATGACCTCTCAACTCCATTTAAAATCTTCCAGCCACTGAAACTTAATTTTGTTTCATTTCTCTTCCCCCTTTTGGTCAAGAAGGCCTTCTCAATCCCAGGATGCTGGGGCCAGGCTCATCCCCAGGAGTTATGTCTCATCCCCAGGAGTTATGTCTTGTGTTGCCAGGGAGACTTACACCCCTGGGAGTCATGTCCTACATAGTGGGGAGGTCAGTGAGTTTACCTGCTGAGTGGCTGGGAGAGAGACAGGCCACATCTGAGCAACAAAAGAGGTTCTCTGGGGGTGACTCTTAGGCACAACTGTAAGTAGGCTTAGCCTCTCCTTTACAGTAACAAGCTTCATAAGGGCAAGCTCCAAGATCAAGAGCTTGGCCTGCTACAATGGTAGTCCCCAATGCTTGCGAGAATATCAGGAATTCCCCAAGTGGGGAAGTTTAATGTTTCCACATTTTTCCCCAGTCCCTAAAGGGGGCTTTGTATATACTTTTTATTCTCTGCCCAAATTACTCTGGGATGTTTCAGGGTTTCATGCTAACCCATACAAACCAACCAGATCTTACCCCCTATTCAAGGTTCCATGTAATTGTGGTATTTTAACAAACTGACCATACAAGTTAAATTATATAGCATGCTACAGAAAATATAGATTTTTCACCAAATAAACATTTTTTCCTTTAGTGTCACACAGAAGTTGAGGTTTTAAAACACAATCATTATCATCCTTTTCCCTTTAGCCTGGTTTACCTTAGTTCTAATCAAGTCCATTTTGTTCATATCTCTAATTGAAGACTGATTTCTTTTTCAGCTTCTTTAACATTTGCTGTATGGGGTAATGCTGACTTTCATAGCTGCTGAACTCTGACTCTGAGACTCAGGTGTCACACAGGTACCTGAAGTTCCAGGGACCGATCAGGTTATACACAAACAGCTCAGCATCTCAGAATTTAGAGATAACCGTTGCAGCTCATGAATAGATGTGATTGCTGTAAGAGCTTACAATCTAGGAACCTTTACCAAAAGCTTCCCCTGATAACCTATGCTCTCAGATTCAATTCTCAGTGTTTGCATGTTATAGTTAGTCCTTATTAGTGAGGCATTATAATGTTTGTCCTTTCGAGTCTGGCTTATTTCACTCAACATACTGTCTTCAAGCTCCATTCACCTAGTTGCATACCTCACAGCTTCATTTCTTCTTGCTGCCATTCAATATTCTATTGTATGTATACACCACAGTTCACCATTTGTTTTATCAGTCAGTGTGCCCTTAGGCCACCTCCATCCATTGCAAATTGTGAATACAGCTGCCATAAACACCAGTGTGGACTGTCCACTCATGTCCCTGCTCTCAATTCTTTCAATTATATATCCAATAACGGGGTTGCAGGACCATGTGGCAACCCCAGAGTTAGCTTCCTATGGAACCACCACACTGCCCTCCAGCTGGTCTGCACCATTCTACTTCCCTACCCACAGGGAATAGGTACATTCCTCTCTCCACATTTTCTCCAGCACTTGTATCCCTCTATTTATTTTGTAAACATTTGTATTCACACACCATACAATCCATCCTAAGTCAACAATCAGTGATTCCTGATATAATCACATAATTATGCATTCACCACCACAATCTAGATGAGAACCTTTCCATTTCTTCTGCAAAGAACAAAGAAAAGGGGAAAAACATGAAGAATAAAAATATAAAAGATAGAAGAAAAATAAAAATTAAAATAAAATACAATGGAAAGGTCAGATAACACCACCACCACCACCAAGAATCCCATATCACTCCCTTATATCCCCCTCTTATAGATATTTAGCTTTGGTATATTGCCTTTGTTACATTTAACGGAAGCATCTTACAATGTGACCGTTAACTATAGACTCTAGTTTGCATTGATTTTATTTTTCCCTTATACCATTCAATTTTCTATACCTTGCAATGTTGTCATTTATTTGTTCTCCCTCATTAAAAAACATTCTTGTATTTGTACATGTAATCGCTATCATTGACCACTTGAAGTTTTGCTAAGTTATACATTCTCAGTCTTTATCTTCTGTCTTTCTTTCTGGTGTCATATATGCCCCTAGCCTTCCTTTTCAACTGTACTCACACTCATCTTTGTTCACACACCATATGATCCATCCTAAGTCAATATTGTGCTCCCATCATACACTATTATGCTATCCATTCCAATTCTGGATCTATACAGTCAATCCTGTTGAACCTTCTGTACTCCTTCAGCAACAAATGCCCAGTCTCTGACCTCTTTCTGTCTCCTGATAACCTGTGTTCTCAACTCTCAAATTTTGCTCCTCAATGTTAGCTCATATTAGTGAGACCACACAGTATCCGTCTTTTTTTTCTGGCTAATTTCACTCAACATAATGTCCACTGTCTACTATTTTGTCTTTTGGATTTTATATGTCACATTTTATTTTATTTATATATTTTTTTCTTCTCTTTCTCTCTTTTTATCCTTACTGATAGTCTTCATTTCTATACTCTTCTCCAAACCTCTCTCTCCTGTCCTTTCCCATCTCCCTGCAGTGTTCCTCTTAGCATTTCTTGTAGAGCAGGTATCTTGTTCACAAACTCTCTCAGTGTCTGTTTGTCTGAAAATATTTTAAACTCTTTCTGATTTCTGAAGGACAGTTTTGCTGGCTATAGAATTTTTGGTTGGCAGTTTTTCTCTTTCAGTGTCTTAAATATATAATACCGCTGGCTTTTTGCCTCCATGTTTTTTTTTTTTTTTTTTTTTTTTAAATGTTAAATCTAATATATTTTTATTAGGGTGTAGGTTTACAGAAAGATCGTGCAGAAAATACAGAGTTCACATATACCCCCCTATGAATAACATCTTACAGTAGTGTGGTACATTTGTTACAATGGATAAAAGAGTATTATTATAATTGTACTATTAACTATAGTTCATGGTTTACATTAGGGTTCATGTGTTGTACAGCTCTATGGTTTTTTTTTTTTTTTTTTTAAATTCAGTTTTATTGAAATATATTCACAAACCATACAGTCATCCATTGTATACAATCAGCTGTTCACACTATGATCATATAGTTATGCGTTCATCACCACAATCTATTTCTGAACATTTTCCTTACATCAGAAAGAATCAGAATAAGAATAAAAAATAAAAGTGAAAAGAGAATACCCAAACCATCCCCCCATCCCACCCTATTTGTCATTTAGTTTTTACTCCCATTTTTCTACTGATTTTTTTTCAATTTTTTAACTGTTTATCAAAAAATTAAAAACAAACAGGCAAACAACAACCAAAAAAACCCCACAACATTTCAAACAAAGCAATGGATTAAGGAAAACAAATAACCTAAAATAATTACTTTGCTTCCAATATGTTCCTACCATACCCCAAGAAAATTAATAAACCATGTCCAAACAGAGGAGTAAGAAAAACAAATAATCTAAAATAACTACATTGCTTCCAACATGTTCCTACCATACCCCAAGAAAATTAACAACCCCTAAGAAAACAAAGGAATAAGAGAAAAAAAAACCTAAAATAACTCTATTGCTTCCAACATGATCTTACTATATCCAAGAAAGTTTACAAACCATAATCATTCCTGAGCATTCCCATAACATTGAGATTACCCTCCATAGTTTATCTGTTCTTATTAGATTATCATTCCCCCTCCACTAATTGATATCTCTAGGTCCCTTACATTCTACAGTATAAAACATTGTACATTTTTCACAGAATTCACATTAGTGGTAACATACAATATGTCTCTTTTTGTGCCTGGCTTATTTTGCTCATCATTATGTCTTTTTTTTTTTTTTTTTTTTTTTTAATCTTCATTTTACTGAGATATATTCATATACCACGCAGTCATACAAAACAAATCGTACTTTCGATTGTTCACAGTACCATTACATAGTTGTACATTCATCACCCAAATCAATCCCTGACACCTTCATTAGCACACACATAAGAATAACAAGAATAATAATTAGAGTGAAAAAGAGCAATTGAAGTAAAAAAAGAACACTGGGTACCTTTGTCTGTTTGTTTCCTTCCCCTATTTTTCTACTCATCCATCCATAAACTAGACAAAGTGGAGTGTGGTCCTTATGGCTTTCCCAATCCCCTTGTCACCCCTCATAAGCTGCATTTTTATACAACTGTCTTCGAGATTCATGGGTTCTGGGTTGTAGTTTGATAGTTTCAGGTATCCACCACCAGCTACCCCAATTCTTTAGAACCTAAAAAGGGTTGTCTAAAGTGTGCGTAAGAGTGCCCACCAGAGTGACCTCTCGGCTCCTTTTGGAATCTCTCTGCCACTGAAACTTATTTCATTTCCTTTCACATCCCCCTTTTGGTCAAGAAGATGTTCTCCGTCCCACGATGCCAGGTCTACATTCCTCCCCGGGAATCATATTCCACGCTGCCAGGGAGATTCACTCCCCTGGGTGTCTGATCCCACGTAGTGGAGAGGGCAGTGATTTCACCTTTCAAGTTGGCTTAGCTAGAGAGACAGGGCCACATCTGAGCAACAAAGAGGCATTCGGGAGGAGGCTCTTAGGCACAACCATAGGGAGGCCTAGCCTCTCCTTTGCAGCAACCGTCTTCCCAAGGGTAAAACCTGTGGTAGAGGGCTCAACCCATCAAACCACCAGTCCCCTATGTCTGTGGTCATGTTAGCAACCATGGAGGTGGGGTAGGCCAATACCCCTGCATTCTCCACAGGCTCCTCAAGGGGGCACTGCATCTTTTTTTTTTCCTTGTTTTTTTTTTTTTAACTTTCCCTTCTTTTTTAAATCAACTGTATGAAAAAAAAGTTAAAAAGAAAACAAACATACAATAAAAGAACATTTTAAAGAGACCATAACAAGGGAGTAAGAAAAAGACAACTAACCTAAGATAACTGCTTAACTTCCAACATGTTCCGACTTTACCCCAAGAAAGTTACCTAATATAGCAACATTTCTGTGAACTTGCTCCTACTATATCCATCAGAAATTAACAGACCATAGTCATTCCTGGGCATCCCCAGAACGTTAAATAGCTTATCTGTTCTTCTTGGATTATTGTTCCCCCTTCCTTAATTGCTCTCTATTGCTAGTTCCCCTACATTCTACATTATAAGCCATTTGTTTTATATTTTTCAAAGTTCACATTAGTGGTAGCATATAATATTTCTCTTTTTGTGCCTGGCTTATTTCGCTTAGCATTATGTCATCAAGGTTCATCCATGTTGTCATATGTTTGACGAGATCGTTCCTTCTTACTGCCGCGTAGTATTCCATCGTGTGTATATACCACATTTTATTTATCCACTCATCTGTTGAAGGACATTTGGGTTGTTTCCATCTTTTGGCAATTGTGAATAATGCTGCTATGAACATTGGCGTGCAGATATCTGTTCGTGTCACTGCTTTCCGATCTTCCGGGTATATACCGAGAAGTGCAATCGCTGGGTCGAATGGTAACTCTATATCTAGTTTTCTAAGGAACTGCCAGACTGACTTCCAGAGTGGCTGAACCATTATACAGTCCCACCAACAGTGAATAAGAGTTCCAATTTCTCCACATCCCCTCCAGCATTTGTAGTTTCCTGTTTGTTTAATGGCAGCCATTCTAACCGGTGTTAGATGGTATCTCATTGTGGTCTTAATTTGCATCTCTCTAATAGCTAGTGAAGCTGAACATTTTTTCATGTGTTTCTTGGCCATTTGTATTTCCTCTTCAGAGAACTGTTTTTTCATATCTTTTGCCCATTTTATAATTGGGCCGACTGTACTATTGTCATTGAGTTGTAGGATTTCTTTATATATGCAAGATATCAGTCTTTTGTCAGATACATGGTTTCCAAAAATTTTTTCCCATTGAGTTGGCTGCCTCTTTACCTTTTTGAGAAATTCCTTTGAGGTGCAGAAACTTCTAAGCTTGAGGAGTTCCCATTTATCTATTTTTTCTTTTGTTGCTTGTGCTTTGGGTGTAAAGTCTAGGAAGTGGCCGCCTAATACAAGGTCTTGAAGATGTTTTCCTACATTATCTTCTAGGAGTTTTATGGTACTTTCTTTTATATTGAGATCTTTGGTCCATTTTGAGTTAATTTTTGTGTAGGGGGTGAGGTAGGGGTCCTCTTTCATTCTTTTGGATATGGATATCCAACTCTCCCAGCCCCATTTGTTGAAAAGAGCATTATGACTCAGTTCAGTGACTTTGTGGGCCTTATCAAAGATCAGTCGGCCATAGATCTGAGGGTCTATCTCCGAATTCTCAATTCGATTCCATTGATCTATATGTCTATCTTTGTGCCAGTACCATGCTGTTTTGGTAACTGTGGCTTTATAATAAGCTTCAAAGTCAGGGAGTGTAAGTCCTCCCACTTCGTTTTTCTTTTTTAGAGTGTCTTTAGCAATTCGAGGCATCTTCCCTTTCCAGATAAATTTGATAACTAGCTTTTCCAAGTCTGCAAAGTAGGTTGTTGGAATTTTGATTGGGATTGCATTGAATCTGTAGATGAGTTTGGGTAGGATTGACATCTTAATGACATTTAGTCTTCCTATCCATGAACATGGAATATTTTTCCATCTTTTAAGGTCCCCTTCTATTTCTTTTAGTAGAGTTATGTAGTTTTCTTTGTATAGGTCTTTTACATCTTTGGTTAAGTTTATTCCTAGGTACTTGATTTTTTTAGTTGCTATTGAAAATGGTATCTTTTTCTTGAGTGTCTCTTCAGTTTGTTCATTTCTAGCATATAGAAACATTGCTGACTTATGTGCATTAACCTTGTATCCCGCTACTTTGCTAAATTTGTTTATTAGCTCTAGTAGCTGTGTCGTCGATTTCTCAGGGTTTTCTAGATATAAGATCATATCATCTGCAAACAATGACAGTTTTACTTCTTCTTTTCCAATTTGGATGCCTTTTATTTCTTTGTCTTGCCGGATTGCCCTGGCTAGCACTTCCAGCACAATGTTGAATAACAGTGGTGATAGCGGGCATCCTTGTCTTGTTCCTGATCTTAGAGGGAAGGCTTTCCGTCTCTCTCCATTGAGTCCTATGCTGGCTGTGGGTTTTTCATATATGCTCTTTATGTTGAGGAAGTTTCCTTCAATTCCTACCTTTTGAAGTGTTTTTATCAAAAAGGGATGTTGGATTTTGTCAAATGCTTTTTCAGCATCTATTGAGATGATCAATTGATTTTTCCCTTTTGACTTGGTAATGTGTTGTAATACATTGATTGATTTTCTTATGTTGAACCATCCTTGCATGCCTGGAATAAACCCCACTTGGTCATGGTGTATGATTTTTTTAATGTGTCTTTGGATTCGATTTGCAAGTATTTTGTTGAGGATTTTTGCATCTATATTCATTAGGGAGATTGGCCGGTAGTTTTCCTTTTTTGTAGCATCTTTGCCTGGTTTTGGTATTAGATTGATGTTAGCTTCATAAAATGAGTTAGGTAGTGTTCCATTTTCTTCAATGTTTTGAAAGAGTTTGAGTAAGATTGGTGTCAGTTCTTTCTGGAAAGTTCGGTAGAATTCCCCTGTGAAGCCATCTGGCCCTGGGCATTTATTTGTGGGAAGATTTTTGATGACTGATTGGATCTCTTTGCTTGTGATGGGTTGGTTGAGGTCTTCTGTTTCTTCTCTGGTCAGTCTAGGTTGTTCATATGTTTCCAGGAAATTGTCCATTTCCTCTACATTATCCAGTTTGTTGCCATACAATTGTTCATAGTATCCTCTTATAATTTTTTTAATTTCTTCAGGATCTGCAGTTATGTCACCTTTTTCATTCATTATTTTGTTTATATGTGTCTTCTCTCTTTTTGATTTTGTCAGTCTAGCTAGGGGCTTGTCAATCTTGTTGATCTTCTCAAAGAACCAGTTTTTGCTGATATTTATCCTCTCTATTGTTTTTTTGTTCTCTATGTCATTTATTTCTGCTTTAATCCTTGTTATTTCTTTTCTTGTACTTGGTTTAGGATTGGTTTGCTGTTCATTTTCTAGCTTCTTCAGTTGATCCATTAGTTCTTTGATTTTGGCTCTTTCTTCCTTTTTAATATATGCGTGTAGTGCTATAAATTTCCCCCTTAGCACTGCTTTTGCTGCATCCCATAGGTTTTGGTATGTTGTGTTCTCATTTTCATTCGTCTCTATATATTTAGCAATTTCTCTTGCTATTTCTTCGTTAACCCATTGATTGTTTAGGAGTGTGTTGTTTAACCTCCAGGTATTTGTGAATTTTCTAAGTCTCTGATGGTTATTGACTTCTAATTGTATTCTATTGTGGTCAGAGAATGTGCTTTGAATAATTTCAATCTTTTTAAATTTATTGAGGCTTGTTTTATGTCCCAGCATATGATCTATTCTGGAGAAAGTTCCATGAGCACTAGAAAAGTATGTGTATCCTGGTGATTTGGGATGTAATGTCCTGTATATGTCTGTTAAATCTAATTCATTTATCAGATTGTTTAGGTTTTCAATTTCCTTACTGGTCTTCTGTCTGGTTGATCTATCTATAGGAGACAGTGATGTGTTGAAGTCTCCCACAATTATTGTGGAAACATCAATAATTTCCTTTAGTTTTGCCAGTGTTTCTCTCATGTATTTTGTGGCACCTTGGTTGGGTGCATAGACATTTACGATTGTTATTTCTTCTTGCTGAATTGCCCCTTTTATTAGTACGTAGTGGCCTTCTTTGTCTCTCAAAACATCCCTGCATTTGAAGTCTATTTTATCTGAGATTAATATTGCTACACCTGCTTTCTTTTGGCTGTAGCTTGCATGAAATATTTTTTTCCATCCTTTCACTTTCAGTTTCTTTGTGTCCCTGTGTCTAAGATGAGTCTCTCGTATGCAACATATTGATGGTTCATTTTTTTTGATCCATTCTGCGAATCTATATCTTTTAATTGGGGAGTTTAATCCATTAACATTCAACGTTATAACCGTGAAGGCATTTCTTGAATCGGCCATCTTATCCTTTGGTTTATGTTTGTCATATTTTTCCCCTCTGTCTATTAATATCCTTTATTGTACCCATACCGAATCTCTTTAGTACTGAACCTTTCTCCAAGTGTCTCTGTCCTTTCTTTGTTTCTCTGTCTGTAGGGCTCCCTTGAGTATCTCCAGTAGGGCAGGTCTCTTGTTATCAAATTCTCTCAGCATTTGTTTGTCTGTGAAAAATTTAAGCTCTCCCTCAAATTTGAAGGAGAGCTTTGCTGGATAAAGTATTCTTGGCTGGAAATTTTTCTCACTCAGAATTTTAAATATATCGTGCCACTGCATTCTTGCCTCCATGGTGACTGCTGAGTAGTCACTACTTTGTCTTATGCTGTTTCCTTTGTATGTGGTGAATTGCTTTTCTCTTGCTGCTTTCAGAACTTGCTCCTTCTCTTCTGTGTTTGACAGTGTGATCAGTATATGTCTCGGAGTGGGTTTATTTGGATTTATTCTATTTGGAGTTCGCTGAGCATTTATGATTTGTGTATTTATGTTGTTTAGAATGTTTGGGAAGTTTTCCCCAACAATTTCTTTGAATACTCTTCCTAGACCTTTACCCTTTTCTTCCCCTTCTGGGACACCAATGAGTCTTATATTTGGACGTTTCATATTATCTATCATATCCCTGAGGTCCATTTCGATTTTTTCAATTTTTTTCCCCATTCTTTCTTTTATGCTTTCATTTTCCATTCTGTCATCTTCGAGGTCACTGATTCGTTGTTCAGCTTCCTCTAGTTTTGTACTATGAGTGTCCAGAATCTTTTTAATTTAGTCAACAGTTTCTTTAATTTCCATAAGATCATCCATTTTTTTATTTAGTCTTGCAATGTCTTCTTTATGCTCTTCTAGGGTCTTCTTGATTTCCTTTATCTCCCATACTATGGTCTCATTGTTCATCTTTAGTTCTTTGAGTAGCTGCTCTAGGTGCTGTGTCTCTTCTGGTCTTTTTATTTGGGTGCTTGGGCTTGGGTTATCCATATCGTCTGTTTTTTTCATATGCTTTATAATTTTCTGTTGTTTTTGGCCTCGTGGCATTTGCTGAACTTGATAGGGTTCTTTTAGGATTTGTAGACCAATTGAAGTCCTTATCTCTAATTTATCAGATCTATAACTTCGTGAAGTACACTTTCTCTAACTAACCAGCAGGTGGCGTCCACGAGCCACCTGTTCTCCACAAGCCAGTTCTCCCCTGCTTAGCCTTTTTGGTGAGTGGGGGAGTGAGTCTTGTGGGGTCCAATTGGTGTACCAAGCTTGCGTGTGTAGTTGGTGTTGCCTGCCCTGTGTATGGGGCGTGTTTCTGGGCAGTCAGGGAGGGGGGAGGTGGCTCTAACAATCAAATCTTCCTGGTGATCCTAGAGTTTTAAAGTTGCTGCAATAGTCTAATCCTTCAGTTCAGTCCTGCCACAGTTTGTCTCTGCCACTGACCCACAAGTCCTTGGTATTGGCGTGTGGCTCCTGAGACTTGCAAGTGGGCCCCTCTTCCAGGCCGTGCACCCCGGGTCCTCTGTTGAGGGTTGACTGTGCTATGTCACAGGTGAATGCCGTCCCCCCAGGGCAGTTCTGGGCTGCTGGGCTGTGTAGGGAGGCTCCCAGTCTGCTGAAATGATGGCTGAATGGGGCTTTGTTAATTCACACTGCTCTACCTTCCCAACTCTGGGACAATCAGCTGAGGTTGCAGGGAAGGCTAATGTCCACCCCCAGTTTTGTGGTGTGTGCCTGTTATTTGAAGCACTTCCGTCACACTGGGTTGTCTGGGGCAGTTCTGGGCTATGGGGCTGGCGATGGGCAGGAGTGTTTCCTGTCCACCAGGATGATGGCTGTGAGCGGACACCCCCCTTTTCTTGGGAAGTTGTGGTGTTTAGTGAATTTTCTCAGCCACTGGATTATTGCGTTTTGTCTCAGAGCTCTCCTAGTTCTGCTCTTGACTTGACCTGCCCAAATAGCAAGTCTTTGAAGCTTTCTGTATTGGGCTTCTTAGAGTAATTGTTTTAGAAAAAGAAAAAAGGATTAAAAAAACAAACAAACAAACAAAAAAAAACGGGCCCTCCTCAGAGATCTAATGGGTTATTGAAATGCTAAGAGACAAAGCAACCAGGGCCATTAAGGAAAGGTCCACAGGGCAGAGAGATCAGCTTTTCTTCGGGATTTGCATATGCGCCTCAGGGCCCTTCCCCTTTCTATGTTCACCAGAACTCCAAAAATCCTCCGCTTTTATTTTGGAGTTTTTCGTGTTGTTTTTTTTCTATGCCTGTCTCCTCTCTGCTGGGCTGGCTGCTCTCAGATTCTCTGGTGTCTGGTCTCAGTCTGTGTATGGTTGGAGTTTGAATCAGTAGAATGAGTTTCCGATAAGGGCAGCCACTGCAGTTCTCCCTTCTCCTTCCCGGAGCTGACAGCCCCTCCT
The DNA here is from genome assembly GCF_015220235.1 of Choloepus didactylus. Lineage (NCBI taxonomy): Eukaryota > Metazoa > Chordata > Mammalia > Pilosa > Megalonychidae > Choloepus > Choloepus didactylus. The sequence continues at coordinate 64,255,184 of NC_051316.1, forward strand.
CCCCTGGGACTGAGCCTGGCAGGGAGGGGCGCGGGTCCCCTGGCCGCAAAAACTTACAGATTTCGCTGATCTCAGCAGTTCCACGTTTTCATGAGTGTTGTATGAAGTATGCCCAAAGTCAGATTTCTCTGTGGTGTCCAGTCCACGCAGTTCCTGGCTTTCTACCTACTTTCCTGGAGGAGTAACTAAAACATACAGCTCACCAGTCTGCCATCTTGCCCCGCCTCCCGCCTCCATGGTTTTTAATGAGAAATTTGCAGATAGTCATATTGAGCTTCCTTTGTATGTGATAGATTGCTTTCTCTTGCTGCTTTCAGTTCTCTCTTTATTTTTGACATTTGATAATCTGAATATTAAGTGTCTTTGAGTTGGTCTACTCAGATCTATTCTATTTGGGGTATGCTGTGTTTTTTGGATCTGTAGTTTTATGTCTTTCATAAGAAATGGGAAATTTTCAGTGATTATTTCCTCCATCATTCTTTCTGCCCCTTTCCCTTCTCTTCTCCTTCTGGAACACCCTTGACGCATACATTCATGTGCTTCATGTTGTCACTGAATTCCCTGAGACCCTGCTCATATTTTTCCATTCGTTTCCCTATCCGTTCTTTTGTATGTAGGATTTCAGATGTCTTGTCTTCCAGTTCATGTATCCTTTCTTCTACCTCTTCAAATCTGCTATTGTGTTTCCATTGCATTTTTCATCTCTTCTATTGTGACTTTCATTTGCATAATTTCTGCCAATAGCTTTTCAAACTTTTGAGTTCTTCCTTATGTTTGTTCAGTGTCTTCTTTAGATCTTTTATCTCTTTTGCCATATCTTCCCTCAGCTTGTTGATTTGATTTTTGAATTGATTTAGGATATTTGTTTGAAGATCTTTAATTAGTTGTTTCAATGCCTGTATCTCATTTGAAGTGGTGTAAGTTTGTTCCTTTGACTGGGACATATCTTCAGTTTTTCCTAGTGTGATTCATAATTTTTTTGTTTTCTAGGCATCTGGTTTTCTTGATTGCCCCAATCAGATTTTTCTAGACCAGATGGGCCCAGGTTTCAGGAGAATATTGTAATCAGTATCAGATTTCCCTGATGGTCAGACCCAGAAGATTGTCAGACTTTCTTGTGAGTCCTCTAGACTATGTGCTTTTTGTATCCTGCCCAGCAGGTGGTGTTTTTCAGCCCACAGCTCCCCACTGGTGTAAAGTGGTGTGGTGCCTTTAATTCTTGATGGACCTTGTCCTGCCCAGGGGCTGATGGTGTCAGAAGCCAAGCTTAAGCTGTTTCTGTTTTCTCTTACCCCCCAACCCACCCAGGCCCTGGGGTGTGAGTTCTCTGAGACAGGGCAGCCACTTGAGCTGGGAAGATAAGCCCTTTATGGATTTATCTCCCCTACTTGAGTTTTTCTTTGACTCTCTATCTTAAGTCCACCCTTGCCTGGGTCAGTGCTGACAACTGAAAATGGCTGAAGCTTTCTCTAATATGTTACTTAGATTGAGAGAAAAAAAGAAAAAATGAAAGAAGTCCCCTTTTCAGAATCAGTCCCCAGCCCTCCAGTTCACCAGGCAAGAATTGGAATTGGTACTGGGTTCTGTGTGCCCCTTTTCTTGGGACACAGCCCTTTTCCAGTATTCTGAGTTCAGCCAACTCCAAAAGCCTTTGTTTTTATTTATTTCTGTATTTTTTTTTTTTTCCATCAGCCCTGCCTCGTCTCTGCAGGGAGAAACCTCCCGGTTCCTTTCGTGCTTGCTCTGGGTTTATCTGTGCTCATAGATTGTATTCAGTAGTCCAGATTTGTTAATTAAAACCACAGTTGGAGCTTGTTTGATTTACTTTCCCTCACTCCAGGTAGCCTGCTTCTTTTTTCCACTGGGAATGTTTCAGCTCAGCCTGCCATGCTGGTGGGGGAGGGATGCCAGCTCTGCAGTTTGGGGAGCTTTACTTACAGTTCTATGCTGTGATCTCAGCCATTCCACCCATTCCAGACTGGTGTACGATGTTGTCTGGTCACAGAAGTCCTCCTAACATTTGTTCCATATTATTTACTAGTTGTTCCTGGCTATTTGCTATTTGTTCTAGGGAACTAACTAAATTCCACACTTCCCTGTGCCACCATCTTGCCCTGCCTCCCCAAGAGCTGTTGATTCTTAATCACTGTTATAGATCCCCTTTCTCCATTGCCTAACATAGTGCTTTATACATATAAGCCACTCTAGCTTATTGTTTAATAAATAAATGAAGAAAGTGCATAATGCTTTTTAAAATAGCATTGTAATATTTATAAAAGTGATAATGCTCAGTAAAAGATTCATACACTATAGAAACCTGCACAGAAGAAAGTAAAAATCAGCCAAAGGTCTACCCCTCCCCTCTACAACCATTCTTAACATTTTGATGCTTCCTACAAATCTGCTGTATAAGTGTAGAAACATATATCCACACACAAAGCACCCATAGTTTTACATGAAATAACCATACAAGCATGCTTCATTGTAATTTGTTTTTCTACTCGATGGATAATTGTTATCTTTCCATGCCCCCCAAAATAGGCCTACATCATTCATTGTATTTGGTTACATACTATTCTATTGTATGTATGTAGTGTAATTTGCCCAGTGAGGCCCCTGCTGATAGATATTGATGTATTTTCTTATTTTTCACTATTTTAAACAATATTGTAATAAATATGCTGTAGTTAACATCTTTGTACATAAAACCATTTCACAATTGGCCAATTATTTTTTTGGCTAAATTCCTAAGAAATTTGATTGCATATTTTAGATTTGGAAATATTACCAATCTGCCTTTCATAAGAGTTGCATTACTGTACACTTCCAGGAACAGTATTGAGAATTCTGGTTCCCCCATAACACCTTTGGCAACTCAGTGTTGTGGCAGTCTTTTTAAACTATCAATTTGAAAGGCAAAAGACACTATGCTATTATTTATTTACATTTTTTTTGATTGTTAGTGTGGTTGCACTTTTCATTTGTTCTGTGCCCATTCATGTTCTTTTGTTAATTATCCCATATGTTCATACTGGGATGAGTGTGTGTTTCTTATGGAATTATAATAACTCCTGTATGTCATGGATAGTAATACTTTGCCATATATAATGTGAATCTTTTTTCCAGTTTGGTTTCAGTTTTGTTTGTGTTATTTTTATATTTGTAAACTCTCTAATCATTTACTTTATGGTTTTTCTTTTGGTGATTTACTTAGAAATACTAGCATTACCTAAAGGTTGTTTTGCTCATATTTTGGTCTAGTACTTTCAGTTCTTACATTAAATCTTGGGTTTATTGGAATTGTTTTGATCTAGGTAGTGAGGAAATGATTCAGCTTTGTGTCTAGATGACCAGCTACCCCTCCAACTTTTATTCAGTAGTCCATCTGTTTTTCCATAGAATTGCAATATACCATTTATCCTATATTAAATTCTTACAAATAGTTTGGTCTATTTCCTTTCTCTCAGTCTACTCCATTAGTCTCCCTGTCTCTTCTTGTACCAGTAAATACTGTTCTTTTCATGAGTATATTTTTACATGTTTTAAAATATGGCAAGGAAAATTGTCTCATTACTTTTTTGGTTAGTTTTCTGGACTTTCCACAGTTAATTTTTCAGATAGAGCACTGTTTTGAAGCAAACATCTTATTGTAATGATTGGCTTCCACACTTGAAAACAGATGTCCACATTTATATTTTCTAAATTAGCAGCTTGGAGACACAAGCATAATTTTTGCCCAGAGGAATGCTTTAAGATTCCTTAAAAGGAGTTGCATATATTAAGGGGATAATGATGAAAGAGATTCCTGGAAAAGTAAGCAGGGCCCATATCACATAGGACCTTCTCAGCAATGTTTTAAGAGTTCAAAATTTATTCCTAGGTCTGAAAGGAGTCATTGAGGCTTAAAAGCAAAGGGTATAACAAGATCCAGTTGGTGTTTTAGAAGTCACTCTATCTACAGTTTGAAGAATGGATTGGAAAGGGGTAAGACTAGAGAAGGGTAGGGAGACTTTTGCAATAACATAGATGAGATATGGCCATTGTTATAAGAACACTGAATAGATTGGAGATATGTTAAGGACAGGAGTTGTGAGAGATGGTAAGGAAGATGGAGATGTCAAGGGACAAAATGTTACCAAGTCTATAGAACTGAGTCAGAATTTAGAGATATTAACATTACTCATTTAGAAGTACATTATTCCCTTTTTTGGTTAAAGGAGTATTTCTCAATCTTTCTTAATAAGTACAACTATTGTACACTGCTTTCTCCCCACATTATAGTTGTATTTTAGTAACAGTTGAATTCTGTGATGTTTTTAAAGGGCCTTTAATTTTATTACTCCCAACCTCATGAATATATGTTTTCATGCTCTATATTTTGTTAGGGCTAAATAAAGATCAAAATGGCAATTGTTACTGCAGTTAAAGTGGTGGAAACCTTGTAGTAACTTTTTCAACATCCACACTCCCACCTCCCACCAAATATGCAGTCCACAGGTTTAGAACTACTGGTCGAAATAATTCTTTATGAATTTGTTTTGAAGATTGTAATAGTGCCCCTTCTATTGGAACAGGTTATTTCATATTTGCAGAACATAGCACCTGCTTCTTTCATGAAAGACAAAATGGTATCAAATAAGAGATGAATGATTAACAAATTATTTAACATACAAGAATTTGTTAAATGTGGCATACTAAAAACTTCAAAGAGCCTACACATGTTTAGACATGAAAAATTTTAGTGACCTTATTCCTTTCCCTTATTTCTCTATCATTTTATAAATAATTCCACAACTGTGTCACTAGAGGATTTTTTGGTTTTTCATTTATTTGATATAGAATTAAGTGTACTCTGTATTACATAATGTGAACTACATTGTAAAAACACTTCTTATTTATAAAGCATAAATTATTTAGTGCTTATCTTGTAATTCATTGATAGTCAGTTGTCAGCAACTTAGAATGTATGTCTCTTCCTCTCTTAAAAATTCAGAAGAATGCCTATGGAATTATATTGTCACTTAATTTCACGTTTCTGAGTTGACACTGTCTACATAAATACATTTCTGTGATATAGGTAAACCACTATTCATTAAAATTTAAGTGTAGTTGGTACTTGTTTTTAAAGATTTTTTGTTTCTGGAATTTTATTACTTTTAGATTCCTATTTCCTAAAACAATGAGCTTTTTTGTTTATTCAAAAAATGACTGTTATATAATAATATATATTTTCTCTTGGTATTGCTTAAAGTATTTATATGTTCAGCATTTTTGCAGCTACTATGGAAGTAGAAGGAAATCTAATTAATCCAACAAACATTTAAAAAATACCGACATATGATAGGCTGGAATAATGAAGAGAAAAAGAGTATACTAAGATGAAAAAGACACAGTTATGGATTGGAAAGTTAGTTGGAGAAACAGGGAATGCGTATATTAGGTATTGAAACGATGTGTTTTATTGAATGTTATAGAGAAAATAAATTTTAATGTTTGTTCATGCATTCAACAGAGGCCTATTAAATGCATACTATAGTTTAGTAATTCTTTTAACTCAGTAATCTGCAGTGTATGTTGATTGGTATATAAAGCTATAAAAATTTTTTTCATTCATGATTTATTTAAGGAAGATATTGTTAACAAAAGGACTGAGTATTAATTATACTTTGTATGCCTCTGTCCATGGGATTCTCAGACAATATGTTTATAATGAGTGGCATATAGAATTAGTTATAGTGTATCCTTAGACCTTGATGCATCAATATCTGATAGAAATAAATTGTACATAGAAGATATTATGTGCTTATCCTATTAATAGTTTCTGTTTTATGTATAACTCCAAAGCTGTGTGGCTTTCAAATTCTCACTGCTGCATAAATTTAAACATTTATCTTTCCTTTTGTATGTTGAGGAATAAAAAATAGAATGAAGCTCAAATTTTAGAAAACAGCTTCTGTCAGAAGGTTCTTTATAGCATAGAGAACCACTGATTGATCTCCTTCTTGATCAATGTTGTTGTTTAGTGTGAACTATGCATATTCTATTCTTACAACTACAAAACATTTTTGTATTGGGTAAAAAATGGCCAAATTTTATTTTAATGCTTATTATATTAAGAAAAGATTTGAATTAGCTGCAACAGCAGAAGCTCTTGAAATGTAGACTGGTATAGTACTGAATTTAAATAATCTCTCCATGCTTGTCATTTTACATGGATAATATCATAAGACAAGTAATGACAGAGTAAGGCCTGTCTAGCAGAGAGAAAACTAAATTATATGACTTTTATTAAGGTATAAATAAACCTATTAACTGTTATCTGGAATACCAATTAGTAGAAAGAGCACTGACAATTTTATTTATCAACATTAAACTCAATTATTAATTACAGACCTGACGAACCTAGCAGTAAACAGGCCATGTTGGACCTTAAGTCCATTATTTGAGAGGGATGATTACCAAAATCCTGTGGGGAAATAAGTAATTGTAGTTGTAAAATTTTAATTGCCTTGGAATAAGGAAAATTATATTTTCTTGTCTGAGAATATAAATAGTATGCCATTAAGGTAACAAGCTTCAGTAGTTGTAAACAGAAAATAAATTTATATTATATTTTAAAACAAAGAAAATAGTGATTAATATTTAGTGTCATAGCATTCAGTGAATGGCTGCTGTAAATATATGCAGATTTTCTTTAGACAAATTGTGTGGTAGATGAGCTATTTTTTGTCTTTTCTTATAGTGAAAATTAATGTTAGAGGGAACATTACTCAGGCGAATGGGAAATATAAAATTGAGAATATATTTTTATGTGTGTGATCAGCATTGTTGTGAAATGATTGAGGCAATTAACATTTTTTTCTTTTTCTTTGAAGATCCAAATTCCAGAATTTGTGGACATTTACTTATTGGTGCAGCCAAGAATTCTTTTGCAAAACTAATGGATAAAATTAGCCTGGCAATGGAGAGTATACCTTTGCATAGTAGCAGGAGTATTACATATGTAGAAAAAGATTCCTTGGTTCAGAGGTTGGCCTGTGGGCTTCATAAAGTGAACACACTGGCCCTGAAATATGGTCTACGTGGCCATGTCCCCATTATGGTATGTATGTAATATAATAGTGATCTCAGGACTAGTAAATGAAATATTGAATCAGACTTATTTGTAGTTTAAATTAGATGTACATTAATATATGTAGATTTCCTTTGAGTTCCATGTAAACTTTTAATAAAATAAATAAAAGTACTTCCATATCAAAATACAGAAGTTCTGGCCTTATTTCTAAATGTACTGTAATTTATAATTACATATAATTACATTGCAACAGGATTGTATGAGCCCATTTTCTGGCCATTTACATTATTTCTTTTCTTCAGTTGTTCATTTCATGTACACCAAATTATTGGTTATGTAAAAAATAAAACTCCTATGTTTCAGTCATAGCTGGTATTGTTTTCTATATAACCTGTTACACTTAATTTGGTAAAATGGCTATTGAGTTATTAGTAAATCTGTAGTCCCTTCATGTAAAATTGCTCTTGTTTACCAACAGAAGAGCACAGCATCATTACAGAAGCAAATATTTGGATTTACGCAAAGACTGCATGCAGCAGAAGTAGAGCGTCGTTCATTGCGCTTAGAGGTCACAGAATTCAAACGAAATATGAATGAAATGAAAAAGGAGCTTGACAAAGCCCAGGGTCTCCAAATACAATTAAATGAATTTAAGCAATCTGTAAGTATATTTGATTTAGAAAAATATGGATTTGGTGAGCTCTTCTCTATGTGTGTATATATCTTTGTTTTCTTCAACTTTTTATTATGCTTGTTTTTAAAAAGTAATTCAAAGTCTCATTAGTAGGATTTGTTTTTTCTGCAGAAAATGTTCCATCTAACATGACCCTAGTTGAGGGAGCCTGATGTTTGGGTTGGGTGATGGGATTTTCTCTCTTTTATGATGTTGAACATTTTGAGTGAATTAGGTTATTTTCTGTGATCAAATTGCTTTCCCAAAGAAATGTTAAATTTGTCTAACTTCCATCAAGGATTTATATGTATTTTTTAAAAGGCAGACAGGATAGCTGAAAAAACAAGGGCTATATGCCAAATAACATTCAGTTAGGATCAAAATGTGGGACAGTATAAAGCAAAAGAAAAAACAGATATCCACATATTCTGTTTGTAGTTGGGTTACTTATTAACATTGCTGTTCTAAAAGTGGAAGTAGGAGCACAGAGTTAAAATTATGTTGAGCCTTCAAAGTGGTGTACTATAGATATACTATAAATGTTAATATAATAGAAATATATTATATAAATAGGAATACAAAATTTGTTTCTTATCCCTAAGAATCAGCTACTTTTAGTTCTCCCTTCTGTGGGAAAGTACTTTTAGATGTGTCATTTGGTTAATTTGGATTTTGTAATAACATTTGTGAACATAGAGACAATGACAGGAAGTAGTTTGGTTCTTAATCCTACGATTATGTAAATTGTTAATCTTAATTTTTATTCTAATAGCTAACCCTCAGAGGGCAAAGAGTTCTTATAGATTAGACGGGTCAAGAAATCATGAATTACCCCTCTGATAAGAGATAAGCAATAGTTTTATTATCAGCAAACACCTAAAAACACCACACTTTTTTTCTCACTTTCTTAGATTTTTGCTCAGAGAAGGGAAATTTATGAGCTGCTTTAACATTGTTATTTCTGATTATAAAAGTACTATATGATAGCCATAGCTAAAAATACAAAAAAAAAAAAGAAGAAAGTTTAAATCATTATAATCTTACAACTCAGAACCAGTCATTGTTGAAATGTGAATACATTTCATTCCAATTTTTCTGTATGTATATGTGCACATACACATGTCTTTATGCACAGATGTAGTTTGGAATAATTTTGTATTTTTTTCAAATTAAAGTACTATAAACATTTTCCCAAGTCATTAATTATGAATATTATTTTAGGTATATGAACAATATTCTGTCATATGAATGGTTCAAAATTTGACTGTTCCCTCTTCATAAATATTTTGTTTCCAATTTTTGCCATTATAAGTTAATTGTAGAGAGCTATTTATACTTTGAGAAGCCAATCCTTTTAAAGTGTGAGTCTGCCTCCTTTTGACCTGCTTCCTGTTGTATATATACCAAAATTTGGGATCTTAAAATCTTATGTCAATTTTGAGATTGAAAATATAGTCAATTTGGAAATAAAGGTTTAGATAATAGTGGCTTTACTGAAAATTAGAACGATTCCTTTTATATGTTGCTTCCTGGAATATCTATGAACAGTTCTAAATATTCTACACAATTTTATGTCCTAGTCTAAGGTTTATTTATTAGGAAAACATGTTAGCATTTAAACTTTTTTAAATAATAAACTTTACTTTTAGAACAGTTTTTGGTTGATAGAAGAATTATATGAGTACAGAGGGTTCCCATATCATACCTCCCCCACTCACACACGTACATGCTTAATTTCCCTTATTATAAGCATCTTGCATTAGTGTAGGGCATTTGTTACAATTGATGAGCCAATATGGATACATTATTAGTAGTTAAAGTCTCAAGTTTACATTAAGGTTCACTCTGTGTTTGTACAGTTTATGAGTTTATGACAATGCATAATGTCTTGCATCAACATTACAGTTTCATTACCTTAAAATATACAGAATAGTTTTATTACCTTAAAAATGTCCTGTGCTCCACCTACTCATCCTTTCCCCTCACTCCTCAAATCTGGGGCAACTACTGATCTTTTTGTTGTGTGGCTGAGCACTTTTTGACAAATTACTTAATCTCTTTTTTTTTTTAGAAGATTGTATGTACACTGACAGTCACATTGGGATCCTCAATAACTGTTAGGACTTTTTTTATTAATACCTTCAATTCAAGTATGTTTGTATATATTCTAATTTTTCCTCATTTTGACCATTTTCAAATGTATACTTCATTTGAAAGTATTAATTACACTCACAATGTTGTGCTCCCATCTCCACCAGCCATTAACAAGACTTTTTCATGACCCCAAATAAAAATTATGTACCTTTTAAGCAATAATTTCCCATTCCTCCCTCCTTTTGGCCCCTAGTAATTCTCTATTTATTTGCTTATTTTAAATATTTTATATAAGTGGAGTCATATATTTGTCCTATTGCATCTGACTCAAGTTAACATCTTATCTTTGATTAGTTTGAAAATAGTTAGGATTCAATTTCTAGCATCTAGAGAGAAAGAGTTTGAAGGAAAGTTGCTGGCAGGTTACTAAGAGCCTTAGTTGAATCAAAAAGCTAAGAATATATTCCAGGAAATGTTTAGTGTGAATTACTTCTATTGAAGTATAGAAATAAAAATAGGGTTAGTTGAAGTAATAATTGAGAGAATGAGGTATGAATTTGTATATTTTGGTATATAATTATAAGTTATAATAATAACATTGATGATTTTTAACATTTATTGGACATATAAAGGCACATACCCTAAGCAATTTACAGGCATTGACACATTTTGTTCTCTATGACAATCTTTTTTGGGTAGGAATTATTATCATCTTTGTTTTGCATATAAGAAATCTGAGGTACCCAGCAGCTAAGTAACTCACCCAGGGTCATGCATTTAGTAAGTGAAAATGACTGGATTTGAACCTATGTAGTCTGGCTTCAAATCTCATACTTTTCATCACTTCATTATAATGGTTAGCGTTTTTACCTAGCCATGTCAAGAAAGGATTGTTGTATTAAAAAAAAAAAAAAAACAACAGATAGAAAAAAGGTGTTTTTTCCTCTAAAAAAATTGGGGCATCTGCCTTCATATTCATTTTTTATTGATTTCAGGCACAGTATATAGGAGAAAATAAAATAGCTTCTGTATAGTTAGTCTTAAATGATAATGACAGAGAAATGTCATCTCTGCCAGAAGCTGTTCAGAACTTTCATTGTTATGGAATACCATGTTCACCTCCTGACAGCTATTCCTTAAGAGCTAACTCCCATGATCTTTTCTTGGTTTATTAGCTCGTCAAAAATGCATCTACATACCCTCTCATTCATATTCTACATTGTTATATTTGTTTGTTACTGTTTATTTACTTGGCAGAAGAGTAATCAAAATTGAGCCAGTCTATGGGAAAGATGGATGGACAAGAGAGACTAAAAATACCTAAGTTTTTAGGTAAAGAAGAAATTTTGGAGCATTGGGAAGGGCACATGTATTCTGTTAAAATAAAGGAAAAGAAGTGCTGCAAAATGGTGTGGATATTGATTTATAGAGGTCAAGGTTATTGCAGAGAGCAGAATGATCTGATGGCAATGAGTGGTAATTTTATTGCAGAGTGCAGAATGATCTGATGGCAATGAATGGTAATTAAAACAAGAATAACAATAAATAAAAGAAGAGTTACAAAAATACTGTATTCACAGACCCAGAAGATTGCTGTGGTGTCAGGGAATAGAGAGATATTAAGAAAGAGAAATGGAGCTTGAGTATGAGAGGAGGTATTAGAACTGTTATTCTTAAAGTGAAGAGTTAGGATGATGTGGAGAATGAGGCAGCTGTTAAGAGGAAGTAAAAAAGATGTGTTCTTAAAACTAAACATTATGTGAGAATCATTGACATATTAGATATACCTTTACTAGATGACTCTCAGGAAATGAGGCAACTTTCCTGTGTGCCTTGTGATTATTCTCATTACTTTACATAAACTCAACTAAGTTGTTCCAGTTTGCTAATGCAAAATACCAGAAATGGATTGGCTTTTATAAAGGGGGTTTATTTGGTTACAAAGTTACAGTCTTAAGGCCATAAAGTGTCCAAGGTAAGACATCAACAATTGAATACCTTCACTGAAGGATGGCCAGTGGTGTCTGGAAACATCTGTTAGCTGGGAAGGCATGTGGCTGGAGTCTGCTCTGGAGTTCTGGTTTCAAAATGGCTTTCTCCTAAATGTCAGTGTCAGCTTCTAATGGCCGTCTTCAAAATGTGTCTCTCAGCTGCAGCTCCTCTTCAAAATGTCACTCTCAGTTGCTCTCAGGTCCTTCTGTCTGTGAACTCCTTTATATGACTCCATTGATCCAATTAACACCCACCCTGAGTGGGTGGAGTAACACCTCCATGGAAATTATCCAGTCAAAGTTTTCATTCACAGTTGATTGAGTCACATCTCCATGGAAACACTCAATCAAAGAATTCCAATCTAATCAACACTAATACATCTGCCTCCACAAGAGTGTATCAAAGATAATGGCATTTTGGGGGCCACAATATAGCCAAACCAGCACATAAGTCTTCAGCCATCTGTTTTTATATTGTCTTTTAAAATTTCATCAGTGTTGAGAAATGCATGATATATACCCCTGAAAAGGCAAATAATAGTAAGACAACAATTGCTTCAGGGAGGTAGCAGACAAGGTATCTGATACTTATATAAAACTGAATACTTATATATTTTAATGTAGAAGGACCTATGTAATAAATTTGTCCTCACAACCAGTTCCAGCAAAAGTTTTTCTCTGTAGATGAACTTTTTTAAAAATTAATTTCTTTTTTTTTTATTAGAGAGGTGGTGAGTTTACAGAACAGTCATGCATACAGTCAGGATTCCTATACACCACCCCACCACCAACACTTGCATCGGTGTGGAAAATTTGTTAACACTTTTTTGTAATTCTATTTTTGAATGGTAGTGACATTTGTTAGAATTGATGAAAGCTTATTAAAGTAGTACTATGACTATTGGCCATGATTTATGCAGGGGTATTTTCCCCCCATATTCCCAACCTATTATTATTGTTTTATTTTTCATGCATTGTCTTTATTACTTACCTACCCATACATTGGATAAAGAGAGTGTCAGTCACAAAGTTTTTACAATTATGTGGTCACATGATAAAAGCTATATAGTTATACAATAATGTATCAAAGATCAAGGGTACTGGATTTTAGTTCAACAATTTCAGGTATTTTCTTCTGACTTTTCTAATACACTAGAAACTAAAAAGAATTAGTAGTCATAATCATTTGTTAATCCTAATTTCTCAGTTACATCTCCTCCTCTCATTTGATCATTCTCTCAATCATCAAGGATATCTGGGCAATGACCATTTTAACTTCTTCATGCTGGATAGGAGTGTTTACCTCATGGGGTAGAGGAATGAAACTTGTTTACATCCTTAGACAGACTGGTACCTCTGGGTGTCAAGGCTTATTTGGCATAGGAATGATCTGGAGGCCTTAAGTTTCTGAAAAAATAAACTTATTAAATAAAACTTGATAGAGTCTTAGATAGAGCCCAGGGTATTCTTTAGGGTTTTCAGGAGTAATGTTGGTTGGGGCTTGGCATAATCAGTGTGGCAATTTGCAATATCTGGTTGAAGCTTGCATAAGAGTAACCTCCAGAATGATCTCTTGATTCTATTTGAAATCTCTTAGCTACTGAAATTTTATTTGTTTCATTTCTTTTTCCCTTTTTGGTCAAGAAGGCATTACCAATCCCATGATGCCAGGGCCAAGCTCATCCCTGTAAGTCATGTCCCATATAGGGGGGAGGGTGGTGAGTTTATTTGCAGAGTTGGCTTAAAGAGAGAGAAGCCACGTCAGAGCAACAAAAGAGGTTCTCTGGGGATGACTCTTAGGCATAATTGTAAGTTGGCTTAGCTTTGCCATTGCAGAAATAAGTTTCATAAAGGTGAGCCTCAAGATCAAGGGCTTGATTATTAAATTGGGAGTCCCTAGTGCTTGAGAGAATATCAGGAATTCCCTGGGTAGGAAATTTACTAGTTCCACATTTTCCCACAGCCCCTCAAGGGGACTTTGCAAATACTTTTTTATTTTCTGCCCTAAGTACTCTAGAATGTATCAGGGCATTACGTTAACCTGTACAGAAAAACATGATCTCATTCCCTATTCTAGGTTCCATATGATTAGGTCGTTTAAATAAACTGACCAGGTAGGTTAAATTAGATAGTGTGCTATAGAAAATTTAAATTTTGGGCAGTGTAGATGAACTTCTGTATGCTTGCTATCGTTGGGCCACGAGGAAACTATAATTCAGCACATTTCTGTTTTTGTCTCATTTCTCACAAAATTAACAGATAAAGCTTGCACTCAACTGCAATAATTGATATATTCCAGATGTGTAGACTCAATAGGGGTTTTATTCTGCTCTTTTTTCCCCCTAGAATTTTTAAAATTTTAGATCAACTTGCTTTATATTTGTGAAATCACCTCAAATTTTTTTTAGAAATGAGAAATTTATAAATCTTAAGTAAATATATGTTCACTTAGTGTGATGAAATGGCCTGCATGATTCCCCTTTAGCTTTCTACATTTATTTCTGTTTACCTATCTTTTGTGACTACTCCTGTTCTTTCTGCTTTAAGATGAAGACATCTTTCATTTGTTGTGATTAATTTTCATTTCTTAAACTATTTTGAACAGGAAATAACACAAGTGTTTTATGCCCTGGATTTTATACCCCTTAAGGTATGATGGCCCTCAGTCTAGAACTGTAATTAATTATTCCAGAGCAGAGTATTCTTCTTTCTGAAGCAGTCCTGATATTGTCAAACTTGTGTTGTATATTATGGTGCACGGTTTTATTGGCTGATGTTTATATGCAAATTCTTTCATTCAAATATATCTATAGAGTACCTACTGTTTGCCAGATTCCCTTCTCTATGTTGGGTGAACAAGCTAAATGAGGTCCCTGTTCAGTGGAGCTCATATCCTTGTATGCGGGGATGACACATAGTTGTGGACAGACAATAAAAAAGTGAAAACTTTTTGAAATGAATTTAGATAATGATAACGACTTTGAAGAAAATAAAACATGATGAATGATAGCTTATCTGGTGGTCGGCACAGGGGAGGTGTGGTCTGGGAAGGACTTTCGGGGTGGGGGTGGGGTGGGGGAGCTGTTTAGGGAAACCTGAATGGTAACATATACTGAACACAAATTTTTAGGTGATCATTTAAAAACATAGGAATTGTTAAAGTTTTAATTCCCACAATTATAATCTTTATAAAAAGTGTTCATATGTGAAGATTTTAATTGAACATTATGGATTTATTTAGAATTTGGATTAAGTTTTCCAAGATATTATTTATCTAAAAATGATCAACTTTGGGAGTACGGCTGTTGTTAGTTAAAAACCCGAGTGGTGTTTTTATCTTGATTTAAGAAATTAAGAAAAACAAATTCTATTTTTTTGTCATATGTCAGATACTTGTGAATATTTACATTCTACTCTATGTTAGCAAATATAATTCTGAAGATTAATTGATACAACAATGCAGTTAGTTTATAAAAACATTTTTGCTTTTTTCAGAAATTGATCACTCATGAGAAATTTGAAAGTGCATGTGAAGAACTGAATAATGCATTACTTCGGGAACAGCAGGCACAAATGCTGTTGAATGAACAGGCTCAGCAGCTACAGGAGTTGAATTATAGACTTGAATTGCATTCCAGTGAGGAAGCTGACAAAAACCAAACTCTTGGAGAAGCTGTGAAGGTAGGAGAACATCTCTTGTATATTGGTTTAGTGTGTGCATGGAGTGGAGGGAGGTTTGGTTGAGAAGGGTTTGTTCTCACTGCCATGTATTTGTGGCAAGAGTTTTTAGAATGGAAAAGAGATGTTACAATATAATGGTTGTCATTCAGAATATTTCCTTAAAGGATTTAGGCCCATGTTATTTTTTTTGGAAATGTTGACTTTAAAGTGTAATAGAATTCTTGTGGATTTTCTCCTCATAAGGTTATAAACCCTGGAATGAAACAACTAAATCCAGGAGAACTGATATAACATAGCCTCTGTATTGGTTACCATCCCTAATACAGTTAAGCAACTGAGAATTGGTACATAATTTATTATATAAGTATACTATATACTATAAATATATAAATAATATGCATTTATTCTAATAGCTAAAAACAATAATAAAATAGCTAAAATTAAATGAGATCTTACTGTCTACCAGGTAATATGCTCAATATATTACAAATAATTATCTCATATAATCCTCACAAAAACTGTGGGATTATTCCCATTTTGTAGATGAGAAAACTGAGATATAGAGAGGTTAAATAATTTGCACAACTGTTAGTAGGTGATAGACTCAGGGAGTCAGAATTCATGTCTGCCTTCCTAATCCCCACATTACTGTTGATTGACAGTGTACATGTGCCAGACTCTATGCTGCAGTCTCTACATAAGTTTTCTTATTTCGCTCTTAAACTAACCCTGTCAGATAGGTACTGCTATTATTTCCATTGTGTTTTGAGAAAACTGAAGCTTAGAGAGCTCAATTGGCTAGCTTAGAGTCTCTTGGCCTATAAATGTTGAAACTGGGGTTTAGTTTTAGAAAAATTATAAAATTTTGAAAGCTAAATTAAGACTGCAGTTGAACTTAAGAAAATATAGATGAACTTAGAAAAGAAAAATTTCCATCTCTAAAAATTAATACTATTAATGCTTTGGGAAGTATTTTTCCAGATGTATGTATTAAATTGAAACATTTGAAATTGCTTTTTTTCTAAGTCAAACCAGACAAAAGTCAGCAATTTCATATGGTTCAACCTAATATAAATAATGTTTCTTACATAAATGAGAACATACTTATATACATTTTTATAACTTGTTTGTATCATTTAATAGTAGACTATTAAAATTTGACATTATTCCAAAATTTATATTTTGCAAATATAGAAGTATAACCAAATATAGGTTAATAAAAATGCAATTGTACTATAGTGTTGTTTTGTTACTTACTTTTAAAAAATACAATTCCCAAATTTCTTTACATTCTCATAAAAGTAACAGTGTCATCATCTTTAATGGCTGGTGGAATTTTTTTGTTTGAATGTACCATAATTTATTAACCTGATTTCTTATGACTATATATTTACATTGATTCCAGTTTTGTGTATGCATTGTTTTGATTTTTGCTATTATAAGTAATTCTAATATGAACAACCTGGTAGCTAAATCCTTACATACATACCCAGGGTTATTTCCTCAGGATAAATTCCTAGATGAGAATTACCACATACACATACATTTTACAAATGTGCATATTATTGGTTGGCCTGCAGAAAGTTTTTCCCTATTACCTTCTCTCCTAAAATTTATGAGAAATGTGATTTTTTCCAAACCTGACTATTTTTTAAAATATTTGCTAATTTGATGGCTATTTCATTGTTACTTTAATTTGTACTTCTTTGGATACCAGTCAAGTTGAATATTTTTATAATTATATTGGTCCTTAAAAGACATTTTTATGCTTCACCTTCCATTAATAGATAATACAATTAACTATGCTTTGAAAAAGCATATAACTGTGTCATATTGGAATCTTTTCTTTCTTTAATGGTTTACAGTTTGATTTTAGTTATCATGTCTTCCAGAAGATGAAGAGCTGTTCATATGAATTTCTTAAAAATGCCAGTAACTTAAATATTGTTGTCAGGAGTGAAGAATTGTTTAATTATTATGTCTTAATTAAAACTAGCAGATAGTTATGTGAAAATGCTCTTTTGTGGGAGGCAGCATGGGTTAGTGAAAAAGCACTGGCCTTGGAAACAAGTATTTCTGAATTGAAATCCCAGTTCTGTCACTTGGGCAAATGACTTAACCTCTCTGAGCCTCAGTTTCTTCTCCGCAATAAAAGGGATGATGATTCTTAAGTTGCATGATTTTTTTGAGAATTATTTAAGATACTGTTTGAAAAGCAAGTATATGCTTGATAAGAGTTCTGTTGTGTTTTCAATACTTTTGAAAAATAGTTCTCGTTTTTTTTTACATGTCCTGTGTATAACTTCTTTTAAAACATAAATTGTTGTCATTTCTTTTTCTTTATAAAAATGAAATAAGATCATGAATAGAAGTTATGGAAAATACAGAAAAGAAAACAAGTTACCCATGACATCATCTGAAAGCGACCACTGTGGATATTTTGGTATTTTTTTTTTTTTTTTTTTTTTTTTTTAAATAAATTCAAAGTTATAGGAACAGTTGCAAAAACAATACTAACCCCATACACAGAATTCCGTCATACCTTGACCCCCTTCCCCCGATAGCCCAATCCACCAACTTTAACATGCTGTCACATTGCTATTTCTTTCCCTCCCTCCCTCCCTGCCTCCCTGTCTATCATCCATCAACTATTGCTCTGTCTTCTGAACATATGAGAGCTAGCTGCACACACCCTTGAACAAACACTATAATTCACATATATGCTTCCCATGAACAAGAACATTCTTTTATGCAATCCCATTAAGCACAGCTATGAAGTACAAGAGATTCAACAATGATATAAAGCTTACATTCTATATTTCCTTTTCCTTATGTCTCAAGTGTGTCCCTTTGAGCCTCCTGTCCTCCCTCCTCCAATCCCATCCAGGCTCATCCTTGGCATTCAATTGTCATCTATTCAGACTTTTTTTTTTCAATTGTGGAAACATATATACAGCCTAAATCTTCCCATTCCACCCCTTCCCTAGCCTTCCATTAGTGGGATTAATCACATTTAGAATGTTGTAATGCTCTTTCCCACCATTCATTACTAGAAATTTCCATTCACTTCAAACAGCAACCCTACACTCATTTCTTAACTCCCCATTGCCCCTTCCCCCATTTCTCTTAACCCATACTCTACTTTTCATCTCTATGGTTATATTCTCTGATAATTTCTTTGTGTTTAATGTGGAGCTTAAAATTAACCTCTGAAATCCATATCAATCTTGTTTTTCTTTGATACCACCTTCATTTCAATAGGACACATAAACTATGTTCCTATAATCCTCCATTCCCCCACCTTTATATAGTTGTCTAAAATTACATATTTTACGTTGAGTTCAAAACCACTGTTTGTCCTTAGAGTTTGTATATTTTATATCATGTAGGAAGTAAATAGTGGAGTTACAGTTCAAAAATTATTGACTTCTATTTGTATTCCATTGTTGTTGGAGAATGTGCTTTGAGTATATTCAATTTTTTTTTTTTTTTTAAATTTCTTGAGGCTTGTTTTATGTCCCAGCTTATGGTCCCTTCTGGAGAAAGATCCATGATTGCTAGAGAAAAATGAGTGTCCTGGTGATTTTGGATGTAAGGTACTATATATGTCTGTTAAAATTCTCTATATCTCTTTCTCCTTTCTTTGTTTCTCTGTTGGTAGGGCTCCCTTTAGAATCTGAAGTAGGGCAGGTCTTTTATTGGCAAAGTCTCTCAGCATTTGTTTGTCTGTGAAAAATTTAAACTCTCCCTCAAATTTGAAGGAGAGTTTTGCTGGATAAAGTATTCTTGGTTGGAAATTTTTCTCTCTCAGAATTTTAAGTATGTCATGCCACTGCCTTCTTGCTTCCATGGTGGCCGCTGAGTAGTCACAACTTAGTCTTATGTTGTTTGCTTTGTATGTGGTGAATTGCTTTTCTCTTGCTGCTTTCAGAACTTGCTCCTTCTCTTCAGTATTTGAGAGTCTGATCAGAATATGTCTCAGAGTGGGTTTATTTGGATTTATTCTATTTGGAGTTCGCTGGGCATTTATGCTTTGTGTATTTATATTGTGTAGAAGGTTGGGGAAGTTTTCCCCAACAATTTCTGTGAATACTCTTTCTAGACCTTTATCCTTCTCTTCCCCTTCTGGGACACCAATGAGTCTTAAATTTGGACGTTTTATTTTATCTATCGTATCCCTGAGATCCATTTTGATTTTTTCAATTTTTTTCTCCATTCTTTCTTTTGTTCTTTCATTTTCTGTTCTGTGGACTTCTACGACACTGAGACGTTGTTCAACTTCCTCAAATCTTGTATTGTGAATATCCAGAGTCTTTTTAATTTGGCCAACAGTTTCTTTTATTTCCGTGAGATCTTCTATTTTTTATTTATTCTTGCAATGTCTTCTTTATGCTCTTCTAGGGTCTTCTTTATGTCGCTTATATCCTGGGCCATGGTCTTCGTGATGTCCTTTAAAACCTTTGCCATGTTTTCATTCCTCGATTGTAGTTCTTTGATTAATTCTGCCAAGTACTGAGCCTCTTCTGATATCTTGATTTGTGTGTTTGGAGTTGGATTCTCCATATCGTCTGGTTTTATCATATGCATTAAGATTTTCTGTTGTTTTTGACCTCTTGGCATTTGCTTTGCTTGATAGGGTTCTTTCAATTTGTGAAAAAGAAGATACCAGTCTAATTTTTCAGAAACACAGTTTGTTGATGTACACTTTCTGTAACTAACCAGCAGATGGCATCTGTGAGTCACCTATACCCCTCAAGTCAGTTCTCAACTTTGTTCCTGTGGTGTGCGGGGAAATGATTCTTGTGGGGTTCAGCTGGAGAACTCTGATTGGGTGTGTTGCTGGAGCCGTTCGCCCTGAATGTGGGGCGTGTGTATGGGTGGCCAGGGAGGAAGGGCAGCTTTAATATTCAAATCCCCCCAGGTTGCCGGAGATTCAAGGTTGCCACAATAGTCTAAGCCTTCAGTTCATTTCAGCCCCAGACCCTCTCTCTTGCTGTCCCACAAACCACAGGACTTGGCGTATTGTCCCTGGGTTCTCTGAGCGGGTCCCCCAGCTGTGATCCTCCAGGAGCTCTGCCGAGGGAATGCCGTGCTACGTCACCAGTGTGCGCTGTCCCTCAAGGGAAGCCCCGGGCTGCCGTGACGTGCTGCGGCACTCTCCACGTGATGCAAAGATGGCCAGACAGGGCTTCTCAACACCCCCTCCTTGCACAGTTCCTCCTTCCCAGCTCCAGGACAACTGGTGGGGCTCTGGGCTGTGGGCATGGCCCCGGGCAGGAGTTTATCCAGCCCTCCGGGGAGCCAGCTGCGAGCGGTGGGGTTTCTTTCAGCTTCCGGCTCTCCCCTCCGTTCCCCTGGCCCCAAGGGTATCTGCAGCGGACTATCCTCCAGGCCAGACACTGAGAGGCCAGCCCTGCCCCCTCTTGCTGTGTTTTACTACGTGGTTCGCACTCCCGCAACTGCAGCCGTTCTTGGGTTTTTCCCTTGTTTTTTTTTTCAGAGGAGCCAGTTGGTCTCCAAACGCCAAGCCTGGCTTCCCCTCACTGCTGCGCGGCTGCGGGTCTTCCAGCCAGCTTACTCACTCATTTCAGAATGCAGACTCCCGGTTTCACCAAGTATACGGCCCCTGTGATACTAGCAGACCTCGTCCAGCTGGCACATTGCTGTAACCGGTATTCTGGGTCACTGTCTGGTTTTTATCTAGTGTTTTTCACGGAGGTGTTTTTTTGCCCTGTCTCACCTAGCTGCCATCTTAGTTTCTCTGGTGGTTTTGTTTTTAATTACTTTTCTATATGTAATAGTTGTTATAAATCATAATTTGGACTAGATTCTCAAAAGAGTCTTCCCATTGTAGTACAATTGGATCTTGGATAAGACACTTCCTGTAGTCCAGCAATGCATTAAAAGTGAAGAAAATCTCCAAGGACAAAAACATAACAAACAATACCAAAACCCCCAGTGGGTCAAAACCAAAGTTGGCACTGTGAACCGATGCTGGGTTTGCCCTGGAGGCAAATACAAATTTCAGTGCTTGAAGCTGGAGACTAAGCTTTGCATCTCACCAGCAAATAAGAGGTTGAACCTGAGACTCTCACGTTAAGGTGTTGCCTAATGACACTTGGCAATTGGATAAACCTAGGTCAGCTGGGGTTCCATTGTTCCTGGAGGAAGCAAACATAAAACCCTTTTGGAAGAAAGCTTGCCTAATTTAGTCCTTCAGGATCCCCACAAATTTAGATCAATTAAGTAACCAGTACATGAATAGATAGATGGATATGTTAATCTTATATTCAGCCACCTTGCTAAACTCTCCTATCAATTCTAATACTTCATCTGTACATTGTAGGGTTTTCTACATAGACAATCATATTTTTTTTGTTCTATAATGACTGTTTTGTTTTTCCTTTTCCAACCATTTGCCTTTAATTTTTTACCTCCTGAGCTAGTGTGTTGGCTAGGATACAGTGTTAAGTAGAAGGGGAGATGGGAGGTATCCTTATCTTGTTCCCTATCTTAAAGTGAATCCTTCTAACATTTCTCCATTAAGAAGGAAGTTTACTATAGATTTTATTTGAAAAGCTTTGTCAGGTTAAGGGAATTATCTCCTTAGAATAATCAGAGGTTTTTGTTTTTTTGTTATTTTTTTAAATCATGAATGGATGTTGGATATTATGAGTTTTTTTTTTTTTTTGCATCTATTGAGATTGTTTTTCTCTTTTATTTTATTATTATGTTGAATTATATCAGGGATAGCTTGTGAGCTAAGAATTTTTTTTTTTTTTTTTTACATTTTTAAAGAGTTGTTAAAAAAAGAATATGTTACAAGGACTGCATGTGTCATGCAAAGCCTAAAATATGCTGTCTAAAGTTTGGTGGCTCCTGAATTACATTATTTAGTATTCAAATATTAAACTAGTCCTGAAATAGACTTGTTAGTCATGATGGTTTTTTAAAAATACATTGCTAAAAAAAATACTTTGCTACACTCAGTTTGTTTATATTTCATTTAGGACTTTTAGATCTATGTTCTTAACTGGATTGACTTGTAATTAACCTTTTTCATCTTTTGGTATCAAAGTTTTGCTAATGTGAAAGTACTTCCCTCTTCACTCCAAATACATGGGTAGAAATTAGAAGAGAAAATACAAAAAACAGCTTTTGGGGTAGATAGCCAAGCAAAATGCTATAAGGGAGCAAAATACTCAGACACTAGAAGTAAAAAGGATATACAAAGCCAAATGGCGAGAGGAAGCTGAAGCATAACTAGGGGTCTATAAATCATGCTAGAGGTTAGAGTGGATAACCATAACATAGGGAAAATCTAGGCTTTAAGCCCTGTGGAATAAGAAGAGCTACCTTGTGAAACTGGGAGTTAGGAAGGGCTAACCAATGTGACATGGGGACTTGAAAAACCTTGCCTACCAGCTACAGAGGAATTTGATATCTACTCTGGATAGTGGGTGGGGGAAAAGGTCACCAAAGCAATTGGAACCCCAAACTTGTACCATATATGAATATAGGGTCTTTGTTTATGCTACCTTTATGATGCGAGGACTCTTCAGTTGAGAAATTGTCTTTAAAACAGTCAAACCCTGAAGAACTAACATGACCAGGAAATTTGGAAATGCTCAATAGGGATGCTTCTTGAACTCAAAGAACACACAAAAGACTTTTATGGAAAAGTCAATGTTACAAACCCGGTAAAGAAATGACTTGTACATCAAATGAGAAAATTTGCATCTCAGGTAGTAGGAATAATAAAAATGTTGAAAGGTATTTTAAAAGATATTTTAAAATAAGTATTTTAAATGTTCAAAGAGAATAAAATATGAATAGAAATTATAGGGCAAGAAATGAACATATAGTTATTGAAATAAATTCAATGTATTGATTGAACCATTGGACATTGATGACGAGATGTTGGCATATTGGAAGATAGCTGAGTAGATCACCCAGAATGCCCTGCAGAGAGACATAGTAATGGATAAGTTAAGAGAAAATAGAAAGTTAAGAGATGATAAAAAGAATGAGATCTGTTTAATAAAATAATGAATATGGAATAAAATAGAATGCATTATGTTTACCAAATTTCAGAAGGAGAGAATTGAAGCAAGGCAATATTTTGAGCAATAATGGCTGAAAATTTTTCAATGTATAAAGAAAGAGTAGTTTCTCAGATTGAGGGAAACCTCTGAATTGTGAGCAGGATACGTAAAAAAATAACACCTAGAATCATGGTAATGAGACTACAGAATAACAAAGGCAAGAGAAAATCTTAAAAGCTATGGGAGAAAGAAACTACCTTGAAAAGAAAAATAATTAGATCCTAAGAGTAATGACTTAATTTTTAAGTGACTTTACTGAGGTAAAACTTTACAAACAATATAATGTGCACACTTTAAATGCGTTGTTTGATGCATTTTGACAGATGCTTACATATATATAACTACCACCACAATCAAGATATGGGATATTTTATCTCCCCAATTTCCCTTGTACTCTTTTCCAATCAGTCTTCTAGCCACCCCTCACCCCTACTCTAGAGTTTTTGAGATTTATCTATGTTGTTCTGTTTATTGCTGAGTTTTCCATCATGTGGCTATATCACAATTTGTTTATCCATTCACCTGTTTGTGGACTTTTGGATTGTTTCTACTTTGGGCTATTATGAGTAAAGCTTATTCTTATACAGGTCTTTCTATAGACAAATTTTGATTGCTTTTGGGTAATACTTAGGAATGGAATACTTAGGAATGGAATTCCTAAGTTGTATGGTAAGCATAAGTTTAAGCTTTTAAGAAACTGCCAAAGTCTTTTCTAAAGTGGCTGTACCATTTTAGATTTGCTTCATATCCTGGCCCATGTTTGACACTGTCAGTCTTTTTAATTTTTATCCATTCTAGTGGGTATATAGTGGTATCTTACTTGGTTTTACTTTGTCTATCTTTGATAACTAATGATTTTCAGCATCTTTAATGTACGTCTTAGTCATTTGTGTATCTTGTTTGGGAAATACCTGCTCAAATCTTTTGATATTTTACACGTACTGGTGTTTGTCTTATTATTATTTAGCTGTAAAAATTCTTTCTATATTCTTTATACAAATCCTTTGTCATATACATTTTGAGAATAATATCTCAATGTCACTTTCTTAACAGTATCTTTCAAATAACAAAAGTTTTAAATTTTGGTTTTTAACTCCACATTAGAATTTTTAGAAGTTATGCCTCATGATCTTTTTTTTTTAAATTGAAATTGTTCACATGCAATAAAATTATCCAGAGATCCAAAGTGTACAGTCTTTTGCCCACAGTACCATCATATAGCTGTGCATCCATCACCACAATTATTTTTTTCAATTTTTAGAATATTTTCATTACTCCAGAAAAGAAATAAAGACAAAAAAAGGAAACTCAAATACCCCCATACCCTTAACCAACCTCCCCCCTCCATTACTGACTCATATTGGTATAGTACATGTGTTACTGTTGATGAAAGAATGTTAAAATACTACTAACTGTAGTATATAGTTTGCAATAGGTATATATTTTTCCCTATATGTCCCTCTATTATTAACTTCTAGTTATAGTGTCATACATTTGTTCTAGTTTGTGAAAGAGATTTCTAACATTTGTACAGTTAATCATGGACATTGCCCACCACAAGATTTACTGTTTTATACATTCCCATCTTTTAAACTTCAAGTTTCCTTCTGGTGACATACGTGACTCTGAGCTTCCCTTTTCTACCACATTTACACACCATTCAGCACTGTTAGTTATTCTCACAACATGCTACCATCACCTCTGTCCATTTCCAAACATTTAAGTTCAACCTAGTTGGACATTCTCCTCATAATAAGTAACCACTCCCCATTCTTTATCCTTGTTCTATATCCTGGTAACTTATATTTCATGTCTGTGAGTTTGTGTATTATAATTAGTTCCTATCAGTGAGACCCTGCAATATTTGTCCTTATGTGTCTGACTTATTTCATTCAATATAGTACCCTCAAGGTTTCTTCATCAAACCATTTTTTTAAGACAGTTTTGTTAACACATCATACATTCTGTCCTATGTAAACAATCAGTGGTTCCCTGTATATTCACATATTTATGTATTCACTACCATCACCAATATCTATATAAGGACATCTCCATTTATTCCACAAAGAAGGAGGAAAAGTCAAAGAAGATAGAAAAAAGAAAAAGAAAAAAGAGAGAGAGAGAAAAAAAAAACATGACAGCTAGGAAGCAACAAAAGGGAAGATAGAATTAAACTAAAGTAGAATAAAAAGTCAGACATCACCAATGCCAAGAGTCCCATACCCCTCCCTTATGTCCCCCTCTTATATGCATTTAGCTTTGGTATATTGCCTTAGTTACATTAAAGGAAGCATAATACAATGTTTATGTTAACTACAGTCTCTAGTTTGCATTGATTGTATTTCCCCCCAATACCACTGTATTTTTAACACCTTGCAAGGTTGACATTCATTTGTTCTCCCTCATGTAAAAATGTATTTGTACTTTTTATTGAGCACTCTAGGTTTCACTGAGTTATGCAGTCTCAGTCTTTATCTTTCCTCTTTCCTTCTGGTGTGTCACATGCTCCTAACCTTCCTCTTTCAACCATACTCACGGCCATCTTTGTTCAGTGTACTTACATTGCTGTGCTACCATCACCCAAAATTGTGTTCCAAACCTCTCACTCCTCTCTTTTCCTATCTGTAGTGCTCCTTTATTATTTCCTGTAGTACATGTGTCTTGTTCACAAACTGTCATTGTCTGTTTGTCAGAGAATATTTTAAACTCTCATATTTGAAGGCCAGTTTTGCTGGATATTGGATTCTTGGTTGGTGGTTTCTCTCTTTCAGTATCTTAAATATATCACACCACTTCTTCTTGCCTCCATGGTTTCTACTGAGAAATCTGCACATAGTCTTATCAAGCTACTTTTGTAGTGATGGATCACCTTTCTCTTGCTGCTTTCAGGATTCTCTCTTTGTCTTTGACATTTGATAATCTGATTATTAAGTGTCTTGGCGTAGGCGTATTCAGATCTGTTCTGTTTGGGGTATGCTGTGCTTCTTGGATCTGTAATTTTATGTCTTTCATAAGAGATGGGAAATTTTCATTGATTATTTCTTCTGTTATTGCTTCTGCCCCTTTTCCCTTCTCTTCTCCTTCTGGGACACCCATGACACATGCATTCATGCTTTTCATGTCACCATTCAATTTCCTGAGACATTGTTCATATTTTTCCACTCTTTTCCCTATCTGTTCTTCTGTGTGTAGAGTTTCAGGTGTCTTGTTCTCCTGTTCCTGAGTTTTTTCTTCTGCCTCTTGAGTTCTGCTGTTGTATGTCTCCATTGTGTCTTTCATCTCTTGTGTTGTGCCTTTCATTTCCATAGATTCTGCCAGGTGTTCTTTCAAACTTTTAATTTCTGTCTTATGTATGTCCAGTGTCTTCATTATACCCTTCATCTCTTTTGCCATATCTTCTCTAAACTTTTTTGAATTGATTTAGCATTAGTTGTTTGAGTTCCTGCATCTCAGCTGAAGTGTAAGTTTGTTCCTTTGATTGGGCCATATCTTCATTAGTGTAGGTTGTAGTTTTCTTTTGTCTAGGCATCTGGTTTCCTTGGTTACCCCAGTCAGGTTTTCCCAGATCAGAGCAGCCTCAGGTCCCAGAAGGGGCAATATTCAGTATCAGGTTTCCCTGAGGGTGTGTCTTAGAAGATTGACACACCCTGTGAGGCCTCTATCTGCTGTCTTTTTCCTATGCTGACCAGCAGGTGGTGCCCATCAGCCTGTCACTCCTGACTGGTGTAAGGAGGTATGGCCTCCTTAGTTTCTGTTTTGGCTGTTTTCCCCCAGGCTCTGGGGTCTGGTTCTGAATGGAAGGCCCGTAGTCGAGCTTGGCACCACCTCCTTCCTCTCAGGGAAGATATACCCTCTAGGGAGTTATCGTCTGCATTTAAATAGGTTCTTTGTCTCTCTGACTCTGCTATCTCCACCCTTGTCTTGGTCAGAGCACTGCAAACTGAAAATGACTGAGGCTTTCTCCACTGAGCCGCTGAGGTCGAGAGAGAGAAAAAGGGACAGAAAGTCCCCTTTCAGTGTCAGTCCATGCCCCACCCCCCAGTTTCACCCATTGGCCAGAGATAGCATGTGGTCCTCTGGGCCCCCCCTCCCGGTACAGAGAGGTCTTCTGGCTCTTTAAGTTCAGTCGTCACTAAAAGCCTTTGTGTGCTTGTTCAGGATTTGTAGTTTGTATTGAGCAGTCCACATTTGTTAATTAAAACCCCACTTGGAGCTGGACTGAGGTATATTCACTTGTTCAGAGAGTGCTGCTTTCTCCCACAGCAAGGTTTTGCAGTTCTGGCTGCCATGGGCGGATGGGGCTCCCAGCTCGGGTCTGCAGATTTACTTACAGATTTTATGCTGTGATCTCAGGCATTCCTTCCAATCCAGGTTGGTGTATGATGTGTGAACAGTCACGATTGTCCCCCAGCAGTTATTCCAGATTATTTACTAGTTGTTCTTGGTTGTTTATTAGTTGTTCCAGGGGGACTAACTTCCACTCCTCTCTATACCGCCATCTTCTTGGTCTCTCTGATTCATGCCCTTTTGCATTTTATCTGAAGAAATATTTGTCTACTCTAAGGTCAAAAAGATTTTTTCCTGTCTTTATATATATATATATATACACATAAACAAATATATATAATTTTTGCTTTAGCTTTTACCTTTAGGTCTATGATCCATTTTGAATTAAATTTAATGTGATATGATATAAAGGTTGAGGTTTATATTTTTCCATATATATATATTTAGGTTTTACAGTGCCATTTGTTGAAAGACTGTTCTTTCTCTATTGAATAATTACCTTGCTCTTTGCTGAAAATCATGTTGTCTGTTTGTGTGTGTGTCTCTCTCTGTGTGTATGTGTTTGCTTATTTCTGGACTTTATTTCTGTTAATCTAAATGTGTTTTCTTTATGCTAATTCCACACTGTTGCTTTTAATTACTGTAGCTTTATAGAAGTCTTAAAATCAGGTATGTAAGTACTTCAACTTTTTTCTTTTCAGAATTGTTTTGGCTGTTTTAGGTCCTTTACATGTCCATATCAATTTTAGATTCAGCTTGTTAATTTCATCTGAGCTATCAAATTTATTGTCACACTGTTGTTCCTATTTCTTTGTTATCCTTTTAATGTTTATAGGATCTGTTTTGATAATCCTTTTTTTCATTCCTGAAACTTGTAGTTCATGAACTCATCTCATTTTCTTTTTCTCTTGCTAGGAGTTTATCAGTTTTGTTGGTCATTTGTAAGATCAAGTTTGGCTTTGTTAAATGATCCTATGGTTTATTTTATATGATATTTATTTCTGTTCTTATCTTTATCATTTCCATTTTTCTATATACTTTGGGTTTATTTTGATTTTCCTTTTCTATATAATAAGGGATAGAAGATCAGGCATGAGTAAACTATGACCAGGGATCAAATCTAGTCTGCAGTTTGTATATACAGTTTCAATCAAAAGTAGCCATACCTGTTGATTTACAAATTGTCTATGGCTGCATTCATATTACATTGATAGAGTATTTGTGACAGAGAATGTATGGCCTAAAATGTCAGAAACATTTACTATTTGGGTCTTTACATATGTTGAGTATCTTTTAGAAGATTTTTAAATCTCCACTATTGGCTTGTTTGGTATTCCTCTTTTTTTTATTTTTGGGGGTTGCTCTGATGTTTACAGTATTATTCTTTAACCTATCATAGTGTATCCCTAAATAATACTATATCATTTATATGTAAGAATCTAAAATAACAGACTTTTATTTCTTCCTTCCCATTCTCTTTGCTGTTGTAATAGATTTTACTTTTATGTTATAAACCCCAAAATACATTATTTTTGCCTTACAGTAAATTATATTTTAAAGAAATTTTTAAAAATAAGAAAAAATAGTTTTTCATCACTACCCACATGTTTATCACTTTTGACTCTCTTTATTTCTTTATTTTAATCCTAGGTTTCCATGTAGCATTATTTCCCTTATACTTAAATAATTTCCTTTAACATTTCTTATAGTGCTTATCTTGATTTTATTTTTATATTACTTTTTAAAACTTTTTATTTTGAAACAATTTCAGACTTATAGGAGAGTTACAAAATTAATACAAACCCCATACAGAGAACACCAGCATATCCCCATGCCCCTAGATACCCGGATCCACCAATTTTAACATTTTGTTGTCTTTGCTCGCTCGCCCTTCCTCCCTTGCTCCCTCCCGCCCTTCCTTCCTTCCATCCATCCATCCATCCATCCAACTATCTTTCTGTCTTCTATCAATCATACATCTCTCTTCTGAACATTTGAGAGGAGGTTGCACACATCATACTTCTTGAACACATAATACTTCCATGCACATTTCTTATCAACAAGGGTATTCACTTATGTAATCACCTTAAGTGCAGTTATCAAATTCAAGAAATTTAACTTTGATGTGCAGTACATTCTATATTACAGTTTTTTTCTTATATCCCAATAATGTCCTTTTGAGCCTTTTCTTCTCCATTCTTAAGACCATTCAGTATCATGTATTGCATTTAATTGTCATTATCTCTTTAGTTTTTTTTCTTTCTTTTTTTATTTAATTGTAGAAACAAATATGCAACATAAATCTTGCCAACTTAACCCCTCCTAAGCATACTATTCAGTAGGATTAGTCACACTCACAATGTTGCAGTACCTTCACCATAATCCATTATCAGAACTTTCCATCACCTCAGACAGAAACCCTACATTCATTTTGCATTAATTCTGCATTGTCCCTGCCCCCACCATGCAAGTTAAATTATGTAGTGTGCTACAGAAAATATAGATTTTGCACCAAATAAACATCTCTTCCTTTGCCCCCACACAGAAGCTGAAGTTTTAAAACTCAGTTAATATCATCCTCTACCCTTTAGTCTGATCTATCCCAAATTCAACCAAGTCCATTTTGTTCATATCTCCAATCAAAGTCTTATCTCCTTTCCAGCCTCTTTAACAGTTTCTGCATGGGGCAATGCCAACACTCAAGCTGCCAAACTCTGGCTCAGAGGCCCAGGTGCCACACAGGCACCCAAAGCTCCAGGGACTGATCAGGTCACACACAAAGAGCTCAGCATCTCAGAATTTAGAAATAACTGTTACAACTCATGAATAGATGTGACTGCTGTAAGAACTTACAGTCTAGGAACCTTTACCATACGCCTTCCCATAATAACCCATTGTGCCAGTTTGAAAGTATTATGTCCTCCCAAATGCCATTAAGTTTGACGTAATCTTGTGTGGGCAGACGTATCAGTGTTGATTAGATTGTAATTCTTTGAGTGTTTCTGTGGAGATGCACCCCACCCAACTGTGGGTGATGACTCTGATTGAATAATTTCAATAGAGGTGTTACCCCACCCATTCAGGGTGAGTCTAAATTAAATCACTAGAGCCATATAAATGAGCTGACAAACAGAAGGAACTCAGTGCAGCTGAGAGTGACATTTTGAAGAGGAGCTGCATCCAAGAGGGATACTTTGAAGAATGCAGAGGAACTGAGAGAGGAGCTGCAGATGAGGGACAGTTTGAAGATGGCTGTTGAAAGCAGACTTTTGCTCCGGAGAATCTGAGAGAGGAAAAACACCCCAAGAGCAATGAAGAGCGACATTTTTGAGGAACTGCAGCCTAGAGAGGAATGTCCTGGGAGAAAGCCATTTTGAAACTAGAACTTGGAGCATATGCCAGCCACGTGCCTTCCCATCCAAGAGAGGTTTTCCAGATGCCATTGGCCATCCTCCAGTGAAGGTACCAAAATTGTTGATGCATTACCTTGGACACTTTATGGCCTTAAGACTGTAACTGTGTAACCAAATAAACCCCTTTATAAAAGCCAATCCATCTCTGGTGTTTTGCATTCTGGCAGCATTAGCAAACTAGGACACCCATACTCCCAGATTCAATTCTCAGAGTTTGCCCATTATTGTTAGTCCATATTAGTGAGGCATTATAATGTTTGTCTTTTCATTTCTGACTTATTTCACCCAACATACTGTCCTCAAGTTCCATTCATCTAGTTGCATACCTCAACTTCATTCCTTCTTGCTGCCGCTCAATATTCCATTGTATCTGTATACTAAAGTTCACCATTCGATTTATCAGTCAGTATACCCATAGGCCACCTCCATCCATTGCAAATCGTAAATACTGCCACCACAAACACCAGTGTGCAAATGTCCACTCATGTCTCCGCTCTCAATTCCTCCCAATATACAACCAATAACTGTTGCAGGACCATATGCAAGCCTAGAATTAGCTTCCTTGGAACCACCACACCGCCCTCCATATGGGCTGCACCATTCTTCCTCCCCACTAACAGTGAGTGGCTATATCCCTCTCTCCACATTTTCTCCATCACTTGTATCCCTTTGTTTATTTTTTAAACAGTTTTATTCACAGCCCATACAATCCATTTTAAGTAAACAATCAATAATTCCTGGTATAATCACATAATTATGCATTTACCAGCACAATCTATATGAGAACATTTCTGTTTCTTCTGCAATGAAAGAGGAAGAGGAGAAAAAAAGTGAAGAATAAAAAAGGATAGATGAAAAAAATAAATACAATGAAAAGGTCATACAACAACAACCCCACTGAGAATCCCATACCACTCCCTTATATCCCCCTCTTATATATGCTTATATATGCTTTGGCATATTGCCTTTGTTACAATTAATGGAATCATATTACAGTAACTGTTAACTATAGACTCTATTTGCACTGATTGTATGTTTTCCCCTATACCATCCAGTTTTCAGCACCTTGCAATTTTGACATTCATTTTTTCTCCCTCATGTTAAAACATACTTACGTTAGTACACTTAATCACCATCACTGACCACCTTAGGTTTCACTAAATTATACAATCCCAGTCTTTATCTTCTATCTTTCTTTCTGGTATACATGCCCCTAGCCTTCCTCTGTCACCCATACTCACACTCATGTTTGTTCAGAGTACTTACAATATTGTACCACTATCACACAGTATTGTGCTATCTGTTTCTAGATCTATACAATCAATCCTGTTGAACATTTTGTACTCCTTCAGTATCAAATGCCTGGTCTCTACCTTCTTTCTATCTCCTAATAACCTGTGTTGTCATGTTAAACTTTCAAGGTTTGCTCATTAATGTTAGTTCATATTAGTGAGAACATACAGTATTTGTCCTTTTGTTTCTGACTAATTTAAATCAGTATAATGTCTACTGACTATCATTTTGTCTTTTGGATTTTACATGTTGTATCTTATCTTATTTTTATTTTTTCTCTCTGTCTTTTTACCCAAACTGATAGTCTTCATTTCTATACCCTTCTCCAAACCTCTCTCTTCTGTCTTTTCCTATCTGTCTGTAGTGCTCTCTTTAATGTTTCTTGTAGAGCAGGTATCTTGTTCACAAACTCTCTCAGTGCCTGTTTGTCTGAGAATATTTTAAACTCTCCCTCATTTTTGAAGGACAGTTTTGCTGGATATAGAATTCTTGGTTGGTGGTTTTTCTCTTTCAGTATCTTAAATATATCATACCACTTCTTTCTTGCCTCCACTCTTAGTCTTATTGAGCTTCCCTTGTATGTGATGGATCACTTCTCTTGCTGCTTTCAGAATTCTCTTGTTGTCTTTGACATTTGATAATCTGACTATTAAGTGTTGTTGCATAGGTCTATTCACATCTATTCTATTTGGGGTACGCTGCATTTTTTAGGTCTGTAATTGTATGTCTTTCATAAGATATGGGAAATATTCAGTGACTATTTCCTCCATTATTGTTTCTGCCCCCTTTTCCTTTTCTCCTTCTTCTGTGACATCCATGACACATACATTAATACACTTCATATTGTCATTCAGTTCCCTGAGACAGTTTCATATTTTTCCATTCTTTTCCCTGTCTATTCTTTTGTGTGTAGGATTTCAGATGCCTGTCCTCCAGTTCATGAATCCTTTCTTCTACGTCTTCAAATCTGCTGTTGTATGTCTCCATTGTGTTTTTCATCTCTTCTATTTTGCCTTTCATTCCTATAAGTTCTGCCATTTTTTTTTCAGGCTTATGAATTATTCTTTGTGGTCACCCAGTGTCTTCTTTATATCCTTCATCTCTTTTGCCAGATTTTCTCTCATCTAATTGATTTGATTTAGAAGATTTGCTTGAACATCATTAATTAGTTGTTTCAGCTCCTGTATCTCATTTGAAGTGTAAGTTTGTTCCTTTTAGTGGACAATAGCTTTGTTTTTCCTAATGTGACTCATAATTTTCTGTTGTTTAGGCATCTGGTTTTCTTGATTACCACAATCAGTGTTTCCCAGACCAGGCTGGCCCATGTCTCAGGAAAGGGGTGTACTCAGTGTTAGGTTTCCCTGAGGATGAGACCCAACAGGTTGTCAGACTTTCCTGTGAGGCCTCTAGTGTCTGTGCTTTTCCTATCTTGTCCAGTGGGTGACGCTTGTCATTCCACAGCTCCCTGCTGTTGTAATGAGTTGTGGTCTCTTTAATTCTCAGTGGACCCTGTCCTGGCCAGGGGCTGAGGGTGTCAGAAGCCAAGCTGAAGTTGTTTCTCCCCCGACTCCCCCAGGCTCTGAGGGTCTGAATTCTCTGAGGGAAGTCAGCCACTTGAGCTGGGCCCTGCATCCCTTTTGTTAGGAATGATACACCCTTTAGGGAATTATCTCCTACACTTGAATTCTTCCTTTGTCTTTCTGACTCTTTTAACTCTCCCCTTGCCTGGGTCAGTGTTGTCAATTGAAAACGCCTGAGGCTTTCTCAAATGAGCTGCTTAGAATTGGAGAAAAAAAAGGAAAAAGAAAGAAAGCCCCTTTCCAGAGCCAGTCCCCAGCCAGTTTCACCAGTTGACTGGAGTTGGTACCTGCTTCTCTATGTCCCTTTTCTTAGGACACAGCCAGTTTCCAGTATTCTGAGTTCACACGTCTCCAAAAGCCTCTGTTTTTTTTTTATTCATTCATTCATTCATTCATTCATTCATTTATTTATTTATTTATTTTTTCCATCAGCCCTGCTTCCTCTCAGGGTTCCTTTCCTGCTTCCTTGGTGTTTATCTGTGCTTGTAGCTTGTATTCAGTAGTCCAAGTTTGTTCATTCATACCATGATTGGAGCTTTGTTGAGTTACTTTACCTCACACCTAGTGGCCTGCTTCTTTTTTCCACAGGGAAGTGTTCCAACTCTGCGTGCCATGGCACTGGGGGAGGGATGCCAGCTGCGAACTCAGCCATTCTACCCATTCCAGGCTGGTGTATGATGTGTTTCCAGTCACAGATGTCCCCCAGCAGTTGTTCCAGACTATTTACTAGTTGTTCCTGGCTATTTACTAGTTGCTCTAGAGGACTAACTAAATTCCACACCTCTCTATGCCATCGTCTTGCCCCACCCTCTTCCATTTCTCTATTGATATTCTCTTTGTGTTCATTTATCATTTTCCTGATTTCCTTAAGTTCTTTGTCCATGTTTTGCATTAGTTCTTTGATCATATTTAGGACCATTTTAAAAAGTTTGTCTGGTATGTTCCATATCTGTTCCTTCACATTGATGGTTTCTAAGGCTTTATTCTTTTTTGCCTGGGCCAGTGCTTCTGTTTTTTTGTATGTTGTATAATCTTTTGTTGAAATCTGGATATTTTGATATTTTAATGTGTTATCAGTAGAATTTAGGCTCTGGGGAATCTGTTCCTTAAGCTTTTATCCAGCTACTATCATGGCAGAGCTTTCCTTGAATGCCTGGAACTAATAAAAAATAGAGAAGGAAAAAAAGAAAACACCTTTTCCATTCTTTACAGATTGACCTGTGCAAATGCACTCCTTCTAAGCTTATCCATACAGTGAGTTTAGAGATTATCTGGGCCTCCATTGTCATTTCTGTGTATGTAACTTGATTTGAACAGGCACGTTTAGCCCTAGGAATTCTCCCATTTACATGGATATGAATGTGACTCTTCCCTAGAAAACAGTTTCTTCATGGTCCTGGGTACTGCATTTCATGTAGTATAGCCAGCAGTCCCTTGCCATATCCAGACACTTGACTGCTCTCCCACGGTGTTCTGTAGGATCTGTGAGCTCCCTTTTACATATAGGGCAAGTTTTGGGACAGTGAGTCCCTCAGGCTACGACTGGACAGATTGGGCCAGGCTTACAGCCTCGCAGTATGTGCATGAGGGTTACTCTGTTTCCTCTGGAACTGGGATCAGTGTTTCATTCTGAGTGTGTGGGCCAGCTCTGTGCTGAGCTGGTGAGGGGTGGGAGGAGAGGCCAGCTGGGCCTGAGAGCCTATTGCTTTTAAGTATCCTTTTCTTGATTTGGTGCTCACCCTGTTACTACAGTCCTTTAACTGTTTTCTGGGGCTCTGAGAAAGATGTTTCTGCTAGTTATTTCTGGTTGTTCCAAGCTTCTGTAGGGGGACAGAGTCCTGAAGCTTTTGAGAATCCTCATCTGGATGAGGGCAGGACCCACATCTTTATTATCTTTATTTTTGAAAGATATTGAGTGTATATGTCTAGGTTAATGGTTTCTTTCAGCACTTAAAAATATTATTCCTTTTTCTTCTGCCTTGCATAGTTTCTGGTGATAAATGGTTTTTTTGTTTTATCTTTGTTTCTGTGTGTATAATGTCTTTTATTCTCAGCTGCTTTTAAGATTTTCTTTTTATCATTGATTTCTTTTCATCATTTTATCATTGGTTTCCAGTACTTTGATTGTGATGGGTTTGGGTCTGGTTTGGTTGCTGCTGCTGCTGCTGCTGCTTCTTCTTCTTCTTCTTCTTCTTCTTCTTCTTCTCCTTCGTCTTCTTTTTGCTTGAGGTTTATTGAGCTTCTTGAATCTGTAGATTTATAGTTTTCATCAAATTTGGAAATTTTTCATTCATTATTTTTTCTGATATATATATATATATATATATTCATTCTCTCCTTAGAACATCAATAAACTGTGTTGTGCTGCATTACATTGTTTTACAGGTCATTGAGATTCTCTTCATTTTTTCAGTCTTTTTCTCTGTGTACTTCATTTTGCATAGTTTTGATGGTATATCTTCCAGGTCAGTAATATTTCCTTCTGTAGTATCTCATCTGTTGTTAATCCTACCTGGTGAAATTTTCACTTCAGATATTGTAGTTTTCATCTCTAGAAGTTTATCTTGATTCTTATTTTTATCTTTCCACTTTTCTCCTCAGAATGTTAATTTTTCCTTTAAATAGTGAACAATAGTTATAGCTGTTGTTTAAAATGGCTGATTTCACAATGTTTATTATTTCTTGGTCTCCTATAAACTGATTTTTTTTTTAACCTGGTTATGGATAACATTTTCATGATTTTTATGTCTTAACATTTTCATGATTTTTATGTCTTACAGTTTTTTACTGTATGCTTGATATTGTGTTACTTCTTTTGTTGAACTTTGTTCAGGTAGGCAGTTAAGTTATCTGTGGGTTAGTTTGATCCTTTTGAGACTTTTAAGGGTGGATATAGAATAACCTTTATTCTAGGTGTAGTTTAGTCTCATTACTCAGGTGTGGCTCTTTTGAGTTCTTTATTGAATGATCCAAATGATCCATGTATACTCTCCGCTTAGCTGGCAGGAATGGGAATGATTCTCAGACTTGATTATCCATGGGAACCACTCATTGCTCAGCTTCCTAGTTGCTCTATTGCCCTTTCTTGTGGATTTTCACTCTACATATTCATGTCTTATTGTTCAGTAAAAAACATTTTGCTTTTTATAAGGTATTGTAAGAAAGAGAAAGACTCAGGAAAGAATTAGTTGTCTTGTGAACCTAAATTAAAGAGATGAGAGAGATCTAGAAATCTGGGACCTGAAAGGAGGCCATTGTGTCTCAGCCTGATGGCAAAAACAAATTAAGGGTATGCCTTTCTTATTCATTTATTCTCAAGGTAGCCACATTTAAATTGAAGTACACACATTGTGCCTGTGTGCACATTCACACACACAGATAGATATATGGAAACAGGGAAAGAAAAGTTATAAGTTTACAGAACAATCA
Organism: Choloepus didactylus; assembly: GCF_015220235.1. Taxonomy (NCBI): domain Eukaryota; kingdom Metazoa; phylum Chordata; class Mammalia; order Pilosa; family Megalonychidae; genus Choloepus; species Choloepus didactylus. Next base: position 64,292,805 of record NC_051316.1, read on the forward strand.
TGCATAAAATAGTTCCCATATACCACTCTATTATTGACACCTAGCATTGGTGCGGTACATTTGTTAGAATTGATGATAGCACATTTTTTATAATTGTACTGTTAACTGTAGTCCATGGTTAACTGTGTAGTACAGTTTCATGGATTTAAAATTTTTTTTATTCTGTTATATATGCAAAGTAATATTTCCCCTTTAAACCACAAATTTATATATATATTTCAGTCTGTTAATTACATTCACAATGTTGTGCTACCATCACCACTGTTCTGGTTTGCTAATGTGGCCATTATGCAAAATACCAGAAATGGATTGGCTTTTATAAAGGGGTTTTATTTGGTTACAAAGTTACAGTTCTAAGGCCATAAAAGTGTCCGAACTAAGGCATCAACAAAAAGATACCTTCACTGAAGAATAGTTGATGGTGTCTGGAAAACTTCTGTCAGCTGGGAAGGCATGTCAGCTGTTCACGGGTTGTGTTTCAAAATGCATTCTCCAAAATGTCTCTGGGCTTGTCTCTCTTAGCCTCTTCAGCTCCTGTGCATCTAACCATCTGGATCTTCTCTTAGCTTCTCCGGAACAGAATCTGGGCTAGCAACTCCAGACGTCTCCAAGCATCTCCAAATGTCAGCAACAGTGTCAGCTCTTAGCTTCTCTCCAAAATGTCCCCTCAGCTGGTCTGAGCTCCTTCTGTTTGTGAGCTCTTTTACAGGATTCCAGTGATTAATTCAAGACCAACCCTGAATGGGCAGGGTCCATATCTCCATGGAAATAATTTAATCAAACTTTTCGTCCAGAGTTGATGAGTCACATCTCCAAGAAAGCACTAAGTCAGAAGATTCCAACCTAATCAACACTAATACCTCTGCCCCCACAAGAATGCATTAAAGAATATGGCTTTTGGCGGGACATAATATATCCGAACTGGCACAACCACCGTTCATTACCAAAACATTTCCATTGTTCCAAATAGGAACTCTGTATGTTTTAAGCCTTAACTCACTATTCCCTATTCCCACCCTGTCCCCAGGTAACCTATATTCTAGATTCTGACTCTATGAGATTACTTATTCTAATTATTTCATGTCAATGAGATCACACAATATTTGTCCTTTTGTGTTTGGCTTATTTCATTCAAAACAATGTCTTCAGGGTTCATCCATGTTGTCGCATATAGCAGAATTTCATTCCTTTTTACGGCTGAATAATATTCTATTGTAAGTTGTTTTGGTTTGCTAAAGCTGCTGAAATGCAATATACCAGAAATGGGTTGACTTTTACAATGGGGATTTATTAACTTACAATTTACAGTTCTTAGGCTGTAAAAATGTCCAACTCAAGGCATCAACAGGATGATACCTAGAGTTTGAAGACAGGCTGTTGGCATGTGAAACACCTCTGTCATATGGAAGGCACTCTGGCATCTGCTGGTCCTTCTCTCCCACGTTTCATTGCTTACAGCTTCTGACTTCAGCTTCCTCTCAATTTCTCTGGGGCTGTTTTTCTGAGCTTCTCTTAATTTCATCTTTTTACTTCTGTGTCTCTTAGCATCTGTATATGTTTTATCCTTTTGTAAAGGACTCCAGTAAGCGGATTGAAATCCACCTTGAATGAGGTGGGTCACATCTCAATTGAAATAACCTAATCAAAAGGTCCCACCTACAATAGGTCTGCACCCACAGGAATGGATTAAAAGAACTGACTTTTTCTGGGGGTACATAACAGCTTCAAGCCACCACGTATGTATATATCATGTTTTCTTTATCCATTCATCAGTTGATGAACACTTGGGTTGCTTCCATCTCTTGGCAATTGTGAATAATATTACTATTAACATCAGTGTGCAAATGTCTATTCAAGTTCCTGCTTTCAATTCTTCCAGGTATATACCTGGAAGTGGGATTGCTGGGTCTCCTGGTATGAATCTGTTATATACTCCATGAAAGACTATGTTCTTTTCATCCACTCTTATGGGGGTAGACCTATTGTGAATGGGAACTTTTGATTAGGTTGTTTCCATGGATATGTGACCCACCCAGTTGAGGGTGGGACCTTTTGATTAGAGTATTTCCAATGGAGATGTGACCCCACCCATTCAAAGTGGGTCTCAATTAGTTTACTGGAGTCCTTAAGAGAGCCTACACAGACCCAGATGCCTGGGAAAGCTGAGAGAGACATTTTGGAGAGAAGCTATGTAATCCAGAGTTTGTACCTGAGAGAAATTAAGAGAGAAGCTAAGACAGAAACCCAGAGACATTTTGGAGAAAGCCTTGGAAACCAGAAGTTAAAACTGGGAAAAAAAGTTCAGCAGAGCCAGCCATGTGTCTTCTCATGTGACAGAGGAACCCCAGACACCATTGGCCTTTCTTCAGTGAAGGTATCCTCTTGTTGATGCCTTAGTTTGGATACTTTTATGACCTTAGAACTGTAAATTTGTGAACTAATAAACCCTTATTGTAAAAACCAATCCATCTTTGGTGTTTTGCATTCTGGCAGCTTTAGCTTTATAACACTGAGTTATATGGTAATTCTATACTTAGCCTGCTGTCTTCCACAGCAATTGCTCATTTTATATTGCCCTCAGCAATGAATGAGTGTTCCTATTTGTCTGCGTCCTGTTCAACACTTATAATTTTCTTTTCTTTTTTTTTTTAGTAGTAGCCATTCTAGTGGATGTGAGATGGTATCTCATTGTGGTTTTAATTTGCATTTCCCTGATGGTTAATGATGATGAACATCTTTTCATGTGCTTTTTGGCCATTTGTGTAACTTTTTGGAGAGATATTTATTCAAGTCTTTTGCCCATTTTTAAATTGAGTTGTCTTTTTATTGGCGAGTTGTAGGATTTCCTTATATATTCTGGATATTAGACCTTTATCTGATATGTGGTTTCCAAATATTTTTTCCTCTTATGTAGGTTGTCATTTTACTTTCATGATAAAGTCCTTTGAGGGACAAAAGTTTTTACTTTTGATGAGGTCCCATTTATCTGTTTTTTTCTTTTGTTGCTTGTGCTGTGGGTGTAAAGTCCAACAAACAATAGCCTGCCACCAGATGCTGAAGATGCTTCCCTAAATATACTTCTAGGAGTTTGATAGTTCTGGCTTTTGTACTTAAGTATTTGCTCCATTTTTGAGTTGATTTTTTTAAATAAGGTGTGAGGTAGGAGTCCTTCATTCTTTTGTAAATGGAAATCCAGTTCTCCCAGCACCATTTGATCAAGAGATTATTCTTTCCTAATTCGTGGTCTTTGTCCCCTTGTCAAAAATCATTTGGCCATGAATGTGAGGGTTGATTTCTGAGCTCTTAGTTCAATTCCATTGTTCTATATGTCTGTCCTTGTGCCAGTCCCCTGCTGTTTTGATTATTGTTGCTTTCTAATAAGTTTATTTAATGATTTATTTATTAATATTATTTTTAACAGTTTTATTCACACACCATACAATCCATTCAAAGTGTACAATCAGTGGCTCTTGGTATAATCACAGTTATGTATTCACCACCACAATCAATTAAGAACATCCTCATTGCTTCAAATTAAAAAAAAAAATCTCATACCCCTCAAGCCCCCAAATTAGTGATGCTTAGCTTTGGTATAGTACCATTGAGGGAGGAATATTTTTACTGTTACCTGTAGTCCTTAGTTTGTATTAATTGTATTTTTCCCATATACTACCATATTATTAACACCTTGTAATAGTGAGGTACTTTTGTATTAGTTCATATAAGAACTTTCTTATATTTGCCCAATTAACCACAATCATTGTCTGCAACAGGTTTTGCTATATTATACAGCCCCATGTTTTATCCTCTAGCTTTTCTTCTAATGACATACACAGCCCTAGACGTCCCCTTTCAAACATACACTCAGCATGTTAATTACATGTACTTTATGGTGCTACTGTCACCTCAATCCATTTCAAAACATTTACAATCAACCTTATTAAAAATTCTATAGTACTTGGCATCATCTGCCTGTTCTCTACCTTCTTTCTCTCCTAGTAACCTATACTTCAGATTTGCACTCCCAGAGTTTGCTTATTATAATTAGTTTATATTAGTGAGAACATGCAATATTTGTCCTTGTTATGTCTGGCTTATTTCGTGCAACATAATGTCCTCAAGGTTCATCCATGTTGTTGCGTGCATCAAGACTTCATTCCTTTTTACAGCTGCATAATATTCCACTGTGTGTGTGTGTGTGTGTGTGTGTGTGTGTGTGTGTGTGTGTGTACACATATATATACACCTCTGTTTGTTTATCTGTTCATCAATTGATGGACACTTGGGCTGTTTCTGTCTCTTGGGAAATGAATAATGCCACTACGAACATTGATGTGCAAATGCCTGTTAGTATCCCTGCTTTTGGTTCTTCTGAGTGTATACTTAGTAATGGGATTGCCAGATCATGTAGCGTTCTATACTTAGCTTCCTAAGGAACCACCAAACTGCCTTCCAAAGAGGCTGTACCATTCTGTCTTCCCACCAGCAGTGAATAAGTGTTCCTATTTCTCCACCTCCTCTCCAGCACATGTAGTTTTTTTTTTTCTTAAATATAATGATTATTCCAGTAGGTGTGAAATGATATGTCATTGTGGTTTTGATTTGCTTTTCCCTAATAGCTAGTGAAGATGGGCATCTTTTCATGTGCTTTTTAGCCATTTTATTTCCTTTCTAGTGAAGTGTCTGTTTAAATTTTTTGTTCACTTCTAATTGGGTTGTTTGTCTTTTAATTGTTGAGTTGTAGGATTTCTTTACATAGTCTGGATGTTAAACCCTTATTGGATATGTGGTTTCTAAATATTTTCTTCCATTGTGTAGGCTGCTTTTTCATTTTCTTTGAAAAGTCCTTTGAAGCACAAAAGTATTCAATTTTGGGGAGATCTCATTTATCTATTTCTTCTTTTATTGCTTGTGCTTTGTGTTTAGGGTCTGAAACCGCTTCCTACCACAAGATCTTGAAGATGCTTCCCCACATTGTCTTTTAGGAGTTTTATGGTCCTAGCTCTAATGTTTAGGTTTTTGATCCATTTTGAGTTAACTTTTGTGTAAGCTGTGAGATATGGGTCCTCCTTCATTCTTTTGGATACAGATATCCAGTTCTTCCAGCACCATTTATTGAAGAAACTGTTTTGTCCCAGTTGAGGGGACTTGGCTGCTTAGTCCAAAATCAGTTGGCCATAGATGTGAGGCCAATTTCTGAACCCTCGGTTTGATTCCATTTCCATTAGTCAATTTATCTGTCCTTATGCCAGTTTTGTGGCTTTGTAATATGCTTTAAAGTCAGGGAGTGTTAGTCCTCCAATCTCAAGATGTTTTTGGATATTTGGGGCCCCTTGCTCTTCCAAATAAATTTGATAATCATTTTTTCCATTTCTGTAAAATAGGCTGTTGGAATTTTGATTGGTATAGTGTTGAAACTAAATTAATTTGAGTAGAATTGATACCTTAACTGTATTTAGTCTACCAATTCATGAACATGGAGTGTCCTTCCATTTATTTAGGTCTTCCTTGATTTATATGGCAATGTTTTGTAGTTTTCTGTGTATCAGTCTTTGACATCCTTGGTTAATTTTTTTCCTAGATATTTGATTCTTTTAGTTGCTATTGTAAATGGAATTTTCTTCTTGAATTCTTCTTCTGATTGTTCAGTGCTTCTGTAAAGAAACACTAATGATTTTTAGGTATTGATCTTGTGCCACACCATTTTGCTGAATTTATTTAATATCTCTCAGAGCTTTGTTGGATTTTTCAGGATTTTCTGTATATAGGATCATGTCATCTGCAAATAAGGAAAGTTTTACTTCTTCCTTTCCAATATGAAGCCTTTTATTTCTTTCTCTTGCTTAATTGCTCTGGCAAAAAACTTCTAGCACACTGTTGAATAACTGTGGTGACAGTAGCATCCTTGCCTTGTTCCTTATCTTAGAAAGTTTTCAGTCTTTCACCATTAAGTAGGATGTTAGCTGTTGGTTTTTCTTATATGTCCTTTATCATGTTGAGGACATTTCTTTCTATTTCTAGTTTTGTAAGTATTTTTGTCAAGAAGCTGCGCTGGATTTTGTCAGATGCCTTTTCTTCATTAAGATGATCATGTGTTTTTTGGCCTTCATTATGTTAATGTGGTATATTACGCATTAATTGATTTTATTTTGTTGAACCACCCTTGTAAACCAGGCATAAGTCCCACTTGATCATGATATATAATTATTTCAATGTTCTGTTGGATTTGGTTTGCTAGTATTTTGTTCAGAATTTTTGAGGTTATGTTCATAAGAGATATTGATCTGTAATGCCCTTTTCTTTTGGTATCTTTATTTGGCTTTGGTAGGAGGGTGATGCTGGCCTCATAGAATGAATTAGGTAGCATTCCCTCTTACTCAAGTTTTTGGAAGAGTTTGAACAAGATTGGTTTTTAGTCTTCTTGGAATGTTTGGTAAAATTCTCCTGTGAAGCCATCTGGTCCTTTGACTGTCAACTTTCTGAGGCAACGTTATTGCCAGGTAGGCCACAAAGTCTGGACTAAAATAGCCTTATGCTCTTAGAGCCTTAAATAAACCTTTGGGCCCTCAAACCTTAAAAACAAGAAAATGACTGCAAAAGTTGTGTTGCCCACAAAAGGCACTCTTCTCAACTTCCATTTCATATGTGGCCATGGAATATAATGGACAGAGAAGAGCCTCCCAGAGAGTGGAACAGATTCTCCCACTGCCTGGATAGAAGGAGCCCTTGAACTCTGCCTAGGAAGATTTCATTGTTGCTATGAACCAATGACTGTTGTATGTTTCCCATTCTTCTTTTTTCTTTTTCTTTTTTTTTTTTAATTCATTTTATTGAGATATATCCACGTACCACGCAGTCATACAAAACAAATTGTACATTCAGTTGTTCACAGTACCATTACATAGTTGTACATTCATCACCAAAATCAATCCCTGACACCTTCATTACCACACACACAAAAATAACAAGAATAATAATGAAAGTGAAAAAGAGCAATTAAAGTAAAAAAGAACACTGGATGCCTTTGTCTGTTTGTTTGTTTTCTTCCCCCATTTTTCTACTCATCCATCCATAAACTAGACAAAGGGGAGTGTGGTCCATATGGCTTTCCTAATCCCATTGTCACCCCTCACAAGCTACATTTTTATACAATCATCTTCAAGATTCATGGGTTCTGGGTTGTAGTGTGATAGTTTCAGGTGTCTACCGCCAGCTACCCCAATTCATTAGAACCTAAAAAGGTTGTCTATATTGTGCGTAAGAGTGCCCACCAGAGTGACCTTTTGGCTCCTTTTGGAATCTCTCTGCCACTGAAGCTTATTTAATTTCCTTTCCCAGCCTCCTTTTGGTCAAGAAGATGTTCTCCATCCCATGATGCCAGGGAGATTCATCCCCCTGGGTGTCTGATCCCATGTAGTGAATTCACCTGCCAAGTTGGCTTAGCTAGAGAGAGAGGGCCGCATCTGAGCAACAAAGAGGCATTCGTGAGGAGGCTCTTAGGAACAAATATAGGGAGGCCTAGCCTCTCCTTTGCAGCAACAGTCTTCCCAAGTAATCCCACATATATATTTTTTGCATTTGGCAGAGCTAGGAAACACCTTTATTAGAAACAGAAACAAGAGAACTGGGTCAAGAGACAAGGAGCCATCACTGAGTATGCTCTTAGGCCACTAAATTCACATTCTGTGCCTCAGTTTCCTCATTTTTTTTTATTAAAGTCAGTTTTATTGAAATACATTCACACACCATACAATCATCCATGGTATACAATCCGCTGTCCACAGTATGATAACATAGTTAGGCGTTCATCACCACAATCTATCTCTGAACATTTTCCTTACATGAGAAAGAACCAGAACAAGAATAAAAAATAAAAGTGAAAAAAGAACACCCAAATCATCCCCCCATCCCACCCCATTTGTCCTTTAGTTTTTATCCCCATTCCTCCACTCATCCATACACTAGATAAAGGGGGTGTGATCCACAAGGTCTTCACAATCACACTGTCACCCCTTGTAATCTACATTATTATATAATTGTCTTCAGGAGTCCAGACTGCTGGGTTGGAGTTTGGTAGTTTCAGGTATTTACTTCTAGCTATTCCAATGCATTAAAACCTAAGAGGTGTTATCTATATAGTGCATAAGAATGTCCACCAGAGTGACCTCTTGACTCCATTTGGAATCTCTCAGCCACTGAAACTATTTCGTCTCATTTTGCATCCCCCTTTTGGTCAAGAAGATACTCTCAGTCCCACGATGCCGGGTCCACATTCATCCCCGGGAGTCATATTCTGCATTGCCAGGGAGATTTACACCCCTGGGAGTCGGGTCCCACGTAGTGGGGCGGGCAGCGAGTTCACCTGTCGCGATGGCTCAGTTAGAGAGAGAGAGGGCCACATCTGAGCAACAAAGAGGTACTCAGGGGGAGACTCTTAGGCACAATTACATGCAAGTTTAGACTCTCCTTTGCAGTAACGAGCTTCATAAGGGCAAGTCCCATGATTGAGGGCTCAGCACATCAAACCGCCAGTCCCAATGTTTGTGACAACATCAACACCAGTCCAGGTGAGGATGTCCAACACATTCGCACCTTCCCCCAGATCCTTGGGGCTGGGGAGGGGGAGGCTGTAAATATATTTTTCATTATCTGCCCAAATTACTCTGGGATGTGTCACTATTTCACTCCAGCCTATACTAACCTACCGTATCTCACTTCCTATTCAAAGTTCCATGCAATTGTGGTGTTTGAACAAATCGACTGTAGAGTTGTACCATTTAGAAAATTTAGATCCTGTACCAAATAGATATCTCTTCCCTTGGTCTCATATGGAAGTTGAAGTTTTAAAACACAATCAGTTTCAACCTTTACCCTTTGGCCTGGCTTGCCCTGGTCTTAACTAGACCTGCTTCATTCATATCACTAACTGAAGTCTGGGCTCTTTTTCAGCTTTTTTTTTTTTTTTTTTTTTTGACAGTGGCTGTATGCACTAATACTGACATTCATATCTGCCGAGTTCTAGCTCTGAGTTTCAGGTGTCTCAGAGATATGCATTGTTCCAGAGACCAATCAGGTTATACGCTAGGGGATCAGCATCTCAAAGTTTAGAGATAGGCATTAGAATTCAGGGATAGAGTTAACTGCTGTAAGAGCTTACAATCTAGGGACTATTACAATTATTATGTCCATGTTAGGCTATGTTCTAAGATTCAATTCTGAGTTTTCACATTGTAGTTAATCCATATTGGTGAGGCATCATCCGTCTCACCATGTTTTCTTCAACACTTTTACTCCTATATATATATCTTCCTATAATTTTATAGAGTTATATTCGCATACCATACATTTATCCACAGTGTACAATCAGTTGTTCATGGTATCATCATAAAGTTGTACATTTATCACCACAATCAGCACTTGAACATATTGATTACTACAAGAAAAATTGTTTTTTTTTTTTTAGCAAGAAGAAAAAATGATAAAAAGAAAAATAACATGTCATACAATACAATATACTAGTAAGGACAGCAAATAACACCACTACCAAGAATCCCATATTCCTCCCCTATATCCCCCTCTCATATACATTTAGCATTGGCATATTGCCTTTGTTGCATTTAGTGGAGGTATATTACAATGCTACTGTTGACCATAGACTCCAGTTTGCTTTGATTATGTTTTTTCCTGCATACCATCCCCTTTTCAACTCTCTACATGGTTGACATTCATTTGCTTTCCCACATGCAAAAACATTTTTATGTTTGTATATTTAGTAACAGTCATTGGCCACTCCAGTTTTTGCCACGTTATACAGTCCCAGTCTTTATCATCTATGTTTACCTCTGGTGTCATACATTCTCCTATCCCACCTCTTTCAGCTTTACTCACAGGCATCTTTGTTCAGTGTACTTACAATACTGTGCTACCATCACACAGTATTATGCTATCTATTTCTGGATCTATGCAATCAATCCTAAACATTCTGTAGTCCTTCAGCATGAAATGGCTGGTCTTTGCCCTCTTTCTATCTCCTGGTCGCCTGTGTTGTCGGCTTTTAACTCCCAAAGTTTGTTCATTAATGTCTGTTCATATTAGTGAGACCATACAGAATCTGTCCTTTTGTTTCTGGCTAACTTCACTCAACATAATGTCCTCAAGCTTCATCCACATTATGACATGATCCATGTCTTTGTTCTGTCTTACAGCTGCATAATATTCCATTGTGTGTATATACCACAGTTTGTTTATCCAGTCATCCTTTGATGGACATTTGGGCTGTTTCCATCTCTTGGCAATTGTGAATAATGCTGCAATAAACATCGGTTTACGAATGTTTGTTTGTGTCTTAAGTTTCAGTTCCTCTGAGTATATACCCAGCAATGGAATAGCTGGGTCATATGGCATATCTATATTTAGCTTCCTGAGGAACCTCCACACTGTCTTCCAGAGTGGTTGCACCATTCTACATTCCCACCAACAATGAATAAGTGTGCCTCTTTCTCCACATCCTCTCCAGCACTTGTCATTTTCTGTTTTTTGGATAATGGCCATTCTGGTAGGTGTGAGATGATACCTCATTGTGGTTTTGATTTGCATTTCCTTAATAGCCAGTGAAGTTGAGCATTTTTTCATATGTTTTTGAGCCATTTGTATTTCCTCTTCAGAAAAATGTCTGTTCATGTCTTTTGCCCATTTTTTAATTGGATTGTTTGTCTTTCTGTTATTGAGATGCAGGATTCCTTTATATATTCGGGATATTAAACCCTTATCTGATATGTGGTTTCCGAATATCATCTCCCGTTGTGTAGGTTGCCTTTTGACTTTTCTGACAAAGTCCTTTGATGTACAAAAGTGTTTAATTTTGAGGAGATCCCATTTGTCTATTTGTTCTTTGGTTGCTCACGTCTTGGGTGTGAGGTCTAAGATATTGCCCTACATTTTCTTCTAAGAGTTTTACGGTCTTGGTGCTAATGTTTAGGTCTTTGATCCACTTTGAGTTAATTTTGGTATAAGTTGTGAGAGGGACATCCTCTTTCACTCTTTTGGAAACGGATATCCAGTTCTCCAAACACCATTTATTGAACAGGCTGCTCTTTCCCAGTTGCTTCGGCTTCACTGCCTTATCAAAGATCAGTTGTCCGTAGATGCGAGGGTCTACTTCTGAACACCTAATTCGACTCCATTGATCAATATATCTGTCCTTAGGCCAGTACCATGCTGTTCTGAGCACCGTAGCTTTGCAATATGCTTCAAAGTCAGGCAGTGCGAGACCTCCCACCTCATTCCTCTTTCTCAAGATATCCTTGGCCATTCAGGGCACCCTACCCCTCCAAATAAATTTAGTTATTGGTTTTTCTATTTCTGTAAAGTAAGTTGTTGAGATTTGAATTGGTATTGCATTGAATCTGTAAATCAGTTTAGGTAAAATTGCCATTCCAACCACATTTAGTCTTCCAATCCATGAACATGGTATGTTCTTCCATTTTTTTAGACTTGGTCAATCTCTTTTAGCAGTTTCTTATAGTTTTCTATGTAAAGGTCTTTTGTGTCCTTGGTTAAGCTTATTCCTAAATACTTGATTCTTTTGGTTGCTATTGTAAATGGGATTTCTTTCTTGATTTCCCCCTCTTGTTGCACACTACTTGTGTATAGGAACACTACAGACATTTGAGTGTTGATCTTATAGCCTGCTACTTTGCTGTATTCATTGACTAGTTCTAGTAGCTTTGCTGTAGATTTTTCTGTATTTCCTACATACAGAATCATGTCATCTGCAAATAGTGAAAGTTTCACCTCTTCCTCTCCAATTTGGATGCATTTTATTTCTTTTTCTTGCCTAATTGCTCTAGCCAGAACTTCCAGCACAATGTTGAACAACAATGGTGACAGTGGGCATCCATGTCTTGCTCCTGATCTTAGAGGAAAAGCTTTCAGTCTCTCCCCATTGAGTGTGATGTTAGCTGTGGGTTCTTCATATATTGCCTTTATCATATTGAAAAAGTTCCCTTCTATTCCTATCCTTTGAAGTGTTTTCATCAGGAAAGGATGTTGAATTTTGTCAAATGCCCTTTCCGCATCAATCAAGATGATCATGTGGTTCTTCTTTGATTTATTGATGTGGTGTATTACATTAATTGATCCTCCCACGCTGAACCAGCTTTGCATACCTGGAATAAATCCCACCCGGTTGTGGTGTATAATTCTTTTAATGTGCTGCTGGATTTGATTTGCGAGTAATTTGTTGAGGATTTTTGCGTCTATATTCATTAAAGAAATTGGTCTATAATTTTCTTTTTTTGTAGTATCTTTGTCTGGTTTTGGTATTAGGGTGATGTTGGCTTCATAGAAAGAGTTAGGTAGCTTTCCCTCTTCTTCAGGTTTTTTGAAGAGTTTGAGCAGGATTGGTACTAATTTGTTCTTGAATGCTTGGTAGAATTCACATGTGAAACCATCTGGTCCGGGGCTTTTCCTTTTTGGGAGCTTTTTGATGACTGACTCAATCTCTTTACTTGTGATTGGTTTGTTGAGGTCATCTATTTCTTCTTGAGTTAATGTTGGTTGTTTATGCTTTTCTAGGAAGTTGTCCATTTCATCTAAGTTGTCTAGTTTATTAGCATATAGTTGCTCATAGTATCTTCTGATTATCTCCTTAATTTCTGCAGGGTCGGTAGTTATATTTCCTTTCCCATTTCTGATTGCATTTATTTGCATTTGCTCTCTCTTTTTTTTGTTAGCCTAGCCAGTGATCCATCGATTTTATTGATTTTCTCAAAGAACCAACTTCTGGTTTTGTTGATTCTCTCTATTGTTTTCCTGTTCTCAATTGCATTTATTTGTGCTCTAATCTTTGTTATTTCTTCCCTTCTGCTTGCTTTGGGGTTAGTTTGCTGTTGTTTCTCTAATTCCTCCAGATGAGCAGTTAACTCTTCAATTTTTGTTCTCTCTTCTCTTTTAATATAGGCATTTAGGGCAATAAATTTCCCTCTCAGCACAGCCTTTGCTGCATCCCATAAGTTTTGATAAGTTGTGTTTTCATTGTCATTTGCCTCGAAGTATTTACTAATTTCTCTTGTAATTTCTTCCTTTACCCACTGGTTTTCTAAGAGGGTGTTGTTTAGCCTCCATATGTTTGTGAATTTTATGACCTTCTGCCTTTTATTTATTTCCAACTTCATTCCATTGTTGTCTGAGAAAGTGTTTTGTATAATATCAATATTTTTAAATTTGTTGAGACTTGCTTTGTGACCCAACATGTGGTCTGTCCTAGAGAATGTTCCATGAGCACCTGAGAAAAAAGTGTATCCTGCTGTTGTTGGATGTAGTGTTCTATAAATGTCTGTCAAGTCTAGTTCATTTATCATACAATTCAACATCTCTGTTTCTTTAGTGATCCTCTGTCCAGATGTTCTACCCATTGATGAGAGTGGTGTATTGAAGTCTCCAACTATTGTTGTACAGGTATCTATTTCTCCTTTCAGTAATCGCTGTGTTTGTCTCATGAATTTTGTGGCATTTCTGGCTTGGTGCTTAAATAGTTATGATTGTTATGTGTTCTTGATGAATTGACCCTTTTATTAATATATAGTGTCCTTCTTTGTCTCTTTTAATTGTTTTGCTTTTGAAGTCTAACTTGTCTGATATTAATATAGCTACTCCCACTTTTTTCTGGTTGTTGTTTGCATGAAATATCTTTTTCCAGCCTTTCACTTTCAGTCTATTTTTGTCGTTGTGTCTAAAGTGAGTTTCTTGTAGACAGCATATAGATGGGTCCTGTTTTTTAATCCATTCTGCCAGTCTGTGTCTTTTTATTGGGGATTTTAATCCATTTACGTTTAGTGTTATTACTGTAAGGGCAGTACTTTCTATTACCATTTTGTTTTTTGGAATTCATATGTCATATCTTATTTTTTCCTCTCCTTTTACCTTTCCTGATAATCTTCATTTCTGCACTCTTCTCCAACTCTCTCTCTCCTGTCTTTTCCTATCAGCCTGTAGCACTCCCTTTAGTATTTCTTGTAGTGCCGGTCTCTTATTCACAAACTCTCTCAGTGTCTGTTTGTCTGAAAATGTTTTAATTTCTCCCTCATTTTTGAAGGAAAGTTTTGCTGGATATAGAATTCTTGGTTGGCAGTTTTTCTCTTTCAGTATCTTAAATATATCATGCCACTGTCTTCTTGCCTCCATGGTTTCTGCAGAGAAATCTGTACATAGTCTTATTGACCTTCCCTTGTATGTGATGGGTTGCTTTTCTCTTGCTGCTTTCAGAATCTTCTCTTTGTCTTTGACATTGGACAATCTAACCAGTAAGTGTCTTGGAGTAGGTCTGTTGGGATCTATTCTATTTGGGGTATGTTGTACTTCTTGAATCTCTAATTTTGTGTCTTAGTAAGAGTTGGGAAATTTTCAGTGAATATGTCTTCTATTACTCTTTCTGCCCCTTTTCCCCTTTCTTCTCCTTCTGGGATACCCATAACATGTATATTTGTGCGTTTCGTGTTGTCACTCAGCTCCCGAAGACCCTGCTCATATTTTTCCATTTTTTCACCATCTGTTCTTTTGTGTGTATGAATTCGAATGACCTGTCTTCCAGTTCATTGATCCTTTTTTCTGCCTGTTCACATCTACTGTTGTGTCCCTCCATTGTGTTTTTCATCTCCTCCATTGTGGCCTTCATTCCCATGAGTTCTGCCATTTGTTTTTTTAAGTTTATGAATTTTTCTTTATGGTCATCCAGTGTCTTCTTTATATCCTTCAGCTCTTTTGCTATATCTTCCTTCATTTCATCGAATTTATTTAGCATTAGTTGCCTCCACTCCTGTATCTCAGCTGAGCTATTAGTTTGCTCCTTTGTCTGGTCCATGTTTTCTTGTTTCCTGGTATGGCTTGTTATCTTAAGTTGTCTAGGCATCTGATTTTCTTGATTAGTTTATTTTGGAGCTTGTTTTCTATCTTTTACCTAGTGGTTTTCTTGTTGGTTGGCTTTGTTCTCTGGCCTCTGTTATTCAGTTCAACTTATTCTAGACCTCTAACTTAGGTTCTATTTAGTTGATCAGAATTTTTCCCCTCTTGTTTTTTCTATTTCTTGCTCTGCTTCTATGTATCCTTTTTGTGAGTGGGTCTCCTCAGATATGGTTGACCCTAGTCAGATTTTCCCAGTCTAGTGAGGCCCAGGTCTCATTGGGAGGGTATGGAGTTTTCCTGAGAATGAGACCCTCCTATGAGGCCTTTAGAATTGGTGCTGTTCCTCTCCTGTCCAGCAGGTGGCGCTTGCCAGCCTGCATCTTCCCCACCAGTGTAAGGAGGTATGGAGCCTTTAGTTCTCCTGGTGACTCTGATCCTGTGGGGGGCGTGGCTGACTGAAGCCGGAATCTGAATTCCAGCCCCTAGGGTCTGAGTTCCCAAAAGGAGACTGCCAGTTGATCTGGACCTCCCTCCACCCTCCCAATCCTCAGAACTCCAGTTATCTCTCAGGGGCACTATTCCTTTCTCCCCTCTCCTCTTTGGGGCCTCTCCAGGTAGATTCCTTGGTCAGCCTGAGTTGCCAATTAAAGACGGGGTTGGAGACCTTCAGTAGTGAATACGGAACTCAAAGACACCGTGGGTACTCTGTCTCCCCCCAAGCCTAGCCTAGTCCCTCAACCTGGGCTTTCTGATAGAAAATAACCACATATGTTACTTTTAGATTAAAAAAAAAAAAATAGAAAAGAAAAACAAGAAAAAGAAAAAAGGAAAAAAAAAAAGAGTCTGTTTTAAAAGTCCCCAGCCTGGAAGTTTTGTCAGTGTCAGAATAGAGCATTTAAAGATATGCTTTGGGCTATTGTCTGATAATTAGTCTCCAACAGCCTCAGTTCCACCCCTGCCGGGGGTGGGGGGGGTGGGGGGGTGGGGGCGCTATTGAAATGCAAAAAGATAAGGGATCAGTGAGAAGCCAGAAGGGACAAAATGTAGGGAAAAAAAATGGCTTTTTTGGAGTCTGGGAATGGGTGCCCGCTTTTACGTGCCCCCACTTCTCAGAGCCCAGCCCTTCTTTAGCACCCCAGCTCCCAAAATTAGTTAATCAATTTGTTAATTCTGCAGTTGAGGCTGGGTTGAGCTCCCTTCTTGCCCTCAGCAGATTGCTGTTTTTTGGTTTTTTTTTTCCCCCCTTTCAGGGAGCCGGCAGCAAGACAAGTCTGTGAGGTCTGAGTGGGGAGGCGCGCCAGACCCCTGGTCCGGGGAACTTACAATGTTCGCTGCGATCTCACCTTTTTGTCCAGTTCCAAACTTCCATCTGATGTGTGACTGGTTACTGGAGACCCCGAAAACACTGTTTCATATAGTTCTTGGGTAATTGCCAGCTGCTCTAGGGGAGAGACGAAATTCTGCTCCTCACCACTCCGCCATCTTGCCCCACCCTCAATCCCATATATTTTTATCTTCTCAATGCCTTATACTATTGAGACCTATAGGTAGTCAATTATATTTCAAAGCCAGAGAAAAAAGAATTAAGAATACAACAGCCCTCAGGTCAGTTTTTTTTAAAATTAAATTCAGTTTTATGGAAATATATTCACATACCATGCAGTCATCCATGGTGTCCAATCATCTGTCCAAGTACCATCATATGGTTATGCATTCATCACCCCAATCTATTTTTTTAAGATGCATATATACTTTATTTATTTATGCATGTTTGTAGATATATACTTTACTGGTCTCTGTTTACTGCCCATGGGCATTAGATGAACAGGCTCCTTGAGACAAGAGAGCAGATGTTAATATTTTATAGCCTAGAAAGCATTAGCATGCTGTGAAATAATATTTAGTCTTAAGAAGCCTATAGCTGCACAAGGTTGGGCAATTTTAATGCAATCATCTTCTCTGACACTCAGGGAAACCAAATTGTCCCCATCCTGGATGACAATAGCACACATAGACATTTCAGTGGGGTATCCAAAGATATCCAAGGGGCCACTCACTATAGCAATATGAAATGAGACCTCATCTCTAGTATTAGTGTTAAGCATCTTATGCCACAGAGAGTCATAAGAAAATGAAGGAGAGAATGCACTTTGTTTCCTTCCTGAATGGTTCTTCAACAGAGAGATCTCCATTCCACTTAGCCACTTTCCAAACCAGTAAGTGCAGCCAGCCACACATACCCCTATGAGACCCTACTCAGGGGGCTCCAAGCAAATGGGAGCGTCTCCTTCCTCTAGTAATGTTAGAGACCATCTTCAAGAGCTCAATCAGCAGCTTGGGAGCAGAGGAAGCCAGATTCCAGGATTTAAGAGATTGGGCTCTGGAGACTGCTAGCTGCATACAAATGCAACAATGCCTATGTAGACTCTAGGCTCAAAATGCTGCATCAAGTCCAGTGTCTCAGGCTAAAAATGAAGGATTCCTATCATCTGGCACCACTTTTCTTAAAATAATCTTCTTTCAGTACCCCCAGTACTCCCGAAAGAATCCTTTTGCTACTCAGACTTATCTCTTTACCAAGTCAGGCTAGCTCTTGCCTCCATGATTGTGCTTTCACCATCCAACACTTCCCATCATCTTTCAGATACTGCTGAATTCCCTGACCATTTTATATATATATTTTATTGAGATTATTCACATACCATACAACTATCCAAAGATCCAAAGTATACAATCAGTTGCCCATGATACCATCATACAGCTGTGCATCCATCACCACAATTTTTAGAACATTGTCATTACTCCAGAAAAGAAATAAAGACAAAAAAAGGAGACTCAAATCCTCCCATACCCCTAACCCCCCCCCACACACATTGTTGATTCATAGTTTTGGTATAGTACATTTGTTACTGTTGATGAAAGAATGTTAAAATACTAACTGTAGTATATAGTTTGCACTAGGTATATATTTTTATTCTATATGCCCCTCTATTATTAACTTCTAGTTATAGTGTCATACATTTGTTCTAGTTCATGAGAGAGATTTCTAGTATTTGTACAGTTAATCATGGGCATTGTCCACCATGAAATTCACTGTTTTATACATTCTCATCTTTTAATCCTCTGACATTCCTTCTGGTGACATATGTGACTCTGAGCTTACCCTCTCCACTACCTTCACACACCTTTCAGCACTGTTAGTTATTCTCACAACATGCTACCATCACCCCTATCCATTTCCAAGTGTTTTAAGTTGACCCTACTTGAACATTCTGCTCATAATAAGCAAACACTCCCTCTGTGTTAGCATCTTTCTACATCCTGATAACTTATATTTCATGTCTATGAGTTTATGTATTATAATTAGTTCATATCAGTGAGATCTTGAATATTTGCCTTTATTTATCTGTCTTATTTCACTCGATGTAGTGCCCTCAAGATTTCTTCATCAATCCCTTTCTTTTAAGACAATTTTGTTCACACACCATACATTCTGTCCTAAGTAAACAATCATTGGTTCCCCGTATAGTCATGTATTTGTGTATTCAGCACCATTGCCACCATCTATATAAGGACACCTCCATCTCCTCCCCAAAGAGGAGGAAGAGTCAAAGAAGGCAGAGAGACCAAAGAAAAAGGAAAAAGAGAGAGAGAGAAATAAAACAACAACAACAAAAATGTGACAGCTAGAAAGCAACAAAAGGAAAGATAGCATTAACCTAAAGTAGGATAAAGAGTCAGACAACATCACCAATGCCAGGAGTCCCATATCCTTCCCCTATTCCTTACCCCACCCCCCCATATGCATTTAGCTTTGGTATATTGCCTTTGTTATATTAAAGGTAGCATAATACAATGTTTCTGTTAATTATACGCTCTAATTTGCATTGATTGTATTTCCTCCCCAAACCCACCCTATTTTTGTTCTACCTCAAGTAAAAACATATTTGTACCTGTTATTATAGTCATTGAGCACCCTAGGTTTCCCTAAGTTACAAAGTCCCAGCCTTTATCCTTCGTCTTTTGTTCTGGTGTCCCACATGGTCCCAACCTTCCTCTTTCAACCATATTCACAGTCATCTTTGTTCAGTGTACTTACGTTGCTGTGCTACCATCACCCAAAATTGTGTTCCAAACCTCTCACTCCTCTGTTTTCCTTTCTGTCTGTAGTGCTTCCTTTAATGTTTTCTGTAGAGCAGGTATCTTGTTCACAAACTCTGTCATTTGTCTGTTTGTCTGAGAATATTTTGAAGGACAGTTTTCCCAGATATAGGATTCTTGGTTGGTGGTTTTTATCTTTCAGTATCTTAAAAATATATCACCCTACTTCCTTCTTGCTGCCATGGTCTCTATTGAGATATCCGCACATAGTTTTATCAAGTTTCCTTTGTATGTGATGGATCGCTTTTCTTTTGCTGTTTTTCAGGATTCTCTCTTTGTCTCTGATGTTTGATAATCTGATTATTAAGTGTCTTGGCGTGGGCCTATTCAGATTTATTCTGTTTGGGGTATGCTGCCCTTCTTGGATCCGTAATCTTATGTCTTTCATAAGAGATGGGAAATTTTCATTATTTCCTCTGTTACTGCTTCTGCCCCTTTTCCCTTCTCTTCTCCTTTGGAGACACCAATGACACGTACATTCTGGATTTTCGTTTTGTCCTTAAGTTTCTGGAGACGTTGCTCTTATTTTTTCCATTCTTTTTCTATCTGTTCTTTTGTGTGTAGGCTTTTAGGTGCCTTGTTCTCCAGTTTCTGAGTGTTTTCTTCTGCCTCTTGAGATCTGCTTTTGTATGTTTCCATTGTGTCTTTCATCTCTTGTGTTGTGCCTTTCATTTCTGTAGATTCTGCCAGTTGGTTTCTTGAACTTTCAATTTCTACCATACGTACACCCAGTGTTTTCATTATATAGTCCATCTCTTTTGCCATATCCTCCCTAAACTTTTTGAATTGACTTAGTATTAGTTGTTTAAGTTCCTGTATCTCAGTTGAAGTGTAAGTTTGTTCCTCTACTGGGCCATAATTTCTTTCTCTCTGTGTAGGTTGCAGTTTTCTGTTGTCTAGGCATGGTTTCCTTGGTTATCCCAACCAGGTTTTTTCCCAAACCAAAATGGGCTCTGGACCCAGAAGGAAGAACTATTCAGTATCCAGTTCCCTGAGGGTGTGTCTTAGAAAATTGGCACACCCTGTGAGGCCTCGGGTCCCTGTGCTTTTCTGCCCAGCAGGTGGTGCCTGTCAGCCTGTAACTCCAGACTGGTGTAACGAGGTGGGCCCGTGGCTGTTTTCCCCCAGGCTCTGGGGTCTGGTTCTGAATGGAAGGCAGGTAGTAGAGCTATGCCCCACCCCTTTCCTCTTAGGGAAGATAGACCCCCTAGGGAGAGGTCATTAGCATTTCAGTGGTCTTTGTCTGCCTGTGCTATCTCCACCCTTGTCTGATTGGAGAGCTGGGAACTGCAAATGGCTGAGGCTTTCTCCACTGAGCTGAAATAGGGGCAGAAAGCCCCCTTCAGGGCCAATCCAGCTCTCCAAGGTTGATCTTCACCCAGACCTTCTGTCTGCTTGTTGGGGATTTGTATGGAGCAGTCTACACTTGTTAATTAGAACCCCAGTTGGAGCTCAGCTGTGCTATATTCACTCACTCATAGAGAGCTGCTCTCTGGCTCCATGAGGCTTTGCAGCTTGGGCCGTGGGGGGAGGGGGCTCCCAGCTTGGATCCACAATTTTAACTTACAGATTTTATGTTGCAATTGCTGGCATTCCTCCCAGTTCAAGTTGGTGTATGATGAGTGGACAGTCACGTTTGTCCTCCCGCAGTTATTCCAGATTATTTACTAGCTGTTCCTGATTGCTTATTAGTTGTTCCAGGGGGACTAACTAGCTTCCAGTCCTCTCTATGCTGCCATCTTAGGTCTCTCTCAGGTAACTTTTTAAAAATAATAATCTAACAGACAGGATCCAAACTAGAAGCTAGGAGATTCATATAAAGTTGTCATTCCCATTTTTCTTAGATTGAGCAACAGAAAAATATGTAATAAAATAAAATGTTCTCCTTTTCTGTTTTACTTATTGTAACAATTTCCGTTTTTCAAATGCATGCTTTCATATTTAATTTTAAAATACCTTTTTTCATGTTGAAATTTGTCCTCAATGAATAGTAATTTCAAATTAGAGTTGTATTTCTTAATTGAGTACTAACCTTTGATTAGATTACATTTAAAAAATTACTTAAAATAATTTGAATCATCGAGTTCAAATTCCTGTTGAAATTTTTTTACAAACAATATTTTAATTATATTTGTTCTTTCTGATTAAACATGATCATTGTACAAAAAATTAGAAACACAGAAAAAACAAAAATATCTTATGTATAATCTCATTATCACCCAGATATTGCCATTAACATTTTGGCAAATAATGCTGTTAGTATGTTATATATGGTTTTGTATTCTGGTTTTGGGACAGAAGAGTGACATTATTTACATTTAAATTTTCAAAGAATCATTCTGGCGCCTGTTTGAGTATAGACTGTAGGTATGCAAAAGTAGAAACAGGAACCAGTAAGGAGATTAACACTGTAATCCAAACCAGAGAGGATGGTGGCTTAGACCAGGGTGGTAGGAGTAAAAAGTGTTCAAACTCTGGAGATATATATACATACGTTTTGAAAGTAAAGCTTACAGAATTTTCTAATCAATCTGATATGGAGTAAGAAATGAATCAAGGATGATCCTGAGCAGCTGAATGAATTTAGAAAAGAGGGAGAACTAATATTATTGAACATATGCCTTAGTTAGATACATTGCAAGTCACTTCATATTTATTATTTTATTTAACAATTATAATGTGTTAAGATTATATTTTGTTTAAGTTATAACGTGTTAATATTATCACCTGCATTGTATCGATGAAATTAAACATTCATTCCAAAGAAATTGACAATATACATGATGAAGTTGCTTTACATAAAATCCAGATACACTTGTAATATTGCTTGAAAGGCTTGATTCTCTTTGGGGCCTTCATAGCTTTAAAGAATGATACTGTTGAAAAATTGTAATATTAATGTGTCACAATTAGCGTAAGATTTTCAGATTTTGTAGTTAAGAAAAAGAAAATTTAGAGTTGATAAGTACTGTTTGTTTTCTTTGGGTATTATAAGAGTACTTTCATGACAAAGTGAAAAATTGAGTTTTAACAAAATCAATCTGAGGTTAGTTTTAGAACAGATATTATTACTGTTGCCCTCTTAAAGAATATGCAATAGCAATTAATCTGATTTTTCCATATCAAGCCACCTAATCACATTCTGAATTAGTCAAGCTATACAGCAAAGAAAATTCTGTTCTAGGTTTTAGAAGAAGAAATTGTAGTATTTTGAATTGTATTCTCAAAATTCCCATTTTATTAAATATATGAAATATTGGCTTTTTAGTTTTCAAATGGTACTTACATATATACATATAAACACAATTATTTGTAGATACATATGCTATACAATTATTTATTTTATAGAAATTATATATTATGTATGAAATATAATTATTTATATAAAACATAATATAATTATATATTTTTACTTATTAATTGTACATATAAATATATAAATTATGTGTATGTATACATATTGAAATGCATATTGTTATGAATATATTCTATGACATGTTTTAGGTGTGGTTTTTGTCATTTGCATGTCCAGTCCTCCATTGGCTCTTTGCACTTAGGTAGCTCCCCAAGGCAGTGGCAAGTGCTTTAATTCACATGAGCTCATGTGTCTGAATATACAAAGCCTATGTGTTTCATAAAGTCTAGATTAGAATTGCTAATGTCGCACTTTTTTTGTAATTAAGAAAAATTTTTATTAAAGTAGCTGAACAGAGCAAAGTTTATGTAGGAAGTTGGCTGATTTCTATTGTGCAAAGTCTTTGAGAAACAAATATTAATGTATAATATGGACCCTTTCTAATTCTTACTGTTGTCTATTCCTGGAATTATCATCATACTTTGATTAGAATGGTTCTTTCCAATTTACTCTGATCCTCTAGTGGTCAAAGCACTGTCTGGATTAGAACATGGCTCATAGTACTGTTATGAGATAGCTTTTATTAAAATGGTTCCTTTCTTCTTGGGTTGTCAGACTCAGATGATCCTGATTCATTTACTATACATTGAGAAGTAATATTAATTAGAAGGATTTGTTTTTCTAACTCTCCCAAGTTTTTCTTCACATGATATGGAAGTAGAAAATAAAGGCAGATGAGAACACTTTTCCAATTCACACTATTAGAAATAGAACCTATTGATTTGCCCTATATTTGTAGAATTCAGATTGCTGAAGGCTCCTTCATTAAAACACCAATCATATAATTGATAACCAAAAATACAGAAAAGATGTAGATAAGACCAGGGAATGGATAGATCAGTGTTCCAGCATTAGTTCAGAGAATGTTACTTTGATGATGTAGCCAGGGTTGGAGATGTGGCTGTCACACCTTTGAAGTCTTATGAGGATCTTAAATCATACTAATAATGTAGCCACTATGGACTAGATGTTTATATACATTCTCTGTAATCCTCATATTTACCTGGAAAGATAGATATAAAAATAAATATAATTGATAAATATATAATAAAGTAAAGATCAGCACTATTAAGAACTTTGCCCAAAGCCATGTATTAGTAGTGTTAGATTAGAGTTTGAATTCAGGATCTGTCCAACTTCATAGCCCACTGTCTTTCCAATAAAGCATTTATTTTCAGAGTTTGGGGCATTTTATCTTTTTCTTAATGAGAGATTTTTTTAAAAATAAAATTGGTTAAAATATTTAGGAATGGAAATTAGAATAATTTCAGAAGCATCTTAATCACAGCTATTAGTCTCAAATGACTTAATAAAGGGGGCATTTGTAATTAGTCTACTTGAAGTTCAGTTGTGCCTAGGTGGTAGGAGAACACCAAAAGGAGGCAGATGCTGAGCCTCAAGAGAATTAACATTGTTACTTTATGAAATCATACTCTATAGACCCTTCAAAATTCAATCTTCTTTCCCTTTTTTTTTTTTTTTCTTTCTTTGTTTCCTCCTTCTCTCTGGAACACCCATCAATCTGTTAAAAGCTGAATATCCTGGCTTGATCCTCTATGGCTTTTCTACTTTCTCTTATATTCTCTGTCTATCTCATTGTTTTAGCTTCTGAGAGAGTCTGGAAGTTTCTCTTCCAATCTTTCTATTGAAATATCTTCTATTACTAGTCATATTTTTAATTCTGTGGTTCCCTTTTCATAGCCTGATGCTTTAAAAAAATAGTTGCTGTATCTTCTTAAATTATAGTTTTTGATTGTTGGTTTAACATACACAAAATGATTATTGAAGTTCTCTTCTGTTCCCTGAGTTCTCTTTTTCAGAGGTCTTTATATTTTCTTCTGTTTGTGTATATTAATGCCTTCTTTCATGTTGGAGCTCTGTGGAAGATTGCATTTTTCAAAAATGGCCACAACAGTATTTCCAGTCCTACAAATGCTTCTAGAACTTTGCCATTGCCATGTCAAGAGGTGGTGTCTCTTTCCTTGTCTTTGAAATTGGGTGGACCCTTGTAACTTCTCTGATAATTGGAATGAAGCATAAATAATACAGCACATCTTTCAAGACTAGTCTTTTTCCACCTGGTCTCTCTCTCTCTCTCTCTCTCTCTCTCTCTCTCTCTCTCTCTCTCTCTCTTTCTCTCAGGACTCTCTTGATGTTCTTTTGGAACCTAGTCACCATACTGTGAGGAAGTCTAAATAACTTGGTAAACTGTGTATGGATGTTTCAGCTAACAGCCCCAGCTAAGGTCTCATATAACAAGCCAACCTCAACTGCCAGGCATGTGTTAATGAGCCTTTAAATGATTTCATACCCCAGCCTTCAGTCCTCAGCTGACGTTCCAGATATCAAGGAGCAGAGACTCATAATTCCTGTTATGCCTTGTCCTATTTCCAGATCTGCAGAATCTGTGCCTAATAACTGGTGGTTTTATACCATTACATTTTGGAGTAGTTTGTTATGTGGTCCCTCAAATATGTAATAAGCTTTGTTTACTCAGTTATATTTAAGATTGAGGAAAAGGATAATTAAGTAAACTTAGTTTTTATATAAAAACTTGTTTTTTTAGGCAAGACTTGGTGACTTCTTGGCTTTCTTTTAGGGTGAATGGGCTATGAACTGGCAGTTGCACCCGAGTGACCTCCAAATGAAGTGTGCTGGTCTTTGTTCTCATACCTAGCTGCCTGCTTTTTCCTAGAGAATCATTCAATTTTTGTATGGTCTCAGTTTGTTTTATGGAATACTTTTTCTTTTCCTTGTAGGTAAATGTTTATAATAGGTTCTGCATTATTAGGGGAGGGAGATTTGGGTTTAGTTAGTCATTCTGAGTATAGACTTTAAATTAGTTTCTAGTTTCTGCATCTTGAATTACTGTATTTTACGCTGTGTTCTCACATCTTGAGCCTCTTCTGGGTTACGTGGCATCCTTCTTTTCTATACAGATCTTCCAAATATCTCTAGGCTGAAAGCTGAAGCTTCCTCTGCTCCACTTCATAGTCAGCTGTTTCTACCTTTCATGTATATATTTTTTGAAATCCTTCTGCTGATGACACTTTTCCTTTTATGTTATTGTTGTTCATTGATACTTTTTCCTAAGATAGTTTGGTAGAAAGAGGAAGTATCAACTTGAGCTAGACTTCGGGCATTCTTGAATAAGTTGCCCTATTTCCATAGAAATCTTTCATTTCATTCAAGTTTGCAAATGTTTTATTTATATCAAGGGGTAAGACAGAATTTCTTTGTAAAAACTAAAAGTGTTCATATATCTGAAATTATCACCTTTTCCTTATTCCTAATTTTGTGTATTTGTGCTTTTATTCTAAGTAAGCCTGAAGTTTTGCTCCTTTCACATGGAATACAGCCACTTGTGCTCAAAGACTTTGTTAGTCTTGATTCTCTAGTTTGTTGTAATTGAACAAGCTTCTCTGCTTCTAAGGTGTCCTTTTGTGTGTGCCTGAACAATTAGAGTTAGAATTCTTCATACCTAACTGGATTTCCTCCAGGCCAGAATGGTAAATGGGCTAATCTTTCTTATTTCTTATAAGCCATTTCTTAATCTGAGGTGAGGATCTTTCTTTCTTAGAAATCTTCAGTAGTAGGATTTAATGATAATAAACACATAGGATATAGGAATAGAGAAGAATAAAAGATGAATTAAGATTTACTCTACAAGGATAAAAATACCTGGTTAGGACAGGAAAGTTAGTTTAGAGAGTGCAAGAAAGATTATGAATTCAATTTTTGGTTTGTTTAATTTGAATTGACCATCAATTTGACAGTGGAAACGTGTGGTTGGTCATTGTAATAAGGTATTAAAGATGTAAAGAGTAGATGAAACATCTTGAAGGTATGAGAAAAAGAGCAGACAAAAGTAGGAAAGATCCAAATTTAGAAGGCAGGAGGAAAAAGAGGTGGTAGAAAATGCAGATGTTAAAAATTTCATTAGGATTGTGTTCAGTGATGACAATGCCCAGAAGTATATGGTTAGCTTGAATCTATGTTGAAAATTTTGTTTAAAATATGTCTGCATATTATATATGCTTAGATATAGATCCAGGAGCTCTTTAAAAGAAGACAGTTTTCAAAGGAAAGATCTATTCAATAAATAACTATTCAGTATTTACTCTGTGTCAGGTACTGTAGTTGGCACTGGTGTTACAAAAATACATAAAATACAGTGTCTGCCCCGAAGCACATCTTTTTATTACACTTAAATATAATACAGAATATTGAGTGCCATCATAGAGATAGTTAGAGGATACAACAAAAGCCTGAGTGGTATTAGTAAAAACTGTAGGTTTTCAGAGGGCTGTTAAGTTTCATGTTGAAATATTTTCTCTGTGACAATATTTCTCTTTTCTGAAAATATGTCAGAAAATTAGCTTCTGTTGATTGGAAAACAATAATTAGCAGGGTTTGTGCATCCTTAGTTAATTGGTGAGCTTTCTTCTTGATTGGCACATGGGAGAGGTTGGGAACTCCACACTGGCATGTTGAGTCCTGCCTCTGCTAGGAGTTAAGGGGCAGTGGTGGGACCAGAGGCCAGATTTTACGTGGCAAAGAATGGCGGCCATTGTTACTGAGTGCCTGCCATGTGTCTAACTGTCTGCTAGGTTCTTCAAATATACTACCATATTTAGTCCTCAAAACAACCTATTACATAGGAAGCACAATTTCCTTTTCAAAGATTAGGAAATTAAAACTCATGGATGTTACTAACTTGACCGTTTCCTCAGCTAGTAAATATTAAAGTGGAATTTTTATCTAAATCTGTTGGCTCTAAAATCCCCACTCGTTGTTTATATCTGGTGTGTGAGTGGGGAATGAAAGTGGTGGACAGAGATTTTTAACATTGAGGAATTTAGGAAGGACAGAAAGAAAAGTTGATACATGATAAGCTGAAGGAAAATTATGGTGAAGTGAAGTTTAAAGAAATTGGACCACTAAATATGCCTGAAAACGAAATCCATAATTCTGGAAATGCATAAAGATGGGGCAAGAGAAGATGTAAAGAAAAATGTAGTGATTTGGTATTGCTTAAAGAGTGGGACATGAAAGTTTTATACTAGTTTTAATGGTCTAAAGCATCTAAAATTTAAATTGCTCTAAGACTGCTTACCACATGCTTTCTTTTTACTGAGAAGACTGCAAAATTTGCTGCATAAATGATTCACGTTACGTATGTTAAATAAAACCACGTATCATAATGGTAGCAAGTATCAAAGAAGCTCTCTACTAAGATTGGAGAAACCTGTGGAGATCATTAGGGATAATACTTAAAATTATCTGTCTTCATTAGCATAGAAGTTGGCTGGTTGAAATTTGACTAGATTGGTGGTCCTTGAGGAGTGATACAATTAGTAGTACCCAGGAAAAGCCTTGTTGGAATGCTGTATAAAACAGTTCTCATATTTTCATAAGTTACTAAGGAAGTAATTGAATATCCAGTTTAAACCAAATATTCTTATAGGAGAGTGGTTTTTGTTTATTTATTTCTATGACAGTGAAAAGGAATTCTGAGAAATAAGACATGAAAGCTCTAGATGATCTATTTATTTTTACTTTAGTTTTAAATGTTTCAGATATGTTATAACTGGTGGGTGTATAAATGACATTTATAACATTATAATTCATATTTTTTTCCAGTGGTGGATTAGAGAAGGAATATTGATTTTCTAAGCTTTGTTTTGTTGCATATTAGAATGAAAGCATATTTAAAAAGAGACTTTCCCTCAAATAAAACAAACAAAGACCGAAAACAACTTCTTTGCCTTTTCCATCAATTCCAATGATAAAGTCCCTATTAATGGGTAGTTCAGACATTGAGAATTAGGTATTCGCATTTAATGCAATTCTCTTTTCTTATGTGCAACGATGCACCCAAGTTTTTGACCATAATGTCAAAAAGGAGGCAAGAAAATTTTTCTCTCTGAAATACTGATTCTTCGCTCCTAATTGGCAGCAAAAAATGAAGCTCTTGGGTATTGGAGGGCAATCAAGAACCTGTTGGTGTTGTGCATATTTACAATTCCATAGAAACAGCTTTCAAAAACTGTTTTAACTGTATTTACAAATTTTGCAGAATTTTAAGTATTTAGATGTTGAACATGGAAACCCTGTTGGCACATTTCTTTAAATGTCTAAAGTTGGGTGATTCAATATATTATAAATGAATCCCTTTCAGCCATTTAGCAATTTTGGCTTCTTTTTTCTCTTTTCTTATCTTAAGGTCATATCTTAATTTTAATGATCACAAAACTATACTTTACAAGTACATTTTAGAAATGTTAGTAACTTCAAAACTCAAATGGAAATTAAACTAGAAATTATAGAACTTGTAAAGGAAAAGAGCTATACTAGGAATTTCTTTTAGTGTCTAACAATCAAAACTACACTTGGACACTTTTTTAATCTTCTATTTCTATTAACTTATGAAACCTGGGACTGGAGGCTTAATGGTATTGTTTATACATTGTAATTATACTAATAGGTATAAAAGGTATAATGTATTTATGCCTTTGTCCATGACCCTGAAATTTATAGTGCAGTAGGAAAGATTTATTGACTTACACTTTGGAAGAAAAATGGAATTATTGCATAAGTAGATTGCAAGTTAAACACATGGATTTGCATACCATTTATTCCAGATAGTTTTGAGCTTTAACTTGTCCTTAGGATTTTATTCAAAAATAGAGAAAATTTTTGTTAAATCCAGATTCCTGAGAGATCTTTGTAATATTATTGAGTCAGCTTCAAAGTAACTACTTTACCTTGAAATGTACAAAAAGAACCAATAGGCCTACAAAACTACCTTTTCAGAAAATGTTTGAAATCGTCTTTTTCCTAGTAGCCTGAATATAAATGTGTGTGACTTTTTTTCCCTCTCTTCCTTTCTTTGTTTTTGTGGCAAAATTAAAATTCCTCATAGTTAGAGGGTGTTTGAGTATTTTGGTCTTGATTTCTCTTTAGTCCCCTGACCTGACCTCCCATTTGTTTGTCTTGCTCTTTGTAAAGAAGTGCTACTTAGAAGGAATTCTCTTAGTAGCACTTAACTTTTCCCATGATCTCCTTTTCCTTTCACCAAAGTTTAAGTCTATAAATATTTTTAAAAAGCTTTTGATTGTGAAATGCCATAGATAGGCAAAGTAAATCTACAGCAGGTATTCAAATGTTGAATCCATGACTTAGTGATATACAAGTCAAATCCTATTCTCCTTTAACCTTGGCCTAAACTGTGTTTACATTTGATCTCTTGGATCTTGGTGTTCCGTTGTTAAACAAAGTGATATTTTAATCAGAAATGTAAATTTCAGTCTGAAAATCAGAATTTTAAAGTATATTTAAACTATTTTGGAATTTATAACTGATATCTCTACTGCAATTAATTGAACTGATAAGGTACTAAAACTACTTTGTTATATAAATATGCATTTTTATAATCTTATGAATTGTATTTGCTCGGTGGGGGGGGTTGTTTTATGTTATTAATCTTAAGACAGGATTCTCTGTATATAAACTTCCACGGTGGAGGCTTTAGAGACTGAATTTTGTTAGCATTTCTCTTTGCATTAGATAACAATAGCTGCAATTAATTTTCTTGGCATTCTGCTAAGTAATTTGTATTTAATTTCTCATCTAATCTTTAAGACAATTTTTGAAAATAAATATTATTATCCATAATGAGGAGACCAAGGCATGGAGAATTTAACTTGCCCAGGTGGCAGAGCTAGTAACTGGTGGATCCAGGAGCTAAACCCAGATATGTTTATTTATGATGATAATATTAACACTTTTCTCTATTACAAGAATTATCTCCTTTGAATGCAATACAAAAATGACTAGAATTGTATAATGATTGATTTACTTACAAATATTCCACAGTTAACTTGGGAACACTTTTATTTATTATTATAGTGGGCCCATTTAAAAATTAATAGACGGTACATGTAACTTAAAGAACAAACCAAAACTTAAGTATACCCTTGCAAGAATAGAAACTCTCTGAATGTCTTGTTTTGGTTTTCATTAATCAGAGACTTAGTGATGATTTTGTTTGAGAAATATTTAATTTAATTGGCAATTATAGTAACCAACTTTAGAATATTACACTTGTACTGAAATGAGCACAAATTTAAATGTCTAATTTAACATGATTAGATGGCATTGTTTAATTCATTTTAGGGATAATTTCATCCTTATGTGACGCTATGTATTCTAATCTCTAAATCATTATACATTTCTGTTTATAGGAAGCATTTAATTAACATGCTCATGTTTCATTTGGACATTCAGTAATATTGCACTGGTAGAACACTATTTAACATGCTATTTCAGAAAATACAATATTTACTAATCATGAATAATTTCATTTTGTTTTAGAACTTTTCACAATTAAGGAGTTACCCAATGAATATGATTTTGTAGTGCTTTGATATTCTTATGGAATCCTGACAAGTGTTATGTTTCTGTTTTCTATTCTAGAAAAATGGGGTAGGGTAGCATTAAAATCTGTAAATAAAGGCCTGGAATTGTAAAGTGTGAGATATATTTGTCAGTTGTCTTCTGATATTAAAAACCTGACTAAATGCCACAGTGCAGTAAGGGAGGTGTATGCGCTACAGGGCTTGTTGTTAAGAGTATCAACAAGGAAAATGCTATGATAGATGAAACAGAAAACACCTTTATAGTAGTTTTATCTTATTTCAGGAGTAAAGTCAGAGTATCAAAGCAGAGCAAAATCATCAAGGGCACTTCTGTAATGGAAACAGAATTCATTTGTTTTTCTGATCTAAGTCCTGTGACACAGAACAGACTGAGAGAGTCCTTGTGGAATTTAGAAAATCATTTGTCTGCAAAGAATGTGGATTTAGGGTTTCTGCGTTGTGTCATGGCTAAAAGTCTTACAAGTAGGCAATTTTAATTAGAGAGGGGATTGGACAAAATCCCCTGAATCAGATGGATATGCATTATGATGTGACTCTTAGCCTAATAAGTGGAAATACCAAGGCCCTTAATGTTTATTCTTGGGAAAGGAAATAGATCATTGAAACCTTTTTTGTCCCAAAGGGTTGAATAAATGATACTGATCAAGCTTAACTATATCTTACACACACCTGCACAGACACACTCTTTGATAAGAGGTTTTATAAATGAGTAATTTCTTATCCTTGTTTAGTGAAGTATATTTTAATATTTTTGATCAATTTCAATTATTAATGTTGTAACATCCTATATATAAATGTTTTTTTTAAATTTTATTTTGAAATAAATTCAAAGTGATAGGAACAGTTGCAAAAACAATACAAACCCCATACACAGAACTCCAGCATACCCTGACCCCCCTCCCCTGTACCCTGATCCACCAACTTTAACATCCTGTCACACCACCATTTCTTTCTTTCCCTCCTTCCCTCCCTCCCTATCTATCATCCATCATCTATTGCTCTGTCTTCTGAACATATGAGAGCAAGCTGCACACATCTTTGAACAAACACTATAATTCACATATACAATTCCCATGAACAAGAACATTCTTTTATGCAATCCCATTAAGCGCAGCTAAGAAGTTCAAGAAATTCAGCATTGATGCAAAGCTTACGTTCTATATTTCCTTTTTTTTTTTCCCTTATGTCTCAACTGTGTCCCTTTGAGCCTCCTGTCCTCCATCCTCAGATCCCATCCAGGATCATCCTTGGCATTCAATTGTCATCTATTTAGACTGTCCTTTTTTTTTTTTTTAAATTGTGGAAACATATATACAGCCTAAATCTTCCCATTCCACCCCCTCCCTGGCATTCCATTAGTGGGATTAATCACATTTAGAATGTTGTAATGCAATCACCTTCCCATCTTCCATTACTAGAAATTTCCCTTCACCTCAAACAGCAACCCTACACTCATTTCTTAAACTCCCCATTTGCCTCTCCCATACTTCTCATAACCCATACTCTACTTTCATCTTATGGTCATATTCTCTGATAATTTCTTTGTTGTTTACTGTGGGGCTTAAATTTAGCCTCTTAAATCCATAACAGTCTTGGTTTTCTTTGATACCAACTTAACGTCAATAGAACACGTAAACTATGTTCCTATACTCCTCCATTCCCCCACCTTTATATAGTTCTTGTCAAAAATTACATATTTTACATTGAGTCCAAAAACCACTGATTTGTCATTAGAGTTTCTGTATTTATATCATGTAGGAAGTAAATAGTGGAGTTACAAATCAAAAATTATTGACTTCTATTTGTATTCAATTGTGGTCAGAGAATGTGCTTTGAAAATATTCAGTTTTTTTTTTTTTAATTTATTGAGGCTTGTTTTATGTCCCAGCATATGGTCTATTCTGGAAAAAGATCTGTGATCACTAGAGAAAAATGTGTGTCCTGGTGATTTGGGATGTAAGGTTCTATATATGTCTGTTAAAATTCTCTCTCTCTCTCTCTCCTTTCTTTGTTTCTCTGTCGATAGGGCTATCTTTAGTATCTGAAGTAGGGCAGGTCTTTTATTGGCAAAATCTCCCAGCATTTTTTGTCTGTGAAAAATTTAAGCTCTGCCTCAAATTTGAAGGAGAGTTTTGCTGGATAAAGTATTCTTGGTTGGAAATTTTTCTCTCTCAGAATTTTAAATATGTCATGCCACTACCTTCTTGCCTCCTTGGTGGCCACTGAGTAGTCACTACTTAGTCTTATGTTGTTTCCTTTGTATGTGGTGAATTGCTTTTCTCTTGCTGCTTTCAGAACTTGCTCCTTCTCTTCAGTATTTGAGAGTCTGATCAGAATATGTCTTGGAGTGGGTTTATTTGGATTTATTCCATTTGGAGTTCGCTGGGCATTTATGCTTTGTGTATTTATATTGTGTAGGAGGTTTTGGAAGTTTTCCCCAACAATTTCTTTGAATACTCTTTCTGGACCTTTACCCTTCTCTTCCCCTTCTGGGACACCATGAGTCTTAAATTTGGACATTTTATTTTTATCTATTGTATCCCTGAGATCCATTTCGATTTTTTTCAATTTTTTTCTCCATTCTTTCTTTTGTTCTTTCATTGTCTGTTCTGTGGTCCTCTAGGACTCTGAGTTGTTATTCACCTTCCTCTAATCTTGCATTATGAGTATCCAGAGTCTTTTTAATTTGGCCAGTAGTTTCTTTTGTTTCCATAAGATCTTCTATTTTTTAATTTACTCTTGCAATTTCTTCTTTATGCTCTTCTAGGGTCTTCTTTATGTCCTTTATATCCTGTGCCATGTTCTTCTTCATGTCCTTTATATCCTGTGCCATGCTCTCATTCTTTGATTGTAGTCCTTTGATTAATTGCGCCAAGTATTGTGTCTCTTCTGATATTTTGATTTGGGTGTTTGGGATTGGGTTCTCCATATTGCCTGGTTTTATCATATGCTTTAAGATTTTATGTTGTTTTTGGCCTCTTGGCATTTGCTTTGCTTGATACGGTTCTTTCAAGTTGTAAAAAATACAACTTGTGGGGCGTGTGTCTGGGTGGTTAGGGAGGGAGGGCAGCTTTAATAATCAAACCTCCCAGGTGCTCCTGGAGATTCAAGCTGTTGCAAGAGTCTAAGCCTTCATTTCAGTTTTGCCCCAGATTTTCTCTGCCGCTGACCCACAAGTCGCCAACTTTGACGTAGCGTCCCTGGGTTTTCTGAGTGGGCCCCCCTTCTCAGCTCTGATCTTCCAGGACCTCTGCTGAGGGAAGGCTGTGCTAGGTCACAAGTGCGCGCCATCCCTCAAGGGAAGCCCTGGGCCACCGGGCCGTGCAGGGGCACTCCCAGCCTGATGCAAAGATGGCTGAATGGGTAGTCTCAACCCCCCGCTTTTTGCACAGCTTCGCCTTCCCAGCTCTGGTACAACTAGCTGTGTATGCACCCAAGGCCACTGTCCACGGCCAATATTGTGTATTGTGTATTGTGGATACATTCCCCGTCACACTGGGTTTCCTGATGCACCTCTGGGCTGTGGGTACAGCCCCGGGGAGGAGTATCTCCAGCCCACCAGGGAGCTGGCTGCAAGCAGCGTGGTTTCTTTCTCCTTTGGCTGTCCCCTCTGTCCCCCGGCCCTGAGGGAATCAGCAGCGGTCTGTCCTCCACGCCAGACACCAAGAGGTTGGCACAGCCTACTCCTGCCGTATTTCATTGCACAATTCTCACCGTCGTAACTGCAGCTGCTCCTGGGTTTTTTTTTGTTTTTTGTGTTTTAAAAAGAACTAGTCCGTCTCCAAACCCCAACCCCCAGTTTCCCCACACCGCAGTGCAGCCATGGGGCTTTCAGCTGGCTCACTCACTCGTTTCAGAATGTAGACTCCTGGTTTCACCAAGTGCGTGGTCCCTGTGGACCTTGTCCAGCTGGTGCATCGCTGAAACTGGTGTTCTGGGTCACTTTCTGGTTTTTATCTAGTATTTTTCACGGAGGTGTTTTTTTGCCCTGTCTCACCTAGCCGCCATCTTAGGTTCTCTCCCTATATATAAATTTAAGCTAAGATTTTGTGATCAAACTTTATTTTATGAAAATTATCAATTGCATTTTTTCCATTGAGGCATTTTATTTGTATGTATGTATTATATTCCTAGAAAAAGAATTCTGTGATTTTCCCTCCTGCCTGTTTTCCTCTTGCTTCCTGGTAGTCCACGATGCCAGCTAAAGTGGTCAGTACATCGAAACCAAACTGGCAGGATGGAAGCAGATTATTCTGCCATTTTTCTTGATCTTTAAATTGCACATCAAATATAGGACTAATCACTCCACACTTTCTTAACCTACTTGTGAGGTTCACAACAATTTTCTAAGCTCTGTGATTATCAATGGCTTCTAATTTTCCAGTGTAACCAGGCTTCTCATTACAGTTAGAAACTGAACAATGACTTTGGAGTGTGGCCTGATAAGAACCTGGCATTTGCCTTTTTTCTCAGCTTGTTGATGCTCTTGAGAGCATCATCCTGGACATTCATGTGCACCATTGTTGCGGCATGGAAAGATGGTTGACAGAACCAGTAGCATTTTTGTTACACAAAGTTTATGCATATTGTTGAAAATGATGAAAAAATACAAATGAGAAAAAAGAAGAGAGTCTTTCTGTTGCCATTTTGGTGTATATTTTTCTGATTTTTAAAATGTATATACTTATATATTTGAATGCATATTAATGTAGTTAATAAATACACATATAATTTGTGTATTTTAAATTATGGTTTCATGTTTTGCAGTGTTATAGTACCCACTTTTTAAATTTAGAAATATATCTTGGCTAATTTTCTATTTCAATGATTGTAATTTGTTTTTAAGAAGGGAAAGAAAAAGAGTGAAGGTTTTCTTATACAAGTTCTTTCTTCATTGGATATTTTAGAATGAAAAATATTAAAGTATGCATATACTAAATATAAATAAGGGAAGACTTTGGAAAAACATGTCCTTTTTGAATTATAGCTGGACTGGTGAATTTATTTTAATTTGTAGTGTGCAAAGTCAATGTTTCTCTGTAAGACATCAGCATGCTTTCAGCATTTCTTCATATTGATCTAAATTTCAAATGACTTGTAATTTTTAAATATTGAATCATCGGGCATTTATTTGCCTGATGATTCAGTATTTAATAGGAATAGAAGCTGGTTTTCTAAAGTATGCACTAATAGGTTCATAAATTTATAAATTCTAGAGAAAATTGGCTTATGTGAAAATATATTTCAGTCAGGATACCCTGTATTATGTTGTGGTGAAAAATGACTCCAAAATTTCAATGACTTTATAAAAACAAGCAGTTTTTCACACATTATACATATCCGTCGTGGTCAGCTGTGCTTCTGGTCCATCACTCTAGGATCATTCTGA
Organism: Choloepus didactylus; assembly: GCF_015220235.1. NCBI lineage: Eukaryota > Metazoa > Chordata > Mammalia > Pilosa > Megalonychidae > Choloepus > Choloepus didactylus. Next base: position 64,329,112 of record NC_051316.1, read on the forward strand.
TCTTCATTCTAGGAATAAGGTAGCATCCCCTACCTGGGACCCTGTTGTTTTCATGGTATAGGTCTCTATATGGGACATTGCCGGTCTCATGTCTGCCAGGAGGTGACATATTTGTCCTTGGGTTTAAGGTCAGTCTCTTGTAGGCAGCATATAAATGGATCATACTTGTTTATCTGTTCTGCCAGTCTGTGACTTTTGATTGGGTACTTAATTGTAACATTCAATGATATTACTCTATAGCAGTACTTATTTCAACCATTTTATCCTATGGTTTTTATATGTCATATCTCATTTTTGGCTCTCGTTGAACCCTTTTAGTCACCTTTACTTCATTTCTATATTCTCCTCCAGATCTGTCTCTCCTGTCTTTTCCTTTTAGCCTTGACAGAACTCTCTCCGTTCCATTTATGCATCAATATTTCAATCTCTCCCTCATTCATGAAGGACAGTTTTTTAGGATAAAGTGTTTTTGCCAGGCAGTTTTTCTCTTTCAGTATCTTAAGTATATATTGCCACTGCCTTCTCACCTCCATGGTTTCTGACGAGAAATTGTCACTTAGCCTTATTGTGTTTCCCTTGTATGTGATGAATCACTTTTCTATTGTTATTTTCAGTGTTCTCTCTTTATCTTTGGCTATTGACTTTCTGATTAGTATACATTTCAGTGTAGGTCTATTAAGATTTATTCTATTTGGAGTATGTTGTGTTTCTTGACATGTATTTTATGTCTTTCATAGGAGTTGGGAAATTTTCAGCCATTATTTCCTCATATATTCTTTCTGTTCCTTTTTCCCTCTCTTCTTCTGGGACACACATGATGTGTATGCTTGTGTGCTTTGTGCTGTCATTCAAATCCCTAAGACCCTGTTCAATTTTTCCCATTCTTATCTCTAATCTATTCTTCTGTCTGTAAGATTTCAACTGTCCTGTCTTCTAGCCACTGACTCTGTTTTCTGCCTTTCAAATATGCTGTTGGATGTCTCCAGTGTATTTTTTTCCAGTGTATTTTTAATCTCTTCTATTGTGTCTTTCACTCCCATCATTTCTGTATGTTTTCTTCTTTGTTTTCACCCTATGTCTTCTTAATATTGTTTATCTCTTTAGCTGCATTTTCCTTAATCCCCTTGAATTGATTTGGGAGATTTGTTTGAACATCTTTGATTAGTTGTTCCAAATTCTATGTTGCCTCTGAAGTTTTAATTTGTTCCTTTGACTGGGCTGTATCTTCCTGTTTCTTATAATGGTTTTTAATTTTTTGATGGCATCTAGGCATCTGATTATCTTGATGAGTTTACTCTAGAGGTCAATTTCTCTCTCAAGTAGGGTTTTCTTAATTGGCTTTGTGCTAAGGCACTTCTTTGACACTTGGTCCAACTCATAAGTGGAATAAGTCTTTAGAATCACTTTTGTTTTACTGATTAGTTTTTTTAGTGCTTATTCATCTTAATCTTGCGCTGGATGTATGATACAACTTTTGAGATTATACTATTTGTGTAATTGTTTCACCCCCAGGAGAAAGCTTCCTCTCCCCTGTTCCTTCTCCAGGAATGTTGATTTGTTCTATTTGTTGTTATTTGCCTCTGTAGTTTTTAAACTCTCCTCTTGTAGTTTCTAGCTGCTTTTGCCTGGAGCACAGATTTTGCAAGGGGACTGGAGAGGACCGGAGAGGACTTTCCCAAGTCAGTATTTCCCAGTCAAAACAGGGCCAGGACCCACGATGGGGACGTAGATTGGTTCCAGTGTGCCTTGGGGAGGAGACCCAGAAGTACACCAAACTTCTCTTTGCCAGCTCCCTGAATCAGTGCTTTCTGGCCTACCCAGCATATGGAACTCTTCAGCAAACTATTTCACACAGTGGGACTTGTGCCTTCAAGTCTCAACGCTCTCTGAATGTGTTGAGGTCAGAGTTGAAACAGAGGCTGCCAGCCACTTTTGTCTTGGGTAGGTTGATTCCCTAACACAGGGCTGGGACCTAGCAGTCTGAATTCACTGATCAAAAGCCATGAGGAATGCTGGGCTGAGGTCCCCCCACCCCCTTTTCTTGGGGAAGAGCCACCCTTCAGTGAACTGTTCCCTGCCACCCTAAGAAGGTACTGTGACTTTAAATCCCCCCCCCCCCCCACGCCACTTCCACACATGTCAGGGGTGGAGTTGTAACAAAGACTGCTGTCTCCTTTTTTCCTGGTTGGGTTGAAACCATAGCTGTCCTCAGAGCCAGCACCCAGAGTTCTGAATTCAGTAACCAAAAGCTGTAATTGGTGCCTGGCCATGCTCCACCCTTTGCCCCCAATTCTTGGAGAAGAGGACTTTATTTCCAGTCATGGACTGGATCCCACAGCAGCCTGCTGCAAGGGGGGATGGTGGGGTGGGGGGTGATGGGCACCAGCCTCCTCAGTGTGGAGAGTTTTACTCACAGCTCTTTGCAGGTTATCAGTCTCTTCCATCTGCTCTTCCCTAGGTGGTATACAGTGTTCTTTTGGTCTTTGGAGTCCCTGAACAGTCATGTCAGACAGTTCCTGGCTGTTTACTAGCTGCCCTGGAGGATGAACTGAGTCTTTGAAGCTCCCTGCTTTGCCATCTTACCCCACCTTTTCTTCTTGTATTTTTGAAAGACAGCTTTGCTAGATACAGAATTCTTAGTTGGCAGTTTTTTGCTTTCAGTACTTTAAATATGTCATTGTGCTGTCTTCTTGCCTCCATGGTTTCTGATGTGAAATTGGAACTTATCTTATTGAGGCTGTCTTGTATATGACATGTTGCTTCTCTCGTAACCTTCAGAATTCTTTCTTTATATTTGACATTCGACAATTTGATTTTAATATGCTGCAGTTTGTGTCTATTTGAGTTCACCCTGTTTGGAGTTTGTGGAATATCTTGGATGTGTATATTCATGTCTTTTCTTAAGACTTTAATTTTCTCCTTTGCTTGGGCCATCACTCCCTGTTTCTTTGTATATTTTGTAATCTTTTGTTGAAATCTGGGTATTTTGATATTTTAATGTGTTTTTGCTGGAATTTAGACTCTGAGACATCTGTTCCTTAGGCTTGTATCCAATTAGTGTTATGATCGAGCTTTCCTTGAATTCCAGGAGCTAACAACAACAACAAAAAATACAAACACCTTTTCCAGTCTTTGCAAATTGACTTGTATGAGTGCTCTCCTTTAGTGCTTATCCTTACAATGAGTTTAGAGAATAGCTTGAGAACAAAGTGTACGGGTGTCCCTGATCTTTTCAAAGCATGTGTCTTAGGCATGTTTGTGTGTCGTAGGAGTTCCCTCATTTGCATGGCTGTGTACATCCCCTTTTCCCTAGGAAACAGCTTCTTCACACTCCTGGGCACTGCACTGCCAGAAATTCTTTGCCCCAGGCAGCATAACTTGACTGCTCTCCCATAGCATACTGTAGGAGAGCTCTGTTAGCTGTTTTCTACACTCATGGCAAGTTCTGGGACAGTGAGCCTGAGATGAGTGTCCTAGTACGGCTCTTCAGGTTGCCACCGTATAGATTGGGGCAGACATTCATGCTCCCAGCTTGTTATTCTGCTCTTCTGGGACATGGAGTGCAGGCCATGTCCATGCTGAGCTGGTGAGGGGTGAGGGAGGGGCAGTCAGGGTATGATGACATCTTACCACATTTAAGTTGATTTTTCTTGATTTGGTGTTCACCCTTTACTGCAATCCTTTAACTGTTTTCTGGAGCATTGAGAAAGATGAATTTGCCCATTCTTGCTAGTTATTCAAAGCTTCTATTGGTGGGACAGAGCCCAATCTTCTCATTCCATCATCTTGAGCAGGGGAGGAACTTATATTTGTTTTTATTCCTTTAAAAATTCCCTTAATGAGGAGTGAAATTGGAGATGGCGTATTCTCAACAAATCCAAAACAGTTTTGGTTTTCTTCCATATTGGACTATGTTGCTATTTCTTTGTTTGGGCATGACATGAAGAGGTTCTTTCCATTGAGAAGCCAAGTTGAATGAAAATACGTTTTTTATACAAGTGAAAATATGTTTTTTATGCACTTTTATCTCCTGTTGGGATAGTTGGACTATCAATGATAGGTGGGGTGTGAGAGAAACTGAGTGAAAGAGCAGATTTTGTTGTTACATTTTTTTCTTCTTTTTTTAAATGCAATTTTATTGAGAGATAATCATATAACATGTAATCATTCAAAGTGTACAATCAGTTGTTCACAGTATCGTCATAGATTGTGCTTTCATCAACCAATCAAATTTTGAACGTTTTCATTACTCCAAAAATAAAATTAAAATAAAAAAGAACATCCCAAACATCCCATTCCCCTCCTCCCCCATTGTTTTTACTTTTTTAATGCAGTTTAATTGAGCTTTATTCACACACTGTACAGTCAGTCACCCACAGTGTACAGTCAGTTATTCACAGCACTGTCATACAGTTGTGTGTTCATCACCAGAATCAATTTTTGACCCTTTTCCTTAAGCCAAAATAAAAATAAAAGCAAAAAAGAACACCTAAATCTTCCCATCCCCTCCATCCCACCCTATTCTTCATCTAATTTTTGTCCCCAGTTTTCCACTCATCTGTCCACACACTGGATAAAGGGAGTGTGAGAACAAGGTTTTCACAGTCACACAGTCACACTATGCAGTCTACATAGTTATACAATCGTCTTCAAGAATCAAGGTCACTGGGTTATGTTTGACAACTTCAGGTATCTCCCTCTAGCCATTCTAACACACTAAAGACTAAAAGATGATACCTGTATAGTGCATAATGTCTCTTATACAGACTTTCTTTAGGCAAGTGTTTCTGACCTGGAAGGAGAATCAGAATTACTGTATTTGAATTGTTGATTTCTCTTTCTGTCTCTCTTCTTTCCCCATCTCCTTTCCTCTATGCCTTGCAGGTTAAGTATAGTGGAATTCTCTTAAGTCAAATGCAAATCTACTTTCATATCTTTGATTAGAAAATTTGGGGAATAATTCTGTTACTATAACATTATATGATAGTCTGTATGGTGTCAGGTCTTTAAGGGTGGCATTGTGGATTAAATTGGGTATGTAGGTGTCCTTTTATATAATAGCTAATTTTATCAGAAGGGTATGTATGTCTGGAAGGACTTCTATTTATTTTAAGTGAAAGAAACAGTAGGTGTTGACATTATAGAGCCTGAAATCTTGAAATGCTGTTGTGATGATGTGGAGTTCCTGTTATAACTATTTTGAAAGTTGAGATGTACTAAGCAACCACGTTTTCAAGATCTACAGGGAAAGTTCAGTGCTCCTGATAACTTATAAAGGAAAGAGACACAGGAAAGTCCATTGCTTTTTGAAAGTTTAATAAAAAGAGGTCATTCCCTTTTAGTCTTGAAGTATATAAAATTCCTTACTACAGTGGAGCGCTATACAATTTGTCCTTACTTGGCAAATATAAATTTTTAAAATTCCTGTCCACACACAGGAATTCTTGAGTTGTGTATGCTTCAGTTTTTGATGTTGAAAGTATGTCACTAAGAAAGACTAAAGTTCTTTTTGGACTTCATTCCCATATCAATAGAAAGCAGCCATTTATAAAGACATAAAAATTCCTTACTGTATGAGAATTTGATAAATAAATTAAATACTGTTTTCACATTTCCATGAGGATTTCCCAGTTAGTAGATTTTATGGAAAATCTGGAGAGATGGTTACTAATACCATTGTGGTGCAGGGTAAAGAATAATGGTTTGGATTTAGAAGACTTGGGTTTGTGTTTTGGTATAAACCCATTTACTAGTTGCCTGACCTTGGGCAAATTACTTAACTTCTTAGATTCTTAGTTTCCTTATATATGAAATAAATGGATTATTGAAGAATCAAATGAGTTTACCTGTATAGTACTTGTATGATGATGATGATGCACTTGTATGATGATGATGATGATGCACTTGTATGCTGCTGCTGCTGCTGCTGCTAATGGTACTTAGTAGTCTCTTAAGTAATTTTTTCCAGAGAGTGTGGGGGAAATAATAGCAACAATTATAATAGCAAACTTCTGTGGGACACCTATAATATGGCAGGCTTTGTTGTAATCATTTACAAGAACAGGCCTAATGCCTTAATACAAAGGTGAAACGCTCCATATATTGAAAGTTAGTAAGGGTTTGATGTTCAGTTTTTTTTTTCCCTGTGAACATACCTCTAAAATTAAGATATGAATCAGTGGTAAAAACCTAATGTACAAACTTTCATTTAATGAACAAACTTTTAAGAAGAAAACAAACAAACTTTATTTACATTTAAGTCTAAAAGTATATAAGTTTATTTTTCCAATTTAGATTTGACCTTCTGGTTCTCTTAACTGTTTTTCACTCATCTGGTTCACTTTTACTAACATTAATTAATTTATAGTATGTTCAAAATAGTCCTTTAAAATCTGCCATAAAATGAAAAATATTAATGAGAGTAATTTAATTATTGATAGATGTACCTACTGTATTATTCAATAATACCACAAAAAATTCTTGCAATTGAAAGCTTCTTTCAGTGATAATTTCATTTTATTTGTGTGTTAGGAACCTACTATATGAAGCCTTTTATAAATTATTCATCTGCTTTCAAACTCTTGGATAGTTTTTTATAATTCTCAAATGATTTCAAAGTAGTATTTACATTCCAAATAGTAGTTTTCTACAACTTAATTCACAGCTTGACACATTTAAAATATTGCTAGGGAATTCAGCAACTTTTTGGACTACCATGTAGCTCAGATTGTCAATTGTGTGAAGTTTTGCGGACCTGCTGAGTGTCCTGTAGTTGGTAAGGCCCAACAGAAGAACCTATGTGTATTGTATTCCCTTATATTTTTTGATATCTACTGAGAGAGCTTAGAGTTCACCAAAGAGCTGATTTTGTTATAGCATGATAATGGTTGTCACCCACAGGAAGTTTCTGTTTCATGAGGCCTGTAGTTACAGCCAAATACAGATTGCTTTATCGTCTAAGAAGATGTTACTATTACATTACTGCTTATACACCATGTGTCACAATAAATCTAGCTACCACTTGTCTGTTCTGTATTTTACTGAGTTATTTTCCAATTGAGAGGGCTCATGATTCTTTTTAATATCTGTCTTCTTTATCATTTAAACCGTCTTAAGTATTTCACTCCCTCTTTACCCTATTATTATCTAACACTTTTATTATACCGGAAAGAGTTTTGAGGTATATATGTGCAGCTTAGAACAGCCAACATTCAATGTATTTTGGCCACTTTTATGAGGATTTTTTTCCATTATATTTTGCTATTGATCACTTTCAGTAAGTTTACTGGGATTAGCTTTTTCTTTTTATATTGGTGGAATTTAGGAGGATATTTTCAAAGGAATATGTGAGAATATAGCACTAATAACCGGAAGGCAAAATCTTATGGCATACTTTGAAACGTTAAGGGTGAATTTTCATATTCATTTGCTCCATCTTTTGTTAATCTACTATATGGCCTGTTTATAAAAATTCTTATTTCATACTTTGTTAATTTCTTATCTTTTTCAAGTATTTCAAATTGTTATTTAAAAAATTAGATATATATTATGAAAATAAGGCAAACATAGTATATAAACTCCTAAGTTGCCACATGTAGGTAGGGATTTAAAGAAGACTGTATAATGATACTATATGTAGAAGTATAATTATTATAGTAATTATGCATATTAAATTTGTGGGACCTTTTATGGTTTATGGGACACTCTCTCATCCATTGTCTTACTAGACATTTAAGTTCTAACTTGGACTGCCATTTATTCATTCCCCAGAAGTGGGTAAGTTATGGATCTTTAACTTCAGTTTATAAATATGTCACCTACCTTCTGCATAGGGTTATTATTAGAAAACTAAAAAAGAGTGTCTCTAAGGAAGATAATTTATAATTGCAGAACTTTTTGTTCAAATTTTCCATATAAAATATAGAATACCAAATTTAAGTGTATTCATATATTGTACCACCTACTAGCATCTTTAACTATTTTGTATTAATTGTAAATTCTCTAATTGTTTATCTTATATAAATTTCCACATTTCTTGAATAAGAAAAAATTCTTTAGTTTCATCCCTTAACCCTATCATAAACATGATGGTTTTATCATTTTAACTTTAGACTTTTGTGGCAACCTGCACAGTTTGATCCACCCAGCAGCCACTCAATTCTTGGATCATATAATTTTCTAGTTGTCACATTTTAATAGTAAGGTTGAAGACAACACCATTTCCTTTCCCACATTAATTTTAGTGCCTTGAGATATTTAGCCAATTCATTCTAATCTAGGAGAATTTATTCAGAAGTTACAGTGAGACAGCAGTAAATGCTATTTTTAAAAATTTTCTAGATTTTTTTTCCCTCCTAATCTAGGAAATGTAGCTTAGTTCATTGTAACGCTGTGTTATCTGGCCTTTCATTTTGTATGACTAACTTTTTATACCAAATTGAATAGGCCATTAGCTTTTAGTCTGTAGGAATGTGGATCCATAGATATTTCCCATTAGGGAAAAAAAAATCTGTAAAAGCAGTATCCCCTGGGGCTCAGTCTTCCTAGCTGGCCTAATGGTCTAAAGAACTGCTGTACTCAACCCTCATGAGAAAGAATTATGTTGGATGATTCCCTTGATGTCCAGAAATATTAAGTGGAGAGATGTATGCATCTTTTCGGGTTATGTATTTTTTGGACTGTACCACATTTAATAATCAAATATTCTGATTCAGGGAATTCATTTTGTAAATTTTATAATTTAAAAATTATTATCTAATAAAATTATAACCCATGTGTATCTTGTGTTGTGTTTATAGGTTTTGCTGAAATATTAAGGAATACTATATTTAGAGAACCAAGTTATTTTGATGAGATTTTTCTTTTTAAAGAAATTTTAGGAATTTCACTTCAAAAATCATTTCCAGTGGTAATGGTTGCACAACTCTGTGAATGTACTAAAACCCCTGAATTGTATGTTTTAAAAGGGTGAATGGTATGGTATGTGAATTATATCTCAATAGAGCTGTTATTTAAAAAAATGCTCCACTGCACAAAATGTTTTTATAGGTGTAAAGTAATAGAAAGAATTTCAATTTATATTCAGAATTTATTTTGAAAAAGTATTAGCCTTAATAAACATTTTGAGCTTTAGAAATATAAAATCACGTGTGACTCTTTTAAAACATCACTTGTGTAAATTATAGACACTTCAGAAACTATAGATAAGAAAACAAGACATTTAAAACAATATGTAGGTCTTCTAATAATTGTATCTGCCATGTAATCTACTTCTAAGCATTTTCTACACTTAACTTCTTCCTTTGTGTCTGTATTTTTTGTCCTGGCTTTCACTAGTGATAAATAGTTTTTCATGACTATTTTAGGAAAAGAATCAGATGTAAATATCTTCTTATCAGAGTAGTTTAGTGAAAGCATTGACTTTTTTCCCCCTGGATTATGAGTAGTGTACCTGAAGGTGAGCTATGAACTAAGCCAAAACAATAAATACATTGCATAATATATTGAAATACTGTCAGATTGGGATTTGGTTTGAAAAATTTGCTTTACATTATGAATTTAAATTGAAAACTCGGAATCTTTGGTAAATAATATTGTGGCATTGGTTCTTGTATAGTTGGCTTATTTTTCTGCCTTTAAAGACTTATCATATTTAACGTTAACTTTCTAACAGAATTCTTCACAACAATGTTTAAGATAACTACACCATCAGGTTTTGACGTTTTGTTTTTTTTGTAAATATTAAGACATGAGTACAAAATGAGGCTGCATTGTGGATTAAGTGAAATATCTCAAGGCTGTACTGTTCTGATAACTGAACCTGTAGTGACCTTTCTCAGACACAATTACAGAGCTGTATGTTTTTCCTTTAATTTCATCAGGGGTTTAATTAGTATACAAATAAAACTTCCCTTATCTTCCTTTCTACCTAATTGGCTTGTCTTCGCTTATAGATGAAGTATGTGAAAGTGGGCTGTAATTAGGTTGACCGTGTTAACCTTTTTTCCTCAAATGTACTGTTGCCTCAAGGCCTCAAGGCCTAAAAACAGTGCTTTGGATTATTGCTTTGCAATCACTATGGCTGTCCCATAGGTTTTCTCATGAGCAGAAGGGCTTTGGGTGCTTCAGGTTCCCACTGCTTAACAGGATCTTCATTCTTCTCCCCACTAAATGTTTATTGATTATCTCGCTGTTCCAGGCTCAGCCTCCAACAACTTAATATCAGGTGACAGTCAGGAGAGTTCTCCAAGTAATTAGAGTTGAGCATTGGGGGAACAATTAGGAGCAGAGTTATTAAACTTGATTTATCCTATTCTCTCCTGAACAGTTTCTTGGATATCAGAACATCACACTTTCACAATCTACCCTGGTTGAGAAATTAGTGGCTAACCTGCTGCTTATCATTGTTGCCTTGCTGCCTGGAGGCACATCCTTTTGGTTTCAGTCATTTGGTTGGAAATATTAGAGTCTATAAAGTTTATCATGGGTTGTAATTAGATAAATCTGAACAGGAGAAAAACAAAGCTGAACTTAAAATTGTGTGTGTATATATATATGTATATATATGATATAGATACATATGTTATATATATGTATATATATATTTAGGCTTTGTGTTAGGATTTTTAAAAGAATCTTCCTTTATCATCAAAAACAGGAAATGTGGGTATTAGGGAAAAGACGTATCCTTGAATCACTTTTTATATCTTGGTGTATTGTACACATACCCATGAACATTGATATATGTGTATATATTCCTTTATGATGTCCCTCAACTCTTTAAAAAGATAATTCCTTGTCTACAAGTAATATAGCTATGATTATTCTTTTTCAGAAACTATTATTTTTTCATTTTCACACTTAAGGAAGTATGTTTACATCACTTTTTGTTACTTTTTGATAATTTCAAAGTCTTAGACTAGGTTGTTCAGTCTAAATAATGAAATAATGTAAGCTTTAGAAGAGTGTGGTGGCTCCTTGTCATTGCTCCTGAGTGATGAAAATGAAGAACAATGGAAATAAGAAGATTTAGATACATAGTAGAAATCCTAATGCTATGAGTTATATCTTCTTTGAAAAACTATCATAGAATTGCTGAAAAGTCAAGTGTGGTTTTATAATGATTCCAAGGTCATGGGTTCTCACAGATTGGACCAGTGAGCTTCAATCTGGAGAAGACTGAAAACAATATGCTGAATTTTGGGTAGCCCTCTTACAAATATACACCTCTAGTCATAAGAGTTACTGAGCAAGAAAATTTGAATGGATTGGCACAAATTTATTATTTCTGTTAGAAAATGAATTCAAACTTTATGAGTAACTGGTGATGGATCATTAATTTTATCTTCATATCTGAAAAATAGCATTTTTTACTGCTTGAAAGATGCCAAAAATACTGGCTTTAAAAGGACTCAAATGAGTTTATTTTTTTAAAGAAATTTCACGATACTTCAGTGTTTAAATATCTTAACATTGGCACAAAATAAGTGGGTTTAGTGGGTATTTTAACCCAGTCTTTATCTTTTCTTAACGTTGGTTTGAATCAGTGAATATTTCCATTGTGGGATGATTGGAAATTTAACATATGAAAGATTTAAAATAAAATATAATATCTGATAAACAATTACAGTTTGCTTATGTTTAATTCTTTGATTTGTATTTGTCAGATGGCATCTTGACAGTTTGAAAAGTGAAATACTGAATTTAAAAAATTGAAAGCTGATTGCTTACAATTCACCAGTTTTAGAGTGAATTAATTGTTTTATTCTGTATAGACAGCTTGAGCTTTTCATAATGTCCATTGTGAATGCATTTAAAGAATACTGTTAGAATAATTTTAAACATGAAATCAGAGCATTTTGATTATTGTTCCATTGTGAATGCATTTAAAGAATACTGTTAGAATAATTTTAAACATGAAATCAGAGCATTTTGATTATTGTTTACAGGATTTTTGAAGCACAATTGTAGACATTTATGTATGGCTAAACTCTGAGTGAGAAGAAAAAAATATGTGTATACAGTCAACCATTTAGCTCATTGTCCAACAAATTTAATTGAAAAATTGTTTTAGCAGTGCATATTCTAGAAATTTCATACGCAAAGGAGTGAGCAGATTTTTAGTACCAAGAAAAATCCCGATCCACATACTATTTTGCATTCTAGAATTTTAAACGAGATCTAGAAATTCTCTCTTTAAATTGTGAGTCTCTAAGATTCTAAACCCAGAACTTTCAAGAGAGTTGCACATTTGCTTCTTGAAATTCTAGTGCTAAGTGAATTTTTCAGATTAAAGCAAATATGATCAACAGATTTTATACTTTGATGACTAGGAAGATATTTATGGAACATAAATAATTATCAGTGAATTTTCTGTTAGTTGAAACTTGATCACATTTGTGTTGCTGTCCTTGACATAACAGTTACTTACTTAGAAAGCAGTGGATTTTTTTTTTGGAGTACATTTTGTTTGTTCACTAGATGTCTCTAATGACTTAACTATTATATTTGTAAGGACACTAGTGGTACTTTTAAATCTTGAGTTCTTCATTGTCTTGTAGGTGTTCTAATCCACCTTCCTCCCAATGTCACACATACTCTGGGCATTTAATAGTTGTTGTTTTAAACAGAGTCAAAGTTTCATGTGCTTTTTGTTCCCTGAAATTCAGTAAAAACTACAATTTAGGACTTTGATAATCAGATATTTTCAGTTAGAAAATATTTACCTTGCAGTATTTTAAAAAAATAAAAGAGTTGTATTCTATAGCCTAACATCTTTCAGAATCTTAGCAGTTCTATCATTTCTAATTAGTAAGTATGTAAAATTTTTGCAGAAAATTTGTTAAACCTTGATATGAAATGACCCAAGTCTACTTCTCAGTCAGTCTCTAATCTTCTTTGTTTAATAGCCTGTGGCATAAATTGAAGTTAATTATCAGGGCTGACAAGTAACTCTGTTTTCTGTCTGCTTGCAGAGTCTCTCCGAGGCAAAGATGGAGTTGAGAAGAAAAGATCAATCTCTGCGTCAGCTCAATAGACATCTTACCCAGCTGGAGCAGGACAAGCGTCGACTGGAGGAGAACATCCATGATGCAGAGAGTGCCCTACGCATGGCAGCCAAGTGAGCATTTGGACCTTGGGGAGATCACTTAAAACAGACAAAAGATCAATTCTTACTTTCATGCTCTGGGTTTTAGCCCTGGATAATACAGTGTTAGAAAACAAAAGTACGGCTGTCTTTCTTTGAAATTCTCTGATATATCCGCAAAAAAGAAAACTCTTAACTCAACATACTAAATGTGTATTTTATTGAGAAACCTCAGAAAAGTATAAGTTGCAATATAACCTCTAATTATGTGTATTTTGGACTCTGTTTTAGCATTACATGTTTGAGACCATTTTTTTCATTAATGTGAAATGTAAGATTCTTTATTTAAAAATTTTTGGAGTATTTCTCTCACATATTTCTCATCCTCTTCTAACCTTCCCCTCCAATTTTTGCTTTGTATATGTTGTAATATACTAATATTGCAAGTAATATTTCCATAAAGAAATGCTAGTATACAATCATTATGTGTATGATAGCATTTTAAAATGGAATGAAAACATGTTGGAAATGGAAAATTCACTTTAATTTTAAAGCTATATATTCTAATATATTAAACAGAAAAAAAAACATAGTTTTCAGAGTGAACAACTAGGTAAATATGATCAGAGTGTTTTTCCTCTACCAGGTAATCATGTGAAGTTCAAATTGAACAGTTTTCTTGGGCATTTTTATTCGTTCCCCATGTCAAATTTCATTGAATACTTTAAGATTTTTCTTTATATAACAGCACGGTTTAAAAAATCAATTTAAGAATTACAGAAACATCTAATTTTAATTAAAATCAATGTTTTCCAAATTTGGAAGTCTGGATTTCTGTGCTTGCAAAAATATATATCGTTAAAAATTTTTTTTGAGAAAACTCTCTTGTCAAATATAAAATATCCTGAAATATGAATGTAGTCTGTAGACTAGATCATAGAGTGGGGAATCTATAATCTTAGAATATCCGTAGCTTTGCCAGTGGGAAATTGCTCATATATAATGAAAATAATAAATTGACACAAGACCAAAATATTGGCATGTTTAAATACCCACCCATAGTTTTTATAGAAAATTATAAAGCTATATAAAACTGTATCACCATATTAGTTATGTTTAATTGTCATTTTAAAAATATAAATTTGACTCAATCAGTTTTTTGCAGTCATTGAGTCTGTTTCCTCATGTCAAATGAGGGGCTCGGCCTAGGTAATTTTCAGTATATTGTATGGCTCTGAAATTCTGAGATCAATGAAAACTGACTTTTAAAGCATCTAGTTTCATATTCTGTGTTTCAAATTTCAGTTCAGGAACTTGGCATGTGCATTATATGTGACCATGGGCATATGTTCTTATAAAACTAAAGAAAGCTGATTTGAAACGTGGAGAGCTAATACATTATTTACAGTTCTCAATTTATAACATTAAATTTTTGTCTTCAGCATTTTTATTCAAACTTTCAATTTCATCATTAATGCAAAATTCAATATTCAAGGCTGATAGAAGGAACTAGTAATTTTGCATATCTCTAGTCAAGGTCATAGAGATTTTTTTGAGCAATTATAGCACAAATAGTCTATTAGGAAAGGAATATATCCTTTTGCATAGAATGACCATTTATAAATAGATCCTTACTAGTAAGATTTTAAAAGTCATTTTCATTAGAAATCAAAGGAATAAAAGTTTTAGTTTCTTCAGCACATTTTTCATTATCGATAATGAAATCAGTAATGTAGTCATGATTTCTTTCTTATTCATAGTTTCTTAACTTCAATGATATCTTTAAGTCCCCCCCCCTCCCAATTTAGAACAGGTAGTATAACTGAAGATAAGATTAAATATGGAAATATACCAATAAATATGGTCAGGTTTTACACTTTAAAAGGAGAACAATGATAATCAACCCTTACTTTTTAATAAGGCTTAGTAGGGCTTTGGTTATACTACCAACTAATCTTTCCTTCATTTTTTCTAGAGACAAAGAATGTGTGGCTCATCACATGAGGACAGTAGAAAGCATGCTTCATAAGGTAGTGTAATTTTTCTTTAATATTGTTCAGCTTGTATTATATCATTGTTCTCTTGCCATCAGTCATTATTTTCATCAAAAAGTGTTCAAAATACCAAGTACTTTGTTTTTTAACTTTCTTTAAAAAATAAATTAAAAAAAGATAGTCATTCCTTTTTCTGATAGAAAATGTGCATTGAACAATGCTATATTGTAAACCCTTTTCAGAATTCACTTTATATACTTGATAAAATCATGAAAATAGTGGTTCCCCTGTACTGGTATAATTACACTTGGATTATTTGTGGTCTTTGCTGAATAAACCAGAGAGAGCTCATTTAAGATTCTCATGTCTCATAATCAAAATGTTTGACCATGCTCTCTAACCTCTTACTACTCTTAAACCTAGTCATTCATATATATATATATACATATGTATATATATATAGAGAGAGAGAGAGAGATTGAGAGAGAGACCTAATGTATTGTCTTTGGCATTACTTATATATCTTAACTGGGCAATAAAGTTATTCAAATAAAATTTACCTTCCTCCTTTATAAAAATAAAATAAAGCAGAAAAACATATAAGAATATTCTTAAAATAGAAATTTAATATATTAATACTCAACTATTTAAAAATTTTGATTACTTCTATATGATAAACTCTGAACTTTAATTTATAGTGATGAACAGCATAATGAGTATATTATGATATAGTGAAAAACTTAATATATTACCTATCTGTATATTTTGTTAACACTCCAGAATCAAGGATATGTTCATATTTTCATTGTTTAAAATTAGAGAAATGTTATTTATGTATTTCTTTTATTGTCTAATAGACAATTTCTAGGAAATGCAAATACCTAGTAGTTTTTAGATATATGAAATTTATGATTGAATCTTATTTAGACTAATTGGGTGAATCAAATTTATTATATAATATGATTTTGTAATTCACTTCAAAATACCTAAAGACTAATCCTTGTACAGAGACCGTAAATAAACATTAGCAAACTAATATTTAATATGTGAGCACTTTAGAAGCACTGGGCCTCTGTATTGTTTCAGATGTTGAAACTATGTAGCATTACTTCATACCACCAAAACATTTCAGAAAAAATCGAATATTCTGAGTGCTATTTACTTTTAAGTAATCTTTGTCTGAAACTATGCTTTCTTCTTCTCCCCACTTAAAAATGTTTACTAGTCAAGTTTAAAAATAGCCATTTCAAATCCATATATGCTATGAATCTGAAATTTAGATTTGCAGGAAAAAAGACATTTTTGGCTAGGTTTTTTGTACGTGATGAGACTTTGAATAGGAAGAGTCAGTACAGCACATATATGACATTCTTTTATACAGTTGCTTGGCTTTGACATCCAATTGTTTGTTTGTCTTCCCAGCTAGAGGAAAAAAAATGTTGGATAGCAGCAGTTTATCCAACAGAATGGACTTTGATGTCAAGGGATATAAAATATGAAATATAAATATGAATATATAAATGTACCTTCGCCTTTCCTTATGAGAATGGCAAAATATATATTTTAACTATAATAAAGCCTGACTGTAACTGGACAGTTCTAATCATACAATTCTTCAGTTGTACTTCATCTTTTGATTTTAGTGTCATATGGAAAGAAAGATGTCTGCAAAACTGGCCCACAGCCACTGTAGATTTACTTTTGCTTTATGACATTTTCCCCTTATGATTTAATAGGTAATTATTTTTATTTATGTCTTTGGAAATTTATATTTATGTAGTGGTCTTTAAATTATCCATTACTTTTCAAGCTAATTGATTACTAGAGCTAATGTTCTTTCATACAAAGTGTGAGTAAGGACGAATGGGTTTTAAGAACATTTCCCAGGGAGTCCCTCTGAAGCTCTTGGTGGGGAGAGGGTGCAGGCCCACCTGTCTCATGCCAGAATTCACATATTTACTTTTCTTATCACCTTGAACTTTCCAGTGGCATTTTTGCTGTCTTGGAGAACCTAAGGGTAGTACAGAGAGAAAGTCCAGACAGGAAAAATGGTTGTGGTCACATCTAAACTCTTTAACAAAGTTTGCTGCAAATAGTCACATGTATTTACACATGCATTTTTAGGGTATGCATCACTTCAAGGATAAAACATTTTTATCTACTAAATTAAATTTTTTTATTCAGTCATACACTGTGTACATTCAGTTGTTCACAGTACCATTATATAGTTGTGCATTCATCACCACAGTCAATTTTTGAACATTTTCATTGCCGCACACAAAAATAATATGAATAAAAATTGAAGTAAAAGAGAACACCCAAAACATCCCCTACTTCCCACCCTTATTCATTTACTTTTTGTCCTCATTTTCTGCTCATCTGTCCATACACAGGATAAAGGGAGTATGAGCCACAAGGTTTTCATTATCACACAGCCACACAGTGTAAGCTGTATAGTTATACAGTCGTCTTTAAGAATCAAAGGCTACTGGGTTAAGTTTAACAGTTTCAGGTATTTACTTCTCGCTATTCCAATACACTAAAAACTAAAAAGGGATATCTATACAATGCATAAAAATAACCTCAAGAATGACCTCTCAACTCTATTTGAAATCTCTCAGCCACTGAAACTTTATTTTGTTTCATTTCTCTCCCCCTTTTGGTCTAAGAAGGCTTTCTTAATTCCATGATGCCAGGGCCAAGCTTATCCCTTCGAGTCATGTCCCACATTGCCAGGGAGATTTACACCCCATGGGAATCATGTCCCACGTAGGGGGAGGGCAGAGTTTACCTGCAGAGTTAGCTTAAGATAGAGAAGCCACATATGAGCAACAAAAGACATTCTTTGGGGGTGACTCTTAGACACAATTTTAAGTAGGTTTATCCTCTCCTTGGCAGTAACAAACTTCATAAGGGCAAGCCCCACAATTGAGGCCTCGGCGTTCTAAATTCACAGTCCTCAATGCATGTCAGAATATCAGTAATTCCCCAGCTGGGGAAGTTTAATATTTCCACATTTTCCCTCTGTCCCTCAAGGGGGCTTTGCAAATACATTTTAATTCTCTGTCCACATTTCTCTGGGATATATAGGGGCTTCACACTAACCTATATATACCAACCAGATTTCACCCCCTATTCAAAGTTCCATGTTATTATGGTGTTTGAATAAACTGACCATGCAAGTTAAATTATATGGTGTGTTAAAAAAATATAGATTTTGCACCTACTAAACATCTCTTCCTTTGGTCTCACACAGAAGTTGAAGTTTTAAAATACCATCAATATTGTCCTTTACCTTTTAGCCTGACTCACCTTAGTCCTAACCAAGACCAGTTCATTCATATTTCAAATTGAAATCTGATCTCTCTTTTCAGACTCTTCAACATTTGCTGTATGGGGTAATGCTGATATTCATAACTGCCAGAATCTGACTCTGAGTCTCAGGTGTCACACAGATAGCCAAAGTTCCAGGGACTGACCAGGTTGTACACAAAGAGCTCAGCATCTCAGAATTTAGAACTAGCCATTACAACTCAGGGATAGTTGTAACTTCTGTAAGAGCTTACAGTCTAGGAATCTTTACAATAAGCCTTCCCCTGATAATCTAGGCTCTCAGATTCAGTTCTCAGAGATTGCACATTTTTAGTCCACATTAGTGAGACATTATAATGTTTGTCTTGTCATTTCTAGTTTATTTCACTCAACATACTATCCTGAATGTCCATTCACCTAGATGCATACCTCACAACTTCATTCCTTCTTATAGCAGCTCAGTATTCCATTGTATGTATTTACCACAGTTTGCCATTTCGTTCATCAGTCAGTGTACCCTTAGGCCACCTCCATCCACTGTAAATCGTGAATACTGCCACCATAAACCCCACGCTGCAAATGTCTATTCATGTCCCACTTTTCAGTTCTTCTAAGTATATACCCAGTAACAGGGTTGCAGGACCATATGACAACCCCATGCTCAGCTTCCTGTGGAATCACCACACTACCCTCCAGATGGGGTGCTCCCTTCAACTTCCCCACCAATGGTGATTAGGTACATCCCTTTCTCCACATTTTATCCAGCACTTGTATTTTTTAGACAGTTTTATTCACACACCATACATTTCATCCTAAGTAAATAATCTGTGGTTCCCTGTATAATCACAGAGTTATGCATTTGCCACCACTATCTATATGAGGACATTTCCATTTCTTCCACAAAAAAGAGGAAGAGGTGAAAAAAGAAAACAGAAAAAAGAAAAAAAGAAAAAGAAAAAAGACAACTGAAAAGCAACAAAATAAAAAAATAAAATTAAAATAAAATACATTAGAAAGGTCAGACAACAGCAACACCAAGAATCCCAAACCTCTTCCTCATATCCCCCTCTTGTAGACATTTAGCTTTGGTATATTGCCTTTATTATAATTAATGGAAGCATATTACAATGTTACTGTTAACTATGGACTCTAGTTTGCATTGACTGCATTTTTTCCCTAATACTATCTCATTTTCAGCACCTTGAAAAGTTGACATTCATTTGTTCTCCCTCATGTAAAAACATACTTATATTTGTACATTTAATCACAATCATTGACCACTCTAGGTTTCACTAAGTTATACCATCCCAGTCCTATCTTCTATCTTTCCTTCTGGTGTCCTATATGCTCCTAACCATTCTCTTTTAACTATACTCACAGCATCTTTGTTCAGTGTACTTAAAATATTGTGCTACCATCACCCACTATTTTACTATCCATTTCTGGATCTATGCAGTCAATCCTGTTGAACATTCTACACTCCTTCAGCATCAAATGCCTGATCTTCACCCTCTTTCTATCTCCTGGTATCTTCATTTCTACACTCTTCTCCAAACCTCTCTCTCCTGTCTTTTTTCTATCTGTCTGTAGCACTCACTTTAGTATTTCTTGTAGAGGAATTTCCTGTTCACAAACTCTCTTAGTGTCTGTTTATCTGTAAATATTTAAAATTCTCCCTCAGTTTTGAAGGACAGTTTTGCTGGACATAGGATTCTTTGTTGGCAGTTTTTCTCTTTCAGTGTCTTGAGTATATCATATCACTGCTCTGCCATGGTTTCTTCTGGGAAATTGCACTTAGTCTTATTGAACTTCCTTTGTATGAGATGCATTGCTTTTTCTCTTGTTCCTTTCAGAATTCTCCTTTTGTCTTTGGCATTTGACATTCTGATTAGTAAGTGTCTTGGAGTAGGTCTAATTGGATCAGTTCTGTTTGGGGTACTCTGTGCTTCTTGGACCTGTAATTTTATTTCTTTCATGAGGGTTGGGAAATTTTCATTGATTATTTCCTCTATTATTCTTTCTACCCCTTTCCCTTCTATTCTCCTTCTTGGACACCTATAACACGTATATTCATGGACTTCATGTTGTCATTCAGTTCCCTGAACGCCTGCTCATATTTTTCCATTCTTTTCCCTATCTGTTCTTTTGTGTGTCATATTTCAGATGTCTTGTCCTCTAGTTCAGTAATCCTTTCTTCTGCCTCTTGAAATCTACTGTTGTATGTCTCCATTGTGTTTTTCATCTCTTCTGTTGTACCTTTCATTCCCATAAGTTCTGTCATTTGTTCTTTCAAGCTTACGAATTCTTCTTTTGGTCACCCATTGTCTTCCTTATATCCTTTATCTCTTTTTTCACATTTTCTTTCAACTCATTGATTTGATTTAGAAGATTTGTTTGATCATCTTTAATTAGTTGTTTCAACTCTTGAATCTCAGTTGAGATGTTCCTTTGACAGGATCCTATCTTCATGTTTCCTGATGTGGCTCATGATTTTTTTGCTGTCTAGGCATATGATTTTCTTGATTAGTTTATTCTGGGGGTTGTTTTCTCTCTTTTGCTTTGGGTTTTCTTGTTGGCCTTCTTTGATCTCAATATTTCTTTGTTTCTCTCACTAGCCAGTTGTCAGGTTGGCTCTGCCCCCTAGTCTTCCCCCAATCAGGCATGCACTGTAGCCTGCCACAGGGATGGTATGACACTGGGCATCCCAGCAAGTTTACTGTTTGGTAATACAGATCTGCTGGCTTCCAGTGGTGCTCTGTTTTCCATCAGTCAGCAAGACCTAGGTTTGTTTTAGACCCCCTGCTTTGACAGTTGGGTTATCTGTATTTCTCAGCCAAAACTAGGCAGGGTTTCTGTGCAGGGCATGTAGATCAGCTCCTGTGGTCTGTTCCCTTGCACTTTCTGGATATCCAGCAGATGCCACTGTTCAGTAACTTAGTCATTCTCAGAAGCTGCTTTGCCTCTGAGCACAGGCTGCTTCTATACAGGTGAGCTGAAACTGCAGGATTCCAGTGCCTTCACTTTGCTGTACAAAATATGGCTGGATGTGGGTCTACACGTGTGGCAGAGTACTCCCTCAGCTGACCCAGTACTCCATCCATCCCCAAGGCAAGGAAATGGCCACCGGGTGTTGCTTCCCTCAAGGGTGGGAGAAGGGTTTTTAGACCCAGTGCTGGAAACACAGTTTCTGTCCATATTGTCTCAGTCTCTTTGTCCTTCATTGACCTGGACATTGAAATGTCCTCCCTGTTCCTTGGGTCTTCAAACAGTGGGGGTATGTCTCACTGGTATGAGAGATTTTAAAATCTATGTCCCTGGTGGGAGGGTTCCCATCTGCTAATTCTGTGCCCTTTCTGCACTGAGCCCGAGTGCAGGCGAAGGGAGAGGACTGGCTGGTCTGGGATGGGAGATTCATACCTGATATTTCTTCTCTTTCTTCAATTTGGTATCTGCTGAGTCCTTCTGCAGTCTATATTCTCCTCCAGAGTTTCAAATAATTCAGAATTGTCCTTTTTTTCATTGACTCTCTGGAGAGGAGTTTTCAGTAGCTGTTTACGTTGTCATGTTGATGACGTCACCCCTACTAAACTGAATTTTAATTCTAACTTCTGACAAAATAATTAATAGACTTTTTTCATGAAGACATTATTTCCTTCCTTACATTTTAAAGAACTTGGACCAAACATGTTTATTTTTAGGTAGTAATTATATTTTGTTGATATTTGTTACTGTTTAATCTTGACGTTAAATTCAACTCTTCAAATCCTAAAACTGTGTTATACAAAGAGGTGGATACAATTTTTAAAATCCCATTTGAGACTAATACTAGTATTTCAGAAGGAAGGCCAGTCACCTTCATTTAAAAGCACATATGTATTTTTTGAAGTAGCAGAAGTTTTAGGTGCCTTTAAATATATATATTTTTTGCTTATGCCTGATTTTAAGTTTTTATTTTTTTATTTTTATTTTTTTGCCAATTTCAAGTTATTGGGGTTAAGTCAAATAAGAACAAGAGAAAACAAAATCATTATCACAATTTTTCATGAAGTAAATTTTTTATATATACAATGCCATCAAGTTGATTAAATTCAAATTGATTTTTATTTTTTAGAGAGAACTTAACTATTGACCCTTTAAAAAAAATAACCATATAAAGCACTTCAAAGCATACAATGAGGTGGTTTTTAGTGCATTCATAATATCATGCAATTAACACCACTATCTAATTCATCATTCTAAAAAGCGATCCTATTACCAACTCCCCCAGCCCTGGAAATCACTAATTAGCTTTCTGTTTCTATGGATTTGCCTATTCTGGATATTTCTTGGGTATATATCTATGAGTGGAATTGCTGGGCCATTGGCTATTCTAGCTTAACCTTTTCAGAAATTGCCAAACTGTTTTCCATAGCAGATGCACCATTTTACATTCTTACCGGCAGTGTATGAGGGTTCCATTTTCTCCATATCCTTGTCAACGCTTGTTATATTGTTTTTTAGTTGTTTTGTGTGTGTGTGTGTGTTTGTGTGTAATTTACAGTCATCCTAGTGAGTATGAAGTGGTATTTCACTGTAGGTTTGATTTACATTTCCCTAACGACTAACGATATTGAGTATCTTTGCATATGTTTGTTGGCCATTTTTATGTTGCCTCTGGAGAAGTGTCTGTCTAAGTCCTATGTCTGCTTTTAAATTGGGTTGTTTGTCTTGTTGTTGTTGAGGTGTCAAGTTTCTTTTTATATTTTGGATACTGGACCCTTATCAGACATATGGTTTGTAACTACTTGCCCCTTGCCGTAAGTTGCATTTTCACTTTCTTGTTAGTGTCCTTTGCTGCACAATAATTTTTAATTTTGACAATGTCTAATTTATAATTAGTTCTTTTGTGTCTTGTGCTTTTGGTATTATATCTAAAAATCCTTTGCCAAATCAAAGGTTTTACCCTTATGTTTTTCTCGAAGAGTTTTTATACTTTTAGTTTTTACATTTAGGTCATTGATCCATTTTGAGTTAAATTTTGTATATTGTGTAAGATATAAGGGTTTTACCCTTCATTCTTTCACATATGGTTATCCAGTTCTCCTAGCACCATTTGTTGAAAAGACTATTCTTTCCACATTGAATTCTCTTGGCAACATTGTCAAAAATCAGTTGAACATAGATGTGTATGTATTTAGCTCTGGACTCTCAATTCAGTTCCAGTGATCTATTTGTCTGTCCTTATGTCTGTACCATGCTGTTTTGATTACTGTAGCCTTGTAGCAAACTTTGAAATTGGGAAATGTGAGTCCTCTGATTTTTTTCTTATTTTTCAAGACTTTTTTTCTGTATTTGGGGTCCTTTGCAATTCCGTATGATTTTTAGTCAGCTTTTCCATTTCTGAAAAAAGGCAGTTGGAATTTTGATGGGGATTGCATTGAATCTGTAGATCAATATGGGAAGTACTGCCATCTTAACAATATTAAGTCTTCAAATCCATGAATATGGATTTTTCCACTGCCTTATAGTTTACAGTGTACAAATCTTTCACCTCTTTGCTTAAATTTATTTTATTATTTGTGATTCTATTGTAAATATAATTATTTTTTTCAATTTCAGTTTTTGGTTATTCATTGCTAATGTAAATAAATAGAATGATTTTTATGTTGCTCTTGTATCCTGTAACTTTGCTGAATTCATTTATTAGCACTAATAGTTTTTTTGGGGTGTGAATTTTGAGGATTTTCTATATATAAGGTCATGTCATTGGCAATTAGAATAATTTTGCTTCTTCATTTCTAATCTGGCTGCTTTATTTCTTTTTCTTGCCTAATTGCCCTAGCTGGAACTTCCAGTACAATGTTGAATGGATGTGGTGATCATGGACATCCTTATCTTGTTCCTAATCTTAGGGGTAACTTTCAGTTTTTCACCCCTAAATATGAAGTTATCTGTGAGTTTTCCATAGATGCCCTTTGTTAGGTTGAGGAATTTCCTATTTTTCCAGTTTGTTCAGTGTTTTTGTTTTTTAATCATAAAAATGTTTCAGATTTTTCGGATACATTTTCTGCATCAGTTGAGATGACTATTTTCTCCCTTCTGTCTATTAATACAGTGCATTTCATTAATTGATTTTCATGTTACTCTTGCATTCTACTAATAAACCCTACTTGGTCATGCTGTATATCCTTTTACTATGCTGCTGGATTCAGTTTGATGAGGATTTTTGTATTTATATTCATTAGAGATATTGTTCTAGTCTGAAGTTTTCTTTTCTTGTGGTATCTTTGATTTTGACAGCAGGGCAATATTGACCTCATTTAATGAGTTAAGAAATACTATCTCTTTTGTTTTTAGAATAGTTTGAGAAGGGTTGGTGTAATTCTTCTTTAAATTTTTGGTAGAATTCACCAGTGACACCATATGGTTCTGGGCTTTTCTTTGTTGTAAGTTTTTTGACTGCTGATTCAATCTCTTTACTTGTTGTAGGTTTGTACATATTTTATATTTATTCTTGTGTCAGTTTTGGTGATGTGTATGTTTCTAGGAATTTTTCCATTTCATTGGGGTTATATAATTTGTCATACATTTGTTCATAGTATTGTCTTATAATTCTTTTTATTTCTGTAAGATGTATAGTAATTTGTGTCTTTTCTCTGTTTTTCATGGTCAGCCTAGCTACAGATTTGTCAATTTTGTTGATCTTTTCAAAGAACCAACTTTTAATTTTGTTGATTCTCTCCCCAGTTTTTCTAGTGTTGATTTTATTTATTGCCATTATAACCGTTTTTATTTCCTTCCTTCTTGTTTTGGCTTTTGTTTTTTCTTTTTTCTAGTCCTTAAGGTGGAAGTTTAGCTTATTGATGTGCAAACTTTCTTCTTTTTTAATTTAGGCATTCATAACTATAAATTTCCTTTTGAGCCCTGTTTTCACTGCATCCCATCAGTTTTGCTGTGTTGTATTTTTGTTTTTGTTCCTCTCAATGTATTTTCTAATTTCCCTACTGATTCCTTCTTTAGCCAACTAGTTGTTTAAGAGTGTGTTGTTTATTTTCCACATTTTTGTGAATTTTCCAGATTTCCTTCTGTTACTGATTTCTAATTTCTTTCCATTGTGGTGGCAGAAGATACTTTGTGTGAGTTCGGTCTTTTTAAATTTATTGAGACTTGTTTTCGTGGTTGAGCATATCATCTGTCCAGGAGAATGTTCCACGTGCACTTGAGAAGAATGTGTTCTGCAGTTGATGGGTGAAATGTCCTCTGGATATCTATTACGTGTAGATGGTTTATGGTTTTGTTCAAGTTTTCTATTTTCTTGTTTAAATTTTTTCCATTCTGGTCTATCCTGGAGACCATGTGCACTTGAGAAGAATATGCTCTGTTCTGTTGGATAAAGTGTCCTATAGATGTTACTGGATCTAGTTGGTTTATAGTGTTGTTTAAGTCTTCTATTTTGTTTTTTTATCTTTTGTCTTTCAATTATTGGAAATGGAGAATGGAGGTCTCTACTATTATTGAACTGTGTTTTCCTTTAATTCTATCGGTTTTTACTCATGTGTTTTTTTACTCTGTTGTTAGATGCGTATATGTTTATAATTGTTTTATCTTCTTGATAAACATTTATAATTATATAATGTCCTTCTTTGACTTGTAACAATTTTTGTCATAAAGTTATTTTGTCTGATTTTAATACTCGACCTCTAATGGTTACAGTTTGCATAGAATGCAAACTTTCAGCCTATTTGTCTCTTTGATCTAAAGTAACTTTCTGATAGACAGCATATAGTAAGATCATAGTTTTTGTTCTTTTAATACATTCTACCTTTTACTTAGAGCATTTAATCCGTTTTATTTTAATGTAATTACTGAAAAGGAAGGGTTGCTGCCATTTTGCTATGCCTGATATCTTTTTTCTTCCTCATTTTCTCCATCATTGCATTTTTGATGTCAGGTAGATATTTTCTAGTGTGCCAGTTTAATTCCTTTTGTTTCTTTTTATTATATATATTTTTAATTATTTTCTTTGTCATTGCCCTTAGGATTACAATTCATAACTCAATTTATAAGAGTCTATTTTTATAGATACCAACTTAATTTCAATAATATACTGTGCCAGTTTGGATGTATTATGTCCCCCCAAATGCCGTTGTCTTCCATGCACTTTTTTGTGGGGGAAGACATATTGGTGTTGATTAGATTGGAATCCTTTGATTGTTTCGATGGAGGTGCAATTCAATCAACTGTGAGTGAAATGTTTGATTGGATAATTTCCTTGGAGGTGTTACCCCACCCATTCAGGGTGGGTGTTAATTGGATCACTGGAGTCATATAAAGAAGTTCACAGAGCAGCTAAGAGTGACATTTTGGAGAGCAACTGAGAGTGACATTCTGAAGAGGAGCTGCAGCTAAGAGAGGACATAATGCCCCAAGAGCAATGTTTTGGAGAACGCCATTTTGAAACATAACCTAGGAGCAGGCGGATGCCAGCCATGTGCCTTTGGAGCTAACAGAGATTTTTCTGGGCTCCAATGACCATCCTTAAGTGAAGATATGCTATTGTTGATGCCTTACCTTGGACGCTTTATGGACTTAAGACTGTAACTTTGTAACCAAATAAACCACCTTTATGAAAGCCAATCCATTTCTGCTGTTTTGCAAAATGGCAGCTTTAGCAAACCGGAACAGATTTTGGTACCAGAGAAGTGGGGTGCTGCTGAGTTTTCAAATACCAAACATGTTGGAGCAGCTTTTAAAATGGATAAGGGGAAGGTTCTGGAAAAATTGTGAGGAGCTTGATGGAAAAGGCCTAGACTGCTTTGAAGAGACTGTTAGTAGAAATATGGACTCTAAAGATCCTTCCGATGAGGCCTTGAACAGAAATGATGAATTTGTCATTGCCAACTGGAAGAAAGGCAATCCTTGTTTTAAAGTGGCAGAGAGTTTGGCAAAACTGAGTCTTGGTGCTGGATTGAAGGCAGAATTTGAAAACAATGACCTGTGATACTTAGCTGAAGAGATTTCGACACTAAATATCAAGAGTGTGGCCTGGCTTCTCCTTGCAGCTTATAATAAAATGTGAGCAGAGAGAGATAAGCTAAGAACTGAACTCTTGGGTACAAAGAAACCATAAACTGGTGGTTTGGAAGATTCTGGGCTTCCAGAAAGTGAGACCCCAGAGGCTACAGCCCCATGTGAGGATTTAACCAAACATGGAACCCAGCCGCCATTTCAGTACGTGCCAAGATCCGAGATGCAGTTATCCAGAAAGGATTTGTGGAAATTCCTATTGTCTGATTGTTTTGACCCCTATGTGCTTCATGGAAAGCCAATGAGATTTTTCGGGGAACTGTATAGCTGGAGCCATGGCCGGTCTGGACTGGAGGGGACAAAGGAACAAACTGAAGGAAAAATTTCTTCAAAGACAGAGCCATGGAGATTGAGGTCTGGAGTCAAGAGGTCTCAGGCTGGGAGAGTGGAGTGGCCCATGCACATGGAAAGGGTGAGTTTGTCCTGGAGGCAGAGCACGGGCCTTCCACCTCGATGCTCAGGAAGAATGCTGCCACCCCAGGCCCCAGAGAGGGTGGAGCATATTCCCTGGTGATTGGGGAGAGCCTGGCTGCCACCCTACTGTTCAGAGAGGGGAAAGCCTTTGCCCTGGAGAGGCAGAGTCTGGGTGGCACCCTGATGGGGCCGAGAAGAAGGTGGTCTCCCCTATCTTTGAATATGTTGGAAGACCCACCCCAGTGTTTAGAGAGAAAAGGGCTGCTGCAAAGGCCCTTGGAAAGCGAGGGAAAGCTGCTCCCTCAAGCCCCAAGAATAAAACATCTTACTATAAATGATTCTCAGACTTTGAAATCTAATGGGGTTTGTCCTGTGGGCTTTAGGAATTGTTTTGGTCCCTTAAACCCTATTTTCTCTCCTTAGGGCAATGGGAATGTTTACCCTATGACTGTCCCTCCTTTGTATACTGGAAGCAGATAACTTGTTCTAAGTTTCACAGGTACTGAGCCAGAGGGGAATTTTGCTTTAGGACAGACCATGCTTGTAACTGATTTTGATGGGATCTTGTACTTAAACTATTGTTACAGAAATGATTTAAGTTTTTGTGATATTGTGATGGGATGATTGTATTTGTATATGGAAAGATCATGTCATTTTCTGGTCCAGGGGATGGAATGTGTCAGTTTGGATGTATTATGTCCCCCAGAATGTCATTATCTTTGATGCACTCTTCTGGAGAAGACATATTAGTGTTGATTAGATTGGAAACCTTTGGTTGAGTGTTTCCATGGAGATGTGATTCAATCAACTGTGAGTGAAACATTTGATTGGATAATTTCCATGGAGGTATTACCCCACCCATTCAGGGTGGGTGTTAATTGGATCACTGGAGTCGTATAAAGGAGTGCACAGAGCAGCTAAGAGCGACATTTTGGAGAGCAACTGAGAGTGACATTCTGAAGAGCACACCAGCCACATGCCTTCCAAGCTAACAGAGGTTTCCCAGACACCAATGACCATTCTTCAGTGAAGGTACCACCTCTTACCTTGGATACTTTATGGCCTTAAGACATAACTTTGTAACCAAATGAACCCTCTTTATAAAAGCCAATCCATTTCTGGTATTTTGCATAAGGCAGCATTAGCAAACCAGAACACCGCCTCCTCAGGATTTGTGGTTGCCATTTGTTGTAGTTGATGGTCACTTGTATAGTGACTTTTCTGAATTAATTTTGAAAAGTCTATATTCTTGGTCATGTGTAGCCACTGAAGTTGCTGTTTTGTTAGCTTCATGGTTAACTAGTGATTTGACAGAATTTTTTAAATTGTGAAATATAACTTATTTAGATAGAATTTCCAAGTGTAATTTAACAGGTAGGTAGATAGCAAATTTCAAGAATGTTATGAGTTACAGTTCCACAATTTTAGTTATTTCCTTATTGTGAAATTTAGCATATATGCAGAAAGGTGATAATTTTCAAAGTATGATTTAACAAGTAGTTATGTAGGAAATTTCCAAGAATGTTATGGGTTACAGTTCTGCCGTTTCAGTTCTTTCCTAGCAACTAAGAAAAAAGAGAAAATTACACAGAGATTCAGTATTCATAATCCTTTGTTAAATTCTATCTTGTCTGTTGCTACCCCGTCCTCTAGTTTAATCACTTTTCTGATCTTCAGGGATGTCTAGGCAGTGACCACCCTAACTTGTTCATGTTGAAAAGAGGTTTTAATGTTATAGGAAAAGGGGACACAACTGGTTGATGTTCTTGAAGAGGCTGTTGCCTCTGGGTTTTGAGACTTAGCTGGCATAGGGGCTCTTTGGAGGATTTAAGTCCCCTGAGGAATAAACTTAGTGAGTGAAACTTTAATAGAGTCCCAGGTAGGGACCCGTTATTCTTTAGAGTTTTGGGGACTACTGTTGACTTGGGCTTATCATACTGTGGCCATTTGGGATATCTAGCTGAAGCTTCCATAGGAGTAATCTGCAGGAAAGCCTCTCGACTCTATTTGAAATCTCTTAGCCACTGAAATCTTATTTTGTTGCCTTTCTTTTCCCCCTGTTGGTCAAAAAAGCATTCTCAACCCCTCCATGCCAGGGTCAGGCTCATTCCCGTAATCCATGTTCAGTGTCACCATGGAGACTCACTTATCTGGGGGTCCTGTCCCACATCGGGCAGAAGGTAATGAATTTATTTGTCGAATTGGACTTAGAGAAAATCCACATTTGAGCAACAAAAGAGGTTCTTTGGAGGTGACTGCTAGGCATAATTATAGGTAGGCTTAGCCTCCCTTTTATTACCATAAGTTTCACAAGAGCAAGCCTAAAGATCGAGGGCTTGACTTATAAAGTAAGGAGTTCTTAATTTCACAAAGCATGTGTTCCATGTATGACAATCAATCAGTGTCTCAGATCATCACCTAGTTGTACAATCCTCATCACTCTCCACTGTAAACAATTTTCATGACCCAAAACACCTCATAGCTCTTTTCAGCCCTTAATTATTTGTCCCTAGTATTTGTGTGGTACTAGTAAGGCATTCCTATTAATTATAGTCCCTAGAATGCAATAGGTAGATTTTTCCCATATACCACTCTGTTATCAACTCTCTGTATCAGTGTCATACCTTGGAAGTATATCATGCAAGAGCCTATCTATGTTTATAGTACTGATCTGTGGGATGCATCTCTTTAAACAACCCTTCCAATCCTGTTCACCTTCAATGCAGCTCTGATACTTATATCCTGTTAACAGCCAACCATCACACCCATCCATTCTCATACCTTTAAATTCACCCTCATTAACATATTTGAATATATTAGATTATCATTCCCCCTTCACTAGCTTCTGTCTATCTCTAGGTCCCCAATATTCTACATTATAAGACATTGGTTTTACACTGTTCAGGGAGTTCATAGTAGTGGTAACATACAATATCTCTCCTTTTCTGTCTGCCTTATTTCACTCAGCATTATATCTTCAAGGTTCATCGATGTTGCCATATGTTTCAGGACCTTGTTCCTGCTTACTAATGCATAATATTACATCACATGAATATAGCATATTTTGTTTATCCACTCGTCTCTTGAAAGACACTTGGATTGTTTCCATCTCTTGGTAATTGTGAATAATGCCACTTTGAACATTGGTGTACAAAGGTCTGTTTGTGTTACTACTTTCAGATCTTTTGGGTGTATACTGAGAAGTGGAATTGCTTGATTGTAGGGTAATTCAATATCCAGTTTTCTGAGAAATCAGCAAACTGTCTTCCACATCAGCTGTACCATTATACATTCCCACCAGCAATGAATAAGAGTTCCACTTTCTCCACATCCTCTCCAATATTTGTTGTTTCCTGTTTGCTTAATGGCAGCCATTTTCATTGGTGTGAGATGGTCTCTCATTGTGGTTTTGATTTACATTTCCCAAATAGCTAATGAAGGTGAACCTTTTTTCATGTGTTTTTATCCATTTGTATTTCCTTTTTTGGAAAAATGCCTTTTCATATCTTTTGCCCATTTTATAATTAGGCTGTTTGTACTCTTGTTTGAGTTGTAGGATTTCTTTATATATTCAGGATATCAGTCTCTTATTAGATATATGGTTTACAAATATTTTCTCCCATTGAGTTGTTTGCCTGTTTGACTTTTTGACAAAATATTTTGAGGCACAGAAGCTTTTGATTTTGAGGAGTTCCCATTTATCTGTTTCTTCTTTTGTTGCTTGTACTTTGGGTGTAAACTCTAAGAAGCTACCCTCTATTACTAGGTCTTGAAGATGTTTCCCTATATTATGTTCTAAGAGTTTTATTGTGCTGTCTCTCATATTGAGGTCTTTGATTGATCCACTCTTGAGTTAATTTTTGTATAGATGTGAGGTACGGGTCCTCTTTCTTTCTTTCTTTTTTTTTTTTTTGGATATGGATATCCAGTTCTCCCAGCTGCATTTGTTGAAGAGACTGTTCTGTCCTAGTTCAGTGGATTTGGGGGCCTTATCAAGAATCAGTTGACAGTAGATCTGGGGGTCTGTTTCTGAACTCTCAATTCTATTCCATTGATGAATATGTCTATCTTTGTGCCAATACCCTGCTGTTTTGACCACTGTGGCTTTATAGTAGGCTTCAAAGTCTGGAAGTATAAGCCCTCCCAATTTATTCTTCATTTTTAGAATGTTTTTGTCAATTCCCTTCCAAATAAATTTAATAACTAACTTTTCCAAGTCTGCAAAGTAGGTCGATTGGAATTGCATTGGATCTGTAGATCAGTTTGGGTAGAATTAACATCTTAATGAAGTTTAGTCTTCCTATCCATGAACACAGAATATCTTTCCACCTCTTTAGGTCCCCTTTGATTTCTTTTAGTAACAATTCGTAATTTTCTGTGTAGACATCTTTTATATCCTTGGGTAAATGTATTCCTTCGTACTTGATCTTTTTAGTTGTTATTGTGAATGAAGTTTTTTTTAATTGCCTCTTCATTTAGGTCAGTGCTGTTGTATAGGAACATTACTGACTTATTTGCATTAATCTTGTATCCCACCACTCCGTTGAATTTGTCTATTAGCTCAGGTAGCTTTGTCATTGATTTCTCAGGATTTTCCAGATAAAAGATCATATCATCTGCAAATGACATTTTTACTTCCTTTCCAATGTGGATACCTTTTTTTTCTTGTTCTGGCAAATTGCACTGGCTAGAAATTCTAGCATGATATTGAATAATAGTGGTGACAGTGGGTTCTTTGTCTCATTCCCAATCTTAGGGGGAAGGCTTTCAGTCTCTCACCATTGTGGGTTTTTCATATATGCCCTTTATCATATTGAAGAAGGGTCCTTCAATTCTTAACTTTTAAAGTGTTTTTATCAAAAAGGGATGCTGAATTTTGTCAAATGCTTTTTCAGCATCTATCAAGATGATCATTTACTTTTTCCCTTTCAATTTGTTAATGTGTTGTATTGCACTGATTGATTTTCTTACGTTGAACCACCCTTGCATGCCAGGAATGACCCCACTTGGTTGTGGTGTATAATTCTTTTAATATGCCTTTCAATTTGATCTGCAAGCATTTTCTTGAGAATTTTTGCATCTGTATTCATTAGGGGGATTGGCCTATAGTTTTCCTTTTTTGTAGTATCTTTATATGATTTTGGTATTAGAGTGATATTAGCTTCATAAAATGAGTTAGGTAGCGTTCCCTTTTCTTCAATTTTTTTTTAAAGAGTTTGAGCAGGAATGGTGTTGATTGTTTTTGGAAAGTTTGGTAAAATTCCCCTGTGAAGCCATCTGGCCCTGGACTTTTATTTGTAGGTAGATATTTGATGACTCATTGGTTCTCTTTGCTTGTGATTCATTTGTTAAGGTCTTCTTCTTCTATTTCTTCTTGGGTCAATCTAGGTTGTTCATGTGTTTCCAGGAAATTGTCCATTTCCTCTAAATTGTCTAGCTTGTTCGAATACAGTTGTTCATAGTATCCTCTTATGATTTTTTTTTTTTATTTCTTCCAGATCAAAGTAATTACCCTGCTCTCATTTCTGATTCTGTTTATTTGGGTCTTCTCTTTTTGACTTTGTCAATCTAGCTAAGGGTTTATCAATCTTGTTGATCTTCTCAAAGAACCAACTTTTGGTTTTATTTATTCTCTCTTTTTTTGTTTGTTTGTTTGTTTTATTTTGTTCTCCAGCTCATTTATGTCTGCTTTAATCTTTGTTATTTATTTTTTCTTGCTTTAGGGTTAGTTTCCTGATCATTCTCTAGCTTCTTCAGTTGTTCAGTTAGGTCTTTGGTTATAGCTCTTTGTTCCTTTTTGATGTATGCATTTAGAGCTATAAATTTCCCTCTCAGCACCACCATCACTGCATCCCATAGGTTTTGATATGTTGTATTCTTGTTTTCATTCATCACTAGATATTTACCAATTTCTCTTGCAATTTCTTCTTTGACCCACTGGTTGTTTAGAAGTGTGTTCTTTAACCTCCATATGTTTATGAGGGGTCTGGTTCTTTGGTGGCTGTTGATTTATAGTTGCATTCCATTATGGTCAGAGAATGTGCTTTGAATATGTTCAATCTTTTCAAATTTATTAAGACTTGTTTTGCACCCCAGCACATGATCTATCCTGGAGAATGTTCTGTGAACAGTAGAGAAGAATGCATATCCTGGTACTTTGGTGTGCAATGATCTGTATATGTCTGTTAAGCCTAATTCATTTATCATATTGTTTAGGTTCTCGTTTTCCTTATTGTTTTTCTGTCTAGTTGTTCTATCTTCAGAAGAGAGTGGTGTATTGAATTCTTCCACTATTATTGTAGAAATGTCTATTGCTCCTTTTAGTTTAGCCAATTTTTGTCTCATGTACTTTGGCGCTCCTTGATTGGGTGCATAAACATTTTTGATTATTTCTTCTTGGTGGATTGTCCCTTTTAGTAATATATAATGTCCTTCTTTGTCTTTTATAACCTCTTTGCATCTAAGGTCTATTTTGTCTGATATTATTATAGCTACCCTGATTTCTTTTGGTTGCAGCTTACATAGAATATTTTTTCCCATCCTTTCACTTTCATTCTCTTTCTGTCACATGATCTGAGTCTCTTGTAAACAGCATATCAGTGGGTCATACTTTTTAGTCCATTCTACCAGCCTGTATCTTTTAATTGGAGGATTTGATCCATTCACATTCAAAGTTAATACTGTGAAGGGAGTTCTTGATGCAGCCATCTTATCCTTTAGTTTTTAGTTGTCAGATCTATTCCCCCCCCCTCTTTTTTTCCTTTAAGTTACCCTTATTAATACACTTCATTTCTATGCTCTTCTCCAGACCGCTCTCTCTCTCTTTTTCTCAGCCAGTAGAGCTCCCTTTAGTATTTCTTGCAGGGCAGGTCTCTTGTTAACTAATTATCTCAGCATTTGTTTGTCTGTGAAAATTTTTAACTCTCCCTCAATTTTGAAGGAGAGCTTTGCTGGAAAAAGAATTCTTGGCTGGCAAGTTTTCTCTTTCAGATTCTTAAACATACCATACCACTGCCTTCTCACCTCCATCATGCCCCCAGAGTAGTCAGTACTTAATCTTATGTTGTTTCTATTGTATATGCTGAATTGCTTTTCTCTTGCTGCTTTCAGGGGTTTGTCCTTTTCAGCATTTGACAATCTGATCAGTATATGTCTCAGAGTGTGTTTATTTGAATTTATTCTATTTGGAGTTCATTGGTCATCTTTGATTTACATATTTATGTCGTTTAGAAGGGTTGGGAAGTTTTTTCCAAGTACGTCTTGAAACACTCTTTCTAGCCCTTTATTCTCCTTCTTCTGGGACACCAGTGATTCTTATATTTGTGAGCTTCATGTTTTCCATCATTTCCCTGAGATCCGTTTCAAATTTTTCAAGTTTTTCACCATTTGTTCTTTTGTGTGTTTGCATTCAGTTGCCTGTCCTGTAGTACACTTATCCTTTCTTCTGCCTCTTCAGATCTGCTGTTGGGTGTCTTTAGTATATTTTTAAGTTGATCAATAGTGTCTTTTATTTCCATAAGATCTGATTTTTTAAAAAATTTACTCTTTCAAATTCTTCTTTATGCTCTTCAAGAGTCTCCTTGATGTCCTTTATGTCTTTAGCCATCTCATTGAAGTTGTTTTGGAGTTTTGTATGTACTTCTTTAAATAATTGCTCCAAATTTTTTGTCTCTTCTGGCTTAATAATTTGTTCATTTGACTTGTCCATATCTTTTTGTTTCTTCAGGTATTTTATGATTTTCTATTGGCTGTGGGGAATTTTCTAATCTTGTTAAGATTATTTTGGGAAATGCAGGATTATTTGAGCATTTATCTATAATTTGGGAGAGCTACAGCTTGGTGGAGTGCACTTTCACTGTCCTACCAGCAGATGGCGCTCTTGAGCCACTGTTGACTCTCAAGACAGCTTTCCCTCAACTTCTCCTGTGCACTAGGCAGGGTCCAAATTGGGTGGAGGTTCGATCAGTGCACCAGATCTCCATTTGCCCTGGGGGTGTGATGTGGGCCCTGTGCAGTTTGGCAGGGAATCCACTCAAGGGCAGCCTTCAGCTCAGATGTGCCCTGCTCCCTGTCTGCAATTTGCCTGCGAGCCTCTGGGTGTGGAAGGAGCTCCTGATGCTTCCGTATGGTGCCCTCCCCTATCCTCACTTCTTGCCTATGCACACCCTGGACTTCCATAGGGAGAGAGTAATTGTGGTCAGTACTTGACTACCTCTTGGTTTCCCTCACAGGAGCTCCCAGCAGTGTGGCTGTAGAGAATTATCTTCAGAGTTAATTATTAAGGTGGATGCATTGGAGTGGAGAACTGCTGCTCACTCCCTTGCCCAGCAGCCCCCTTGCTGCAAAGTCACCCCGTCCCTCCAGATCCCCACCAGGTACTGTAGGAGTTTCTCTGTGACCATTCACATGCCAAAACCGCAGTCACAGGCGTCCTACAGCCCACACCAGCCATTTTAAAACAAAGATT
Source organism: Choloepus didactylus (assembly GCF_015220235.1). Taxonomy (NCBI): domain Eukaryota; kingdom Metazoa; phylum Chordata; class Mammalia; order Pilosa; family Megalonychidae; genus Choloepus; species Choloepus didactylus. The sequence continues at coordinate 64,365,452 of NC_051316.1, forward strand.
TAATACAGGGAATCAGGTGTAGGTGTTGAGATAGGTTTTGGCAGCTAGAAGTCTTGCTTCCTCCTGGGTGGGTAGCATTCTGAATGCCCACAGTCCTTGAGTTCCTTGGCTTACATGACAATGTCCTCTCTTTTCTCTTCTGGGTTCCCTTGACTTCTGGCTTCAAACTCCTCCCCATGGCTTTCTTTTACAGTCTTAACTGTTTTTTTTTTTCAGACTGAGATTCAGGTCTTTTTTCCTTAGTTATGCTTCCTCCTAATTGCTGTAAACTTTTGATTAGTTTATGCTAGTTGATTCCAATAGTTTTTGCCAGCTTATTTGCTGATTTTTTTTAAGGAGACTGACCTATAGAGTTCCCTACTCTGTTATTTTTGGAGACATCTCTTGATAAAAACAAATACTTAAAAAAGTTTACTGAGATATAATTCACATACCATATAATTCACCCAATTAAAGTTCACAATTCAGTGATTTTTGGAATATTTATAACTGTCATCACAGTCAATTTTAGATCATTCTCATTACCCCAAGAGACACCCTGTGCCTTTTAGCTATATCTTCCCTTACCCTGCACCTCATAGCTTTAAGCAATCACTAATCTACTTTGTTTCTATAGATTTCCCTATTGCCACCTTCTACCTTAACTCTAGTGACTCCTCATATGAATTTCATATGAACAGAATCATATTAATAGGTGGTCTTTTGTGACTGACTTCTTTCACTTAGCATAATGCTTTCAAGGTTCATTCCTGTTGTTGCATGTATCAGTATTTCAATTACTTTTATGGCCGAACAATATTCCATTTTATGGATGTATCACATCTTGTTTATACTTCATGAGTTGATCATCATTTGTGTTGTTTCAACCTTTTGATCATTATGAATAATGCTGCTATAAACATGTTTACACGTTTTTGTATAGACATAGGTTTTCATTTCTCTTGAGTATATTCTTAGGAGTGGAATTGCTGAGTCATATCCTAACTTTATGTTTAACTGTTTGAGGAACTGTCAGCCTCTTATCCAAAGTGGCTGCACTATTTCCTATTCCTGCCAGCAGTGTATGAGAGTTCCAATTTCTCCACATTCTTGCCAACACTTGTTATAACTGAGTTTTTGATTCTAGTAAACCTAGTGGGTATGAAGTGGTAACCAATTGTGGATTTGATTTGCATTTCTTTGGCTAATTATCCTGACCATATTTTTATGCATCTTTTGCCAATTTGTGTATTTTTAGAGAAATCCTATTTAGATCCTTTGTCCATTTTTAATTGTCTGTCTTTTTATTCTTGAGTTGTAAGAGTTCTTCATATTTCTGTATACAAGTCCCTAAAGATATACTTTAATTTTCCTAATAATTTTACCAGTAGACTTCCAATATTACTGTTAATACAGATGGTCAGGAATTAATATATTTTTTCAAAGACTTCCTCCAAACATGCCTCAGTTTTTATATTATATGGAGAAAAAGAAGGTAGAATAATTATATCAAAATAATTTTCAGCATAGGATAATGACATCATAAGTCTATATTATGCAGAGTCAAGTATGGGAAAATTAAATTAAGTGTTTATTGGTTGTTAACCATGTACCTAACAGAGAGATGTCATGGTTTAATACAACCGGGAATGAAAGTGAGAGGGTTTAGGTAAAATTGGAATGTACAGAAGAATCTGAGAGTTTTCTGTAGGTTTTTTTTAACTTTTAAGGTACCTGAGAACCTTCATTGAGAAGTGTTTGGTGCCTTCTAAGTAAATCAACTGTTTTAGTTTGCTAATGCTGCCAGGATGCAAAACACCAGAAATGGACTGGCTTTTATAAAGGGGATTTATTTGGTTACACATTTACAGTCTTAAGGCTATAAAGTGTCCAAGGTAACACATCAACAATTGGGTACCTTCACTGGAGGATGGTCAGTGGCGTCCAGAAAACCTCTGTTAGCTGTGAAGGCACATGGCTGGCATCTGTTCCAAGTTCTGGTTTCAAAATGGCTTTCTCCCAGGACGTTCCTCTCTAGGTCGCAGCTCCTCTTCAAAATGTCACTCCCAGTTGCTCTTGGGGTGTTTGTTCTCTCCTAGCTTCTCCAGAGCAAGAGTCTTCTTTCAATGGCTGTCTTCAGACTGTCTCTCATCAGCAGCTCCTGTGCATTCTTCAGAGTGTCCCTCTTGGCTGCAGCAAGCTTGCTCCTTCTGTCTGAGCTTATATAGTGCTCCAGTAATTTAATTCAGACCCACTCTGAATGGGTGGGGCAACACCTCCATGAAAATTATCTAACCGAAGGTCTTGTCCACAGTTGATTGAATCACAACTCCATGGAAACACCCAAAAGATTCCAAAATCTAATCAACACTAATATGTCTGCCCACACAAGATTGCATCAAAGATAATGGCATTTTGGGGGACATAATACATCAAACTGGCACATTCCACCCCCTGGACCCCAAAATGACATTATCTTTCCATATACAAAATATATTCATCCTACAACAATATCACAGAAACTTAAATCATTTCAGTAACAATAATTAAGTACAAGATCCCATCAAAATCAATTATAGCCATGGTTGGTCCTAAGGCATAATTCTCTTTTAGCTCTGGATCTGTGAGCTTAGAACAAGTTATGTGCTTCCAATTTACAAAGGAGGGATATTCATAGGATAAACATTTCCATTGCCATAAGGAGCAAGAGTAAGGAAAACAGGGTTAACAGGACCAAAACAGTTCCTAAAACCCACAGGCAGACTCCATTAGATTTCAAAGTCTGATAGTCATTTACGGAACAATTTTGCATCCTTGGGGCTTGAGAGAGTGGGAGTCTAACCCTTCCTAAGGGCCTTGAGAATGAGAAAGGAGCAGGGGAGGATGATTCCCATGGTGGGGCAGTGCCATTAACTGATGTTGGGATTATTGAAAAAAGAGCCAGATTTTTTCTTTTTTAGTAGGGAGAAGGAATACAATTATGAGGGCCAGTTTTAGAAATTCTGAATTTAAAGGTATTTGGAATAATCAGAAGGATATGTGAGTCTGAACCTCAGGGGAAAAGTTGGGTAAAGATAAAGGTTTGAGAATGATTAGCGTAATAGTCTTTGGCAAAGAAAGAAGGTGGTATAGCAAACTGATGGGAGAAACAAGGCATTGTAGATAAATGGGAGGCCAGAAAATGCATTTTGAGAGATTAATTATGCAGCTAGAGTTGAGGTCCTTGAGGGATGGAATTTTGTCTCCTTAATTTTTATATCCTCAACATCTGTCACAGTGCTTGGTACCCAGTAGGCACTTAATGTTTGTTGAATGAGTCAAAGTTTTACCATCACATAGTCCCTAAACATAACTAAAGCTGTCTCTGGATTCCAGTGGAAGTTTTGCTGATATTGTCACCTGCTTTGTTTATTGTTTGTTGCTAAAAATATCATCTGTATTTACTTTGCCTAATCAATAGCTAGAAAAGAAAGCCTAAATTCAATTGTAAGAATGTCTCTTGGAAGGAGATGTGTGCTCTCTATAGAGAATGATTAGTTTGATTTGTGTGAAACAGAGGGAAAAATGATTACTTCTATTCTTAGAGATGGATTGTGTAATAGAATAAAATTAAACAGGATATGACAGATTAAAACATTGTAGTGCCAAATCTTTATGTGTGATTTTATAATTTTATCTTTAAAATGGTTACCAGAATGTATACCATATAGTTAAAGTTATCTTTAATTTCTAATTTTCAGTGCGTTTGTAAGTAGTAAAAAGACCATAGAATAATTTTTAATTTATGAAACTGATGTATTTTAAAAGTTGAAACACAATCTTTTACTTTTAAAAACCAATTTTTTAGTGGTTATTAATTAATGACTCCCAAGGTGTTACTTATGATCTTTGAATTCCTCTCCATTCTCATTTTCTTAACGCTGGTTCCTGAAGATCAGCTGTGCAGGACATACAGGTGCTAGCACAGCTGGCTTGCTGATGACAACTCTGTCCATATAGCTGTCTTGTGTGTCATCATTCATATTATTCAGTGTCATTCTGACCTAGCCAAGCTAAAAAATGGTACTCCAGCTCAAGAGGGATTTAAGAACCTTGATAACTAAAGATAAGACAGCAGAAAGTCATGTACATGTGCTTAGCAGATTTTATCTTAAACACATCTAAATAACTAATTTCGGGGCATATCTGTTTTTATCATTTGAAGAAATTTACCCTAGGAAAGACAATATCTCTGTATGGACTGTAAATATTTATAAATACATTTCTCTGTTCTCAAGTATGGTTTTTTTAAAAATTTATCTGAAGAGCTCAAGGTCATGGTAGTGTGTTTGTGGGTTGTATTCTATGGTATATAGCCTACATCACAGGCTATATATATATTGCATGTATCCTGGGACATCATAGTTTGGGGATCTTCCATGTGAGATTGTGACCACTGTGTGAGAAAGGTTGATACAAAGGTAACCTGTCTGTTTGTGTCATTGTTTGTGTGTATGTGTATGTGAGAGGGAGGGAGGGAGGGAGGGAGATTGCCAGACAAGGGACAAAGAAAGAGAAAAAAAATTAATGCTGTTTTTTACTTAGGGAAATGGAAGAAATACCAAGATCTTATACAACTTCCCCAATTATTAGCTGTCCATATATAGCTATTAAGAGGCATTCTTATTTGGTGTTAAGAGCATGAGACTCAGTGTCTTCATATTAGGGATGGCAAGAATCACAAGGTAGATGGCAGAATCAGATAAGGCAATGTAGAAAATACTTTGGAAAGTATAAAGTGTTTTTGAAAGTACTAATGGTATTATTAATAATAGAAATAGTACTATAATCTATCAATCCATTTTATTAATTGAATAGTAAAAGAAAAGTTAAATGAAGGTGGGAGATACCATTTAGATATGACTCTCCAATTCTTGAATGTCATTTCTATTGTACTTGACACACTATGATTCCTGCTGCAATTACTGGATACATATCAGAGTCCTGGAATGTTCTAAATAACTTTTTTATTATTCTTTATCTTTATTATTCTTTATCTTCCACCCTGTAGAATTCATGAATTTGAACTGGCATTCTTATTTGGTCACATACTCGAGTCTGTGTATGCATAGTGTTTTTCTTGCTGTTAGTGTTATTACAGAGTATATAGTTAATGTTGGCTGGTTTACTTTTCTTTCTGTTTACAGAAGCCTGTTTAGTAGGCTTACTCTTCTTGTTTAGCCACATTTTCTGTTGACTAAGTATTGGACTACATGGTTAGTAGTTAGGCCCAGTCAAGTTGTATACTAGACTATGTAAAACTTGAAAATACATTGGGAGATAGAACTTTATTTCATGAAGCACTAAGAAAAAAAAGCCAGTGTTTGTGAGATAGCACCCTGTGTTGGTGATATAAGGTCAACTCACTAGAAATTGTTCATAGATTCTCTAGTGAGAGGTGGTCATTTAAAAAAATTTCATAGATGGTGAAAAGTATTGTCTTTCCATCTATACTTCTAGGGTAAAGGATGAAAAGCTTGTTCTATAAAAATTCAGATAGTAAGTATTTTAGGCCTTGTGAACCATACAGGCTCCGTCTCAACTGCACAGTTCTGTCATTTAGCAGGGATGCACCCATAGACCATAGATAAACAAATGGATGTGATTCTGTTCCAATAAAACTTTATTTATAATAACAGGCAGTGGGCTAAACTTGGTCCCTTGGCTGTTGTGATTACTGCTGAAATGCATAGGATGGAAAAGAAAATAAAAGGGAGAAGGGAAAGTGATAAGGAATCAACAGAAGTAGAAAGAAGAACAAGGGAGGGAGTGGGGCAATGGAAGGCAGGAGAATAGAAGCATATAAAACATTAATTCGGGACAGTAAGAGTGGCGGTTATAGGAAATATTGTAGAAGTCTGCGTTTTTATGAGCCTATTTCTGGTAAGAATGTTTATTTTGAATCATTGGAGGCGATAGTTGATTGGAGTAAATAACATTTTAGGCAGACTAAGAGTTGAAGTGAAGTGCTAGTATCAGTTGCTTTTGCTAGGCATTCAGAATTCAGGCACTATCTGCATCTTCTTATGTGTGTTCTTAAGTGTATGTGTTTTTATGTATAACCCTTACTTCCTCTACCTTGATCTCTTTTTGGCAAAAAACACAGCTAGCACCACATTCTATCAGTTTCTTTTTTTAATTGGAACATTGGATTCACAGGGATTTATAGCTGTGCATGTTAAAAGATGGAGATCCTTATTTTGAGTGTTGAGCAAGTTTCTAAAAAATGACTACATTTCATAGTTGATATATCTAGCAGAAATGACTTTCTGGTGTTATGGTAGGGAGTGCAGAAATACAGAAAAGAGATTGGTGTCTTGTGAGTAAAGGCCATTCAGAGGAACAGGAACAATAAAACTCAGGTCTTATGAATCATTTAAATCTGGAACGAGATTGTTGTAAAATAAATATATTATTTCATAACACTGATTAGACTCTTTACAAAGTTTCATTTATTTTTCTCTATACATCGCTCTTGTTTCTCATAACATAATCTATTAGAAAGACATGCTTTCTGAAAGTATGTAATAAGAAAGGGAAGAGAGTAAACTGGTATTTCTAAAAGTCAAAATTTAGAATGAGGTAATGTAGTTATTTTTTACTTGTTTTTTATGAAACTGTACTTTATAGAATTTTACGTTAAATTTATACAATTTAACAGTTGAGATTTATATTGCAAAATTTTATGAAAAATTCACTAAAATGAACTGTTACCTATTTTAAAGTAGAAAATATTTTCTGTCTCTTATCACTCACATCTATAAATAAGTCAGAGTTGAAAGGGTATAGAAACTTAATTATAGGATGAATAACGATGTGCTGTAAACAGAATTAAAGACTGACTTTCAAATTTATAATTTAAAATTAGTTCATCATTTGAAATTATAATTTAATCCATGGATAGCTGACTGATGGTTGTTTCAATCCTAATTCATACTAAAACCTATACTTTAAAAAGTGAGCCTACTTTTCCTTTTAGAAAAAAATAATATTACTGTTCTATTATTTTTACTTCAAAGATGTTTTGACAATAAAGAAATTGCTCTAGGTTCTCATTCTTAAAACAATCGTTTATTTAATGTGCGGTATTTCCTAAAGACATTCCAGTCTCTCTCTTTTGCAATTTTACTTACCTTTTGTTTTCAGTGTGTCCTTTTTCTCATGAACAAATTTAATGCATTAAGGTAAGAGTTATTTTTCTTACTAGTCTTCTGTGTTGAACCCCTTCCCTATTTATCCTTGATTATCACTCTGAAATTTGGAATTGCCCTCTGTGTTCTTTCTGACCAGTCTCTCCCTTTGCTTCTTAATTTTCCTGTTCCTTTTCATCTTTCTTTCCTGCTCCTTTGCCTGTACCATTGTATCATTACTTGTCCTAGTGTCACTATTTTGTATTCTCTCAACATGAGGGTTTTACTCTCTTTATCCATTAAAATAAAATAATTCCTAGCCAATCCTTTTTCATGACTTAAAAAAAAAAACTTTTCTGTGACTATGTAAGGAACATTTTAGACACACACTCTCACTCATTTTAATTTAAAAGTGGAAAATACCCTTAAAATTTTAATAAAAAGATTTGTGATATTCTGTTATATATCATGGGATACTCTCTTGATGTCGTTGTCAGCATTCAACAGATAATTTATAATTGTATCAGTACAAACATTATATAAATAATGCTGTAATTATGATGTCCATCCTAAGGTTTGGCAAAAACAGCTGCGTTTTGAGTTTTTTTCCTATCTAAAGAATGATTTAATTTAGTAAATTAAATAGTTTTAGTGAAAATGTTAATTTGATGATAAATCAGAATTTCAAATGCCGAATGTTCCAGTTTAATATTATTCATAAAGTTTATTTACAGACCATGTAAGATGACTTACTATTCACTATATGTCAGACTTCACTGACTGATGAAGTATGGTGCCTGATATTGGGTTAAAGGACTGCCAGTGCTTGAGCTGTGTTTGGATTATACCTCCATTGCTTATAATGCCTCCCACCCCCCTTTGCCAGTATTAGCAATCTGCTTTTGTACTTTGACATCTAGGATTTCCCTAGTGAATTTTGTCACAGAAAAAAGAGAATCATCAATATCGCAGTTAAACTTGACTTTCAAAGCTAATAGTATCCATTTGGGGGCTCAAATTTAATAAATTTTCTTTGATTCTGGGTGAGTTTTTAAACATCAAACAATGAATTGGCCAGGGTGCAGTAAAATATTTAGATCTATTGACTATGGTTCAGAAGGGTAGAAGGCAAAACACTAGTGGTTTGATGTTGATAAATTCTCAGTACCTTAATCCACATTAATGTTTTCTTTTATCTGTGTCCACATTGGTGACAAAAAAGCAAGAAGAAGGTACCATAGATATAAAATATAAAACCTAAAGCAAATGTATTTTTAAAATATGATTTGTTTTGTTATGTGGTAAGTTAGTTTAATTGCAGCCCCATCCTCACTGAAGACTCTCGAGAATATTTGTTTCAGAGATATATATATACTGAATTGGGACTACAGCATGCATATAGTACTCACACTGTTATAAATTTGCATTATAGTATATGTTTTGCAGCTACTAATATTGACAGAAATTCTTCAGATCAACCAGGGAATAATAAGCATTTTTATGCCCATAGATTAACATGAACAGTTAAAAATTTCATCATATTTGTGTGTTTGCTTGTTAAAGGCATATAGTATGATAATTTTATGAGCTGTGTATATTTCTTACACAGTTCATTCATATAATAAGAAATAATTCCTGCAGTTTTACACCTGTCCAAGTAGAATAGAGAAATGAAGAGGTTTTCGAGTGGCTCAGATAAAACTAGAGATACAGATATATGTATTTGGACAGTTGGTCTTATTTTTATTGTTCTCCGCATTCTTGATCTTTGCTTCTTCAGACAGCTCTTTTTATCTTATGGCTTTAAGCTCGTTGCATTATATTTAACAAATAAATATGTGCTATCAAAGATAAATTATTAAAATCTATTCAAGCATAAGGAAAGTTAGAAAATATGCCTGTATATATACATACACACACACACACACGCACACACACACACACATATAAACTCCTAAAATTAAATTATATGATTAAAAATGAGAGCTTTTGATCTTAAATGCAGACTAGGAATTTTTAAGACTTTTACTAAGTTGGAAATTAAAAAACAATATGCTTCTGAGTGTTTCCTTATCTATTTATATCATATAGGGAGCACTTTCTCATTTGTCCAGAAGGTGGTAGTGTGATATCAACTGCATAGGATTCCTGTACTGGCTATAGAATTGTTACTTCTCCTATATCTGTAATGTGTTTGTATTGTTACCTTTCCGAATACTTAAAATGTAGTGCAAATCCTCCTGATTGTATCTCAATGTTATCTTGTTTAGAAGTTGTGTGAACAAGTAGACTTATATGTGTTTAGTTGCTGTCTTGAGTTTAAAAAAATACTGCAATTTAAGAAGAGTTAAAAAGGCAAACTTACTAATATATTTTGAAAGTGTCCTTTTGCGTTGCATGTATTTGTTTTTATTCAGGGTTGATTTTATTGAAATTTTCTTTTCAAAGACTGGTACCTAGTAACTACTTTATTCAATGTGCATCACTCAATTCCAGTTAAATTAAGCGTAGTATTAGGAAAGTGATAATAATTAGAAGATTGTTTTCAAATTTGTGATTATTTTTTCTTTCTTTCCTTTTTCTTTTGAATGTAGAACTGTGAAAAAAGAATTCCAGATCAGAAGAGCTCCAGTGACTCTTCTTCCCCTCCCTCATTTCAAGCAAAGGATGCTTTTTCTTCTTAACATTCTTCCCCAGCACTCTGAATTAGAGATTTATTTGCAACGAAAAATCAATTAGTCCTAAATTTATTCATGGATTTCAGGTCCAACGATCAATGCAAGTCCACTCAGTGGGCTCAAGGGGACCCAGTTCATCCCAGTTAATGTGTCTGAAGGGGAATTACCATTGATGCTGTTTTTTTCCCTTTAGGTCAGAGATCAGATCTCACTGTCACGGACTGCGGCAAGTAGGAATGACTTTACCCTGCAGCTACCCAAACTGCACCTGGAGACCTTTGCAATGGAGGGGCTCAAGGGCGGGCCAGAGGTTGTAGCTTGCCAGGTTAGAATCTAAATAACATTGTTTGCTACTGAGACATGTAGAAAAATAAATTGTACTAACTGGAGAGAATGAAAGCCTCAAAGTGTTGAGAATAATAACATTTAAAGGAGATGTAAATAAAATTTTCTTCTATCATGTTACACTGTATTTCACAAATAATTTTTTACTTTAAAGCCTAGCACTAACCTATTAAATAATCCTGAAAGGTATATTTACATGGAAAAATATGTGGTTTATGGTGCAGAGTACAGTGTTAAAAGAATATACTTTCCTATCAGCAGAGAACAGTAAGACAAGAGGCTGTTATCACTCTAAGCTAGACTCAATTTGTTGTTATTCTTGTTTTAAAATAAATCATTTTAGATACAATTATCAGGAGAGATACCTGCAAGTTTAAAATGTTATTTCCAACATATGTTCAACATTTCTTATTTGGTAATTTAATTTTCAGCAAACTGGAACCTAATTGTTCTTCACATTGAAGGGTATTTCACTCTTTAATGTTTAGTTTTAATGAATATTGTAATATGCACAAATTGTGTTATTTCACTTATAAAACTCAAAGCACAAAAGCATAGAACCCCAAATAACTTTAAAATAAACTTAATAAAAAACTTCTTTTCAGAAACATTCATTTTCAGATGTTATAGGTATCTTTCTATTCTATGTCACTATATTATCTTTGTGATAATTTTTGTCCTTAGGGTTGAAAAATTTTTTTAATTGGACAAAACAGAGTTCAGTATGTGAATTAATTCTCCTTTTAATACCCAGTGCTTTCATTAGAAAAATACATCAACATTATGTAAATTATAGAGAGCTTGGTATTCAAAGAGAGGTTGTCCTGTTCAACAGTAGTTTAGTTTTCTCAATTTATTGAAAAGAAAAATAAACATCCCTTAAAACTCAGTCTGCTTCACATTTGAGGTTTAAAATAAACTTTTTTATTCTTCAGTTTAAGACCCTGTGGATTTTAGTTTTTGTAGAAAATGAATGAATGTTAATTTTTTCTACATGTTCCACACCCAAACTTAGTTTTTTATTAGTACCCAAGTTAATGACCTACAAAGAAAAAATGCTCATTGCTTCTTTCATTAGATTGTCCACCAATATATCTAAAATATATATGTAATTGTAAAACTAGGCATAAAATATTTTTGTTTTCAGTTAATGACTAAAATAAATTTTATACCATTATTTAATAAAAGATTAAGATGTATGTTTTGTATTTGAATGTTAGTATTTATGAATTCATTGTAACCACAAATGCAATATGATTTGAGATTTTTCTAATGGTTGTAAAATAGTCTTTTACTTGATTCTCTCAATTCAGAATCTCACAGGTCTTAATTCTTGTAAGTTACAAATAAAAACTCCCTAAGAACTCTAGATTTGGGGGATTTGGAAAGAGACTAATTCCTAAGAATGCCATTTTTTGGGCAAAGCAGGAACACTCTATAGTTCTCGTATCTGTGACTAGCAAGAAGGAAATGTAGACTCATAATTTAAGCTACTGTCTTTTCCAATTCTAGTAAAAATAGTTATGCAGACTGCCACATACCTAAATACTTGGGTAGGCTTTTCATTGACGTGCTATAATATACATTGTAGTTTAGTAATATACATTGTCATTTGTATCTCATGTAGAGAAAAGCACATGATTTGGGTTACAGTAGTATTTTATACACACACACATTGTTTATATGTTTTTTACACTTTGGAGTACTTGAGAAGGAAGGCACTATATTAATTGAAGACATTAGTTATACTAATAATAGCTACCATTTCTTTGAGTACTTACTATGCACCAGGCACCAGGCTTAGCTCTTTGAATACATGATCTCATTTAATTCTCACAATGGACCTGTAAAATAGATGGCATTATCTCAGTTTTACAAGTGAAAACAAAAACAACAACAGGTACAGAAAGATTAAGTAGCTCTTCCCAGATCATCAGCAAGTAAGTGGCAGAGCCTATACCCTGGATTTAAGTCAAGGTGTGTTTTGATTGCAAAACTGGTAATTCTGACCTTATAAAAATCTAGACACCTATGTTAAACAGTAAGAATAAAATCTTGGAAATCTATAATGGAATTTTTCTTCTGTTTAAAAGATACTAATTGTACAACATGTATGTTGTAGATCATAATTTTTGCCGTATTATAGGCAAATCACCAGATAAAAAAGTTGTAATCATTTAATAGATCAATAGTATGGAACTCTACTTTTTTGCAGTATAAAAATATGTATGTTTATACTAAGTGTATTTATTATGGAATTCAGTATGTGTTCAGCTCTGTACTCTGACTTTGTGTTGATGAAGTTGACTATTGAGAGATTGCATGACCTTTCATTATGAGGAAAGGATCGCTAGGCAGGGTGTGGTAGTGTTTGAACCATTTGGCCAACCTGCAAAATTGTCATTTGGTGCAGTAGAGCTGAAGTTTTTCTAGACAGCCACTGTCTTTCCCAAAGGAGCCAGCTTTATTATAGGTGTAATCCTCGATAGAAGGGAGTCCAGAGGGCACTATTGAAAAGCTAAGATCAGTGGGTTATCTATTCTCTCTGGTCCCAGAACTCATGACTGATGCTCTTCTGCAGGAGAAAATTCAGTTAAACTAATCTTGAGATTTGCTAGCTTTTAGCCCCAATTTCCTTGTCTGCAGAAAAGGGTAATGCTACCGATTTCTCAGGCTTGTCAGGCTTGTAGTAGGATTAAATGAAGCAATGCATGTAAAGTAGAGACCACGTGCCTAGCACAGAGAAAGTAGGCAATACACGGTGGTGGCTGTTATTATGGCCACTGCGGGACCCCTTATAAAAGTGAAGGTAGCTTGTTTTCATTACTTTTAAAGTATATATGTATGTGTGTGTTTATTTTTATTTTGAGGAATGGTTCTTTAGGATCTTTTGCTCCTTTGGCTCCGTTAATCTTTCTTTAAAAGCTTTAAATAATTTTGATCAAGCCTATTTTAGCTCCATCTTTACTTTCCCATGTCACTTGATTCCAGTGAAGCCATCTCTCCAGTAAAACCATCCCCTCCACCCCCCGGGGCTCCAGATGCTTTCCTTGCTATAGTCCATGCTGCTATAGCAAGTTTAGGACTATTATTCTCATGTTCTTATCTCCCAAATAACAGCATAATATTGGGCTTTCACTAGAATACTGGGGAAAAATTAAAAACACCCAGATGAGACCAGTTAGCTTCAGCTGAAAAGTCCAATATAGTGTGAATGCAGGGGACTTGATAATGAAAAAATATTCTGCCCATAATTTATAAAAACAATACATGTTACTCATTATCTTTTACTTTGAATTATGAGTAGGGGAACTGGTATTCTGGTTGACTCGTGCTTTTAATCATACTATTCTGCCTTCTATAAACCATTGCTTACTGTTTTGGGGGTTTAGTTTTTTTTTTTTTTAATTCAGATTTTAAAGTGATGTGAGATTCACAACTCTCTAGAAAGTATTTATTATTATTATTATTGTGATTGTTCACATACCATACAATTATCCAAAGATCCAAAGTGTACAGTCAGTTGCCCCAGTACCATCATATAGCTGTGCATTCATCACCACAATTAATTTTTTTCGATCTTTAGAACATTTTCATTACTCCAGAAAAGACATAAAGACAAAAAAAAGGAAACTCAAATCCTCCCCTATCCCTAACCACCCTGACTCCATTGTTGACTCATAGTATTGGTATAGTACATTTGTTACACTTGATGAAAGACTTTAAAATACTACTAACTGTAATATATAATTTGCCATAGATATATATATATTTCCCTATATGCCCCTCTATTATTAACTTCTAGAAAGTATCTTTTAAACCATGTTTAGTAAGTGAAGATAAGTGCATAGAAGAGAGTGATGTATCTCACTCACTTTGGGAAAATAAGTAACGTGATTCACTGATTTCTAAGAGAAAGTTTCATTAAATCATATTTAGTAAATCAAGATAAAGTTTTTTATGTCAAGCTAAGTAACATGTGCTTCAGTTTTCTTTTCTTTTTTTTTATTTTTAATCATCATTTTATTGAGATATATTCACATACCACGCAGTCATACAAAACAAATTGTACTTTCGATTGTTTACAGTACCATTACATAGTTGTACATTCATCACCTAAATCAATCCCTGACACATTCATTAGCACACACACAAAAATAACAAGAATAATAATTAGAGTGAAAAAGAGCAATTGAAGTAAAAAAGAACACTGGGTACCTTTGTCTGTTTGTTTCCTTCCCCTGCTTTTCTACACATCCATCCATAAACTAGACAAAGTGGAGTTTGGTCCTTATGGCTTTCCCAATCCCATTGTCACCCCTCATAAGCTACATTTTTATACAACTGTCTTCGAGATTCATGGGTTCTGGGTTGTAGTTTGATAGTTTCAGGTATCCACCACCAGCTACCCCAATTCTTTAGAACCTGAAAAGGGTTGTCTAAAGTGTGCGTAAGAGTGCCCACCAGAGTGATCTCTCGGCTCGTTTAGGAATCTCTCTGCCACTGAAGCTTATTTCATTTCCTTTCACATCCCCCTTTTGGTCAAGAAGATGTTCTCCGTCCCACGATGCCGGGTCTACATTCCTCCCCGGAAGTCATATTCCACGTTGCCAGGGAGATTCACTCCCCTGGGTGTCTGATCCCACGTAGGGGGGAGGGCAGTGATTTCGCCTTTCAAGTTGGCTTAGCCAGAGAGAGAGGGCCACATCTGAGCAACAAAGAGGCATTCAGGAGGAGACTCTTAGGCACAAATATAGGGAGGCCTAGCCTCTCCTTTGCAGCAACCGTCTTCCCAAGGGTAAAACTTATGGTAGAGGGCTTAACCCATCAAACAACCAGTCCCCTATGTCTGTGGTCATGTTAGCAACCATGGAGGTGGGGTAGGCGAATACCCCTGCATTCTCCACAGGCTCCTCAAGGGGGCACTACATCTTTTTTTTTTCCCTTGTTTTTCTTTCTTTTTTTTTTTTTTTTTAACTTTCCCTTCTTTTTTAAATCAACTGTATGAAAAAAAAGTTAAAAAGAAAACAAACATACAATAAAAGAACATTTCAAAGAGACCATAACAAGGGGGTAAGAAAAAGACAACTAACCTAAGATAACTGCTTAACTTCCAACATGTTCCTACTTTACCCCAAGAAAGTTACATAATATAGCAACATTTCTGTGAACTTGTTCCTACTATATCCATCAGAAATTAACAGACCATAGTCATTTCTGGGCATCCCCAGAACGTTAGCTTATCTGTTCTTCTTGGATTATTGTTCCTCCTTCCTTAATTGCTCTCTACTGCTAGTTCCCCTACATTCTACATTATAAACCATTTGTTTTACATTTTTCAAAGTTCACATTAGTGGTAGCATATAATATTTCTCTTTTTGTGCCTGGCTTATTTCGCTCAGCATTATGTCTTCAAGGTTCATCCATGTCATATGTTTCACCAGATTGTTCCTTCTTACTGCCGCGTAGTATTCCATCGTGTGTATATACCACATTTTATTTATCCACTCATCTGTTGAAGGACATTTGGGTTGTTTCCATCTCTTGGTAATTGTGAATAATGCTGCTATGAACATTGGCGTGCAGATATCTGTTCGTGTCACTGCTTTCCGATCTTCCGGGTATATACCGAGAAGTGCAATCGCTGGATCGAATGGTAGCTCTATATCTAGTTTTCTAAGGAACTGCCAGACTGACTTCCAGAGTGGCTGAACCATTATACAGTCCCACCAACAATGAATAAGAGTTCCAATTTCTCCACATCCCCTCCAGCATTTGTAGTTTCCTGTTTGTTTAATGGCAGCCATTCTAACCGGTGTTAGATGGTATCTCATTGTGGTCTTAATTTGCATCTCTCTAATAGCTAGTGAAGCTGAACATTTTTTCATGTGTTTCTTGGCCATTTGTATTTCCTCTTCAGAGAACTGTCTTTTCATATCTTTTGCCCATTTTATAATTGGGCTGTCTGTACTATTGTCATTGAGTTGTAGGATTTCTTTGTATATGCAAGATATCAGTCTTTTGTCAGATACATGGTTTCCAAAAATTTTTTCCCATTGAGTTGGCTGCTTCTTTACCTTTTTGAGAAATTCCTTTGAGGTGCAGAAACTTCTAAGCTTGAGGAGTTCCGATTTATCTATTTTCTCTTTTGTTGCTTGTGCTTTGGGTGTAAAGTCTAGGAAGTGGCCGCCTAATACAAGGTCTTGAAGATGTTTTCCTACATTATCTTCTAGGAGTTTTATGGTACTTTCTTTTATATTGAGATCTTTGGTCCATTTTGAGTTAATTTTTGTGTAGGGGGTGAGGTAGGGGTCCTCTTTCATTCTTTTGGATATGGATATCCAACTCTCCCAGCCCCATTTGTTGAAAAGACCATTATGGCTCAGTTCAGTGACTTTGGGGGCCTTATCAAAGATCAGTCGGCCATAGATCTGAGGGTCTATCTCTGAATTCTCAATTCGATTCCATTGATCTATATGTCTATCTTTGTGCCAGTACCATGCTGTTTTGGCAACTGTGGCTTTATAATAAGCTTCAAAGTCAGGGAGTGTAAGTCCTCCCACTTCGTTTTTCTTTTTTAGAGTGTCTTTAGCAATTCAAGGCATCTTCCCTTTCCAAATAAATTTGATAACTATCTTTTCCAAGTCTGCAAAGTAGGTGTTGGAATTTTGATTGGGATTGCATTGAATCTGTAGATGAGTTTGGGTAGAATTGACATCTTAATGACATTTAGTCTTCCTATCCATGAACATGGAATATTTTTCCATCTTTTAAGGTCCCCTTCTATTTCTTTTAGTAGAGTTATGTAGTTTTCTTTGTATAGGTCTTTTACATCTTTGGTTAAGTTTATTCCTAGGTACTTGATTTTTTTAGTTGCTATTGAAAATGGTATCTTTTTCTTGAGTGTCTCTTCAGTTTGTTCATTTCTAGCATATAGAAACATTACTGACTTATGTGCATTAATCTTATATCCCGCTACTTTGCTAAATTTGTTTATTAGCTCTAGTAGGTGTATCGTCGATTTCTCAGGGTTTTCTAGATATAAGATCATATCATCTGCAAACAATGACAGTTTTACTTCTTCTTTTCCAATTTGGATGCCTTTTATTTCTTTGTCTTGCCGGATTGCCCTGGCTACCACCTCCAGCACAATGTTGAATAACAGTGGTGACAGCGGGCATCCTTGTCTTGTTCCTGATCTTAGAGGGAAGGCTTTCAGTCTCTCACCATTGAGTACTATGCTGGCTGTGGGTTTTTCATATATGCTCTTTATGATGTTGAGGAAGTTTCCTTCAATTCCTACCTTTTGAAGTGTTTTTATCAAAAAGGGATGTTGGATTTTGTCAAATGCTTTTTCAGCATCTATTGAGATGATCAATTGATTTTTCCCTTTTGACTTGTGAATGTGTTGTAATACATTGATTGTTTTTCTTATGTTGAACCATCCTTGCATGCCTGGAATGAACCCCACTTGGTCATGGTGTATGATTTTTTTAATGTGTCTTTGGATTCGATTTGCAAGTATTTTGTTGAGGATTTTTGCATCTATATTCATTAGGGAGATTGGCCGGTAGTTTTCCTTTTTTGTAGCATCTTTGCCTGGTTTTGGTATTAGATTGATGTTAGCTTCATAAAATGAGTTAGGTAGTGTTCCATTTTCTTCAATGTTTTGAAAGAGTTTGAGTAAGATTGGTGTCAGTTCTTTCTGGAAAGTTTGGTAGAATTCCCCCGTGAAGCCATCTGGCCCTGGGCATTTATTTGTGGGAAGATTTTTGATGACTGATTGGATCTCTTTGCTTGTGATGGGTTGGTTGAGGTCTTCTATTTCTTCTCTGGTCAGTCTAGGTTGTTCATATGTTTCCAGGAAATTGTCCATTTCCTCTACATTATCCAGTTTGTTGCCATACGGTTGTTCATAGTATCCTCTTATAATTTTTTTAATTTCTTCAGGATCTGCAGTTATGTCACCTTTTTCATTCATTATTTTGTTTATATGGGTCTTCTCTCTTTTTGATTTTGTCAGTCTAGCTTAGGGGCTTGTCAATCTTGTTGATCTTCTCAAAGAACCAACTTTTGGTGATATTTATCCTCTCTATTGTTTTTTTGTTCTCTATGTCATTTATTTCTGCTTTAATCCTTGTTATTTCTTTTCTTGTACTTGGTTTAGGATTGGTTTGCTGTTCATTTTCTAGCTTCTTCAGTTGATCCATTAGTTCTTTGATTTTGGCTCTTTCTTCCTTTTTAATATATGCGTTTAGTGCTATAAATTTCCCCCTTAGCACTGCTTTTGCTGCATCCCATAGGTTTTGGTATGTTGTGTTCTCATTTTCATTCGTCTCTATATATTTAGCAATTTCTCTTGCTATTTCTTCTTTAACCCACTGATTGTTTAGGAGTGTGTTGTTTAACCTCCAGGTATTTGTGAATTTTCTAAGTCTCTGATGGTTATTGACTTCTAATTGTATTCCACTGTGGTCAGAGAATGTGCTTTGAATAATTTCAATCTTTTTAAATTTATTGAGGCTTGTTTTATGTCCCAGCATATGATCTATTCTGGAGAAAGTTCCATGAGCACTAGAAAAGTATGTGTATCCTGGTGATTTGGGATGTAATGTCCTGTATATGTCTGTTAAATCTAATTCATTTATCAGATTGTTTAGGTTTTCAATTTCCTTATTGGTCTTCTGTCTGGTTGATCTATCTATAGGAGAGAGTGATGTGTTGAAGTCTCCCACAATTACTGTGGAAACATCAATTGCTTCCTTTAGTTTTGCCAGTGTTTCTCTCATGTATTTTGTGGCACCTTGATTGGGTGCATAGACATTTACGATTGTTATTTCTTCTTGCTGAATTGCCCCTTTTATTAGTATGTAGTGGCCTTCTTTGTCTCTCAAAATATCCCTGCATTTGAAGTCTATTTTATCTGAGATTAATATTGCTACACCTGCTTTCTTTTGGCTGTGGCTTGCATGAAATATTTTTTTCCATCCTTTCACTTTCAGTTTCTTTGTGTCCCTGTGTCTAAGATGAGTCTCTTGTATGCAACATATTGATGGTTCATTTTTTTTGATCCATTCTGCGAATCTATATCTTTTAATTGGGGAGTTTAATCCATTTACATTCAACGTTAAAACCGTGAAGGCATTTCTTGAATCGGCCATCTTATCCTTTGGTTTATGTTTGCCATATTTTTCCCTCTCTCTATTAATATCCTTTATTGTACCCATACCGAATCTCTTTAGTACTGAACCTTTCTCCAAGTGTCTCTGTCCTGTCTTTGTTTCTCTGTCTGTAGGGCTCCCTTTAGTATCCCCAGTAGGGCAGGTCTCTTGTTAGCAAATTCTCTCAGCATTTGTTTGTCTGTGAAAAATTTAAGCTCTCCGTCAAATTTGAAGGAGAGCTTTGCTGGATAAAGTATTCTTGGCTGGAAATTTTTCTCACTCAGAATTTTAAATATATCGTGCCACTGCCTTCTTGCCTCCATGGTGGCTGCTGAGTAGTCACTACTTAGTCTTATGCTGTTTCCTTTGTATGTGGTGAATTGCTTTTCTCTTGCTGCTTTCAGAACTTGCTCCTTCTCTTCTGTGTTTGACAGTGTGATCAGTATATGTCTCGGAGTGGGTTTATTTGGATTTATTCTATTTGGAGTTCGCTGAGCATTTATGATTTGTGTATTTATGTTGTTTTGAAGATTTGGGAAGTTTTCCCCAACAATTTCTTTGAATACTCTTCCTAGACCTTTACCCTTTTCTTCCCCTTCTGGGACACCAATGAGTCTTATATTTGGACGTTTCATATTATCTATCATATCCCTGAGGTCCATTTCGATTTTTTCAATTTTTTTCCCCATTCTTTCTTTTATGCTTTCATTTTCCATTCTGTCATCTTCGAGGTCACTGATTCGTTGTTCAACTTCCTCTAGTCTTGTACTATGAGTGTCCAGAATCTTTTTAATTTGGTCAACAGTTTCTTTAATTTCCATAAGATCATCCATTTTTTTTATTTAGTCTTGCAGTGTCTTCTTTATGCTCTTCTAGAGTCTTCTTGATTTCCTTCATATCCCGTACTATGGTCTCATTGTTCATCTTTAGTTCTTTGAGTAGCTGCTCTAGGTGCTGTGTCTCTTCTGGTCTTTTGATTTGGGTGCTTGGGCTTGGGTTATCCATATCGTCTGGTTTTTTCATATGCTTTATCATTTTCTGTTGTTTTTGGCCTCGTGGCATTTGCTGAACTTGATAGGGTTCTTTTAGGGTTTGTAGACCTATTGAAGTCCTTATCTCTAATTTATCAGATCTACAGCTTCGTGGAGTACACTTTCTCTAACTAACCAGCAGGTGGCGTCCACGAGCCACCTGTTCTCCACAAGCCAGTTCTCCTCTGCTTAGCCTTTTTTTTTGGTGAGTGGGGGAGTGAGTCTTGTGGGGCCCAATTGGTGTACCAAGCTTGCGTGTGTAGTTGGTGTTGCCTGCCCTGTATGTGGGGCGTGTTTCTGGGCAGTCGGGGAGGGGGGGTGGCCCTAACAATCAAATCTCCCTGATGATCCTAGAGTTTTAAAGCTGCTGCAATAGTCTAATCCTTCAGTTCAGTCCTGCCACAGTTTGTCTCTGCCACTGACCCACAAGTCTTTGGTATTGGCGTATAGCTCCTGAGACTTGCAAGTGGGCCCCTCTTCCAGGCCGTGCACCCCGGGTCCTCTGTTGAGGGATGATTGTGCTATGTCACAGGTAAGTGCCGTCCCCCCCAGGGCAGTTCTGGGCTGCTGGGCTGTGTAGGGAGGCTCCCAGTCTGCTCAAATGATGGCTGAATGGGGCTTTGTTAATTCACACTGCTCCACCTTCCCAGCTCTGGGACAATCAGCTGAGGTTGCAGGGAATGCTAATGTCCACGCCCAGTTTTGTGGTGTGTGCCTGTTATTTGAAGCACTTCCGTCACACTGGGTTGTCTGGGGCAGCTCTGGGCTATGGGGCTGGCGATGGGCAGGAGTGTTTCCTGTCCACCAGGATGGTGGCTGTGAGCGGACACCCCCCTTTTCTTGGGAAGTTGTGGTGTTTAGTGAATTTTCTCAGCCACTGGATTATTACCTTTTGTCTCAGAGCTCTGTTAGTTCTGCTCTTGACTTGACGTGCCCAAATTGCAATTCTTTGAAGCTTTTTGTATTGGGCTTCTTAGAGTAATTGTTTTAGAAAAAGAAAAAAGGATTAAAAAAAAAAAAAAAAAAAAAAAGGGCCCTCCTCAGAGATCTAATGGGTTATTGAAATGCTAATAGACAAAGCAACCAGGGCCATTAAGGAAAGGTCCACAGGGCAGAGAGATCAGCTTTTCTTCGGGATTTGCATATGCGCCTCAAGGCCTGATCTCCGCCCTTCCCCTTTCTGTGTTCACCAGAACTCCAAAAATCCTCTGCTTTTATTTTGGAGTTTTTCGTGTTATTTTTTTTTTTTCTATGCCTGTCTCCTCTCTGCTGGGCTGGCAGCTCTCAGATTCTCTGGTGTCTGGTCTCAGTCTATCTATGGTTGGAGTTTGAATCAGTAGAATGAGTTTCTGAGAAGGGCTACCACTGCAGTTCTCCCTTCTCCTTCCCGGAGCTGGCAGCCCCTCCTCCCACAGGACTGAGCCTGGCAGGGAGGGGCGTGGGTCCCCTGGCCGCAAAAACTTACAGATTTCGCTGATCCCAGCAGTTCGACATTTTCATGAGTGTTGTATGAAGTATGCCCAAAGACAGATTGCTCTGTGGTGTCCAGTCCATGCAGTTCCTGGCTTTTTACCTACTTTCCTGGAGGAGTAACTAAAACTTACAGCTCACCAGTCTGCCATCTTGCCCCGCCTCTCCTTCAGTTTTCTAAGTAAATTTTCTATTTAGCATTTTTTTTTCATTTTTATTGAGATTGTTCAGATACCATACAATTATCCAAAGATCCAAAGTGTACAATCACTTGCCCGTGGGTACCCTCATACAGCTGTGCATCCATCACACTTAATTTTTGTTCAATTTTTAGAAACTTTTCATTACTCCAGAGAAGAAATAAAGTGAAAGATGAAAAAAGAAAAAAAGAAAAGGAAACTCTAATCCTCCACTATCCCTAACCAACCCCCCTCAATTGTTGACTCGTAGTATTGATATATTACATTTGTTACTGTTTATGAAAAAATGTTGAAATACTACTAACTGTAGTATTTAGATTGTAATAGGTATATAGTTCTTCCCTATATGCCCCTCTATTATTAACTTCTAATTGTATTGTCATACATTTGTTCTGGTTCATGGAAGTGATTTCTAGTATTTGTACAGTTGATCATGGACATTGCCCACCATAGGATTCAGTTTTATACATTCCCATCTTTTGACCTCCAACTTTCCTTCTGGTGACATATATGACTCTGAGCTTCCCCTTTCCACCTCATTCACACACCATTCGGCGCTGGTAGTTATTCTCACATCTTGCTACCAACACCCCTGTTCATTTCCAAACATTTGAGTTCATCTTAATTCAACATTCTCCTCATATTAAGCAACCACTCCCCATTCTTAAGCCTCGTCCTATATCTTGGTACCTTATATTTCACGTCTATGAGTTTACATGTTATAATTAGTTCCTGTCAGTGAGACCCTGTAATAATTGTCCTAATGTGTCTGGCTTATTTCACTCAGTATATTGCCCTCGAGGTTTTGTCATCAATCCATTTTTTTTTAATATGGTTTTGTTCACTCACCATATATTCCATCACAAGTAAATAATCGATGGTTTTCTGCATAATCATACATTTATGTGTTCACCACCTTCACCACTATCTATATAAGAGCATCTACATTTCTTCCATAAGGCAGGAGGGAGAGTCAAAGAAGGTAGAGAGGCAAAAGAAAGAGGAAGAATCAGACAATACCACCAATGTCAAGTGTCTAACATGCCTCCCCTATCCCCTCCTCTTATCTGCATTCACCTTGGTATATCACCTTTGTTACATTAAAGGAAGCATAATACAATGATTCTATTAGTTACAGTCTCTAGTTTATGCTGATTGCATCTCTCCCCCAATGCCTCCCCATTTTTAACACCTTGCAAGGTTGACATTTGCTTGTTCTCCCTCGTAAAAGAACATATTTGTACATTTTATCACAATTGTTGAATACTCTAGATTTCACCAAGTTACACAGTCCCAGTCTTTATCTTTCCTCCTTTCTTCTGGTGTCTCACATGCTCCCCACCTTCCTCTCTCAACCGTATTCATAGTTACCTTTGTTCAGTGTGCTTACATTGTTGTGCTACCATCTCCCCAAATTTGTGTTCCAAACCACGCACTCCTGTCTTCTATCACCCTGTAGTGCTCCCTTTAGTATTTCCTGTAGGACATGTGTCTTGTTCACAAAGTCTCTCATTGTCTGTTTGTCAGAAAATATTTTGAGATCTCCCTCATATTTGAAGGACAGCTTTGCTGGATACAGGATTCTTGGTTGGCGGTTTTTCTCTTTCAGTATCTTAAATATATCACACCACTTCCTTCTTGCCTCCATGGTTTCTGCTGAGAGATCTGCACTTAGTCTTATTAAGCTTCCTTTGTAATGGATCGCTTTTCTCTTGCTGCTTTCAGAATTCTCTCTTTGTCTTTGACATTTGATAATCTGATTATTAAGTGTCTTGGCGTAGGCCTATTCATATCTCTTCTGTTTGGAGTACACTGCGCTTCTTGGATCTGTAATTTTATGTCTTTCATAAGAGATGGGAAATTTTCATTAATTATTTCCTCTATTATTGCTTCTGCCCCCTTTCCCTTCTCTTTTCCTTCTGGGTCACCAATGATACGTACATTATTGTACTTTGTTTCATCCTTGAGTTCCCGGAGACGTTGCTCATATTTTTTCATTCTTTTCTCCATCTGCTCCTTTGCGTGTAGGCTTTCAGGTGTTTTGTTCTCCAGTTCCTGGGTGTTTTCTTCTGCCTCTTGAGATCTGCTGCTGTATGTTTCTATTGTGTCTTTCATCTCTTGTGTTGTGCCTTTCATTTCCATAGATTCTTCTAGTTGTTTTTTTTGAACTTTTGATTTCTGCCGTATACATGTCCAGTGCTTCCTTTACAGCCTCTATCTCTTTTGCAATATCTTCTCTAAAATTTTTGAACTGATTTAGCATTAGTTGTTTAAATTCCTGTATCTCAGTTGAAGTGTACGTTTGTTCCTTTGACTGGGCCATAACTTTGTTTTTCTTAGTGTAGGTTGTAATTTTCTGTTGTCTAGGCATGGTTTCCTTGGTTATCCCAATCAGGTTTTCCCAGACCAGAACAGGCTCAGGTCCCAGAGGGAAGAAATATTCAGTATCTGGTTTCCCTGAGGGTGTGTCTTAGAAAATTGCTCCACCCTTTGATGCCTCAGGTCACTGTGCTTTTCTGCCCAGCAGGTGGTGCCTGTTAGCCTATAATTCTTGACTGGTATGAGGAGTTATGGCGGTGTTCCCCCAGGCTCTGGGGTCTGGTTCTGAATGGAAAGGGCCCCACCCCTTTCCTCCTAGAGAAGACCGACCCCCCAGGTGGAGGTCATTAGCATTTCAATGGTCTCTCTCTCTGCTTGTGCTGTCTCCACCCTTCCCCGAGTCACAGCCCTGGAAACTAAAAATGACTGGGGCTTTCTCCACTGAGCCAAAAAAGAAACAGTCCCCTTCAGACCCAGTCCAAGGCTACCCTCTGGCTCTCCCAGGTCAGTCGTCACCCAAAGCCTCTGTCTGTTTTTGGGGATGCGTACCTGTAGTGAGCAGTTCACACTCGCTACTTAAAACCCCAGTTGGAGCTCAGCTGAGCTATATTCGCTTGCTGGGAGAGAGCGTCTCTCTGGCACCACGAGGCTTTGCAGTTCCGGCTATGGGGGAGGGGGTCTCGCGACTTGGATCCGCAGGTTTTACTTACAGATTTTATGCTGTGTTCTCGGGCATTCCTCCCAATTCAGGTTGGTGTATGATGAGTGGATGGTCTCATTTGTCCCCCCGCAGTTATTCTGGATTATTTACTAGTTGTTTCTGGTTCTTTGTAGTTGTTCCAGGGGGACTACTTAGCTTCCACTCCTCTCTATGCTGCCATCTTGCCCGAGTCCCTAGTTTTGTTTTTAAGAAGGCTGATAGGGAAAAGGATAAAGTTAGAATCTGTCTGTAAAATATAGTTTCATTTGCATGAAAATAATGGAAAGAATAGAAAATCAAAAGAGTATTAACTGAATAAGTAATTTATCCTATGTTTCAGCCTCTTCATCTGTAAAATGAAGATAATAGAAGTTCCTAACTCATAGTATTAATGTGACAGTTCAATGAATGTATACATCTAAAGTGCTTAGAATAGTGAGAGGTACATTGTAAAGACTTAATATACATTAGCTGTCCACTAGCATGAAGACTTCATGGTTCTGTTCCCTTCTTGATTTGTGCCCTATTGCATCCTCAGAATTCAGAACCATGCCTAGCACAGAGGAGACACTGAGGATATATGTGTGAATGAATACTTGATTCTAGACACTTGATAAGATGACTCATGAAGCTGCTTTTGCCCAAGTTGTGCATGTCCTTGAGAGACTTGGTATCAATTTTTTACCTCCAGGCCCACTTCATTTAAAAAGTAAAAGTCCCCCAAGCCATCTCATAAAAACATTCAAGGCTTTGTGTTCTGGTTTGCTAAAGCTGCTGAAATGCAATATACCAGAAATGGATTGGCTTTTACAATGAGAGTATATTAGTTCACAAATTTACAGTTCTAAGGCCATGAAAATGTCCCAGTTAAGGCATCAACAGGACTATGCCATCTCTGAATAAAGGCCAATGCCATGTGGGGTTCCTGTTTCACATGGGAAAGCACATGTCCAGAGTTTGCTGGGCCTCTCCTGGGTTTAGCTTCTGGTTTCTGTGGCTTTCTCCAAAATATCTCTGGGCTTCTGTCTTAGCTTCTCTTTCTTAGCTCCTGTACATCCCTGCTTGTTTCTTCCAGGATGTTTCTCTCTGAGCATCTGGGGGTCCTCTCTTAACTCCTCCAGGGCAAACCGTGAATTTCATCTCTTAACTTGTCTCCATACTTCTTTCTGTCTGCAACTCCAAGCGTCTAGATTTGTGTCGGCTCTGAATACTGTCTCTCCCTGAACTCTTTTAAGGACTGCAGTAAACTAATTAAGACCCACTTTGAATGGGCAGGGTCACATCTCCATGGAAGTAATGTAATCAAAAGGTCCCACCCACAATTGGATGGGTCACATCTTCATGGAAAAAAACTAATTAAAAGATCCCACCCACAATAGCTCTGCCCCCACGAGAGTGGATTAAAAGAACATAGTCTTTTATGGGGTACCTAGCAGATTCAAACCAGCACTTAATGACTAATAATCATACCTCTGGAAATGTAGCATATTTTGTAAATATATGTTTATAAATACTTAAAGAGGCTTCATTATGAAATTATTTACAAACATTTTAAATAACAGAACCTTCACCATAAATACAGTAATCCTTTGATCATCTGGAATCCACCATGTCATTACATAGTCCTCACTTGGTATGACTTTTAGTTATGTGTTATATATATTACTTTGGGGATATCATGTTTGTTACATTTATGTTTATTTTCCAGGCATTGAAATTTCTTTTAGCTCTTTTGCTGTATTTATATGGTTGAATCATAAAGAGCATCTTGAAGGGAATTTTGTTATTATTACTTTTTTATGTATAGAATTATGAAATAAATTGTTTCTGTACCTAAACTTTCAGGGAATAAAGATATCATGAATCACTACTGGTAATTTTTAAAACGTGTTCTCTGTTACATTACTTGATGCAGCAGTCTTCTAATTGCTCTATCAGAAATTTTTACATATTTGTCATGTTTGGAAATTAAAGACAGGTTGGAAAAGGTAATTTTACTTGAACATTTATACCACCTAGATTTTTTTCTTCATGCTATCCAGCTGACAGAAGTGAATTTTCAGAGACTTTAAACATGAAAGTTAACCATTTTGAATGGAAATTGTGCTAAGTATGTCAAACACTTTTTTTACAAAGAGAGTATAATACACCTAACTAAACATTTTTGTTATTCTGGTTCATTATTATAAATATAAATTATAATATTATAACAACAGAATAATAGAATAGTAATACTCAGGTATTTGTAAACAATACAAGTTAAAAATTTTTCTAACATTAAAAATTAGCTTTTTGAAAAATTATGAAAGTTGTACATGATCATGCCAATAAAAATCAGACACTAAATACAGAGGAAAATGAAGATCATTTGTAATTCTACTGTCCAGAGACAGCCAATGTTAACATTTTGGTGTATATTGTTCTAGTTATTTTTTAGTCATAAATACAGACACATGTACATATAATTTTTATATATAATATATATTTAAAAAATTGGGCTATACTGTTTTGTAAGCATTTTTCACCTAATAGCAAATCATAGATGTCTTTTGTCAGTAAATACAGATTTACTTCATTTTTTCAAGAAGTTTTATTAAGATATATTCACATACCAAACAATGCATCCGAAGAGTACAATCATAGAGTTGTGCAGTCATCACCACAATCAATTTTAGAACATCTTCATTACTCCAAAAAGAAAAATCCCATACCCCTTAGCATTCACCTCTCAATCCCTCTATCCTTCCCAAGCCTTACATGGCCACTGATCTAATTCTGTCGCTATGGATTTATTTATATTTACATTTTATATAAATGGAATCATACCATATGTATTACTTTGTGTTTGATTTCTTTCATTTACCATAATGTTTTTAAAAAATTATTATTTTTTTAATTAGAGAAATTGTAGGTTTACAGAAAAGTCATATGGAAATACAGCGTTCACGTATACCCCACTATTGTTGACACTTTGAATTAATATGGTACCTTTATTACAATTGATGAAAGAATATTAAAATATTACTATTAACTATAGTGAATAGTTTACATTAGGTATACTTTTCCCATATACCACCCTATTATGAATACCTTGTAATAGTGGTGTACATTTGTTATAATTCATGAAAGAACATTCTTATACTTGTACCATTCCCACAGACCATCGTCCACAACAGGGCTCGCAGTCACGTTTCATCTTCTACTTTCATCCTACTTTGAAAACATCCCCTTTCAGCCTACTTTCACAAACATAATTCAGCACTGTTAATTACACTTAGAATAATGTGCTACTATCACCACCATCATCCATTTCTAAACCTTTACAACCAAGCAAAATAGAAATTCTGTACACATGAAGATCAGCTCCCCATTCTCTACCTCAATTTATCCCTTGGTAACCTATATTCTAGTTTCTAATGCTGTTTGCTTAATATGATAAGTTCGTATCAGTGAGATCGTACAATATTTGTCCTTTTGTGCCTGCTTATTTCACTCAGCATGATGTCCTCAAGAGTTCATCCATGTTGTTGCATGCTTCAGGACTTCATTCCTTTTTACAGCTGAATAATATTCCATAATATGTATATATCACATTTTGTTTATCCATTCATCGGTTGATGGACACTTGGGTTGCTTCCATCTTTTGGCAGTTGTGAATAATGCCACTGTGAACATCAGTGTGCAAATGCCTGTTCACATCCCTGCTTTCAGTTCTTCTGGGATACACCTAGAAGCAGGATTGCTGGATCATATGGCAATTCTATCCTTAGCTTCCAGAGGAACTATCAAACTATTTTCTGCAGCAGCTGCACCATTTTATATTCCTAGCAGAAGGAGTGTTCCTATTTCTCAACATCCTCTCCAACACTTGTAGTTTTCTGTGTATTTTTTTTTTTTTTCTTTTTAACTGGCCATTCTAAAAGGTGTGAAATGATATCTCATTGTGGTTTTGATTTGCATTTCTCTAATAGCTAGTGAAGATGGGCATCTTTGCATGTACTTTTTAGTCATTTGTGTTACTTCTTTGGAAAAATATCTATTCATGTCTTTGCCCATTTTTTAATTGAGGTGTTTGTGTTTTTATGTTGAGTTGTAGGATTTCTTAATATATTCTGGACATTAAACCCTTATTGGGTATGTGTTTTCCAAATATTTTCTTCCATTGAGTAGGCTGCCTTTTCACTTTCATGACAAAGCCTTTTGAAGCATAAAATATTTAATTTTGAGGGGATCTCATTTATCTATTTCTTCTTTTGTTGCTTGTGCTTTGAGTGTAAAGTCTAAGAAACCATTGAATACCACATGATCTTGAAGATTCTTCCATACATTTTCTCCCAGGAATTTTATGGTCCTGGCTCTTATATTTATGTCTTTGATCCATTTTGAGTTAATTTTTGTATAAGGTGTGAGATAGGGGTCCTCTTTTTTTTTTTTTTTTTTTTTTGTATATGGATGTCCAGTTCTTCCAGCACCATTTATTGAAGAGACTATTCTGTCTCAGTTGAAAACTCAATTGACCATAGATGTGAGTCTCTATTTCTGAATCCTAATTCAATTCCATTGGTCAGTGTATCTAATTTATGACAGTACTGTGCTGTTTTGATCACTGTAGCTTTGTTATATGCTTTAAAGTCAGAAAATGTGAGCCCTCCAAATACGTTGTTCATTTTAAAGATGCTTTTGGCTGTTAGGGCCCCATACACTTCCAAATAAATTTGATAATTATCTTTTCCATTTCTGGAAAGTAGGCTGTTGGGATTTTGATTGTGATTGCATTGAATCTATATATCAATTTGGGTAGACTTGACATCTTAATGACATTTACTCTACCAACCCACAAACTCAAATGTTCTTCCATTTACTTAGGTCTTCTTAGATTTCTTTTAGCAATGTTTTGCAGTTTTCTGTCTACAAGTCCTTTACATCCTTGGTTAAATTTATTCCTAGATATTTGCTGCTTTATGTTGCTATTGTAAATGGATTTTTTCTTGATTTCCTTTTCAGATTGTTCTTTACTAGTGTACAGAAACGCTACTGATTTTTACATGTTGATCTTGTTTCCTGCCACTTTGCTGAACTCATTTATTATCTGTAGAAACTTTGTTGTAGATTTTTCAGGATTTTCTATGTATAAGATCATGTCGTCTGCAAATAGTGAAAGTTCTACTTCTTTCTTTCCAATCTGGATGCCTTTAATTCTTTTTCTTATCTAACTTCTCTTGCTAGAACTTCTAGCACAATGTTGAATGACAGTGCTGTCAGTGGGCATCCTAATCTTGTTCCAGATTTTAGAAGGAAAAGTTTCAGTCTTTCACCACTGAGTGTGATGTTAGATGTGAATTTTTCATATATGCCCTTTATCATGTTGAGGAAGTTTCCTTTTGTCCCTATCTGTCAAAGTGTTTTTGTCAAGAAAAGATGCTGAATTTTGTCAGATGCCTTTTCCACATCAATTAAGATGATCATTTGGTTTTCCCCTTCAATTTGTAACATGATATATTACATTAGCTAATTTTCTTCAACCTGGGATAAAACACACTTGATGATGGTGTGCAGTTCTTTTAATGTGCAGTTGGATTTGATTTGCAAGTATTTTGTTGAGGATTTTTCCATCTATATTCGTTAGAGAAATTGGTCTGTAATTTTCTTTTCTAGTAGTAACTTTGTCTTTGGTATTAGTATGATGTTGGCTTCATTGAATAAGTTAGAGAGTGTTCCCTTCTTTTGATTTTTTTGGGAGAATTTTAGCATCTTGATATAAATTCTTCTTGGAATGATTGGTAGAATTTAACTGTGCAGCCATCTCATTCAGGCTTTTCTTTGTTGGGAGGTTTTTAATGACTGATTCAATCTCTACCTATTATTGGTCTGTTGAGGTCTTCTGTTTCTTCTAGAATCAGTGTTGGTTCCTGTGTTTCTAGGAATTTGTACATTTCATCTAAGTTTAATTTGTTGGCATACAGTTGTTCATAGTATCTTTTATGATCCTTTTTATTTCTTTGGGATCAGTAGTAAAGTCCCCCCTCTCCCTTTTCCTTCTGATTTTACTTATTTGCATATTCTGTCTTTTTTTCTTTGTCAAACTAGCTAAGGGTTTTTCAATTTTATTTATCTTCTCCATTTTTAATCTCAATTTCTTTCTTTCTTTTTTCCTCTAATCTTTGTTATTTCATTCCTTCTGCTTGCTTTGGGATTAGTGTTTACTTTTCTCTTTTAGTTCCTCCATGTTTGCATTTAGGTCTTTGATTTAGTTCTTCTTTTTTAATGTTGCCATTTAGGGCTGTAAATTTCCCTCTCAGCACTGCCTTCACTACTACCGTAAGTATTGATATGTTTTGTTCTCATTTTCATTTGTCTTGTGATATTTACTGATTTAACTTGCAATTTCTTCTTTGACCCACTGAATGTTTAAGAGTGTGTGATTAACCTCCATACATTTCTGAATTGTCCAGTTCTATGTCTGTTTTTCATTATAATCTTCATTCCATTATGGTCAGACAATGTGATTTGTTTAATTTCAGTCTTTTTAAATTCATTGAGACTTGTTTTGTGGCCCATAATGTGGTCTATCCTGGAATATGATCCATGAGGCCCTGATAAGAATGTATATTCTGCTGTTTTGGGGAACAATGTTCTGTATATGTGTGCTAGATCTAGCTCATTTATATTATGCAAGTTCTCTCTTTCTTTATTGATCCTCTGTCTAGATGGTCTATCTATTGATGAGAGTGGTGTTTTGAAGTCTCTGTTATTGCAGAGTCTGTTTCTCCCTTCAGTTATGCCAGTGTTTGCCTTATGTTTTTTGCATCATCCTGGTGGTGTTCATAGGTGTTTGTAGTTGTTATTTCTTCTTGGTGCGTTGCTTCTTTTAGTAATACATACTGTCCTTCTTTGTCTCTTATAACAGTTTTTCATTTAAAGTCTATTTTGTCTGATATTAGTATACCTACCACAGCTCTTTTTTGGTTACTGTTTGTGTGGAATATGTTTTTCTGTCCTTTTACTTTCATCCTATTTTTGTCCTTGGGTCTAATATGAGTCTCTTATAGACAACAAATGATGGATCATACTTCTCTATCCATTCTGCTATTCTGATTGGGGACTTGAATCCATTAAAATTCAATGTTATTGCTGTAAAGGCAGTACTTACTTCAGTCATTTTATCTTTTGGTTTTTATAGGTCATATCTTATTTTTATCTCTTCTTTTTTTACCCTTTTAGTTACTCTTACGGATAATCTACATTTCTGCATTCTCTCTCCTGTCTTCCCTTTAGTATTTCTTGTAGGGAAGTCTCTTATTGATGAACGCTCTCAGTTTCCATTTATCTCTATATATTTTACTCTCCCTCATTTTTGAAGGACGGTTTTGCTGGATAAAGAACTCTTTGCTGGCAGTTTTTCTATTTTAGTACCTTAAATATTTCAAACCATTGCCTTCTTGCCTCCACAGTTTCTGATCAGAAATCAGCTTTTAGTCTTATTGTGATTCTTTTGTATGTGGTGAATCACTTTTCTCTTGCTGCTTTCAGGATTCTCTCTTTATCTTTAGTATTTGGCATTCTGATTAGAATGTGTCTCAAAGTAGGTCCATTAGAATTTATTCTGTTTGCAGTGTGTTCTGCTTCTTGGACATGTATATTTATGCCTTTCATAAAAGTTGGGAAATTTTCAGCTATTATTTCCTCACATTTTTTTCTATCCCTTTTCCCCCTCTTCTCCTTCTTGGATACATTTGACGTGTATGTTCATGTTCTTCATGCTGTCGTTCAAATTCGTGAGACCCTGTTCAATTTTTTTTCTATTCTGTTCTCTCTCTTTTCTTCTGTAAGTAAATATTTTGATTGTCCTGTCTTCTAGTCTGTTTCAGACAGTTCCTGCCTGTTTACTAGCTCTTTTGGAGGAGGAAGTCCTGGAGCTCCCTACTTGGCCTCTTCTTTGGAATTTCCTCTGCACATCATCATTTATGATGCCCAAGGCACTACATTCATCTATCCCAATATTTTAAATCAGTTTCCTCTTAATGGATATTTTGCATAAACATTTGCCTACTTCCCTTATTTTTTCTCTGTAATAAATTAGTGTGATTGATGAGTCAAATGTTATGCACATTCTAAACCTGCTCCTGAAAAAAACTGTTCCAGTTTACCGTAAGTACTTTATATTTCCTTTAAAAATTATGCTCTTTATCTTCTTATTAAAAAAAGAACGTTTTCACCTCTTTTTATAATATCAGTCTTCCCTGGATTTTCTGATGTCCTTTCTTTCTGTGTCCTTACATTACACAGAGGTGCCAGGGTTCAGTCTAAGAGATTCTCTGTGATGAAGTAAACAGCAAATTTTTTTTGACAACTTTTTTTCTCGTAGACTTTCTTTTTCATTTATTTCTGGGATCGTGACTGTGTTTTTAAGGTTTGCAAATGTTGGAAGTTGAATGGGATAATCTCGATAAAGCATCTAAAGATTTTGGGTTAATTTGAAGTTTATGAGAGTTTGTGAAATTCTTTTTAAATTCAAAAATAAAAATATCTTATAAATTGAACAATATAGAACATTTTTAGAATTAGGTTGTGAAGTCAAATAGAATGTTGAAATATTACCTTCTTCAAAGGTTAGAAAGTAGTATTTAGAGAAGAGTTATTTATTTTACTCAATGCAGGGGAAACAATTAGCTAGTGAGTGTTATATAGTTCATCTAGAGTATAAGTGAATTTTGATGGAAATATTGCCATCTTTTGTCTCATCGGCTGCTTGACAGCTGTAACCTATAGTTCTACAGATATAAGGATTTTTACATCCCTTTCTGTCTGCAGCAGCTAGCCATAGACCAGATCCCAAAGTGGCCTGCCTCAAGAGTAGGGGATGGGCATCGGCAGCCACCATGCCACAGTTCTTTACTGTAGTTTCTCAGCCTCTTCCTCCCATTTTTCTCTGGATCCTGCACAGTGTTTTTCTAGCTTCCAGAACCCCAGAACACTTGTTTCAGATAGTTCCTGCCTGTTTACTAGTTCTTTTGGAGGAGGAGTGAGTCCCAGAGTTCCCTACTTGGCCATCTTCTTTGGAAGTTCCTCTCCACATCATCGTTTATGATGCCTACGGATATAAACTGTGCCAATGAGAATTCTAAAGGTTCTAGGTTTGAGGCCTACTAAAGGGTGAAATAAGAATTAGTGAGATTTTTTTTTTTTCTCTTAATGCCAGGAAGAGTAAATGGTATTTCCTGACATAATATTGACAGAGAAAATATTTTTGCTATATGCTAGTTAAAAGTTTTGGATTCTACTCTGAAGCAGAAGTTAAGTTTCTTCAAAATTTCCTTATAATGAGGTTTCAATTTACAATGCTAAATGAAGCAAAATATTCCAAGAAATTAAGACATTAATGTGTACAGAAGAACTAATTTGAAGGCATATGGAAAATTGGGATAATAATGAATACCTTAGATTTAATTCAGTATCAATGTAAACATCATTTAAATATTGGGTACAGTCATTGTGAATTATGCCTTTTCATCCTTAATCTGTATCTTCTCATAAGATTTTAGTTTTTGATGATCAGGAAGTTTGTTGGAGAATTCTCATAGTTGTCAAGTTCAGCCAATGATTAGTCATGATTAGAGTCATGATTAGAGCAATTTTGGTATAATCATATAAATCCTCCCACCCTCTGTCCCTTCCTCCCTTCTTCTCTTCCTGTGCCTGTTGTTTGTCTTGGTGGTGGTGGAGGGGGGAGATGTATCAACCAAATTTTTAGAGCAAAATATTGAGAGTAAAAATTTACAATTATGCTTTTTTGGCCCATATATTTTACCAGGTGGCAGGTACGTGCTAGCATTCTTTTCTTAGTCTCGTATTTTATTTTAAAAAGTTCATTCTTAAAAAGTACTTTTCTTCATATCTATTGTCAAAACATAGTTTTGGGCTAGCTGATAGGTAAGATTAAAAAATAATCTGTTAAAGCTTGGCATTCTAAGAAGTTTCTGTAATATTCAGCATATGAAAACATTTTACATCTTGTATCGTGGATTTTATTTGAGACCAGTAATGAGTGGTTTTTATTTTTTATTTTATTTTTTTTTACTTTTTGGGATTTTTATCTTTCTTTGTTTCTTGAAAAGGACAGGGTGAGGGAAAGGAAATGCATCTCTGTAAACTTCTGTGAGTATTAGGGAATCTCCTAATTCCCTACTCCTTACTCAGCTGAAATATTCATTTCCTGTGGAAATGATCTGATAATCAGTGATCTGAACCAACACTAATAAAATCTGATCTAATTATTTAAAAACTAGTCATGATTCATAAAGTCTTTTTTCCAATTTTGTCTTTGTTATTTCTTCCTTTGTGCATTAAAAGGACGAACAATTAGGAAGATAACATCATAGGAGTCAGTATCACAGAAGGGTGAAGAAGTTATGCAACTTTACCAAAAGTAAATAGAGCTGGCATAGAATAGATGAAACCTTTCATCCTGTAGACACAATTACACAGGTAGCAGGACTTTGTATTTTATCCAGTTATTGTCTTTTTCTCATGGAACATGAAATTTTCCTTTCTTGTGAAGGATAAATACAGATTATCATCCTTGAGGTGTTGAAAAAGCCACTGGAGTTCTATCCAGAATTGCCATTTTCTGTGGACTATTGGGCCTTAACCCTTCTGGCATCTCCATTTCCTTATCTGTGAAATGGAGATGATAATACCTGCCCTACTGTATTTTGGGGTGATTGTTAGGATTATATGACTTTGTAAGTTAAAAAGCACTAATGGGTATTTCCAAAATTATTTTCCTTTAAATATTTGGCATATAAATATGCCTTGGTCTGTTACCACATTGCTTAGTTTTCAATTTCAGCTTGAGAATTTTGCCCTGCTTCAAGACTAGCAAGTAAATCAGATTATAGGGAATTAAGCAACCATGAATCTGCAATTTTCTGTATGTCATTGAGTTTGCTAGAAACATCATGTTGATCAGAATGGGAATTACTTTCTTAACAGCATCCTATTTGGAAGAGGGAAAATAATTCTGTTTCCTGGGGAAAGAAGCAAGCAACATAATTTTGAAAAGCCTATGTGGAGAATCAGAATGCCTGGATTGAGTCCTGGTTCTCTGATTTAACCACCTTGGCAAGTATCTCAACAGCACTGAGTCTCCATTTCCTCATCTTAAAAAAATGGTGACACTGAAGTCTGTCTTGCTTTCACTCTTAGGATTGAGAGGAGATCAGATGAGATAATGCGTACATGAGAGTGTTTTTACATTATAAAATGCTGTGTTAATATAAGCTATGTTGGGCTGAACTGCAAACAGACCTGGGGGCAGTTACCAAAGTACACTGAGGAATGTTTTGGTGTTTCAACTCTTGATATTTTTGACAGATGATCTGTTCGATACAAATTTCTCTTTACTAGCAACACACATTCAAAAGAATAAACTGCCACCCATATACTTCTTTTTGAATAATTGTTATACAAAGTAATTCACCATTCTTACTGTTTTCATTTTTTCTTTTAACTCATTTTGTTACCTTTATTTACACCATTTATTTTGGACGTCAAATTCCAAGTCTATGAAATGGTGACAATATTTGCCTGTGTGTGAAATGTTTGAGATATACATAGTAAAGCAAACAAACTAACTAAAACCAAAACCCCACAAGACTTAGGAAGGTACAGTGCATTTTTTGTTGTTATTAAACTTTGTATTTGTCACTAGCTGTAGATAGAAAAGCTGCTGAATGATACGAACAATTTCTTTGTCGTTAATGTTAACAGACAAAAACTAAATCTCAAACTTGACCCTTTGTCACTTTTTCTCATTTTGAAGCCTATTTTAAAGTATAAGTATAACCTCACTAAATAATACTTTTTAATGGTTATTATTGAGAGACTGAATCATGAGCACTTGAACTCTAAAGTACTACAACTAGAATTGCTATTCATTTTAGCTACTTGGACAAAAAAAGGGACAAAAAAAGGTTTGATGGACTGTCTAGGTGAAGACCTGGAAAAGGAAGGGTTATCTACAAATTGAGTGAGTTTATTATGGCTTAGTGATTTGCTGATTGATTTCATTTGCTGTCAGTTAAGGCTCTCTTAATGTCAGTTTTCTTTGCATAATGCCTTGAAATAAAGACTGATGAAGTTGTTCTGATTGATGCCGCTTATATAAACTGACCCTGATTTGCCCTATTCTGCATGACAATTTAAGTGACAGCAGTTAGGGGAAAATACAGCAATGAATATGCAACTTAAGGATTAAGGGAAATGCAATAAATCATTCAGTCTAAAACTAGGTATAAAAATACTTTCTTGTAATAATTCTACAATGCCTTAAGTTTTATTAAACAGACTATTACTACTCTCAAGTATGTATGTATTTATATATTTGAATTAAGAGAAGTAAAAATGATCCTAAATCTTTTCAAATTATACTAAATCTTCCTCTTCCCACTTATTTAAACTTAGAGTTGTCAGAATCACAGTTTAAAAATAGTTTATTTGAGGTTGTATAAGTGCTTTATGTTAAATAACCATTGAAATGTATGCTGAGTAATTTTGAAGCTTTTAGAAAATGCTTTTCAGTTTCAGAGCCTTCTAGGAACAGTAGTGGCAGCTTTTTTTTTTTTTCCTGTCAATGGCCAAAATTCTCCTAGTACTGACTAAAAACAGGTGTAATTTTTTTTGAAAGATTAACTTAAGTAACTCATTGAAGGAAACATGAAATATTAATATCTTAATTTTTACAAGTTAGGGCTTTTTAACTCAGATCCAGCAAGTAGCTTTTTCTCTGTGGCATACATTATATTATTTTTACTATTATAGGGCAGTATTTTCTCCGAAGTATATTTTATATTCATATTGATCAAAGTGAACCTGACCTGGTATAATTCCACTAAGATTAAAAGGAGGGCATAAACAACAAACAACAGAGCACAAAAGTGAAGAAAGCACTTGGGTTCTATTTATATGGAGGATAGTTTGGCAAATCCATGTGGAAAAAGCTTATGTTGATAACATATTTAAAAGAAGCATGAGCTCTGATGGGACTTGCCCTTATGAAGCTCATTACCACAAAGGAGAGTCTAAAGTTGTATGTAATGGTGCCTAAGAGTCTCCCCCTGAGTACCTCTTTGTTGCTCAGATGTGGCCCTCTCTCTCTCTAATTGAGCCATCTCGACAGGTGAACTCGCTGCCTTCCCCACTACGTGGGACCCAACTCCCGGGGGTGTAAATCTCCCTGGCAACGCAGAGTATGACTCCCGGGGATGAATGTGGACCCGGCATCGTGGGACTGAGAGTATCTTCTTGACCAAAAGGGGGATGCAAAATGAGACGAAATAGTTTCAATGTCTGAGAGATTCCAAATGGAGTCGAGAGGTCACTCTGGTGGACATTCTTATGCACTATATAGATAACACCTCTTAGGCTTTAATGTATTGGAATAGCTAGAAGTAAATACCTGAAACTACCAAACTCCAACCCAGCAGTCTGGACTCCTGAAGACAATTATATAATAATGTAGATTACAAGGGGTGACAGTGTGATTGTGAAGACCTTGTGGATCACATCCCCTTTATCTAGTGTATGGATGAGTGGAGTAATGGGGATAAAAACTAAAGGACAAATGGGGTGGGATGGGGGGATGATTTGGGTGTTTTTTTTTCACTTTTATTTTTTATTCTTGTTCTGGTTCTTTCTGATGTAAGGAAAATGTTCAGAGAGAGATTGTGGTGATGAACGCATAACTATGTTATCATACTGTGGACAGTGGATTGAATATCATGGATGATTGTATGGTGTGTGAATGTATTTCAATAAAACTGAATTTAATAATTAAAAAAATGGGAATGTACAAAACAGTGAACATGTGTCAGCAATGTCTGTGATTACTTATATGTATATAACAAATCTCTTTCATGAACTAGAAAAAATGTATGAAATTATAACCAGAAGTCAATAATACAGGGGTAAATAAAGAAAATACACCTATTGAACCAAAAAAAAAAAAAAAAAAAAAAAAAAAAAAAAAAAAAAAAAAAGAAGCATGAGCTCTGTATTTGTAAAGAAGACTTAGAAAAATCCTCACACCTTAGATCTTTGGTTCAATGTTGATCTAGTAGAATGATTTCTCCACAAAATGTAAAATCTAAAAGAAAACATGCTCCATGTTTTTAATCTTTCTAAAATTGAGAAGGAAATTGTGCTTTAATGAAGGCATACAGTTAAACCTTCTACATTTAGTAAATTATGTCAAGGACACAATGGAAAAATTAATCTTTTTGAAACAGCCCAGAATTTTTCCCAAAGCAAAATAGGTAGCTATGATCATTATTATTGAGATAAATGTATTAATAGGGGTTAAGGCATGTTATGATTCTTCATTAAGTAAAAAGGGCTTCTCTAAAAGTTTCGGGTGTGCCATTTTATTATTAAGTTTTTAATTATGGGGTATTAAGACGTTAAATTATTTCTTGTTAGTACTGAGTGGTATGTACAACTGTGACTGATAAAGGTACCCAGTGGTAGCCATGAAATCTCTTTTTCTTATGTCTTGTTGCAGTGTTCTATATTCAGTGGATCCTGCAAGTCAAAACCCATTACTAAGAGACAAATAGAGGTATAGCCTTATCGAAGGAATTTGTCAATGCAGAAGTTACCAGTTTATCAGTGCCAGCATTAATGTTTAGTCAGATTATATTCAGAACACTTAAAACAGAAGAAGGTTGTGTCTATCATATTTCTCTGATCATACATTCATACTAATCTGAGTAATCACCTAAATATAAAATCTAATTCTTCAGGCTTGCTAAATGAGGGTTTAAAAAATATAATACTTTATATAAAACTAACAATACAAGCTATAAAACTTCACAAAAATCAGTCTCTGACACATTAAATTATACACACACACATATATAAATATATCAATATTATTACCAAAAGTATAGTGGATACTCTAACATCCATTATACTCAATATTTGCGTTTCTTTACTTTTTTAGGTACTAAGCCAAACCTAAGCCAACTCAAGATCTGAAAATACAGGGTTCTTGATTGATTCATACATTTATTTTCAACGGGAAAGTGAAAATATAAAAATCTTATTTTAATAAGTTGTTTCTTAAATAATTCCCTTTAGAAACAATATTCTTATTTTTCTTGACAATGCACCAGTTTATTTATTTATTTTTTTTAAATCTTCATTTTATTGAGATATATTCACATACCACGCAGTCATACAAAACAAATCGTACTTTCGATTGTTTACAGTACCATTACATAGTGGTACATTCATCACCCAAATCAATCCCTGACACCTTCATTAGCACACACACAAAAATAACAAGAATAATAATTAGAGTGAAAAAGAGCAATTGAAGTAAAAAAGAAACTGGGTACCTTTGTCTGTTTGTTTCCTTCCCCTATTTTTCTACTCATCCATCCATAAACTAGACAAAGTGGAGTGTGGTCCTTACGGCTTTCCCAATCCCATTGTCACCCCTCATAAGCTACATTTTTATACAACTGTCTTCGAGATTCATGGGTTCTGGGTTGTAGTTTGATAGTTTCAGGTATCCACCACCAGCTACCCCAATTCTTTAGAACCTAAAAAGGGTTGTCTAAAGTGTGCATAAGAGTGCCCACCAGAGTGACCTCTCGGCTCCTTTTGGAATCTCTCTGCCACTGAAGCTTATTTCATTTCTTTTCACATCCCCCTTTTGGTCAAGAAGATGTTCTCCGTCCCACGATGCCGGGTCTACATTCCTCCCCGGGAGTCATATTCCACATTGTCAGGGAGATTCACTCCCCTGGGTGTCTGATCCCACGTAGAGGGGAGGGCAGTGATTTCACCTTTCAAGTTGGCTTAGCTAGAGAGACAGGGCCACATCTGAGCAACAAAGAGGCATTCGGGAGGAGGCTCTAAGGCACAACCATAGGGAGGCCTAGCCTCTCCTTTGCAGCAACCGTCTTCCCAAGGGTAAAACCTGTGGTAGAGGGCTCAACCCATCAAACCACCAGTCCCCTATGTCTGTGGTCATGTTAGCAACCATGGAGGTGGGGTAGGCCAATACCCCTGCATTCTCCACAGGCTCCTCAAGGGGGCACTACATCTTTTTTTTTTCCTTATTTTTCTTTTTTTTTTTTTTTAACTTTCCCTTCTTTTTTAAATCAACTGTATGAAAAAAAAGTTAAAAAGAAAACAAACATACAATAAAAGAACATTTCAAAGAGACCATAACAAGGGAGTAAGAAAAAGACAAGTAACCTAAGATAACTGCTTAACTTCCAACATGTTCCTACTTTACCCCAAGAAAGTTACCTAATATAGCAACATTTCTGTGAACTTGCTCCTACTATATCCATCAGAAATTAACAGACCATAGTCATTCCTGGGCATCCCCAGAACGTTAAATAGCTTCTCTGTTCTTCTTGGATTATTGTTCCCCCTTCCTTAATTGCTCTCTACTGCTAGTTCCCCTACATTCTACATTATAAACCATTTGTTTTACATTTTTCAAAGTTCACATTAGTGGTAGCATATAATATTTCTCTTTTTGTGCCTGGCTTATTTCGCTCAGCATTATGTCTTCAAGGTTCATCCATGTTGTCATATGTTTCACGAGATCGTTCCTTCTTACTGCCGCGTAGTATTCCATCGTGTGTATATACCACATTTTATTTATCCCCTCATCTGTTGAAGGACATTTGGGTTGTTTCCATCTCTTGGCAATTGTGAATAATGCTGCTATGAACATTGGCGTGCAGATATCTGTTCGTGTCACTGCTTTCCGATCTTCCGGGTATATGCCGAGAAGTGCAATCGCTGGATCGAATGGTAACTCTATATCTAGTTTTCTAAGGAACTGCCAGACTGACTTCCAGAGTGGCTGAACCAATATACAGTCCCACCAACAGTGAATAAGAGTTCCAATTTCTCCACATCCCCTCCAGCATTTGTAGTTTCCTGTTTGTTTAATGGCAGCCATTCTAACCGGTGTTAGATGGTATCTCATTGTGGTCTTAATTTGCATCTCTCTAATAGCTAGTGAAGCTGAACATTTTTTCATGTGTTTCTTGGCCATTTGTATTTCCTCTTCAGAGAATTGTCTTTTCATATGTTTTGCTCATTTTATAATTGGGCCGACTGTACTATTGTCATTGAGTTGTAGGATTTCTTTATATATGCAAGATATCAGTCTTTTGTCAGATACATGGTTTCCAAAAATTTTTTCCCATTGAGTTGGCTGCCTCTTTACCTTTTTGAGAAATTCCTTTGAGGTGCAGAAACTTCTAAGCTTGAGGAGTTCCCATTTATCTATTTTCTCTTTTGTTGCTTGTGCTTTGGGTGTAAAGTCTAGGAAGTGGCTGCCTAATACAAGGTCTTGAAGATGTTTTCCTACATTATCTTCTAGGAGTTTTGTGGTACTTTCTTTTATATTGAGATCTTTGGTCCATTTTGAGTTAATTTTTGTGTAGGGGGTGAGGTAGGGGTCCTCTTTCATTCTTTTGGATATGGATATCCAACTCTCCCAGCCCCATTTGTTGAAAAGACCATTATGACTCAGTTCAGTGACTTTGGGGGCCTTATCAAAGATCAGTCGGCCATAGATCTGAGGGTCTATCTCCGAATTCTCAATTCGATTCCATTGATCTATATGTCTATCTTTGTGCCAGTACCATGCTGTTTTGGCAACTGTGGCTTTATAATAAGCTTCAAAGTCAGGGAGTGTAAGTCCTCCCACTTCATTTTTCTTTTTTAGAGTGTCTTTAGCAATTCGAGGCGTCTTCCCTTTCCAAATAAATTTGATAACTAGCTTTTCCAAGTCTGCAAAGTAGGTTGTTGGAATTTTGATTGGGATTGCATTGAATCTGTAGATGAGTTTGGGTAGAATTGACATCTTAATGACATTTAGTCTTCCTATCCATGAACATGGAATATTTTTCCATCTTTTAAGGTCCCCTTCTATTTCTTATAGTAGAGTTATGTAGTTTTCTTTGTATAGGTCTTTTACATCTTTGGTTAAGTTTATTCCTAGGTACTTGATTTTTTTAGTTGCTATTGAAAATGGTATCTTTTTCTTGAGTGTCTCTTCAGTTTGTTCATTTCTAGCATATAGAAACATTACTGACTTATGTGCATTAACCTTGTATCCCGCTACTTTGCTAAATTTGTTTATTAGCTCTAGTAGCTGTGTCGTCGATTTCTCAGGGTTTTCTAGATATAAGATCATATCATCTGCAAACAATGACAGTTTTACTTCTTCTTTTCCAATTTGGATGCCTTTTATTTCTTTGTCTTGCCGGATTGCCCTGGCTAGCACTTCCAGCACAATGTTGAATAACAGTGGTGACAGCGGGCATCCTTGTCTTGTTCCTGATCTTAGAGGGAAGGCTTTCAGTCTCTCACCATTGAGTACTATGCTGGCTGTGGGTTTTTCATATATGCTCTTTATGATGTTGAGGAAGTTTCCTTCAATTCCTACCTTTTGAAGTGTTTTTATCAAAAAGGGATGTTGGATTTTGTCAAATGCTTTTTCAGCATCTATTGAGATGATCAATTGATTTTTCCCTTTTGACTTGTTAATGTGTTGTAATACATTGATTGATTTTCTTATGTTGAACCATCCTTGCATGCCTGGAATAAACCCCACTTGGTCATGGTGTATGATTTTTTTAATGTGTCTTTGGATTCGATTTGCAAGTATTTTGTTGAGGATTTTTGCATCTATATTCATTAGGGAGATTGGCCGGTAGTTTTCCTTTTTTGTAACATCTTTGCCTGGTTTTGGTATTAGATTGATGTTAGCTTCATAAAATGAGTTAGGTAGTGTTCCATTTTCTTCAATGTTTTGAAAGAGTTTGAGTAAGATTGGTGTCAGTTCTTTCTGGAAAGTTTGGTAGAATTCCCCTGTGAAGCCATCTGGCCCTGGGCATTTATTTGTGGGAAGATTTTTGATGACTGATTGGATCTCTTTGCTTGTGATGGGTTGGTTGAGGTCTTCTATTTCTTCTCTGGTCAGTCTAGGTTGTTCATATGTTTCCAGGAAATTGTCCATTTCCTCTACATTATCCAGTTTGTTGCCATACGGTTGTTCATAGTATCCTCTTATAATTTTTTTAATTTCTTCAGGATCTGCAGTTATGTCACCTTTTTCATTCATTATTTTGTTTATATGGGTCTTCTCTCTTTTTGATTTTGTCAGTCTAGCTAGGGGCTTGTCAATCTTGTTGATCTTCTCAAAGAACCAACTTTTGGTGATATTTATCCTCTCTATTGTTTTTTTGTTCTCTATGTCATTTATTTCTGCTTTAATCCTTGTTATTTCTTTTCTTCTACTTGGTTTAGGATTGGTTTGCTGTTCATTTTCTAGCTTCTTCATTTGATCCATTAGTT
Organism: Choloepus didactylus; assembly: GCF_015220235.1. Lineage (NCBI taxonomy): Eukaryota > Metazoa > Chordata > Mammalia > Pilosa > Megalonychidae > Choloepus > Choloepus didactylus. The sequence goes on from NC_051316.1 coordinate 64,409,896, forward strand.
CTTTGATTTTGGCTCTTTCTTCCTTTTTAATATATGCGTTTAGTGCTATAAATTTCCCCCTTAGCACTGCTTTTTGCTGCATCCCATAGGTTTTGGTATGTTGTGTTCTCATTTTCATTCGTCTCTATATATTTAGCAATTTCTCTTGCTATTTCTTCTTTAACCCACTGATTGTTTAGGAGTGTGTTGTTTAACCTCCAGATATTTGTGAATTTTCTAAGTCTCTGATGGTTATTGACTTCTAATTGTATTCCATTGTGGTCAGAGAATGTGCTTTGAATAATTTCAATCTTTTTAAATTTATTGAGGCTTGTTTTGTGTCCCAGCATATGATCTATTCTGGAGAAAGTTCCATGAGCACTAGAAAAGTATGTGTATCCTGGTGATTTGGGATGTAATGTCCTGTATATGTCTGTTAAATCTAATTCATTTATCAGATTGTTTAGGTTTTCAATTTCCTTATTGGTCTTCTGTCTGGTTGATCTATCTATAGGAGAGAGTGATGTGTTGAAGTCTCCCACAATTATTGTGGAAACATCAATTGCTTCCTTTAGTTTTGCCAGTGTTTCTCTCATGTATTTTGTGGCACCTTGATTGGGTGCATAGACATTTACGATTGTTATTTCTTCTTGCTGAATTGCCCCTTTTATTAGTATGTAGTGGCCTTCTTTGTCTCTCAGAACATCCCTGCATTTGAAATCTATTTTATCTGAGATTAATATTGCTACACCTGCTTTCTTTTGGCTGTAGCTTGCATGAAATATTTTTTTCCATCCTTTCACTTTCAGTTTCTTTGTGTCCCTGTGTCTAAGATGAGTCTCTTGTATGCAACACATTGATGGTTCATTTTTTTTGATCCATTCTGCGAATCTATATCTTTTAATTGGGGAGTTTAATCCATTTACATTCAACGTTATAACCGTGAAGGCATTTCTTGAATCAGCCATCTTATCCTTTGGTTTATGTTTGTCATATTTTTCCCCTCTGTCTATTAATATCCTTTATTGTACCCATACCGAATCTTTTTGGTACTGAACCTTTCTCCAAGTCTCTACCAGTTTATTTTTTAAAAATAAATCTCCAAGGACTAACCAGTACTAGCCCACAAAATTCTCCCTTCAATTTTCAAAAACAGCAATTGCATCTAAGCAAGTCTAAGACAACTTTTGGAACCTGTTCACTATAACCTTCTCCTTGACCTCTTCCTTTCCTAGTTCATTCAGCCCCAGTGGTAGTGATAAGCTGGGTGGGTAAAGGAGAAACCTCTAGTAGCTTATTTCTTCAACTCCTAACTGAAGTTCCAAAGAGGTGAAAGAAGCCTGGTCCTCTGCTTTATCCCAGGTTTATTTCCAGGGAGAAACACTTATTTCTATGGAGACACATGATCTGAAAAACTATCTCCTTTTCTTGCTGGAGTAGACTTAGGAAAAATAAGACAAGGTAAAGAACTTTTAAAGAAGTACCTCTTAACTTTTAAAATTTGTTTTGATTTTGATTTCCTGACAACTTTTGTTGTCATAATTAGCAGATTAATTTCAAACCATATGTGTGTCTGTGTGTATATGTGTTGATTTCTAGCTACTTTGAAATTAGCAGATTACACCCAAAATTTACACAATGAGTTGTTAAACAATTCAGTAGGCTCTTTTTGCTCATTATATGGATTTGAATATACTACAGTGACATCATCGCTCTATAAACATAAGTATATATAGCAAAATCCCCAAATGATATAGTTTTCTTGTAACAAAGTAGTTGTTTTTCTTCAGGCCCATAACCCCACATCTGAAATTCCAAACTCCAAATGTTCTGAAAACTGGTAACTCGGAGGCAAAACCTGGCTTGACCTGATCTGACCTACTTTCGTGGCAAAACCTGAGAAGAACTGCCATGAAATTTTTCATAGTCTCAGTTTATCTCCCTTACATATTTATTCAATTGTTATTCAATTGTTTTGTGGCACCCCAATGAGGGTGTTGATATATGGTATATGCCCCATATTTCTAAAATCTTAAAACTCCTGAACTTTGAAACATGTCTGGTTCCAAAGATTTCAGATAAGGAATTGTGGTTCTATTACCAGCATTATAAAACAGGTCTCACACAAATAACACTTGTTTTAATGCAAGCGTTTTGTTTTTCTTATGGCTATGTTCAGATTGTGGGATGGTATACTTGAGTAAGATTAAAATATATATGTCTCTAATAGGCTTTATTTTCTTGTATATAATATCTGTTTGCAAATTTAAGGCACATTTTCTATTCCATGTGAGTAAGAATCCCCTGAGATGTTCTCTTTTGGCTCCTCACACTTTACATCCTGAATGTAGACTAGATGAAATGCCTTATCACAAAACCTGCTAATCTTTTCTTACCCACCGTTCTAATTTGTTCCTACTGGTAAGGTAATGCAGGTTCCTGCTATACAGAAGCCAGACTTTCCTGCTATACAGACAACTGTTTCAGAAAAAGAAAGCAAGGTCACCTGGGAACCCAATGGCTTGGTTGTTCATATCCTTGACTCCTGGTAATCCATAGGAGTCTCTGCTTTGGGCCACTGGGACGATATGGATTGTTTTCCACATGAACTTCAGTCTGGAATCTTTCTAGACATTTAATCAGGATTCAGCTGATTCTTGTTTGACTAATCAATTCTATGCCTCCACCCCACTATCTGTAGATGTAGATATAAGAAATAGACCCTGATGTCTTATTGTATAGTTGGTCATAAATGTCTGGGATGGAAGCTAATGGAGTTTGTATAGAACATTCTGTATGTATTTTTAAATTGTTAGTGTTCCACTCAAAACTATGTGTAGGTCACATAGCATCTGGCTTTTAAGCATGTCAAGGGCTGTTGCACTATGAATGACTTCTTTTAGGTAGTTTGGATATAGCTCAGGTATGGATGTTGTTCTAGTTTGCTAATGCTGCCAGAATGCAAAACACCAAAAATGGATTGGCTTTTATAAAAGGGGTTTATTTGGTTACCAAGTTACAGTCTTAAGGCCATAAAGTGTCCAAGGTAACATATCAGCAATCGAGTCCCTTCACTGGAGGATGGCCAATGGTGTCCAGAAAACCTCTGTTAGCTGGGAAGGCATGTGGCTGACATCTGCTCCAAAGTTCTGGGTTCAAAATGGCTTTCTCCCAGGACATTCCTCTCTAGGCTGCAGTTCCTCAAAAATGTCACTCTTAATTTCACTTGGGATATTTGTCCTCTCTCAGCTTCTCTGGAGCAAGAGTCTGCTTTCAACAGCCGTCTTCAAACTGTCTGTCATCTGCAGCTCCAGTGCTTTCTTCAAAGTGTCCCTCTTGGCTGTAGCACCTCTTCAAAACATCACTCACAGCTGCACTGAGTTCCTTCTGTTTGTCAGCTCATTTATAAGGCTCCACTGATCAAGGCCCACCCTGAATGGGTGGGGCCATGCCTCCATGGAAATTATCTAATCAGAGTTATCACCTACAGTTGGGTGGGGCGTATTTCCATGCAAACAACCTAATCCAAACGTTCCAATTTAATCCCCACTAATATGTCTGCCCACACAAGATTATATCAAAGAATGTGGCTTTTTCTGGGGGACATAATACATTCAAACCAGCACAGATCTATTGCTTGTTATAGATAGTTCTTGGAAATTAAATATATGTTTAAAGATGCATTATGAAAAATAGTGTGTAAAAGAGAGCCTTTATTAAATATATGTAAAGCAGAAATTAATTATAAAAGGCAATCCCTTTTATTAAAATAAGACTCACGAGGTATCAGCATGCCTTTATTTCAAAGTTCTCTACTTTTTATAGAGGAGAAATGGAAATATCAGTTGAGAATATTAAAAACCAATGTTAACTGGGAAGTTGACTTAGAAAAAAATAAAGTAGCTCTCTTGATCATATAGCTTTGGATATGGCTAACATAATTCAATGATGTGGTAAGCACTTCCCAAATGCAAGTTATTGTTGTATGCTCTGGGATACTCAAGAGGTGACTCAAATAATCTGATTGGGAGGAATATGAAATTTAAGAGTCATATGAGATGGAAAGCATAATACTCTAGGAGAGGAATAGATGAAATACCAAAACTGCCTATTAGAGGAGGAGAATGAAATTAGTTCTTACTAAAGAAGATTAGGAGAGTCTTTATAGAGGAGTTGCATTTGAGTGGACCTGGAAGATTATGTGGCTAAAAATCCCCTTTCTTAAAAAATATTATTGTCAGGAAATACAGATGGGAAATATCTGGAGTTTGCATCTGCCTCAGACAGTAGGTAGCCCTGCATTAGTGAACTCTATGGGATTGCGTCATCTGCAAAATGGGAGTTGCCGAAATGATTGGTTGAAGTCTTTTTCAATTACTGAAGCTCTGTGATACTATAAACAAATTATGATTTCTGCAGGATTTTATGAAAATATAATTTGTTCCTTTGTAATTTACCCAAAGTAAATTCATTGATTTTGTTGAATATCAGGAAATACATGTGCTAGTTTGGATATATTATGTCCCACCAAAAGCAGTATTCTTTAATGCAGTTACCTAGGGGCAGACATATTTGTGTTGATTAGGTTGGAATCCTTTGATTGAGTGTTTCCATGGAGATATGACTCAATCAACTGTGGGCAACATTTGATTAAATTATTTCCATGGAGATATGGGCCCCACCCATTCAGGGTGGGTCTTGGTTTAATCACTGGAATCCTATAAAAGAGCTCACAAACAGAAGGACCTTAGAGTAGCTGAAAGTGACATTTTGAAGGGCAGCTGAGAGTGACATTTTGGAGAGCAACTAAGAGAGACATTTTGGAGACAGCCTTTTAAGCAGAGTTTTGTTGACACTTTGGAGATGCTAGCCCAGTGTTTGCTATGGAGAAGATAAGAGAGGACACAACACCCAAAGAACAACATTTTGAAGAATGCACAGGAGCTGAGAGAGGAGCTGGAACATAACCTGGGATCAGCAGATGCCAGCCACATGCCTTCTCAGCTAACAGAGGTTTTCCCAATGCTATTGGCCTTCCTTTGGTGAAGATATACTTGTGTTGGTGCCTTTGGATATTTTCATGGCCTTCAGACTATAAATTTGTAACCAAATAAACGTCCTTTTTAAAAGGCAATCCACTTCTGGTATTTGCATAATGGCAGCATTAGCAAACCAGAACAATACATAAGAGCCAATTTGTCCTTCAAACAAACTGGTAACAATGTCTTTTTCGGAGTGATACAGTTTAACATAATTCAGTGAATTTTATTAATACAGTAGAGATTATAGGGGTATAGATATAGAGGGTAACATTGACTGGAGCATGTAGATTCCCAAACTAATTCGATATTATTTTATCACAATCATGCTAATAAAAGGATTGACTCATTAAAAGCATAAAATATTCTCTCTTTGCCAATTTGCTTTTCTTCAGGTATACTGAAAATTGTTCATATTGGATTTAAACCACAAACAAGTACATCACATTCTTATAATCCAGCTAAATGGCTCTTTAGCACTCTTGGCCAAATTAATGTAAAGATGTCATTTACTGATTCATAAATAAACCAGCAGTTTTGTGTGAGAAGAAGGAATTTGAAGCATAAAACATTGTGTGTATGTACGTGTGTATTTATGTTCTATCAGTGGCTTAGGTCAACTGTACTTTCAGAAAAATTGTTTTTTTTTGAGATAATGGGCTGAGCAGTTTTTCTTTGGTAATGAACAACTGGCTTTCATTTATATCTGTAAATTCTCACTTTGCGTTAACAACACCACTTTAAGAAAATTTGGATTCTGGACCTCCCCCCCCCAAAAAAAAATCAAAATTAGGATGTATCTTTGAAATGCAATGAAATTTGATTAAAGCAGTTGGTTCTTTGTAGATTGATTATGGAACAGAAAAATGGGAAATGCTCATTATCACTTTGTTCACTCTCCAAAAAGTGTAAATCAGAAACAGATTATTAGTGTGTAAAGTGCCCTTTGTTAAGTCCCAATATCCTTTGACGGGCATAAATAGGTACTCTCAATATAGTTCACATTACTACTGAAATTGGAAGTTTCATCGACTCTAAAATGAAGAACAATATCAATATTACATGTTCTTAATTTAACTAGGCTGAACCAGTTTGTATAGTGCTCATGCCCTGTATCCAGCTGTGTGCTTGCTAGATGATTGGGTGAGATAATGAGCATGAGCGGAGGAGGAATTATAAAAACAATGACAACAGCAACATCAAATGTTCCAGTTCCTAATACAAGAACATAACAAGTACTAGTATTGGTACCATATTGACATGTATACTATTAGACTTTGCAAACTAAAGATCTAGAGAGGGCCTGAGTGCATCACTAACACTGGTTACATCTTCCTCAAAAAAAAGTTTGTTTTTTTTTAAACAAGAAGAGGCATTTGGTTTTTTGAGAGGGCAATTAATGCTTTTAGTGTTTTATCCACTCATTTTCAAAATGAAATGTAATAATGCATTACTTTCCCAACCTAAAAGTGTAAATCTGAACTTGCCATTCCTTTCTTTAAGTTCAGGTTTCCTATCACCCTGAAAATAAATCCAAACTTCTAATTGAGACCTTGAGTTCTTTTGCTCTTTATGATCAGGTCTTTGTCCCTCTCCAGCTTCTTGTTTTAATACTCTCTACCTCATTAACCAAGCTATATAGTAACACTGACCTTTTTGCTTAACTTGAACCCACTAAGCATAGTCCCATCTCAGAGTCTTTGTGCTTAGTCCTTGTGCCGGTTTGAATATGTTATGTCCCCCAAAATGCCATTATCTTTGATGTAATCTTGTGTGGGCAGACTTATCAGTGTTGATTAGATTTTTGAGTGTTTTCATGGAGATGTGACCCACCCAACTGTGGGTGATGACATTGGATAGTTTCTATTGAGGTGTGGTCCCGCCCATTTAGCATGGGCCTTGATGAGTTTACTGGAGCGCTATATAAGCTCAGACAAAAGGAGCAAACTTGCTGCAGCCAAGAGGGACATTTTGAAGAATGCACAGAAGCTGAGAGAATAGCTGCAGATGAGAGACAGTTTGAAGATGGCCATTGAAAGCAGATTCTTGCTCCAGAGAAGGTAAGAGAGGACAAACACCCCAGGAGCTACTGAGAGTGACATTTTGAAGAGAAGCTGCATACTAGAGAGGGACATCCTGGGAGAAAGCCATTTTGAACCCAGAACTTTGGAGCAGATGCCAGCCACATGCCTTCCCAGCTAACAGAGGTTTTCCGGACACCATTGGCCATCCTTCAGTGAAGGTGCCTGATTGTTGATGAGTTACCTTGGACACTTTATGGCCTTAAGACTGTAACTTGGTAACCAAATAAAACCCCTTTATAAAAACCAATCCATTTCTGGTGTTTTGCAAAAAGGCAGCATTAGCAAACTAGAACAGTCCTTTAACCTGGTGTGCCTTCCCCCAGACTTTCGTGAACCACACTCCTTTGCTTCATTCGTTTCTGCTCAGATGTCACCTCAGAGAAACTTCTCTGATCACCTTAACTAAAATAATCTTCCTTCTCCCTTTATAGCCCTAACATTACTTTGTTTTCCTCCATAGCACCTAATGTATTTACTTGTCTATTATCTATCTCTCACTAGAATGTAAGATCCACAAGGGCAGAGCTTTTATCTTCTTTACCACTGTATCTTCAGTACCTGGAAAATAGTAGGTGCTCAATAATATTTGTTTAGTACATTAATGAGTAAACTGAGATTTTCTCTACTGTGGCCTTGTTGAGAATCAGAACTGCATACATATGAAGGAAAAGAGCAAGGGGGTTAGAATCAGACCCTTGACTTCCAGGTCTGCCACTTATTACATGTAACATTAGGAAAGTTAGTTATAGATTCTGAGCCTCAGTAGTTTTGCATATAAAATGTTGCTACTAATTCTGACCTTGCAAGGACTGTGTAAGGATTAGAGATTATGCATATTATCCCAGAAAACAATGTGCTCAGATTTGCGCCTGTATTATTTTGACTTTATTTCATAAAGCCAGAGAAAGCCCTTCTTTTGAGTGAGGAGTCTGCATCACCTTGACAGGTGTATCTATTACTTGATAAGAAGTTAGCGAATAGACAGAGTAACTGATCTCTATATCAAAAATTCCTACAAGTATTCCCACATATCAATGCTGGATATTATGGTTTCGACATTTGGAAAGAACTAGACTGCCTGAATTACAGCACACGCCTTGACAATTGAACCTCAAAATTCTCCTATACAGTCACATCATACTAAATCTTATCTGTATGCCCAAATAATCTAAAGCAACTCTAATAATCTTCTTTACTGTAAAACTCCCAACAATGTCAAGACTTTGCAGGTTCTCAAGAAATGGTTACGGTAATAATGTTTTTTTCTTATGGAGAGCTAAAATAATGAGGTTATGCTTCCTCATCGTTTTCTATGACCCACAATTAATTCTGTGTTATTTACTAACTAAACTAGTCTCACTTTATCAGGCCTTGTTTTGCAACACATTGTTAAACCCAGTGGCAATTCTATAATTTACCTATATGACAAGCATTTTTTGTAGACTGCTTAAATTTTTAAATTCCTAAAGCAAGACAATCTAATATTATTATTAATCTATAAATATTCTCTGAAAAACTATTTTTTCTTAGCATTTTTAAAGATCATTGTCACTTCTTACAGCTTTTATGTTCATGTGCAGTGGTTTCCCATGGGAACTTTTATTCCAAAATCCCTGACTAATCTGATCACCCTTTTCCATATTCCTGTAGGAAACCAGCATGTCATTACATATATATATATCCCTTTGATATATCTTTTCAGAAATCTTTAGCATTATAAAAGCAGTCACCATCAAACTGGAAGATACACATAGCCCTAAGATTGTCTTTGAATCAATTCTGGTTAGAAATAATATATTTGAAAAATAATTGGTTTTCCTTTTGGTACATTTAAGTTGAGTAGGCCGTGGTTGAGTGGAGGCTAGAAAAAAGTTTCAACTCTAAACAAGATACAAAGAAAACATCATTTAAAAAAATTCTGCTGCAAAAGTATTCTTCAACTCTGCTGAATATGGGTTCCCACGAGACTCCATGTCATACCTGAAAAGCTACTATATTTATATCCTTCAAAGATGGTGCCAGTAAAAATTTTGAGTGATGGGATGAGTCAAGTCCAATGCCATGTTTCAAATGCCAAAAAGGGAAAAATGAACTTTGATTCCCCCTTTCTTATATAAAATAACATCAACAAATGCATAGCTGAACTATATGTATCAAGTCAATACATGCCATTTTTGCCTTCAGTTATGCTTGACTAAGAGTTTGTACATTTAGAAAAATTTTTTTTCTCTTTTTATAACCTGAAACATTAACTATCCTTATCATTGTCATCTTCGTTACTGAACAAGCATTTCAGTATCTGTCTGTGCACACTGCGTTTATTATCTGGTTGCACGTGGTTTTAATGATATCCAGTACTAAGTAGGAATGCACAATCTTAAATGAACAACAGAGGCCCAGACCAGCCTATAAAGGAAATGTAATAATCCTAGTACATATACACAAACATTGGTACATCTAGAACCAAAAGCAGACTGCCTAGAAACAGGAAAACTTGTAAAGAAGGATAAATGGGGGGGGGGGGGGTGAGAGGTTGTTCACCAAAATCCTAGTTTCCATATAAAAGCAAGAACATTTTTCAGTCAGACGATTTTCCAGATATAACTAGAAAAAAGCCTTCCCCAATCTTAGAATGTAAAACGGAAATGGAATATAGCTTCTCTGAGTCCCATTCCTTCTATAAATATTTCCCATATGCATGGAACACATAAGAATGAGAATATATGAGTCAGTTGAGCTAATCCTGTGTGGGTAGGATTTGGGATATCACTATTTTGGTACTTTGCATGTAAAGTCCTTTGATGATGATAACTCTCATGTTAAGGCTGCTGAGAGATGCACCAGACATTGGCATTTTACATATATAAGTCAATAAAACATATCAGGAATTGTTTTCTAAATTTTCCTTTTCTTCAAAATAATGTATTGCGGATAATAAGTGATTTACTATAATTGCCAGGTTAGTTTTTCCCTTGAACAAAAATCTTACAGACTTCTTTCAAATTGTATTTTTCTACAATCAAGTGATGTTTTGAGGGGAAGTGTAGCAATTATGTGGCATATTTGGATAGAACAGAGATTCATTAATTTGTTTGCCATTGTTTATTGAGCACCTTCTACAGAATGAATGAAGTTCTCAAGAAAGTATCAGCTGAAGTCCTTTTATTTGAAATAAATATTTTTTCCATTAGGTAAGCAAAAATTGCTAGCTTAGTGTAATAGTTATTAATGCATTTGAGATCTTGAAAATTCTGGTTTCATAGCAAAATTCAAGAGGGGTTTGCTTTTGGACCCTTTTAGTCAAAAAGGGAGGGAACAAGGATTAAAATGATGTTGTATGAATGTTGTTAAATTTTATGAAACTTGAGAAGCATGAATTTATTCTGATGTCACTGAGAAACTCTGTATAATAGACAGACTAACACCACCAAACCAAGCCAAAACAAAAAACCCATGGGCGGGTTGACTCTTCCCTGGTCCTTCAAAATTACTATTGGCATGGTCACAAATTTTTAAAGATTGTTTTGTGATGTTGAAGTGATTAAAAGAATTGCTTATTTTTTACTTTCAATGGCAATTTGTTTTTATATTATTATTCACAAGTGGAAATAATGGCAAATTTCAAGGACTTATGGACTTGGGAAAATACAACCAACGTTGTTTGGTGCAGGGTTAGTAAAAATGAAACAAACAAACACAAAAACAAAGGAAGTCAGCCAAAACCTTAAAACTACCTCCTACAACTACTCCATGCCATTTAAAAAAGATCTATTTAAATCTTTGGTTTTGTATAGTATCTACATGTTTCAAACACACATTGAAAAGCCTTCCTCCCGTTGCTGTTCATTCATTTCCCAGCCCTACTCAAATAGGTGGGTGCTGCACTGAGTATCCTTTCAGCTATCCCTCCTGTGGTAGGCTAAAATATGTTCTCCAAAGATATCAGGTCCTAATCCCTGGAACTTGTAAATGTTACTTTATACGGCAAAATAGACTCTGCAGATATGATTAAGATTATGATTTTGAGGTGAGATTATCCTGGATCATTTGGAAAAGAGGCAGAGGGAGATTTAACAAAGACAGAATAAGAGAAGTTCATGTGACAATGGAGTGATCCATCTTCAAGCTAAGAAATGCTGGCAAGGACCAGAAGTTGGAAGAGGCAGCAACAGATTCTCTCTTAGAGCCTCTGAAGGGAGCGTGGCCCTGCCAACACCTTGTTTGTCCCAGTGAAACTGATTTTGGACTTCGGCCTCTAGAACTGTGAGAAAAATTTCTGTTGTTTTATGCTACCAAGTTAGGAGTAATTTGTTACAGCAGCATAAGAAACTAGTATACTCTCCCCAACTTTTGATTATGAAAATTTTCAAATACATGGAAAAGTTGAAGTAGTAATAAACATCTTTATACCCACACCTTAGATTCAACAGTTGTTAGTATTTTGTCATATTTACTTTCTCCATCTATATTTATTTATTTTGCTAAAAATTTTTTAAAAAGAAGTTGTGAACATCATGAAACTTTAGCCTTAAATATTTCAGCACACTTTTCATGCTGACATTTTCCTCCACAATATTAATGCCTTTATCACACCTAAGAAAATTAAGAATAATTCCTTATTGTCAAGTCCATATTCAAATCTCTCCAAATGTCTTTTATACTGCTTTTGAACCAGAATCTGCTCAAGATTCACATTTTATTATTTCTTTTTATATTTTAAAAATCTAGAATAGTTCCCCACATTTTTTTTTTTTTTTTTTTTTTTTAGGATATTGACTTTATGAAGAGACCAGGCCAGTTGTCTTTAGAATGCCTGATATTCTGGATTTGTCTAATTGTTTCCCCTTACTTCATTATTCCAGTGTCCATCCTGCTTCCCACCATTTCATCTGCTGATCCATAGTCCATGGCCTTCCTTCTAGCTGCCCATTCTCCAATCAGTAATCCAACTTCTTTGATTTAAGGCCTCTCTCTCTCACTAATTGTGTACACTGAAAACTTTGATGGATATTGCTAGTGCTTCCAGACATACCCCCATGCTACCCAAGTTCAGGGGAAGATTTCACTAACTTCTAGGAAAAGGCCATTATGACTAAGTGCATGCTTAGAGTGTGCTTTAGACTTTTAAGTGTGTTAACTCGATACCATCCTGCACCCACTCACTGGGAATTATAAATGATCAATGCTTTGGGGGTCTCACATGGTGTATTATTACTTCTGTGAAATTTTAGACAATATTTAGAGGGAGAGCTTAACAGATGCTTTGTGAGCATGGGCTTTGGAATTGAATAGACCTGAATTTGAATGCCAGCTCGACTCTTTATTAGCTAGTTACCTTAGGTATTTAGCATTGCTAAGCCTCAGTTTCTTATTCTGTAAAATGGAAACAATGACTCTTGCAGGGTTATTGACAGAATTAGAAAAATTATTCATGTCTCATAATATGGTGCCTGGTACATAGTAACTGTTCTTAGACTTGTTCTAATAACTGTTCTTAGATGGTTTCCATGCTCCACTCCCACGCCGTGGAGCATGAGAACTGTCGAGGGGAACAGAACACGTTTGGTTGGGCAAAGATTTGGTCAAGCCTAGGCCTTATTGACTCCAAACATTCCAACTCATTTGGTAATTTCTGGTGATAGAGTGTGGGGTCACTTCCTTCCTCTGCCCATCTTGGGGCAGATATGTTTTTGACCTTGTGTAGAGAGTTGAACTGAGTATATATACCCTTCAGATTGTATTGGCTCCTTTGAGGGGCACAGGCTGTGCTGGGCCCCCAGAGAGTTGGTATTGCTCTGACAGGCAGTGAGAAAATGCAGGACAAGTTTCTGATAGCCTCTGTGGTTTGAGTGCAACAAGCAAAATTTCTGCTAAGTTGTTTTATACACGCAAGACTCCAAAGGAGTTATGAGCAGAGGACTGGTTAGTCTAGTCTTCGGCTTTTTACCAGTGAAATAGGCATTTTAAAAAAAAGTTTTAATATTTGATCCTCTTCTTGTTTACTTGTTTCTAAAATATATGCATATATGTATACAAATTTGTAGCCCCCCCTTTTCTAGTTAAGTGTTAGCATACTATATACCCTTTTCTTTGCCTTGTTTTTATTTTTATTTTATCTTTTAACCTTTTCATTTCAAAATAAGTGTGAGTCACAAGAAGTTGCAACAATAGTACAGAGAATTCCCCATGTACCCTTCTCCAAGTCTCCTCCAGTGTTACATCTTATACAACCTATAGTTCATTTTTGTCATATGTATAGGTTTATGTAACCACCACCACAATTAAGATACAAACTTATTACATCACCACGAAGATCTCCCTCATGCTAACCAGTTTATAGATTTACTGTTTTGGCATCTAGCCTTTATTTTCCACTAATGTTTCTTTATCCCAACATCATTTTCCCTAGGACTCCATTTTCCCTGGAGGCCAATTTTGTAGTCAGTCCAAACTACATATTGATATGTGTATAGAAATTATATAAGAATATACTAGTTCTCAAGAGACATTCATTTATTTGTATCTTAGAATTTTTTTATTACTAATCACATAAACTTTTCCTTAAGATGCATAGGATTAGAATTTCATGTATGTTTGGATTCTCTTATCTTTTTACTGCTGATTATAAACACTACAGATTATCTCTATTCTTGTCCGAAACTGTATTTTGTTCTGTTTCTTAACAATCACATAACCAAATAGGTCTCACTGAGATACATACTGCACTGCATGGTGTAGTTAAAATCCCTAGGGCCAAAAGTGACATGGGATAAGTTTTGAAATCCTAGTACAGAATACCACGCTGTTCTGTCATTGTTTAGGGTTAGGCTTTAGGGGACTGATGCAGAGGTCATTAGATGCTTGCTCACTATTTCCCCCACCCTCTCAGTTGATTCAGACTGCCATTCTATTTCTTCTAGCAACTTGGCAACTTTATATTATATTGGATTTTTCACTGAAATCCTTTATTACATAGTTTGAATCAATTTTTAAAATAGATTTTATTTTTTACAGCAGTTTTAAATTTACAGAAAAATTGTGCAGAAAGTACAGAGTTCCCATATACTCCCTCTCCCCTCTCTTGCACACGGGTTCTCTTATTATTATCTTGTATTAGTCTGGTACTTGTATTACAATTGCTGAACCAATATTGATGTGTTATTATTAACTAAAGCCCATAGTTTACATTAGGGTTCCTCCTGTGTTTTATAGTCCTGTGAGTTTTGACAAATGCGTAATGTCATATATCCGTCATTCATTATCATACAAGATAGTTTCATGGCCCTAAAAATGTCCTGTGCTCCACCTAATCCCCACCTCCCACTCCCCCACTACCCCACTCAGCTCCGAAGACCCTGGCAACCACTGATCTTTTTTCTGTCTCTAGTTTTGCCTTTTCCAGAATGCCATATGGTTGGAATCATACAGTATGTAGCTTTTCCAGACTGGCTTCTTTCAGTTAGCAATATGCATTTACTGTTCTTCCATGTCTCTTTGTAGCTTGATAGCTCACTTCTTTTTTTGAATAATACCCAATTATTATAGATGTACCACAGTTTGTTTATTGATTCACTTATTAAAGGGCATCTTGAATAGTTCAAAGTTTTGGTGATTACGAATGAAGCTTTTATAAACCTTCATGTGCAGGTTTTTCTGCGGACATAAGTGTTCAGTTTATTTGTGTAAATACCTAGGAGATCCATTGCTGGATCATATGGTAAACCTTTGTTTTGCATGTTAGAAACAGCCAGACGGTCTTCTAAAGTGGCTGTTATCATTTTTGCATTCCAAACAGCAATGAATCATATCCTCCCATTGATAATATACTCACCAGCATTTGGTGTTGTTATTGTTTTGGATTTTAGCCATTCTAATAGGTTTTTAGTGGTATCGCATTTAATTTCCAGTTTTCTAAGGACAAACGATATTGCTCATCTTTCTTATGCTTATTTGCTTTCTGTGTATCTTCTTTGGGGAGATGTCTGTTCATATCTTTTGACTTATTTTTTTTAAGAGTTCGTTGTGTATTTTAGATGCAAGTCCCTTATCACATATGTATTTTGCAAATAGCTTCTCCCCGTCTATGGGTTGTCTTTTAATTCTCCTAACAGTGTCTTTCATAGAGCAGAATTTTTTAATTTTAGTAAAGTCCAATTTATCAATTGCTACTTTCATAGATCATGCTTTTAGTGTTGCATCTAAGAAGTCATCACCAAACCCAAGATCACCTAGGTTTTCTTATGTTTTCTTCAAAAGTTATATAGTTTTGCATTTCACATTTGGGTGTATGATCCATTATGAGTTAACTTTTGTGAAAGGTATAACATTTGTGTCTATATTCATATTTTTTTGCATGAGGATGTCCAGTCATTCTAGCATCATTTGATGAAAAGATTATCCCTTCTGCATTGAATTGCCTGTTTTTCCTTTGTCGAAGATCAATTGACTATATATGTCTGGGTCTATTTCTGAGCTCTCTCTTTTGTTCCATTGTTCTATTTGTTTTGTTTTTTTTTTTTTTTCGTTAAAACCACACTATCTTGGGGAGGCGGGGCAAGATGGCAGACTGGTGAGCTGTATGTTTTAGTTACTCCTCCAGGAAAGTAGGTAAAAAGCCAGGAACTGCGTGGACTGGACACCACAGAGCAATCTGTCTTTGGGCATACTTCATACAACACTCATGAAAACGTGGAACTGCTGAGATCAGCGAAATCTGTAAGTTTTTGCGGCCAGGGGACCCGCGCCCCTCCCTGCCAGGCTCAGTCCCGGGGAAGGAGGGGCTGTCAGCTCCAGGAAGGAGAAGGGAGAATTGCAGTGGCTGCTCTTACCGGAAACTCATTCTACTGATTCAAACTCCAACCATAGATAGACTGAGGCCAGACACCAGAGACTCTGAGAGCAGCCAGCCCAGCAGAGAGGAGACAGGCATAGAAAAAAAACAACACGAAAAACTCCAAAATAAAAGCAGAGGATTTTTGGAGTTCTGGTGAACACAGAAAGGGGAAGGGCGGAGATCAGGCCTTGAGGCGCATATGCAAATCCCGAAGCAAGGCTGATCTCTCTGCCCTGGGCACCTTTCCTTAATGGCCCTGGTTGCTTTGTCTATTAGCATTTCAATAACCCATTAGATCTCTGAGGAGGGCCGTTTTTTTTTTTTTTTTTTTTTTTAAATCCTTTTTGCTTTTTCTAAAACAATTACTCTAAGAAGCTCAATACAGAAAGCTTCAAAGAATTGAAATTTGGGCACGTCAAGTCAAGAGCAGAACTAAGAGAGCTCTGAGACAAAAGGCAATAATCCAGTGGCTGAGAAAATTCACTAAACAACACAACTTCCCAAGAAAAGGGGGGTGTCCGCTCACAGCCACCATCCTGGTGGACAGGAAACACTCCTGCCCATCGCCAGCCCCATAGCCCAGAGCTGCCCCAGACAACCCAGTGTACGGAAGTGCTTCAAATAACAGGCACACACCACAAAACTGGGCGTGGACATTAGCCTTCCCTGCAACCTCAGCTGAATGTCCCAGAGCTGGGAAGGGGGAGCAGTGTGAATTAACAGAGCCCCATTCAGCCATCATTTGAGCAGACTGGGAGCCTCCCAACACAGCCCAGCAGCCCAGAACTGCCCTGGGGGGACGGCACTCACCTGCGACATAGCACAGTCATCCCTCAACAGAGGACCCGGGGTGCACAGCCTGGAAGAGGGGCCCACTTGCAAGTCTCAGGAGCCATACGCCAATACCAAAGACTTGTGGGTCAGTGGCAGAGACAAACTGTGGCAGGACTGAACTGAAGGATTAGACTATTGCAGTAGCTTTAAAACTCTAGGATCATCAGGGAGATTTGATTGTTAGGGCCACGCCCCTCCCCGACTGCCCAGAAACACGCCCCACATACAGGGCAGGCAACACCAACTACACACGCAAGCTTGGGACACCAATTGGGCCCCACAAGACTCACTCCCCCACTCACCAAAAAGGCTAAGCAGGGGAGATCTGGCTTGTGGAGAACAGGTGGCTCGTGGACGCCACCTGCTGGTTAGTTAGAGAAAGTGTACTCCACGAAGCTGTAGATCTGATAAATTAGAGATAAGGACTTCAACTGGTCTACAAACCCTAAAAGAACCCTATCAAGGTCAGCAAATGCCACGAGGCCAAAAACAACAGAAAATTATAAAGCATATGAAAAAACCAGACGATATGGATAACCCAAGCCCAAGCACCCAAATCAAAAGACCAGAAGAGACACACCTAGAGCAGCTACTCAAAGAACTAAAGATGAACAATGAGACCCTAGTACGGGATATGAAGGAAATCAAGAAGACCCTAGAAGAGCATAAAGAAGACATTGCAAGACTAAATAAAAAAATGGATGATCTTATGGAAATTAAAGAAACTGTTGACCAAATTAAAAAGATTCTGGACACTCATAGTACAAGACTAGAGGAAGTTGAACAACGAATCAGTGACCTGGAAGATGACAGAATGGAAAATGAAAACATAAAAGAAAGAATGGGGAAAAAAATTGAAAAACTCGAAATGGACCTCAGGGATATGATAGATAATATGAAACGTCCGAATATAAGACTCATTGGTGTCCCAGAAGGGGAAGAAAAGGGTAAAGGTCTAGGAAGAGTATTCAAAGAAATTGTTGGGGAAAACTTCCCAAATCTTCTAAACAACATAAATACACAAATCATAAATGCTCAGCGAACTCCAAATAGAATAAATCCAAAAAAACCCACTCCGAGACATATACTGATCACACTGTCAAACATAGAAGAGAAGGAGCAAGTTCTGAAAGCAGCAAGAGAAAAGCAATTCACCACATACAAAGGAAACAGCATAAGACTAAGTAGTGACTACTCAGCAGCCACCATGGAGGCGAGAAGGCAGTGGCACGACATATTTAAAATTCTGAGTGAGAGGAATTTCCAGCCAAGAATACTTTATCCAGCAAAGCTCTCCTTCAAATTTGAGGGAGAGCTTAAATTTTTCACAGACAAAGAAATGCTGAGAGAATTTGCTAACAAGAGACCTGCCCTACTGGAGATACTAAAGGGAGCCCTACAGACAGAGAAACAAAGACAGGACAGAGAGACTTGGAGAAAGGTTCAGTACTAAAGAGATTCGGTATGGGTACAATAAAGGATATTAATAGAGAGAGGGAAAAATATGGCAAACATAATCCAAAGGATAAGATGGCCGATTCAAGAAATGCCTTCACGGTTTTAACGTTGAATGTAAATGGATTAAACTCCCCAATTAAAAGATATAGATTCGCAGAATGGATCAAAAAAAATGAACCATCAATATGTTGCATACAAGAGACTCATCTTAGACACAGGGACACAAAGAAACTGAAAGTGAAAGGATGGAAAAAAATATTTCATGCAAGCTACAGCCAAAAGAAAGCAGGTGTAGCAATATTAATCTCAGATAAAATAGACTTCAAATGCAGGGATGTTTTGAGAGACAAAGAAGGCCACTACATACTAATAAAAGGGGCAATTCAGCAAGAAGAAATAACAATCGTAAATGTCTATGCACCCAATCAAGGTGCCACAAAATACATGAGAGAAACATTGGCAAAACTAAAGGAAGCAATTGATGTTTCCACAATAATTGTGGGAGACTTCAACACATCACTCTCTCCTATAGATAGATCAACCAGACAGAAGACCAATAAGGAAATTGAAAACCTAAACAATCTGATAAATGAATTAGATTTAACAGACATCTACAGGACATTACATCCCAAATCACCAGGATACACATACTTTTCTAGTGCTCACGGAACTTTCTCCAGAATAGATCATATGCTGGGACATAAAACAAGCCTCAATAAATTTAAAAAGATTGAAATTATTCAAAGCACATTCTCTGACCACAATGGAATACAATTAGAAGTCAATAACCATCAGAGACTTAGAAAATTCACAAATACCTGGAGGTTAAACAACACACTCCTAAACAATCAGTGGGTTAAAGAAGAAATAGCAAGAGAAATTGCTAAATATATAGAGACGAATGAAAATGAGAACACAACATACCAAAACCTATGGGATGCAGCAAAAGCAGTGCTAAGGGGGAAATTTATAGCACTAAACGCATATATTAAAAAGGAAGAAAGAGCCAAAATCAAAGAACTAATGGATCAACTGAAGAAGCTAGAAAATGAACAGCAAACCAATCCTAAACCAAGTACAAGAAAAGAAATAACAAGGATTAAAGCAGAAATAAATGACATAGAGAACAAAAAAACAATAGAAAGGATAAATATCACCAAAAGTTGGTTCTTTGAGAAGATCAACAAGATTGACAAGCCCCTAGCTAGACTGACAAAATCAAAAAGAGAGAAGACCCATATAAACAAAATAATGAATGAAAAAGGTGACATAACTGCAGATCCTGAAGAAATTAAAAAAATTATAAGAGGATATTATGAACAACTGTATGGCAACAAACTGGATAATGTAGAAGAAATGGACAATTTCCTGGAAACATATGAACAACCTAGACTGACCAGAGAAGAAATAGAAGACCTCAACCAACCCATCACAAGCAAAGAGATCCAATCAGTCATCAAAAATCTTCCCACAAATAAATGCCCAGGGCCAGATGGCTTCACAGGGGAATTCTACCAAACTTTCCAGAAAGAACTGACACCAATCTTACTCAAACTCTTTCAAAACATTGAAAAAAATGGAACACTACCTAACTCATTTTATGAAGCTAACATCAGTCTAATACCAAAACCAGGCAAAGATGCTACAAAAAAGGAAAACTACCGGCCAATCTCCCTAATGAATATAGATGCAAAAATCCTCAACAAAATACTTGCAAATCGAATCCAAAGACACATTAAAAAAATCATACACCATGACCAAGTGGGGTTCATTCCAGGCATGCAAGGATGGTTCAACATAAGAAAAACAATCAATGTAGTACAACACATTAAAAACTCGAAAGGGAAAAATCAATTGATCATCTCAATAGATGCTGAAAAAGCATTTGACAAAATCCAACATCCGTTTTTGATAAAAACACTTCAAAAGGTAGGAATTGAAGGAAACTTCCTCAACATGATAAAGAGCATATATGAAAAACCCACAGCCAGCATAGTACTCAATGGTGAGAGACTGAAAGCCTTCCCTCTAAGATCAGGAACAAGACAAGGATGCCCGCTGTCACCACTGTTATTCAACATTGTGCTGGAAGTGCTAGCCAGGGCAATCCGGCAAGACAAAGAAATAAAAGGCATCCAAATTGGAAAAGAAGAAGTAAAACTGTCATTGTTTGCAGATGATATGATCTTATATCTAGAAAACCCTGAGAAATCAACGATACACCTACTAGAGCTAATAAACAAATTTAGCAAAGTAGCGGGATACAAGATTAATGCACATAAGTCAGTAATGTTTCTATATGCTAGAAATGAACAAACTGAAGAGACACTCAAGAAAAAGATACCATTTTCAATAGCAACTAAAAAAATCAAGTACCTAGGAATCAACTTAACCAAAGATGTAAAAGACCTATACAAAGAAAACTACATAACTCTACTAAAAGAAATAGAAGGGGACCTTAAAAGATGGAAAAATATTCCATGTTCATGGATAGGAAGGCTAAATGTCATTAAGATGTCAATTCTACCCAAACTCATCTACAGATTCAATGCAATCCCAATCAAAATTCCAACAACCTACTTTGCAGACTTGGAAAAGCTAGTTATCAAATTTATTTGGAAAGGGAAGATGCCTCGAATTGCTAAAGACACTTTAAAAAAGAAAAACGAAGTGGGAGGACTTACACTCCCTGACTTTGAAGCTTATTATAAAGCCACAGTTGCCAAAACAGCATGGTACTGGCACAAAGATAGACATATAGATCAATGGAATCGAATTGAGAATTCAGAGATAGACCCTCAGATCTATGGCCGACTGATCTTTGATAAGGCCCCCAAAGTCACCGAACTGAGCCATAATGGTCTTTTCAACAAATGGGGCTGGGAGAGTTGGATATCCATATCCAAAAGAATGAAAGAGGACCCCTACCTCACCCCCTACACAAAAATTAACTCAAAATGGACCAAAGATCTCAATATAAAAGAAAGTACCATTAAACTCCTAGAAGATAATGTAGGAAAACATCTTCAAGACCTTGTATTAGGAGGCCACTTCCTAGACTTTACACCCAAAGCACAAGCAACAAAAGAGAAAATAGATAAATGGGAACTCCTCAAGCTTAGAAGTTTCTGCACCTCAAAGGAATTTCTCAAAAAGGTAAAGAGGCAGCCAACTCAATGGGAAAAAATTTTTGGAAACCATGTATCTGACAAAAGACTGATATCTTGCATATACAAAGAAATCCTACAACTCAATGACAATAGTACAGACAGCCCAATTATAAAATGGGCAAAAGATATGAAAAGACAGTTCTCTGAAGAGGAAATACAAATGGCCAAGAAACACATGAAAAAATGTTCAGCTTCACTAGCTATTAGAGAGATGCAAATTAAGACCACAATGAGATACCATCTAACACCGGTTAGAATGGCTGCCATTAAACAAACAGGAAACTACAAATGCTGGAGGGGATGTGGAGAAATTGGAACTCTTATTCATTGTTGGTGGGACTGTATAATGGTTCAGCCACTCTGGAAGTCAGTCTGGCAGTTCCTTAGAAAACTAG
This sequence comes from Choloepus didactylus, assembly GCF_015220235.1. Taxonomy (NCBI): domain Eukaryota; kingdom Metazoa; phylum Chordata; class Mammalia; order Pilosa; family Megalonychidae; genus Choloepus; species Choloepus didactylus. Next base: position 64,431,688 of record NC_051316.1, read on the forward strand.
AGATAGAGCTACCATTCGATCCAGCGATTGCACTTCTCGGGATATACCTGGAAGATCGGAAAGCAGTGACACGAACAGATATCTGCACGCCAATGTTCATAGCAGCATTATTCACAATTGCCAAGAGATGGAAACAACCCAAATGTCCATCAACAGATGAGTGGATAAATAAAATGTGGTATATACACACGATGGAATACTACGCGGCAGTAAGAAGGAACGATCTGGTGAAACATATGACAACATGGATGAACCTTGAAGACATAATGCTGAGCGAAATAAGCCAGGCACAAAAAGAGAAATATTATATGCTACCACTAATGTGAACTTTGAAAAATGTAAAACAAATGGTTTATAATGTAGAATGTAGGGGAACTAGCAGTAGAGAGCAATTAAGGAAGGGGGAACAATAATCCAAGAAGAACAGATAAGCTATTTAACGTTCTGGGGATGCCCAGAAATGACTATGGTCTGTTAATTTCTGATGGATGTAGTAGGAACAAGTTCACTGAAATGTTGCTATAGTATGTAACTTTCTTGGGGTAAAGTAGGAACATGTTGGAAGTTAAGCAGTTATCTTAGGTTAGTTGTCTTTTTCTTACTCCCTTGCTATGGTCTCTTTGAAATGTTCTTTTATTGTATGTTTGTTTTCTTTTTAACTTTTTTTTTCATACAGTTGATTTGAAAAAAGAAGGGAAAGTTAAAAAAAAAAAAAAAGAAAAAAGACAAACAAGGAAAAAAAAAAAAAAAAAACAAAAAACGATGTAGTGCCCCCTTGAGGAGCCTGTGGAGAATGCAGGGGTATTCGCCTACCCCACCTCCATGGTTGCTAACATGACCACAGACATAGGGGACTGGTGGTTTGATGGGTTGAGCCCTCTACCATAAGTTTTACCCTTGGGAAGACGGTTGCTGCAAAGGAGAGGCTAGGCCTCCCTGTATTTGTGCCTAAGAGTCTCCTCCTGAATGCCTCTTTGTTGCTCAGATGTGGCCCTCTCTCTCTGGCTAAGCCAACTTGAAAGGTGAAATCACTGCCCTCCCCCCTACGTGGGATCAGACACCCAGGGAAGTGAATCTCCCTGGCAACGTGGAATATGACTCCCGGGGAGGAATGTAGACCCGGCATCGTGGGATGGAGAACATCTTGACCAAAAGGGGGATGTGAAAGGAAATGAAATAAGCTTCAGTGGCAGAGAGATTCCAAAACGAGCCGAGAGATCACTCTGGTGGGCACTCTTACGCACACTTTAGACAACCTTTTTTAGGTTCTAAAGAATTGGGGTAGCTGGTGGTGGATACCTGAAACTATTAAACTACAACCCAGAACCCATGAATCTCGAAGACAGTTGTATAAAAATGTAGCTTATGAGGGGTGACAGTGGGATTGGGAATGCCATAAGGACCAAACTCCACTTTGTCTAGTTTATGGATGGATGTGTAGAAAAGTAGGGGAAGCAAACAAACAGACAAAGGTACCTAGTGTTCTTTTTTACTTCAATTGCTCTTTTTCACTCTAATTATTATTCTTGTTATTTTTGTGTGTGTGCTAATGAAGGTGTCAGGGATTGATTTAGGTGATGAATGTACAACTATGTAATGGTACTGTAAACAATCGAAAGTACAATTTGTTTTGTATGACTGCGTGGTATGTGAATATATCTCAATAAAATGATGATTAAAAAAAAAAAAAAAAAAAACCACACTATCTTGATCACTGTACTTTCATAACAAGTCTTGAAGTTGGGTGCATCAGTTTTCTGACTTTGTTCTTCAGTATTGTTTTAATACTGGATCTTTTGTCTTTCCATATAAAAATTGGAATCAGTTTGTCAATATCCATAAAATAATTTGCAGAGATTTTGATTGAGATTTCATTAAATCTATAGATCAAGTTGGAAAGAACTGACATCTTAATAATGTTGTCTTCCTATCCATGAACATATATGATCTCTCCATTTGTTTAGTTCTTCCTTGATTTCTTTCATCAGAGTTTTGTCATTTTCTTCACATAAATCTTGTACCTATTTTTGTTAGATTAACACTTAAGTATTTCTCCTTTTTTTGACACTAATGTGTTGTGTTTTTCATTTTAAACTCTAGTTGTTCATTGCTGTTATATAGGAAAGCAATTGACTTTTGTATATTAATCTTGTATCCTATAACTTCGCCATAATTGCTTGTTAGTTCCAGGAGTTTTTGTTTTTTGTTTTTTGTTTTTTTGTTTTTTCAATTATTTGGGATTTTCCACATGGACAATCATATCATCTGTGAGAAAAGACAATTTTATTTCTCCCTTCCCAGTGTGTAGGCATTTTATTTCCTTTTCTTATCTTCTTGAATTAGCTAGTATGATGCTGAATAGGAATGGTGAAAGGGAATATCCTTGTCTTGTTCACAATCATAGGGGGAAAGCATCTAGTTTTTCACCATTAAAGATGATGTTAAGTCTAGGCTTCTTGTAGATATTTTTTATCAAGTTGATCTACTCTACTTTATCCTTTATCCCCTCTAATCCTAGTTTGTGGAGTTTTTTTAAAATCATGAATGGACATTGTGTTTTGTCAAATGATTTTTCTACAGATACTGATAGATTGTGTATTTCAAGAAATTGTTCCATTTCATCTGTTACCATGTTTGTGGACATAGAATTGTTCATAATATTCTTTTATTATCCTTTTAATGCCTGTGGCCTCAGTTATAATGCCCTCTTTTCACTTATGATATCTGAAAGCTCTGTCTTTTTTTTCTTTGTTATTCATATTTTCAAAGAACCAGCTTTTGATTTAGTTGATTGTCTCTGTTTCTGTTTTCATTTCTATAATTTCTGCCCCAATTTTTATTGTTTCTTTTCTTTTGCTTACTTTGGATTTAATTTGCTCTTCTTTTTTAGAGTTTCCTAAGGTAGAAGCTTAGATTATCAATTTTACATCTTTATTCTTTTCTAATATATGCATTCAATGCTATAAATTTCCCTGTAGGCATTACTTTTGCTGCATACCACACATTTTGACAAATTGTATTTTCGTTTTAATTTAATTCAAAATATTTAAAACTTTTTCTTGAGTCTTTTTCTTTGACCAGTATGCTATTCAGAAATACAGTGTTTAATATCCAAAAATTTTGGGATTTTCTAGCTGTTGTTTTATTGATTTCTACTTTAATTCCATTGTGATCTGAGAGCATATTTTATATGATTTCTAGTCTTTTAAATTGTTAAGGTAGTTTTATAGCCTAGATGTGGTCTGCCTTAGTGAATGTACCATGTGTGCTTGGGAGGAATATGTATTCTGCTGTTGTTTGATGTAGTATTCTATAAATGCCAATTAGATCCAGTTGATTGACGGTGCTGTTGTTACCTATATCTTTACTGATTTTCTGCCATTTTCTTTCAATTACTGATAGCGGGGCATTGAAGTCTCCAACTATAATTGTGGATTATCTAGCTCTCCTTGCATTTCTATCACTTGTTCCTTATGTAGTTTGGCACTCTGTTGTTAGGTGCATTAACATTCAGGATTGTAATGTCTTCTTGGAGAACTGACTCCTTTTATCATTATGTAATGTCTCTTTTATCCCTGATAATTTTCCTTGCTTTGCAATCTGCTTTGTCTGAAATTAATAAAGCTACTCTATTTACCTTTTGATTAGTGATGACAGGCTACACCCTTCCCATTCCTTCACTATTAACCGATCTGTGTCTTTATATTTAAAGTAGTTTTCTAGTAGACAACATATTGTTGAGGCTTGTTTTTTTAAATCCACTCTGATAGTCTTTAGATTTCAATTGGTGCATTTAGACCATTCATATTTAAAGTGATTATTAATAAAGATGGGTTAATATCTATCATGTTTGTAACTTTTTTATTCATTGTCCTTGTTCTTTGTTCTTTGTCGACCACTCCATTTTTGCCTTCTCTGATTTTAATTGAGCATTTTAAACAATTTCCATTGTCTCTCTTCTTTAGCACATCAAATGTATTATACTTATTTTTTAAATTTTGTTAGTCATTGCCATAGAGTTTGAAATATACATTTACAACTAATATAAGTCCACTTTCAAATAACACTATACCACACCACAGATAGTGCAGGTACTTTTTAATAGAGTATTCCCAATTCCTCCCTCCCATTCCTTGTAAAATGTCTGCCATACATTTTACTTATCTATAAATTGTAATTATCCAATCTATTGTTGCTATTATTGTTATTCCTTAGATCAGTTAAGAATAAGAAAAATAAGAGGTATTATTTTATCTTCATTTATTCTTTCTTTATGTAGCATGTAGAAAGGAAGTGCCCTTTCTTTCATTGCATAGATCTGAGTTTCTGACCTGTATCATTTTCCTTCTCTCTGAGGAACTTTTTTTAACACTTATTGCAAGGCAGATCTACTGGCAACAAATTCCCTCAATCTTTGTCTGTCTGAGAAAGTATTCCTCCTTCACTTTTGAAGAATAATTTCACTGGATACAGAATTCTAGGTTAGTGTTTTTTCTTTCAACACTTTAGGTATTTTACTCCACTCTCTTCTTGCTTGCATGGTTTATGAAGATAACTTCATTGTAATTCTTATTGTTCTTCCTTAATAAGTAAATGCCCCCACTCCTGGCTTCTTTAAAGATTTTCTTTCTCTTTGATTTTCTGCATTTTGACTATGATATGCCAAGGAATAGATTTTTTTGGTGTTTATCCTGCTTGGTTTTTTCTGAATCTGTGGTTTGGTATCTGTCAATAATTTTGGAAAATTCTCAGCCATTATTACTCCAAATATTCCTTCTGTTTCTTTCTGTCTGTCTTCTCCTTCTAGTATTCCCATTACCTGTATTTTATACCTTTTGTAATTGTCCCTCATTTCTTGGATATAATGTTCCATTTTTTTCCATCTTTTTTCTCTTTGCTTTTAAGTTTGGGAAGTTTCTGTTGACATATCTTCAAGCTCATTGATTCTTTCCCCAGCTGTGTCCAGTCTAATAATGAAACCATCAAAGGCATTCTTCATTTCTGTCACAGTATTTTTTATTTCTAGCATTTCCTTTTGATTCTTTCATGGGGTTGCCATATCTCTGCTTACATCACCCATGTATTCTTTCATGTTGTCCACTTTTTCAGTTAGGTCTCTTAGCATATTAATCATAGCTATTTTAAATTCCTGATCTGATAATTTCAAAATCTCTGCTATATCTGATTTGGGTTATGATGCTTTTCATATCTCTTCAGACTATGTATTTGCCTTTTAGAATACCTTGTAATTTTTTGTTAAAGCTGGAAATGATGTATCAGGTAAAAGGGACTGAGGAACATAGGCCTTTAGTGTGAAGTTTTGTGTTTATCTGGCTAGGAGCTGGGCTGTTTGCTATTGCTGTAGCTGTAGGTTTTCAGGACTAAAATTTCCTCCAGTGTCCTTGTTTTTGTCTTACCTGCTGTCTTTGATTTTCCCTAAAGATTCCTTCTTAAATGAGACCTAAGCCTTGGAGTTCTTTTCTGCTGTAATCCTCTTATTATACAGGAGTCCTATTGATGTAGTGGTAATATGGGTGGGGGGAATCATTCTATAATCCTATGATTAGGTCTTAGTCTTTTAGTGAGCTTGTGCCCCTGGTCTGTGAGCTTCAAAAGTGTTTCTCAGAGTTTTTTTTTTTTTCCTCCTCTTAGGTATTATAGGAAGGTAGAAGAGACTAGAGTTGCATATTCCCGTCTCCCACATTGGCTAAACTCTGGTAAAATAGTTTCTTCTGAGAGCAGTCCTTTGTCAAGGAACACGGAATGCTCTCAGCATATTTCAAAGTGGTCACTTTTTCCTTTCCCGCTGAGTCTGCTGGAAGTATGAGGGGATTTTTCTCTGAGCTCCACAATGAGAACCTGGTGGGGTCCTGGTGGTAAAACTGGCAGAAGTGTGGGGCTTTGACAGAAGTGTGGGGGCTTCCCTAAGCCTGGACCTCCAGGATTTTTAATCTCTCAGGCTAGTCCAACTCAGTCTCCAGCAAGTACTCAACTACCCTTTAAGTATTCCTACCTGATGCTGGTTCCAGCTGCAGTTTCTGCTCCTGGTAAACTGAAACCCTGTGTATCTGCCTGTGTCTCCATTATTTAGGGCGGTGGTTTGCCCTGTGACTTCAATTCTTTAATGCATTTAAGTAGAGTTGTTGATTTTCAGTTTTTCAACTTTTTTTCTTGTTGTCAGGGGTGACAACTTCCAAGCTCCTGATGTGTTAGACTGGAAACTGGAAGTGGCCTGAATCATTTTTTTTTTAATATGGGAAGTTAACATTCTTTATTCTTCAAAAGATCTCTGGCTTCTTTGACTACTTTGCCATTTCACTGACACTATACCATACCTTCCAGTTCTGAAAGTATTTTTTATATATTGGTACCATGAAACATGCTTTCTCAATTGATCACGATATCTTACTGCTCTGAAAAAAAATCATTCTCGATATTATACAAAATTTCTTTCATCTATCAAATGAAAGATGATTTAAAAGATTTTTAATGGTAAAGATTCTAGCTCCTAAGCAAAAGTTAGATTATTAAATTGTTCCTTTCATTGTTACAAAGAAGTAATATATGGTTTCTATTAATACTATACTGAATATTATAATTTAGATATTAAAAGTAGACCAAGAAAGGAGACAAAATAATTACGACTTTTTTTCCATACCACCATATAACAATTCTGGCAGTACCTCACAAAAAAGTATTTTAAGTTTTTAAAGACAAGTTTGAAGGAACATCATTTATATTATTAATGAATTCCTTTTAAAATATCAAGTGGGTAACAATTCAAGAAATGTGTTTCTCCAAATTTAGTAAATAGCTTAACTTTTTTTTTTTTGTTAGAGAAGTTATAGGTTTACAGAAAAATTATGCAGAAAATACATAGTTCCCATATACTTGCCTTTTATTAACACCTTGCATTTGTGTGGTTCATTTGTTATAATTGATGAAACAGTATTATTATAATTGTACTATTAACTGTATTACATGGTTTACATTAGAGTTCCCTGTTTGTGTTTACATTCCTATGGATTTTTTAAAAAACTTTATTCTGGTAACACATATACAACCTAAAATTTCCCCCTGTTAACCGCATTCAAATATATAATTCAGTGCTGTTAATTATGTTTACAATGTTGTGCTACTATCACCACTATCCTTGACCAGTTTTTTCTATCACCCTGTGCCAGTTTGAATGTACTATGTCCCCCAAACACCATTATCTTTGATGCAGTCTTGTGTGGGCAGACTTATTGGTGTTGATTAGATTGTTTCCATGGAGATGCCACCCACCCAACTGTAAGTGATAACTATGATTAGATAATTTCCATGGAGGTGTGGCCCCACCCATTCAGCATGGGCCTTGTTGAGTTTACTAGAGCACTATTTAAGCTCAGAAGGAGCCAGCTTGCTACAGCCAAGAGGGACACTTTGAAGAACGCACAGAAGCTGAGAGAGGAGCTTCAGTAAGCAGAGACATTTTGGAGACGGCCTTTAAAAGCAGACTTTTGTTCCAGAGAAGCTAAGAGAGGACAAATGCCCCAAGAGCAACTAAGAGTGACATTTTTGAGGAACTGCAGCCTTGAAACCAGAACTCCGGAGCAGACGTCAGCCACATGCCTTCCCAGCTAACAGAGGTTTTCCAGACACCATTGGCCATTCTCCAGTGAAGTTACCTGATTGTTGATGACTTACCTTGGACACTTTATGGCCTTAAGACTGTAACTTTGTAACCAAATAAACCCCCTTTATAAAAGCCGGTCCATTTTTGGTGTTTTGCATTCTGGCAACATTAGCAAACTGGAACATACCCCAAATAGAAACTCTGAACAATTTAAATGCTGAACTCTTATTATTAAATATTAAAGGCCGATTCTATTGTGACTACAGTGAAATAATAATCTAGGAGCCTAGTACTGATAGAAGGTTACTTTTATTTTGTTTTTCACTCAATAAGCATTTATGCATGTTCTTCATGCCTTTTACACATTTTAGATCCCACAAGAACGTATATATATGTAAACCATCTATCACAGAAATGATTTTTCTGTGAAATGGCAGATTGTGTCATTAAGATTTTAGTGGAGACTTTTAAAAAGAATAATAGTAATGTTACAATGAAAGTCAGCAGTTCACTGTTTTTACTGGGCTTTCTTATATTAGATGCATATAGTTGAACGTTTAGTGGAATGACTTTGCATTAGATATACTTGGGTTTTTGAATCTCTGATCACCATACAACTAATTGCGATCCTGGGAAAGTTATTTATCTCTCTGTGCCCCTGTTTGTTTACTTTGGAAAACTAGGTTTAAAATAGTATCTACTCCATGTGGTTATTGTAAAGATAAATAAAGCTTGTAAAATGCTTATATGGTTCCTGGCCTGCAGTAAATACTAAATAAATGTTTGCTATTTTAATGATCTGAGTCTCACAACAGTTTTAGAAGTAGGCAAGAAAATCACTCTTCCAATTTTGTAGTTGAAGAGTTGGAGGCTCAGAGGGATTAAGTGGCATTGTCCAATAGCATAAAGCTAAATAAATAATAAAGTGAGCACTAGAAAAAACCAGGACTTGTGATACCTGGCCCGCTATCTCAGTGGAGAAGATAAACGAATTTGTAAGAGTAGAGAGAGACATGGCATAAGAAGAAATAGATGTGAGTTAGTAAATTTTAATTTTTATATACTTTTGAAACCCAGGGACATATTTTACATATTAGCTACCAAATTACATTGAAATGACTCAAAGTAAGGTAGGTTAGGACATGTGAGGATATCCTCAAATATGAGATTGTACCATGTTTATTTAGTTTCGGATAATAGAATTCACTTTTGTTTACTTTATCCTTTTATACCTACAGCTGTCTGCTACTTTTCCATCTTGAGCAAAGCATGGTGGATGAGTTATTCACTAGATTGAGTGTTAAGATTATGTTTTCCCAACTAGCACAATGCTTTCCTGTAAGGTATTAAATGCCCATATGTGGCTTCAGTTTGTGTTTTTGGTCTTTTCTAATTTTTCATTCTGTCATTCAATCAAGCATTAATTCAGCCAGTCAGTCAGACAGTCATTCATTTGGACCACTGTCATCCCTGAAGAGAGAAAAATGTGTAAGACACAGTAACTGGCTGTTAGGAGCTCCTCAGTGTAGTAAAGAAGATAAGCTTGTAAACTAATAAACTTCTACTAAACCAATAAATGCAATAGTGGAAGCAGGCATGGGGGACCCACTACTACTGCCCTCTACTCCAGCGCAAATGTTAGCCTTGCCTTTGAGCTCAAAAGGGGATTCTTGAGAGATGTAGTGTCTGAGCTGTATATTTTTAAGACAATAGGCATTTATTAGGTAAACAAGTTTCAATTTTCTTACTCTTACTTGCAAATAATTAATCTTTTTCTGTTTCCCAGACATTGTGTACACTATTTCCTACTCATTGTTCACCAAGTTTTTACTTCACAGGTATTCAGAATTGCTCAAATACCTAGTTTCTCAAAGCTTTCCAAAATCATACCCTTCAGATTGAATGCAAGTTGGAAATGCTCATATGTCCTACCATTGTACTCAATTGTAGCTGTGACTGTAACATTTTTGCTTGTAAATAATATAACATTATTTTGAAAAGTGTGTGTGAAAAGTTTGCTATAATTGAGGTATTTTGAAAGACTGTCTTTTTAAGCTATAATAGTATCCTTAGACTTAAAATTCACAAGTTGCTTTAGAAAAGAAAGTCTATACATATGATTGAATTGTAATAAGGGGGACTGAACAATCCCCAAAATATTATACTATTTATTTTCAGGAGATAAAAAGTTATCAACATTTCCTAGTGTTATTTATTATGTAAAGTATAAGGCAAGGGAATTTCTATGCTACATGAATGAATGTAATTATGCTTTTCTTACAATATAAACATTACATTACTTATTGTTAAAAATTCACAGGATTGTTTTAACTATTTTCAAAACACTTGTTTTTTAGGTGAATTGAAAAATTTACTAACTCAGATCATTTTTGAAATATTTTGTTTATATATCCATCTGTTGTGTGTCTCTTAAGAAATAACTGTAGGTCAAATTATAACTTGAATTTAACATTGGTAAAGAAACTGAGTGTGCCATCTTTAAAAACCATAGTTTAAATATAAGCACAATAGATCAAAGTTCATCTTATTTAAATAAGTATTCTAGAAAAGAAGTTTCAGGTACTTTCTCTGAAACTTTCTTAAAATAGTCACTGTTCTCAATATAAAATTTGAGAGTTAGCATTATGATTTTAAAGAAAGAGGAAAAATTGTTTTCAAATTATGGAAGTTCTCCTTTGGGGACAGCTTTATTTGAATTGTATGTGACATTATTTTTATTTCTTAAGGCTATGATTAAAAGTTTCATGGATGTCTACCAGCTTGCAAGTGCTAGAATTGCTACATTAGAGAAAGAAATGACATCGCATCGAAGTCACATTGCAACTTTGAAATCAGAACTTCACACAGCTTGCTTACGTGAAAATGAAAGTTTACAATCAGTAAGTCCTTGTGCTGCAATATTCTTCCCCTCTGGATTTTGGGTCATATTTACATTCATGCTTTTATTGCTTATAAGATCACTGGCCAGTATATATAATTTAGGGTAAATGATCAAGCAAGTGACGTAAAATTATTAGTGTGAAGAAATTTTTGAAGGAACAAAAGCAGTTAATTTTCCCATTGTATGATGCGTAAAGATATGCATATTGTTATCAATGCGAAGACACTACATCAAGATTCTTTTGTGTTTGGCAGTGCAGCTGACAGTTGGATTTGGCAGTATGCATAGTTAAAGCTTACAACTGTCTGAAGAATCAGTGTGTCCCATTAAGACAGAATATTATTAATTATGTGTATAACCAAAATGGTAATTAGAACATGGGATTGTTCTCTATAGAAAACTAGGCTTATCCATAATACATGCCTAGCTAAAGATGCATGTTGTGATTCATCTGTATGATTGAAATTCAGTTTCAACACTCATTTTTATATCTTAAAATTTTAGATGATAATGAAATTTGGGCTCATTTAAGACAAAAAATATTCTCTACATTTGAGACATATATTTGGGGGTTTTAAAAAAATGAATGTATTTGTGACATAAGGGAATAAAATAAACATTTAAACTTTTTATCTCAAAAAAGTCAAGAGTGAGATTCAGAGAGTTATTAATGGTTAGAATGTCTTTTCCTTTTTCGATTTGGTTACATGAATAAGCACAATGTGTGAGGAAAAACAGTATTCTCTTTGCCATTCAGTTTCTTGACCCACTTTAAATGATATATTGAACAGAAAGGAGTTAGCATTAAAGCAAATAGATGCATGGCTATGGTTTGGTTCATTAGCTCCTTCAGGTCCTAGTTCAAATGTCAGAATCTTTTCTGACCATTGTATTTAAAATTGTACCACTACCCCAACCCCACCCCACATGCTCACAAACTCCCTTTCCTGCCTTATATTTTCTATCAAGCTTTCAGCTTCCTGGCTTTATTTATTTATTTTTTTTTCACGATAGCACTTATCATCAACTGACATGATATATTTTATTTATTTGCTTATTATCAGTCTCTTCCCTACTTCTAGTAGAATATGCTCTTCATAAAGACAGCAATTTTGAGTGTTTTGTTCACTATTGTATACAAGTGCCTACAACAGTACCTGGCACATAGGCATTCAACAAATATTTATTTATATCAGCCATTTATTTGGTATCGGAGATCAGTTGAGTTTAACTTTTTAAAAGACTTTCTTAACTTCTTAATGAGAGAGCAGTAAATTTGACCTCCACTATGAGAGTTAAAAATGAAAAGGAATTTTTCTTTTAATTTGAGAAAGTGTTTGGAATTTATTCTAGCCTTTTTCTGAAACATATTCCCCTTTCTTCCTGCTAACTCACTGATCCCATTAGTTAATATTATATTATACTATTTAGATTGCATCAGCTTTGTTGGATTGTACTATTGTTTATGGCTTATTACTATTATTCATATAAAAATAATTGTATTTCAAGAAAGACCAGACTTGATAAAATGAGTTTTTGCTACATGGGTTCAAAATGTTTTTACCAATTATTACACAACTAATATCTTAATGGAGTTGGGTTTAATAAACTCGTATGTTAAATACTTCTCAACCTTTTTTCTCTTCTGAACACATCTGCAGTATATTCTCATCATCTCCTGTGTAAGAGATCACTGGCCATGGCAGTGGTTCTCAAGAGGGAATGTGTGTAATGTGAAAAATTCCTACAGGTGATTCTCATGTGTCCTCCTAGGAGAATGATGTCCAATCCCATGTCTCTATGGCATGTGTACTCTCTTCTGTCTTCCCTTAGTTGAAAGTCACTATTTTTAAATAATTTATGAGTGTGTACAATAATTTTTACTCTTCAAGATATTTGTATATGCATTTTCTAATTTGAACATCTTAAGGGCACTCTGAGAGAGGTAGAAGATTCAGGCCCAAATCTATATTTTGTAGGTGAGAGGCAATATAGTTTGGTGGATAAGAGCATAGATTTGGAGTTTGTATCCTTTGAGAATTCTGTCAAGTATTGTAAGAGAAAACCTCAGTAACATGCCTTTAAAACTATTTAAAAATAGAGCTTTTTTCCCTTACAGGAAGAAGTTTACAAGTAGGTGGCTATTGTCATTAGTTTAGTGGATCAACAGGTCCGTAATTTCCTTGTCTCTCCCTCATTGTTGTAAAGACAGCAGCCCAGCTCTAGAATTTTCAGATCACGTTCAAGTCAGCAGGATGGAATAGCTCCAGAAATATCTGATATATATTCCTTCCAAGGAATCTCCATACAGGCTTCCACTTATATCCCATTATCTGGGAATGGGCCATGTGGCCACCCCTAGCTATAAGGAGTCAAGGAAGAAAGGAGTTAGGAAAGGGTATTTGGTTAACCAATTAATACTGTGTGCCATTGTCTTGGTTTGCCAAAGCTGACAAAATGCAGTACCCAGAAATGGACTGGCTTTTAACAAAGGGGATTTATTAGCTTACAAGTCTACAATCCTAAGGCCATGAAAGTCTCCAAATTAAGGCATCAACAGGATGATACCTTCTTCCAAGACCAGTTACCGATGTGCTTGGCACATGGAGACATCTGCTGGTCCTTCTGTCCCAGGCTTTGGTGCTTTCAGCTCTGGCTTCAGTGGCTACCTTTCTTAGCTTCTGTGGGTATGTTCTTGTCTCTCAGCTTCTCTGGGGCTTTTTTCCGTGAGCTTCTCTTAATTTTATGTCTTAGCTTCTGTGAGTGTTTTATCCTCTTCTAAAGGACTCCAGTAAGAGGATTAAGACCCACCTTGAATGAAGTGGGTCACATCTCAATTGAAATAACCTAATCAAAAGGTCCCACCTACAGTCTGTTTGCACCCACAGGAATGGATTAAAAGAGCATGGCCTTTTTCTGAGGTACATAACAGCTTCAAACTGCCATGGCCATGTTAAGTCAGATAGATTTGGATCCAAATTCCACTTTTCTAAATTACTGATAGTGTGACTTGGATCTCAGGTTTTTAATCTGTAAAATGGGGAATATTACATACCTTATAAGGATGTCAGGAGGTCTAGTGAGTAGTGTTACAGTACTTGGAACTTTGCTTTGCACTTGAGTGAGTAGTCAAAAACTTTAGCTAATATTCAGATCACCATTACCTGGATTGAAAGTAGTTGGATTGTACCACAGGAAAAGATTGTTTACTAACCTAATGTCTTCAGCTACAAGCCTGTCATTTGTTGTGGTTCTTACTTTAGATTTGAGCATGCAACTCCTCCTCTATAATCAGCATTAGTAAATTCCGGTCTTAGCTCTCTCTCTTCTCCTCAGGCTCTTTTCCTCCTTTCATTGACAGATTCTTAAAAAAATGGTCTATACTTGCTGCTTGTATACACTCACCTTCCATTTATCCCTGAGCTTATTACTATCTGGTTTCTGAGTCCATCATTATGCTGAAACTATATTCTTAAAGGTCACCAATAACTTTTTGCTTTCTCATCCATTAGTTCCTTCTCATCCCTTTCAACCTTTCCAAACATTAAAGGCTTTTAACTATTCCCTTCTTAAAACACTCATCTCCTTTGTTTTATATATCTCAAGTCTTCTTTGCTGGCTCTCTGGACTCTATTTGTGCTCTGCCTTCTTTGTATTATTGTTTGTTCATTTTTTTTCTTTTATCCAGTATTTATTGAGCATAGTGGTCCAGATCAGGAGGAAGGTGGATGGAAATGTCTATAAAGACTGTGATGGAAAGAAGAAACAGAGAAGGACCAGTGCGACTGGGACAGAGAGAGCAAAGGCAAGAGGGGTCTGAGATAAGAATGTTCTTATCTCAGCAATTCTCAAGACATGCAAATACATGCATGTCTAGTACAGTGTCTGGCATATTAGTAGGTTCTTGGTAAATGTTAGTTCACTTGCTTACACGTAAAAAGAATTCCTCATAGTTACGTACAGTTCCTGCAGTTAAGCTACACATATAGCTTTAAGAAATATATATAACTAGGAGGAAATCCTTTTGTGTTTAGTCAAAAGAACTAAAGCAAGCCTTAAGTCAGTGCTTTTAGCACATGGTAAGTATAGTATTTGTTGTTGTTATCACTTATTTAATGAATCGAGGACACCCAATGTATGCATACTACTACCTCACTACTCTCTTATCCAGCCACTTAACTGGATAAGAATACATAATGCATATTAATTACTAATCAAAACTTTATCATGGTGTTGTAATGCATAAAAAGATATTGATCGTATTAGAGACATGAATAAGTTATCTAAAAATTTTATTCCACTTTAGGTGACATTTTCATTTCTTGTTCAGCAGTATACAATAATAATGCCAGACTTCATCTAAGATTTCTCATCAATTGTATACTTTCCAGTACTTTAACGTTTTTGGTATCATGTTCTTTGACCCATTAACTTAGGGCTGCTCTAGAGCTTTTATCTTGAGTTATAGAAATCAGAAAGGGCTTTGAGTAAAGAGCTTTTGAGGCCCATGCAACTCAGTAGAAAACAGTACAGCAGTCATAACCAATTACTTGTGGATGGCTGGAGGCCGTAACACCCTCAGCTGTGGAGAAACACATGATATTTCAAATTATGAACTACAGAATGCCAAACCCAAATACTTTGCCATGAGTTATGATCCTGAAAGCTGTAGTATCGATTTGTCTCATTTTTACTATATGTTTAAAGCAGTATCTTTTTAATTCTATAGTATTTAACTTATGACATAGTAATAAATTGCAAATCAGAGGAGCATTCTAGTTTGTATCCTTGCTGGAGAAATATGTTGACATCAGATAATTTCAGGTTTGATAGCTGTCAAGAAATATAACTTAATAAAGGTTTAGATATTTTGGTTCAGTTAATATAAAATTAAAAATAGAAGAATCCCCTGTCTCTTAAGTTCTCAAATAATGTTTTTCTCTCTCTTTTTTTATTAGAGAAGTTGTAGGTTTACAGAACAATCATGAATTAAATAAACAGTTCCCATATACCACCCTATATTACTGATACCTTGTATTAGTATAGTACATTTCTTACAATTGATGAAAGACATTTTTATAATTGTACTATTAACTATATGGTCCATGGTTTACTTAGGGTCCCCTGTTTGTGTACAGCCTGATGCATTTTTAAAAATTTTTATTATAGTAGCATAGACACAATCTAAAATTTCCCCTTTTAACCACATTCAGATATATAATTTAGTGCTGTTAATTATGTTCACAATGTTGTGCTACGATCACCGCCATCCATGACCAACTGTTTCTGTCACCCTAAACAGAAGCTCTGAACAATTTAAGCATTAACTTCCCATTCTTTACCCCCACCCTGGTATATTCTAGTTTCTGACTGTATGGAATTTGCTTGTTCTAACCATTTCGTATTGGTGATAATTTACAATTGCCCTTTTGTGTCTGGCTTATTTCACTGAACATGATATCTTCGAGGTTCATCCATGTTGTCAGGTGAATCAGAACCTCGTTTCTTTTTACAGCTTAATAATATTCCATTGGGTGTATATACCACATTTTGTTTATCCATTCATCAGATGATGAACACATGGGTTGCTTCCATTTTTGTGGGGTTAGGTCACTGATTTAAGATCTTTCTTCTTTTTTAATGTGAGCATTTAGAGGTATAAATTTCCCTCTCAGAACTAACTTTGTTGTAACCCGTAAGTTTTGGTATGTTGAGCTGTCATTTTCATTTGCCTCAGGATATTTCTTGATTTCCCTTGTGATCTCTTCTTTGACCTATTGGTTGTTTAAGACTGTGTTGTTTAATGTGCACAAATTTGTGAATTTTCCATTTCTCCTGCTGTTATTAGTTTCTAGCTTTATTCCATTGTGGTCAGAGAAGGTACATTGTATGGTTTCAGTGTTTTTTTTTTAATTTATTGAGACTTATTTTGTGACCCAACATGTGGTCTCTCTTGGGGAATGACCCATGTGTACTAAAGAAAAATATGTGTTCTGCCTGGTGTGTGATGTGTTCTATATATGTCTGTTAGGTGTAGTTGGTTTAGAGTATCTTTCAAGTCTTGTATTTCATTATAGATCTTCTGAGTACATGTTCTGTCCATTATTGAAAGTGGTATATTAGAGTCTCCTACTGTGAACCATCTATTTACCCTTTCAAATCTGTCAATATTTGCTTCATATATTTTGAGGCTCTGCCATTAGGTGCATATATATTTATAATTATATGTCCCCTTGTTGAATTGACCCCTTTATCAGTATGTAATAACCTTCTTTGCCCCTCATAACAGTGTTTGAGTTAAAGTCTATTTTATCTGATATTAGTATAGGTACCCCAGCTTTCATTTGGTTACTCCTTGCATGGTTTATTTTTTCTGTCCTTTTGCTTTCATCCTACTTATATCTTTGAATTTAAGGTGAGTCTCTTGTAAACAACATATAGTTTTTCCATTCTGCCAATTTCTGCCATTTGACTGGAGAGTTTAATCCATTTACATTTAAAGTAACTACTAATAATATAGAACTTTCTTCTGCCATTTTGCTATTTAATATTTTTAAGTCATACTTTGTTGACCCTCAATTCTTTGTTAATGCCCACTTTCATATTTATTTGATTTTTTTGTATTGTACAATATTAAGTCCCTTCTAATTTCTTTCTGGATGTATTTTTCATATGTTTTCCTTCTCATTACCAAGGGGTTAAAAGTTAACATCCTAAATATATGACTATCGTATTTGATTTTATACCAACTTAACTTTTTTTTTGTTCACAAATGCAATTAGATTGAGATATATTCACATACTATATAATCATCCAAAGTATACAATCAGTTGTTCACAGTGTCATCGTATAGTTGAGCTTTCATCACCACAATCAATTCTTGAACATTTTCATTACTCCAAAAAAAAAAAAAAAAAAAAATAAGAATAAAAATAAAAGTAAAAAAGAACACCAAAGACATCCCCTTCTCCTATCCTCCCCTATTATTAATTTACTTTTTGTCTCCATTTTTCTACTCATGTGTCCATACACTAGATAAAGGCAGTGTAAGCCACAAGGTTTTTGCAGTCACACGTTCACACCATATAAGCCATTTAGTTATACAGCTGTCTTCAAGAATTCAGGCTACTGGATTGTGGTTCAAAACTAAAAAGGGATATCTCTGTGATGTATAAGAATAACCTTCAGGATGACCTCTTGACTCCATTTGAAATCTCTCAGCCACTGAAACTTTATTTTGTTTCATTTCTCTTCCCCTTTTGGTCAAGAAGACTTTATCAATCCCATGTTAGGTAATACTTTTTTTTTTTTTAATTGTGATTGTTCACATACCATACAATTATCCAAAGATCCAAAATGTACAATCAGTTGCCCCTGGTACCATCATATAGCTGTGCATCCATCATCACAATTAATCTTTGTTCAATTTTTAGAATATTTTCATTACTCCAGAAAAGAAATAAAGACAAAGAAGAAGAAAAAAAAGAAAAGGAAACTCAAATCTTCCCATATCCCTAACTACCCACCTCCGTTGTTGACTCGTAGTATTGGTATAGTACATTTGTTACTGTTTATGAATGAACGTTGAAATACTACTAACTGTAGTATATAGTTTGCAATAGGTATATATATTTTTCCCTATATGCCCCTCTATTATTAACTTCTAGTTGTAGTGTCATACATTTGTTCTTGTTCATGAAAGAGATTTCTAATATTTGTGCATGTGGTGGACATTGCCCACCACAAGGTTTACTGTTTTATACATTCCCATCTTTTAACCTCCAACTTTCCTTCTGGTGACATACATGACTGAGCTTCCCCTTTCCACCACATTCATGCACCATTCAGCACTGTTAGTTATTCTCACAATGTGCTGCTGTCACCTCTGTTCATTTCCAAACATTTAAGTTCATCCTAGTTGAACATTCTGCTCATACCAGAGATGAGCAACCACTCCCCATTCTTTAGCCTCATTCTATATCTTGGAAACTTACATTTCATGTCTATGAGCTTACATATTATAATTAGTTTCTATCAGTGAGACCCTGCAATATTTGGCCTTATGTGTCTGGCTTATTTCACTCAGTATATTGCCCTCAAGGTTTCGTCATCAACCCATTTTTTTTTTAAGATGGTTTTGTTCACATACATTACATTCCATGCTAAGTAAACAACAGATGTTTCCCTGTATATTCACATATTTATGTGTTCACCACCCTCACCACTATCTATATAAAGACATCTCCATTTCTTCCACAAAGCAGGAGGAAGAGTCAAAGAAGGTAGAGAGGCAAAAGAAAAAGAAAAAAAGAGAGAGGAAAAAAACCATGGCAGCTAGTAAGCAGCAAAAGGAAAGATAACCTTAGATCAAAATAGAATAAAGAGTCAGACAACACCACCAATACCAAGAGTCTCACACCCCTCCCCATGCCCCCCACTTATCTGCATTTACCTTGGTATTTTGCCTTTGTTACATTAAAGGAAGCATAATACAATGATTCTGTTAATTATAGTCTCTAGTTTACGTTGATTGTATTTTTCCCCCAATACCTCTCTACTTTTAACACCTTGCAAGGTTGACATTCGTTTGTTCTCCCTCATGAAGAAACATATTTATACATTTTATCACAATTGGTGAACACTTTAGGTTTCACAGAGTTATACAGTCCCAGTCTTTATCTTTCCTCTTTTCTTCTGGTGTCCCACATGCTCCCAACCTTCCTCTTTCAACCATATTCATAGTTACCTTTGTTCAGCGTACTTACATTGCTGTGCTACCATCACCCAAAATTGTGTTCCAAACCTCTCACTCCTGTCTTTTCCTATCAGTCTGTAGTGCTCCCTTTAGTATTTCCTGTAGGGCAGGTGTCTTGTTCACAAACTCTCTCATTTTCTGTTTGTCAGAGAATATTTTGAACTCTCCCTCATATTTGAAGGACAGTTTTGCCAGATACAGGATTCTTGGTTGGCGGTTTTTCTCTTTCAGTGTCTTAAATATATCATACCACTTCCTTCTTGCCAACATGGTTTCTACTGAGAAATCCACACATAGTCTTACTAAGCTTCCTTTTTATGTTATGGATCTCTTTTCTCCTGCTGCTTTCAGGAGTGTCTCTGTCTTTGACATTTGATAATCTGATTATTAAGTGTCTTGGTGTAGGCCTATTCAGATCTATTCTGTTTGGAGTATGCTGCACTTCTTGGATCTGTAATTTTATGTCTTTCTTAAGAGATGGGAAATTTCCATTGATTATTTCTTCTATTTTTGCTTCTGCCCCTTTTCCCATCTCTTCTCCTTCTGGGACACCAGGGACATGTACATTCTTGTATTTCATTTTGTCCTTAAGTTCCTGGAGATGTTGCTCATATTTTTCCATTCTTTTCTCAATCTGTTCTTTTGTGCATAGGCTTTCAGGTGCCTTGTTCTCCAATTCCTGAGTGTTTTCTTCTGCCTCTTGAGATCTGCTGTTGTATGTTTCCATTGTGTTTTTCGTGTCTTGTGTTGTGCCTTTTGTTTCCATAGATTCTGCCAGTTGTTTTTTCGAACTTTCAATTTCTGCCTTATGTACGCCCAGTGTTTTCTTTATAGCCTTTGTCTCTTTTGCCATATCTTCTCTAAACTTTTTGAATTGATTTAGCATTAGTTGTTTCAATTCCTGTATCTCAGTTGAACTGTAAATTTGTTCCTTTGACTGGGCCATATCTTTGTTTTTCTTAGTGTAGGTTGTAGTTTTCTGTTGTCTAGGCATCTGACCTCCTTGGCCATCCCAATCAGGTTTTCTCAGATGAGAACAGGCTCAGTTCTCAGAAGGAGGAAATATTCAGTATCCAGTTTCCCTGATGGTGTGTCTTAGAAGATTGACACACCCTGTGCTTTTCTGCCCAGCAGGTGGCACCTGTAAGCCTGTCACTCCAGACTGGTGTAAGGAGGTGTGGCCCATGGCTGTTTTCCCCAGGCTCTGGGTCTTGCTCTGAATGGAAGGTGGGTAGTAGAGCCGGGCCCCACCTCTTTCCTCTTGGGAAGATATACCCCCTAGAGAGAGGTCATTTGCATATAATTAGATTCTTTGTTTCACTGACTCTGCTGTCTTCACCCTTGTCTGGGTCAGAGTGCTGCTGGTTTAAAATGGCTGAGCCTTTCTCTACTGTAGAGCACTGCCAGCTGAAAACGGTTGAGACTTTCTCCACTGAACCGCCCAGGTTGAGAGAGACAGAAAGGGACAGAAAGCCCCCTTTCAGGGTCATTCTATCGCTCCCCAGATTCACCCATTGGCCATAGACAGCACCCGATCCTTTGGGCTCCCCATCCTGAGACAGATACGTCCCCTGACTCTCCAAGGTCAGTAGTCGCCAAAAGCCTCTGTCTGTTTGTTGGGGATTCGCAATCTGTATTGAGCAGTTAACATTAAAACCCCAGTTGGAGCTGGGCTGAGGTATATTCACTTCTTCAGAGAGTTCTACTCTCTAGCACCACGAGATTTCCGTCAGAGAGGGGCTCTCGGCTCAGGTCCGCAGTTTTTACTTACAGATTTTATGCTGCAATCTTGGGCCTTCCCCCCAATTCACGTTGGTGTATGATGAGTGGACAGTCACATTTGTCTCCCCACAGTTATTCCAGGTTATTTACTAGTTGTTCCTGTTGTTTATTAGTTGTTCTAGGGGGACTACCTAACTTCCACTCCTCTCTATGCTGTCATCTTAGCCCCCCCCAACTTAACTTTAATAGCATACACTTACACTGTTCCTATACCCCTAAATCCCCCATCTTTTTTTATACTTGTTACAAATTATTTCTTTGTACATTGTATGTTCAAAACTGTAAATTTGTCATTGCTTTTTATGCATTTGCATTTTAGCACCTGTAAGAAGTAAGAAGTGGAGTTACATACCAAAAAATACAATAAAATAGTATTGGCATTTATAATTACCCATATGGTTAACTTTACACATGGTTTCTATATCCTTGTGACACTTTGATCCACTGTCTTGTGTCCTTTCCCTTCACTCTGAAGTACTCCCTTTAGCATTGCTTGTAGGACAGGTCTAGTGGTAATGAGCTCCCTCAGCTTTTGTTTATTCTAGGAATGTCTTCATCTCTCCCTCATTTTTGAAAGAAAGACCTGCCAGATATAAAATTCTTGGTGAGAAATTGTTTTTTTTTTTTTTTTTTCAGCACTTTAAGCATTTCATTCTACTGCCTTCTTGCCTCCTTGGTTTCTAATGAGAAATCAGAACTTAACTCTAATTGGGATCCCTTGTACATAACATGTTGCTTTTCAGTTGCAACTTTCAGAACTCTCTCCTTGTCTTTTGCATTTAACAGTTTGATCAATATGAGACAGGGCATATTTTCTTCAAGTTTATCCTGTTTGGTGTTCTCTGGATTTCTTGGATATGCATATTCATGTCTTTTGCTAAGTTTGGGGAGTTTTCTGTCGTTATTTATTTGAATATTGCTTTGTCCCCTTTTTCTCTCTCTTCTCCTGGGACCCCCATAATACATATATTGGTACGCTTGATTGTTGTCTCTTAGTCAATTCAGTTTTTCTAATTCTTTTTTTCTTTCTGCTCCTCAACCTGACTCATTGCACTGGTCTTATCTTTGAGTTCACTGATTCTGTCTTCTGCCAGCTCCAGTCTGCTGTTGAAACCCTCCTGGGAATTTTTCATTTCAATTATTGTGGTCTTCAACTCCAGTAGTCCTTCATTTCAATTATTGTGGTCTTCACCTCCAGTAGTCCTGTTTGGTTCCTTTTTAAAATTTCTGTCTCTTCATTGAGATTCTTATATTGTTCATTCATTGTTTTCCTGATATCCTTTAGTTCTTTCTCTGTATTTTCCTTCATCTTCTTGAGCATATTAAAGATCATTTTTTAAAGTCTTTGTCTGGTTTGTCCACAGTCTGGTCTTCTTCACTGATGTTTTCTGGATTTTTATCCTTTTCCCTTGGATGGGCCATTATTTCCTGTTTGTTTGTTTGTCTTGTAATCTTTTGTTGCACACTATACATTTTAACATTTTAAAATGTTAATTTTGGAATTTAGTTCCTGAGTTATCTGTTTCTTGAGTTCTTTCTAGCAGTGATATGACAGAGATTTTCTTGAGTACCAGGAGCTAACAAAACCAACAAATCAATGCAAAAAACACCTTTCGCCATCTTTACAATTTGGTTTTGTGTTAGCTGTTATTCCCATCAGAGTTCAGCCCTCCTATCAAGAAAACCCAAGGTGAATGCAAAGTGCAGGGTCTTCCCTGTCTTTTCTGAGTCTTGTCTTTTTCTGGGCTTATGCTTGCTAGTAGCTTTAGGAGTTCCTCTGTTACAGGAATTTGAATGTTCTCTCTGTTCCCTAGAAAACAGACCTTCTCCCTCTCCTAGGTGCTCCATCACAAGACTTAAAGCAAGTAAGCCTTTGCTGCAGGCTCTGACTCAGTTGTTTCTTACACCACTTTTGCTGTCCCAGGCTGCTTTAGCTTGGCAGGCAAATTCTGGGAAGGGTGGAGAGCCACAAAGAAGTTTTCTAGGGCAGTCTTTCCCAGCAAGAAGGAGGCAGGGACCCATAAAGGAGGCACCAGCTGGCTCCACCCTGCTCTGGGGAGGGAGGGAGGGAGGAACCAATGAGGGTACGAGGAGCTTCTTCTATGGCTCTTTGAACCTACATTATCTTGATTCAGCACTTGCCCAAGGTACTGTCTTTAAGACTTGTGTGCTATGTTTGCCTGGGCAGGTTGGGACAATAGCTGCCCTCAGAGATCTGAAGTAGCTGTGATCAGCAGTCAGCCCACACATACCCAGATCTTGTGGAACTGGGTCTGTATATCCCACCCTGGCATCAGCAGCATGCTGAACCAGGAACCATGGTAGATGACCACATAGTTACCTGCTGTAAGGCCTGGGGATGGGTGATAGCAGCCAATACATGGAGTGTGGATTTCACTGGTACTTACTGCAATTTACCAGCCTCTTCCTCCTGCTCTTCCCTGAGTGCTGCACAGTTTTCTGATAGACTCAGGAGTTTCAAAATAGTTGATTCAGACAGTTTCTGTCTGTTTGATAGTTGCTCTGGTGGAGGGACTGATTTCTGGAGCTTCCTACTCTGCCATCTTCCACAGTCCTCTTGTCAAATAATATTTCGTCACATCTGTTTACATTACTTTTCTTTGAGAGTGGAATATCATTTGTTAGTATTGGTGTTGTAAGGATAAAGAAACTGAGACACAGAATTTAAGTAACCTACTCTAGGTAAGTTGCTTTCATATACTTTCATATATGTTATCTCAGTTGATTCATGGTATTTACTGATGAGATTTTTAGCTCTTCAAGAAAGTTTCTTTGTTTGGAGTGTGTGTGTGTGTGTGTGCACATGCGTACGTGTGTGTGTTTACCCAGCCACTAGCCATGACTTTTAATTTGTTGACAGAGGCTGTACAGTGCAGTAAGTGGTATAAAAGTACACATTCTGGAGTCCAGCTCCTTGAACCCCAATAGATTAAAACCCAAGGCTTCTGATTCCATGTCTGATTTTTAAATGAGGTTGTACTGGAGAATAAAACAAATATCTGTCATTATGGTGCTTCAAGTATTGTGGAGAATACAATCATATAAATAATAAAAAGAGTTCCTTCAAAGTGGAAGCACAGAATGCTGTGAGTGCACGTGACAGGGGAACCAAACTTAGGCTTGGGGTTAGGAAAGGCCTACTTGAGGAATTGAAATCTTAGTAGAGTAAATGAAGATTAAGAATGAGTTGACAAAAGGATTTATCATGTAAGACCTGCTCACATACCCCAGGAATGTCCTGAGGACACATCTGTCACCAGGACTGTAAAGAATAAATTTGTGAGATTAACACGGTCATCTCTGAAGATCTCTATGGTTGCACTTCTCTGTGGGTCAGCTATTACTATGGGAACTGCCATTATTGAACTTGGATCCTTAAATACAATGGGGATGATCAGATCCTGGGTTGGCAGAAGACAAATGGCAGCACTTAATCATGAAAGAAAAGGTGGACATGGCTACCACAATGGATAGCAGACTCAAAGCAGTAATCAAAATAGTCTGACTCACAGAGACCTATGGCATTGGCTAGTAGATCATGGGTTACCTAGAAATATAATAAATGGGCAATCTACTAAATTCTTGTTTGATCTGTATAAACAGAAGAGTTCTAGGTCAAGTGGACAAAAGTCTAACTAATTGAATTACAAAAACAGAGTCATGGCTCCTTAATTCCCAGACTGGAGACAGCTTACAGAACCAGAGACCCTTGAATGAAGGGAAGGCCAGGTCTCCTTGGGGAAGGACCCTGTTACACTGCCAAAAAATTTATATGGTTAATCTTCCTTCCAGCCTTCCCAAAAGAGACCTATGTCCTGTTACCAGGGTAACTGTGCATTGGGGAAAAGGAAATGATCAGACATTTAGGGGATTATTATACACTGACTTGGAAGTGACATTAATTCTAGGATACCCAAAACATCACTGTGATCCACCAGTCAGAGTAGGGGCTTATGGAGGTCAGGCGATCAACGGAGTTTTAGTTCAGGTCCATCTCACAATGGGTCCAGTGGGTTCTTGAAACTATTCTCTGGTTATTTCCTCCAGTTTTAGAATGAATAATTGGAATAGACATACTTAGCAACTAGCAGAATCCCCACATTGGTTCCCTGATTTGTGGAATGAGGGCTATTATGGTAGGAATGGCCAAGTGGAAAGCCACTAGAACTTCCCCTACCTAGCAAAATAGTAAATCAAAAGTAAAGCTGCACTCTTGGAAGGATTGCAGAGATTACTGCCACCATCAAGGACTTGAAGGATATAGGGGTGGCGATTCCCACCACATCCCCATTCAACTCTCCTATTTGGCATGTGCAGAAAACAGATAGATCTTGTAGAATGACAGTGGATTATTGAAAACTTAACCAGGTGGTGATTCAAATTGCAGCTACTGTTACAGATGTGGTATCATTGCTTGAGTAAATCACCACATCCCCTGGTCCCTGGTATGTAGCTATTGATCTGGCAAATGCTTTTTTCTCAATTGCTGTTTGTGAAGACTACCAGAAACAGTTTGCTTTCAGCTGTAAAGTTGAAGTCTGGTCCGCAGAGACCTTGATCTTCTCTTCCTCCCACAAGACATAACACTAGTCCATTATGTTGATGATGATATGTTGATTGGAGCTAGTGACTATCTGTAAAACATTTGCATGCTAGGGGGTGGAAGATAAATCCAACAAGAATACAGGGTCCTCCCACCTCAGTGAAATTTTTAGATGTCCCTTAATGTGGGATATCCCTTCTAAGGGAGGAGAAGCTGTTTCATTTGACCCTCCTACAACCAAAAAAGAGGCACAATGCCTAGGTGGCCTCTTTGGATTTTGGAGACAACATATTCCTCATTTGGGTGTGCTATTCCAGCTCCATTCACTGAGTGACTTGAAAAGTTCCTGGTTTTGAGTGGGTCCTGGAACAAGAGGAGGCTCTGTGACAGGTTCAGGCTGCTGTCCAAGTTGCTCTGCCACTGATCCAGCAAGTCCAATGGTGCTGGAAGTATAGTGGCAGATAGGGTTGCTGCCTGGAGCCTTTGGCAGCCCCCTGCAGGAGAATCAGAATGCAGTCCCTCAGGATTTTGGAGCAAAGCTCATCATCCTCTGCAGGTAACTACTCTTCTTTTGAGAAACAGCTTTTGGCCTGCTATTGGGCCTTAGGAGAGACCAAACACTTAACCATGGGCCAGCAAGTTACCATGAGACCTGAGTTGCCTGTCATGGGCTGGGTATGGTCAGACTTGCCAAGCCACAAAGTTGGGATGCACAGCAGCACTCCATCATAAAATGGAAGAGAGATATTCAAAATAGGGCTAAAGCAGGTCCTGAAAGCAAAAGGAAGTTGCATAAGGAAGGGATACAAATGCCCATGGACCTCACTCCTGCCAAAAAACCTTCTCTTTCCCAGCTCACAACTATGTCTTCTTGGGTTGCTCCTTATGATTAGATAACTAAGGAAGAGAAAACTTGGGCCTGGTTAACAAGTGGTTCTGCAGGATATACAGTTACCACCCAAAAGTGGACAGCTGAAGCACCTTTCTGGGACATCCTGAAAGACAGTGATGAAGTTCTAGTGGGCAGAATCAAGCAGTGTACCTGGTAATTAATTTTTCTTGGATGGAGAAATAGCTGGAGGTATGTCTGTATACTGATTCATTGGCTGTCACCAATAGCTTGGATGGATAGTCCAGGACTTGGAAAAAATATGATTGGAAAATTGGTGATAAAGAGATCTGGGAAAGAAGTATGCAGAAAGACCTTTCTGAGTAGGAAAAATCTTGAAGATGTTTGTGTCCCATGTGAAGTCACCAGAGGGTGACTTTAGCCGAGGAAGATTTTAATAGTCAAGTGGATAAGATGACCCATTCTGTGGCTACCAATCACTCTCTTTCCCCAGCCACTCCGGTCATTGCCCAATGGGCTCATGAGCAAAATGGTCATGGTGGTAGGGATGGAGGGTATGCATGGGCTCAGCAACACGAACTTACATTCACCAAGGCCAACCTGGCCACAGCCACTGCTGAATGCCTAGTCTGCCAGCAGCAGAGACCAACACTCAGTCCCCAATATGGCACCATCCCTCAAGGTGATCAGCCTGCTTCTTGGTGGCCAGTTGATTACATTGGATCACTTCCATCATGGAAGGGGCAATACTGTTCTAACTGGAATAGACACATACTCGATATGACTTTGTCTTCCCTGCATGCAATGCTTCTGCCCAAACTACCATCTGTGGACTTCCAGAATGACTTATCCACCACCAGGCTTTCCACACAGCATTGCTTCTGATCAAGGAACCCACTTCACAACACATGGAATGCAGGAATGGGCTCATGCTCTTGGAATTCGCTGGTCTTACCATGTTCCACATCAGCCTGAAGCAGGTGGATTGATAGAATGATGGAATGCCTATTGAACACTCAATTATGGTGCCAGCCAGGTGGCAATATCTTGCATGGCTGGGACAGTGTTCTCCAGGAAGCTATGTGCGCTCTAAATCAGTGCCCACTCTATCATGCTGTTTCTCACATAGCTGGGATTCACAGATCCAGGAATCAAGGGGTGGAAAATGTAATGGCACTATTCACTATTACCCCTATTGATTGGCTAGAGAAAATTTTGCTTCCTGTCCCTGCAGCCATAGGCTCTGCTGTTCTATAGGTCTTAGGTCCACAAGGAGACAACACAATGATTCCATTGAACTGGAAGTTAAAACTGCCATCTGGCCACTTTGGGATCCTCATGCCTCTGAGTCATCAGGCAAAGAAGGGAATTATTGTTCTGTCTGGGGTGATTGATCCTGACTATCCAGGGGAAATAGGACTGCAGCTATACAATGGAGGTAAAGAAGAGTTTACCTGGAATACAGGACATCTTCTAGGGTGTCTGTTAGTACTACCATGCCCTGTGACCAAAGTCCATGGAAAACTGAAACAACACAATCCAAGCAGGACTTCCAAAGGCCCAGAAACTTCAGGAATGAAGATTTGGGTCACGTCATTAGGCAAAGAACCACAGCCAACTGAGATGCTTGCTGAGAATAAAAGGGAATATGGAATGGGTGGTAGAAGAAGGTAGTTATAAATAGGAGCGTGTGACCACATGACTAGTTACAGCAATGAGGATTCTAATGGTTATGAATGTTTCTTCCTTGTTTTGTTATGAGTATGTTTTTATATATACATAAAGAAAATATCATTTTCTCTTTGATCTTATCCCATTGTCATATGACATAAGTTGTATTAGACTCATGCCATAGTGTTTAAGTTATAGGATATCAAGTTTAAGAGTGACTATAACCCAAGGGCTTCCACACTTTCCTGGGGAGAGTTTGTGTGTTTCCATTTGTATGCAGGACAATTGAGTATTGTTAGGTGGAAAATATGACTGTTAATTGTTTTTATTTAGAGATTAAGTATGGTTTAAGTTGATGTGCATGGCTGCCAAGTTAAAAAGGGGAAGACTATGATGGTTAAGTTCATGTGTCACCTTGGCCTGGTTGTGGTGTACAGTTGTTTGTTCAAGCAAGCACTGGCCTGATTGTTACTGTGAGGATATTTTGTGTACTTAAATCGTCAGTAAGTCGATTGCATCTGTGGCTGACTACATCTACAATCTACTGAGGATATTGCCTTCAAAAATGAGAAAAGTCTCATCCAAACAGTTGAAAGCTTTAAAAGGAGAAATGATGATTTCAGCAGTCAGAGACAAAGAGAGAACTTCCATCTCTACTTCAGCCAGCCAGCTTCTTCTGGGCAATTCATCAAAAACCTTCACCAGAGTTCCCTGCTTATGGCCTGCCTTACAGAATTTGGTCTTGCCCATCCCTACAGTTGCGTGAGATAATTCTTATAAAGATCTCATAATATTTACAGGTATCTTCTGTGGTTCTCTTTCCCTAGAGAATACAAGTAGTTCTGTTCTTCAGTGATATACTCTTAAAAGGATAGAGTAAGGAGTGGCAAGAATGGAGCTTTCAAACTCTGAGCAGTGTTATCAATTTTTACTGCCTAATAATTAAGTAGTTTTATGGCATCTTGGTAATCTAATGCTGCGATTTTTCCTATCAGTTCAAAGAATGGCAGCAACTAAATATACTTCTGAGTTATCTGTCTTGCTTTTTATCTTTCTTACTAGATTGAGTTCTGTGAAGGCTTCCATTGACTGCTAGACATCTGTACCTCAATTTTCTGCAAGCACTTCAAAATCACTGAAGTCCCAAAATGAACATGTTGTACAACTATACCATGCCCAACCTTGCCAAATCCTCTTCTGCCTACATTCTTATCTCTAATGACTTAACTATCCACCTTGTTGCCCAAGATAGAACTCTTACCATTTTATTCCACTTTTCCTCTACCATCAATATTCAATAAATTTCTAACTTTCATTGTTTCTACCACCACAGATCTCTTAGATTCATTGTCTTCTTGGTACCCTTGTGATCACATTGCTTTTAAACCAGGCTATTGCAATGGTCTTTCAGTAAGTTTCCCCATATCTCATCTCTCCCCTTCCATCCTGCCTGCTCCATAGTTGTTCGAGTTATCTTTCCAAAACACAGATAAAATCAGGTCATAGCTTTACTCAAAACATATTTTAGTTCTGCATGTTCCTCAGAATAAAGTATAAATTCCTTAACATTGACATTCAGGGCATATTCTGACTCTATCTGAGTTTTTTGCCCATCTTCCAAATGGCAGAAGCAAGGGTTCCGGTTGTTATGCTCATTTATCACTATGTTTGCCTGTCTGAGCACTGTAGAGTAGTTTGACTTAATCAATTAGTCATATATGTATTACCATTTTGTGAGTTTTTGAGATGATGGCTTATTCATTTTTATAATCCATTTTAGTGATCTCACTTTAATATATGCTGGTTGATTTGAATTGAAATTAATTGGAAGAACACTTCTTCCATAGTATTTGTTCAATATGTACTTGTTGTTGAACATACACTTTGTACAAACCAGTT
This sequence comes from Choloepus didactylus, assembly GCF_015220235.1. NCBI lineage: Eukaryota > Metazoa > Chordata > Mammalia > Pilosa > Megalonychidae > Choloepus > Choloepus didactylus. The sequence goes on from NC_051316.1 coordinate 64,461,729, forward strand.
TCCCTCAAATTTTTCCCACATGAAATTTTCTCAAGTTAATTTCCATCAAACTGTTTTTCATATCATTTTCTAGCAAACAATTAATGAGAACGAATAGAAAAAGTTAATTATTATACCTATTATAAAATTTTAAATAAGTATTATCAAATAATAGAAAATGGACAGTCCTTTTCCCCTTCACTTCTCTTCCTAAAAAAAGAGAAACAAACAACCCGTAAAATTTTGTGTGAGGAAGAAGTACATTCTTTTCAGCATACCACTTAAATAATTTTAAACAGATTTTTGAGATCCCTGCCTCTGTGTGTTTATGCATATAGACATTCACTGATTTTCCATAACACCTTTCACCTGCATGGTGAGTCCTCAGGATGTTTGTTGATGACATTTATGTACCAAATGAACTGTACCTGGACCTAACAAAAAGTAAGAGTATTTGAGGTTTATTTCAGAAACAGAGATGTAATTTACATAAATCAGTAGAAAGCTTAGTTATTTTCAAAAATAGATTTCCTTGAACCCTTACCTCATACCTTATACAAAAATTAACTCAAAATGGAAGAAAGACCAAAATATAAGAGCTAAAATGATAAAACTCTTAGAAGAAGACATAGAGATAACCTTTATGACCTTGGATTTGGCATTGATTTCTTAGATATGACACTAAAATCACAAGCAACAAAATTAAAAAGTAGATTACTTAGACTTCATCAAATTTAAAAACTTTTGTGCATCAAATCACACTATCAGAGTGAAAACAACGCACAGAATGGGATAAAATAGTTATAAAACATATATCTGATAGGGGTCCAGTATCCAGAATATATCAAGAACTCTTACAACTCAACAAAAAAAAGACAAGCAATCCAATTTAAAATTGGCAAAGTACTTGAATAGACATTTCATTAAAGTAGATATATAAATGGCTACCAAGCACAAGGCCAAGAAACACAACATTAGTAGTCATTAAGGAAATGCAAATCAAAACCACAAAGAGATACCACTACACACCCACTAGGATGGCTATGATAAAAACAAACAAAACAAATTAAAAAAAAAAAACAAACAGAAAACCAGTGAAGATATGGAGAAATTGGAACCCTTATACTTTCCTTGTGGGAATGTAAAATGGTGTAGCCACACTGGAAAGCAGTTTGGCAGTTCCTCAATAAGTTAAATAGCCAAAAGGTGGAAACAACCCAAGAAATCCATCAACTGTGATGAATGGATAAACAAAATGTGACCTATCTATTCAATGGAATATTATTCAGCCGTATAAAGAATGCTACAACATGAATGACCTTTGAAAACATTATGCTAAGTGAAAGAAACCAGACACAAAAAGCCATATGTTGTATGATTCCATTTATATGAATGTTCAGAATAGGCAAATCCACAGAGAGACACATAAAGCAGATTTGTGGTTGCCGGGGGCTGGGAGAGGGAGATGAGTAGTGATTGCTTAATGGGAGCAAGGTTTCCTTTTGGGGTGATGAAAATGTTGTGGAACTAGACAGTGGTGATAATTGCACAACACTGTAAATATATTCAATGCCACTGAATTGTATATTTTAAAATGGTAAATTTTATGGTAAGTGTATTTTACCACCATAAAAAAATAGTTGCTTGAGTTCTTGGGTGGTATGAGATAAGCAGCTAGATTGTCTCTTACACATGATGGCAGTATATTGTACAGAAAAGTAGCCATGACAGAGAATCAGAGGAAACTTGGGTTCTAGATTAAACTTTTGCTATTAATGCACCACAAAGCTTTGAGAAATAAATCACACACTCTTCCTGGGTCTTAGTTTTCCTGGCTATAAAACTAAGGATTTCGACTAGATGAAATCTGAAGTCCCTCACATCTCTAAAAGTCTTTGAACAGTGTTTTAAATACCTATTTGAATACTTAGAATTATACCTGTATGTTTTGACATTTTCCTACTTTACCACAATGAAATGTGTGTGCTTCTACATTTATAATAGTAAAATTATATATTACGTTTGGTTATATTCAACACCAGTAACCCATTTACAAATGTATACCAGTTACATAAATCTCACAATATAACTTGTAACGGTAGTCAAAAGTCCCCAAAGAAATCTGAAAATGTAATAGTGTATTTATAAAGTATATTTCCTTTTTTATGCAAAGTTTTTGGATATCCAATATGTTAGGAATGTGAACTTTTAACTCATCAAACTATTGTAACATATTTGAAAATTATAGTAATTTGATTAAAATGTTGCCTATAAGGCAAAAGGTATAGTTAATAGAATCCATATGTAATTAAAATGCAGAACTAAATGTAATCAGACTCCAGTGACTGGTGCCTTCATATTGATAGTTTTACAATGGCCTCTGGGGTTAAAAGTTTAAATGTTACAGAATGGAACAACGCTACAGAAAACAATTTAAGGTGGCAGTTTAGCTGTTTTAAAGACAGCAACACAGTTACTCAAGTTGTGACTATCATATCCTAGATTCTCATCATATTAGGAATATCTGCTGGTGGCAGGTGGTAGAAGCACATGACTGATATGATGGTAGAACCTCACTCTGCAACATTTTCACAGAAACAGGCTGAGATCAAGTTTCCAGCTATGAGCTAAACCGTGACCCTTTTTTTCTTTTTTAATAACTGAATTGCTTAATTTGGGTGAATTCATTTGAATCATATGAATGTTATAGACAATACTATGCACCAAGCCACACAAAAAAAAGTTTAAAAAATGTTCCTGAACTAAAAAAAAAAAAAAATTATTTTCTCTGGACAGTTTTAAGAGTCGACATCCTGTGTTAGAGTTCTCTAATCATCACCAGCACAATTTATAATCGGAACACACAGAAAGCCAGTTCAGACCAGCTCATCTGTTGATCTTGGCAGAGGCCCTTCATCTCACTGTGTGCAGCTGCCACTTGGGAGTTGGGGGACTCAGCAGAGAGCCAGAGGAGGGTCGGATGCAAGACTGGTTAAGGCATGAACACATAGGCCTGCTTCATTTCAACAGTTTTATGTTGCTTTAAAAAAAAAAAGTCTTTTTTTTTCCTTTACTGCCCCCATCCCTTCCTTTTAACCTGAAATTAAATGAGGACCTCTCATGAGCCACTGTGCTCCAGGCACAAGAAATCGTGATGTCTGGCTTCCAGAAACTGTCCCGTCAAAATGTGCTTCTGATTAGGTGGCTTAATTACAGCTGTGAAAACAATGTTGATTTAGGCCTCAAGATTCCAGGGCATGTCAGCCATTATTAGCTTGGACTGAATCCACCATTTTAAAACTCTGTACCACTAAAGTCACTCTGCTTGACGACTTTTTATTTAGGCAGAAAAGTTGCCAGAAGCAACACGTTTTATGCAAAATACTGGTTGATGTACAATTTCAACTGCAACATCATCAGTGGCCATTAAGGAGATAGTAAACTTTGCCCTTTATTAAAAACAAGAGAGTTCTGTTTGTAAAAACAGTAAGTTTTGAATAGTGTTTTTAGAGGGTTGAATGACATAAGAATTAATTTTAATTCCTTTAATTCAGTTTTATGTCAAATCCAGCAAGTTGGTTTAACCACCCAATTTTATTACACCTAAATTTTCCTGACAGTTTCATTGCTGTTAGGAAATAAAAGTGCAATTTTTTCAACATGGGAAATAATGGCTAGTTTTGAAATTTCCCTTGCCTCTAGCTGGTTCAGACACAGCCTCAGTTTACTTTTGAAAGGAAAAGGACCTCATTAAATAGTTTTTAGTATTTTAATATAAGTGAGTTTTTTGGTAGTGAGAAAGCTTTTTAGGCTTATGTATTTACACCTGCAGGGGAAGTAAGTCTTAATAATTAGATGGTTCCAATATTTCAGACTTTTCAATGCAATTGTTACTGAAATCATAAATATTATAACTACACATTTTAAGAATTCTAATTCTTTTATTTTAGACCTCTTAGATTTCTCTTAGATGCTATGAGTTATTTTTCATTTGCCAATACTTTTAAAAGAGGACATGAAATAAAAAGTAATACCAAAGAAAGCAAAGTGGGCAGCTGAGCAACAAACATAAAGGGCCATAATTCTCATAATTTTGGAAGAAACTTTTGCTCTAAAATTCATGATTTATGCCAAAACTTATGCCCAAGGGAAAGCTAAATGACTTCTTTAAAATGAAATCTCCCACACCCAAGACATTAAATCCAGCCATGTGGGTGGCCAAGGCACATCTTTTTCTACTGGTGAGACTTATTGAACAATTAACTGACTCACTCTGAGCCATTTATGGACAGAAAGCCTTTTTCCAAGTTGAGTTAAGAGTTGATACATAGGTAATTAATTGTAAAGAATGAATGAGTCAATAGAGTTCACAAAACAGTGTGTGGATCATCAAAGAGAAAGCTGGGCAACTGATTCAAAATAGAGTTTGTAGTAATCCCATAGTCTTTTATTGGTAATACTTTCTAAGTAGTAAAGAAATTTAACATCTGTTATATATTCCATTTACCTCATCTCATGTAATATAATCTTCGTATCAATCTATCTAGAGAAATATTATTTTCCCATACTGCAGATGAAACAACTCAGTCTTCGAGAGGGTAAGTAGCTTGCACAAGATCATGCTGTTGAGGGTCTAGATTGGAACCCCTGTCTGTATGTCTAAATAAAACCCATGCTCTAAACTAAAGAGTAAAGCAATTAGACGTATTCTTGGAAAATGGATTCCAAGGTATGAAATAGAGAACTATTAAGAATGACCAATGTTACGTTACATTGAGTGTGCCTTTAGGCTGTTAAGAGACAAGAACATTTAAACTTTAATAAAAATTTTACAGTTTTCTCTGCAGAAAAGCAAAATTTTTTCTTTCAGTAAAAAGGACTGAGTATGAAGACAGACAAATTCACTATAGTTAAGCCCTTTTACCTAGAACAAAAGGACCTTCCTTTTTCCTTTTGAAGTTACCTTATGCACAGAGAATTGAACGTGTGCATCCTTCCATGTTATACTGGTTTGAAGTTTGGCTATCTTATGTTTATTCTTAAGATTATACGTTAGCTGAGAAAACGGGAAGAAATAGCTGTCTTAGTTTCCCAGAACTGTGGCTTAGGGCATTCTTTGATAGAATCTGAATTCAGCTTATCTTTTGAATGTCCTTTTGTTCTCGATGTTTGCTTGACACCAATTGGAAGGATACTCTTCCAGAATGTGAGGGGCCAACTAAGGTTACAGGGCTTTATTTTTCTAGTCTCTACCATTTTATTCCTGATGAGTTCTAACTGAAAATATGAATTTGGTTAAAAAAAATGCCTCATAGATTGTATATGGTATAGATTATATTTAACTTTTCCATGACTTTTTGATATATTATTTTGTTAATCCCTCCTGATGGTTTACTACTTGATTATTAAAAATATTTTATTAAATAATGCATTGGATGTTATAGAGTCTTATGATTATAATTATGTGTACCCTAACAGGTTTTGCCTCTTCTTGATAATATCATCATTTTATTTTTGAGTGGGTAAAAGGCCTAAGAAGGAGTTTTGAAGAGAGATATCTATATTCATATCTATATCTACATCTATGTATTCTTATTTATTATTTTTGGGTATTATAATATTTGGCTATGGAGTAATCTTTTTTAATATATTGGTTCATGTATTAATATTTCCTGATCAATATTTATTTGAATATAAAAACTCACTAATTCTTTAAAATATGCTAAGTGTTTTTTCTAAGCAGGGGAAAAACAGGAAGCTCAAAGGAAGGTTATTAAAATAATTTTACTTTCATAATCTTGTTTATTGTTTTGATAGCATTGGTAATAAAGGGCATCAGGTGTGTAGTAATGCTTTTTAGCAATGATTCAAAAGAGTTTAAATCGGTCACCATTGCAATACTAACAAAGTATGAAAAAGTATATGAGTTATGTAAATCTCATAACATCTTATTTATCCCTATCTCATATGGATACCTCAGGGTGGGAGAAAGGGAAGCCTAAAGAATGGATTTTTCACTCCCAACCACTACTCCAAGCAGGATAATTTTACTTTTATCTCATTTACATATTAAATTTCTGAATAAGATTTCATTTAACAAAAGGTATAATTTATTAACCCCATTAGACTATAAGTGCCATGATTTTAGGGAATTATTATATTCCTAGATGTTAGCACAATACGTGGTACATAAGGAATTGTTTGTTAAAAATCCCATTACAAATTTCAAATTAAGTGATCTAACTTAAAAGTTCATCAGCCTATTTGGAAGTTCACATATCAAAAAGCCAAGCTTGTGCTGGAATTGGTCCTCTGTTTTTGTGGCTTTAGAATTTCTTTATTATTAATTCATCTGTTATGTCATGTTATTAAAAATGTCATGTTTCTGTGGTCTCCCCCACCCCTTCTCTTAAGGGAAGGAAAACAGAAATTTACTCTGCATGGTTGTATGTGAACTAGTCACCTAAGATCAGGGATTGTTTCTTTGTTTATATCTTATTCAGTGCCTATCATACTACTGGAGTACAATAAATAAATAATGCAGATGGTGAGGAATATACTAGTAGATCATCTGTAGCCCTTAAAATAATACAAAGAATTGTAGAAATATTCTTTTAAGTTCTAAGTTCAAGTGAAGGGAATTCTTTAGGATATGTTTTTGGGTTTAGTAGAAATAATAATTTCTGCAAAAGTAATCCTTACATATTGACATTCTATATGCCTAAGAAAAAATACTGATTTATTTTTCTATGCCGTAAGAAATATAAAAAAAAGACAAAAGGTATTACAGAAATTTTAAACTATTTTCTACGTCTCCTAGGACATTAATAGTAGGGTAGAACAGTAAGTTAAAAAAAAAACAGAGCAATCCAAGAGGACACCCTGAACCCTGAACTTTAGCTACTGAACCCAAACCAACCTGTGTAAGGAAATGGACCCCAAGTTAAACTGCTAGCTTTCTTAGCAGTTCTGTTTGATGTTCTTTTCCCTTTGAAAATTTCCTGTTTCATATTAAGTTGATGGCAACATAGTAATGATTCTATTCTCTATGTTTGTTTCTCAACATTGTTAACAGCTTTGTCACTGTTGTCATTGATGTATTTAATTCAGTGACCCTAGAACTGACATGATGGCAGTAGAGCAATTCCATCAGTTTAAGGATAAGAAGAGCAGAAATTTTTGAAAGGAAATGTAGAAAAACCTTTTTAGATCAGTTCAAGAAACAAACACTTATTTAGGAATTCAGAACTTCTGAGATACATATGGGATATACGTATAGAAAGCATGTGCTTGCTTTGACCTGCAAATGATAAGAGCACTACATGTTTAAAAGACCAGATTAATTGATATGAAAATTATATAACAACTTAGAATAAAATGGCAATGAGTTAATATTTATGAATGAATGAATACCAGCTAAAACACATTCATTCATTTTGGACTCATAGAGAAAAATTGGGATGTATTCCAAAAATTATTTATGATGAAATTTATTATTCAATTTGTTGTATAAATTTTCTACAATTTTTCTTGTGGTTAAATATATATATACACACAGTAACACAAAATTTCCTTAAAATTGTATAAAACTTTGTTGTATACAAATCAGTGATGTGTATTACATTCACAATATTGTGCTTCCATAATCACCATCCATTACCAAAACTTTTTCATTACCCCAAACAGAAACTCTGTACCCATTCAGCAATAACTTCCTTCCTCCCTGCTTCCCCTCTCTCCCTGCTATTCCCTGGTAACCTGTAATCTACCTTCTTTCTCTCTAAATTTGCATATCCTAGGTATTTCCTCTAAGTAAAATCATACAATGTTTACCCATTTGTGTCTGGTTTATTTCATTCAACATGATATCTTCAAGGTTCTTCCATGTTATATTATGCATCACAGCTTCATTCCTTTTCATGGCTGAATAATATTCCATTGTATGTATATGCTACATTTTAGTTTATCCATTCAACGGACATTTGGGTTGCTTCTGCCTCTTGGCTATGTGAATAATGCAGCTCTGAACATTGGTATACAAGTATCTGGTCAAGTCTCTGTTTTCAATTTTTCCAGGTATATACACCTTAAAGTGGGATTTCCAGGTCATATGGTAATTTTGTGGTTAACTTTCTGAGGAACCACCGAACTGTTCTCCGTATCGGCTGCGTCATTCCCACCGACAATATACAAGTGTTCCTATTTCTCCTCATCCTTGCCAATGCTTGTTATATTCCATTTTTAATATAATAGCCATCCTAATGGATGTAAAGTGGCATCTCATTGCAGTTTTGATGTGCATTTCCTTAATGGCTGATGATGTTGAGCATCTTTGCACAGCTTATTGGCCATTTGCATATCTTCTTTGAAGAAATGCCTATTCAAGTCCTTTGCCCATTTTAAATTTTAAATTTTGTCTTTTTATTGTTGAGATAAACTGATTTTTGAGGTATCAGACTATCCTGCTTTTACTCCAACTCCTTCAGAGCTTCTAACTTGGTCGGGTACTGTCCTTGGTTTTGAAGAGGTCTTCAAAGCATTAGCAAACCCTCTCCTTTAGTGATTCTTATAAGCTTAGAAAAAGAGATAAAAAGTATCAGGTCCCAAGAATCAATTTACCTTCTTTAGGGGGTATGCCAGATGTTTACTACCCATTCACACCAGACCTGTACATGTAGAGCTGGGTCAGGATCAAGCCCTGAAGGCCTAAGGACATTTGTGATTCCACTAAGTCTGTGGTCTAGAAGCTAGGTAATGTGTTTTTTGTTTGTTTGCTTGTTTGTTTTTAACCTTATGGCCTTAGCATCTACACTGTGCCTGCTTCATTACTAGGTGCCAATTCATTGATTCTTGAATCAATGAATGGGTTCTGTTTCCTTTTGAAGAGAACTCAAATCTTACAACTCTTTCTCTTCTCATATTTTTATGCAAGAAACATAGTTGTATCTGCACATGGATTGAATAAAAAAAGGCATAATGAAGAGTTGCTGATTTGATATAACTTGCAATCTAGTTGGTGAGTCAGGACAAACTCATGTAATGCAGTAAGATGATACGTGCTCACAGGGTTTGAAAAGATAGATTTATTTGTATGGGGGTGGTTCAGGAATATTTTTTGAGAAGTTGTATTTGAACTTGACTTTGAAGGAATGATAGGGTTTGAACAACGAATTCCAAGGAAAACTATGTCAGCAGAGACAGGTTGCCTCTGGCCTATATGCAATCAAGGTCAAACCATGAGTTGCTTTTTTTCTCAGTAATGATAGTTTTTGTTTGTTTCTGTAAATCTTTACAGTTTCAAAATATATCCCTATAATAACTTCCAAACCTTTTTGTGGAAAAGGTGTTATTTGTGAGATTCAGAAAGGTTGGGTGATTTGCTAATACTCATATTCATACAGCTAGTTTGCCTAAGGTCTGAGACAGCTGGCTCTTTGTAAACACTGTGGCCACTACTTTTCTTTTGGGTCTAAGTCATCTGTACTTTCTATACTTTCTCTCTGAAGCCCCCTTGTGATTGAGTACCTTTCTAGTAAAGGTACAGCTATGAACATAAAGCAGAGCAGGGCTTGCTGATATATATAGACACAGATACAGATATAGATATAGATATAGATATAGATATAGATATAGATATAGATATTGGATTCGAGCCAGAGAGTTAGTAAAGAAAAGGAGCAGGAGGAATAGCTTTCCATGTGTGTAGCAAGCAGCATTCTTTAGAGCCCTAATGTGTTAACTTATTTAATATTTACAACAGCTTTATGGGTAAGTGCTATATTTAGGTACTACTATTAACCCCATAGTAAAGCCAGGATTTGAATGAGGCAGTCCAGCTCAAGAGCCCATGCATAGTGATTAGACATGTGGGCTCTGGAGTGAGGTTATTCAAATCCTGGCTTCTCTCTTGCCAACCATGTGATCCTAGTCCAATTGACAGCCTCTCTGAGAATGCCTCAGTGTTCTCATATATAAAATGAAGATAACAATAGCTCTTATTTCTAGACTTATATGAAAATTAAATGAAAGGATATCTGTAAAATTCCTGTTATTATAAATATTATTAATGTCATTTCCATTATTTTCTCATCAGTCGAGCATAGAATTGTAATTTTTATTGGTTCCCAAAGTAGGAAAGACCTTAAAGTAAGCAAGGCCCCATTCTAGGCAGAGGTTGTAGTTGGCATTGTTGTAGCTTTGCCTTAATACATGTTATTTAGTTAGGTTTCAGGATCTATTGTTAAATGCCCATCACAGGAGGAGATGATATTTTTATGCATTGATACTTTTTTTCTGGATACAAGAATTTTATTTTTTAGGTTGTGAAATGAGCATTTTAATCTTCCTTCAATTTTATTGCATAAATAAAATCTTATTATAGTAAAATTATGTTTATTTTAAAAATGAAGAACATGATCATAACAAATCAAGCTACTTTGGGATTTGGGGGAGACAACAAATTACTATAACATGAATTTAGACAGTGGAACAACAAGTGATGTGTATCACCATTCTCATAATCCATTTCTGCATACATTTATTAGAAAATTATAGTTGCATATATATTATAGAAATTCCTAGACTGTAACATTAATAAACATTCAAGATTTCTTTCATAGGGTGCTTGTAGCATTTCTGGATAAAAATTTGTTTACCGTGATGTCATTTAATATACTTTAGACATTCTGTCCTGCTTTCTGAACTTATTTGGTCTGTAATGAAAGTAAAATATTCACTTTAAGATATGACTAGACTTAAAAAAAAAAATTTGCACCAAATGCTCAGTAACATTTGAAGACTAAATATGTAGCTTCACTGGAAATAGTGTTTACTAACAATGATATTTAAAAGTTAATTAGGCTTGAGAGGTCCACAAGATTTTGCTGAACTAATATTTATTCTATTATTTAAAACAGTCTGAAACAGAGTGATATAGATGTTCTGGGCCTGAAACTATGAAATTAATAACCCCAATTCATTCCCTTTCATGCTATTAACAGTTGACAAGTTAAATGTGGAGTTTACCTTTTGTAAGGCATTATTCAAGGTATCTCTACACTGAAATTAAATTTAAAAGTTTGGCATATTATTATTTATACTCCAAATGTCCACTGGTAATTTTCTATTAGTTCTATTTTCTGGCTATCTTTGTTTAAAAGACCTACAATGTCTTAAATCAATGTGTTATGCCATTTTGGGTGCATTTCAGCCTAGGAAGCACTCCTTTATTTTGTTCAGTAGCTTTAGGATGGAAAATGTAAATTGATGTTCAGGGAGGAAAAAGGTAATTTAAACATTTTTTTTTAAAAAAAGGTTTCCATGTAAGAACTTCATTTCAAATAAACCATTCACATTCCTTAAAAATTCCTTTAAAATGATATCTTCAAATTGGGTTAAGCAACCCATCAAATCCTTAAAGTAAAAGGAAACATAAAAAATGCCTATGGAACAATAAAGATCCGCTTTCTTATTTATTCTGGTTCTTTTATCAGTTCAGAAAAAAAATCTAAGAAACTTCCAAAAATCTTACTATTTGTATATTTAGGTATTTTTAATTTATCTTATTTATTTCTAAAATAACTGATACCATTTGAGCTCAAGGTTTTCAATCCATCACTCATATTCTTCATTAACAGTTTTTATTCTTTAAATCATCCTGAAGTTAAACAAAGAGGTAGCTTCTTATTCTTTCACCAAGAATTTATTGAATACCTACTAGCAACTGCTAAGGATATAATAATAAGAATAATAATGACAACAACAACAAATAGTGTTTGTAGGGTGCTTACTATGTACTAGGTACTGTGCTGAACATTTTATGTATATACTCTCATTTAATCTTCATTAATCCTACCTAGGGTAAACTCTTTCTTTTCAGATGAAGAAACTGTCAAGTTTAGAACCTAGAATTTGAACCTAGTATGTCCCCAGGGTCCTCACTTATAAGTACTGCATTATATTACATGATTAATAGGATGAGATAATGTGCATTCTGTCAGGGTTCTAACAGTTTTTTAAGTAGACAGACATGAATACTATAATGAATTGTAATGAGTAATATTAAAGATGTCTAAGTGAGAAGTGTTAACAGTGCAAGGGTAGTAACAGTGGAGTTATAGATGGAAAAGAAGGATTAGATTCTACATAGGTTTAGGTGGTAAAATTGACAGGATTTAATGAAAGAATGGATATGGGAGATGAGGACAAAAGACTTTCTCCTACGTTAATAGTCTTGATCATCTGGGTAAGTGGTGGTGCCATCCACTGACACTGGAAATAAAGAAAAGGTGCATGGAGTTGGCGTAGGGAGGGAAAGATGATGAATTCAGTGTTAACCAGTACAATTTAATTGCCTCTGAAAATTGAGGAGGAGGGTAAAAAAGAAAGTTAAATATATTGAGAGATCAGGAGTAAAATCTTAGGATAGAAGCTGGGGAGTCATTAAGATGCAGGTGTCTTTAGGATGTAGGTCAGATAATTGGATTGGGAAAGGTAGTATATGTAGAGGCTGAAGATAAAAGCTTAGGGAACACGAGAGTTTAAGGATCAGGCAAAGGAATAGGTCTGAAGCAGAGAAGGCAATACAATCAGAAGTGAGTGTGTCACTTAAGCCATTGATGAAGAGTGTCAACAGTGTTAAAAAGAAGACAAATAAGATGTGATAAATGCCATTGACTTGGTAATGGAGATTGTTTATGGCCTTTCTGATAGTCCTTTCAGTGTCATGATATAGAGGAAGTCAGATTATTATCTTCAAGACATGTTCTTTATTAAATATTTTATGTGATTAGTAATTATGCTTTTTCAGTAATAATAATACTTTCATACAGATAGTAGTGGTATTTTAAGGAAATATATGTTCTTAGGATAAGTTAAACTAAATATCTGTCAGTCCGATCATTGATAGTGTGGAAAAAGGAATATGAATATGAGGTAGGGTGGTGTCCTAACTTCCCAGTGTTTCATTCATGATGTACCCCTGACTTGAGCTTCTGGTAAAAAAAGTGAGCAGTATTCAATACAACACATTTTCATTATGTGGAAAAAGATTTCCTTCAATTTGAAAGCATTCCACAAAAGCACTGTTACTTAATGATCTGATTCCAAAAGTTTAGAGAATCTTCTCAGACTTATATAGAATGGCAAAGTATAGTCAAACTCCTGAGATTAGTTCATGGTGGTGGAGGATAGATTTGCCCATTCCTTTAATTACAGTGTAATTTTGATTACTGATAGGATACATGGAATTGAAATCATAACTCTGTTTTAATAATATCTATAAAAATCTACATATGGATGACAATAATAAAGAGGTCCTATCAAAAAATAACTTTTTGGTTTAAAATATTCACTAAGTTCTGGGGAGGATGGCAGAGTAGGAAGTTGCAGGGCTCACTCCTCTTCAAAGGACAGCTAGTGGACAGGCAGAAACTATCTGAAACAACTGCTCTGGGGCTCCGGAGGCCAGGACAGCATCCAGGGAAGAGCAGGACAAACAGACTGAGAAACTGTGGTGAAAAACTGAGTAATTCACTGCACCACGCCTGCTGGCACCCATCCCCACTCTCAAGGCAAGTGGCCCTGGATCTGGTTCTTGGCTGGCTGCAGCAGATGGAGAGAGATGTGGAAGTCTTTCTCCCCAAGAATGAGGGGTGGAGGCGCAGCTGAATGCAGACCACAGCTTTTGGGCCACAAATTTAGAGCACTGGGTCCCACTGCTTTAGGCTGTCCTGGACAGGGGCCACTGTGCCATTGTTTCAACCATGCCTCTGACAAGGGCAGAGGCTGAAGATATTTAAAGCACACTGCTTTCATAGAGTTGTGGGGAACAGCTTTCCAAAGACTGCCATCTACTGGGCAGGCCAGGAAAGCACAGCCTTGGGGAGCCAATAAAAAGGGTTTCTGTGTCTTTCCTGACCCTCTCCCTAGGGCCCTTTGGAACTGGTCTGCACCCCCTTCATGGGTCCATTGCCCTCTTTTTGCTGGGAAATACTGAAAAAACAAGTGTCAAAGAAGAGCCTTAACACAAAGCCAATCAACAACAAAACCACAGACAAGAGAGAGAAACTGACCTTCAGAGTTAACTCATCAAGATAATCAGATGCCTAGCCATCACCAAAAATTACAAACCATACTAAGAAACAGGAAGATATGGCCCAGTCAAAGGAACAAATGAAAAAGTAGGGGGAGGTACAGAATTTGGAACAGCTAATCAAAGATGTTCAAACAAATTATCAATTCAAGGAGATGAAAGAAGATACTGCTAAAGAGATAAAGGATATTAAGAAAACACTGGGTGAACATGAATAATTTGAAAGTATGGGAAAAAGCATAACAGAACTTAAGGGATTGAAAGTCACAATAGTGGGGATTAAAAATGCACTAAAGGCATACAACAGCAGATTTGAACAGGCAGAAGAAAGAATCAGCAAACTAGAAGACAGGACATTTGAAATCTCAAATACAGAAGAACAAATAGAGAAAAGATTGAAAAAAAATTGAGCAGGGTCTCAGAGAATTGAATGACAGCATGAAGGGCATGAACATATGCATCATGGGTGTCTCAGAAGGAAAAGAGAAGGAAAAGGGGGCAGAAAAAATATTTGAGGAAATAATGGCTGAAAATTTGCCAAGTCTAATGGAAGGCATAAATATACATGTCCAATAAGTGAAATATACTCCAAACAAAATAAATCCTAATAGACTTACTCAAAGACAGATTCTAACCAGAATGTTGAATGCCAAAGATAGAGACTCCTGAAAACAGCAAGAGAAAAGCAATTTGTCACATAGAAAGGAACAGCAATAAGATTAACTGCTGATTTTCCATCAGAAACCATGTACACAAGAAGGTAGTGGTATGATATATTTAAGGTACTGAAAGAGAAAAACTGCCAGCCAAGAGTTCTTTATCCAGCAAAACTATCCTTCAAAAATGAGAGGGAGTAAAATATAAACAGAAAAACAGAAACTGAGGGAGTTTGTCAACAAGAGACCTGCCCTACAGGAAATACTAAAGGGAGTTCTGCAGGCTGAAAGGAAAAGACAGGAGAGAGAGGCTTGAAGTAGAACATAGAAGTGCAGATATCAGTAAGAGTAGCTAAAAGTGTAAAAAGGAGACAAAAATAAGATATGACATATAAAAACCAAAGGATAAATGGTTGAAGTAAGTACTGCCTTTTAACAGTAATAACATTGAATGTTAATGGATTAATAATCCATTAAAACTCCCCAATCAAAAGACAGGTTGGCAGAATGGATTAAAAAGTATGATCCATCATTTACTGTCTACAAGAGACTCACTTAGACCCAAGGACACAAATAGCTTGAAAGTGAAAGGTTAGAAAAAGTTATCCATGCAAATGGTAACTAAAAAAGACCTGGGGTAGCTATACCAATATCAGAAAAAAATTGACTTTAAATGCAAAACTGTTATAAGAAACAAAGAAGGGCACTATATAGTACCAAAAGGGGCAATCCACCAAGAATAAATAAAATCATAATATTTATGCCCTTAATCAAGGTGCCCCAAAATACATGAGGCAAACACTGGCAACACTGAAGGGAGAAATAGATGTTTCTACAATAATAGTTGGAGATTTTAATGCACCACTCTCATCAATAGATAGAACATCTAGACAGAGGATCAATAAGGAAACAGAGAACTTGAATAATACGATAAATGAACTGGACCTAACAGACATATAAAGAATACTGCACCCCAAAACAGCAGGATATACATTCTTCTCAAGTGCTTACAGATCATGTTCCAGGATAGGCCTCATGTTGGGTCACAAAACAAGTCTAAATAAATTTTAAAATAATGAAATTATCGAAGCACTTACTCTGACCATAGTGGAATGAAGCTGAAAATCAAAGGTAGAACTGGAAAATTCAGAAATGTATGGAGGTTAAACAACATTCCCTTAAGCAATCTGTGGGTCAAAGAAGAAATTGCAATATAAATCAGTAAGCATCTCAAGACAAATGAAAACAAGAACACAACATATCAAAACTTATGGGATGCTTTGAAGGCAGTGCTGAGAGGGAAATGTATAGCCCTAAATAGCAACACTGAAAAAGAAGGAAGAGCTAAAATCAAAGATCTAACTGCACACCTGGAGGAACTAGTGAAAGAACAGCAAACTAATCTGAAAGCAAGCAGAAAGAATTAAAGATTAGAGGAGAAAAAATGAAATTGAGAATAAAAAAACAATAGAGAATATTAACAAAACCAGAAGTTGGTTCTTTGAGAAGGTCAGTTAAATTCACAAACCTTCAGCTAGAATGACAAAGAAAAAAAGAGAAGATGCAAGTAAATAAAATCAGAAGGGAGAGGGGGGACATTACTACTGAAATAAAAGGATCATAAGAGGATACTATGAACAACTCTATGCCAACAAATTAAACAACTTAGATGAAATGAACACATGCCTAGAAACACAGGATCAACCTACACTGACTCTAGAAGAAATAGAAGACCTCAACAGACCAAATAAAAGTGCAGAAATTGAATCAGTCATCAAAAACCTCCCAATAAAGAAAGCCCAGGACCAGATGGCTTACATTTGAATTCTACCAATCATTTCAGGTAGAATTTATAACAGGCCTTCTTAAACTCTTCCAGAAATTCAAGAGGAGGGAACACTATGTAACTCATTTGATGAAACCATCATCCTAATAACAAAGCCAGATAAAGACACTACCAGAAAAGAGAATTACAGACCATTTTCTCTAATGAATACAGATGCAAAAACCCTCAACAAAATACTTGCAAATCAAACCCAACAGCACATTAAAAGAATTACACATGATGATTAAGTGGGTTTTATCCCAGGTATGCAATGGTAGTTCAACATTAGAAAATCAACAAATGTAATAAACCACATTAACAAGAATAGAATGCCCACTGTCACCACTATTATTCAACATTGTGCTAGAAGTTCTAGCAAGAACAGTTAGGCAAGAAACAGAAATAAAAGACATCAAAATTGGAGAGAGGCAGGGCAAGATGGCAGAATGGTGAGGTGTAGGTTTTAGTTACTCCTCCAGGGCAGTAGGTAGAAAGCCAGAAACTGCGTGGACTGGACACCACAGAGCAATTTGACTTTGGGCATACTTCATACAACATTCATGAGCATGTGGAACAGCTGAGATCAGCGAAATCTGTAAGTTCTTCTGGCCAGGGGACCCATGCCTCTCCCTGCCAGGCTCAGTCCCATGGGAGGAGGGGCCATCTGTGCTGGGAATGAGGAGGGAGAACTGCAGTTGTGGCTCTGATTGGAAAACTCAGGCTCCCAATCAAAACTCCAAACATAGACAGACTGAGACCAGACACCAGAGAATCCAGGAGCTGTCAACCCAGCAGGGAGGAGATAGGGCTAGCAAAAACAGAAAAAAAAAAAAAAAACAAAACAAAAATAAAAACAGACTTTTTGGAGCTCTGGTGAACATAAAATGGAGAAGGGCAGGGCTCAGGCAGAGTCAGGCTCATATGCAAATCCAGAGGGTGAGGTTCCTGGTCTGAAAAGCCCAAGAGCCAGTTTCTCTTCTTTCTTGATTGTTCCTTAATGGCCCTAATCTCCTTGTCTCTTAGCATTTCAATAGCCCATTAGATCTGCAAGGGTGGCCCTTTTCTTTTTTCTTTCTTTCTTTCTTTTTATCTTTATCTCTTTTTCTAAAGCAATTACTCTAAGAAGACCATTACAGAAAGCCTCACAGACTTGCAATTTGGGCCTAGGCAAGAGCAGAGCTAAGATAGCTCTGAGAGACAAAGCAATGTCTAGTGGCTGAGAAAATCTGCTAAGTATCACAACTCCCCCAAGAAAAGGGGGGCATCCCTTTACAACCATCTTCCCGGAGGGCTGGGAACGCTCCTGTCCTGAGCCAGTGCCACAGCCCAGAGCTGCCCCAAACAACCCAGTGTGATGTGAAGTGTTTCCAACAACACATGCACACACCATAACATAGGGTGTGGACAATAGCCTTTCAAGCACCCGCAGCTAATTGTCCCGGAGCCTGGAAGGCAGAGCTGTGTGAAAAGGGGGAAATTAACATGCCACATTCAGCCATCCTTTCAGAATATTGGGAACATCCATACACAGCCCTGCAGCCCAGAACTTCCCTTGGGGGACAGTGCTCACCTGTGACGTAGCACAGTCTTCCCTCAGCAGGGGACCTAGGAGGGCACAGCTTGGAAGAGGTTCCCACTTGCAAGTCCCAGAGACCATACCAAGGACTTGTGGGTCAGCGGCAGAGACAAACTGTGGTGAGATGGAACTGAAGGATTAAACTATTGAAACAGCTTTAAATCTCCAGGAACACCTAGGAGATTTGATTATTAAAACCATCCTCCCTCCCTAACTGCTTAGACACATGCCCCACATTCAGGGCGGGAAGCACCAACTACATACGCAAACTTGGTGCACCAATTGGACCCCACAAGACTCACACCCCCACTCACCACAAAGACAAAGTTGGGGAGAACTGGTTTGAGGGGAATAGGTGGCTTGCAGATGCCACCTGCTGGTTAAAGTGTACTCCACAAAGCTGTAGATCCAACAAATTGGAGATAAGGGTTTGAATCAGCCAACATATCCTAAAAGAACCCCATCAAGTTAAGCAAATGCCAAAAGGCCAAAAACAACAGAAAATTTTAAAGCATATGAAAGAAACCAGATGATATGAATAACCCAAACCCAAACATCCAAATCAAAAGATCAGAGGAGATACAGTACTTGGCGCAATTAATCAAAGAACTAAAGGCAAACAATGAGAGCATGGCACAGGATATAAAGGACATGAAGACGACCCTAGAAGAGCATAAAGAAGAAATTGCAAGAGTAAATAAAAAAATAGATGATCTATGGAAATAAAAGAAACTGTCAACAAAATTAAAAAGATTCTGGACACTCATGGTATAAGACTAGAGGAAACTGAACAGTGAATCAGTGACCTCGAGGATGACAGAATGGAAAATGAAAGAACAAAAGAAAGAATGGGGAAAAAATAAAAAAAAATCGAAATGGGCCTCAGGGATATGATAGATAATATAAAACATCCAAATATAAGACTCACTGGTGTTCCAGAAGGGGAAGATAAGGATAAAGGTCTAGGAAGAGTATTCAAGGAAATTGTTGGGGAAAACTTCCCAAATCTTCTAAACACCATACATACACAAATCATAAATGCCCAGTGAACTCCAAATAGAATAAATCCAAATAAACCCACTCCGAGGCATATTCTGATCAGATTGTCAAATATTGAAGAGAAGGAGCAAGTTCTGAAAGCAGCAAGAGAAAAGCAATTCACTCCTTACAAAGGAAACAGCATAAGACTAAGTAGTGACTATTCAGCAGCCACCATGGAGGCAAGAAGGCAGAGGCATGATATATTTAAACTTCTGAGAGAAAAATTTCCAACCAAGAATTCTTTACCCAGCAAAGTTCTCCTTCACATATGAGGGAGAGCTTAAATTTCTCACAGACAAACAAATGCTGAGAGAATTTGCTAACAGGAGACCTGCCCTACTTGAAATACTAAAGGGAGCCTGTTCTAGTTTGTTAATGCTTCACTGGAGGATGGCCAATGGCATCTGGAAAACCTGTGTGAGCTGGGAAGGCACGTGGCTGGCGTCTGCTCCAAACTTCTGGTTTCAAAATGGCTTTCTCCCAGAATGTTCCTCTCTAGCAAGCTTGCTCCTCTTCAAAATGTCACTCACAGCTGCACTGAGTTCCTTCTCTTTGAGTCAGCTCATTTATATGGCTCCACTGATCAAGGCCCACCCTGAATGGGTGGGGCCATGCCTCCATGGGAATATCTCATCAGAGTCATCACCCACAGCTGGGTGGGGCCATTCCAAGCAAATCTAATAAGCACCAAAACATCTGCCCCACAAGACTACATCAAAGATAATGGCGTTTGGGGGACACAATACATTCAAACTGGCACAGAGCCCTACTGACAGAGAAACAAAGAAAGGAGAGAGAGAGATGGAGAAAGGGTCAGTACTAAAGATATTCAAAAGGGGTACATTAAAGGACATTAAGAGAGAGAGGGAAAAAATATATCTGACAAACATAAACCAAAGGAAAGGATGGCTGATTCAAGAAATGCCTTCACAGTAATAACATTGAATATAAATAGATTAAACTCCCCAATTAAAAGATATAGATTGGCAGAATGGATTTAAAAAAATGAACCATCAATATGTTGCATAAAGAAACTCATCTTAGACACAGGGACACAAAGAATTGAAAGTGAAAGGATGGAAAAAAGTATTTCTTGCAAACTACAGCCAAAAGAAAGCAGGAGTAGCAATATTAATCTCAGATAAAATAGACTTTACATGCAAGGATGTTAGGAGAGACAAAGAAGGCCACTACATACTAATAAAAGGGGCAATTCAACAAGAAGAAGTAACAATCATAAATGTTTATGCACCCAACAAAGGTGCCACAAAATACATGAGTAAAACACTGGCAAAACTAAAGGAAGCAATTGATGTTTCCACAGTAATTGTGGGAGACTTCAACACATCACTCTCCTATAGACAGATCAACCAGACAGAAGACCAATAAGGAAACTGAAAACCTAGACAATCTGATAAATGAATTGGATTTAACAGACATATATAGAACATTGCATCCCAAGTCACCAGGATGCACATTCTTCTCTAGTGCTCATGGAACTTTCTCCAGAATAGATCATATGCTGGGACATAAAACAAGCCTCAATAAATTTAAAAAAATTGAAATTATTCAAAGCACATTCTCTGACCACATGAATACAATTAAAAGTCAATAACCATCAGAGACTTAGAAAATTCACAAATACCTGGAGGTTAAACAACACTCTCCTAAACAATCAGTGGGTTATGGAAGAAATAGCAAGAGAAATTGCTAAATATATAGAGATGAATGAAAATGAGAACACAACATATCAAAACCTATGGGATGCAGCAAAAGCGATACTGGGGGCAATTTATAGGACTAAATGCGTACATCAAAAAGGAAGAAAGAGCTAAAATCAAAGAACTAATGGAGCAACTGAAGAAGCTAGAAAATGAACAGCAAACCAATCCTAAACCAAGTAGAAGAAAAGAAATAACAAGAATTAAAGCAGAAATAAATGACATTGAGACCAAAAAAAAAACAATAGAATAAATAACATCAAAAGTTGGTTCTTTGAGAAGATCGACAAGATTGACAAGCCCCTAGCTTGACTGACAAAATCAGAAAGAGAGAAGACCCATATAAACAAAATAATGAACGAGAAAGGTGACATTACTGCGCATCCAGAAGAAATTTAAAAAATTATAGGACGATACTATGAACAACTGTATGTCAACAAACTGGATAATGTAGAGGAGATGGACAATTTCCTGGAAACATACGAACAACCTAGACTGACCAGAGAAGAAATAGAAGACCTCCACCAACAAATCACAAGCAAAGAGATCCAATCAGTCATCAAAAAGCTTCCCACAAACAAATGCCCAGGGCCAGATGGCTTCACAGAGGAATTCTACCAAACTTTCCAAAAAGAACTGACACCAATCTTACTTAAACTCTTTCAAAACATTGAAGAAAATGGAACACTACCTAACACACTTTATGAAGCTAACATTAATCTAATACTGAAACTAGGCAAAGATACCACAAAAAAAGGAAAACTACTGGCCAATCTCCCTAATGAAT
Source organism: Choloepus didactylus (assembly GCF_015220235.1). Classification (NCBI taxonomy): domain Eukaryota; kingdom Metazoa; phylum Chordata; class Mammalia; order Pilosa; family Megalonychidae; genus Choloepus; species Choloepus didactylus. The sequence continues at coordinate 64,483,406 of NC_051316.1, forward strand.
ATAGATGCAAAAATTCTCGACAAAATACTTGCAAATCTAATCCAAAGACACATCAAAAAAATCATACACCATGACCAAGTGGGGTTCATTCCAGGCATGCAAGGATGGTTCTGCATAAGAAAAATCAATCAATATATTACAGCACATTAACAAATCAAAACAGAAAAATCAAATGCTCATCTCAATAGATGCTGAAAAAGCATCCGACAAAATCCAGCATCCCTTTATGATAAAAAAAAAACACTTCAAAAGGTAGAAATTGAAAGAAACTTCCTCAATATGATAAAGAGCATATATGAAAAACCCACAGCCAGCATAGTACTCAATGGTGAGAGAATGAAAGCCTTCCCTCTAAATCAGGAACAAGACAAGGATGCCCACTGTCACCACTATTACTCAACATTGTGCTAGAGGTGCTAGCCAGGGAAATCCAGCAAGACAAAGAAATAAAAGGCATCCAAATTGGAAAGGAAGAAGTAAAACTGTCAGTATTTGCAGATGATGTGATCTTATATCTGGAAAACCGTGAGAAATCGACGATACAGCTACTAGAGTCAATAAACAAATTTAGCAAAGTAGCAGAATACAAGATTAATGCGCATAAGGCAGTAATGTTTCTATATGCTAGAAATGAAGAAAGTGAAGAGACACTCAAGAAAAAGATGCCATTTTCAATAGCAAGTAAAAAAAAATCAAGTACCTAGGAATAAACTTAACCAAAGATGTAAAAGACCTATACAAAGAAAACTACCCAACTCTACTAAAAGAAATAGAAGGGGACCTTAAAAGATGGAAAAATATTCCATGTTCATGGATAGGAAGGTTAATGTCATTAAGACATCAATTCTACCCAAACTCATCTACAGGTTCAATGTAATCCTAATCAAAATTCCAACAACCTACTTTGCAGACCTGGAAAAGCTAGTTATCAAATTTATTTGGAAAGGGAAGATGCCTCGAATTGCTAAAAACACTCTAAAAAAGTAAAACAAAGTGGGAGGACTTACACTCCCTGACTTTGAACCTTATTATAAAGCCACAGTAGTCAAAACAGCATGGTACTGGCACAAAGATAGACATATTGATCAATGGAATCGAATTGAGAATTCTGAGGTAGACCCCCAGATCTATGGCCGGCTGATCTTTGATAGGGCCCCCAAAGCCACTAAACTGGGACATAACAGTCTTTTCAACAAATGGAGCTGGGAGAGTTGGATGTCCATATCTAAAAGAATGAAGGAAGACCCCTACCTCACACCCTACACAAAAATTAACTCAAAGTGGGTCAAAGACAGTACCATAAAACTCCTAGAAGATAATGTAGGGAAACATCTTCAAGACCTTATATTAGGTGGCCACTTCTTAGACCTTACACCCAAAGCACAAGCGACGAAAGAAAAAATAGATAAATGGGAACTCCTCAAGCTTAGAAGTTTCTGTACCTCAAAGGAATTTGTCAAAAAGGTGAAGAGGCAGCCAACTCAATGGGAAAGAAATTTTGGAAACCATGTATCTGACAAAGGACTGGTATCTTGCCTATATAAAGAAATCCTACAACTCAATGACAGTAGCACAGACAGTGCAATAATAAAATGGGCAAAAGATATGAAAAGACAGTTCTCTGAAGAGGAAATACAAATGGACAAGAAACACATGAAAAATTGTTCAGCTTCACTTGCTATTAGAGAGATGCAAATTAAGACCACAACAAGATACCATCTCACACCAATTAGAATGGCTGCCATTAAACAAACAGGAAACTACAAATGCTGGAGGGGATGTGGAGAAATTGGAACTCTTATTCATTGTTGGTGAGACTGTATAATGGTTCAGCCACTCTGGAAGTCAGTCTGGCACTTCCTTAGAAAACTAGATATAGAGTTACCCTTCGATCCAGTGATTGCACATCTCGGTATATACCCAGAAGATCTGAAAGCAGTGACACGAACAGATATCTGCACGCTAGTGTTCATAGAAGCATTATTCACAATTGCCAAGAGATGGAAACAACCCAAATGTCCTTCAACCGATGAGTGGATAAATAAAATATGGTATATACACACAATGAAATGCTACGCGGCAGTAAGAAGGAACGATGTCGTGAAATATATGACAACATGGATGAACCTTGAAGACATAATACTGAGTGAAATAAGCCAGGCACAAAAGAGAAATATTATATGCTACCACGAATGTGAACATTGAAAAAAGTAAAATAAATGGTTTATAATGTAGAATGTAGGGGAACTAGTGATAGAAAGCAATTAATGGAGGGGGAACGATAACCCAATGAGAACACATAAGCTATCATGGGTAAATTTAATGTTCTGGGAATGCCCAGAAATGACTATGGTTTGTTAATTTCTGACGGGTACGGTAGGAAGAAGTTCACAGAAATGCTGCTATATTAGGTTATTTTCTTGGGGTAGAGTAGGAACATGTTGGAAGTAAAGTAGTTATTTTAGGTTAGTTGTTTTTTTCTTACTCTCTTGTTATATTATGGTTTGTTTGAAATGTTTTTTTATTGTATGTTTTTATTTATTTATTTTTGATACAGTTAATTTTTTAAAAAAGAATTAATTAAAAAAAATGAAAAAAAATATGCAGAGCCCCCTTGAGCTGGTGGAGAATTCAGGGGTGTTGGGCTTCCCCACTTCGATGGTTACTGATGTGCTCACAGACATGAGGGACCGGTGGTTTTGATGGGCTGAGCCCTCTACCACAGGACTTGCCCTTGGCACGACTGTTTCTGCAAAGGAGAGGCTAGGCCTGCCTATAATTGTGCCTAAGATCCTCCTCCAAATGCCTCTTTGTTGCTCAGATGTGGCCCTCTCTCCCTAGCTAAGCCAACTTGGTGGGTGAAATCACAGCCCTTCCCCCTACGTGGGATCTGACACCCAGGGGAGTGAATCTCCCTGGCAACGTGGAACATGACTCCCATGGAGGAATCTAGACCTGGCATCATGGGATGGAAAACATCTTCTTGACCAAAAGGGGGATGTGAAAGGAAATGAAATAAGTTTCAGTGGCAGAGAGATTCCAGAAGGAGTAGAGAGTCACTCGGGTGGGCACTCTTATGCACAATATAGACAACCCTTTTCAGGTTCTAATGAATTGGAATAGCTAGCAGTAAATACCTGAAACTATCAAACTACAACCCAGAACCCTTGAATCTTGAAGATGCTTGTATAAAAATGTAGCTTATGAGGGGTGACAATGTGATTGGGAAAGCCATATGGGCCACACTCCCCTTTGTCCAGTGTATGGATGAATGAGTAGAAAAATGGGGGGGAGGAGAAGGCACCCAGTGTTCTTTTTTACTTTAATTGTTCTTTTTCATGTAATTTTTATTCTTATTGTTTTTGTGTGTGTGGTAATGAAAATGTTCAAAAATTTGGGTGCTGAATGCACTACTATGTAATGGTATTGTGAACAATTGAATGTATGCTTTGTATGACTGCATGGTATGTGAATATATCTCAATAAAAATGAATTTCAAAAAAAGACATCAAAATTGGAAAGAAAGAAGTAAATTACTATTTTCAGATAACATGATCCCATACATTAAAAGTCCTAAAAAATCTACAACAAAGCTTCTAGAGCTAATATATGAGTTCAGCAAAGTGGCAGGAAACAGGATCAATATGTAAATATCAGTAGTGTTTCTGTACACTAGTAATGAGGAATCTGAAAAGGAAATCAGGAAAAAAATCCATTTACAATAGCAACATAAAGATGCAGATATCTAGGAATAAATTTAACTAAAGATGTAAAGGACTCGTAGGTAGAAAACCAGAAAACATTGCTAAAAAAAAATCAAAGACCTAAATAAATGGAAGGAGATTCCGTGCTCATGGCTTGGTAGACTAAATATCATTAAGATGTCAATTCTACCCCAGTTGATATACAGAGTCAATGCAATCCCAGTCAAAATTCCAACAGCCTACTTTGCAGAAATGGAAAAGTCAATTATCAAATTTATATGGAATTGAAGAGGAGGAAAAGCTACCTAACTCATTCTGTGAAGCCAGCATCACCCTAATACAAAGTCAGACAAAGATACTACAAAAAAGAAAATTATAGACCAATCTCTTTAATGAATATAGAGGCAAAAATCCTCAACAAAATACTCATAAATCGAATCCAGGAACACATTAAAAGAATTATACACCATGACTCAGGTAGGATTTATTCCAGGTATGCAAGGCTGGTTCAACACAAGAAAGTCCATTAATATAATACACCACATCAATAAATCAAAGCAGAAGAACCACATAATCATCCCGCTCGATGCAGAAAAGGCATTTGACAAAATTCAACATCCTTTCTTGATGAAAACACTTCAAAGGATAGGAATAGAAGGGAACTTTCTCAATATTATAAAGGCAATATATGAAAAACCCACAGCTAACATCATACTCAATGAGGAAAGACTGAAAGCTTTCTCTCTAAGATCAGGAAAAAGACAGGGTTGCCCACTGTCACCATTGTTATTCAACATTATGCTGGAAGTTCTAGCTAGAGCAATATAGGCAAGAAGAAGAAATAAAAGGCATCCAATTTGGAGAGGAAGAAGTAAAACCTACACTCTTTGCGGGTGGCATGATCCTATATGTAGAAAATCCAGAAAAATCTACAGCAAAGCTACTAGAGCTAATCAATGAATTCAGCAAAGTGGCAGGCTACAAGATCAACACACAAAAATCTGTAGTGTTCCTATACACAAGTAATGGGCAACAGGAGGAGGAAATCAAGAAAAAATTCCATTTACAATAGCAACCCAAAGAATCAAGTATTTAGGAATAAACCTTACCAAGGCCGCAAAAGACCCATACACAGAAAACTATAAGAAACTGCTAAAAGAAATAAAACAGAACCTTAAAAAATGGAAGGACATACTGTGTTCATGGATTGGAAGACTAAATATAGTTAAGATGTCAATTCTACCTAAACTGATTTATAGATTCAATGCAATACCAATTAAAATCCCAACAACTTACTTTGCAGAAATAGAAAAACCTATAACCAAATTTATTTGGAAGGGCAGGGTGCCCTGAATAGCCAAAAATATCTTGAGAAAGAGGAACAAAGTGGGAGGTCTCACACCACCTGACTTTAAAGCATACTACAAAGCTACAGTGGTCAAAACAGCATGGTACTGGCATAAAGATAGATATACAGACCAATGGAATCAAATTGAGATTCAGAAATAGACCCTTTCATCTATGGACAATGGGTCTTTTTTTTTTTTTTCCCCCATTTTTTTTAATTAAATTCAGTTTTATTGAAATACATTCACACACCATACAATCATCCATGATATACATAGTTATGTGTTCATCACCACAATCTATCTCTGAACATTTTCCTTACATCAGAAAGAACCAGAACAAGAATAAAAAATAAAAGTGAAAAAAAAACACCCAAATCATCCCCCCATCCCACCCCATTTGTCCTTTAGTTTTTATCCCCATTCCTCCACTCATCCATACACTAGATAAAGGGGGTGTGATCCACAAGGTCTTCAAAATCACACTTGGACAATGGGTCTTTGATAAGACAGTCAAGGCAATGCAACTGAGACAGAGCAGCCTTTTCAAAAATGGTGTTTGGAGACTGTGGATAAATGTATGGTATGTGAATATAACTATAAAATTGTAGGAAAATATATATTTAGGAGTAAAAGTGTTGGAAAAAACATGGTGAGAGGGATGATGCCTCACCAATATGGACTAACTACAATGTGTAAACTCACAATTGAATCTTAGAACATAGCCTAACATGGACATAATAACTGTAATAGTCCCTAGATTGTAAGCTCTTACAGCAGTTAACTCTATCCCTGAATTGTAATGCCTATCTCTAAACTTTGAGATGCTGATCCCCTAGCGTATAACCTGATTGGTCTCTGGAACAATGCATATCTCTGAGACACCTGAAACTCAGAGCTAGAGCTCGGCAGATATGAATGTCAGTATTAGTGCATACAGCCACTGTCAAAAAAAAAAAAAAAAAAAAAGCTGAAAAAGAGCCCAGACTTCAGTTAGTGATATGAATGAAGCAGGTCTGGTTAAGACCAGGGCAAGCCAGGCCTAAGGGTAAGGGTTGAAACTGGTTGTGTTTTAAAACTTCAACTTCCATATGAGACCAAGGGAAGAAATATCTATTTGGTACAGGATATAAATTTTCTAGATGGTACAACTCTACAGTCGATTTGTTCAAACACCACAATTGCATGGAACTTTGAATAGGAAGTGAGATACGGTAGGTTAGTATAGGCTGGAGTGAAATAGTGACACATCCCAGAGTAATTTGGGCAGATAATAAAAAATATATTTACAGCTTCCCCCTCCCCAGCCCCAAGGATCTGGGGGAAGGTGCGGATGTGTTGGACATCCTCACCTGGACTGGTGTTGATGTTGTCACAAACATTGGGACTGGCGGTTTGATGTGCTGAGCCCTCAATCATGGGACTTGCCCTTATGAAGCTCGTTACTGCAAAGGAGAGTCTAAACTTGCATGTAATTGTGCCTAAGTCTCCCCCTGAGTACTTCTTTGTTGCTCAGATGTGGCCCTCTCTCTCTCTAACTGAGCCATCTCGACAGATGAACTCGCTGCCCGCCCTCCTACGTGGGACCCGACTCCCAGGGGTGTAAATCTCCCTGGCAATGCAGAATATGACTCCCGGGGATGAATGTGGACCCGGCATCGTGGGACTGAGAGTATCTTCTTGACCAAAAGGGGGATGCAAAATGAGACGAAATAGTTTCAGTGGCTGAGAGATTCCAAATGGAGTCGAGAGGTCACTCTGGTGGACATTCTTATGCACTGTATAGATAACACCTCTTAGGCTTTAATGTATTGGAATAGCTAGAAGTAAATACCTGGAACTACCAAACTCCAACCCAGCAGTCTGGACTCCTGAAGACAATTATATAATAATGTAGATTACAAGGGGTGACAGTGTGATTGTGAAGACCTTGTGGATCACACCCCCTTTATCTAGTGTATGGATGAGTAGAAAAATGGGGATAAAAACTAAAGGACAAATGGGGTGGGATGGGGGGATGATTTGGGTGTTCTTTTTTCACTTTTTATTTTTTATTCTTGTTCTGGTTCTTTCTGATGTAAGGAAAATGTTCAGAGATAGATTGTGGTGAGGAACACATAATTATGTTATCATACTGTGGACAGTGGATTGTATACCATGGATGATTGTATGGTGTGTGAATGTATTTCAATAAAACTGAATTTATTAAAAAAAAATGGTGTTTGGAGAACTGGATATCCATATCTTATACAAAAATTAACTTGAAATGGATCAAAGACCTAAATATTAGCACTAAGACCATAATACTTTTAGAAGAAAATGTAGGAAAACACCTTAAAGATCTTGTGATAAGAGCTTGCACCCTGAGCGTGAGCAGTCAAAGAAGAAATAGATAAATGGGATTGTGCCAGTTTGGATATTTATGTCCCTGAGAAAAAGCCATATTCTTTTATGCAATCTTGTGGGGGGGCAGATTGATTAATCTTTTTGATTAGGATGTGACCTCTTGATTGAATGTTTCCATGGAGATTTGGCCCCGCCCATTCAGGGTAGGTTTTGATTAGTTTACTGGAGTCCTTTAAGGGGAGCTCTCAAAGAGAGCAGAGAGAGGTAAATGCCCCGGGATATGCTAAGCCAGGACACACAGACGTTAGATGCTTGGAAGCTGACAGAGTTGCTTGCTGATGCTTTGAGATGCTAGCCGAGAGTTTGCTCCAGAGAAGCTAAGAGAGAAAAAACAAAAAAAAAACAAAAAACACCCCAAGACATGCTTGCTGATGCAGACAGAAGAACATCTGGAGATGGTAAGCCAAGAGAAACCTAGAGACATTTTGGAGAAAGCCATTTTGAAACCAGAACCCTGCAGCAAAGAATCAGCAGACACCAGCCATGTGCCTTCCCAGCTAACAGAAGTTTTTCGGATGCCATTGGCCATTCTTTGGTGAAGGTATACTCATGTTGATGCCTCAATTTGGACATTTTCATGGTCTTTGGATATAAATTTGTAACCATATAAACGCCCTTTATAAAAGCCAATCCATTTCTGGTATTTTGCATAATGGCAGCATTAAGAAACTGGAACAGGGATCTCCTCAAAATTAAACACTTTTGTACATCAAAGGACTTTTTCAGGAAGTAAAAAGGCAGCCTACGTAATGGGAGAAAATATTTGGAAACCATATATCAGATAAGGTTTAATATCCAGAATCTATAAAGAGATCCTACAACTCAGCAACAAAAAGACAAACAACCCAGTTAAAAAATGGGCAAAAGACATGGATAGACACTTTTCTGAAGAGGAAATACAAATGGTTCAAAAACATTTGAAAAGATGCTCAACATCACTGGCTATTAGGGAAATGCAAATCAAAACCACAATGAGATATCATCTCACACCTACTAGAATGGCCATTATCAAAAAACAAAATAAAACAAACAAACAAAAAACCAGAAAATTACCAAGTGCTGGAGAGGATGTGGAGAAAGAGGCACACTTATTCACTGTTGGTGGGAATTTAGAAGGTGCAGCCACTCTGGAAGGCAGTGTGGCAGTTCCTCATGAAGCTAAGTATAGATTTGCCATATGACCCAGCTATTCCATTATTAAGTGTATACTCAGAGGAACTGAAAGCTAAGACACAAATGGACATTTGTAAACCGATGCTTATAACAGCATTATTCATGATTGTGAAGAGATGGAAACGCCCAAATGTCCATCAGTGGACAAGTGGATAAACAAACTGTGGTATATACACACAATGGAATATTATGCAGCTGTAAGACAAAAGAAAGTCACGGAACATATAACAATGTGGATGAAACTTGAGGATGTTATGTTGAGCGAAGTTAGCCAGAAACAAAAGGACAAATACTGTATGGCTCCCCTAATGTGAACTAACATTAATGAGCAAACTTTGAGAGTTAAAGCTGAAAACACAGGTTATCAGGAGATAGAAAGAGGTTAGAGATCGAGCATTTGATGCTGAAGGAGTATGGAACGTTCAACAGAATTGATTATATAGATCCAGAAATGGATAGCATAATACTGTGTGATGGTAGCACAATACTGTAAGCACCTGAACACAGATGTCTGTGAGTAAAGCTGAAAGACGAGGGGTAGCGGCATGCATGACACCAGAAGGAAAGAGAGACAATAAAGACTGGAACTGTAAAACTTAGTGAAACCTAGAGTGGTCAATGATGCTGAGTAAATGTAAAATATAAAAATGTTTTTCCATGTGGGAGAACACATGAATGTCACCCTTGCAAGGTGTTGAAAAAGGGATGGTATTGGGGGAAAATATAATCAATGCAAACTGAAGTCTATGGTTAACATAACATTGTAATATGCTTCCATTAATTGTAACAAAGGCAATACACCAAAGCTAAATGTCTATGAGAGGGGGATATAAGGGAGGGGTATGGGATTCTTGGTAGTGGTATTGTTGTGTGACCTTATTATTTTGTTGCATTGTATTTTTTTTATCTTTTTTATTAGTCTTTGAAAATTTTTTTGGAGTAGTGAGTATGTTCAAGTACTGATTGTGGTGATGAATGCACAACTATATGATGATACTATGAATAATTGATTTTATACTGTGAATGATTGTATGGTATGTGAATATATCTCTCTAAAATTGCAGGAAAAATATAAACAGAGGGATACAAGTGCTGGAGAAATCATGGAGAGAGGGATGTACCTATTTACTGTTGGTGGGAAAGTAGAATGGTGTAGCCTATCTGGAGGACAGTGTAGTTCCACAAGAAGCTAAGCATGTGTGTGCCATAAGGTCCTGCAAGCTCATTATGGGGTATAAATTTGGAAGATCTGAGAGCAGGGACATGAATGGACATTTGCACACTGGTGTTTATGGTGGCAGCATTCACTGTTTGCAATGGATGGAAGTGGCCTAAGGGTACATCGACTGAAGAACAGAATGGTGAACTGTGGTGTATGCATACAATAGAATACTGAGCAGCTACAAGAAGGAATGAAGCTGTGAGACATGGAACTAGGTGAATGGATCTTGAAGACAGCATTTTGAGTGAAGTACACCAGAAACGAAAAGACAAACATTATAATGCCTCACTAATATGGTCTAACTATAATGTGCAAACTCTGAGGATTGACTCTTAGAGCACAGATTTTCAGGGGAATGCTTATTGTAATGGTCCCTAGATAGTAAGAAGTTACATCTATTCCTGAGTTCTAATAGTCATCTCCAAATTCTGAGATGTTGAACTCTTTGCGTATAACCTAGTCAGTCTCTGGAACTTTGGGTATCTGTGTGATACCTGAAACTCACAGCTAGAGCTTGGTAGCTATGAATGTCAGTATTACCTCATGCAGCAACTGTTTAAAACAGCTGAAAAAGAGTTCAGACTTCAATTAGAGACATGAATGAAGCAAATCTGGTCAGGACGAAAGCAAATCAGGCCAAAGGGTAAAGGATGTTATTGACTGTGTTTTAAGACAGCAACATCTTTGTGAAACCAAGGGAAAAGATGTTTATTGGGGGCAGAATCTATATTTTCTGCAGCACACTAAATAATTTAACTTGTACAGTCAATTTATTCAAACACTGTAATTACATGGAACTTTGAATAGGAAGTGAGATCTGGTAGGTTGTTCAGGTTAGTGCAAAATCCCAATACATCCCAAGGTAATTTGGGCAGAGAATAAAAATATAGTTTCAGGGCCCCTCTGAGGAACTGCGGGAAAATGAGGAAATATTGGATTTCCCACTTGGGTTATTACTGATGTTCTCACATCCAATTTAGTAGGCTGAGACCTCAATCTTTGGGCTTGCCCTTACAAAGTTTGTTACTGCTAAGCCTACTTATAATTGTGCCTAAGAGTCTCCCCCAGAGAACCTTGGTGTTGCTCAGATGTGGCCTCTCTCTCTCTCTCTCTCAGCCCACTGGGCAGTTGAATTCACTTCCATTCCCTCTTCGTGAGACATGACTCCCAGGGGTGTAAATCTCCTTGGCAATGCAGGACATGACTCCCAGGAAGGAGGGCATTGTGGGATTGAAAAAATTTGTCATCATGGGATTGAAAAAATCTTCTTGACCAAAAGGGGGAAAAATGAAATAAAATATAGTTTCAGTGACTAAGAGATTTCAAATGGAGTTGAGAGGTCATGCTGGAGGGCATTCTTATGTGCTGTATAGATATCCCTTTTTAGTTTTAGTGTATTGGAAGAGCTAGAAGGAAATAACCTGAAGCTGTTGAACTGCAACTCAGTAGCCTTGATTCTTGAAGACGATTGTGTAACTGTGTAGCTTACACAGTGTGACTGTGTGATTGTGAAAACCTGGTGGCTCACACTCCCTTTATCCAGTGTATAGATGGATGAGTAGAAAAATGGGGACAAAAACTAAATAAAAAACAGGGTGGGATGGGGCGGATGGAATGCTTTGGATGTTCTTTTTTACTTTTATTTTTATTCTTATTTTTATTTTGGGGGGAGTTAGGAAAATGTTCAAAAATTGATTGGGGTGATGAATGCACAGCTATATGATAGTACTGTGAACAGTTGATTGTACATTGTGGATGACTGTATGGTATGTGAATATATCTCAGTAAAACTGAATTTAAAATGAAAAAAAAATTATTTGGAAGGATTTGGAGCCTGAGTAGCCAAAAACATCTTGAAAAAGAAGAACAAAGTTGGAGGACTCACACTTCCTGACTTTAAATGTATTACAAAGCTATAGCAGTTGAAATAGCATGGTACTGGCAATATAACATTGGCGTATTGACCAATGGAATAGAATTGAGAGTTCAGGAATAGTCCCTCATACCCATGGACAATTCATTTTTGACAAGACTGCCAAGTTCCCTCTTGTAGGCAGACAGTTTCTTCAACAAATGATCCTGGGAGAGCTGGATAGTCATCTGTAAAAGAATTAAAGAGGACCCCTATCTCAGGCCTTATACAAAATTATCTCAAAAGGGATCCAAGACCTAAATATAAGAGCCAGGAACATAAAACTCCTAGAAGGAAATGTAGGGAAGCATCTATAAGTTCTTGTGGAGAGCAATGATTTCTTAGAATTTAAACCCAAGGCACAAGCACAAGCATAAAAATTAAAAACTTCAGTGCTTCAAAGAACTTTGTCAAAAAAGTGAAAAAGCAGCCTACTTAATGGGAGAAAATATTTGGAAACCACATATCTGATATGGGCTTAATATCCAGAATATATGAAGAAATCCTACAACTCAACAATAAAAAGACAAACAACCCAATTTTTAAAATGGAAAAAGACTTGAAAAGATATTTTTCCCAAGAAGAAATACAAATGGCTAAAAAGCACATGAAAAGATGCTCATCTTCACTAGCTATTAGGGAAATGCAAATCAAAACCTTAATGAGATAACATTTAACTCCTACTAGAATGGCCACTATTTAAAAAACAGAAACTACAGTGTTCGAGAGGATGTGGAGAAAAAGGAACATTCATTCACTGCTGGTGGAGATGAAAAATCACTCAACCGCTATGGAAGACAGTTTGGCAGTTTCTCAGGAAGCTAAGTATAGAATGCCACTTGATCTGACAATCCAGATGTTAGGTATATACCCAGAAGAACTGAAAGCAGGGATGTGAACAGACATTTGTATACTGATGTTCATAGTGACATTATTCACAATTGCCAAAAGATGGAAGTAACTCAAGTGTCCATCAGCCAATGCAAAGATAAACAAAATGTGGTATATACATATGATGGAATATTATTCAGCTATAAGAAGGAATGAAGTCCTGATTCATGCGACAACGTGGATGAACTCTGAGGACATTATGAGTAAAACTAGCTAGACATAAAAGGATAAATATTGTGTAAACTCACTAATATGATCTAATTATAATAAGCAAACTCATAGAATTTGAATCTAGAGTATGGGTTACCAGGAGATAGAATGAGGATAGAGAATAAGGAGCTGATGCTTAATTTGTACAGAGTTTCTAATTGGGTTGATTGTAAATGTTTGGAAATGGATGGTGGTGATGGTAGCACATCATTTTCAGTATAATTAACAATGCTGAATTGTGTGTGAATGTGGTTCAAAGGGGAAGTTTGGGGTCATCTATGTCACTAGAAGGAAAGCTAGAGGATAAAACATGGACTGCATAAGACAGTGAACCCTGTTTTGTATGATGCTGTGGATAATAGTACAAATATAAGAATGTTCTTTCATGATCTAGAACAAACATACATCACCATTACAAGGTGTTAATAAAAGGGTCTTATATAGGAAAAAATACACCCAATGCAAACTATGGACTATAGTTAACAGCAATGTTTTTATATTCTTTCATCAATTGTAACAAAGTTACCACACCAATGCTTGGTGTCAACCATAGTGAGGTATAAGAGGTATGGGGTTTTTATTTTTGGAGTGAAGAAAGTGTTCTAAAATTGATTGTGGTGATGAATGAACAACTTTGTGATTATACAGCGACCCATTAATTGTACCCTTTGGATGGATTGTATGGAGTGTGAATACATCTCAATAAAACTGCTTTAAAAAATCTGTAGAGAAAAATGTAAACTTCCAAAAAATTTTCTTTTGTTTTCTCTTCAACACATAACTTTACAAATGTAGGGTTCTTAAGGCAATTCACTTTATATTACTTTCCTTTTTCTTTGTGTAACATTGTTTTTTTTATAATTTTCATAATTTCAGAATGCAGATAAATGAAAACTGATTATATGCTTAGGTTTGAGAATATTGGGAGATAAGAGAAAATGTGCAGATTACTCAGATCATTTTTCAAGATAAGCAAAATAAATTTTATTTCTTAGCTATAATTTCAAGTTCAGTGTATTTCATATGAAAGGCTAAGTAGAATGACAAAAATTCATGGAAAATCCTTGTTGAAATTGTCAAGAAATGCATTTTTATGAACAAAATGAATTGTGCCCAGACCTTTCTACCCTTACTTGTCAGGTGCTCTTTTTCTACCCCAGGTCATCTTTATACAATTTTATTATTAATGATATAGTGGAAAAACGATAAAAGGATTCCTCGTCTATATTAAATTTTTTTTTGTTCTAAAAATCACACTTCTCTCAGAAGGACTTAAAGAACTGATTTGAAATTAACTTTAGTCATGTAGAGCTCTGTTTTTGAGCAGCTTAATGCATCATTATAATATTTCCTAGATTGCTGTCCATTTCAATATATGGAATGACTAAATCGTAGTCATACTAGTTGTGAGCACACAGGCAAGAAGAAAAGTAGTTCAACATCTTGCTGTGTGTGAGCAGTTCGAGGGCAGGCAGACACCATGCACCTTGACCACCTATTATGAAGCTTTTTGCTGCCGTGTCAAGTGAAAGCGAGTTAATTGGGTGAAGCTGTGGAGCATGTTAGGGGCCTGGTAAAGAGTTGCTGCCTGACAGCTGAATGTCAGCAAAAGCCAGTCAAGTGTAGCTGAGAGACAGAGACCTGTCACAAAGTTCCCGCAGACTGGAGCACGATTAGTAAGTTGAAACACAATTCTGTCTCAGTTTCTTCCTCATTGAATCCAAGCACCTTAAAAGATTTTACACTGTATGTGTCAACTCTTGTTCTCTAAGCTGTTTCCCCCTAACTGTCCTGCATTCAAATGATTGAACAAAAGATGCTAATGTTTAGCAAAGTGAATGTAAATTCCCTCTTTTCCCCCTTTCTGCCCAAGCAGATAGACATTCAACTGAAAGGAAACTTTGAAGGTTTACATCAGACAATTAGACTGCCTCCAAATTTGGCTTATAATAGAATCTTTTTCTCAAGAGAGTATTAAAATTGATAATTAAAGCAATAGAAAAAGCAATGCATTTTTCTCTTATATGGAAAATCTAGCCTTAGGGAGCTAGGACTTCTGCATGGATGTCTTGATAATGGACCCATTTGCCAGGATGACTTCCTTCTTGTCTTTTTGTCACAGGCTTTTTTTCTTCTTTTTCTAAGTGGACTAAGGGAAAATTCCTTAGTGATAGCCACCAGAAGATCAAGAAGGATAAACATAGAAAGGAACAGTAGTGTCCTTCTGAAATGTTAGACACTTTAGAAAAGAGGAATTGAGAAGAGTTGGAATTTGAAAAAAATGGAAATTAAACTTTGTGAAATAAAAACTTTCAGAAAGTGAAAAGTTTAATAACAAAACATGCCTTACTTATTGGCTTTCTTTAGAATATGGATTAGAATCAGTCCATTCATTCATTCAACATTAGAGAAACATATAGAGTACCTGCTAAGTGCCAGTCACTAGTGAAGACACTGGTAATAAAGAAAAAGCCAAAACAAAAAGAAAAAGTAGACTTTTGCCTTCAAGGAATGAAAATTCTAAGCCACCACATACATTAGAATTTTCTGTTTTGATGGAAATGTGGCTGTTGAGCACTTGGAATGTGGCTAGTACAACTGAGGAACTGAACTTCAATTTTACATTTAGTCTTAAATTAAATTAATATAAAATTAAAGAGCTCCATTTAGTTAGCAGCTAATGTACTAAGCAGTGAAGCTTTAAGCAAATGGAGGATTGTGATATTATATTATAAAAGTGTGCATGGAATGTTATGAGAGCACAGAGGAGAGGCATCTAGCCCAAATGTGTGGGAGAGGTGATGGATAGCGAGGAATGTCTGGGAGAAAAGTGACACCTGAGGTCAATCTTGAAAAACAGTAGAAGGTAATTTGACCAAGAAGCCCCATCCCGAGTAGAAAGAGCAGCATGCGATAAAGACTGAGATAGGACAAAGTGGGGCATACTTTGGGATCAGCATTTTGGTTAGTACTAGGAAGCAAAGATGTTTTATTGGAAATTACCTTGATGCAATGGTAGCCTCCAAGAACACTACCAGGCAAATTATCCCAAAAGTCACAGAACTGAAGGTCTCATAGACCAAATTAAGAAACTCAGATCACTTGGTTTATTTAATCAACTTAAAACAATGAGAAGCAAGAAGAGATGTGATAGGGTGCAACAGGCTGGAAGGCCTGTGCTAGCTGACTCTTTGTTTATGCCGTGTGCATATGACCTATCTCTCTCTGCTGTATTAGCCATGAGTTTGTAAGGACTGGGATTGAGGTTTGAGAAGGGGTTGGCAAATAGAAGGTGCCTGTGACTATGTACATACACTTGCTGAACACTTCTTAGGAATTTTATCTATCCTATTTGTTTTTTCTTGTTTTTGATAGCAAATGTGAATATTCTCCAACAGTACTGCAAATATACCATAAAGAAGGGAGGGAGGTAGGAATAGATATTTCTGAAAGGGTGACTTGTTTACAAAAATTAAAAGTGCATTTTGGGCTTTTCGGCCGGAACCGCCATCTTGCAGTAATTTGCCAAAATGACGAACACAAAGGGAAAGAGGAGAGGCACCCGCTATATGTTTTCTAGGCCTTTTAGAAAACACAGAGTTGTTCCTTTGGCCACATATATGCGAATCTACAAGAAAGGTGATATTGTAGACATCAAGGGAATGGGCACTGTTCAAAAAGGAATGCCTCACAAATGTTACCATGGCAAAACTGGAAGAGTCTACAATGTTACCCAGCATGCTGTTGATATCGTTGTAAACAAACAAGGGAAGGGCAAGATTCTTGCCAAGAGAATTAATGTACGTATTGAGCATATTAAACACTCTAAGAGCCAAGATGGCTTCTTAAAGCGTGTGAAGGAAAATGATCAAAAAAAAAAAGGAAGCCAAAGAGAAAGGAACCTGGGTTCAACTGAAGCACCAGCCTGCTCCATCCAGAGAAGCACACTTTGTGAGAGCCAAAGGAAAGGAGCCTGAGCTGCTGGAGCCCATTCCCTATGAATTCATGGCATGAAAGGTGTAAAAAAGAAATAAAAGGCTTGTGGATTATAAAAAGAAAAAAAAGTGGATATTGTCTAGAGAAAGTGAATAAGCATTTATAAAACTTATGGAAAAGTTTTAATAAAGGTATTTGATACCAGTGTTCAAAACTGTTATCTAATGAATCCCTACCATGAGCCTGAAATGCATTTCAAACAGGTCTAGGCCTTTTCCAAAAATTGGTGTCAGGCTCTTAGGGAGTTCACTTGAATGAGAATTTGGGCGATTGGTGAAGAAGGACTAGTGGTGGGTTTGGGTGCAGTTACCCAGAGAAGGAGATGAGAAGTGAAGACATCTGCCTAGTGCCTATTCTCCATGCAGGCCTAAGGACTGGCACCTAGACTCTTGAAAAGAAATGTTTTTTGACTGATACTGCAAGACACACTCAGAATTGCCATAGTTCTTAGGTGACAGAGAGGGAAGGGTGGACATCCGTCCAGTTCTCTATAGAGCACGGCACCAGTGTGGCACAGTGGCCCTTGAATTCATTGAGGCAGGACCTGGTGGAGGGATGCAAACATCCAGCAATTCTTGAAGGGGCTTTGTGCAGGGACACTTGAGGTCCTGTATGAGCAGGTCACGGAAGAACCAGGGAAATTTGACTCATTACTGGGACGTTTCTATGTCCATGAAATAATGAAGCTGGGAAATTCCCAGTGCCATTGAACATGAAAGCTTATACTCTGAAAACAGCAGTTATTGGGGTTACATGGTATTTTAGCAAATTATAATTTAAACATATCTGGGTAAGGATGCACATTAGTTGAGGACAATGTGAGCTTCCTGAGGGCAGGGATTTTTTTGTGTTTTGTTCACTGCTGTATCCCAGTATCTTGAACACTATCTGGCCTTCAATCTGTATTTATTGAAAGAATTAATAAATAGAGCTAATTTAGGATACTAATGGTGGGTTTGGGTTTAGATGTGTTTTATTCATTATGGAAGCAGGAGGAAGATCTATCATAAAGTATTGATACTGAAGGGAACAATGCCTGAAATATAACATGTAAGGAATATTATTTTGGAATTTTGTGGTTGTTACATTATTCTCACAATTCTATAGTATGTTTTCCCTAGGGATAGCTTTGGTTTGAGACTGCGGGAAATGGCCCCTGTTCTATCAGAAGTAACTTTCCTGCCTATCATGTAAAGGAACTGTTGTTGCCAGCTAAGTGATTTGTTTTGGAACATACTCCCCAGTGCTTGTTGTGATTTGAAGGCATTCCACAGATGTGAACCCAAGATCATATGACTTGACTCACATTTGAGGTGCCCTTGTCTCAACTGAGAAAAAGAAAGACCACATTCTTTTAACTGAAAAAAGCCCCTTTGGAAAGGCCCAGCCAAGGAGCTGTTCGATGGGTCCACAGCCCTGGGGAATATAGGATTTATTCCTTGGATGATCAGCAGGGGAATAAAGACTGATTGAAGCATTCCATGAAGAATTACCAGGGATTTTAAGTGTGATGTAGTGGAATATTGAGGGAATGTGGCTTGATACAACAGAAAAAGGGGAAAAATGGGTTTCAAATTTTAAAAGTGATTACTGCTAATGAAGTTGAGTTTTGTGATTGACAGATACATTGTTGGTAAGGTTTAGGAAAAAAATTCTTTTTAAATAACTTTAAATTCTAGGTGATCCTTCCCTTACCCTTCTCCTCTTAGGTAAAGTACATGGTCAGTAATTCACTCAGAGAAAAATATATTGCTAAAAGGTCTACGTTTATAGCTTCCAGATTATTACTAAATTTTTGACATTGTGTTAAAAAGTTTTATAACATCAAGAGTAAATTCTTCAGTAATGAAAAAGTGGTCAAAAAATTCTTGCCTAATAGTTCCCAGAGAGAGTGTGACATGTGTACATTTTGACCACGGAAGTTGTAGTTTGGCAGCTGGAAGTGCTGTTTGGAATAAAATGAAGGCATGCAAGTTGTAAGTAGCTGCTCTATATAAGAAGTTGCATTTTGTGCAGAGTAGAGATTCAAGTAATTCTGTATGTTTATTTGTGTGTCTTTATTCAATTTCAGATTGTGAATGTTAGATAACTGAAAATACTGAAATCAGAGTATTTGCTGCTAAACCAGAACCTTTTCAAAATTTGCAGGAAAAAAACTTCAGAAGGAAGAAAACTTGTGATACTGAGTATTGAGACCAGTGGTTAGAAAACGTTAGGAGCTAGAGTAGAAATGGCGAGGGAGTTTCATTGTAAGGCCCTTTTGTTGGATGCTGGGATTTCCCTGTCAGTTTATGTAGAGCTGTGTATTTTACTTAAAACCACTCGGTAATTTTACAGGGCTTAAAATATTATCAGAGGTTGAAGTAATGAAAAAAATTTAATTGAATGAAGCCGCATCATCTAAACTGACTAATCTTGACTTTTAGAACCATATGCAATACGTATTCCTTCCCCTTAAGAATAGCTTATCTTAAAGATTCTACTCGGGAAATTCTGATTTCTGGATTAATGTCATCCACAAACATGTTAACGTTGTATCATGTGCTATCACACATGGAATTATGATGGACCTGTAGAACATCAGAGCTGGACAAGAGTGTAGCTTTCTCATCTTATGGACAAGGGAAGTCTGAGCCAGATGGACTAATTCACCTGGAATGAAAAACTAGTCTTCTGATCCTCAGTCTAGTATTCTTTTCCCCATACTATATGCCTAGCATAATCTCTGTGCAGTGCTATTTATGCTTACTAAATCACATTTCCCCTTACTTTTTATAATACTGAATTCTAGAAGACTTAACTTGATCATAAATGCTACACAGGAGACAAATGGCTTAATGTCATTGTTTCAGAAGCCTTGGTCCACAAAATGGCTTTCATTTATAGCCAGTTTATTGAGTGATTATTTTATCATCATACTTATTCTTTATTTATTTTTGTTGGGAAAACATTCAGAAAAATAAGATAGTAAAGCCTTGAAAAATGGCTATTGGACATATCCAATTACTATATTTCATAAGATTTTTAAAATGCAGAATTTTAGTAGACACATTTTGTATTGTGAATATGTATTTAGCTGATGGACTATAACAGCTCAAATAGAATCATTTATAGCTTATTGAGTAAATAAAAGTGCTTCCATAAAGATTCACATGACACCTAGCTTTTATTTCAGGTAACTAATTTCCTTTTGAAAAATTGCTTAAATTTAGATTTACTTAACAGACGACCAAAACACCTCAGCGGTTTAAAAAGTAGGTTAAATGCCCATGGACAATACTGATTTAAAATGTCAGATCAGTTGGTGAACATTAACTGTTAATGGTATCTGATAAAAAGTTATTTAACTGTTTTACTCCCTGTGTTATGTTAAAAGTGGTATATATACCACTTTTTATATAATATATTTCTGGATTTTTTTATAGCAAGGAAAATAATTCATTCATATTTACATGTTATTTTAATATCATATACTCAAATTAAAATTTCATCGGAATTTTTGCTGGCTTATTTTTAAGCTATTTAGTGACTTAAATTCAGATTTATTTTTACCAATTCTTGGAAAAAAATTCTCCCATTTCCTGTTTCTTAAAAAAATATTTTCTAGCAGTGTATGGAGTACAAAAAAATGACTTAATTAACAAAAACTGTCATTTATTTTTATTTGTAACAAAGTAAGTCCATTTACTTGATGGAGGCCATACCTTTTGGGGGCTGCAAGTCTTTAACTTTAAGGAAATCTCTTTTCTTCTCCATCTCCTGAGACTGTTTTCCATGTCTAGGATATAAGGTCAGAAGAAAACGTGCAAAACTGAGATTCTGATTTAATAACTAGAGAAATACTCAACACCCCATTTCAAGGTTATTTAGTAAAAAATGCTATATTAGTTCAAAAGGTGCTTTCAGACAACAATGCAGAAAAGAGATATACTTAAAAGTAGGACTAGAGAAAGCAAAAACAGATCCCCCTTGTAGAGAGCCAAGATCCACAGAATATTAAGGAGAAATGAGCAGTAAGTTAAGGCCGTCCCTCAAGGACTGCTTTCCTAATTTGTAATTGTTATGTTGATGAAGTAATAAGGACAAAAAAGGAAAATATATACAGGATATAGGTTCTATAAATTATGTGTATCTCTAATATTGACAAAGCAGGAGTGTTCGGTCCATTTGGCACAGTTAAACCTTTCGTTAGTCTCAAGCATCAAGAAGAAAATACCCTCAGAGAATACCTGACCTTCCTTGATCTGCTTCTGCACCCTCCCCTCTTTTCATGTATAGTTTTCTCAGACCAGAATTTGAAGTATAAAGATGTAACAACAAACTTTTGAAGCCTTGCCTGACATTATTCTTTTATCATAAAAAAGAATATTATCGCTAAACTAAGTTTTTTTTTTTTTCAGTAAATCACACTCCACCATCTCCTGCTCTTCCAGCATTCCCCTTACCATTGGATCTGGAAGAATGAGAAGTTGGTAGATGACCATATATTCTTTACAGCAACAAAATCAATAACAGCTAATGATGTTACCAATTTACACACACAGCCAAAGAAATCAGAAAAGGAGGTTCTAATAGCAGTAAATTCAGGTTCTGAATTGATATGCTCAGGACTGATGTGTAGTGATCCCACCCAGTATTAGGGTTCTGCAGCTGAAACCTTATCAGTGCTGCTAAGTAACTCAGTACATCATCTTGTACTTCCATGGGGATAAGTTAAACCCTCTCTTTCATAGAGCCATTCACATGATTATTTCAGGTGTTTTTTAACTTCCAGCATAAAAAGAAGTTATTTCCGTCAGCTATAGGCATGCAGTGGACTATCAAGAAATCAAAAGAACCAAGATCAAAGAAAAATGCTGAACTAGGTGTTAGATGCAGCCATTGATTTTTCATCAGTTATATGTTTTTTAAAAAATCCACCAAAAAGGTAAAGCATACAAGTTGTATTTCTGAAACTTTGCTAAAGCCAATGATAGCATCTCTTTTCTTTTCACATGTGGAAGCAGTTTTGTGTAACACTTGCAATATAATAAAGCAGAACCTTAAACTTCACACTATCCTGTTGTCAAAACTGTCAGAGAATCTACCAGAAAGATATTTTTTTTAAGCCCTGTAATCTAGAATATTGTTTTTAGTGGAGATACTTAATGACCAGACTTAGCAACATTCATTTGCTGGGAGTCAAAATTCTGACATAAAATTAGTTACTCTTTTCCTATCATCTATAAATGTCATAAAATAATATCTGCTTTACTGCTAAAATATTGTTCATATTAACTGTTAATTACATGAGCAATGTTACTTAAAAGTTAAATATGTAGCTTCATCATAATGTTAATTCTATTTCTAGTACTTCAGGAGTACATGGCATTTAAGCCTGATTTCCAACAATTTCAGTATGCCAGTAGTGTTTTAAAATATATGAAAATTTGGAAATTTTCATGTTGCAATGACATATTTTGAATCATGATTACAAATTCTTATTATAGAACAGTCTTTTTCAAAATAGGGTGGTGCCATTATTATTAAAGGTAGAGGCAAAAGTTCATTTGACTAACATCTTATTTCTCAGTATATTATTTTCTGGAGTTAACTAGAATTGATTTATTTTTCTTTGTGCTATGTTTGTCAATTAAGTCAGACTAATAGATTTTTTTTTAGTTAAAGAAATTGTAGGTTTACAAGGAAAAAAAACATATGCAGAAAGTACAGTGTTCTCATATATCCCTGCACACACACACGCACACACACAATTTTTCCTATTTTGACATTTTGCGTTAGTGTGGTACCTTTGCTACAATTGGCGAAGCAATATTATAGTAATTATACTATTAACTACAGTCTATAGTTTACATTAGTATTTACTCTTTGGGTTGTACATTTCTATGGTTTTTAAAAATTTTTATTCTGGTTATGTATGTACAATCTAAAATTTCCCATTTTGACCACTTTCAGATACAAAATTCAGTGCTGTTAATTACTCTCACAAAGTTGTGCCTCCATTACCAGACTGACAGATTTTTTTTACAATTTTTTCCCTATTAGAGAAGTTGTGGGTTTACAGAATAATTATGTATAAAATACACGATTCCCATATACCACCCCAGCATCAACACCTTTGCATTGGTGTGGAACATTTGTTCCAACTGATAATAGCACATTTCTATAATTGTAATATTAATTAAAGTCCATTGTTTAACTTAGAGATAACTGTCTGTGTAGTATAGTTCTGGGTTTTTTAAGAAATTTTTTTCTGTTACTATATGTATAATCTAACATTTTCCATTTGTCATATTCAGATGTATATTTCAATGCCATTAATTACATCACAATGTTGTGCTACCATCACCACCATCCATTACCAAAACACTTCCATCATTCCAAATAGGAACCCTGTACATTGTAAGCCTTAACTTCTCATTCTCTATCCCCACCCCTTCCCCTGGTAACCTATATTCTAGATTCTGACTCTATTGTTTTCCTTATTCTAATTGTTTCAAATCAGTGAGCTCATACAATATTTGTCCTTTTGTGTCTGGCTTAATTCACTCAACATGATGTTTTTCAAGGTTTATCCATGCTGTCACATGTATGAGGACTTCATTCCTTTTTACGGCTGAATAATATTCCATTGTATGTATACACCACACTTCATTTATCCATTTATTGGTTGATGGATGCTTGAGTTGATTCCACCTTTTGGCAATTGTGAATAATGTCACTGTGAACATCAGTGTGCAAATATCTGTTCGAGTCCTAGTTTTCAGTTCTTTGGAGTATATACCTAGTAGTGGGATTGCTGGGTCATATGCTAGTTCTATACTTAGCTTACTGAGGAACTGCCAAACTGTCTTCCACAGTGACTGCACCATTTCACATTGCCATCAGCAATGAATGAGTATTCCTGTTTCTCTGATTCTCTCTGACACTTGTTATTTTCTGTTTTTTTAATAGCAGCCATTTTAATGAGTGTGAAATGGAATCCCATTGTGGTTTTGTTTTGCATTTTCCTGATGGCTAATGATGTTGTGCTCTTTTCATGTGCTCCTGGCCTTTTATATCTGTTTTTTGATCAGATCAAGTCTTTTGCCCATTTTTAAATTGGATTAATTGTCTCTATTTTTTGTGTGTGAGGTTGAAGAATTTCTTTATACATTCTGGGTATTAAACCTTTACTGGATATGTGTTTTCCAATTACTTTCTCCCATTTTGTAGGTGGTCATTTTACTTTTATAATACTGTCCTTTGAGGTGCAAAAGTTTTAATTTTGATAAGGTCTCATTTGTCTATTTTTTCTCTTTTGTTGCTTGTGGTTTGGGTATAAAGTCGAAGAAACATCGCCTAACACAGATGCTTCCCTATGCTTTCTTCTAGGAGTTTGATAGTTCTACCTTTTATATTAAGGTCCTTGATTGATTTTGAGTTGATTTTTGTATATGGTATGAGGTAGAGGTCCTCCTTTTTTTTTTTTTTCAAATAGAGATCCAGTTTTCTCAGCACCATTTGTTGAAGATACTATTCATTCCCAATTGAGTGGTCTTTGCCACCTTGTCAGAAACCAGTTGGCCATAAATGTCAGGGTTGATTTCTGAGCTCTTAGTTCAATTCCACTGGTCTATATATCTGTCCTTGTCAGTACCATGCTGTTTTGATTACTGTGGCTCTGTAATAAGTTTTAAGATTAGGAAATATCTGTACACCAACTTCATTCTTCTTTTGTAAGATATCTTTAGGTATTTGGGGCCCCTTACCCTTCCATATAAATTTGATGATTGACTATTCCACTTCTGTGAAGAAGGCTATGGGAATATTTATTGAGATTGCATTTGAATCTATGCATTGCTTTGGATAGTGTTGACATCACAACAGTTTTTGGTCCTCCAATCCATGAACATGGAATGTCCTTCCATTTATTTAGGTCTTTCATTTCTTTTAGCAATGTTTTGTAGTTTTATGTGTGCAAGACCTTTACATCTTGGATTAGATTTATTCCTAATTAATTGATTCTCTTAGTTGCTATTGTGAATGAATTTTTTTTCTTGATTTACTCTTCCCATTGTTCATTGCTTGTGTATAGAAACAATACTGATTTGGGGGTGTTGATCTTGTACCCTGCCACTTTGCTGAATTCATTGATTTGCTCTAAGAGCTTTGTTGTGGATTTTTCAGGGTTTTCTGTTTATAGGATCATATCACATGCAAATAGGGAAAGTTCTACTTCTTCCTTTCCAATTTGGATGCCTTTTATTTCTTTTTCTTGCCTTATTGCTCTGGCAGGAACATCCAGTACAATACTCAATAACATTTCTGACACTGAGCATCCTTGTCTTGTTCCTGATCTTATAGGGAATGCTTTTAGTCTTTCACTATTAAGTAGGATGTTAGCTGTGGGCTTTTCTTATATGCCCTTTATCATGTTGAGGAAGTTTCCTTCTATTCCTACATTTTTACATGTTTTTATCATGAAGTGTGCTAGATTTTGTCAAATCCTTTTCTGCATCAATGATAGACGTGTGTTTTTTTTCCTCCTTGTGTTAATGTGATGCATTACATTAATTGATTTTCTTATGTCGAACCAACCTTGCATAACAGGGATAAATCTCACTTGCTTATGGTGTATAATTCTTTCAATATGGTATTGAATTCAGTTTGGTAGTATTTTGTTGAGAAATTTTTGCATCTATAGTCTTAAGAGATATTGGCCCATAGCTTTCTTTTCTTGTAATATCTGTATCAGTATGAGGTTGATGTTGGCCTTGTAGAATGAATTGGGGAACGTTCCCTCTTCATCAATTTTTTGGAAGAGTTTGAGGAGAATTGAAGTCTTTTTGAAATGTTTGGTAGCATTCCTCTGTGAAGCTGTCTGATCCTGGGCTTTTCTTTGTTGGGAGGTTTTTGATTACTGATTCAATCTGTTTACAAGCAATTGGATGTTTGAGACCTTCTAATTTCTTCTTGAGTCAATGTAGACAGTTTGTGTGTTTCTAAGAATTTGTCTGTTTCATTTAGGTTATCTAATTTATTGGTGTACAGTTGTTCATAGTATCCTCTGATGATCCTGTTTATTTCAGCAGAATTGGTAGTGATGTCCCCCTTTTCATTTCTGATTTCATTGTTTGTATCCTCTCTTTTTCTTTGTCTAGAAGTCTAGCTAAAGTTTGTCAATTTTATTGATCTTTGCAAAAGCCAGCTTTTGTTTTTGTTCTCTCTATTGTTTTGTGTTCTGTGTTTCACTTGTCTGCACTCTAATCTTTGTTGTTTCCTTCCTTCTGCTCACTTTGGATTTAATTTGCAATTCTTTTTCTCCTTCTTCCAGTTGTGAGGTTAGGTCTCAGATTTGAAGTCTTTCTTCTTTTTCAATGTAAACACTTGGAGCTATAAATTTCCCTCTCAGCACTGCCTTTACTGCATTCCATTAGTTTTTGTATGTTCATTTTCATTGACCTCAAGATATTTCCTAAATTCTACTTCTAATTTCCTCTTTAACCCAATGTTTATTTATGAGTATGATGTTTAATTTCCACATAATTGTGAATTTTACATTTCTTCCTCTATTATTGGTATCTAGCCTCATTCTGTTGTGGTTGGAGAATATACAGTGTATGATTTCAATATATTTTAATTTATTAGACTTATTTTGTGACCCAGTATATGGTGTATCCTGCAGAATGAGCCATATGCACTTGAGAAGAATGTGTATTCTGTTTTTGTTGGATGAAGTTCTATATATGTCTGTTGAGTGAAGTTCTATATATGTCTGTTGGGTCTAGTTGATTTAGAGAATCATTTAAGTCTTGTACTTCCTTATTGATATTCTGCCAAGAAGTGCTATCCATTATTGAGAGTGGTGTGTTGAAGTATCCTACTATTAATGTAGAATTGTCAATTTCTCTCTTCAAATCTGTCAGTATTCACTTCATGTATTTCGGGGCTCTGCTGTTAGGTGCACATATATTTATAATTCTTTATTTTCCTGTTGAATTCCCCTGCCCCTTATCAATATATAGTGACCATCTTTGCCCCTCATAACTGTTTTTGATTAAAATCTATTTTATCCAATATTAGCACAGCCACCCAAACTCTCTTTTGGTTACTACTTGCATGGTGTATTTTTTTTTTCCCTCCTTTCAACTTTAACCTATGTGTATCTTTGAATTTAAGGTGAGTCTCTTGCTGACAGCATATAGTTTGGTCATGCTTTTTTATCCATTCTGTCAATCTTGACTTTTGACTGGAGAGTTTAATCAATTTGCATTTAAAGTCGCTACTGATAGTACAAGACTTTCTTCTGCCATTTTGCTATTTAGCCTTTGTAAATCTTATAGTTTTTTTCCCCTACTTCTGCTAACGTCTACTTTTATATTTATTTGCTTTTTTGTTTGGTGTTATATTGAGTGCCTTCTCATTTTTATCTGGATGTATTTTTCATCTGTTTTTTTTTTGTGTGTGGTTACCATGGGTTTAAAATCCAACATCTTAAATATATAACAATCATATTTTGTTTGATACCAACTTAACTTCAATAGCATGCATATATACTTTTCCTATACCCCTCTGTTGCTCCATCATTTTTTTGTACTTGTTACCACATGTCTTTGTACACTGTATGTCCAAAACCATATATTTATTTTTACTTTTTAATGCATCTTAGCATCTGTAGAAAGTAAGAAGTGGAGTTGCATACCAAACAATATACTACAATAATACTGGCATTTATAATTGCTCAAATGGTTACCTTTACCATGAGTCTTTATTTCTTTATCGTGTTTTGAACCATTGTCTACTGTCCTTTCCTTTCAGTCTGAAGGACTCCCTTTAGCATTGCTTATAGGGCAGATCTAGTGGTGATGAGCTCCCTCAGCTTTTGTTTATCTGGGAATGTCTTATTCTCTCCCTCATTTTTGAAAGAAAGTCTCATGGAGTATAAAATTCTTGGTGAGCAATTATTTCCTTTCAGCACTTTAAGTATTTCATCCCACTGCTTTCTTGCCTCCGCGGTTTCTGGTGAGAAATCAGCATGAAATCTAATTGGGACTCCCTTGTACATAACATGTTGCTTTTCTCTTGCAGCTTTCAGGATTCTCCCCTTGTCCTTTGCATTTGATAGTGTGATCAGTATATCACGGAATATATTTTTCAGCATGTTTATCCTGTTTGTGTTTTCTGGGCTTGCATATTTACATCTTTTGCTAAGTTTAGGAAGTTCTCTGTTATTATTTCTTTGAATTTTCCTTCTACCCCTTTCTCTCTTTCTTATCCTGCTGGGGCTCTCAAAATGCTTATATTGGTATACTTGACTGTGTCCCAGAGTTGTCTTTGGCTATTTTCACTTTTAGTATTTCTTTTTTCTTTCTGCTCCTCAACCTGACTCATTTCAAGTGTCTTTGTCATCAAGTTCACTGATTCTTTCCTCTGCCAGCTCCAATCTGTTCCTGAAACTCCCCTGGGACATTTTTTCATTTCATTTGTTGTGGTCTTCAACCCCAGTAGTTCTGTTTGGTTCCTCTTTAAAATTTCTCTCTCTTTACTAATATACTTTCATTTATTGTTTTCCTGATATCCTTTCATTCTTTCTCTGTATTTTCCTACATCTTCTTCAATATTTTTAATTCAATTTTGTTGAGATTATATTCACATACCATACAATCATCCAAAGTGTGCAATCAGTTGTTCACAGTACCATCATATAGTTGTGCATTCATCACCCCAGTCTATTTTTTGAACATTTTCCTTGTACCAGAAAAAGTAAAAATAAGAATTTAAAAAAAAGTAAAAAAGAACACCCGAATCATCCCTTCCTCCCAACCTATTTTTCATTTAGCTTTTTGTCCCCATTTTTCTACTCATCCATCCATACACTGGATAAAGGGAGCGTGATCCATAAGGCTTTCACAATAACACTGTCACCCCTCGTAAGCTACATTGCTATACAATCATCTTCAAGAGTAAATGCTACTGGGTTGCAGTTTGATAGTTTCACATATTTACTTCTAGCTATTCCAATGCATTAAAACCTAAAAAGGATTTTCTATATAGTGCATAAGAATGCCCACCAGAGTGACTTCTCAGCTCCATTTGGAATCTCTCAGCCACTGAAACTTTATTTTGTTTCATTTTGCATCCCCCTTTTGGCCAAGAAGATGGTCTCAATCCCACAATATCGGGTCCAGGTTCATCTCCAGGAGCCATATCCCATGTTACCAGGGATATTTACACCCCTGGGTGTCAGATCCCACATGGGGGGAGGGCAGTGAGTTCACCCGCTGAGTTGGCTTAGCTAGAGAGAGAGGGACACATCTGAGCAACAAAGATGTTCTCAGGGGGAGACTCTTAGGCATAGTTATAAGCAGGTTTAGCCTCTCCTTTGCAGTAATGAGCTTCATAAGGGCAAGTCCCATGAGAGAGGGCTTGGCACATCAAACCACCAGTCTTTAATGTTTGTGAGAACATCAGCAATAATCCAGGTGAGAAAAGCCCAACACCTCTGCATTTCCCCCCAGCTCCTCAGGGAGGCCCTGCATATATATTTTTATTCTCTGGAATTACTTTGGGATGTGTTGCTATTTCATACTAACCTATGCAAACCTACCAGGTCTCACTTCCTATTAAAAGTTCCATGTAATTATGGTATTTGAACAAACTGTGTGAGTTAAATTGTTTAGGAAATATAGATCTTGCACCAACTAAACATCTCTTCCCTTGATCTCACATGGAATTTGAAGTTTTAAAAGGCAGTCAGTATTGTCCTTTACCCTTTGACTCACTTTGCCCTGATCCTAACCACAACTGTTTCATTCATATCTCTGGTTGAAGTCTGGACTCTTTTTCTGTTTTTTAAACAGTTGCTATATGTGCTAATACTGACTTTCATATCTGCTGAGTTCTAGCTCTGAGTTTCAGGTGTCACACAGATACCCAAAGTTCCAGGGATAGATTAGGTTATACACAAAGGGATCAGCATCTTGCAATCTGGAGATAGCCATTACAATTCATGAATAGATGTGACTGCTATAAGAGCTTACAATCTAGGGACAATTACAATAAGTGTTCCCCTGATAAGCTGTGCTCTAAGTTTCACTTCTAAGTTTATACATTGTAGTTAGTCCATATTGGTGAGGCATTAAGTGTTTGCCTTTGTTTCTGGCATAGTTCACTCAAAATGTTGTCTACAGGTTCCATTCACCTCCTTGAGTGTCTCACAGCTTCACTCCTTCTCACAGTTGTTCAAAATTCCATTGTATGCATACATAACAGTTCACCATTCTGTTCCTCAGTCAATGTGCCCATAGGCCACCTCTACCCATTGTAAATCATGCATACTCTCTCCATAAACACCAGTGTGCAAGTGTCCATTCATGTCCCTGCTCTCAGATCCTCCAAGTAAATGCTCCCTAATGAGGCTGCAGGACCTTATGGCACCCACCTACTTAGCTTTGTGTGGAACCACCCCACTGTCCTCCAGAAAGGCTAGACCAATCTGCCTCCTAACCAACAGTAAATATGTACATCTCTCTCTCCATGTTTTCTCCAGCACCTTTATCCCTGTTTATATTTTTCCATACAACTTTATAGAGCTATATTCACATAACATGTAATTATCCACAGTGTACAATCAGTTGTTCATGGTATCATCATACAGTTGTGCATTTATCACCACAGTAAGCAACTTGAACATATTGATAACTGTGAAAAAAAAAGTTTTTTTAATAAATAATAAAAATGATAATAAAATGAAAAGTAAGATATCATACAATACAATAAAATAGTAGGGTCAGACAACAACACCACTACCAAGAATCCCATATCCCTCCCTTATATCCCCCTCTCATACACATTTAGCTTTGGTATATTGCTTTTGTTACATTTAATGGAAGCATATTTCAATGTTACTATTGACCATAGACTCCAGTTTGCTTTGATTATAATTTTTCCCAAATACCATCCCCTTTCCAACACTCTGCCTGGTTGACATTCATTTGTTCTCCCATATGCAAGAACAGTTTTGTATTTGTACATTTAGTCACAATCATTGACCACTCCAGTTTTTGCTAAGTTAAACAGTCCCAGTCTTTATCTTCTGTCTTTTCCTCAGATGTCATTCATGCCCATAGCCTACCTCTTTCAGCTTTACTCATGGACATCTTTGTTCAGTGTACTTACAATATTTTGCTACCTTCTCACAGTGTTATGCTGTCTATTTCTGGATCTATACAATCAATCCTGCTGAACGTTCTGTAGTCCTTCAGCATCAGATGCCTGATCTCTACCTTCTTTCTATCTCCTGGTAGCCTGTGTTATCAGCTTTTAACTCTCAAAGTTTTCTCTTAATGTTAATTTGTATTATTGAGAACATACAGCATTTGTCCTTTTGTTTGTGGCTAACTGTGCTCAACACAATGTCCTCAAGGTTCATGCACGTTATTGTACGTTCCATGTCTTTGTTCTGTCTTACATCTGTGTGATATTCCATTGTGTGTATGTACCACAGTTTATTTATTTACCCGTCCGTTGATGGACATTTGGGCTCTTTCCAACCCTTGGCTATTGTGAATAATGTCACGATAAACATCAGTTTACAAATATCCATTTGTATCTTAGCTTTCAGTTCCTCTGAGTATATACCTAGTAACACAATAGCAGGGTTGTATGGCAAATCTATACTTAGCTTCCTGAGGAACTGCCACACTGTCATCCAGAGTGGTTGCACCATTCTACATTCTGACCAACAGTGAATAATGGTGCCTCTTTCTCCACATCATGTCCAGCACTTGTAATTTTCTGTTTTTTTTTTTTTTTTTTTTGATAATGGCCATTCTAGTAGGTGTGAGATGATATCTCATTATGGCTTTGATTTGCATTTCCCTAATAGCCCATGAAGTTGAGCATTTTTTCATGTTTTTGAGCCATTTGTATTTCCTCTTCAGAAAAGTGTCTGTTCATGTCTTTTGCCCATTTTTAAATTGGTTTGTTTGTCATTCTGTTGTTGAGTTGTAGGATCACTTTATACATTTGGGATATAAAACCCTTATCTGGGGTGGGCAGAAGATGGTGGCATAGAGAGGAGTGGAAGCTAAGTAGTCCCCCTGGAACAACTCAAAAAAACCAGAAACAACTAGTAAATAATCCAGAATAACTGTGGGGAGCCAAATGAGACTGTCCACTCATCATACACCAACCTGAACTGGGAGGAATGCCTGAGATCACAGCATAAAATCTGTAAGTAAAACCTGCGGATCCAGGTCGTGAGACCCCCTCCCCCATAGCCCAAGCTGCAAAGCCTCAAGGTGCCAGAGAGAAGCTGTCTCCCAGCAAGCGAATATAGCTCAGCTGAGCTCCAACTGGGGTTTTAAGTAGTGAGTGTGAACTGCTCACTACAGGTATGAATCCCCAAAAAACAGACAGAGGCTTTGGGTGACGACTGACCTGGGAGAGCTGGAGGGTCGCCTTGGACTGGGTCTGAAGGGGACTATCTGTTTCTTTTTCGGCTCAGTGGAGAAAGCCCCAGCCATTTTCAGTTCCCAGTGCTGGGACTCAAAGAAGGGTGGAGATAGCACAAGCAGAGAGAGAGACCATTGAAATGCTAATGACCTCCCCCCAGGGGATCTATCTTCTCTAAGAGGAGAGAGGTGGGGCCCTTTCCATTCAGAACCAGACCCCAGAGCCTGGGGGAACACCGCCATACCTCCTCACACCAGTCAAGAATTATAGGCTAACAGGTGCCAACTGCTGGGCAGAAAGGCACAGTGACCTGAGGCATCACAGGGTGGAGCAATTTTCTAAGACACACCCTCAGGGAAACCAGATACTGAATATTTCTTCCCTCTGGGACCTGAGCCTGTTCTGGTCTGGAAAAACCTGATTGGGGTAACCAAGGAAACCATGCCTAGACAACAGAAAATTACAACCTACACTAAGAAAAACAAAGTTATGGCCCAGTCAAAGGAACAAACGTACACTTCAACTGAGATACAGGAATTTAAACAACTAATGCTAAATCAATTCAAAAAGTTTAGAGAAGATATTCCAAAAGAGATAGAGGCTGTAAAGAAAACACTGGGCTACATAAGGCAAAAATCGAAAGTTCAAAAAAACAACTAGTAGAATCTATGGAAATGAAAGGTACAACACAAGAGATGGAAGACACAATGGAAATATACAACAGCAGATCTCAAGAGGCAGAAGAAAACACTCAGGAACTGGAGAACAAAACACCTGAAAGCCTACACACAAAGGAGCAGATGGAGAAAAGAATGAAAAAATATGAGCAATGTCTCTGGGAACTTAAAGATGAAACAAAGAACAAGAATGTACGTATCATTGGTGTCCCAGAAGGAGGAGAGAAGGGAAAAGGGGAAGAAGCAATAATAGAGGAAATAATTAATGAAAATTTCCCATCTCTTATGAAAGACATAAAATTACAGATCCAAGAAGCGCAGTGTACTCCAAACAGGATAGATCTGAATAGGCCTACACCAAGACACTTAATAATCAGATTATCAAATGTCAAAGACAAAGAGAGAATCCTGAAAGCAGCAAGAGAAACGCGATCCATTACATACAAAGGAAGCTTAATAAGACTATGTGCGGATCTCTCAGCAGAAACCATGGAGGCAAGAAGGAAGTGGTGTGATATATTTAAGACACTGAAAGAGGAAAACCACCAACCAAGAATCCTGTATCCAACAAAGCTGTCCTTCAAATATGAGGGAGAGCTCAAAATATTTTCTGACAAATAGACAATGAGAGACTTTGTGAACAAAACACCCGCCCTACAGGAAATACTAAAAGGAGCACTACAGAGTGATAGGAGAAGACAGGAGTGCATGGTTTGGAACACAATTTTGGGAGATGGTAGCACAGCAATGTAAGTACACTGAACAAAGATAACTATGAATATGGTTGAGAGAGGAAGGTTGGGAGCATGTGAGACACCAGAAGAAAGGAGGAAAGGTAAAGACTGGAACTGTGTAACTTGGTGAAATCTAGAGTGGTCAACAATTGTGATAAAATGCACAAATATGTTTTCTTACGAGGGAGAACAAGCAAATGTCAACCTTGCAAGGTGTTAAAAATGGGGAGGCATTGGTGGAGGGATGCAATCAATGTAAACTAGAGACTGTAACTAACAATCATTGTATTATGCTTCCTTTAATGTAACAAAGGTGATATACCAAGGTAAATGCAGATGGGGGGGGATAGGGGAGGCATGTTACACACTTGACATTGGTGGTGTTCTCTGACTCTTTACTTTGATTTAAGGTTATTTTTCCTTTTTCTGCTTCCTAGCTGTCATTTTTTTTTCCTCTTTCTTTTGCCTCTCTACCTTCTTTGACTCTCCCCTCTGCTTTGTGGAAGAAATGTAGATGCCCTTATATAGATGGTGGTGAAGGTGGTGAACAAATAAATATATGACCATACAGAAAAGCATTGATTATTTACTTAGGATGGAATGTATGGTGTGTGAACAAAACCATATTAAAAAAAAAATGGGTTGATGACAAAACCTTGAGGGCAATATACTGTGTGAAATAAGCCAGACACATAAGGACAAATATTGCAGGGACTCACTGATAGGAATTAATTATAATATGTAAACTCATAGACATGAAATATAAGATACCAAGATATAGGATGAGGCTTAAGAATGGGGAGTGGTTGCTTAGTATGAGCAGAATGTTCAACTAGGATGAACTTAAATGTTTGGAAACGAACAGAGGTCTCGGTAGCAAGATGTGAGAATAACAGTGCTGAATGGTGCATGAGTGAGGTGGAAAGGCGGAGCTCAGAGTCATATATGTCACCAGAAGAAAAGTTGGCGATCAAAAGATGGGAATGTATAAAACTGAATCCTATGTTGGGCAATGTCCATGATTAACTGTACAAATATTAGAAATCTCTTCCATGAACCAGACCAAATGTATGACAATACAATTAGAAGTTAATAATAGAGGAGCATATAGGGAAGAAATATATACCTATTGCAAACTATATACTACAGTTAGTAGTATCTCAACATTTTTTCATAAACAGTAACAAATGTACTGTACCAACACTATGAGTCAACAATTGAGTGGGGTTGGTTAGGGATATGGGAGGATTCGAGTTTCCTTTTCTTTTTTTCTTTTTTTCATCTTTCACTTTATTTCTTGTCTGGAGTAATGAAAAGTTTCTAAACATTGAACAAAAATTAAGTGTGGTGATGGATGCACAGCTGTATGAGGGTACCAGTGGCAACTGATTGTACACTTTGGATCTTTGGATAATTGTGTGGTATCTGAACAATCCTAATAAAAATTAAAAAAGGAAAAAAAAAACCCTTATCTGATATTTGGTTTCCAAATATTGTCTCCCACTGTGTAGACTGCCTTTTTACCTTTCTGACAAAGTCCTTTGATGTACAAAAGTGTTCAATTTTGAGGGGATCCCATTTGTCTGTTTGTTCTTTGGTTGCTCGTGCTTTGGGTGTAAGGTCTAGGAAACCACCTCCTATCAGAAGATCTTTAAGAAATTGCCCCACGTTTTCTTCTAAGTCTTATGGTCTTAGTGCTAATGTTTAAGTCTTTGATCCATTTTGAGTTAATTTTTATATAAGGTGTGAGATAGGGGTCCTCTTTTATTCTTTTAGATATGGATATCCAGTTCTCCAAACACCATGTATTGAAGAGACTGCTCTGTTCCGGTTGCTTTGGCTTGAATGCCTTATCAAAGATCAATTGTCCATAGATGAGAGAGTCTCTTTCTGAACACTCTATTCAATTCCATTGGTTGGTGTATCTATCCTTATGCCAGTAACATGCTGTTTTGAGCACTGTAGCTTTGTAATATGCTTCGAAGTCAGGTAGTATGAGACCTCCAACTTTGTTCCTCTTTCTCAAGATATTTTTGGCTATTCAGGGCACCTTGACCTTCCAAATAAATTTGGTTATTGGTTTTTCTATTTCTGCAAAGTAAGTTGTTGGGATTTTAATTGGTATTGCATTGAATCTATCAATCAGTTTAGGTAGAATTGACATATTAATTATATTTAGTCTTCCAATCCATGAACACAGTATGTTCTTCATTTTTTAGGTCCAGTTCAATTCCTTTTAGCAGTTTCTTGTAGTTTCCTTTGTATAGATCTTTTGTGGCCCTCATTAAGTTTATTCCTAAACACTCGATTCTTTTGGTTGCTATCATAAATGGAATTTTTTTTCTTGATTTCTTCCTCTTGTTGCATGTTACTTGTGTATAAGAACACTACAGATTTTTGCATGTTGATCTTGTAGCCTGCCACTTTGCTGTATTCATTGATTAGTTCTAATAGCTTTGCTGTAGATTTTTCTGGATTTTCTGCATATAGAATCATGTCATCTGCAAACAGTGAAAGTTTTACTTCTTCCTTTCCAATTTGGATGCCTTTTATTTCTTTTTCTTGCCTAATTGCTCTAGCTAGAACTTCCAGCACAATACTGAATAACAATGATGACAGTGGACATCCCTGTCTTGTTCTTGATCTTAGAGGGAAACCTTTCAGTCTCTCTCCATTGACTATGATGTTAGCTGTGGACTTTTCATGTATTGCCTTTATCATATTGAGAAACTTCCCTTCTATTCCTATCCTTTGAAGTGTTTTCATCAAGAAAGGATGTTGAATTTTGTCAAATGCCTTTTCTGCATTGATCAAGATGATCATGTGGTTCTTCTGTTTTGATTTATTTATGTGGTGTGTTACATTAATTGATTTTCTTGTGTTGAACCAGCCTTGCATACTGGGAATAAACCCCACTTGGTTGTGGTGTGTAATTCTTTTAATGTGCTACTGGATTCAATTTGAGAGTATTTTGTTGAGGATTTTTGCATCAACATTCATTAAAGAGATTGGTCTTTAATTTTCTTTCTTTTTTCTTGTTGTATCTTTGTATGATTTTGGTATTAGGGTGATGTTGGCTTCATCGAATGAGTTGGGTAGTTTTCCCTCCTCTTCAATTTTTTGAAGAGTTTGAGCAGAATTGGTATTAATTCTTTCTTAAATGCTTGGTAGAATTCACATATGAAGCCATCTGGTCCTGGGCTTTTCTTTTATGAGAGCTTTTTGATGACCAACTCAGTCTTTTTACTTGCGATTGGTTTGTTGAGGTTGTCTGTTTCTCCTAGGGTCAATGTTGGTTGTTTATGCTTTTCTAGGAAGTTGTCCATTTTTTGTAAGTTGTCTAGTTTATTAGCATATAGTTGCTTATAGTATCTTCTTATTATCTCCTATATTTCTACAGGGTCAGTAGTTATGTTTCCTTTCCTGTTTCTGACTGCATTTATTTGCAGCTGTTCTCTCTCTGTCTCTCTCTCTCTCTCTCTCTCTCTGTCTCTCTGTCTCTCTCTCTCTCTCATTAGCCTAGCTAGGGGTCCATCAATTTTGTTGATTTTCTTGAAGAACCAATGTCTGGTTTTGTTGATTATCTCTATTGTTTTCCTGTTCCTAGTTTCATTTATTTCTGCTCTCATCTTTGTTATTTCTTTCCTTCTGTTTGCTTTGGTGTGTTTGCTGTTCTTTCTCTGGTTCCTCCAGGTGGACAGTTAATTCCTCAATTTTTGCTCTCTCTTCTCTTTTAATAGGCATTTAGGGCAATAAATTTCCCTCTCAGAATTGCCTTTGCTGCACCCCATAAGTTTTGATATGTTGTGTTTTCATTGTCATTTGCCTCGAGGTATTTACTAATTTCTCTTGTAATTTCTTCCTTTACCCACTGGTTTTCTAAGAGTGTGCTGTTTAATCTACATATTTGTGAATTTTACAATCTTCTGCCAGTTATTTATTTCCAACTTCATTCCATTATGATCCAAGATAGTGTTCTTTATAATACCAATATTTTAAAAATTTGTTGAGATTTGCTTTGTGACCCAACATGTGGCCTATCCTAGAGAATGTTCTATGAACACTTGAGAAAAACATGTATCCTGCTGTTGTGGGGTGTAGTGTTGTATAAATGTCTGTCAAGTCTAGTTCATTTATCATGCAATTCAACATCTCTGTTTCCTTATTGATCCTCTCTGTAGATGTTCTATCCATTGATGAGAGCAGTGTATTGAAGTCTCCAGCTATTATTGGAGTTAACTACTTCTCCTTTCAGAGTTCTCAGTGTTTGCCTCATGAATTTTGGGGCACTCTGGCTTGGTGCATAAATATTTATGATTGTTATGTTTTCTTGATGAATTGACCCTTTTATTAATATATAGTGTCCTTCTTTGCCTCTTTTAATTGTTTTACTTTTGGATTCTACTTGGTCTGATACTAATATAGCTACTTCTGCATTTTTCTGGTTGCTGTTTGCATGAAATATCTTTTTGCAGCCTTTCACTTTTGGCCTATTTTTGTCCTTGTGTCTAAGGTGAGTTTCTTGTAGACAGCATATGGATGGGTCCTGTTTTTTAATCCATTCTGCCAGCCTGTGTTTTTTTATTGGGGAGTTTAATCCATTTACATTTAGTGTTATTACTGAAAGGGCAGTACTTCCTTCTATCATTTAGTTTTTTGGATTTTATATGTCATGTCTTATTTTTTCCTCTCTCTCTTTTTACCCTTCCTGATAATGTTCATTTCTACACTTTTCCAAACTTCTTTCTCCTGTCTTTTCTTATCTGCCTGTAGCACACCCTTTAGTATTTCCTGTAGCACCAGTCTCTTATTCACAAACTCTCTCAGTGTCTGTTTGTCTGAAAATATTTTAATCTCTCCCTCATTTTTTGAAGGACAGTTTTGCTGGATATAGAATTCTTGGTTGGCAGTTTTTCTCTTTCAGTATCTTAAATATATCATACCACTGTCTTCTCACCTCCATGGTTTCTGCAGAGAAATCTGTACATATTCTTGTTGAGCTTCTCTTGTATGTGATGGATTGCTTTTCTCCTGCTGCTTTCAGAATTCTCTATTTATCTTTGAAATTGGACAATCTGATCAGTAAGTGTCTTGGAGTAGGTTTATTGGGGTCTATTCTGTTTGGGGTGCGCTGTACTTCTTGAATCTCTAATTTTCTGTCTTTCATAACAGTTTGGAAATTTTCAGTGATTATTTCTTCTATTTTTCTTTGTGCCCCCTTTCCCCTCTCTTCTCCCTCTGGGACACCCATAACACATATAGTTGTGTGTTTCATGTTATCACTCAGCTCTCTAAAACTCTGCTCATATTTTTCCATTCTTTTCACCATCTGTTCTTTCTTGTGTGTGAATTCAGATGTCTGGTCTTCCAATACACTGATCCTTTCTTCTGCCTGTTTAAATCTACTGTTGTATCCCTCATTGTCTTTTTCATCTCCTCTATTATGCTTTTCATCCCCATATGTTCTGCCATTTGCCTTTTCAGGTTTATGAATTCTTCCTTGTGGTCATCCAGTATCCTCCTTATATCCTTCATCTCTTTTGCTATGTCTTCCCTCAGTTCATTTACTTGATTTTTGAATTGACTTAGATTTGTTTGAACATCTCCAATTAGTTCTTCCTTCAGTTCATTGAATTGATTTAGCAATAATTGCTTCAACTCCTGTGTCTTGGTTGAACTATTAGATTGTTCCTTTGGCTGGTCCATATTTTTGTGTTTCCTAGTATGGCTCATCTTAAGTTGTCTAGGTAACTGACTTTTTTGATTAGTTTATTCTGGAACTCATTTTCACTCTTTTACCTAGGGTTTTCTTGTTGGTTGGCTTTGCTCTCTAATCTTTGGTGTTTAGTTCAGCTTATTCTAGACCTCTAACTTAGGTTCTATTTAGTTGATCAAAGTTTTTCACCTCTTGTTTTTCTGCTTCTTGCCCTGCCTCTATGTAGCCTTTTTGTGTGAGTGTCTCCTCACCTATGGTCAACCCCAGTCATGTTTTCCCAGTCCAGAGAGGCCCAGGTCTCAGGAGGAGGGAATAGAGTTTCCTTGATAACGAGACCCTCCTGTGAGGCCTTTAGACTCTGTGCTTCTCCTGTGCTGTCCAGCAGGTGGTGCTTGCCAGCCCACAGTTCCCCCACCAGTGTAAAGAGGCGTGGAGCCTTTAGTTCTCCAGGTGACCCTGACCCTGTCGGGGGTGTCACTGACTGAAGCTGTTTTCTGAATTCCAGCCCCTGGGATCTGAGTTCCCACAAGGAGGGCTACCACTGCAGCTAGGCCACGCTCCCCTTTTCTTGGGAAGTTATGGTGTTTAGCGAATTTTCTCCACCACTAGACTTATTGCTTTTTCTCTCAGAGCTACCTTAGCTCTGCTCTTGTCTGGGCACAAATTGCAAGTATTGGAGGCTTTCTGTAACAGGCTTCTTAGAATAATTGTTTTAGAAAAAGAGAAAAATATTAAAAAAAACAAAAACAAAACAAAAAGAAAAAGAAGGGCCCAGTATGGACTGTTTACAGTCCTTGCAGATCTAATGGGCTATTGAAATGCTAAAAGACAAGGAGTTGAGGGCAACTAAGGAGCAATCAAGAAAGTAGAGAAACGGGCTTTTCAGGCAAGGTCCCTGGCCCCCTGGATTTGCATATTACCTGATTCTGTTTGAGCCCGGCCCTTCTCCATATTATGTTCACCCAAATTCCAAATAGTCTCTGTTTTATTTATTTATTTATTATTTATTTATTATTTATTTATTTATTTATTTATTTATTTATTGCTGTTTTTGCTAGCCCTATCTCTTCTCCACTGAGCTGACTGCTCCCTGATTCTCCAGTGCCTGTTCTCAGTTTATCTATGGTTATAGTTTTTTTTCTGCAGTCTGAGTTTGTTAATCAGTGGTGCAACTGCAGTTCTCTCTCCTGGTTCCCAGCACTGATGGCCCCTCCTCCCATGGGACTGTGCCTGGCAGGGAGGGGTGTGGGCCCCCTGGCCTGGAGAATTTACAGATTTCGCTGATCTCAGCTGTTGCATGTATTCATGAGTGTTGTATGAAGTATGTCCAGCCTCAAATTCCTCTGTGGTGTCCTTGAGTATTTTTAAGATCACTGTTTTAAAAGCTTTGTTTGGCAGGTCCATACTCTTGTCTTCTTTGTTGGTGTTTTCTGTATTTTTAGCCCCTTCCATTGATGGGCCATCGTCTCCTGATTCTTTGTTTGTCTTATACTCTTTTGTTGCAGACTATACATTTTAATATTTTAAAATGTTAACTACTGGGATTTATTTCCTGAGATTCTGTTTCTTGATTTTGTAACAAGCTGATGATAAGAAAGAGATTTTCTTGAACTTCAGCCCTCCTATCAGGAAGGTTTGCCCAAGGCAAATGCACCGTATGGAGTTTTCCCTATCTTTCTGGGCCTCTGTCGTGTCCTGAGTTTTGGCTTGTGGGTTGTTTTGGAATTCCCCCGCTTATAGGAATTTGATTGTCCCCTGTGTTTCCCAGGGACAGGCATCCCTCTCTGGGGTGTTTGAAGCCAGCAGGCCTTTGTCCCATACTGTCTACCTCTATAGTTTTTTTATACTCCTTTTGTTGTCTCAAGCAGCTTTTGCCTGGAGGGCAAATTCTGTGAAAAATGCACACTGGAGAGGACTTTCCCAAGTCAGTCTTACCCAGCCCAAACAGGGCCAGGGATCCATGGAGGCAGCCAAGTCCAGCTCCAAAGTGCCCTAGGGAGGGAATCAGGGGGGGCACCGAAAGCTTCTCCGACAGCTCCACAAAGCTGAGCTTTCCTGGTCTGTCCAGCAAATGCAGCCCTTCAGCTAACTGCCCCCCACAGTCCTGAGGAAGTGCAGTGTCTTTAATTCTCCCCCACCACCACCCTTGTCCAGGGAAGGTTGAAACGTGGTGCCCTCAGAGCCAGGTCCCCAGGGATCTGAATTCACTAATCAAAAGCTGTAATCAGTGATCAGCTGTGCCTACCCCTGGTTTGGGGGAATAGGATTTTTATGTCCCTTTCTGCCACCAGCAGGCCAGCCAGGTGCTAGGTCCCATGGCATCTTGCTGTGAGACTGGGGGATGAGTGCCAGTAGCCGCCAGCAATTTATAAACAGCGATTTACTGTTCTTTACCATGTATCAGCCTCTTCCCCCCACTCTTCCCTGGATGCTGTACAGTGTTCTTGTGACCTCCATCGTTTCAAAATAGCTGTTTGAGTCAGTTCTGCCTAGTTAGTAGTAGTTTCAGAGGAAGAACTGAGACCTAGAGCTCCCTACTCTTCCATCTTCCCACAATCTCCCCTAGACTGATAACTTTTTAAAATGTAAATGCCCGTAGTTCATTTTCTAAGCAGTCTAATCTTCCATATTATATAGCATTTATTATATGGCATATATTATATAGCATATATTATATAGCATAGTAAAATAAATACTATTAGCACTGGTTTCTATAAATACCAATAGACTGAAGCAGAGTTTAAATGCCTTGCTGCTTGTATTGACTCTTTGATGCAATAACTTTATAAAAACTTTTAGTGCTTAGGAAAACTAAGTTTATGACTTTTTTATGACATAAACAAATATGAGATTCAGCCACACTTGGAAAATAATTTAATATTATCTATTATCTAGATTATTTAAATGGAAATATCCATCCCATTTTGTATTGAAAATGGCTATAGTCTAATTCTCTGTATACAGTTTTAGGTGCTTTTTA
The DNA here is from genome assembly GCF_015220235.1 of Choloepus didactylus. Classification (NCBI taxonomy): domain Eukaryota; kingdom Metazoa; phylum Chordata; class Mammalia; order Pilosa; family Megalonychidae; genus Choloepus; species Choloepus didactylus. The sequence continues at coordinate 64,525,811 of NC_051316.1, forward strand.
TATATTTTAGACTCTATATTTATCTTTTTCTTTTTTATGTCACAGGTAGGATCACGAGACCATTCAAATATCTCTGTTCCTTCAAGAGCTCCTCTTCCTGCTGATACAGTGGTGTTGGAGATTTTTTGCCATTGAAAGCTGAACTTGATACAACTTACACTTTCTTAAAGGAGACATTTTTAAATACTGTGCCCCATGCTCTGACATCCTCTCACTCCTCTCCAGTGATTACGTCTGCTAATTCAAAAGACCAAGTCAAATTGGATTATGACTTTATGAAATAAAAAAGGGAGGAAGAGTTAGCAGTACAATTAAAATTGTTTTGAAGGGGGATCTTCTTACCAGTTGAATTTTGTTTCAGCAACATGCGGCAGTGGGCTTTTAAAGAAATTGTGTAATATCTTGATGGGTGCGTGCATCTGGGGTCCTTTTGAATAAACATAATAGCCAACTTTTTTCCTTCTAAGTTTTATTTATTATCACAGTTGCTCATTTTTATGTAACATATTTTCAAATGTTAAAGAATGCACATTTTGGGTAATTTCCCCTCAGACTTAAAAAAATCAATAAGCCATTTTAGTCTCTATCTATCAAAGTTGTTTCATACTTGTCTATTTTAAAGCAGGACTGCAATACTTTAATAGGATTGAGAGAGCTATTTGAAATGTTATGCCAATGATTCTTGGTCATTCATGGCAGCCCTGCCATGGTTCACTGAGCCCCCCTCTTCTCTCTTGGTCAGCTCAACTGAAGACAAGCGTTTTAGTTGCAAACTTTAAGCAGCAGGTTGTGCAAAACAGAAATGATGTGACTGCTTCTCCTCCTGCACAATATGTCACTCCCTGGTCAATGTGAGAAGGTCAGGTTGCTCCTTGTAAAGCTACATGATACCACTTGCCCATTTGAACAAGGTAACTGCTGAAGCTGGGTCCCTGCAGCATTGAAACTCATCCTTTTATCAAGTCTGCATTTGATGAGAAAGTAGAGCAATTTTTCTGGGAGGATTTCTATGGTAATGTTTGAGCACTTCATAAGGACAGTTTGCCCACACCAGTGGTAGCAGGTAATATATTTAGTATTAGCTGAAAAACTTCAAGGTAATGGCATTTTGACCTTCAAAATAGGCTCCGTTTTTGTTTTTATTGTTGGTAGGACCCAAGAGTGACGCCCATCTTTGATGCTGACAGAATTTAAAACAGGCCATTGCCCTGCATTTTCTGCCTTGTAGCACACAAAAGTAATTGTATGTCAGGCGCGATGTCGGGGAGCTGACAAGATGCCCCAGTGACATTTCAGCTAGAAAGAGCAAGTGTCTTGCAACCAAGTGGTCAAATATCAAATAATAGGTCAAGCAGAAGGAGCTGAGTTCTAACCACAAAGAGGTTTCTGGTAACTTACTTGACAAGCTTTCAGGCGCTTCGTGGCATTAACAAAGTGATGTTCTGTTGGGTATCGCTAGATGGACTTTTCTTTATCGCCTTCAAAGATCAGACATTGACATTGATTAAACTCTTTAACTAACCCTTAAAGGTTAATCCTGCAGTTTGCATCATGGTAAGTGAAGAACAAAAGGAATATTTGTAATATCTGTTTTTGTATTAATCATTATAACTCCCGAGTGATATTAACTTATGATATGAACTGTAGTATTTGACAAAGAGTTTTGTTGTAAAATCCCTATTTTATATTGTTTTTCATTATGGAGAAGTGATATGTTAGAAAATAACAGTATGTATTATGGAGGTCTATGTTGTCTTATATGATCTTTACAGTGGCATTTGCTTCAAATATCACCAACGTACTTTTTGTTTGGCCATGGTAAATAAACTGTGTATCCCAACTATTTATGTTATTAGGCCAAAAGTGGCCAAATGATTTTATGCATCTGAAGTAATAACAGCATTCATACTGTAGTATGTGTAGCACAGTAGATTTGCTTTTAATACTAACTCAATATAAATTAGCTTTACACATGAACTTTAGAAGCTTTTATATGTGGAGGTAAAATTACATCGCTAACCAATTTCTCTTAATTCTTCCTTTGAATTCTTTTTTATTAACCATTCTGGTTTTCAGTATTATGGAACATGCCATGTCATATAATATGTATGGATTTCGACTTGCGAATTTATTACAACACAGGAAGTGTTGTTGATTGTTTTATATAGATCATAGGATATTTCAGCACATTTTCTGAATCCTTTCTTCTGCCATTTACCCAATGATTGTCCATATAGAACTTGATAAACAGGTTTTTAGTACATGTGATATTATTGAGCTTCCAATTGTCACACTATAGAAAAACGATGTTTACTCTGTATAACTTACATGTCTGTGTGTGTGTGTGTGTAAGTCTATTTCCACAATCCTACTAACTTAAGAGGAATAGGCACCCTTATAAACTTTGCCTTGGACCAAGCCTTGTCTTCCAGCCTTAATTTTGCTGTTAGTGGGATAACACCAAATATAAATTTATGTCTCTCCATATTATATGGATATCTGATTGTACAGATATATTTTATACAGTAATTCTGAAGTATAAAATCAAAATGATCATTAAATCACAATCAAAGCAGGTCACACTTACAGCCAACTAGATGCTAACGGCCATAGAAACTGAAGGATGAGCCTCCTGAGCGATCATTAGTATTCACTACCGAATATAGTTAATATTTTATACCATATGCTCTTTTCCCAGAAGTCAGACCCAGCAGGAGGAGGAGATTAATGACATATCCTATGGAGATCTGAGAAACTCTAGACTGCTTCTGAGTACCTTCGTGACCAATTGCTGCATATTTGAGATCTGTGTTGTGATGTAAGGACAGTTGCTCTATCAGCTTCTTTAACTCCTCAAGGAGTAGACATTTTCTCAGGAGAATAACTTTAAATATTTTTGTAGGAGAAAGAAGTTTACTTTGCACTCAGTATGTGGGATTTTATTACCAACCTTCTGTGATCTAGAAAAATGCCTCTATCACCCATCACCATCAAAGACATTCTTAAAGAATTGTTCTCATACCCAAATCACACTTACTTACAGGAAGTTTGCTAGCATTCTTAATATAACATTTTAGAGGGTCATAACAAAAATGCAAGAGGTTTTGGAAATTGCAGGAATTAATTCCAGTTCAATGATTATTAATGACATAGGTAAATAACTCTTTAATAGTAGAATGAGCAATTCAAATTTTCAGATGTCTGATGCTATTAAACCTTAGCAACACTATTTCTTATTTCATATTTATAATAAATTCTATTTACAGAGTGCTTAATGAAATTAATACTATTTTCATGTTACTTCATTTACCAGTTATTTATGAATTCATTCTATAGACCATACTGAACAATAATAAACTGATCCTATTTTTACTGTGTACTTTTTATAAGCATGTTTCTAATACAGAAGGTAGAGGGTAACCGATTATGTATTATTATTTATAACTAATTACTTGTTGAGAACTATTATATATTAACCATGATAGCAAAACTCTGGAATTCTCACAACAGACCTCTGGAGTAGGTTTTTGCATCACCATTTTATCAGTTAATAATCAAAGGTCTAAAATGTTAAACATTGCCTACCTAAAATCATACCGAACTAGTGATTAATGAGCTGAGGAGCTGTTATTTCCACTTTGTTAGGCCTGCCTCTCTGGAAATAATTAACCCTTTTTAAAGATGAGGAAAAAATAATTGTCCTGACCAGTTTGGAATGATTTTGAGAAGTGTGTATTTTGGTTTGAAATCCAGAATTCTCATCTTTGGTTAGAGAAAACAAAACAATACAAACAGCCACGTAACATAGTAGCTGAAGGAGAGTGAAGTTTGTACCTACCTTTCAAAGGACCCAATTCACTTTGTTGTCCAACGTTTCTAGCTTGGCCTGAGAGACCACAAAATACCTTCAGAGATGGACCCCCTTTTGAAAGATACTGATGAGCCAGCTGGACAGAGCTATTACTTCCCAAAACAAAATAATGCTGAATAAAGCTGATCAAGAAAGCATTAAGTTTATTACTTGTTTAACTCCTAGAATAAGGATGGGTATTTAAAACTGTGTTTTCTGTAATCGGTTGGTAAGCTGAATAAGGGTTTCCAAAATACCCGCATCCTAATCCTGGGAACCTGTGTTACTTTATATGACAAAAAGGAACTTTCCACACGTGATTAAGGATCTTGAGATGGGAAGATTGTCCTGATTATCCGGGTGGGCCCAATATAATCACAAGGGTCCTTATAAGAGGGAGCGAGAGGGAGATTTGACTACAGAGAAGGAAGTGAGATGTTGGAAGCAGGGATCGGAGTGATGTGCTTTGAAGACGGAGGGAGAGGCCACAAGCCAAGGAATACAAGTGGCAGCTAGAAGCTGAAAAAGGCAAGGAAACGTTCTCCTCCAGAGGCTCTGTAACTGTAACAGAATGAATTTATGTTATTTTAAGCCACCAAGTTTGTAGTAGTTTGTTACAGCAGAACTTTTAGGGTTTTTAAAATTTTTAATATATTAGTCTGTCAATATTATTAAACAGAAAAAAATTTTTCTTTCTTTTAAATTATCATGATAAGTTGCCTTCATAATTTAAATTTCCAAAATTATTTCCACATTTCCATTTTAAAGTCCTGTCTTCTGAATATAATAAACACTGGCTGTCTCTATTGGACCAGCAATTAGTCACACTCTATTGTCATAGATTTTGATTCTTCTTCAATTAATCGTTGCTTTCAATATATATTTTAATTTCTATAATTTAAAAATGATTGTTTTTATTTATTCCACTTTTGGCAACATTTTTTGTAACTTTCTTACAAAAGAAATTCAACCTTGAAAGAATTTGTATGAATCATGACTTAAAATAATGATTTGGTATTTATAAATGATATCTTAAATGTAAAAGAGCATTTTTCTTTACTATTTGTCCATGAATTCAACATGTACCCCCTAATCATTTATCCATGCCTTTTGTCACAATTGAAGTGGAATAATTTTAATCATTTCCATTAACAGTGAAATTGCCTTAATATTTTATTTTATGGTATTTGAATCCATTCTGTCTTTTGTTGAAATCATAGTTTTTTCCCTAATTGTTTAGCTTAATGAGAGCAATTTTAACTGATATGTTTTAAGTGTTCAAGATAATCAAACCTAAAATATTGAAGATTTAAACCTAGAATATTAAATATTTTAACTACAGCCAAAAAGAAAAAAGAAAGTTTCTGCTTCTAAAAGAACATGCCCATTTCCCCTGGTTAAGTGAGATGCAAGTGTGTACATTTACATACTGGGAGAAGAGCTCCATCTTTCCTCTTATACCTTGGTAATTTTAGACTTTTTTCTGCTATGAAATATGTTGACTGGAATATCCAGATATCAGAAGCCCTGTGAGTTAATACTTTGGGTGCTTACATATTTTTTCTGAACTCCTTCCTGCATAATCATTTTGTTTGTTTGTTTGTTTGTTTTAAACAGATCTGACTCTAAAGGTCCCCTAACCAGTATCTTTGTACAAATTAAATTTCCATTGACATCTCATTGGGAAAACTTGTTCTTAATCTTTGCAGTACTATGACCTAAATATGGGAAGGCGATAAATCAAAATAGAGGTTTGTTCCTTCCTCTAAATCATCTTGTGTGGAGGTTAGTTAGATGCTTAGGCTATGCTTTCAAAGCACTGACCTTAATGTTGGTCATGAAGCAGAAGCCCCACATAAGACTTCAAAAACTTTTGGGTTAATATTATCTGAAGACAGTTTCTTTGTGTGTGGTTTGAGTCATGCTTCATTATCTTTTATTGAATGTTAATACCAATAAAATGCTGATTGTTGACAGAGTCCTCCCAGTGAAGCACTTCCAGAAATGTTGTGCTACTATAGGAAAATGCATAAAATAGAAAGTCTTATTTAGATCTGAAGAAGACTCACCTGACAGGTTAAGAACTATGAGATATACATAAACATTCACTAATGACAAGAGTATCAGATGAGTTATCTGTGCTCAGTAGTTCCTTTCTATGTTTTGGGGTATCTGTCTGAGAGGAGAAAAATCATAAATGCAATCCAGAATGAGTGGAACTGTATTGGATGCCTACTAAAAAGCACCATAAAAGAAATACATGTAGGATGTATAATAGGAAAATCTGAGTGTTGCCCCTTTTCTTTAAACAATAAGCAAAATGTATGTTTCTTTATTTTTTCAAAGCTCACTTGTGCTGCTATAGGAAAATGCATAAAATGGAAAGTCTTATTTAGACCTGAAGAAGACTCATCTGACAGGTTAAGAACTATGAGATATTCATAAATATTCACTAATGACAAGAGTATCGTCTTCCAAAGTAGAACTGTGCATGGGAAGGCTCTGGAACTTTGATACTCCCTAAAAATCATTTAGGAACTGAAGTTTAAAAGCAATGATTTAATCTAGTGACCTTGATGTACAGCAGACTGTGGAACTCATTGTAAATGATTTTTATGGTTACAGAAGAACCATTTGTGAATATTCTTAAGTTTTCCTTTGGGAAGAGGAGAAATGGTACAAATATGTGCTCTGAAGACTATAGATAGTGAGAAATATCTGTGGAGCTGAGTTCATATTCACAGTCACAATTAAAATGCTTTCAGGTAATGAATGATGGTAGTGTTCTTACTTAAGTGCGCTGTGCATGGGTCCTAAGACTCCTTGAAGCATGTAGCAACTAAGCACAATGCCAGAGGACACCATCTGCATCACACTGTGATCACACATCATCTGTGTGAATGGTGCTGCCCTGCAGTGTGCAGTGCACATCCTATAGGGCTGCATACAACGTCCCTGGCACATTGATGCCACTATCAGCTTCAAAGTCATTTAAAAAATCTGTAGGGCTCTTACTCTCTTAAATCTGAAGGGAGGCAGATCCTGAGGAAGTCCAACACAAGTCTTTCCTGAATAGCAAGTTAAGTGAGAGTAGGTAACCCTGTGTCACTTTACCACTAGTAGCTTTTGCAATTGACAGTTAACCCACTAACTAGGTTTAAACTACTCATAATAATTGAAATAAGAGTTCAAACGCCTAGAGTGAGCACATGAATAGCTTTTTAAAAAACAACAACAGCTTTATTAAGATATAATTAACATACTATACCCTTTCAGAGCATGCATTTCCTTGGCTTTTAGTATATTCACATGGTTGTGAGCCATTGTCACTATCTAATTCCAGAATATTTCATAACCCCAAAGGGAAACTCCATTCCCATTAGCATCACTCTCCCTTACTCCTTCTTCCTCAAACCCTGGCAACCACTAATCTGCATTCTCTCTCTATGGTTTTGCCTGGTCTGGACATTTCATATAAATAGAATCAAATGATATCTGGCCTATTGTATTTGGCTTCTTTCACTTGGCATGATGTTTTCAGATTTATCTGTCATAACATATCACTACTTCATTCCTTTTATGACTGAATAATGTTCATGGAGGGATTATTGTATTTTGTTTATTCATCAGTGGAGTGACATTTAGGTTGCCTCCACATTTTGCCTATTGTGAATAATGCTGCTGTGAACACAGGTGTACTAATATCTGTCTGAGTCCCTGCTTTCAGTTCTTTGGGGTATATACCTAGAAGTGTGGTTGCTGGGTTGTATGATAATTCCAAATTTACTTTTTCAGGAATTGCCAAATTGTTTTCCAGAGTGGCTGTACCATTCTTCATTGCCATCAGCAATGTATGAGGGCTCCATCTTCACATTCTGCCAACATTTGTTATTTTCTATCTTTTTTATTCTAGTCATCCTAGTGGTGTGTGAAGAGGTATCTCATTGTGGTTTTGATTTGCATTTCCCTGATGACTAATGATGTCAAGCACCTTTTCATGTGTTCATTGGCCATTTGTATATCTTCTAGCACCTCTTCTGTTCTCAGTACTTTTGGCAGAGCGCCTACTTCCTACTAATCCTAACCTCTTACTTTCCTGGGAAAATTAATCAACACTACCTGAAATGATTTTTCTCAATTTCACTTCTTATACCTCAGAATCCTTCTATAACCTTTATATTCACCTTCTGTTTCCTCATTTCTGTGGATATCTATTTGTAGCCTTGATTCTTTCCTTTCTCCTTCAGAACCTAACTCAATGAAATCTTCTCATTTGTATGTTTAAAATCTTTTCTTGCCTTCAGTTTTCTCTAACCTGAAAATAACTTTCCAACAAGCTACCGTCCTGTTTTCATGCCTGTCTTTCACTCTCAGATTTCTTGAAAAGATGTTTGCAGCCTCTAAGGGTCACAATTTCCTTCAATGGCCACCAAAAAAATATTGGTGCACTATGCTATCCCCCTTAACTATAGGAAATCTAGTCTCCTACAACGTTCTCTTTCCAGGTTTTTCTGGAACTCCTGAGAAATGCCTTTACATGTTACACAAATCCATTTGGATACTGCTTGTCACTTCAGCCAGCTGCCTAGTCCCAGACCTCAGCCATGCTGTTCTGTGCCTCTTACCTGTACCAATCTTCCTGACCGTAGGTCTGCTCCCATACTGCCCCCTACTGCTTAAAGCATGACACTGCTCCATGACTGAATTCTGCTCAGTTTAGCTAAGAGTAGACTATAGTGAGAATATCTAAAGGGAATTTTATCATAGAAACAGAATCTTAAATCCAGGTAATAGATATGAAGACTCCCTATGTTCTTAAGTAAATCCCCTCCATAGGGTGACTATCCTTGGCCTGCTGCCATATTTCAGAGGGCCGGTTTACCTCTTCTTAATGGTATGCCTCAACTCAGTAGTATGTCCTCCTTTACTCAGAGTCCAGGTACTCACCCCACACAGTAAGTCTTAGGTAAAGGGGTAAAAAACCCCAGCTTTCCTCCCAACATATTTTGTAGCCAATAGTCTACTGAGATACAACTGCACACACAAGTTAGAGAGTTTTACATATAATTATACAAACCAATAACTGTTTTCCAGAACTTTCTATGTCCCAAAAATTAGGAAATATTAGGACCAAAAAAGTCTATTGATATGGGTTTCCACAAGCAGGAATAATAAGCCCCTCAATGTGAATTCAAGGAACAACTGAACTTCCAAAATTACATGTTATTATCAAGATTTCAAAGATTCCAGAACTAGTTCTTAAACTGGACTCAGTAGTTCTTGGGCTTCCCTACCACCAGCAGTACACCCAGCACATGGCTTGGAGAGGGGTGCAGCAGCTGATCTCCCCGCTCGCTCTCAGCACCCTCAGCATCTCAGATTCTGTTCCTGATAGGTAGCCTACAGGTAAGGCCTCTGCTTCCCATTTACCTGTGCTTTCCAATCTGGATCTCTGTCAATGGAGGCCTACTAAAACTCTTTTCCTTAAAAGCCATCTCTCATGGTCTAAAACCATTTCCAAAGATTTGTATGTATGATGGAGATAACTAATAGGTGGAAAGATCTGTCCAAGTAACAAGTGAAAGGTTTTCCAAGTTATAGCTACCTAAACATGTTGGTGATCTTTATAGATAGAAATACCTAGCTCATTTTAAGTAGGCCAGAAAAACTGGGAGATTCTTACTACTTCAGAAACAATACTTTACCTTTTCTTCTCTCTAACCCCCTCCCTTATCCACACCCTCCTTTCTTGCTCTGTCTGTCTCTTTTCCATATACTCTCAGCATGACTTCCTAAAGGTACAGATTAAATGGTTGAGGTTATTTGAAAAAAGTGTCCTGAAGTTCTCCACCCAGCCAGAAAGAATTGTACTACAAGTGAATAATTTGAAAGGGAGGAGTTTGCCTTTTTCATGCACAATAAAAAGCTTTCAATTCTTTTAATAACTGAAAAGGCTTATACTTCTGTTAGAGTCTCTAAGAACTTCTGATAAAGTTCATGTTGTAGTTGTAGTGTATTTCATGAACTGGAGAATGCAAACTTCTTTTGAGAGGCTTCTGGCTCTTTCTGACACACGTCCTTCTTATGGAATACTGAATACTGATGTATGAATAATGCAAATTAAGGTGTTACATTTATACCATATAAAGGAAGAGATTATAGCACAGACATACCTTTGTGCACTTTTAAGGATTTTTTTTTACTAACCAGCAGTAATTGAGCTTGTATCATGTTTATAGGGCAAGGTAAGGGTATAAAAAATTTAGAACCAAATTCTTCAGTGGTGTGAACTAAGCAAGTTGTTTAACCTCTGTGGACCTTAGATTCATCCTGGGGAAAAAGGAGATAATGATACCTTCCTTTGCTGGACTCTTGTGAGCATTATGTAAGAGAACATTTAGCAAGTAACTAAATGGCATACAGTATTCACTGTCTCAGATTTGAAGCACCAAATCCTACTGAAAATTAATTGGAAGGAAGGAAGGATAATTCATGATTGATGTTTGAATGAAAAAGATTAGATACAAACTCTATATTCAATTTCCTGTCTTATAAGCTTTCTGCTCACAGATTTCATAGATCTGAATTAAGCCACACAACAGAGCAAAAGGGGTTGATTTTAACCCACCCACCAACAAATGGTATCCTAAATATGAAATCACTGTGGATTTATGAACAAAGGGGTTTACATTTCAGGACCAAGCCTATGTATAAATAGAAGTACTTCTTTATGAAAAATGATTTAGATTGTTCTATATGTGTACATAATTGAAATATCTATATTGGTACTATTTGGGAGAAAAAAACACAAAAATATTACCAGTAGTAAATTGTTAATACTTTTTATTTTCTTCTTACTTTTATTTCTTCATCATACTTTATATTTTTCTACAATTATTTTATAACTCCATATTGGAATACAAGATACTAATAAAATAATAGAGAAACTTTACCTTGTGGATAAAAAGAACAAGCACAAGATAGGAGGCTCCATGGTTATGTAGCAAATGGAAATAGTCTTGCATGAATAGTCTTGCATGAAATGCACCAAGTTAAAACCACTTTATTATTATTATTATTATTATTTTTACTGATCATAAGGAGGGTCCTTCCAAAACAAATGTAACAGTAACAGCAAAAACAAAACAAAACAAAACACTCCACTTTGCATCTTTGAAACGGTCCTACAGTGAATGTAGAAGGAGTCTGAAGAGCTTATAGGCCAAACACAACAGCCAATGAGGGTGGCTATGTAATACAAGGTAGGAAGTATCATCATTTATTGAACATTTACTATGTGTTGGGGACTGCATTGGGCACTTTGCATAATTCTCTTGTTTGACCTGCTCAAGAACTCTAGGAGGAGGTCTTATCACCACTTTACAGATGGGAAACTGAGGCAGCTTATAAATGACAGGTCTATGATTTGAAACTAGATCTCTCTCTCTAAAACCCATCCTGCTCCCAAGGTAAAAACCCATCCTGCTCCCAAGGTAAAAGCCCATCCTGCTCCCAAGGTAAAAACCAAAAAGATGTCCAAGGTGAGGAATGAGACTCTGCTTGTCACCACCAGTAGCTGGAATAATTTATAAACTTCCTATTGAACAAGACTTGGTGGTTAAATACAAATATACTTGTGGTCTGTTGGAGATTGAATCATGCCCCCCACAAGGACATGTTCAAATCCTAACCCCCAGTCCTGTGGGTGTGAACCCATTTGTAATTGACACCTTTTAAAATGCTATTATTAGTTAATTTGAGGCCAAACCAAGTGAGGGCTGGCCTGACTGCAACATAGCGGAGGTCCTTATAAGTAGTGGAAATTGGTCATGGAAGTAGAAGCCCAAAGTCAGCAGAAACCAGAGGAGCAGACACAAGAGAGAGATCACCATGCAGTGAAGGGACTTCTGGCCTCCAAAACTGTGATATAATAAATTCCTATGGTGTATTTGTGGTATTTATCATTGCAGCCCTGGCAAACTAAGACATGGTCTCATCTTGTGATTTGTTTTATATATATATTTAAGTTATCTGTGTAGTTCTCCTGTAATGTTGCTTTGGTTTTCCTCAAATAAATTTCCTTTTCTTCCGAATTCCCAAGTAAAATATGCATTCTCAGGTGTTAATTCAACTGACCATTTATTCAGATTATTCCCTTCCATTCCGTTACTACCCTTTATTTAGTCTATAGGACACCAGGGACACCCACACTGTTAACAGAGACAGTCCCTCATTTGTGTGTGTCCAGGTAGCCAGGCTCTGTGAAAAAATATGTTATTCAAACTATCTCATTTAATTTCCAAAGATATCCTATCCTATTGTGTTACAGATACAGATATTAGACTGAGGGTGCCTTACTTGAATTAGGCAGTGAAGGAATGGCAGTCTCCTGACTACCCAGCATTTGCTATACTAGAAAATACTGGCAATTTAGGATGAAACCACTCTGATATGTGAAATAATTGACCATTCAAAGATAATTCAGTACTTTATTTAAAAGAGAGAGAAATGATGTGAGTCTTCCACCCTTTGCCAGGCCTAGCAGGAGCCTGGGAAGTGCTTGATAGCATTTATCAAGAAGTGGCCAGACCACCGTTTGAGATTTGTATGCAGTTGTTGATGAAGTCAGATAGACTGGTTAATCAATGGAGAGTTTCAAGGCATTCTTTTTCTTTGCATTATTGGCTAGTTGTAAACTCTTTACTTGGTTGAAAGACACTACAGAACCAAGTGATGAACAAGAAGGGATAACTTAGTAGAGGAATGAAAGCAGAATTTGAAGCATCTGCTGATGTATAGGAAATGAAAAGGGGCTGATAAGAGCAATTAATGATTGTGAAATCTGGGCCTCTTTGCTGTGAGTCTTAAAACCAGTTCTAAAAGAGAGGAAGATTAAAATACATATTGATCTGCTGATGGGCAAAAGGTAAAGTTTAAAAGCAAAGAATTGACCAATATGTATTATATTAATTAAACCCTTCTCTGCAATGTGAATAAACACAGCTTGATAACCAGTATCTGTGAGTTCCTGAATTGATCCTGCATTGAGTATACTTCAAAGATGCAGGGCCACGTCTGTCTGCAATCACCTTCAGAAAGGCCTGTCTTGCTGCAGAGGGATGCCATAATTCACTTAAAGTTTCATGTGCAGCTGATCCCCTTACTTACTTTACTAATGCAGCAGTTGTAATAGCAACAGGCTTTGAAGTGCAAAAGCTTTCCTGGAATTATGCACTTATTAAAAACTGCCATGCTCTGGTAAAATCCAAGAACTCTAATGGGAAAGATTTAATGTTGAGGGCAATGAGAACCCAGATTGCCCTAGATCCTTACCCTCTGGCTTGTTTGTCTGGCACAACCTAGAGATGCTCTCACCATCTTTTTGAACTTAAGACATAGCATTCTGTGAAAGTGACTAGGACCTTGAAGAACTTTCCTATTAACTTACACTTAGGTGAGTATTTCCATTCTATTGTTTATCTGATTTGTTTTTTCACATACGGCTTATTAATACAGGTTCCATAAGGATCTTAAGGAGCTGTAATTAAGAAATAATAACAATACTAAATAACATTAAGAAATACAGGGGGAATTTAGAGTGTGTTAAGGTGGCATTTCAAATTGGTTGGGAAAGTTGGATCATTAATACATAGCATAAGAATTACTGGCAGTCACTTGCAAAAAAAAATAAAACTAGATCCCTTTGCTGAAACAAACTCCAGAAAATCAGAGATTTAAATAACAAAAAGTAAAAGCCATGAATGTACTAGAAATATACATTGGTAAATTATTTTTCATAATATTGGCGTAGAAAAGGCGTTCATAGACAAGACTCCAAAGCCAAAATCCATAACAGAAAATACTGATAAATTTGACTACATATTTAACAGAATATGTGGTCAAATTAGCAGAAAATACTGATAAATTTGACTGTGTATAGAGAAAAACACCACAAACAATATAAAAAGATATTGGAGAAAAAATATTTGTAACACGTATCAGAAAATAAGCTAATTTCTTTAACATTTAAGTAACTCTTGAAAAACAGTGGGAAAAGGTAAACATTACAATAACAATGGACAAAGAAATGGAGCATAAGCTCCAAGAAAAACAAATATAAGAAGATTCATCCCAGTTTGTTTATAATAGCCAAGTTCTGGAAATAAATATTCTTCAGTGACATGAATTGTTAATAAATTATGATAACAACTGCTAAAAAAATGAGATAGAGCTATACATTTTGGCGTGTTCATATGTCCAAAATGATAGTTTTAAGTTAAAAAATTATGTTGCATAGAATGTTTACTCTAATTCCATTTGTATATTAAAATATATGTATCAATCTGAAAGGATACAAGTAACAATTATTAGTGGTTGGCTCGGGATTGGGACTGGAATATAAAAGGATAATTTTAGTCTGCATTATTTGAATTCTGCTATGTATTGTTTTAAAAATTATTTAAAACACTACTTAATTAAATAAACATAAAAGGCAAATTGTTGTAAAGGCTCAAACCAGGTAATGAAAATGAAATGTAAGAACAGATACATCATGCATTGAGAAAGAATAATCAACAGGTCTTCCTTCTGTATTGATATAGGGTGAGGCTATTGTTCACTTGTGTCCTGGATCTTATATTCTTTTACCATCTGTGTCAGTTTGGATCATTCAGGAAGCAGAAACTGAGACAGAGATAGGGGTCCAAAAAATTTATTAAGGAGTAATGTCTGTGAGAGATAGAAGGGCAGGAATCAGAATTGAGGAAGAAAAGCCTTCAGACTGTGATGCTGATCTGACACCTGTGAGAACCAAAGAGAGGAAGCAGGATTGGACAGTGAGAGGCTCACGGGACATTTCAGATCGGGCATAGCCTCAGCCAACCCAACGTGGAGCTCCAGAGCAAAGAATGCCCGTTAGAGGAGGAGCCCTCTTTTGGGCAGAGATGGCCAGACTCTAGTAACCCTACTTTTGCTCATCACTGCTGTGGGTCCTAAAGGTGTTGCAGTTGGGGCTTGTCATTTAACTCCCCTTCTTGCAAGCGAACAGCAAGTTCTTTCTTGAAGGGACATTAGAGTGGTCACTTCCTTGTCTGTCAGAATAAGATCCACTTGTCCATATAGATTCAGTGAGCAGCTCTTCCAGGGTTCCAGTGGACCCCTCTTTCTGAGGGGAAATTCAGGAGAGAAAGGTTAGTGGGACAAACTACAACCCTCGTCCCTTCATTTGGTCTCAGGGCTGTAAATGGTACTACTCATCCTCTCCCTCCTCCAGTATCCATCTAAAATTCTCTACTCTTGGTGGGTTACCTGGTGGTGTTCCTGAGGGATCTGAGCCCCTGATAACCATTCCCTTCTCAGGCCCTTGTCTATTCACCACAAAACTGGGCACGGAAGTTTTGAGGGTACCCAAGTGGATCACCTGAGTTCCACACATACGCTTTCCCTTGCATATTCTCCCCACTGTGTAACAGAATCCCTACCCTTCTCTGCTGATCAGCATCAGTTATCCCTGTCCGGATGGCAGCTCCTTGTCTACTGATCACTGGACATAAAGAATTCAAAGTGCCTAGGTGATGGCTGAAGCTTGTAGTTTGAAAGAATCCCAGCTATGTCCCTTGGCAAGAGTATGCCTCCTTTGGGAATAGTATCCTTGACTCTGCAGGTACCAGAGTTGTGGGAATGGGGCACACAATGTTTCCCAGTGGGTTCCTGGGATGATGGTGAGTGAGGCCACTCTTGCTTCACCCCAGCCCTTGGTTCCTGAACCCATGTGTCCTTCCTTTTTGGAACATGGTACCCTATGGAGTTCTCTAATTTAATGTGTATATTGCATCCTGGAGGATGGCACCCCATCTTTGCAGAGTACTTTCTCTCATCTGAACCTTCAGCAGGCCATTATATCCCTGTCAGGCTGGCTGCTTCAGCTGATTCGGTGTGAGGTATGACCAGTGGATTGCAACCCTCCTTCCTTGTGAAGTGAATCCCCTAGTCAGATACTATGTTGTGTGGTGTTCCATCTGTGGATCTGGTGCTTCATAAGCTTCCCAGTAGTGATGTTGGCTGAGGCTTTGGGCAGGAAGGGCAAATCCATACCCAGATTAGGTGTCTATTCCTTTGAGACCAAATCACTGGTCCTTGCAGGATGGAAGAAGACAATGTTGTCAATTTGTCACCAAGTGGCTGATTGGTCTCCTCAAAGAATAGTGTCATTCTGAGGATGCAGTGTTAGTTTGTGTTGCTGTCAGAGTGGATGTTTGAGAGCAGCAGTAACTAGATCAGCCTTGGCATGTGGCAGTTCATTCTGTTTGGCCCATGCATAGACTCCATGTCTGCCACCATGGCCACTCTGTGTATCATCATCCTAGTTCTGGAGCAGCTAATGCTAAAGTTGAGCTAATGTTAACTGGCTGAGTCACTTAATCTGGTTGTTCAGTACCCTTTCCATGGTGGATAGTTGCTGGTGTGCTTTATCATGTGGTACAAAAATCGTCATATTTCATAAGCCCGTATGCCCATCCATGCCTCCACCTGAGAACTTCTTGTTATTATCTTCTGGTCTTTTTTCCTTTTAGGCCTTTGATCAGACAGCCAGGCCATGTATCACTGTCCATGAATCCATATTCTCATCTTGGGCCACTTTCCCTTTCATGCAAGGGATTTCGTACAGTCTCATGCACTGCTTGAAGCTCTGCCCATTGGAAAGCTTTTACCCTCACTGCTGTCTTTCAAGGCCACATCTGAATACAGCCACCATTCATTGTGTCTTGTACCCACATACTGGACTGACCATATGAGCTGAACCATATGTAAACCTAGCTCTGGGTTTTTCCTTCTCCTTTAGATGGTCAGATGTGTACCAGCTACATGAGAAAGGTGTCAGGAGAGTGTATGGGTACAACTGTGCTCAGGGTCATGAGGATCAGGCTACCTGCTCCTACATCTTACTCTTGTCCTCTGGTTTTAGGCTCAATCCTGGATGTACAATTTCCATCGTACACTAGATTGCTGCTAGGTAGCAGCAGTGGCCCAGCCAACTTTATGACTAGATGAGTTCAGTAGAATCCAACTCATAGTGGGCTGGGGGGTGCTCACATTGTGTCTTTATAGCATGGGTGGGGTGGGGGGATGGCACTGCAACTCAGGTTTTGCTGGGTGGTCGTTGTCTTCACCCAAGTCCACTCCAGATCTGTCAGCCCTTGATGCAGAGCACAGTGAAGACTATTTTCACTGCACAGGAAAATATCCTTCTTTTGCAACCAAAGCCAGGATTACAAAGAGATTCTGTGAGGCATTTGACCCCTCCATCTGGGTATTCCATGCAGCCATTTTCTAGTCTACATAGCTCCTACACTGTCTTCTCTTTTTTTATGTGGCATTCCGTCCTCCTCCTGGCCTCCATTCTGGAATCAAGACACATTATTCTCTGCTCTAAAACCTATGGGGGGATTTAATCATGTCCCTTGGCCCCTGAGACCCAGCAATGGATCAAAGGCTCAGTGCTTCTCAGGAGCATATGGATATCTAAGATCTCTTCTCCCCTTCTATCTCTTCGCCTCTGTTCATCCTATGGTTGTTGTTTTGGGTTTTTTAAAATGTAATTTTGTGGTTAGGTAGCCAGGACCTGTAACTATTCCACCAAAGTCTGTTATTTATGGCATAAACATAATACCCTGGGTTCCTCAGGACTTTAAACAAGTGTTTCTTAATTGGGATGCTCTTGGTTTGGAGGCAGGATAATTCTTTGTTGTGTAACAGTTACCTTGTGAACCCTGCCTATTCCCCACCCCCAGCCATTGTCAAATCCAAAGCATGCACACACATTTCCATGGGTCCTCTGGCTAAAATCTATGAAACTCGAAATTCTGCAAACCTACAAACCAACAGCCTTTTCTCTCAATAGTTTTGTCTACAAATTAAGTTTCAAAACAGTGGAATGACTTATTTGCCTGTGTTTTGCTACAACAACCCTCCGCCAGGCAGTGCCTGTTTTCTTGATTGCTTAAGTGAGATGGGTCTCCAAGACAAAGAAGTGTGGGTGAGAAACAAGTTATTTAATACTTCCTAAAGTTTGAGGTAGGAATATAGGAATCCTGTATTTTATGCATGATTGTTCTGTGAACCACAGCTTCTCTAATAAAGAACAAAAAGTTTGAGGTGGGAAAAATTTTTAAATTTGTGCATGATACTTTTCATTTTTCAACAAAGTTGAGGTGAAGCCTTCATCAGGTGGGGGGCATGAGTGTGAAAATTTGGAGAAGAAAGATGTGAAATAGTCACCTCAACATGTAGGAAAGTTTTTCAGTTGGAGCCAGTCAGCTTGACTGTGTGGTTTTCTCCAGCAGTTGTCCAGGGGAAGGCATGTTGTTGAGTTCATTCTGTAATGGGGCTTTTCCCAGACTCAAGAGCAAAAAGTGAGACAGGAAAGGGAGTTGAGGTACTAGTAGGAGGTAATTATAATGATGTGCCATATACCTGGGCTGGACAGAGACTGATACTCCCTCTTTTTTAATATATAACATCTCCCTGTTGTCTGGCTCCTTTTACAACTAACTCAAGTCTCTGTAGTCTTAAAAAATATCCTTTCTTGGCCCCACTCATTTTCCCCTCCAGCTTCCACTCTCTTGTCTCTTTGCAGCCAAACTTCCTCAAAAGGTTTGTCTATACCTGTAGTTTCCATTTCCTGATTTCTCACCCCTTAACCCATTGCAAACTGGAGTCTACCTCAGTCACACCCTGTATAGTATCATAAAAGTCATGAGTGACTTTGGAGCCAATAAATCCAGTGGATATTTAGAGGCATTTATTTGGTCTCTTAGGAAGATTTGGCACTTTTGACCATTCACTCTTTTATGGAAAACTTTTTTTCCATATTGACTTCTGTGATATAAACACTGTCTTAGTTTACATTCCTACCTCAGTGGCTGTCTCTTCATTTTCTTCATGGTTGGCTCATCCTTTTCTGCCTCACTTTTTCAGTTATGATTGGGTTTGGTTGCATTTAATAGTACAGGAAAATAACAGTAGCTTCAATGAGATAGAAGAGTAATTTTCTCACCTACACAAAGTCCCAATGGAGGCCATTCAGGGATCCAGTTTCTACCTTTGTGTATCAGCATCCTAGCATCCTAGCATGACTCATGGTCACCTCATGGTCCAAGATGGCAATCATCACATCAACTTTCCAGGAGGCAGCAAAAGTGAGACAGAAAGGGCAAAAATGTTGTGCCTTCTTAGTCATTAAAGAAGCTTTTCATATGTCCCATACAATCCCTTAATTTACCATCCATTGACCTCTCAGCTATAACAGAGGCTGGGAAATGGCATCTTTTATGTGAACATATTAGGGCCTTCTTACTAAAGAAGGGGTGGGTGGACACTGGGAGCTGACCCGCAGACTCTACCACATAACAATCAGATGTGGGTGTCCCTTGGGGTACCATACAAAAACCCTCTTACAATTTTACTCTTTTTCGTGTGATTTTCATGTCCATAACTTTCACTACCATGATATACCACGGATTACAAACCTATCTTTTCTCAGTCCTCCGTGCTTCCTTGACCAGAGCTTTTCTGGTAGACTGTTGGCCTTGGAATCCCAAATAAACACCACACTAGGAGCTTACAGAGGCAGGTCTGTGATTGTGTGTCCATCACCTAGGACAGCACCAAGGTTCAGAAAACAATGTTTAAATGAGAATAATGCCAGGGGTGGGGAAGCTGAAGAAGCTAGGATAGGAAAAAGGCCTAGTGAGTGAGTCTTGTCTTTACGATAATGCTGGTCCTGTGTTGGCAGTTTTTGGGAGCAGTGAGGGGAGTGAGAGGGCTGAACTGTCCTGCTTCCATCTCGTTCACTGGTTCCTGGGATAGACGCTCTTCTGCCTCCAAACCCTTTTGCTTGTTCATTCCCTAGGCATTCTTTAGTGACACATCTACATGTGTATCCCAGCAAAATCCTGGCTAGTCTAGAGTATCTTGCAAGCAATCTGGGCATTAACAAATATTCAGTCCAAGAAATTTTTATTTTATCAAACACTATGGAATTATAAAGTTTGGGTAATGAGAGCCATTCATATGAAATCAACAGGAAGAGGGTGATATGCTATGGGGAGGCATAAACCTCATCTCCACAAAGCACACACACACAAACTTGGGAGCATCCATATTTCTACTCTATTTAAGTCAATGATTTCTTGTTTAAGTTTCTAGTTTATGCTGGTATTGTTAAGGAACTTGGACTGTACAGATATAAATTACTCAGAACAGGAAATAGTTCTATTTTTTCTGAATTTTAATAACGATGAATTGAAGTGGATCAGTTCTCGTTTTGGATTAAGAAGAACATTATTTATTTTTAACAGAGTTGCCAGCATTCAATTCTCCTGTAATGCATTTCTTAGATCTAAGAGATAATTACCATTAGCTGTCTACTTTCAAGATTTATTTTTTTTCTCAAATTTATTTTATAGCAGCTGAAGTAAAATATGTTTTGTTAAAAATTAGTTCCATTTCCCTTCCAAATAATATTGAACTAAATAACTCAGAAGTTTATCTGGATTTTAATAAAATGAATGCATGTCACTTATGCTGGCATCATTCTTGTTAAAGGCATTTGGTTGTTCTCAATTTTCTACCAATTTGACTATTGATATATGTGGTTGCTTTCTTGCTTTGGTAGGACTATAATTAGAACTACTAAGTGATTCTCATTTACTTACAAGAAAGAACCGTAAGGGAAATGATCAAAAAGCTTAAAGATAGTACATCCAAGATAAGAACATATTTGCCTAAAGCCCAAATTGGAAATGAGGTAATTCTTTATTTAAAAAAATTCTTTAAGAATATTTCTCGCTGAAGAATAAACATTAGAGCTAAGGAAAAGCAATTGTGATATACTAGGTTCGGTAACAGTGTTCCCTGAGATCATACCCCAATATTTGATGCCCTCTTTGATGTCCAGAGTAGGAATAGGAGGATGAGAACCTGCTGTTTCAAAGTGGGAATAAGTTTCCTTTTTAGCTAGAAGTAGATGCTGATTTCCCAGGGGAGAATTTATCTTTTGATTTGGTAAGAACATTTTTGTGAACCTTTTAGTTCTGCAAAGTTGAAGTCAGATACTTTTCTGAAATGGAGCATTTAAGATAAAGAGGACCTCAACTGCTCTCCATAATAATGGAAAAGGTCGTCTTTGCTCTGAGCTGAGTTATATCTTTGCAGGGTTATAATGAGGGGAGAAAAGGTTTTCTTCTCTCAGGCAAAAGGAAAGTTGGGGCCCAAGATGGTCAAGGGTGTGCTTATCTGGAACGATCTGCTGACCCTGGCACTAGACGGTGGCCAGAGGACTAAGGTGGAAGATATTTAGGAAATACCCTGACAAAAGGCATGGTGGGTGGAACCTAAGGCAGTGATACTCAACATCCAACTGTGTGTTATCATCTTCTGTGTTGTAATTGCCTTCTGCTTGTCCCATGCCTTCAGTAAAATTGTGTTAGATGTTACTGCACAGTCTTAGTTATCGTCTGAGAATTAAGAGTAAGGCTTTTGGCCATGCTTGGTGCCCAGTGATCCAGGGAGAAGAGCAACAGTCAGAAGCCATGAAAAAATGCCAAGAACAGGGGGCCAAAGAGAGAGGTGGAGGCATTTCAGAACAAACAACCACTTAAGGACAGACACATGAGATGCCTAAATATTTACTGGGTGCTTTCAGAAAGACTTGGAGTAAGAAACCTTATAAAATAATGACTTTTCCTGCCTTCATGAAATGTGGGAGCTCTGGTCATTTTAGCTGAGATTAAAGGGAGGGATGACCTCTGAAGGTTGAAGATGACCTCTGAGGGGAACATCTATGTCACAGACCTAGGTCTTAAGGAGACACCCAGTAATGGTGCCAAGACCTTCAGTGCGAGGAGGAATCATCTTTTCAGCAACTGGTGCTGGGACAACTGGACATCCACATGCAAAAGAGTGAAGTTGGACCCTCTTACCATATACAAATATAACAAAATGGATCAAAGAGCTAAAATTAAGAGGTAAACTATAAAAACCTTAGAAGAAAACATGGGAGTAAACTTTGTGTCCTTGGGTTAGGCGGTGGTTCCTTAGATATGACAACAAAAGCATAAGCAATAATGACAAAATGGCAAATTAGACTTCATCCAAATTCAAAACTTTTTGTGCTTCAAAGAACACTGTCAAGAAAGTGAAAAGACAACCCACAGAATGGGAAAAAATATTTTCAATAATATATATGATAAGGGACTTGTATCTAGAATATATAAAGATTGCTTAGAATTCAATAAAATAATAAGACAGCTCAATTAAACAGGCAAAGGATCTGGGTAGACATTTCTCCAAGGAAGACATAAAAAGGGCCAATAAATACATGAAAAGATATTCAACATCATTAGTCATTGGGGTAGTGCAAAACACAATGTGATACTGCTTCATACCCCACTAACATGGCTAAAATCAAAAGTCATAAAATAGTGTGTTGGCAAGTGTGGTGTACCCCAGAAAAAACATATTTTTACTTAATCCATTCCTGTGGAGGTGAACCCATTGTAAATAGTACCTTTTGATGAGGTTACTTCAGTTAATGTATGGCCACTTCAATCACGATGGCTCTTAATCCTATTACTGGAGTCCTTTATAAGCTGAATGAAATTCAGATAGAGAGAAAGCCACGGGAAATAAGCTGAAATTCAGTGGAACCTGGAAGAGAACTGAGAAGCCGCCATGTGCACTGCCATGTGACAGAGGAGCCAAGGACCAAGGATTACTGGCAGCCAGCCCCAGAACACCAGTCTCTGGGGAGAAAGCTTCACCTTGATGACTTGATTTGGACTTTCTTCTGGCCTCAAAAACCATGAAACATTAAATTCCAATTGTTTAAGCCATCCCTTTGCATGGTTATTTGCTTGAACAGCCTAGGAACCTCAAACAGTGAGGTTGTGGGGAAATTAGAACACTCATAGATTGCTAATGGAAATGTAAAATTGTGCGGCCACTTTGGAAAATGGTTTGGAAGTTCCTCAAATGGTTAAACTTGCAGTTATCACATGTCCCAGCAATTCCACTCCTAGGTATATATCCAATAGAATTGAAAACATATGTCCACACAAAAACTTGTACTTGGATGTTTCTAACAGTATTATTCAGAATAACACCAAAGTGGAAACAACACAAATGTCCATCAACTCACAAATGGATAAACAAGATGCGGTATATCCATACAAAGGAATATTTTGACCATAAAAAAAGAAGTACTAATACATACCACAACATGGATGAACCTCAAAAACATCATGCTAAGTGAAAGAAGGCAGACATGAATGACCACATATTATATTATTCCATTAATATGAAGACTCCAGAATAGGCACATCTATGGAGACAAAACCAATTAGTGGGTGCAGAGGGCTGGAGTGGAGGAAATGGGGAGTGACTGCCATATGGAACAAGGTTTCTTTTTGGTGTGATGAAAATGTTCTAAAATGGACTGTGGTGACCCAGTTGCACATATTTGAAAATATACTAAAAGCCATTAAAGTGTACACTTTAAATGGGTGAATTGTAATTTGTATAAATTACATCTCAATAAAATTGTTACTGTATATTTATATGTATATAAAAATAATATACCTAATTTCAGATGCAATTGGATAACTTCCCCTACCAAGGCCAGACTGTTCCATAATGTTAAGGGATTCCAAGGAAAGGAGATCCACCACCTCCTGCAACTCCTCCTAGCTTCAAACAACCCTCAAGAGTATAAAACTAACTGTTCAGGATTGTAAATAGCAATTCTCCCTTTCCTTGTGTTACTAAGAAATCTTGATATTCTACACCAAAGGTCTCAAACTTAGACAACCATAGGGACAAAACAGGGAACAGAAATGTGTGTCTGTGTCTCAGCATAAGGTAGTATCGGGGCATTTGGTGAACTGGGGAGCATGTCACCTTACAGCACAGCATCCTATAGCTCTGTAGCTATGAACTGTGCCCCTAGAGTCACCCAAGTGCAAGCCCTGATAAACCATCTAAAGACATCTTAAGACCTAAAAACAAAAACAACAAAACACCACACAAAGCAAGCTAGTGCTAGGCCAAATAAAGAAAGCCTATGATTGGGCTAGATTTCTCCCATGAGTCACCAATTCAAGAGAAGTTCGGTAGCTTCGAAGATGACATTTTCAACTTTTTCAAGAGCATTTTCTCTCAGAAACTCATCTTTCTGTCATCTCATCTTTCTTTCATTTGTTTGTCACCTCTGGTGCTAGTTGTGCCAGGACTGACAGGTTGGGTAAACTCTCCATTTCAATCAGGAAAGCCTCCTTTGTCTAAACCTCTGCTTTACCCCCGTTTTGAGAATGCAGCTTTCAAAGGTGAAATCGACGGACATGGCGGCTGGCCATTTCTTGTGCTTCCATTGTGTCTTTAGGTAGCTTGTATACACATCATCGGCAAACTCCCACCTGCTCCTCTCTGTTCCCAGCTGCAACTCTCATTAGTGCTGAATTGATTGCTGGGGCTGTATCACCCGGTCAATTTCACACCACCACCACCACCCCACCCCACCCCAACGCCACCTCCCGTGAGAGGTAAAAGGCTGCAGTCCCAGTGGGGCACTTGTGCTTACTGTAAACCCATCCAGGTTTCCCGCTGTTTGTTTGCACACAGCCTTCACCTCCTCAGCTCCTTTCCACAAGGGTCTGGCTCCTGAGAAAGCATTTTAGCAACATGCATTTTAGGGAGTGAAATATGAGCTCCAAAGGGATACTTTGTAGCTAAGGAAAGTAAAACACTTTGAATCTAATATACATAACCCCTCTTATACTTGGATTTTTCCTGAGCATGGAATTTCTAAATTCTATTATCTAAAGATCATCAGGATTAGTTTCATTGTCAAATAACAAGACAGAAAAAGCCCAATTAGGGTATTTAGTCCTTAAATGGCAAATTTCAGCCAACTATTTCGAAGCCTTTGCTTTCTCTCTCACGCACACACACATACACACACCAATGGCATATCAGGTACATAACTCTTATCAGTTTAGAACCTAAGTTAAGTTATGACATGCAATTGAGACCAGGAACTTGTCCTCCCAAAGGACTCTTCTTCACATGTATGCATCTTCCCATGGCTGTTTTTCTAATTTCGCCTGTCAATTTCAGTCAAAAATTCCCATTTACTGTGTGCCCAGGAAATATGAGCAGACCAATGTGTTGTGTAATCATTTGATTTTGAAAGACAAGAACTCTGATACCATGCATTAAGATTCTTAAATTATAGAAGTAGAAGGAACCTTAGAAACCACCTAATCGCATCATCCTCAATACAGATAATTATTCAGGAGTCAGAGAGAGGGTATATGCTTTGCTCAAGGTCACACAGCAAGGTAATGAAAGAGCCAGAAGTAGAATTCTAGGTGTAGGAGATGTTT
Source organism: Choloepus didactylus (assembly GCF_015220235.1). Lineage (NCBI taxonomy): Eukaryota > Metazoa > Chordata > Mammalia > Pilosa > Megalonychidae > Choloepus > Choloepus didactylus. Next base: position 64,551,101 of record NC_051316.1, read on the forward strand.
GTTTGTTTGTTTTTTTTTTTTTTTTCTCTTGTTTTAGCACCCACTAGCAGAGATGCAGAGATTATGTCAGGGGTTCTGAACATTGTGAACAAGCACTATGGGCATTATAAAGGTGAAATATGAAGACCTCAGCAAACCTTGGAGTGTAGGTGATTAAATAGAAGATTACCTTCATCTCCCCTATATATACAGATACAGATATTTAAAGAGAAAAACAGCCCTCTAGGAATTCATTTGCTAAGTTTCTCAAGATGGTGATGATATGGGTAGAGTGTAGAGAAAATTGAGCTGAGCAGCCCAAATTTTAGGGTGGTATCTAGTTTTCTACAAGGGAGAGATTCTGTGGACTCAAGTTGTCTGGACAAAGGTCAAATAAGATCTTTCAGAAGGGTGAAAATAATCCGGCGGGCCCTTTACAAAATTGGACAAAAAACCCTACAAGGTTGTCCAACTCTTTTCACTCTCATTGCGTGTTCTCCCATCAACTATCTGATCCCTATCTTGCTTCTCCAGGCCACTGGGTCTTTGGAAGCTGGGTCCCTCAAGACCCACTAGCAGTTCTGTCTGCCTTTATAAATTAATACACTGGCTTTCTGATTTATACATAAATCTCTTACAAATTTGATTGCTGTGAATCAGCCAGTTGTTCCTGGACGAGTCAATCGTTATTTTCAGACTACACAAACTAAAGACCAGAGATTGTGCCATGACAATTCTTCTCCTCCCCTTCTCCCTCCTTCCTCCTCCACCAAATGCCATAAATCTGTGAGGCCCAGCTGGAAACAAGCTTCTTGTCTCATTACACATTGCTAAAATCATACATAAGAATAAGTCAATGTTATCATGGAAAAGAAACAGGGGTAGGTAACATTTTGAGTGACATAGGGAGAGTGAAGCACATAGTTCATGCACATGGTAGGTGAAACAAGGGAGACTCTCTTCTAAGGAGGAGGTAAAATTCAAGGAGAGGTTTGGTAAATCATGAGGAAATAGGGAGGCAAAAGATATCTATAGGCATAAATAAATAGGCAAGACATGGAATTCTAAACTCAAGTTCTGCCTAGAACTTCAGCTATCCCTCCTGATAGGAATATAGGCAAAGAAAATAAATCTACTCAAATAAGAGTTACTATTGACCATGTCTTTGATTTCAAAGCCTAATCTAAAAATCTAGGGAGCCAGGGTGGACCATGTGGAGGAAACCCTTTGCCCAAGTTCTTGACAGGAGGGAGAGCAACAAGAGAGTAAGAATTTTCCGCTAGAGCAGAACTGACTTAATACATTTGCTCTTACTACCACAAGGTCTTGTATAAAAAAGGAAATAAGAGTCCACTGTGTCATTAGCATTATGGCCCACACAATATCATTGAACTTGAATGAACTCCAGGAAGCATAGGGGTTGGGTGCAAAGGGGGAGCAGCAACTGTGGTATGAAATGCCTCAATCTTGATCCATGCTTAGAAGAGGAGGATGCTAGGACAGACTTAAGTTCCTGCGAGATGCCAATGATTTGAATCATGTGAGATAAATCATTTCCTGTGGGCTGAAAGGAAGTAAAAAGAAAACATAAAACTGAACCTTATCTGTTCCCAGTCATGGCTAGAAGATTATTTGCCATTGGGCCAGAGTTCTTCTTTGAGCCTGATCCAGGCCTGCAGATTTGGGGTGGTGAAAACTTTGAAATCTCATACAAGATATAGCGTGTGGTGGCAAATAGTTGTTTGCCCCATCTTCTTGGGTGGGACACATCTACCATCCTGAGGGCTGGCAAGGAAATCCTCCACCCACTTATGCTGGGTCTCTCCAACTCTAAAGAATTATGCCAGAATTGTAGAGGTTTAGTGAGATGAGTACAAAGACTACTTCTATGCTAGTAATCCTGAAAGACACTACCATATGGGGATATATCTGAGCTCAAAAATATTTGAGATCACAATTGCAAGTTTCAAATTGTTCATGGAAGAAATAGCTTATGATATCACTTCACGCCATCCTTTGCCACTCAAAAAATGTCATTTGGCTTCGAACTGCTTACTGAATTGAAAGCATGGGGAAAACAAATGGAGGCTAGATGCCACTGGATGGGAGGGAATCAACTTTTCCTAATCAACAAAGCGAATCAACGCATGCAATATGTCCAATGTTTGACAAAGAGGACTGATGGATCAAATTTATAAATACACCCTGTAATCTAATGAATTTAAGGAATGGCAGTATGTCAAGGTATTCTGTATTTCAACTCTTGAAATAATGTTATTTCATTTTCGAAAACACTAGCAAGTGGAATTTAGATGAATAAAACTTAAAGCCTGAATTCAAACAAACTAACAAACAAACCTGCCCTTTAGGGGAAGATCCATAGGCAGTCTTTCTGTTTTAAGTAAGGATGGGTGAATGGGATTGTAAGATCCCTGAGAAATAACGGCAGAAGTGACAGCTGCCGCAGGGGGCTTCAAAGCAGGGATGTGGATCCTGTATCTGAGAGGAAACCCGCCCAGGGAGAGTCAATGGATTTTAAAAGCAACAGGCAAGTGGCAAATAAGATAATTTTAGCAAAGATACTGAGGACCAGTCACGGGGAGACAGTCCTGGAAGCAGGAGTGAAAGATGTAATCTGAGGAATTGTAGCAATATGAAAAATACTGTATTTTAAATTTTTTGCAGTGTAATTCTCCTACAGGTGAAGTTTTAATAATACACATGAACTTATTATTCACAGTTTTTCTTTGAAGAGTGACAGGCAAAATGGAATTCTCTGTTGTTAGGAATGACAACAGAGCCCAATTATGCAGTTTCTTTTAATAATGGAACAGATTGTGTGCACTTTTCAGAGCCAGACCAACCAGAAACTGCTGTCACAAAAGAAGAAATTCCTCCACTCCTCCATGTGTCCACATGGTCATTCAACATCATACTATGCTCCTAGTATGCCCGAGGACTGGTTAGGTGAGGGGTATAAAAAGCTAAATAAGATAGTCTGCTCTCCCAAAGCTTACAGTAAATTGAGGGGTCAGATAAACAGGAAATTACAACAGAGTGTGAGAAGTGCAGCTGAAACTCGGGTGTTCCCCTTCTCAGAAGGGGTTCATCACTCCCGCTTGTCAATCAGAGAGTTGTTTCTGTCCCTTATCTTTTCCAGGGTCTCCATGGCTGCTGGCCTCTTCACTGACTCTGAGAGACCACAGTGACTCACAGCCTTGTCCCCAAGGGCCCGGCATCAACTCTTTCTCTGTGCAGCCTGAGGAAATCAGAGAGGAGGAGAATCTCCCCTTCCTTCCCAACGTCCCTTCTGATAGCATCAGACCGACACATGGACTGCCCTGCAATAGGAAGCTCTCTCCTGAAGGTTAAGGCAAATATAGGAGGGAATGGAATTCTGGCTGGCTGGAACTTACCTGTTTACTGTCCAAGGACGGTCCTTCAAGGCGGAAGCCTTCCAGGGAGCGTAGGTGTGGTCCCTGCCGTCCGATGTGCCACCATGCCCATCGGCATCCGTGGAGGAGCCTGTCTGATCAGCTCTGGAAGATTTTAGGAGCTCCTTATCTTGGTGTGGAAGTTTTACAGGGATAGCTCTAGGTATGGTTCTCCTCTTCCTTTTGCTGGGAATTTGATGGAATCTTTTGACGTGTAGACTCATGAGCTGTCATTCTTGCATTATTTCTTTAATTAGTCAGGGGGTTAGCCCTCCTATATTGGTGATCTTGGTGTCTTTTCTCTCATGGTACCTTAGATCTTGTTGATTTCTTGATCTGTTTTCTGGGATATTTTTTACTTTATCTCCTAATTTTCTGTTGAAATTTTTTTATTATGACTGGTATTTTTTATTTCAAAGATTTATTTCTGGATTGCTGGTTCTTTTGTAAGAGCATCTCATTTCATGGATGCGATTTTGACTCAAATCTCTTGCAGAATACTAATGAAAGTAATTTATGTTCACTGAATTGTCTTCAGTTCCTCTGGGGTCATTTTTTGTGCTTGTTTACTAGGTCTTTCTGATTCACATTTGGGGATTTCCTCAAGGGTCTGGTGTTCCTTTGACACCTGTTCATGGATGATTGGAAGGATCAGTGTGTGTGGATGATGAGTGTTGACTGGCAGGGTGAGCAGGCAGGGGGCCAGCCAGTAGAATGGGAACCCCTAAATGCTTAAATATGTAGTTTTCAGCCCTGAGGTTCTAACTACTATGCTTGATGTCACAGTTTTCCTCAGGCTTCAGAGGCTTCATGGGTTCTTGAAGTTCTCAAACTAAAATCTGACACCTTCATAGTCCAACAATCTGAGGCAAATCTTTACCAGTCAGCTCTGGAAGCATTTTCACCCCAAAATGCCCCCAACAAAATTTACTTTCTTCTTTCACAAACCCATTTTCCTCTCTGGGTTTCCTATTTCTGACAATACAGCAATATCTTCCCAATCTTAAAAACCACTGAGTAGTATTGGAATGGATCTTAATCTCCACATTTGGCCTGTTCGCAAGCCCTTGAAGATATCTCCTTATCTGTCCATCCTCCCTCTCCTCGCCACAGCCTCTTCTATTCAGGGCAACATTGTTTAGTCTTGGGACAGTCGCAACAGTTTCCCTCTAACCTCCTACCTCTCATCCCTCCTACACTTAGCTGCCAGATTAATCTTTCCAAAGCATGGTTCTAAATACATTGCTCTGATCCTCAAAATTCTTTCCTGGATCTGTTCTACTTACTCACTAAGACCTAACCTCTTAATCTGGTATTTAAGTGTCCAACCCACTTCTCCTCCTACATTGCCTTCAGGGAGGCAGAAGCTTGTGGGGGCTTTGGAGTCAGAGGTTGGGGCTTGCCTCTGACACTTAGCAAGGCAAGTTATTTGCCCTCTCGGAGCCATAGATTTCTCAGCTCTAACTTTGAGATCATAAAGTACCTACTTCATGGATTATTGTAAAGACTTAAGGAGGCAATGCTTGCAAGACAAGTAACGCAGGACCTGGCACATAGTAAAAGTGTAGTAAGCATGTATTCAGCTACTAGTGTTAATGTTGTTCACTTTATGCATCCAATATCTTTCAGCCATATAGGTCTCCTCCCTGTTCCCCTGTGCTTTGGTTCATGCTGTTCCTCTGCCTCCAGTGCCCTTCTTCCTCTATCTACAATGACAAATTGTAAGTGTCCTTGAGGACCAGTTCAAGGACCAAGAAGCTTTGCAGATCTCTTTCTAGATAAACGTTTCTTCCCAGAATTCCCATAACAACACGATTGTGCCACTCCTGAAAGACAAACCACTGGGTCTTGCACACCTCTTCTTCCTTCCACCTCTTTTAAGAGATTCTTCTCTGTGTTTCTCACACTGCCCTGCTCCTAGCAGGTGCTCACTAAATGTTTTGTGAATGAATGAAAGAGAGAGAGGCTAAATGCTCTGGATTATCAGGAGATGCTGGCATCCCACAAGGGAGATTGTAGGGGATTAGTGAATACCCCCTACCCCCACCAAAGAGGTCAGCTCCCCAAATGCCTTCGGACAAGAGTGAAGTTGGGAAGCTACTCCTGCAGTCTCCTTCACAAAGCTAGCCTCAAATGCTTGGTGCTGCTTACTTGGCTCAGCCTCCTCTGTCACATTAAGAAACAGCACATGTTGTTGGTGCCTGTCAGGTTTTCCTAATAAGAAAAACAGGTTGCCGCTTGGGTCTGGGGAGACATTTTGGATACGTTGTATTTAATTTTGTTTTCATTGAAAATTTATAGCCACCACCTTCTACTCTAATGTAATGAATAATTAGAAGCAATTACAAGGAAATTTAGCAAATTGCTAAGCCATCTAGGAGTAAAATTAGTGTTTATGGTGTTTTCCTTTGCTGTCTGGTAAGCCAAAATGACATATGATGTGCACACAGACACCCATGCACAAATAACTTTTGATGTACCTAGCAGTTGTCTAGTTAAGATCATAAAAATCAGTGCATGGCACCAGAGTCTTGTGATGTTAATGAGTCTGCTTAATAAATATTGGATGATGGGGACGGGTAATGAATTTGAGCAGTGGAAACTTAACCACAAAAGATTTTATGTTTTTTAAAATAAATCATTTTCCATTTAAAATGTGTATTTTCATTACAGAAATCAAGAAAATAAAACCAGACAAGTGAAGAAAATAAACAGAAATGCTGCCTAACTCCATACCCAGAGAAAGCCATTTTCACTTTGATATATTGACTTTATATTTTCTATGCATATTTGATTGTTTTGTTTGTCATAGTTTTAAATCACACTACACACTTCAGATGGATTGTGTGTGAATATATCTCAATAAAATTGCCTTAAAAAATAAATCATGCTGCACAAACAATTTACTATTTTCATTTTAAAACTTAATAGAATAGTGCATCTATATATGCCCATGTTATTTGAGCTCTTAAAAATTACTATTAATGACAAAATCATATGGACAAACCATGATTATTTTGCATTCCCTATTATTGAAATTTTCACTTGTTGCCACTTTTTTTTTAGATTCTTTTTTTCAAATTCAGTTTTATTGAGATATATTCACACACCATGCAATCATTCATGGTGTACAATCAGCTGTTCACAGTATCATCGTATAATTGTGCATGCATCACCCCAATCTATTTTGAATATTTTCCTTATACCAGAAAGAATAGAATAAGAATAAAAAATAAAAATAAAAAAGAATACCCAAATCATCCCCCCATCCCACCCTATTTTTCATTTACTTTTTGTCCCCATTTATCTACTCATCCATCCATATACTGGATAAAGGGAGTGCAATCCACAAGGTTTTCACAATCACACTGTCACCCCTTGTAATCTACATTGTTATACAATCGTCTTCAAGGATCAAATCTACTGGGTTGGAGTTTGGTAGTTTCAGGTATTTACTTCTAGCTATTCCAGTATATTAAAACCTAAAAAGTGTTATCTATATAGTGCATAAGAATGTCCACCAGAGTGACTTCTTGACTCTATTTGAAATCTCTCAGCCACTGAAGCTTTATTTGTTTCATTTTGCATCCCCCTTTTGGTCAAGAAGATGTTCTCCATCCCACAATGCTTGGTCCAGATTCATTCCCAGGAATCATGTCCTGCATTGCCAGGGAGATTTACACCCCTGGGAGTCAGGTCCCATGTAGTGGGGAGGGCAGTGAGATCACTTGCCAAGGTGGCTTAGAGAGAGGGCCACATCTGAGCAACAAAGAGGCTCTCAGGAGGAGTCTCTTAGGCACAATAGTAAGCACGTTTAGCCTCTCCTTTGCAGTAACAATCTTCATAGGGGCAAGCCCCAAGACAGAGGGCTCAGCATGTCAAGCTGTCAGTCCCCAGTGTTTGTGAGAACATCAGCAACAATCCAGGTGAGGAAGTCCAACACCTCCGCATCCTCCCCCAACTCCTCAGCGGGGGGCCCGAATATATATTTTTATTCTCTGCCCAAATTACTTTGGGATGTGTTGCTATTTCACTCTAACCTATACAGACCTACAATATCTCACTTCCTATTCAAAGTTCCATGTAATTGTGGTGTTTGAACAGACTGTAGAAGTTATACTGTTTAGAAAATATAGATCCTACTCCAAATAGACATTTCTTCCCTTGGTGTGCTAGTTTGATGTATTATGTCCCCCAAAATGCCATTATCTTTGTTGTAATTTTGTGTGGGCAGACGTATTAGTGTTGATTAGATTTTGGAGTCCTTTGGGTTTCCATGGAGATGTGATTCAGTCAACTATGGACAAGACCTTTGGTTGGATAATTTCCATGGAGGTGTTGCCCCACCCATTCAGGGTGGATCTGAATTAAATTATTGGAGCACTATATAAGCTCAGACAGAAGGAGCAAGCTTGCTACAGCCAAGAGGGGCACTTTGAAGAATGCACTGGAACTGAGAGGGGAGCTTCAGCTTACAGAGACATTTTGGAGATGGCCTTTGAAAAGCAGACTTTTGCTCCGGAGAAGCTAAGAGAGAACAAATGCCCCCAAGAGCAATTAAGAGTGGCATTTTTAAGGAGCTGAAGCCTAGAGAGGAACGTCCTGGGAGAAGCCTTTTTTTTTTTAAATTCAATTTTATTGAGCAATATTCACATACCATACAGTCATCCATGGTGTACAATCAACTGTTCAGAGTACTATCTTATAGCTGTGCATTCATCACCCCAATCTATTTTTGAGCATTTTCCTTATACCAGAAAGAATCAGAATCAGAATAAAAAATAAAAATAAATAAAAATAAAATTAAAAAAAAATACCCAGATACCCCCTCCCCCATCCCACCCTATTTTTCATTTAGGTTTTGTCCCCATTTTTCTACTCATCCATCAATACACTGGATAAAGGGAGTGCCATCCACAGAGTTTTCACAATCACACTGTCACCCATTGTAAGCTACATTGTTATACAATCGTCTTTAAGAGTCAAGGCTGCTGGGTTGGAGTTTGGTAGTTTCAGGTATTTACTTCTAGCTATTCCAATGTATTAAAATCTAAAAAGTGCTATCTATATAGTGCGTAAGAATGTCCATCAGAGTGACCTCTCGACTCCATTTGAAATCTCTCAGCCACTGAAGCTCCATTTCGGAGAAAGCCATTTTGAAAGCAGAACTCTGGGGCAGACGGCAGCCACATGCCTTCCCAGCTAACAGAGGTTTTCCGGATGCCATAGGCCATCCTCCAGTGAAGGTACCTGATTGTTGATGGACACTTTATGGCCTGAAGACTGTAACTGTGTAACCAAATAAACCCCCTTTCATAAAAGCCAATCCGTTTCTGGTGTTTTGCATTCCAGCAGCATTAGCCGGAAGTTGAAGTTTTAACACACAGTCAGTTTCAACCTTTACCCTTTGGTCCAATTTGCCCTAGTCTTAACCAGTTCTGCTTCATTCATATCTCTAATTGAAGTCTGGGCTCTTTTTCAGCTTTTTTTTTTAACAGTTGCTTTACGCATTAATACTGACATCCATATCTGCCAAGCTCTAGCTCTGAGTTTCAGGTGTCACACAGATACCCAATGTTCCAGAGACCAGGTTATACACCAAGGGATCAACATCTCAGAGTTTGGAGATAGCCATTACAATTCAGGAATAGATTTGACTGCTGTAAGAGCTTACAATCTAGGAACCATTTACAGTAATCATTTCCCTGTTAGGCTGTGCTCTAAGATTCAATTCTGAGTTTACACATTGTAGTTAGTTCATATTGGTAAGGCATTATAGTGTTTGCCTTTGTTTCTGGTGTACTTTTTTTAACAAAAGCTTTTTTTATTGAAGTAACATGTATACTACTCAGCGTTTCCCATTTTAACCACTTTCAAGTGTACAATTCAGTCATATTAATTACAGTCACAATATTGTGCTAACATCACCAACACCCATTACCAAAATTTTTTCAAAACCTCAATCAGACTCCACACCCATTAAGCAATAACTCCCCATTCTCCTCACCCCCTGGTGACTTGTAATCTATTATATATCTTAATGAACTTGCTTATTCTAGGTATTTAATTTAAGTGAGGGTATACAATATTTGTCTTTTATGTATGTCTGGATTATTTCACTCAACATGACATCTTCATGGTTCATCTGTGTTTTAGCAAATATCAGAACTTCATTCCTTTTTGTGGCTGAATAATATTCCATTGTGTGTATAGACCACATTTGGTTTATCCATTCATTTGTTGATGGACATTTGGGTTGCCTCCACCTTTTGGCTGTTGTGAGTCATGTTATGATCACTGGTATACAAATATCTGTTTGACTTCCTGATTTTAATTCTGTGGGATATGTACCAAGAAGTGGGCTTGCCAGGTCATATGATAATTGTATGTTCAACTTTCTTAGGAGCCAAACTGATTTCCACATTGACTGCACCATTTTAGAATCCCACACAACAATATATAAAGGTTCGACTTTCTCTGCATCCTCATCAACACTTGTTATTTTCTGTAATTTTAATAATATCCATCTTAGTAGGTATAAAGTTGTATCTTATGGTGGTTTTTATTTGCATGTACCTGATGACCAGTGATGTTGAGAATCATTTCATGTGCTATTGGCCATTTGTATGGCCATTTGTATACTTCTTTGGAGTAATGTCTATTCAAGTCCTTTGCCAATTTTTAAACTGAGTTGTTTGGCTATTTGTAGTTGAGTTGTAGCAGTTCTCTATATAGTCTGGATATTAACCCCTTATCATATATATGGTTAGCAATTATTGCCTTCCATTCTGTACATTTTTTTCACTTCTTGATACTGTCCTTTGACATATAAAAGTTTTAAATTTTGATGCAGTCCATTTTATCTATTTTTTTTTCTTTTGTTTTATGGTGCCATATCCAAGGAATCACTGCCAAATCCAAAGTTATGAAGGTTTCCCTCTATGTTTCCTTCTAAGAGTCTTATGGTTTTAACACTTATGCTTATGTCCTTGATCCATTTAGAGATATTTTTGTAAATGGCATGAGGTAGGGAACCAGCTTCATTTTTTGAACGTGGACATCCAGTTTTTCCAGCAACATTTATTGAAGAGATCATTCTTTCCCCAATTAATGTACTTGACTCTCTTGTCAAAAATCAGTTGGCCATAGATTTATGGATTAATTTCTGAACTCTCAATCCTATTCTGTTGGTATATATATGTCTAGCTTTATGCCAGTATCACACTGTTTTGAGTACTGTGACTTTGTAATTTGTAATTGGAAAGCATGAAACATTCAACTTTGTTCTTTTTCCATATTGATTTGGCTATTCAGAGTGCACTGTGATACTATATAAATTTGAGGATCAGATTTTTCATTTTTGCAAAAAAAGGCTGCTGAGATTTTGATAGCTATTGCACTGAATCTGTAGATTGCTTTGGGTAGTATTGTCATTTTAACAGTATTAAGTCTTCCTATCCATGAATTTGGGATGTCCTGGCATTTATTTAGTTCTTCTTCAGTTTATTTCAGCAGGATGTTATAGTTTTCAGTGTACAAGTCCTTCATCTCCTTAGTTAAGTTTATTCTTTTCGATGCTATTGTGAATGGAATTGTTTTTTAAAATTTCCATTTCATATTGTTCATTGCTGGTATATAGAAACACAGCTGATTTTTGCATGTTAATCTTGTAGTCTGCAGCTTCGCTGAATTCATTTATTAGCTCTGGTTGTTTTCTTGTAGATTCTCTGAGATTTTCTATATAAAGGATCACGTCATCTTTGAATAGAGATAGTTTTAACTTCTTCCTTTCCGATTTGGATGATTTGTTTCTTTTCTCCTGTCTAATTGCTCTAGCAGAACTTTGAGTACAACGTTGAATAGCAATGGTGAAAGCAAGCATCCTTGTCTTGTTCCTGGAAGTGGAAGGCTTTCAGTCTTTCACCACTGAATATAATGTTAGCTCTGGGTTTTTTCATATAGGTCCTTTATCATTTTGAGGAATTTGCCTTCTATTCCTATTTTTCTGAGTGTTTTTGTCATGAAAGTGTGCTGGAGTTTGTCAAATGACTTTCCTGCATCAATTGAAATGGTCATATGATTTTTCCTTTATTCTATTAATGTGGTATATTGCACTAATTGATTTTCTTATGTTGAACCACCCTTTATATTCTTTCCTTTTAATTTTATTTTAATTTTTTAATAGGAATGTCTAGTGTCATTTCCTTTGAGTCTGAAGAACTCCCTTAAGCATTGCTTGTAGGGCAGATGTAGTGGTACTGAACTCCTTCAGCTTTTGTTTATCTAGGAATGTCAGTCTCTCCTGAAGTTTTGAAATGGTTTTGCTGGATATGGAATTCTTGATTGGTGTTTCTTTGCTTTCAGCACTTTCAATATGTCATCCCACTGCCTTCTTACCTCCATGGTTTCTGATGAGAAATCAAAACTTAATCTTATTGGGATTCCATTGTACATAACTCATTGCTTTTATCTTGCAGCTTTCAGAACTCTGTCCTGGTCTTGTCATTGGAAAATTTTATTGCTATGTATCTTGGCATGGTTCTTTTTGAGTTTATACTCTGTGGGCTTTGTTAAATTTCTTGAATTTGCTTATTCATGTCTTTCATTAAATTTGGGAAGTTTTCTGCCATCATTTATTTTAATATTCCTTCTGCCCTTTTACTCTTTCTTCTCTTTCTGGGACCACTATAATTCATATATTGGTACAGCTGATGGTGTCCCACAGGTCTCTTAAGCTCTGCTCATTTAATTTTATTCTTTTTAGTTTCTGAAGCTCAGCCTGAATCATTTCAATTGTCTTGTCTTCAGTACCACTGATTCTTTCTTCTTCCACCTCCAATCTGCCACTGAAACCCTTTAGGAATTTTTCATTTTAATTATTGGTTCTTCAACTCCTGTATTTCCATTTGGTTCCTATTGTGAATCGCAAAGAAATTCTCATATTTTTCATTCATTGTTTTCTTCATATCTTTTAGTTCTTTCTCCATGTTTTCCTTTTTCTGCTTGAGCATGTTGAGGATAATTCTTTTTTTTTAAGTCCTTCTTTTAAGTCCAAAGTCTGAGCCTCTTCATTGATGGTTCTTGGATTTTTATCTTGTTCCTTTGCATATCCATCATTTCCTATTTGTTTGTCTTGTAATCTTTTGTTGCACACTGTACAATTTAGTATTTTAAACTGCTAACTCTGGGATTTAGTCCTTGTGCCGTCTGTTCCTTAAGTTTGTATTCAGCTAGTGATTTGACATAGATTTTCTTGATGCCAGGAGCAGTGTTTATTGCAGTTTACCAGCCCCTTCCCTCTGTTCCTTCCTGTGTGCTGCACATTGTTCCACTAAACTCTGGGGTTTCCAAATAGATGATTCAGGCAGTTCCTGCCAGTTCAGTAGTTGTTTTGGTGCAGGGACTGATTTCTGGAGCTTAGTATTCTGCTATCTTCCAACAATCATCTCCATCCACCCTTAAATTTTTTGGGATAAATACCACTTGTTCATGGTGTATTATCCTTTTAATATGCTGTTGGATTGAATTTACTAGTATTTTGTTGAGAATTTTTGCATCTATATTCATAAGAGAAGTTGGCCTGTACTTTTCTTTTTTCATGATGCCTTTTTCTGGTTGATATCAGAGTAATGCCAACCTCATAGGATGAGTTAGGAAGGGTTCCCTTTTCTTCAGTGTTTTGCAAGAGTCTGAGAAGGGTTGGTGCTAATTCTTCTTTGAATATTTGGTGGAATTCACCAGTGAATCTGTCCTGTTTCCACTTTTTAGCCATTATAAATAATACTGGAATATAATACTGGAGTCTCTATTTTAAATTAGAATTCCAAGAAGTAGCATTCTTGGGTCAAAGGAAATAAAATTTTTAAGGTCCCTGATTCTTATTATCTAATTGTTTTCTTGAGAGCTGTGCCAGTTTGAGTGTATTGTGTTCCCCAAATGCCATTATCTTTGTGGTCTTGTGTGGGGCAAACGTTTTTGGTGCTGGTTGGATTTGCTTGGAATGTGCCCCACCCAGCTGTGGGAGATAATTTTGATGAGATGTTCCCATGGAGGCGTGGCCCCACCCATTCGGGGTGGGCCTTGATCGGTGGAGCTATATAAATGAGCTAACTTGGGGGGAGAAAAGAGAGTGCAGCTGGGAGTGATGTTTTGAAGAGAAGCAAGCTTGCTAGAAAGGAACGTCCTGGGAGAAAGCCGTTTTGAGGCCGGAGCTTTGGAGCAGACGCCAGCTGCCTTCCTAGCTAGCAGAGGTTTTCCGGACACCACTGGCCGTCCTCCGGTGAAGGTACCCGATTGCTGAGGTGTTACCTTGGATGCTTTGTGGCCTTAAGACTGTAACTGTGTAGTGAAATAAACCCCCGTTTTATGAAAGCCTATCCATCTCTGGTGTTTTGCATTCTGCAGCATTAGCAAACTAGGACAGAGCTAATACTTATTTGTTTTTTCAGTAGTGATGATGAGAATGCCTATTTCATTATACCAGCACCAATATAAATATTACTGTTAAAGTGTTTTACTACTTTAAGAGGGAATTTTCCTTTCTTTGATTGTAACATAGGTTGGGTGAGCTTGGAATCAGTTGGGTTCAGTAGCAGGGAATAGAACTTACTTGATCTAGTTTACAGAGGAGATTTATTTTGTTACATGACTTGTAGAAGCTGAAGGCCCTAGGTTAAGCTTTCAGATTTGAATTTGAGAGCTGCACCAGAGATCAGGATCACATAAAGAACTGTTCCTGCCCTGTGAAGCTGCCACAATCAGGGAGCTACCACAGCAAAACCAGAGAGCCCACCACGGTGTTTGCCAGTAGAAACAGCAGAAGAAGCACACAACGTGATCTTATCTCACTTTGCCTTCCAATTTAAATACAGCTGTAATACTAGCTGCAAAGGAGTCAATAAATGTAGTTTTGAGATTTTCAGCTTCTGCTACAGGAGTGTCCAAGAGAAGAAGGTTGGAATGTATGTTAGGTGCTACTCTCCCATATCTGCCACACAGTTTTCAATGTGTTTGTGATATTTGTTAACCTGTTATGTTTCTTCTTACTTAAATTGCCTAGTTTTAATCCTTTCTGGGCTAACTTGTAAAAGAAGAAAAGAAGCTGTGAGCAATGAGAAATTATTCCTAATAAGTTTATGACATTATCTTTTGCAAAACTGGAAGCCAGATAAAAGTGAATAGAAAGGGCACAGAATGACTCCGTTGGCTCTAGTGTCATTGGGCAGGGGGTTCCAAAGGTCTTAGGGTAGGTTTCATTGTATATATATGTGTGTGTGTGTGTGTGTGTGTGTGTGTGTACATATATATAAAAGATATGTATTTAAGCATTAAAGATAGATATGTTTTTGTTGTATTCAATACAGCAGCATAATAATTTAAATATAACCTTCTTTCCTTCTGGTAATACTTGGACATAATTCACTCATTAACTTAAGCAACTTGTTCCTTTATTGAATAAATTATGATCATTTAAGCATAATCACTTATAAATTTAGGAATCCTTCATCCCTTAGCTCACCTCTTAAGGCTGCTGTGTTGCATAATCCTGGGGTTCACTGCTCATATGGAACATAATGTGAATGGTGTCCTAGGGACTTCTGCTCCAATGCAGTGGCCCTGTTAATTCTCTGAATTCATTGGAGGACTGATTCTACTTTTTCCCTTTAGAATGCTGTTCTAGAAAGACAATGATGCTCAGAGTAGCTACAGAGGGTTAGAGGGAGCTGGGCCCTTAAAAAGCCTAGAACACTTTCTTTTCAGAGAAGGTATGGACTCAGAAGGCATCTCCCGGCCCACCAACATCCTTCTCCAGAGAAATCCCTTCCTAGCCCTGCCTTTTTGTCCTTTGAATTAGCAGTCAAGATTGAACCATTCTGTCTATGGACGATAGGCTTTTATACTCTGAGGGCTCTTTGAAAGACCTACTAAATCTAAGAGAATAGAGGATTAATTTAAGAAAATGGGAACAAATGTTGCAAAGGCAAAACCTTAACCATTTCCTCTCCAGAGGCTTTGATTTGTAATACTCTTAGAAGCTGGTTTTTATGGAAGGATTTTGATCTCTGACTACTGCCAACCAACTGCTCCTTTCTGAAAATCAGGGGACGGTCCCTGGGATGAGCATCCTTCAGATGCTGCTGAGAAAACAGCTTCCCCTTGGTTCATGGGTGCTGGGGACAAAGCTAAATGAGCTATGTTTCCCATAGTGCCAACTGAAAGTAAACTGGGTGACCTCTGTGGGTAGATGGATGAGGGTCATTCCAAGTAGAGCCTGATTCTTTTTGGAAGGGATTTCAAATCTGCCATTAGGAAGACAGAAAGCCACCAGGTGCTCAGTGTTTTCAGCCATTGTTTCTTCCCCACAGGCAAGGTCAAGAGTGATCACCAAGAGATTTATAGGTTTAGGTAAAGGGTAGTGGGAATGAGAGAAATAGAAATAGAGCTAGGGAGATGAAAGCAATAGAGAATTAGAGTAAGAGAGAGAAATACACAAAGATAAAAACAGAAAAAGACAAAGCAAAGGAAATTTCACTTGTCAAAAGAGGAATAACCTCTTACCCAGGTAAGCCTCTGAAGATGCAAAGGCAGCTGATACATACCAAGAAGGAATAAATACCAGCAGAAGGGATCTCCCTGTATCTCTTGTTAAGCATTACAGGTGGTATTAGAAAGGCTATAATCCACAGTTACTGTACCTTCTGGATTTTCCAGGACAGTCTGGATTTTAAATATTTACTTTCATTATCCCCATAAAACATCAACATATCCTGAAATGCAACTATTTCAACAAGTGGTAATTGAATGAATCAAGTCATTAAACATTACAAATGTGTGAATTCATCCTGTTGGTTCTAAGCATGAATTCAAGGATCTCAAATGGAAAGCTTGATGTCACTGATTAGCAGCTTTTGGGCACCAGAGAAGTCATCAATGGGTGCTGGTACTGAAAAGACTATTATGATGTAAATTGATTGTTCAGAGAGTTGTCAAGAGATGTTTGGGAAAAAAGGAAAAGGGAAAATAAACAATTACCAAACAAATAAAGTTCTCACAAGTCTGAGTAGGAAAACAAGCTACAACTTTCAGCAGTAGATAAATGACAAAGTGCTGCACTAATTGTTACATGCATTTTGCTATATTTTATGTTTCTCATTTATATTTCTCCCTTTTTAGTAAAACAATTCTTTAAATATATAATTGTGATTTCATTGTTATACTTTTGTTTGCTCTTTCACATAAATAAGTTAAGAAATCAGGGAAGATTCTCTAGCAAGGAAGGCAAATTAGTTAAAAACAGAGATTTGAGAGTTAGCCGGACTAGGAATCCAAGCCCATTTCTGCCACTTGCTCAATTTGCCATAAGGTACTTTAATCTCTCTATGATTCAGTTCCCTTATTTGAAAAATGAGGAAAATAAATATCTCGTGAGGTTGTGGTGGGCATTGTGTGTGCATGAGCTAATGTTTGTAAAGTGTTTAATGCGGTATTGACATTTCAAAAAATTTTTCTGCTGCTATGAAAAAAATTACACTAAAATGTAAAAAAAAGTCTTTGAGAGTCAGTGTAAGATTTGCCATTTTCCCTTCTCTCTACTATATGTTTCAGATGATGCATCTGTTAGCCTGAATCCCTGAGTGAGGACAACATGGAACAGAGCCCCCTGCTGATAAGAGATGAACGTGTTGCATGAGAGAGAGAAATAAGCTTTTGCTTTTGTAACTTGGGTATTGTTTGTTACTGCAGCTTAAGCAGCCAATCCTGACTGAAGCAGGAAGGAACATAGAGCCTTTCTCTGCTAGCATATCTAAGATGCAGGGAGAATTAGAGGACTTAGACAATATGCTGGACCAGGGGCAAGTAGGCACATGGGCCGGGGATACAGTACTCATGATTGGAGAGAGGTGATGACACTCTAGCGGTGAGCAGTAGAGTGTTCATGGAACCTCATATCCTAACAGACATTGAAACAAGGAAAACAGTCATTTGGGATGGTATTAAATTTACTGGCTCAGTTCCAGGAAAGTCTCAAGGGATTTAAAGGAATCTGGAGCCCTCCCAGATGTTCTTATAGCTATTGTCACCTTTCCCTGTGGAAATAAGATGGAAATATTATGCTAATGTCTGTGGAGGGAGGACCAAGAGTGACTGTGGCAGGTCTGAGGGCCAGGAAGGACCCCCTGCCCAGTAGCATAATGCATTGCCCCAGCCTACTGTTTCTACCGATGGGAGAGTGACCTGTGAAACCTGCCTCAGTCCTTTATGACACCTGTTCTTCAGATTCAGCAACGGATCCCTGAATCGGGCACTGTGTCTGGATTCCTGGGCAAATATGCTGTCTATTGGGAGGTGTGTTTAAACACACACAAAAAGTAATTGCTCTGTATTCTTCTGTTTGAAAATGGCTATAAACAATTTTCAGTATGGCAAGGTGATTAACATCCTGAGAAACAGTGAACCTGAAACACTGACTTAAGAATCACTATACTAATTTATTCCCATGACTTGGGATAGCATCACCTCTGACCCTGCCCAAACAAATACATTTTTGAGGCTAGAGATGGAATTGAGGGGCCATGTTCAGTCCAAGCCAACTAGTTTCATGAAGTCCTTCAAGGAGTTAGCCTTCTCAACTGGGAGACCTTCAGAACAAGCGAAGATTCATGAATGAATTTGTGAATTTCTGGGGTTCATTGGGCATTACCAAGTACTTATTCAATGCTTTTTTCTCCATATGTTCCATTAACTGACCTTCCCAAGATCATTAACAAGTTCACCTGGTCACTGTTGCAACTGAGACTTTCTTGTATCTAAATATTCCTGTGTTAGACAGAAAAATGTCTCCCCAAATATGTCCCTGAAACCCGTGAATACATTACCTTATGTGGCAAAAGACATTTTGCACATATGATTAAATTAAGGATCTTGAGATGGGAAGATTATCCCGGATTTTCTGGGTGGGCCGATGTAATCACAAAAGTCCTCAAGAGGGAGGCAAGAGGGTCAAAGTTAGAAAAAGGAAATGTGATGATGGAAGCAGAGATTGAAGTAATGTGCTTTGAAGGTTGAGGGAGAGACCATGAGCCCAGAATGCAGGTGGCCTCTAGAAGCTGGAAAAGTCAAAGAAACATTGTCCCCTGGATACTCCAGAAGGCACACAGTCCTGCCAACACCTTGATTTTAGTTCTGTATGCTTCATTTAAAATTTCTTACCTCCAGAACTGTTAGATAATACATTTGCATTGTTTTAAGCCACTAAATGTATGGCAACTCCCAGCTACTCCCACCCCTCCTTTCTGCCTACCTCCAGGAAGCTGAACCCCCTATGAGAGCAATTACCCACTAAGGGAATGAGTTATTGGGCACTATAATGGCTGCCTTAGGCCTACAGGGACTGGTAGCAAGAGTGGTTGACAGACCTGGAGGTGTAGGTCCAGAACAGGAAACATGGTCTGTTTTTTTGATTGAGTTGATTCTACCTTCTGCTGCATACCACATGGCCAGTGCCTCGAGCAGTTCCTCCTATCCTAGAAGCTGGAGTACATACCAGGAGGTGGTGCCATTCTTCTGAGTCATGTGTCTGAGGGAAGTTGTGGCCATACAGGTTAGACACAGCCAACAGAAACAATGTGAAAAGAATATATGTAGAGGGTTGTTTTGGTTTGCTAAAGCTGCCAGAATGCAATATACCAGAAATGGGTTGGCTTTTACAATGGGGATTTATTAGCTTACAAATTTATAGTTCTAAGGCTGTGAAAATGTCCAAATTAAGGCTTCAACAGGGTGTACCTTCTATGAAGAAAGTCTGCTGGCACTGGGATATCTCTGTCAAATGGGAAGGCACATGGCTGGCGTCTGCTGGTCTTCTTCTCCCTGATTTCATTGCTTTCAGCTTCTGGCTTCAGTGGCTTCTTCTCTTAGCTTCTGTGGGTGTGTCCTTGTTTCTCAGCTTCTCTGAGCTCTCTGGGTTTCCTCTGTCTGTCATTTATTCTCTTATAAAGGTCTCCAGCAACAGGATCAAGACCCAACCTAAATGAGGTAGGTCACATCTCAATTGAAAAAACCTAATCAAAAGCTCCCACCTACAATAAATGTGTACCTTCAGGAATGGATTAAAAGAACATGGCCTTTTCTGGGGTACATAACAGCTTTCAACCACCACAAGGGGATTGCAACATTTATGGCAACTGAGGTTTAGGACCACTCAAAGATAGAACTGGGAGGCCCAGTATGTTGGGATGGCTTGTCCTTTAGAATCTGATACTCCACAGATAACCTCATGAATATTTCTATCCGCTGCACAGGTTCTCCATCTTTATGAGCTATACTCTTTTTAAAGAAGGTCTTCTACCTGTTGTGTTTGTTTTTTGGTGGGAGGAGGGCATTTTTGGCTTTTTAATTTCATCTGTAATGGGGAATCCTGCTTTCCAAAGCCTTTCATAATAATGCTTACCTGGGTACCATTCTCTTCCCAGACTATGGCCAGTTGGAGAGTATCAATCAGGTACTAGAGTTACACCTTTGTTGCTATACCCCGTAAGATGGTAGAATGATTCACCTATTTCACTATCGGGCATGGTTGTCCTCCTTTACCTAGAGCAGCCCCTTGATATTATTCCATCCCTGCCACCTCCTCACTCTTACTAACACATTCATGGTCTAGCAGCTGGTCAGTCCTTGAGGGAGCTTCAAGAACATTGACATTTTTGCTACTCAAAATGTGGGCCATGGACCAGCATCATCAGCATGATGGCAACATCATGGACCAGGTGACAGGTATACACATTGAAGTGTGAGAAGCACTGATCTAGAAGAACCCATAAACCTGTCAAGCAGATAAGAAGGTCTGGGATCAGCCCTGAGGAAGTTGACCATGTGGGAGTTACCATTATCCTTTCCTTCAGAGGCCTGTGCACTACCTGCTTGGCCCACACTGTTTTGGATGATGTCAACCTGAGGTGACTTGCATGTGAACTGCTGCCCTAACTTTGATTTTTACTGTTCCATGCTGCTTTGTGCCCACTAAGAACCCATCATTAGGGTGACCAGCCAACCCAGTTGTGTGGGACTGAGGCAGTTTCTGGAATATGGGACTTTCAATTTTAAAAACCAAGACAGTACCCTCATACATTGCTGATGGGAATATAAATGGTGCAGCCACTATGGAAAACAGTTTGGTGATTCCTCAATAAGTCGAACATATAGTTACCATAGGACCCAGCAATTGCACTCCGAGGTATATTCACCCCAAAATTGAAAACATATGTCCACACAAAAGCTTGAAAACAAATGTTCATAGAAGCAATGTTTACAAGAGCCAAAAGGTAGAAACAACTCAAATGTCCATTAACTGATGCATGGATAAATAAAATATGGCATATCTATATAATGAAATATTATTTGGCTATAAAAAGCAATGACACACTGATATATGCTACAACATGGATGAACTTTGGAAATATACTAAGTTAAAGAATTCAGACACAAAAGGACAAATCTTGTATGATTCCACTTTGATGAAATATCCAAAATAGGCAAATTCATAGAGGCAGAAAGCAGATTAATGGTTGCCAGGGGTGGGGTAGGGGTGAATGGGGAGTGACTGCTTTGTGGTTTTAGGGTTTCTTTTTGGAGTAATGAAAATATTCCGGAATTGGACAGTGGTGATGACTAGTCACCCCAGGGCTAGCATCCATCGTGCAACTCTAGCAGCCAGGCTCGAGTGTGAGCTGGAAGAAGGTGAGACTTTCTAGGGACACCACACCAAGTTCCACATTTTGCAGCAGAGGACGCAGGGCTGTGGTGTGGGTGTGGTAACCTATCTCTTTCCTCACACTGGCACCTAAGGGTTTTCTGGTCCTATACTCAGAAAATCTGGGGACATCCCAGCTCTACCTCATCTGAGCTAGGGTCTCAACAGATGTATGTGGTGCCCATATAGACAGGGAGAATCAACTAGTCATTAGCAATTCCTCAGAACTTTGTGCTCATTTCATTACCTCCAGTGAAAGTTCTCTGGATGAGAGACCAGGAACATGGGGCCTCTGGGTCTGGGGAGAGAGTTTCACAGGAAGCTGCTACAGGTGTTCGGATTCCAGCTAGTGGGACCCCAAGCCACCTTGGTAGCCCTTGTTCCTCTGCTGTCTGGGTCTCCTTCCACTTAACCTCCTGGGCTTCAGTTTTCTTGTCTGTTAACCTACTCTTGGACCTTGATCCTCCTCAAGATGCAACTTGAGGCTTTAGCTCATCAGCTGACAAGGCGAGAAGCCTCCACTTCTGCCCATTCCTGGGGTTTCTGCAAAACTGGCCATGGACTTTCCCTGGCCCAAACAACAAGGAGTGGGGGATAAAACAAGGATGGCAATTAAGTGGTCAGTAACATTAGGGAAATCATTGAAGCTGGAGACCTAAGCGGGTGAAAAGGAAAAAGCTAGAAATGTTTTACTGGGTGAAAAGCAATAATAATTGAAGCATTCATGAAAATGTTTGCCATCTAAATTTAATTGTTGTATACTGTAAATTATTATGTATATTGATAACTATGAGATTTCCCCAGTTAGTCCTATAGAAGTTAACTCAGCCTCCATAATTTACTGCTCATGTAGCACAGTCCTCTATTTCCAACCTAGAAAATTAGTGGGCACATTCCTTGGGTTTATGAGCTATCAATTCTACAACTTGATGTTGTGCGGAGATGCAGGGCAGAGGTAGTTTGGTGGTTTCTCAGCCCAAGGTTGAGTAAACAGATGTCCCAGAGTTGATTTTCCCCAGAATAATTGCATACAATGAGCACAGATGTTTAATTAATCAGGAATCTTGTGCTTGTTATCTTTTCACTGGGCTTCCACTGATAATGACCCAGAGGAAAATTGTTTTCCTTTGTGTGAATGATATTTTATTTAAAGGTTTTCACTTCATCATCTGATTTCCCCCTCTTTTATAGTGAGGGAGAAAAAGACCGACTGAATGGTGGCCTGTGACTATCAGAAACAGGAAGGCACACAGAAGCTCACGGTTGTGAAGAAGCAGCAGCATGGCTCAATGTAAGGCGTTTTTACCACCCAGGTCAATCTCAAAACTATGCAAAGTCAGAATAATTTCATACTTTATTTTCACTTGATGCAAACTTCCTTACCCCAAATCAAAGTTGGAACTTAAGGAGAGGTTGACATGCAAGAAAATGGAAAGACAGTTTGTGTGAAATGAGGTTTGAGTTTTCAGGACCCAACCCTGGAGTACAAGCTGACTCGCTAATGAGGGGCCAGTTGCCCCAAACCTGGTGCACAGCACAAAGCATTAATCAGGCCATTGTTTGCATTAAAGGGCTGAGTTTTCCACTGGGTAATCATCAGGCAAACTCAGTCAAGGGCAAACAAGGACTGCGGCCCTGATTAATTAAACATCTGCACTGAGGCTAAAAGCAAGACTTACCCTGCTGGTTTTACAAAAGCTATTGATATTAATGCCACACTTGGAATTGGGAAACATTGTTTGCTGAAATCCACTTTGCACAGAAAGCGGGGCATTCAGGGCATATCAAGTTACATCTTTCTATATTATTTCAGCTTCTTCCAATGTCGCTGTGCTTAAGGGATTCCGGGCAGGATTACTGTGTGCAGAACTTCTCTCTTTAAGGAAAAGTGGCATTTGAGCTAGCTTTGAAGCAGAGGTCAAATTTGGAAATGTTGAGATCGGATGAAGGCCATTGTGGAAAGGGCATCCCAGGGAGAGGACCCAGCACATAAGCAGACGCCAGATGCCTGGAACTACAGGGTGTATATTGATAATCAGGGGGTCCGGTGTATGGAGCCCAGAGGCTGTAAAGGTCAGTGGGAATCAGTGTTGCAAAAGTGAAGCTGAATGCCAGGTTGAAGAGCTTGAGATTCATTCTCAAAGCCACAGGGAGCCATTGGAAGTTTTTTAGGCAAGGCCCTTTAAAAAATGTTCCTCAAGCAGGAGTAAGAATCAGAATCACAGATGTCTGAAGAACACCTAAGAATATAAATCATAATCTTTGTGGACAGACATGGATTATGGCTAATTTTTTCAATGTGCTACACATGATTTTAATGTGCTATCTTTTATTGAGGGATAAGTAAAACTAACCCAAACTAGACAAATGTTGATTCCCTTCCCAAACTGTTTACCCACCCCTCCTTTTGCCACCTGTTGCATTGTAACCTTCCAGGGTTCCTACTCCACAATGACAAATCTTGAACTTTCCCTACCCAGCCCCTGACGTCTTCCATTTAGACATTAGGTATGTTAGTCTGGGTCCTCCAAGAAGCAATTGCCAAGACAGAACTAGTTGCATAAGGCTAAGAGAAAATATGGAAGGAGCTGGGAGAGGCTGGGAGAGCTGTCTGACAGTGGAATAGGTCTGATCACACAAAAAGGAGAGAGGAAGAGAAAGAGAGAGAGAGAATGCACATGTATGCATGTCAGCAATCAGACTATAAGCTACTTGCCAACTGTAATTGTTATTTTGAGTTACTCTTCAGATACCAAAATTATGTCCTTTACCTAAGAAGAAATGACAGACTGACTTTCTATGGTCATTATACTTGTGTGTGCATTTTTATATGGATGGAATATTTGAATGAATAGATGAATGCATAGATTCATATTTAGTTATTTACATGTTTGTTTTCTTTATATATATCTAGTGGGTTCATCTGTTTTGAGCATGTTGTCAGATGGAAAAAGAATGTCTTGATTTAAAGTAGGCTTAGATTAAGAATATGAAAAACATTTGATACTCAAGTGTAGCAGTTTGCCTGGCGGGGTTAAGGACAAAAGAGCATCTGTCTAGCCCTGCCTCACACCAGGAGGCCCCACAGGGAGGGGAAGGGGTGACAGCGGCTCTGCAGTTCATCACAGAATTCAGTGGGCCTGACTCACTTCCCTCCCCGAGCTGCCAGCTGTGGTTTGTGGTGGTGGCTCACCACACTGACGAGGAGAGTGCCTTCCCTACCATTCCTGCTTAGTGCAATCTCATCCCAAGGTGTCAACTCCTGGCTTTCCACATTGGGGACACGGACGCTTTCTAAACTGGTTGGAGAGAAAATTGACATGAAGGTGAATTGACTTCAAAGCAGCGAGGGAGCTACAACCCTGGAAACGTCTGCCCATGATTCAACTTTCAGGGACAGAAGAGATTCTGAAAATGAGAAGAAGAACCAAAGCCAATTTTGAGGTCAGAGCCTTGAGTTTAAGAGATCATTTCTAGAACTCGCTTAATGCAATATTGCCATGAAGTTGGTTGTTGAATTTTGCCCCCATTTTCTTCTGTTTTGATGGTGGTGGGGGGCTTAAGTTTAAGTGAATTTTAAATTCGAGAACAATACTTTGAAAATACATCTTCAACATGCACTTATAAACATAATTTCTTGCAACTGGAACACAAACACGTGTTCTACACATGTGGGCATTCTATTGTACAATGTGTTACTTCTGAATACTACACAAAGCTAAATTATTAATCTGATTTTTTTTTTTATTTTTATCATCATTTTATTGAGATATATTCACATACCACGCAGTCATACAAAACAAATCGTACTTTCGGTTGTTTACAGTACCATTACATAGTTGTACATTCATCACCTAAATCAATCCCTGACACCTTCATTAGCACACACACAAAAATAACAAGAATAATAATTAGAGTGAAAAAGAGCAATTGAAGTAAAAAAGAACACTGGGTACCTTTGTCTGTTTGTTTCCTTCCCCTATTTTTCTACTCATCCATCCATAAACTAGACAAAGTGGAGTGTGGTCCTTATGGCTTTCCCAATCCCATTGTCACCCCTCATAAGCTACATTTTTATACAACTGTCTTCGAGATTCATGGGTTCTGGGTTGTAGTTTGATAGTTTCAGGTATCCACCACCAGCTACCCCAATTCTTTAGAACCTAAAAAGGGTTGTCTAAAGTGTGCGTAAGAGTGCCCACCAGAGTGACCTCTCGGCTCGTTTTGGAATCTCTCTGCCACTGAAGCTTATTTCATTTCCTTTCACATCCCCCTTTTGGTCAAGAAGATGTTCTCCGTCCCACGATGCCAGGTCTACATTCCTCCCCGGGAGTCATATTCCACGTTGCCAGGGAGATTCACTCCCCTGGGTGTCTGATTCCACGTAGGGGGGAGGGCAGTGATTTCACCTTTCAAGTTGGCTTAGCCAGAGAGAGAGGGCCACATCTGAGCAACAAAGAGGCATTCAGGAGGAGACTCTTAGGCACAAATATAGGGAGGCCTAGCCTCTCCTTTGCAGCAACCGTCTTCCCAAGGGTAAAACTTATGGTAGAGGGCTCAACCCATCAAACCACCAGTCCCCTATGTCTGTGGTCATGTTAGCAACCATGGAGGTGGGGTAGGCGAATACCCCTGCATTCTCCACAGGCTCCTCAAGGGGGCAATACATATTTTTTTTTTTCCTTGTTTTTCTTTTCCTTTTTTTTTTTTTAACTTTCCCTTCTTTTTTAAATCAACTGTATGAAAAAAAAAGTTAAAAAGAAAACAAACATACAATAAAAGAACATTTCAAAGAGACCATAACAAGGGAGTAAGAAAAAGACAACTAACCTAAGATAACTGCTTAACTTCCAACATGTTCCTACTTTACCCCAAGAAAGTTACATAATATAGCAACATTTCTGTGAACTTGTTCCTACTATATCCATCAGAAATTAACAGACCATAGTCATTTCTGGGCATCCCCAGAACGTTAAATAGCTTATCTGTTCTTCTTGGATTATTGTTCCCCCTTCCTTAATTGCTCTCTACTGCTAGTTCCCCTACATTCTACATTATAAACCATTTGTTTTACATTTTTCAAAGTTCACATTAGTGGTAGCATATAATATTTCTCTTTTTGTGCCTGGCTTATTTCGCTCAGCATTATGTCTTCAAGGTTCATCCATGTTGTCATATGTTTCACGAGATCGTTCCTTCTTACTGCCGCGTAGTATTCCATCGTGTGTATATACCACATTTTATTTATCCACTCATCTGTTGAAGGACATTTGGGTTGTTTCCATCTCTTGGCAATTGTGAATAATGCTGCTATGAACATTGGCGTGCAGATATCTGTTCGTGTCACTGCTTTCCGATCTTCCGGGTATATACCGAGAAGTGCAATCGCTGGATTGAATGGTAACTCTATGTCTAGTTTTCTAAGGAACTGCCAGACTGACTTCCAGAGTGGCTGAACCATTATACAGTCCCACCAAGAATGAATAAGAGTTCCAATTTCTCCACATCCCCTCCAGCATTTGTAGTTTCCTGTTTGTTTAATGGCAGCCATTCTAACCGGTGTTAGATGGTATCTCATTGTGGTCTTAATTTGCATCTCTCTAATAGCTAGTGAAGCTGAACATTTTTTCATGTGTTTCTTGGCCATTTGTATTTCCTCTTCAGAGAACTGTCTTTTCATATCTTTTGCCCATTTTATAATTGGGCTGTCTGTACTATTGTCATGGAGTTGTAGGATTTCTTTATATATGCAAGATATCAGTCTTTTGTCAGATACATGGTTTCCAAAAATTTTTTCCCATTGAGTTGGCTGCCTCTTTACCTTTTTGAGAAATTCCTTTGAGGTGCAGAAACTTCTAAGCTTGAGGAGCTGCCATTTATCTATTTTCTCTTTTGTTGCTTGTGCTTTGGGTGTAAAGTCTAGGAAGTGGCTGCCTAATACAAGGTCTTGAAGATGTTTTCCTACATTATCTTCTAGGAGTTTTATGGTACTTTCTTTTATATTGAGATCTTTGGTCTATTTTGAGTTAATTTTTGTGTAGGGGGTGAGGTAGGGGTCCTCTTTCATTCTTTTGGATATGGATATCCAACTCTCCCAGCCCCATTTGTTGAAAAGACCATTATGGCTCAGTTCAGTGACTTTGGGGGCCTTATCAAAGATCAGTCGGCCATAGATCTGAGGATCTATCTCTGAATTCTCAATTCGATTCCATTGATCTATATGTCTATCTTTGTGCCAGTACCATGCTGTTTTGGCAACTGTGGCTTTATAATAAGCTTCAAAGTCAGGGAGTGTAAGTCCTCTCACTTCGTTTTTCTTTTTTAGAGTGTCTTTAGCAATTCGAGGCATCTTCCCTTTCCAAATAAATTTGATAACTAGCTTTTCCAAGTCTGCAAAGTAGGTTGTTGGAATTTTGATTGGGATTGCATTGAATCTGTAGATGAGTTTGGGTAGAATTGACATCTTAATGACATTTAGCCTTCCTGTCCATGAACATGGAATATTTTTCCATCTTTTAAGGTCCCCTTCTATTTCTTTTAGTAGAGTTATGTAGTTTCTTTGTATAGGTCTTTTACATCTTTGGTTAAGTTTATTCCTAGGTACTTGATTTTTTTAGTTGCTATTGAAAATGGTATCTTTTTCTTGAGTGTCTCTTCAGTTTGTTCATTTCTAGCATATAGAAACATTACTGACTTATGTGCATTAATCTTGTATCCCGCTACTTTGCTAAATTTGTTTATTAGCTCTAGTAGCTGTATCGTCGATTTCTCAGGGTTTTCTAGATATAAGATCATATCATCTGCAAACAATGACAGTTTTACTTCTTCTTTTCCAATTTGGATGCCTTTTATTTCTTTGTCTTGCCAGATTGCCCTGGCTAGCACTTCCAGCACAATGTTGAATAACAGTGGTGACAGCGGGCATCCTTGTCTTGTTCCTGATCTTAGAAGGAAGGCTTTCAGTCTCTCACCATTGAGTACTATGCTGGCTGTGGGTTTTTCATATATGCTCTTTATCATGTTGAGGAAGTTTCCTTCAATTCCTACCTTTTGAAGTGTTTTTATCAAAAAGGGATGTTGGATTTGTCAAATGCTTTTTCAGCATCTATTGAGATGATCAATTGATTTTTCCCTTTCGAGTTTTTAATGTGTTGTAATACATTGATTGTTTTCTTATGTTGAACCATCCTTGCATGCCTGGAATGAACCCCACTTGGTCACGGTGTATGATTTTTTTAATGTGTCTTTGGATTCGATTTGCAAGTATTTTGTTGAGGATTTTTGCATCTATATTCATTAGGGAGATTGGCCGGTAGTTTTCGTTTTTTTGTAGCATCTTTGCCTGGTTTTGGTATTAGATTGATGTTAGCTTCATAAAATGAGTTAGGTAGTGTTCCATTTTCTTCAATGTTTTGAAAGAGTTTGAGTAAGATTGGTGTCAGTTCTTTCTGGAAAGTTTGGTAGAATTCCCCTGTGAAGCCATCTGGCCCTGGGCATTTATTTGTGGGAAGATTTTTGATGACTGATTGGATCTCTTTGCTTGTGATGGGTTGGTTGAGGTCTTCTATTTCTTCTCTGGTCAGTCTAGGTTGTTCATATGTTTCCAGGAAATTGTCCATTTCTTCTACATTATCCAGTTTGTTGCCATACAGTTGTTCATAATATCCTCTTATAATTTTTTTAATTTCTTCAGGATCTGCAGTTATGTCACCTTTTTCATTCATTATTTTGTTTATATGGGTCTTCTCTCTTTTTGATTTTGTCAGTCTAGCTTAGGAGCTTGTCAATCTTGTTGATCTTCTCAAAGAACCAACTTTTGGTGATATTTATCCTCTCTATTGTTTTTTTGTTCTCTATGTCATTTATTTCTGCTTTAATCCTTGTTATTTCTTTTCTTCTACTTGGTTTAGGATTGGTTTGCTGTTCATTTTCTAGCTTCTTCAGTTGATCTATTAGTTCTTTGATTTTGGCTCTTTCTTCCTTTTTAATATATGCGTTTAGTGCTATAAATTTCCCCTTTAGCACTGCTTTTGCTGCATCCCATAGGTTTTGGTATGTTGTGTTCTCATTTTCATTCGTCTCTATATATTTAGCAATTTCTCTTGCTATTTCTTCTTTAACCCACTGATTGTTTAGGAGTGTGTTGTTTAACCTCCAGGTATTTGTGAATTTTCTAAGTCTCTGATGGTTATTGACTTCTAATTGTATTCCATTGTGGTCAGAGAATGTGCTTTGAATAATTTCAATCTTTTTAAATTTATTGAGGCTTGTTTTATGTCCCAGCATATGATCTATTCTGGAGAAAGTTCCATGAGCACTAGAAAAGTATGTGTATCCTGGTGATTTGGGATGTAATGTCCTGTATATGTCTGTTAAATCTAATTCATTTATCAGATTGTTTAGGTTTTCAATTTCCTTATTGGTCTTCTGTCTGGTTGATCTATCTATAGGAGAGAGTGATGTGTTGAAGTCTCCCACAATTATTGTGGAAACATCAATTGCTTCCTTTAGTTTTGCCAGTGTTTCTCTCATGTATTTTGCGGCACCTTGATTGGGTGCATAGACATTTACGATTGTTATTTCTTCTTGCTGAATTGCCCCTTTTATTAGTACGTAGTGGCCTTCTTTGTCTCTCAAAACATCCCTGCATTTGAAGTCCATTTTATCTGAGATTAATATTGCTACACCTGCTTTCTTTTGGCTGTAGCTTGCATGAAATATTTTTTTCCATCCTTTCACTTTCAGTTTCTTTGTGTCCCTGTGTCTAAGATGAGTCTCTTGTATGCAACATATTGATGGTTCATTTTTTTTGATCCATTCTGCGAATCTATATCTTTTAATTGGGGAGTTTAATCCATTTACATTCAACGTTAAAACCGTGAAGGCATTTCTTGAATCGGCCATCTTATCCTTTGGTTTATGTTTGCCATATTTTTCCCTCTCTCTATTAATATCCTTTATTGTACCCATACCGAATCTCTTTAGTACTGAACCTTTCTCCAAGTCTCTCTGTCCTGTCTTTGTTTCTCTGTCTGTAGGGCTCCCTTTAGTATCTCCAGTAGGGCAGGTCTCTTGTTAGCAAATTCTCTCAGCATTTCTTTGTCTGTGAAAAATTTAAGCTCTCCGTCAAATTTGAAGGAGAGCTTTGCTGGATAAAGTATTCTTGGCTGGAAATTTTTCTCACTCAGAATTTTAAATATATCATGCCACTGCCTTCTTGCCTCCATGGTGGCTGCTGAGTAGTCACTACTTAGTCTTATGCTGTTTCCTTTGTATGTGGTGAATTGCTTTTCTCTTGCTGCTTTCAGAACTTGCTCCTTCTCTTCTGTGTTTGACAGTGTGATCAGTATATGTCTCAGAGTGGGTTTATTTGGATTTATTCTATTTGGAGTTCGCTGAGCATTTATGATTTGTGTATTTATGTTGTTTAGAAGATTTGGGAAGTTTTCCCCAACAATTTCTTTGAATACTCTTCCTAGACCTTTACCCTTTTCTTCCCCTTCTGGGACACCAATGAGTCTTATATTCAGACGTTTCATATTATCTATCATATCCCTGAGGTCCATTTCGATTTTTTCAATTTTTTTCCCCAATCTTTCTTTTATGCTTTCATTTTCCATTCTGTCATCTTCCAGGTCACTGATTCGTTGTTCAACTTCCTCTAGTCTTGTACTATGAGTGTCCAGAATCTTTTTAATTTGGTCAACAGTTTCTTTAATTTCCATAAGATCATCCATTTTTTTATTTAGTCTTGCAATGTCTTCTTTATGCTCTTCTAGAGTCTTCTTGATTTCCTTTATATCCCGTACTATGGTCTCATTGTTCATCTTTAGTTCTTTGAGTAGCTGCTCTAGGTGCTGTGTCTCTTCTGGTCTTTTGATTTGGGTGCTTGGGCTTGGGTTATCCATATCGTCTGGTTTTTTCATATGCTTTATAATTTTCTGTTGTTTTTGGCCTCGTGGCATTTGCTGAACTTGATAGGGTTCTTTTAGGGTTTGTAGACCTATTGAAGTCCTTATCTCTAATTTATCAGATCCACAGCTTCGTGGAGTACACTTTCTCTAACTAACCAGCAGGTGGCGTCCACGAGCCACCTGTTCTCCACAAGCCAGTTCTCCCCTGCTTAGCCTTTTTGGTGAGTGGGGGAGTGAGTCTTGTGGGGCCCAATTGGTGTACCAAGCTTGCGTGTGTAGTTGGTGTTGCCTGCCCTGTATGTGGGGCGTGTTTCTGGGCAGTCGGGGAGGGGGGGTGGCCCTAACAATCAAATCTCCCTGATGATCCTAGAGTTTTAAAGCTGCTGCAATAGTCTAATCCTTCAGTTCAGTCCTGCCACAGTTTGTCTCTGCCACTGACCCACAAGTCCTTGGTATTGGCGTATGGCTCCTGAGACTTGCAAGTGGGCCCCTCTTCCAGGCTGTGCACCCCGGGTCCTCTGTTGAGGGATGACTGTGCTATGTCACAGGTGAGTGCCATCCCCCCAGGGCAGTTCTGGGCTGCTGGGCTGTGTAGGGAGGCTCCCAGTCTGCTGAAATGATGGCTGAATTGGGCTTTGTTAATTCACACTGCTTCACCTTCCCAACTCTGGGACAGTCAGCTGAGGTTGCAGGGAAGGCTAATGTCCACGCCCAGTTTTGTGGTGTGTGCCTGTTATTTGAAGCACTTCCGTCACACTGGGTCTGGGGCAGCTCTGGGCTATGGGGCTGGCGATGGGCAGGAGTGTTTCCTGTCCACCAGGATGGTGGCTGTGAGCGGACACCCCCCTTTTCTTGGGAAGTTGTGTTGTTTAGTGAATTTTCTCAGCCACTGGATTATTGCCTTTTGTCTCAGAGCTCTCTTAGTTCTGCTCTTGACTTGACCTGCCCAAATTGCAAGTCTTTGAAGCTTTCTGTATTGGGCTTCTTAGAGTAATTGTTTTAGAAAAAGAAAAAAGGAATAAAAAAAAAAAAGGGCCCTCCTCAGAGATCTAATGGGTTATTGAAATGCTAATAGACAAAGCAACCAGGGCCATTAAGGAAAGGTCCACAGGGCAGAGAGATCAGCTTTTCTTCGGGATTTGCATATGCGCCTCAAGGCCTGAGCTCCGCCCTTCCCCTTTCTGTGTTCACCAGAACTCCAAAAATCCTCTGCTTTTATTTTGGAGGTTTTCGTGTTGTTTTTTTTCTGTGCCTGTCTCCTCTCTGCTGGGCTGGCTGCTCTCAGATTCTCTGGTATCTGGTCTCAGTCTATCTATGGTTGGAGTTTGGATCAGTAGAATGAGTTTCCGATAAGGGCTGCCACTGCAGTTCTCCCTTCTCCTTCCCAGAGCTGACAGCCCCTCCTCCCACAGGACTGAGCCTGGCAGGGAGGGGCGCGGGTCCCCTGGCCGCAAAAACTTACAGATTTCGCTGATCTCAGCAGTTCGACATTTTCATGAGTGTTGTATGAAGTATGCCCAAAGACAGATTGCTCTGTGGTGTCCAGTCCACGCAGTTCCTGGCTTTCTACCTACTTTCCTGGAGGAGTAACTAAAACATACAGCTCACCAGTCTGCCATCTTGCCCCGCCTCCATTAATCTGATTTTAAGGAGCATGGGGAATTTCAAGTGAGTGGTTAATTCATTATTTCATACCAGAACATTTAGAAAACATACCCAGGACACATCTAATAATATGTTGGACCCACTCTTGGTTGTTAAGGTTGGGCGGTAATCCAGCCTCGCCACAGTTGCAGTGTTTATTGTGATGTGCTAAATCACCTGAATCTGTTGCACCATGATTTCTCAACTGGATCTGTATAGGACCAGAGGGAAACTGATGATGAGTTAAGTTAATCACAAGCGTGAATTCCTTATGGGCCCCCCAAAGCCTACCAGTAGAACGCGTTTCCCAGCTGCAAGAGGTACCTGGAATTCCAATAGGTAACTACTTCCTGAGGGGCAGGTACAATGCTGGACTTCCCAACAGGGCCATTTGTGATGATTTCCAATTAGGTAGAACATGCTTAGGTGAAATAGATATTATATCATGACCCATCCTCAGCCCTTTGGCTCTGTGAAGATGTGCAACTCACAAGGCTCGGATGATAGGGAGCCCACAGCCCCGGGCAGAGAGCGAGCCTGACCCTCGTCGGGCATTGTTCCTCCCTCTTGGCAGGGGGAGCATGGCCAGTGCAGCTCATACCACAAAATGGTACCTAATGGGCTCCCAGAGAAACACTGTAGGGCCCTTTTTGTCTCCAAATGCTTCAGTGCTGGAGAAGGGAGTGCTATGTATGTCATGCATGGATGGCTTTCACCCCACCCATGGCCAACCTCGTTTTCTCTCTGGGAGAGAGGAAGGTGGAGGGGAGGATGCCACGAGGGCAGGCTGCTGCCATCATCCACGTGGGATGGGCCCTCCTCCGGAGCGAGCACATGGCAGAGGAACACGGCAGAGGAATGAGTTTTAGAAATGCAGTGATGAAAGAGACACCAAGATTTATTTCTAAATGAAAGATTTATGAAAATAGCCCGGTACCAGAGGAAAAAAAGAGGCTTGAGAGTTGAAATAAGTATGGTTTGTGAGCTGTGCGAGAGCAAAGCTGAGGGCCGGCAGAGAGGAAAAGCCTCTGGTCAGTGGCAGGAGGCCAGGCAGAGATTTCAAGAGAGGAGCGCCGTGGAGGGAGCCCGGGCTGACAACCTGGAGGCCCTGGTCCTCCCCTGTTCCCAACACTGGTTCATGTGCCCTGGGGAAGGAAGGGGGGCTGAGACATGTTGTTGCAAGGCTCAGAAGTCCACACTGTCTCCAAGAAGCAGATAGTATTTACTCTAAGGATATGCAGTAGCTCCCAGAACCTGAAAATCAGGACTAGAATTAGGGCAGCCGCTGTGTTGCTGCAAAATGAGAACAAATGGGCAGGCTCTTTGGGGTTTGGATCCTAGGTTTAATTGGCTCCAGAAGTTTTCTGTCCTGTTGCTGCTCCTGCCCAAGAGTCACATTCCAGGGAGCTATTCAGTTTGGTCTAACTTGGGTCACATTCTCAACCCTTGGCCAGAGGAGGGCACCTAATCCATGAGCAATGGGAGAGAGCCTGCCCCCAGAGAACTGAGGTGTTATCAGCAAAAGGGAACACCAGTGTCCACTCTACAGGGTTTGCACAAAACCAACCCAAAATGTTAGCGCAGGTAATATGGACTTATAGAATGTTTAGGCCTTAGCAAGAGTCTGACATTGCTGTGTTGTATACCTTCTCTCATTTCCTTTTCACAAACACCAGAGAGGGAGGAAACGGAGGACAGAAAATTGTTCCAGTTCTTAAACTCCCTGGAAGTTTAAGATCCAGACATGGAGCCCCCAGCCCATGCCTCCGGTTCTCTTTGGTGCTCACTCAGGGAGCTCAAGGGAAGAGGGAAAAGGGTATTGGTATTTTTCAGCCTGAAGCTGCCCCAGAATTCTGCATGTTTTGATATATACACAGTAGAGTCTTTTAGGCTAAACTTGTCAATATAAATTTGAAGTCAAAATGCTTATCCCATATCTTAAATATTTTCAGGAATGCTGAGAGAGGGGAAATGTGCCACCCAGTAGCTTTTCCGGAAATAATTACCTAGGGAAAGGAATGTCAAATGTGCACCAACAGGTGCGTGGCTGGGGGCCTCCCTGTTCCTGTAGCAAGTCTCTGGGCAACAGTTACATACTGTTGGGAATGTAACCCAAGGTTCGTTGTGGTATTAGATGTTCCAGGGTCTGCCACGTAATTGAGTTGCTGGCTTCTCACTGATCACCAGGCTATGAGCCTCTCTTACAAGGAGATGCAAAGATTTAACGGTTTAAAGAGGGAAGTTACCGAATTTGACACAGATTTGACACACATTTGACACATTCCACGCATTCTTGTGCTTGACTAACACCACCTGTAAGCTGGTGGGATAGTTTTTTCAATGGGTGACAGCCCAGGAAGCTGCCCTTTTCACCCCATTGTGGGTAGCGAGATCTCACACGCATTTTTTTCCACAGTAATTTGATTTTATCTGAGAACAACTGTAAGACCTACTGTTGGGAATGTAACCCAAGGTTCAGCTTTGAGGTCATTATGGTATCCGATGTTCCGGGGTCTGCCACGTAATTGAGTTCTATTGAGCATTCATCAAGGAAGGCTCCCGTTGTGAGTTCCAACGGTCGAAGTGAGCAGGTGTCAGCGTTTCCACCGTCACGGTGGAGACCACCTCGAACCTGAGGGACAGCTAAGCTGACACTACAAGCATCCTTTTCATGGGTGGTTTTATTCTCGAGAATTTTTACATGTGGAGTCCTCCCTTCAGTTTTCAGGTTTTGTGACTCATTGGTGGTGTTTAGGGGAGGCCTAACCTTCCCTCCAAGCCAATCTTAATAAACACAATTTGAGTAGAAACACAACATATTGATAGGCAAGCCCAGCTTCAAAACAAGTCCGCTAGCCTCCAACTTGAAGTCAAATGGCCACACCTAAGACTTTTCTAAAGAAATTTTGGAGACACCATAGTAGCTGAATCTAAAAAAGTAATTCTGGGTAAGGCAGCATTCTGTGAAGGGAATTGCTTTCTCAGCCACAAATTTTGACTGTAGCTCTCAGCTAATCCAAATATCTATTATAATAGCATTTGGAGAAGTCCTTTAACTTGGGTCTTAAAAACCAAATCACAAAGAATATGTTAACAAAGAATCCACAGAATAACTTGAACTACATGTATTTTAATACATAATTAATATGGACATCATTATATACAAAAATATAAAATTTAACATGATGGATCCCTTTATAAATGATCAGTTCTTTCCCCCTGAATCCTTTATGCAGGTGTGCCTAAGAGACTTGTCTCAGTGTTTGTCAGGTGTGCCTTATCCTAATGTAACACGCAAGTCCACAGATGATCCCTGCCATGGGGGTTTGCATGGGAGGTCACCACCTCATGACAAGGCTCTTATTTACAAACTGCAAAACTTTCTCCACTTTGTTATCTGTATTAATTCAAAGTCCACTCCAAATTCAGGGTCTATATGATGATTTTAAAGAGATTCCTTTCCTCCAGCGTGCTTTGCTAACTGCCTACCTCAAGTTACTTCTCTGGAAAAATTTATCCCTCTCGTTTCATGGCCTTGCAGTTTTCTGTCTCTCTTTGAACACATTCTACTTGTTGGCTCTATGCCTTGTATTCTGCCCTTACTGCAGGGTGGAAGAAGTGTTTTATATTTTGTTCCAAAAACTATTTATTGCATTTTTACTATGTCAGGCCCTGGGCTAGGTGCTGTGTGGAAGAGTAACTTCCAAATTTGACCTGAGCTGAAAATAAATTTCACTGCTTTGTACAAACATGCTCATTTTGATCTTCCCTGTGAGACACTGTCAAACCCTCCCCGGTGACAAGGCCACCAAGTCCACTAAAGTGGGAAAGAAGTCTCTTCAGCAAGTGGTGCTGGGAGAACTGGATATCCGTATGCAAAGGAATGAAAGAGGATCCCTGTCTCACACCATATACAAAAATCAACTCAAAATTTATCAAAGACCTAACTATAAGAGCCAGGACTGTAAAACCCCTACAAGAAAATGTAGGGAAGCATCTTCAGGATCTTCTGTTAGACAAT
The DNA here is from genome assembly GCF_015220235.1 of Choloepus didactylus. Lineage (NCBI taxonomy): Eukaryota > Metazoa > Chordata > Mammalia > Pilosa > Megalonychidae > Choloepus > Choloepus didactylus. The sequence goes on from NC_051316.1 coordinate 64,587,842, forward strand.
GGTTTCTTAGACTTTACATCCAAAGCCCAGAAAACAAAAACAAAACAAACACAAACAAATAAACAAAAAAAACCCAAGTGAAAAATAGTTAAATGGGACCTCCTCAAAATTAAAAACTGTTGTGCACTAGAGGACTTTGTCATGAAAGTGAAAAGACAACCTACTCAATGGGAAAAAATATTTGGAAACTACATATCCAATAAGGGTTTAATAACCAGAATATAAAAAGAAATCCTACAACTCAATAATAAACAGACAAACAGCCCAATTAAAAAAAAAGAACTTGAATAGACATTTCTACAAAGAGGATACAAAGGGCCAAAAAGCGCATGAAAAGATGCTCAATGTCACTAGCTATGAGGGAAAGGCAAATCAAGACTGCAACGAGATACCTTTTCACACCCACTAGAATGGCTACCATTAAAAAAAAACAAAAACAGAAAATTACAAGTGTTGGAGAGGATGTGGAGAAAGAGGAACACTCATTTATTGCTGGTGGGAATGTAAAATGGTGCAGCCATAGTGGAAGACAGTTTGGCAGTTCCTTCAGGAAGCTAAGTGTAGAACTGTCATATGAACTGGCAATTGCTCTACTAGGTATATACTCAGAAGAACTGAAAGCAGGGACTTGAACACATATTTGCACACCAATGTTCACAGCAGCATTATTCACAATTGCCAAAAGACGGAAGCAGTTCATGTGCCCAACAGCCAATGAATGGATAAACTAAGGGTGGTATACACATAAAATTGAATATTATTCAACTGAAAAGGAATGGAATCTTGATACATGTGACAATGTGGATGAATCTTGAGGACATTATGCTGCGTGAAATAAGCCTGGCATAAAAGGACAGATATTTTATGATCTCACTGTTAGAAACTAATTATAAGAAGCAAACTCATAAGAGTTAGAATCCAGAATATAGGTTACCAGGGGACAGACTGGGGTAGAGAACGGGGAGCTGATGCTTAATGTGTACAGAATTTCTGTTTAGGTTGATTGTAAAGTTATAGAAATGGATAATGGAGATGGTAGCACATTATTGCCATCTCCGCTATCCATTTCCATGTAATTGATAGTGCTGAGTTATGTATGTGAATGTGATTGAAAGGGGAGATTTTGGATCATGTGTGTTACTAGAATAAGAGTTAGAAAATAAAACATGGGACTGTATAACACAGAGGACCTGTTGCGGATGATGGACTGGAGTTAATAGTACAAGTTTAAGAATGTTCTTTCATGAATTATAGCAAATGTACACTAATAATAGGGTGGTATATGGGGAAAATATACCTAGTTAAACTATGGACTATAGTTAATAGTATTATTTTAATATTCTTTTGTCAATTGTAGCAAAGGTACTACACTAATGCAAAGTGAATAGGAGGGTATATGGGAACACTGTATTTTTACATAACTTTTCTATAAATCTACAACTTGTCTAATTAAAAAAATATTAATTTAAAAAACATTATGCAAAGTTAAAGAAACCAGACACAAAGTAATACATATTGTATGATTCCATTTATATAAAATTTAAATAAAAATAAATCTATAGATTTATTAGATTTACTAATAGATTAGTGGTTATGTAGGGCTGGAGAAGGGTAGAGGCATTGAGAGGTGAATGCTAAGGCATATGGGGTTTTTCTTTTTGGATTAATGAAAATGTTCTAAGGTTGATTGTGGTGATGAATGCATGACTCTGAATATACTAAAAGCCATTGATTGTACACTTTAGGTGGAATGTATGATATATGAATATATCTCAGTAAAACTGCTTTAAAATATCCCTCCTGATTATAGCAGCTCACTTTTATCCTTAACAGTTTTACAGTGGATGCTACACAATCACTGAGGACAGTGTTCTACACGAAGTGCTGGAGAAAAGTTATTGGTTACAGAGATACTAATTATTTCCTCTAATGATAACTTCCTTTCTTCCTCTATGCCCTCTTGTTAGAGAATTTCTCTCTCCACTACACAAAATGGGGTTCCCTAAGTATCATGAGACCTTGTCCCTGTCTACAGCTGACTGCATTGATTGTGGGCTTCTGAGCCAAGGTGAGCCAGTCAAATGTAGTCTAAAGACATAGAGAACATATTAGTTGTCTTGGGAACTTGGATTGGAAAGGCAAGTAGTGGTGAACACTGAGACCTACAATTTGGGGTCTCTGTGAGAGGCCAAGTGCAGACATTGCCAAGAAATCCATTGCACAGGGAGATCACAAGAGAATTTGTCTGTCTTAACCATGGGTTTTGTAGGGGAAAATGTCCCACAACTGTGAATCAAAAACCAAGAGCTTAATGCCTTAAGTGGATTTGGGGTTTTAATTTACACTGTATATATGGTCCAGGAATCTCTGAGATGAGATTAAGGTAAAATGTGATTCTAGGCCATAATGCCCTAGAATCATGAACCAAACAGAAAAACTGTCTATTGAGTCACACTTTCAACTCAGGCCAAACAGGCTCCCCATAGAGAAAGCCCCACCAATCACAAGCTCAACATCCAAAATTATAAAACATAGCAGAAACAATCCCCAATGAGAGACAATCAACAGAAAGTAGTACATTAAGATCATATCCCCCAAAACTTCAGATAATAAATCCACTGAACAGAGATGTAATTTGTTTTAAGTGATTAGAGACATAAAATAAAGAAATGAAAACTTAATAAATGTATAAGTTACCATGAAAAAAAGAAAATACAGATTTGAAAAGGAAACACATAAAACTTCTGGAAATAATAACAAAGGAACTACTTTTACTGTTTTAGATGTGGCTGAAGAGAAAATTAGTGAGCTGGAAGAGAGAAGATCTCATTCTAATTAGGAATACATCCCCAAAAGATAAATATATGAAAGAATAACTAAATATATAGTAGAATGAGGGAAAATAAGAGTTTCTGAAGAAGTAAATGGAGAAGAAATATTCAAAGAGAAAAAGACTGAGACTTTTCTATGATAGGTGAAAGACAAGGATCCCAAGATTCAGGAAGTACAGCAAGTCATGAGCTGAAAAAATAAATGTAAATCTGCACCTTTAGTACAATACAATGAAATTGCAGAGCACCAAATAAAAAAAGTTTTCAATTCATATCGTACTGGAGGGCCAAATTCATTATTAGGGATAACGATTGTTATAAAAATATAACAATTCTAATAAGCCCCTAATAATATAGCCTCAAATAGAAAGCAAAAAATAGAATTTCCAGGAGGAATTGTCAAATGTATAATCATAGTAGATTTTTAATATGTCTCTATCAGATGGGTAAAGCAAATTTTAAAATTAGTAAGAAAGAAGATTTGAATGAGTCATTTTAGGAATGATAATGGTAATAGTCCAAAAAGCTTCCAGTTCCAGTTCAATGGACTTTAGGGACCTACTACCTGAAATTCATTTACAAAGACAGATTTTCTGCTGGATACTCTTTCCTGGGAAGGAGGGAGCCAGATTCTCTGAGCTTTACTCAGATCTGTGCAGGATTGCCTCATGTGGATGAGGTCCATTCCAGCCTTGACTCAGGGAGGGAGTAATTTGGGTGCGTGAATACTGCTGACTGTGATGCAACTTGGCCATGATTTTTTAACTTCTGCTTTTAAAATTAGTACAAGCTAGGATGGCTTCAAGATTCTTTGCACATAGATAAGGCAGGAGAAGGTAACATGTATTAGCTGGGGTGCTGGCTAAACTGCTGTCACAAAGATACTGAAAAAATACTCTGGCTCACATGAGATTGTTTCCATGCCTCTCATAGAACAGTCCAGACATAGGCAGGTAGGTGGCGCTGCTCCACAATGTCATCCAGCTTCCTTGCATTTTGTTGTTCCACTACCCCAGAGGATTCTCCTCATCTTCATTCCCATACCTCATCTAGCCCATGGGAAGAACAAGCAGCTCCTTTTAAAAGAAGTGACCCAGAATTTGTACATCACTTTCACTTACGTCTCTTTCTATCGAGCTTAGCCACATGGCCACTCTGAGCTGCTGGGAGGCTGGGAAATATTGTCTCCAGGTGGGCAGCCATCTTCCTTGCTCTTCAACCTGTGTGTTTGTGTGTATGTGTGTGTGTGTATGGCTGTGTGTATTAGGGGACATTCTACTGCAAGAAGAAGGAGATTAGACTGGATAACGGAAGAAAAATGAGCAGTGTCTTCTACAGCATAAAAAAGTCATTTCTAATCATGACTCTAGTGATTAGATGTAGGGGGCTTTGGAGCCTCTCAGAACCTTGGTTTCACCACCTAGGAAAGGTGAGGGCCAGCAGAACCCTCTGTTAGCCCCTGGCTCTGAAATTCCTCCCATGTACCACCAGAGGTGTCCAGCCAGACACAGGCTGAACAAAAGGCCACTGGCACTGTGTTGGATATGGGCCCAAAGCTGGCCTGGTCCTGCCTGTGGCTCCTGCTCCCAGAGCCCCTCTTTCTTCATCTGGGTCCCCCTTTCTCACACCCCCACATTCCTATGGAGGAGTTCTGCAGATTGATGGACTGTCACTGGATGGTGGACTCCAGAGCCCTGTGTTCTTCAAGGAAAGAAGGATTAATGAGCCCCTTAACATTGTCTCCCTGCTGGAGCTCATCTTGGTGTCTGTTTGGGCTGGGATGGCCCACAGCAGAGAGAGAGGCAGGCGGCTGTGAAGCTTTGGTCATGCTGCCCTGTGTGTGACCTGTCAGGTTTTGTTTGTGATCATTTGTGCCCAATAGTGCAGGCCACAGGCTGAGCTCCTCCCAGGACTCTGATTGTTTGCAGTTGTAAAGGGCAGGAGCTTGGATCTGTCTCCAGCAGAGGGTTAAATCATAGAGTGTTTTATAAGGGCAGCTATAGGGAATGCCTTGTTTTCTCCTTATATGGCAATTTTTCTCAGTCCAGAATCCCAAGGTGTATTTTATGTGGTTGAAATACACAATTGGAGTCACAGTGTTAGCCAAACTAGCTATGTGGCTTTAAAATTAACAAGCCTCTCTCCACTTCTGTACCCCAGACACAATTCACTTACACGGTTTCCACTGTGACTGTGGAAAGATAGCCTTTCTTTCTTAGCAAAAAATATTGGGTGGGGATGAATTTCTACAATCCCAAAGCTTTATATATGATAAATATTTCTTTTAGAGTAGTTTGCAAGCACGTAGGTCAAATCTAAGTATCTAGTTTTTAATGAGTGGCTACTGTATGTGAAGTGCCACATTAGCTAATTCTGGGATATATAAGCAGAAGGGGGAGCCAAGCATTAAAACATGAAAAGAAAAAGAGGTTTAATGATAGTTCAAGATGACATAGGAGAAGTATCAGAAGGCAGCACGTGGTGAGTTAGCACATGAGCTTGCCACAGGTGCTCAGAGGAAGGAGAAATCTGTTAACACTGGTGTTCGGAGCAGATTACACAGAAGAAGTGAAGCTTTGAACTCATTGAATTTGCCATCAAGGGGAGTGGGTAGGCATTCTGCGTGGTGGGAGGAGGGCTGAGGGGAAAATGCAGTGGCTTTTAGAGGAGAATAATCCAGAGTATCTGGAGCAAACGGTTTATGCAGGGGAAAAGGAATTTCAGGTGGGAAAGGCAGATTGAGGCTGGGAGTGGACTTTAAGAGTCAGGTTAAGGAGCTGGGATGTTTGCTTTATAGATAAAAGAGAGGCATCGAAGGTTTTCAGCACTTATTTTGCTACATGCCAGCCCAGGAACCAGTATTTTCACTAATTTATGCTTCTCCTATTTTTTTTTTTTTTTCTTTTTTTTGGCTACCCCAGTGAATTACCATATGACTTAATTTAGGAAATTAAGATTTGATTGATGTTTGGGTACTAAATACTGAAGTTGTAAGTACTAAAATATGACTCATCAAAATTTCCGTATTGGTGGTTTCACAAATGAGAAATGAAGAGCTTGTTATTGAATGTAATTCTTGGCCTTACCTTCTGGAACAAAAGGTTTTGCAAGGAAACATTGTCTGACCAACTTCCATTCTTGTGAGGAGCAGAGGAGAGCAGGAAATTTTAGAGGAAAAATTTGGCATCAGATTTAGATCCAGAAACACCACATTTTGGGTAAATTTCGATGAAACTTTGCATTTCAAGATCATTTTGGAATTAAAATCTGGCATGAGAATTTTGTCCCCTCAAAGCCCACTTTTTGGGTCCCATTTGATCCTCACTCCAGTTTTCCTCCTTAGATAGGACTGGAGTTATCGTGGCCATAATAAATGTGAAGAAACTGTCAAAAGAGTTTTAATGACTTTCCCAGATTTGCTCAACCAGTTAGTGGTGGAGCAAGATTCTTGGGAGCCTGGCAGGATCCACACAGGGTCTTTGGAATAGGAGCTGGCAGTGCTGAGAGCCCAGGGCATTAGAGGAGCAGACAGCATAGCCCAGGAGTAACGCAATTAGGCTAGAGAGACTGTGGCAGCCAGGCGGTGTGAGGTGACGACAATGTGACTGGGAATGAGGGAAGGAAAGGAAAGCCCTTGTGGAGAGGTTCATGAGAATTCTGGCTGGAGAGAAAAGTAGCTCCACCAACCAAAATGACAGCCTCCACAGGCAGGAGGTATGGGCTCAGAGGGAAGGAATAGCCTGAGCAGACTCGCAGATTGAAGGGACTGTGGAAAAATCACTTAATTTTTCTGAGCCTTGGTTTCTTCCTGGGCAAAATGGAGTGAATAATAACACCTACCCCAAAGGCGAGGTGTTAAGACGATTAATTGAGAAGTTGTAGGCGAAGAACCTAGCTCAGTTCCTAGGACACATACTCATTCACGGATTTTTTTGGAATGAGTGCTGTCAAGAATTGTCAAGCAGGTGATGTGGAGATCTGAGGTTTCACTAGAGTTGAGGGTGGTGATGGAGTTTTGGGGAACAAAAGAGAAGCTCTAGAGGAAAGTGTCTTGGACACTTTCTATTTTTGTTATCATTTCTAATAGGTCATTAAAGAACAGGCAGAAGAAATGCACATACACACATATGCACACACACACACACACACACACACATCAGGTGGAACTGAGCAGCTTCCTCCTGCTGAGGATATGCTGTAAGTGAGAAATGTGAACCAAGGAAGAGGCACCCAGTGGTAGATGCCAATCAAGGTGTCTATCGAGGATCAATTGATGGTCTGTTTTTCCATTTTAAAACCCCCTACTAAACTAGTTAGTTCTTGCAAGGGGGAATGCCAGGCTGTCAAGTTATTTGCACAGGTACTGGGTAGGTATTAAGCTGGGCAAATATGATAAGTCCAAGTCCTCTCTGATCCAAGATCATCCTTGGAATCCATGAGGTCACTAGAGATTGAAGCCAGAGGTTGGAGAGAAAAATTAGGATATATAGAGGTTCTATACAATTGTTCACCATCGTCATAGATATTACTTACTATTGCTATTTGCTATTACTATTTACATAATATTTACCATAAAACTCATTGTGTAATACAGTCCACTCTTGCTGGAGAGGAAAGATATTATTTTATATATGAGTCATATTATTAATGTCATCAGTGCACTCTTAAGTTTTAATACCTTTGATGATTCTGTTATTGCCAACATTTATTTAGGGAGCTGAGGAATGCTATATGAATTTGTTTAGCATGACCACAGAACTTTGGGGATGTGGACAGAAGTGTTTAAAACCAGACAGTTACAAAGATGGCAGCCGATCTTAATAAAGTCTTTCTTGATTGTTCTGTTTCCTTGAACATTCTTGCTGACTTTTTCCTCCATAAATTCCTATATCATCTTTCTAGTAGGCAGGACGATGTCAGAATGTGCCACCAAATTATTTGTCTTGCATTGTTCTTTAAACATGTTTTAAGTGAGCTCAACCCCAACAGGTCCACATTTACTCCAGCCACTTCAAAGACCAAAATGGAATCCTTTTGAGAAGGGGATCTTGGGATATCAGATGGTCTGTTCCCCACTTTCTCTTCCTTTTTCTACAATAGTGCTCACAAAACCTAAATTATCCATCCATATATTGTTGAGAATTTTGGAGAGATTTCAAGAAATCAAAATGCTGAATTTAATATGGGGACTGTTCTACAAGTCCACCATTAGGAAAGCCAAGGTCTTGCTTGGGTTTCAGTGTGCAATGCAGTGCCCTGACACCCCGTGGATGTGTCCGTTTAGTTGTGCTTTCCCTTGTTCCAGGATCTGGGAGGCATGGCTAGCATAAGCAAACCCAGCTGAGGGGAAAGCTTGCTGCTCACCAGGGAAAACAGTGACATTTATTCTGAGAATGTGCAGAAACAGCATTTGATTGGGAAGAGGCCTTAGGTCATTTATCTCTCACTTTTAAAATGATGAGATCGATGTGTCTCCCTCGTGGGCTGTCCCCCTTCTATTCGGCAACAATACACTAATTCTTTTCAAAGAGAAATATGCTTCCAATAAGGAGAAAGGAAGGCAGGGGTGGTAGTTATGGGGATCAAGCAACTTTCATTGAAAGATTCATTTTTGATTTAAATATTTTGTTCTAATCTCCAACTTCCTTTTTTACTTGGCAGAATGACTAAAAGAAAAACAGTGTTCCTCCCTAGCCCAGTTCACAGCCTGCCAGAGCAGAGGATCCGGTTACTTCTTCCAAATTGTATATGTTAGGTTGTTCTATATATTAGGTGTTTTTTTTTTTTTTTCTTTTTAAATCCATTGCTCATATACATAAGGTTTTCTTTTAATGGCATGTGAAAGTGGACTTTGGTGAAAACCCCAGGAGGAAAAAACAGAATAAAAAATATAGATCAAATATATCCAGCTATTTAATAGTTTTTTTTTTTTTTTTTGGTTCTCTGAGTATGTTGTGGAAGAAATTCTCTGCAAGTGATACATCCTGTAACTGTAGGCAGATATAATCCCCTGGCCATGACACCAGGAAAGATTTCCCTTCACATTGGAGATATTTGCAACAATTTTGCTCCTTTGCACAAAGGGGAGCTTCACATAGTGGGGTCCATCCTGGGTTGTATGCACTGCCTATAATGTTCTCTAATTCAAGTTACAGTTCCAAGGAACATGGGAGTCTTGCCTTGGAAGGAAAAGAAACCCAGGGTGCTGCCAACCTGGGCTGGGCATAAGGGGAGCACCCACAGTGTCGTTTTCTCTTCTCAGAAAGCCCTTTCTCCTCCTTGTTGCCACTTCACTCCACTCATTGCTTGGAACCTACCTTCAAACTTACCTCCTCAAGGACACATGTTGAGGGGGATTCTACCCAAACCCAGTCCCTGCTCTTTTTAGTGCCCTCACAGTGTGTCCTAAGAGATCACCAATTGTGCTATATTCATTTGGACTTTCTCATTTTCTCTGTAAACAGGTAAAAAACACATTTTTCCGCAGTGGTGGGAAGACTTTTCTGATGGGGGCAGGAGATATGTCCCACCTGCTTCACCGGACTAGAAATAGCTTGAGGAGTATCTTGTTTGGGGGTTCCTCAGTTTTCTGGTTGGCTAGAGCTGCCATTACGCAAAATACCAGAAAGGAATTGGCTTTTACAAAGGGAATTTATTAGGTTACAAAGTCACAGTTCTAAGGCCATAAAAGTGTGCAGACTAAGTCATCAACAAGATGATACATTCACTGTAAAACAGCGATGGTGTCCAGAACACCTCTGTCAGCTGAGAAGGCATGTGGCTGGTGTCTGCTGATCCTTTGCTTCTGGATTGTGTTTCAAAATGGCTTTCTCCAAAATGTCTCTGGGTGTCTATCTTAGCTCCTCCCTCTCTCAGCTCCTGTGCCCACTTGCTTCTTTCTTCCAGGGCATTTCTCTCTAAGCATCTGGGGGTCTTCTCTTAACCTCTCTGGGGCAAACTCTGGGCTTCATCTCTTAGCTTAGCATCTCTTTCTGTCCACTTCTCCAAGCATCTCTGAGCGCCAGCATCTGTGTTATCTCTTGACCTCTCTTCAGTAGTCCAGTGAACTAATCAAGACCACCTGAGTGGGTGGGGTCCACATCTCCATGGAAATAATTCAGAGTTCTCACTCACAGTTGAGTGGGTCACATCTCCATGGAAACATTCAATCAAATGTTTCCACCCAACAAGATTGGATTAAAAAATCATGGCTTTTCTGGGGGACATAATATATCCAAACCTGCACAGTCAGGAACATACCTTGAGACGATGATTTAAGTACAAGTAGTTCCTTGGGTGGGGGTCCCAGGTAATGCTAGTAAATGAGTGGAGAAGTGAGACAGGGAAGGGAAGGAGGCTGCCAAAGGGGGCCTCATTAGGTCAGTGGGCAGTTGGATTTATTGTTTTATTTATTTTTATTTTTTAATGTAGTTTAATTGTGATAAATTCATACACCATACAAACCATCTGAGGTATACAATCACTGGCTCACAGTATCATCACATAGCTGTGCATACAAACTCATGATCAATTTTAGAACATTTTTGTTACTCCAGAAAAGAAATAAAAATAAAAAAGAAACTCAAATCCTCCCATATGCTCCCCCACATTATTGACATAATATTGGTGTAGTACATTTGTTACTATCGATGAAAGAGTATTAAAATATTACTGTTAACTATAGTCCATAGTTTGTAATAGGTCCATTTCCCCCATAAACCCATCTGTTATTAACTCCTTCTAATAGTATCATACATTTGTTCTAGTTCATGAAAGAACTTTTTTATATTTGTACTGTTACTCACACATCATCCACCACAAGATTCACTGTGTTATATGTTCTCATGTTTCAACCTCCAACTTTCCTTCTGGTGACACACATGACTCTAAACTTCCCCTTTCCACCACATTCACACACCATTTAGCACTGTTGATTATTCTCACAATAACATGCTAATGTCACCTCTATCTACTTCCAAACGTTTAAGTTCAAGCTAGTTAAGTATTCTGCACCTTTTAAGCAACCACTCCCCATTCTTTAGCCTCATTCTATATCCTGGTAACCTATATTCTATATTTTATGTCTATGAGTTTACATATTATAATTAGTTCATATCAGTGAGATCATATAATATTTGTCCTTTTTTATCTGACCTATTTCCTTTAACATAATGTCCTCAAGGTTCATCCATGTTGTCATGTGCTTCAGGACTTCATTCCTTTTTACTGCTGAATAATATTCCATGGTGTGTGTATACCACATTTTGTTTATCCATTCATCTGCTGATGGACACTTGGGTGGTTTCTATTTTTTGGCAGTTGTGAATAATGCTGCTATGAACACTGGTGTACAGATGTTGGTTCATGTCCCTGCTTTCCGATCATCTGGGTATATCCCGAGTAGCAGGATTGTCAGGTAGTAAGGCAACTCTATACTTAGCTTCCTGAGGAACCGCCAATGCATCCTCCACAGCGGCTGTACCTTTTTACATTCCCACCAGCAGTGAATAGTGTTCCAATTCCTCCACATCCTCTCCAACATTGTAGTCTCCCGTTTGTTTAATAGTGGCCATTCTAACAGGTATGAGATGAGGCAGTTGGATTTTAATATTGCCAGGGAGGGTTTTGCAACCTTGGAACTATTGACATTTTGGGCAAGATAATTCTTTGTTGTGGGGAGCTGTTCTGTGCATTGTGGGATGTTTAGCAGCTTCCGTGGCCTCTATCCAGTAGATGCCAGTAGCACCCCGGTTATGACAGTCAAAAATGTCTCCAGATGTTGCTAGATACCCACTGGGGTTAAAAATTGCCCATGGTTGAGAACCACGGGAATCATGGTGAACTCTAGGAAAAGTGTGGGTGCTGGCCACTGGAAACCTGGTTGGTGAGCTCCGAGATGGTAAAGGCTGAAGGGAGATGCTGTGGGTGTGCACACACAGTGTCTGCCACATCCTCTTCTAGAACCACTTGGTGAGGCCGAGGTGTGGGCAGACCGTCAGGCACACAGTGTTGTTGGCCAAATGCAGACAGCTGCAGGCATGAGGCAGGCCTGAGATAAAAGGTGCAGAAACATTTTTTTGGTGACTGCTTCCTAACTCCTCAAGCTCCAACTAACCTGGTGTTCTCTCATCCTTCTCCCCCACAAAAACCTCTCTAAGAAAACGTTAGCTAAACCCAGGCTCCCCCCACCTGGGCAATGGTTATATTCAGAGCCTCGAGAACTTGAGCTAAAGGAAAACAACATTTCTTGAGCCTGTTAAGAGTGAGGCAGTTTCCCGTGGGCTGCCTCCTTTAATCCTCAAATAAACCCTGCAATGGAGGTCTTATTAACCTCATTTACACACTGGCCAGGTCACTACCCATAGTCACACAGCTATTGCGGGACAAAGTCTGGATTCTAACTCAGCTCTTCCTGCATCTAAAGTGCATGGATTTTCCATTTTCCCAATGGGTTGGTGAGCTGGGGCCAGAATATTTTTGGAAGAGGAACGTTTTTAGGAGCCTCCAGCATATGAATGAATTCTGAAGAAACCAACTGAGAAAAAAAATGGAGTCCTGAGCATGGGAAATTGAGGGTTTAAAATGAGTGTGGCATCGGAGCAGCAGCCAATTTCCTTTCTACCAAAGCTCAAATAAGCAGAATTGTCGTGAGAGCCACGATAACATTACACTGCAGGAGAAGATGCTAACTGTGGCTGACTGCTCTCAGATGTGCCCTTGCTGATCTGTCTGCCCTCATCCCACGTGCCTTGTACTGGACTTGGGCCATACTTCTGACACATACTCTGCTGAGCCCCATCTCTGGGTCTTTACTTGTATTTTGTTTTCGCTGGGAATGCCCTCCCCCTGCTTCCTGAGCAATCGTGCTCATTTCTCAGAGCAACCTCAGCTCAGACCTATCTCCTGTACATACATGTACTTGTGTGTGTATCTAGCAGCAGTCACTGTATACAGAAAGAGCTTAATAAACGCTTGTCAAACTGGTCTTTCCCTTCTTAGCATCCTGGACATAGATATACCAAAGTACTTATTGTTTGGAAATTACCTTTTATATATTGATTCTGCCTCCAGACTTTAAGTTGTTTAAGGGTAGAGACCATGTTTTCTTTATTTCTAACTTGTCAACATAGTGTCTGGCCCAAGTAGGTGCTAAACAAATAAATGTTTTGTAGAAAGAAAAGGTACATACCAATCAATGTGTGTGTGGGGTGGGGTGGGGGTGGGAATGGTGCAGCCCTGACTGGAAGCAGAATTAGAATCTGAGGGCTCCGGGGACAGAGCTCCTGAGTTAGGAGAGCAGGTTTCAAGCCTGCTTCCATTATTCATGTGTGAACTGAAACACACCTTTCCCAAACTGTGTTAATGGAAAAAGGTTCCATGGTCAATTAAATTTGTAAAACATTGTGTTAAATGATGTGAATGATGGTAGTCCCCTCTCCATCACCTCGTAGGGCTTCTCAGAGAATTTAATCTATTAATGTGCATTGTGAACCTCCAAGAAATGATATAAATAGAGTGTTACACAAACAAAAATTGCCACACACACACCTCTTTTTTGCTGAAAATCTATTAAAATCTTGAGAAACTTGTACTTTGGAAGCATGTTTGCCTAACACTGCATTAGGTAAGTCATCCCTCCAGTCCTTAATATTCACATCACTAAACCGAGTATTGGTGACCCCTCATTAGTGTGTGTGAGAGCCAGTGATTATTTTATATGTCACCAGTCAACTCTCTCTCCAGTTGTTTCCTACAATAGTGACTTCAAACCTTCTCTGCTTTCTTGAAACCTCTGGCCCCAGATCCCCTCTTTTCCCTCTCAGGTGACAACATTGCCTGTTTCACAGAGAAAATGGTGACATTAGACAGGAACATTCACCAACTTCCTGCGTCTGTCCTCAGCATAACTCGCATATCTTCCCCTCGGAGGAAGAGGAGCTCCTCTCCAAGTTAATCCCTCCAGCGGGGCTCTGGAGCCTTCCTTCTGGCCTTCTAGAAACCCACCTCCGTCTATTTCACCTTCCTCACCTGGGCCTCCACCCTCACACTTTCTGCCAGTTTTCATTGCTCAGCACTGAGTACACTTAAGTCTCTCCCAACTTAAAAAGGTAAAACTAACCAACCAACTAAACAACTAATTAACGAATTTTGTTCCACCCAAAGTTTGCTTCTATGTAGTGCTTTCTCTCCTCTTCACATCTTTTTAACACCTATTTTATGCCCAGCCACCAATGAAATGAATTTTACTTCTAGTATCTGCTGATTGAGGCAATAATGATTAAAATTTACTAGAAATCCAGTAATGATTTTACCTAATTTGCATTTTGCTGACTATCATAGCATACTTCTAATATGAGCAAAACACATTATTTAGTCCATAAATAATTCTTATTGTTTGAATGGATTTGGAGATCCCTTTGAGCTAATTCTGGAGACCCACTACCCCCACAGAGCAGCCTTAGTTGGAACCACGTGTCTATACACTTCGGCCTCATTTCCTTGTCTATTCAGTCTCCTCCCCAAGGGTGACTTTCACCTCTACCATCCACTGATACCACTTTGCCAGGAATAACCAGAGTCCTCAAAATGGCCAAGTCCAGTGGATGAATTTCTGTCTTTTTCCTATTTTACCCTGCTATTTGGAAATAATCTCCTTCATTAGTTCCCTGAGCATCTTATTCTCTTGTTTTCTCCCATCTCTTTGACCATCTCTTCCCCATGTCCTTGGCTGGTTCTTCTCCTACAGCTTACCACTAAGCATGTGCCCCAACAACCATACTTGTTTTACCACTTACAATTTTCCTGGATAATCTCATCTACTGCAATACATTTATTTCTTGAATTTAAGATTGATGACTTCCAAATCTATGATTTCCAGCTCATATCTTGCTAGGGGGGAATATCTATCAGAATGCCCTGTGGATATCTTGACTTCAGCAAGTCCCAAACAGAACCCAATAGTCCCCCTCCAAAGGTCATTAAATCTACCCACTTTCTATAATTGCTTTCCAGTTTGTGACCCACTTATCTACCCAGATTCTCTGGTCAGAAATCTGTTCCCCTCAATCCTGGGAGAGTAGAAAGCCCCATGCTTCTGGTGGAGCCTCTCCATCCCTTCATCCAAAGGCACCAGTGGACTTCCAAATCCCACACAGAGGGAGAAATGGATGCTCCCATGTGACCTCTCCTAGTCCTGATTTCTCACTATTATTTAGCCATGTGCTGCCACGGTGGAAAGCTGGCCCTGCGAGTCAGGTGCCATCTTTGCCACTGCTGCCATGAGGTGTTGCTTTGTCCGGACCCTTCCCTGTCACTGAGTGAGCAGCACTGCTTCCAGGTGAATCCACTGCTAGTTTGTTACACTGTTTTATTACATTTTATTCTCACAAAATCCTTATGAGGTAAGAACTTTTCTTCACACTAGATATGATGAAACCAAGGCCTAGGAGGCTAACTAACTCACCTGCATTATATATATTAGAGTTTTGCAATTTTTAAAAGAAGTATTTGCCTTCCAAGCCTATTTTCTGGTATTAAAATATTCCTAAGAGTCAACTATGGGTCTTCCCAAACAGGGGCCAATCAGTTTTATACTCTAACCTCTACTTGATCTGCTCTGTTACCCCCAGCACTGAATTTGTCCTGTTTCACTCCACAAATCCTGTTCCTTTGCTCCCCACCCCTCAGGGTTACACTTTGAGAGATAATTAAAATCCACAGTGAAAGAGTAGGTCCCATTAAAATACTTTTTCTTTTCAAGCAGAATGTGAGCCTTTCCAGATTCCTTTCTCCCATCACCCCGCTTGCCGTTCAGCCATACTTCAGCCTGCTGCTGACAGGCAGACTTCCCCTAGTATCACTCTCCCCAGCCAAGAATATTCTATGCATGCATTGTTGCTGGAATGGTAACATTTGCGAAGTCTTAACATTCTGAATCTCATATCCACGGGAATAATTCTTTTCAGGGTTGCAAGTAGACAAATTCTAACCAATGGGCGTAATTCTGGAGATCACAGCATTTCAGTGCTGGAAGGCCTCACAGAGACCTAAGGCAGCTCCGTCCTGGACAGATGAGGAACCTAAAGCCCAACTTGCTCAGGGGACCTGACCAGTGTGACTCACCAACTCATGCCTGGACAGGAGCCCAGGCCTGCTGACCCTCTCATGGCTCTTTTCACCTCCCTGCCTCATGACAGCACCCGCCTAGGGGCAGGGGGCCAGTCAGGGTTCACATCTCACCTCTGCCACTTCTCCACTCTATGACCTTGGGCAAGTGACTGAACTTGTCTGAGCCCCAGTGTTAGATCCTCATTGTAGGTTTTAAGGATGCTAGGAGTCAATGAAATGATGTATGCAAATAACACAGTAGGATACATGGTGCACGATAGAGGCATACAATAGAGGTCCCTCTTCTCTCTCCCTTGTGCTTCTTTCAGCTCTGAAATTCTCCAAAGAGTGACCTGCTAGTCAGCTTGCCTCCTGAATGTGGTCCTTCACTGTCCATGAGGACAGCAGCCATTATTTATCAAGAAGGCTGGATTCCCAAATGTGAGTGTGTGGAGCCAAAGAGAGAACTCCCGGTGTGACTCTGACCCCTGCAGAGGACTTTGAGATGCTGCCTTCTGTGTGGCTGCACTATGTCAAGTCACAGGATTTTTAAAGGGATGGCTTTTTTTTTTTTTTTTTAATAATTTTGAGTGTGTGTGTACATGAGCATACATGTGTGTGTCTATGAATTAAGGAATGGTCTTGAAATTGTTCTACCATAAGATTTTTGGATACACAGATGAGTGTAAATCTGGGCGTCCCCTCTCCTAGGCTTGCTGCCTATGTATAATGGCTATTTTCAATGTCTTGCCTGTTACCCTTCTCTTTTTGTCCCAGGCTGAGTTGGTCTCCGTCAGGGAGATGGGCTTGTGCTGGTGATGCCCTTTCCTGCCTTCTGCAGTGCACCTTCCTCTTTCTTCGGGGCTCAGCATGGTTTTTCAAAGTGCGCTCACGAGGCCTCCACACCTTTGAGTGCACGCGGAGATGTGGTTTCCTCGGGGACCACCGTGCGCTCCTGGGGTGCAGCCTGGTGGAGAGCTTGGTCCTGACACAGGCTTTGTACTCAGCAACTAGAACAGTGCTGGAAGTGGTGGAGAGAGGAACCCGCTGCCCTGCCAAACTGAGACCTTCCCTGCCCTCAAGGAACTCTCTGACTAGTAGGGAAAATAGACATTATAAATTGCTACTGCAGGTGTGAGGGCTGCTTTCTTGCAGGTGTGTGCAGAGCCCAGCGATGGCTCAGAGAAGCCCATGTGGCTGCCGAGGGTCAGTGAGGCCTCACAGAAGAGTCACATTACCAGTGAAATTTCAAGGATCAGTAGGAGCTCACTGCTGAATGAGGAGGGACATTCCAGGCATGGAGAATCCCTGTAAACAACTTCTTGTTCCTCAAAGATCTCTCCTCTCCTGCCTCCTTGAATGCCTTGCAGATTCCTTGATGTGTGGTGTTTGATGGGGACAGATCTCCTGCATTTCCCTGATAATACAGATAACACAGAGCAAAAGGGGAAGGGCTAATTATGGAAACAGGGGGCTTCAAGGTTCTAAAGAGATACAATCAAATGAGCCATTTACAAACCTCTCCAGGGAGCTGCTTGATGTGGAGAATCCCTTCAACCTGGGCCTGGGGGCAAGGCTCATTCATAAGGCAAAAGTATCAAGAATAAACAACAGTTTCAATGCTATTCACTGAGTGCTGACCCTGTAGCTGATGGTTAGGAAGGTGCACTGTGACACCAGTTCAGTGACTTTGAACAACTAACTTAACACCCTCTGCCTCAGTTTTCTCACCTGTAAAATAAGAACAATATTGGTATCTCTCTCAGAGTTGTTGGGAGGGTTGGTGAGTGTTCCTGTTTGCTAAAGCTGCCAGAATGCAACATACCAGAAATGGATGGGCTTTTAAAATGGGGCTTTATTACTTCACAAATTTACAGTTCTAAGTCCATGAAAATGTCCAAATTAAGGCATGAAGAGGTAGATACCTTCTCTGAGGAAAAGGCCAATGGCATCTGGGGTTCCCCTGTCACAGGGGAAGGCACATGGTGAGGTCTGCTGGTCTTTCTCTCCCCAGCTCCGGTTTCAAAATGACTTTCTCCAAAATGTCCCTGGGCTTCTGTCTAAGCATCTCTGAGCTCTCTTCAAAATGCCTCTGACTTTTATCCTCTCATAGAGGATGCCAGTAAAGATGATTACGACCCACCTTGAATGGGTGGGGTTACAGCTCCATGGAAACAACCTAATCAAAAGGCCCCACCCACAATAGGTCTTTGCCCACAAGACTGGATTAAAAAACATGGCTTTGTTGGGGGACATAACAGATTCAAACCAGCACAGTAATGTGGTAGACAGAGCAATATCCCTGCAAGATATCCACATCCCAGTCCCTGGAACCTGTGAATATATTCTCTCACATGACAAAAGGACTTTGCATGTGTGACTAAGTTAAAGATCTTGAGATGGGGAGATGATGGTTGATTATATGAATGGGCCTAATGTAATCACAAGGTCCTTATAAGAGGGAGGCAGGAGAGTCAAAGTCAGAGTGAGGAGATGTGAAGCAGAGGTTGCAGTGATGCATTTTGAAGATGGAGGAAGGGGCCATGAGCCAAGGAATGTGGTGGCTACGAAAAGCCTGCAGGGGCAAGGAACAGATTCTCCGTTAGATGCTCTAGAAGAAACACAACTCTGTCACCATCTAGATTTTAGCCCAGTAAGACCTATTTTGTACTTCTCATCTCCTGAACTGTATGACAATAACTTGCATGTTTTAAGTGCTAAGTTTGTGGTGATTTGTTACAGAGTCATAGGAAACTAATAGTTAAGTTATGCAGAGTACTCACAATAGAGTCTGGTGCATACAAAGCTTTCTAAGTGTTACTTATTATTATCATTATTAGTTATTTCCACCAGGATTTGTATTCAGACCCAGGGGAGGTAGCAGGGAGCAAAACAAAACAAAACAAAACAAAACAAAAAAAAAAAAAAACCCACCATGCAAAGTTCCTGATACCAAGGGATTTACATTCAGTTGGTGGGAGCAGAGCCTAAATAAAGAAGCAAACATATAATATAAGTGCTATAAATGGGAGCAACGCTGATGGGCTGCTGCTGTGGGAGTGGGGTGAGGAGGGAGTGGGCTCTATTATTTGTGGTGCCCGCAGGGAAGGTCTTCGGAGGAGGTGGCATCTGAGCAGAAACCGGGAAGTGGGGAGCGAAGGAGACACACGGACACCTGCGGGAGGAGCCTCCTGGACAGCGCCCTAAGTCAGGAACCTCAAAGAGGCTGCATGTCCCGGGCAGCGGAAGACGGGGTGGTGAGGTTGGAGAGCAGTAGGGGCCAGTCAGGCCATGGAAAGGAACTGGGATTTCATTCGGAGTGGGGTGGGTAGCCACGGCAGGGTTTTGAACAGGGCGCAACAGAATCTGGCTTTCAATTTAAAAGGATCAGAGCTCTTCAATGTGGTGCGTGTTGTCAGGTGGCATGACCCTTAGCAGTGAGGGACTATCCTAAGCATTTAGGATACTGGCTCTACAAGCACCAAAGGCCAGGAGCATCATGGTCACAACCAAAACCACCCCCACAGATTTCCAAACCCCCCTCTACCCCAGGGAGGATAGGGCAAGTGGAACTGACTTGGCAGAGAACCAACCGATGATGTGGAGTCCGGGCCCTGAGGAAGCAGAGAGAGCAGTTAGAGGGCTACTGCGGTCACCCAGGTGAGAGAAGACAGTGGCTTGTTTGGGGCAGTTGAGGTGGGAAAGGTAGAGCTCACAGAATTTGCTGATGAACCAGAAAGAGAGGGCAAGAGGAGCCCACGGTTTTGACTTCAGCAATTAGAGGAACAGAGAGGTCATTTATGAGAGGGGGAAAACTACAGGAGAGGTGGAAATTTTCATTGTTGTGTATTTCTTGGATGGGGTAAATTTATATTAATTATATTTAATTTTGAAAGGCCTAGAGGAGATGTTCAGGTGGAGAAATGAGTTGTGACATCAAGAGAGAGGTTGTGGGAGAGAAATTTGGGGGTCCTCAAGAGGCTGGCTGAAATATCCTGGGGAGAGAGCCACAAGCTGAGCAAGCTCCAAAGGCAGAGCCCAGGGCCTTGGACACTCAGAGTTCCAGAAAGGAAGGAGGACTCAGTGAAGGAGACTACAAGGAGCAGCCAGTGCAGTAGGAAGAGAACCAGCAGTGTGAAAGTTCTGGGAGCTCACTGGCAAAAGTGTGCTAGGCTCTGTGTGGGGCCCTTTCAGGTAAATTATCTCAACAGCTATCCCATCACCCTGGGAGGCACATGGTGTATCGCAGAAGGAATGTTCTGTGAGAGCATAATCCTTCTGCTTTCGCTTTTGGCAAATGAAACATGTAATTTCACGAAGATTATCCTTATTTTGCAGCATGTTACCATTACTTAGCATCTGTTAAGTACAGCCCTAAAGTAGTGGGAGACGGGTGTTAGGATGTGAGATGACACACGTGTGGCCTCCACCATGTTTGGGGGCTTGGGAAGGGAGAGAAGCCACCACTGGGTCAGGTCCATTATTCCTGGATATTAGTCTGATGTTCCTGGATTTTGTGTATGTTCCTAGTAAAATGAAATTGACTAGACTACTACCAATTTCCCTGGCCTTTTTTAAAGATAGTAAATGCTACCAAATTGGAAAATTTACCTTTATTCTATTTTATTTTTAAAATTCAAGCATATACTCTCTGTGTGCCTAACAATAGGGGAGTGGTACCTCAACCTGATAAAATATTCTGCAGCCATTAAAAGTGATGTTTTTATATGATGTTTAATATGCAGAGCCCCCTTGAGGAGCCTGTGGAGAATGCAGGGGTATTGGCCTACCCCACCTCGATGGTTGCTAACATGACCACAGACATAGGGGACTGGTGGTTTGATGGGTTGAGCCCTCTACCATAGGTTTTACCCTTGGGAAGACGGTTGCTGCAAAGGAGAGGCTAGGCCTCCCTATAATTGTGCCTAAGAGCCTCCTCCTGAATGCCTCTTTGTTGCTCAGATGTGGCCCTCTCTCTCTAGCTAAGCCAACTTGAAAGGTGAAATCACTGCCCTCCCCCCAGGGGAGTGAATCTCCCTGGCAACGTGGAATATGACTCCCGGGTAGGAATGTAGACCTGGCATCGTGGGACGGAGAACATCTTCTTGACCAAAAGGGGGATGTGAAAGGAAATGAAATAAGCTTCAGTAGCAGAGAGATTCCAAAAGGAGCCGAGAGGTCACTCTGGTGGGCACTCTTATGCACACTTTAGACAACCCTTTTTAGGTTCTAAAGAATTGGGGTAGCTGGTGGTGGATACCTGAAACTATCAAACTACAACCCAGAACCCATGAATCTCGAAGACAGTTGTATAAAAATGTAGCTTATGAGGGGTGACAATGGGATTGGGAAAGCCATAAGGACCACACTCCCCTTTGTCTAGTTTATGGATGGATGAGTAGAAAAATAGGGGAAGGAAACAAACAGACAAAGGTACCCAGTGTTCTTCTTTACTTCAATTGCTCTTTTTCACTCTGATTATTATTCTTGTTATTTTTGTGTGTGTGCTAATGAAGGTGTCAGGGATTGATTTAGGTGATGAACGTACAACTATGTAATGGTACTGTGAACAATCGAAAGTATGATTTGTTTTGTATGACTGCGTGGTATGTGAATATATCTCAATAAAATGAAGATAAAAAAAATAAAGAGCAGGTAATAACATGGGAGAATGCTTATATTTTAAAGTTAAAAAGGCAGATTATAAAATTGCTTATTCATTAGATCGCAACCATGTGATCTAAACAGAACAAAACAGCTGTGCAGGAAAAAAAATGCTAAGAATATACCAGTGTATTAATGGTTTTCTTTAGGCGCTAGGAAAGATTAGAAATTTATTTGTATTTTCCTGCTTTCACGTATTTTCCAAATGCGTGTAATGAGTGTATATTCTTTTAGAGCAGTGCTGCCCAGTAAACCTTTCTACCATGATGGAAATAGCCTATATCTGACCGTCTAATCCCATGCTGCCAAACACATATGGCTATTGAGCCCTTGAAAGGTGGTTAGTGTCAGTGAGGGGCTGGACTTTTAACTGTAGTAAATTGTTATTTTATTAATTTTAATTTCAGTAGCTTTACGATCTTAGTGTGACAGGGCATTTTTAAAGTGCAAAAATAATATAGGGGTATGTGGATTACATCTCAGTAAAACTTTAAAAAATAATACAAACATTTAAAATGTATTTGCCGCATCAGTGTTTGAAATCTTATTGTAATGTGGGGAGTTAGTTTGGACTTCGTAACAGAGAATATGGGCACAGCACAGAAAGCACTCAAGTTTTTATTTAAATGGTTTCTTTTCTAACTCAATAAAAAGTGGTCTAGCATGAAGGGTGACCATCCCTGAGTTCAGATTTTCACTAGGAAGAAACAAACCATCACCCTTATGTTATTTTATTTGTTGTTGTTCTACAACAACTTCTGCTATTAGGAACAACATTACTTCTATACATGTCTTGACTTTCATGTGAGGAGTTCAAACCACTTGGGTGATATCTTTTGAGGTTGGAGCAAAGCTCATTATCTCCACATACAGATGAGTAAAATGAGGCACACAAAGGTTCAGTTCCTAAAGTCATGCAACAAGAAACAAAGGCCTCTTAGTTCGTGAAGCCTGGAGGATTTTATTATCTTTCATAATGTGGAGAGAACAATTTCTGATAAACTGTTGTGGAAAGGGGACTTCCCCAAGGAATGGGAAAGATGTGTTGTTTTTGGTTAAGTTCTTTAAAGGAAGTTTGTTTGTGTTAGATTTTTTGGCTTCTAGAACTGTCTTAAGATTAGTTCTCAGAAGGCGGGGCCCTGTGCATCTATCAAAGGTTGCCCTTTCTCTGGCCGGGTCTGTGTCTTCAAGCTTTCTATGGGAATGCCAGGAAAAACCCTGTCTTTTTATGTGCATTTACTCTAGACCCCCAGCCTCCTGGGTCCATTCCCCTCCCTGGCGTCTACCCTACACGGGGTAATTCCACATCTGGCAATTTAGAAAGATTTATAAAGGCACCGAGCTCTCCTCGGATTATGTTCCCTAGTCCACTTGGGTGCGTGGACATGGTACGAGAGAGAGGCCCCCAGGACGAACAGGGGCGGGGAGGCCTCCCCATGCTTTCTTCATCTGGGTGGCCCTGAGTTGTTTGCTAAGAGCAGCAGGCAGCAGTGCAGTTTCACACAAACAAAGGCAGTGAATGTTTTCAAACCTAAAGTCTCAATCCTCTTTGGTTCAAGTTCTAGGGAAAACTTGGCGCCAGTTGTGATTTAAAAAAAAATAATAATAAAAAATTGGTTCACCCGTCTGTCAGTACCGCCAAGAAATATTCACTTGAGTAGGACCATCCAAAAAAATGAAGAGTAGCTCTTTTCCGAGACAGATCTCTGGAACGCTCTCTCCCTTGCTCAGAACCACTTCCTCTCCTCAAATCTCACTTTAAAACCTTCCTGTTTGCTTTAGCCTATTACTTACTCAGGCCCCATTCATCTTTCTTTCCTCTCTCCCCAAGACCACATCCTTCCACTCTCCCCTCACCATCCACCGTGAGAATCGTTGCCTGCCCTTTTCCTCCCTCCATTTATCAGCGCCCTTGCCTGATACTCAGCACTGGCAGTCTGGCACCTCAGGGCTCCTTGCTGGCCTGCCTGTGTCCCCCTCACCTTGTCCATTTGCGTTGGTGGAGTGTGAGGGCTTTCCACGTGGGTGCCTGCTCCCCACCTTTGTTCAAAGAGGAGGAGGGAAATGAATTTGAATGGTTCTTCAGCCTAAAGATGTTCTTTGCACACTGTATTTCACAAGTTACGGACTCAGAAACTTGAGAAGCAGAACAGAGAGACTTTGTAATAGACCTGCGAAGACACTAACTCTCTGCTGAATTTCCCTTGGGATACTTCCGGTAAAGCCTGAAGGAGAGGTGGGAATAAAACACAGGCCAATGGAGCTGTTGTTTTGCCTCCAGAATAGAGTTATAATTGTTTCAACTGAGCTTCTTATTTCCCTCAAGTAATGAGGAAATAAGCAAAGTTCTAAAGTAGGATTGACCCTGGGAGAGTAATCCCAGTGTAAGCCCAAGTGCTTGAATTCTTTTTTGTTTAAGGCGTGCACGCAGTACTTTCTAAAGAGTGTGGGTTCAACTCTGCTGTCTTTACAATGGGCAAGCTATGGGTTCTCCCACAATGCTTCGCTCCCCTCTGTGCCAAGGTGGCGTCTTCTCCCACAAACGTGCAAGCAGTTCTGCCTGTTCCTGGCTTCAAAAGAAAAGCTCCCAGATCCAAGTGTTCCAGATTTGATCTGATGGAACACCTGCTTGTCCCTATTTTTGATCTTATCACAACGAAAACAGCTACTGGTTTTCTATCACGTTATTGTTTCCAAAGCACTTTCACATTTATTCTGTGAAGTACTAAGACAGGAATTAATATTCCCATTCTACACTTAAAGGACTAAGGTCGACGTGACTTGCCCAAAATCACAGAGGTGGTGAGTGGTGGGGTTGGCATCACATGAATCTTCTAGAGGAATCACAACCCTACTGTAATCATCCCCGGATGAGCACGTCAGCTTTGGAGAGGAGCTACCTGAGAGGAATTCCATGCGGTAGGTAATACAAGTTGCAGTTAGAGTTGGCTTTCCAGTGGATTATGGGGGTTTTGCTTGATTTTTGGTAGCAGATTTTCTTTTATGTTATGTTTGACTCATTTTAAAACTTAAAAATGAGTCACTGTTGCCCAAGTTCACCCAAACAGGTGGCAGAGTGCTGGAACCCAGAATTATGCTTGCGGTTAAGCCAATCTAGGATTAAGTCTGGAGCAGCTAATTCTGCTAGATGAAAAACAGATAAATAAAAAAGCATATTTAAAAATAAACAACTGGAAAAAGATAATTTAAAAAATAAGTGCCCAACCTCCCTTTCCTAACTTTAAAGGATATATATAATATATAAATATATAGGAAATGTGTAATATGTATTTAATTGTGTATTAATTTTCCTCCTTTTCAGGCTTTTCATATCCAGATGTTTCTCTGAAGGTTAGTGACTTACCCTGCACTTAGATGGCGAAGCAGGTCCAGTTCATGAGATCTTGGACAAATGTGACAAAGGATTTGGAGAAGGGGATAGAGAGATAGAGCTGTTAGCATTTTCTCTGGGACTGGGGGAATGGAGCTGAGCAAAAGGGGAAGGATGGCCCTGAGGGGCTTTGAGTGGTGTCTCCGTGCTGCACCTGGAAACGGTGACTTGGGAGCTGGCTGATGTGTTTATTTGGTGTGAGGTCAGCCACAGCTCTGAGGGCAATAACATGATCTCCATAAAATAGACCCCACAGGCTGGCTGTTTGCTGCCAAACCGGGTGGTGGCCTAATAAATGAGACATTGCTGTCAACTCTCTGTAAATGGCAGATTCATTCACTTTGTGGACTATACAGACTCTTCCTTGCCCTCTCGTGTTCCCTGTCACCTTTATGTTGCTTCTTTCAGATGAAAAGGAAGGGAAAAGAGATTTGATTTCTGTATTTATTAACCACACCAACAGAATATATTGTGGAGAAAAAGGAAGTTGAAATTACTGGTGCAAGTTAGAAAAAAATTCTAGTTATAAGAATAGTACAAAAAGACCTGGACTTCAGAGTGGACCACAAAGGAATGTCAATTAATAACACAGCTCTCTTTCCAAAAGTCAAAACAAAATGAAGATGTGTTTTATGCAAGAGCAGCTGTTTCTTGCCACCAGATTTACACTTGCCATTCTTTCATTTGTTACAGTCAGACCTAGGAAATTCCCTGGGAAGTCCCCTCCATCACAGTGCCGGGAGTATCTCTGTTTGAGTGTGACTCTGCTGGGTCTGGAAGGATTTTTTGATCTTCAAGAAGCCGTTATCACAACATGGATCCTCCTGGAGTGAGGAGATAGCCTGGTGTCCTGAGTGGGAGGAAGCAGACTGGGAGACAGGAGTGCGGGTTCCAGTTTCAGCTCTACCGCTAATAGCAAGGTGGCTGTAGCTGCTCCGGTCATTTCCCTGGTCTCCACAGCTCCACCAGTAAAATGGAATGATACGAGGAAGATGTAAGTGAAAGCATCTGGCATCATGCTTCTAGGTGCTCAGGAAAGTACTCCTGCCTGCTGACCTCTGTTCTCCATTGGTAAAATGAGGCATTGGACTGATCTGAGGCTCCTTCAGCTCTAACACTCTGTGGTTCTGTTGGCAGCACCTTGAAAAATCCCAACAGTCCAGTGAGTGTTCATTTATTAGAGTCCATACAATTGCAACAGTGCTGTGATTTTGACTTTGTGTTACGACTTTTCTTTACCCCGATCCTGATTTTTTAATTTTAATTTCTATGTTGTGGCTTTTGTTTTTTTACACTGTCACAAGTTCTTTGTGGAAAAAGAAAGAAGGACTGGATGAAAGAATGCATTAGCCAGAAGCCAGGGAATAGTAATAATAATAATTATAATTGCTATTACTATTATTATTATAACTGCTTTCGTTGAGCACTTATTATGTGTATGGAATCATGCTGAGTACTTTATAAACATTAGGTCATTTAATCCTCATAATAACCCTGTGAAGCCGTAATTATTACCTCTATTTATAGATGAGAAAACTGAGTCTTAGAGAGATCAATAACTTGTCCAAGGACATGCAACTAGTGAGTGGCAGACCTGGGTCACATATCCAGGACTGGCTAACTAAGAGCAGCAATGTCCTGGCAAATTGGCTCTCAAAAACAAACGAACAAACAAACAAACCAACACCCTGATTTGTAACTGTTTTTAGTTTCCTTGGCTGCTCAAGCAAATACCATGCAATGGGTTGGCTTAACCAATGGGAATTTATTAGCTCATGGTTTTGAGGCTAGAAAAAAGTCCAAATCCTGGCATCATCAAGGTGATGTTTTATTCCCAAAGACTTATGTTCTGGGGCTGGCTGCTGGTGATGCTTAGTTCTGGTGTCCTCTGTCACGTGGCAGTGCACATGATGGCCTCTCAGCCTCTCCATTCTCTTCCAGGTTCCACTGACCTTCAGCTTCTTGCTTCCTGTGGCTTTCTTCTTTCTGTCTGAATTTCATTCTGCTTATAAAGGACTTCAGTAACAGAATTAAGACCCATCCTGACCTAGTTGGACCGCGCTGTAACTGAAGTAACCTCATCCAAAGGTCCCACTTACAATAGGTTCACACCCACAGGAAGGGATTAAGTTTAAGAACATTTTTCTGGGGTACATACAGCTCCAAACCACCATGTAGCATTTACAAAATTTCCATGTTGTAAATACTCCCACCATGGTTGATTTCAAGTTACTAATGGTTTAAAACCAGCTCAAAAAATTTCTGAATATTTAAAAATCAGCTCGTGTCAGCCAGTGGAAATCTGCTCCAACATATCCCAGATGGAGCTCATGTTCAGAACCACTAGACGACACTGCCTGGAGACCAGAAAGGGGAGATGGTCATGGACAGAAAAAGTGAGGAGATGACTATTCATTCATTCATTTATTCATTCATTCCACAAAGGCTTACTGAGTATCAGGTAAGTACCAAGCATTATGGTCTGTGCTTGGGATACAGGCATGTGTAGGGTGGGCAAGGTGCCCACTTATAAAGAGCCTGGAGTGGTAGGATAAGAGAGACATATAAACAAATACTGAACACGTCATGTAATACAGGTATGTATAAGAGTCTGGGGAACCCAGCTGAGGGAGGGATTAATTCCACTCAGTGGGCTTTGAGGGATGGAGTTTGCCACATATACATGAAGGCTCCCAGTTTACACAAATTTTGCTTCCATTCCAATTTATAGAGGGGCTTCCCTCACCAGAGAGATGTGCTCAGCTTAGCCCTCTGCATTTTAGAACTAAACAGACAAACCAAAGATGGGGCCAAAAGAGGGATGGTGGCACTGAAAGTAAGCTTACTTAGGGATGTTGTCTGACTGACCCCCGTATTTCTGACACCTAGCATATAATAGACACTCAATACATGTTTGTTGACTGACTGATTGATTCATAAATAATGATTTGTGAGCTTCAAAGAAGGTTGTTTGAGGAGAAAGAACTGAAGTTAGGTAAGAAAATAAGCAATTTAGGTGGTGATCCTTGAGAATCTAATGGATCATTTTGAGAAATAGACTGAGCAGAGGGCAGAACCCCTGATGCCAGGAGTGGAGGGAAGGTACACAGGAGAGGTGCTTCCTGGTTGGAGGCAACCTCTCTTTGGACAGGGGGTGGTCTCGCTGAGGATGATCTGAGTTGGGGGCAATTCTCTGGCTGGGACTCTGAGAAGCAGGAGGCCTTGTCTCAAGCCTTTGGACGTGTTTGATGAGCTTGGGGATGCCAAGAATCGTTTCTGTTTAAAAGTCTGGTATGAGAGAAGGTAAAAAGGAATTGGTACAGCAAGGTTTAGGGATTTTGATGGGTTTCATTCACACTTGTTTGCTCTTCTCTTCCCCTAATTGCCTGAGGAGAGGCTGATTGTGAAATACCACGGGTACTTGGATTATTTTTCCTCGAGAATTTAGACTGGTGTTGTAAGGATTGCATCTACAAGTATGTTTTCTACATTATATTCCTCATAATAATACCTTATATTTGTAGATGCTTCTTGGTTTTCAATGACCTTTCTCATAATTACTTGCACTGCACCCTCAAAACAAACAGCACTGTGCAGGTGTTTGAGAAGGTAGAAATGTCTCTGTTTTACTAAAGCAGACACTGAGACTCAAAGAAGTCAAGTGTTAATTCAATTTGAGTGCCCTTAATATCTTGTGGGGATGATGCACCTTTCCCAAAGCCATTTACCAAAGCTAAATTTCAGCAGAGCAGAGATCCTGGGAGTTCATTCTAAACGTAGAGACCCAGGTCTTATTTTCCCGGCTTTTCCTTATGTCCCGAAGTGAGTGTCCTGGCTGAGGCACAACTGAACTAGAAATGATCCTTCTTCCTAGTTGAGAACTTCTTTTCCTGTAGTGAAAAATTGAAACTGCCTGCCCCAGTTTCCCATCCACCTCGGCAAGCAATTGCTTTAACCCTGACAAAATTAGGCCACCTCCAACCTAAATGGAGCCCGATTTCAGGAGACCCTGTGTGGAGGCAGCTCTTCCCTGAAAGGCTAAGAAAAGCATGCTTTTGTGTGTATTTCACTTGATGGAAAGGAATCCCCAGTGAGGTCATTTTTTCCCCCTGAATTCTCCCAAGTCCAGAATGTATCCATGTTCCCAAGATGTTCTCGGAAGAGCCGTTCATCTATGAAGATGTTCTCTTCCAGCTCAGCAGACAGGGTATGTGTGAGAGAGGAGGTGAAGGGTGAGAACTGGGGTGTGGGGAGAGAGTGAGGGAGATGAGAGCACAGGAGCAAGACGTGAGAAGAAAATAAATGTGTGCAGACAAATGATAGAGGGAAAAGGGAGAAACCCAAGGGCAAGCCCTGACTCTGGGGTCCCATCGGCCAGGGACATTTTCAGCTGATTCTTTCTAGGACCTGTCACGGCCAGCCTGGCAAGCTGTCACTTCCCATCACTTGGCTGTCACTGAGGATCTTTGTGTCATCACTGTCATGAAGAGACCTGGCAACTGGCAAAGAATTTCCTAGGGTGCTGCCTGATCCACCATTATTCTCCTCTTATTATCTTAGCAGAGTAGTTACGCTGCTGTCAGAGGTAATGGAGACTATGCCACTAAGAAAATTGGCTGTAATTTATTTATCAGTTGTTTCTGCATACCACAAAAGCAGGCTTCTACTTTCACGGCTGGGTCTAAGGTATTTGAGAGCCCCCGAAGTTCATGGTTTTCCGGTATTCTAAGTTCTACTTACGGCCTTTCCTGTATATGACACACAACACCACCCTTGTGGCTTGCAGACCGTTTTCTTCTTTGCTTTCTTTAGTCACAAGTCATCCTGAGGCATCCCTTAAGTGCATTTGTATTGTTAAGTGCACCGGCTTGATTTGGTGTTAATTCAATTTGAGTGCCCTTAATATCTTGTGGGGGTGATGCAATGCAGGCGGCCTGTACCTTGTAAAATCGGGTCCCAGGTCTGCCTGGGAGCAAAGCACCTTTCCCAAAGCCATTTACCAAAGTTGCTGATAAAATTTTCATAAGGGAACCTTTTTAGTCTGACCCTATTGTGTTATTCTACCATTAAGTCTCTGAGAACTGAGCTGGCTTCTCGTGACAGCTTATCACATTCTCCATTATTGCTGCTGCCTGTAGAGCTAACTGGCTGGGTGTAGTGTGAGCACCCTCCCTCCTGCCCTCCCACTTCTTGTTCATTCTGGGAAAAGCTTGTGGGCCAACCCAGAGGGGCTAATGTGAGATTGTCTCTCTGTGGGTGTCTGAGAACTGAGCTGTCTTCCTGATGAGCTGGCTCCACTTTGCCATGGAAAGCTTGAGGGACCCTGAAGGACTTTTCCGAGCCTGGGGGGAATGGGCAGGGAGAAGTGAAAGGTGGTCTGAAATGGAGAAAGAGTTACAAAGCACTTTACTTAAAACTCAACACTGAGAGCGGTAATGATAATGTCAACACCACTCTGAGACTCAGCTGGAGGTAAAGGACTGGGCCAGGTAGCTGTCTTTGAAATTTTGGAGTTAGAAGTCTGGCAACATCACTAACTCAAAAAGGCCTCCCAAGTCTGGGCTCAGAGCCATCTGGGTTTGCATGTCAGCTCAGTTGCTTACCTGCTTGGTGACTTTGATAATGTTACTTAATCTCTGAGCTTTAGTTTTCTCACCTGTGAAATGGGAATGACAACACCTACTTCATGGGCTTCTTGTGGTGATTACATGGGGCCATGCATGGAAAGAGCTCAGACACACCTATTATGACCACCTTAGAATCCAGGGGGCCCTCCAAGATCACGCACGAGAAGGCAGGATCAGAGGGCGAAAGATCGTCTAGATATCACAAGATGAAGAAGAAAAACAGGCAAGTCTGGAAACCTGGTCTTCTGAATCTTCCAGTCAAGGTCTCTTTCCACCCTCCCCACTGTCTCCCAAGGCCACAGTCTTTACTCTCTGCTGATTGGGGTGGGTGGCACCGCCATGGCCCTTGGGAGCTTGTGTGGATTCGGTTGCACAGGGCCACTTTCCACTTCCTTGATTATGAGCATTCTCAGCTGCAGACTAAATTCTATTAGGCTATTCTGACTTAAACCTGCCTGACAATGTGAGCATCGCCTGGGCTTGTCTTTGCTGCTGTAGTGGTCTTAGAAACAGAAATGGTGGTCTTAGGAACAAGTGGGAGATGCTCTTTCAAAAGAAGTTATTACTACTGTAAAATAAATACATGCTCATGGTGGAAATGAGAAAATATTGGTGAAACACAGATATTGTAGTAAAAGAAAAAAATCATCTGGAATCTTAGCACCTGTACCCATGTGGTAATGTGCTGTGCTTCCTTTCAGTTTCTTTTTCTATGCCTACACACACTCATTTTCTCTCTGCACTGTATCTTGGGGATTAAAAGCATAGACTCTTGACCCAGTCAGGGTTCAAATTCTGGCCCCACTACTTATAAGGTGTATAATGCTGGGCAAGTTACTTAACTTTTTCTACCTTTTATTCCTCACAGTAAAATAAGACTTTGTGTTAGTGCCTTCCTCAGAGGGTGCTTAAGAGAAGCAAATGAGTCAATCCATGTAAGACAAAACTGTGATAAAGTAAACACTACGTAGAGGTTTTCCTTTAGGATTATTATCATGTACAATGGAAACCCAGGATCACAGTGTATTTTGTAGGATGTACCATTTAAATGGGAGTGGTGTCCTTTTGCTCAGATCCAGCTGTTAGAATATAATGCCTCATTAAACTGCTCACCCAGACGGGGTCTTCGAGTCAGGCTGAGTCCTGCTCACCTCCTGGTTCAGCGTGCCAGGACCGAATGATGATAATTGTGTATTCATCTAAAAAAGTGTCTGACAGAAATGAATACATGCATTCATCCCTGCAGCCTGATTTCTAGTGTCATTAGATCTGTTTTAAAAGAGGGATAATTAGAACTGATCAGGAATTGAAGCAGCTTGCCTGAGGTCTCTGAGCAGATGAGATGGACTTCCTGGCTACTGAGAAATGGACGCCACAGCTCATGAATGCAGAGCCACTCCTTGGGCAGGTATACAAGCTTTCATCACACTAGAGATTTGGGCCTGCATATAGCAAGGACTAAGGTTGAAATCTGATAGAAAATACAAGTTTCTAGAAATAAACATCACATGGAAAAACTGAGAGTCTCCTTGATATACGTGTGCATGTGTGTGTGTGTGTTAACATTTTGGCATTTTTTAGTATCCTTTTGTGAGATTCAAACATGCTGAGAGTGAAAAATGATCATTTCAAACCAGACTGGGCCAGGTAGGGTCATAAATCAGCAAGGAAGTTCAGGGTCCAGCTTTGTGTGTGCGAGAGTGTGTGTGTGTGTACACGTGTGTATGGAGAGCATATGCACAGAGAAGGTGCCAGCATGCAAGCCTGGCCTGGTGGATGAGAGGAGCAGATGTGGGCCCGCGGAAGGGAGCTGGATTTGATGAAATATTGGCTAACGCTCGGGGCACCAAAGGAGAAGCAGCTCTGGTCAGGGAATTGCACTACATTAGAATTTATAATAGATTAGCTTATCTGCCCCTTGATCTTCAAGGGTGTATGGGGAGCTGAGGATGAGGCATTTCTGCCTTGACCTTCACAGTGAGCGGAAACCTCTGGAACAGTATTCCCAGCCTTTCCCTCTGTACAGCCCAAGGCAGGGAGAGCTTGCTATTTGCACTCCCGGTCAGGTCATTTGGAGGAGGCTGACAGTGCCTAGGAATGCTGACATGCTTCAAAACATCACACGCAAAAAGAACCCACTCAGATTTCTAAGGGGAGTTGCTGTCTGCCCATCCCAAGCTGTAGTTTAACATTGGATGTGATTGCCATGGCTCCCCCTCCCACAGCAGAAGCACAGAATTAATATTCATTGTGTCTGTCTGCCAGATTCCCCATCTCCCTGTCCATCTGTCTGTCTGTCTGACTCTTTCTACCTTGCTCTCAGAGGTAAAGGGTGTTTGCTATAATGCAAAGGGGGGTGCGCCAAGATGTTCCAGATGAGCTGCTGCCAGAGATGTTGCTTTAAATGCCAATGAGCTGAAGTGGCTGGGAAAGAAAGAGCGAAGGGTGAAGTCTGGTTTGATGTCTTGGCGCACTGGGGAGATGATTCATATAACATGAGCCCCTTGGGGTCCTGGTTAAATCCCAGCCTAGCACCCCCAGCTGAACTGGAACTCTGAAGTCCAGCCAAGGAGCATTACTGTTGCTGCTTGGGCAGACAATTGTTGGGTCAGAGGCAAAGGACAGGGGAGGGGTGGCTCTTTCAGTGGAAAAATTACCTGCTGGGAAAGAAGGAATCGTCTGATGTGTGTGGCAGGGAAGTCCAGCCAGGGAAGACCTGTCTTACATTACAAGGCTGTTTTCAGAAGGCAGAAGAGAATTGTTATTGCCTGAGAGGCCTGGGGCCCCTCTGAAAGTGGGTCTGGCATGGTTCTGGAAGGGCATTGTAGTAGGGGCGCTGGAGCCAGGGTTCTGGTGCCAAGCTGGAAATGGGGAGGAGGGCAAGCTGCCTCTCAGGGCAGGAGGGAGATACAGAGGAGACAAGAGAGGCCCCTTTCTGCACCAGCCAAGTTCAGTGGGGTCTCTGTGCCCCACACTTTGGCCTTTGAACAGCATTTGTCATGGCTGAGCACCCTGTCTCCAGCCCTCAGATCCTTAAAACTTCTTATTGAAGTTTTCTCTTATTGAACCCTCCCTCTGCTTCTCTGACTGTATTTCTTCCCTCTTTTCCTTGGAAGTTGCATAGCCATCTTTCCTTTAGGGAAGCCTTCTTACCGAAGCCTATGTAGGTTTGGATGGGGAGAGATATGGGACATGTGACCCAGGCCTGGCCAGGTGATTGTTTTAAGGATGGGCTTGTAAGCCAAGTTGGTCCAATCAAACCTAGAACTTCTGTTGGAACATTTTGGAAGGAGAAGTTCTCTTTCAGCAGGGATGGATGAGAAGAGATGAGAAAAGCCTGGTGCTTCCAGGGTCAGTATGATGAGAAAATCTGTCTGAGAGTGAAGCCATTGCAAAGGGAAACAGAACTAAGGGATAGGTAGAGATGGGTTACTAATGGCATCATTTGTGCACTTGGATCTAATCAGACCTGAAGTAAGATCAATCCCTGGGCTTTTCAATTATACAAACCAAGAAATGTTGCTTTTTTCTCTTTATCCAGTTTGAATTTTCTGCTATTTGTAATTAAAACATTATGTCTACATATTAGGACTATACACTTTTTTCTTTCTTATTTGAAGTCCCCTCTCCTCTTCATTTTACCTACTGATCTATGTATTTCTCCTAATGTTGAGTCCTTAAACTTCTGTGATTTCTTCTCTCCCTTAATGCCCTCAGACTTTCCAACTATTCTTGTGGTGCCCTCTCTGACTTTGGTGAGAATGTCCCCACTCCTGCTCTGCATTTGTGTTCTTAACTGAGCTCTTGTTGCCAAATCCCAGTGTCCAGCCATCTGCAACACATTTCCACATGTGCATCTTGCAGCTGGATGAAGTCAATATCCTCCTCTCTTGATCTTGAGAAGAGGATGTTCCCTTTCACCTTCCTCTCTCTTCAATTCTGGTACCTTGTCCTTCCAGTTCAAAGTCAGATTTATCTTGAATTCCTTCTCTCCTTCTTGTCCCCTGTATGGAATCATCCACCAGGTCTTCGAAAGTATCTTTTATGTATGTCTTTTCCCCCCATCATCCTTGCCACCACTCTGATCTAAGCTTTTATCTTGATTTTCTCAAAACCTCTTAACCAGTTTTCTAACATCCATTTCAAATTGTCCCCACATCCAGCATCCTCCAACTTATTTAACTCCTCCAAATATTTTTCACCTCACAGCTTGCCTCGAGAAGCTGGGATTTCTCACTATCACTCACCTCAAAGTCCCTGAGAGAGCAGCATCCCATGAGGAATGAGAAACCAGAAGTACAACTTTCTGGGACACTAATTTTACATGAAGATTTCTTAGGGTGTGGGAAATTAAGCCTTTTAATTAGAAAGTAATTAAACATTATTTTAATTTTAAAACAGGCTGCTCCTTGGTAAGGTAGAATGCAAAACTCATATGTATATAAAGATTAAATTCAGATTTCAAGTTTGTAGAAGTCCCCTTCCAGCTACTTTCCCAGAGTTCTGAGGTTCCTTTCCTGCCACCATAGGGTAGAAAAGTTGGAGAAGTACATGCATATTGAATCAGGTCTAACTTCCTCAATTTGGTGCCTGCCTCAACTGGCTGTTATTTCCTTGCCTCCTCCTTTACTCTCAGTGTTTCCTAGAGTTAGAAAGCTCTTCTGGCTGTTCTTTACATTCAACACTCTCATTTCCAATCCTGCTTCATGCCGCCCTCTCATTTTCCAAACCATCTCCATCAGCCCAAATCATCTGCTTCTTTTAGGCTTAATTGCCAACTTGGATTGGCCTCTCCCATCTCTTATCTTGCATGCCCTTTGGAATCCATATAAAAAATTGGATCATATACTGGATAAGAGCCACTCCCCTGCTCAAAACCCACAAAAGGTTCCCTCTTGTCTGGCTGTGGATGAAGTTCAGGGTCCTTAGCATGGAACACTGGCCCTTGTGCACAAATCTTTTATCTCAACTTAACTTGAAGGCCTATTAGGAGTATTAGTGGTTACACAGATTGGAGCTCAACACTGGGCTTAGGACAGTGACCATGTTTTAGTTTCCTAGGTTACTGGAAGCAAATTCATAAAACAGTTCTGCTTGAACAATGGGAATTTATTCAGTTACAGTTAGAGTCTGGGAAAAGGTCCAAATCAAGGCATCATCATTAAGATGATGCTTTCTTCCCAAAGACCAGCTTCTGGGGATCCTTGGCTCCTCTGCCACATGGCAAGGCACATGGTGGCATCTGCTGGTCTCTGGGTTTCATTGATTTCAGCTTCTTGCCTCTGTGGCACTCTTCTCTTCTTTTCTCTTCTCTTCTCTTCTCTTCTCTTCTCTTCTCTTCTCTTCTCTTCTCTTCTCTTCTCTTCTCTCCCTCCTCCCCTCACCACCCTACCACCTCTCTCTCTCCCTCTCTTTCTCTGTATTCATTCTGCTGATAAAGGACTCCAGTAATAGAATTAAGTCCCATCCTGACTGAGGTGAGTCACACCGTAAGTGAAGTAGCCTCATAAAAAAATCCTGCTTTCAATAGGCTTACACCCACAGGAATGGATTAGATTTAAGAACATGTTTTTCAGGGCACATACAGCTCCAAACCACCACATTCCACTTCTGAACCACAAAAAGACATGTTCTTTTTATATGCAAAATACATTCATTCCATCGCAATATCCCAAAAGCCTTAAGTGATTTAAGGCTTGTACAATAGTAAGTACAAAGCTTCATCAAAATTAGTTATGGGGTGCGGCCTGTCCTGGGGCACAATTCCCCTCTGTCTGTGGATCTGTAAACTCTAGAGAACAAGTTATTTGCTACCAATGAACAAAGGAGGGGCAAGCATAGGATAAACATTCCATTTCCATAGGGAGATATTGGAAGGAAAATAGAGGTTACAGGCCCTAAACAATAGGAAACCACCTCATGCTGTAAGCATGAATGTGACTTGATCATTTGTGGGTTGCAGCAATGGGAGTTTACCCTGTTTTCCATGTCTCCTGGAATATCAACTGTTACTTTATATATGTTGAATCTATACTGTGAGGTGCATGTGTCTCCATGATGGTTATATACGTCTTCTCTATAGCTCCTTTTCTGATATTAAAACATCTCTCGTTTGCATAATGGCATACTTTTTTGTCTTGAATTCCATTTTGTCTGATACTAAGATTGATACTTTCACTTTCTTTGATTCATATTTACCCTGTATATCTTTTTCATCCTTTCATTTTCACCTCTGTTTTCTTTAAATTTCTCTTACAAACAACATATTATTGATATAAATAGATCAATAAAAATTTTTAATCTGAGAGTCTGTTTCTCTCATACTTTTATTTATTTACCCCTATAGATATCTCAAACACATCTATCAATCTATCAATCTATCTATCTATCTATCATCTATTACCACCATCATCTATCTAATCCTATCTTTCTTTCTCTCTCTTTGTCTAATCGTCTATCTGTCTAACATCTATCATCTACCTATAATCTTCCCCAAACAAGACACATTCTGATGTCTCTCTGGCATCCACTCCCTTTCTTCTATCTCATTGTTGATATATTTTTTAAAAATTTTGTTCTGGGTTGCTAATGGATGTAGTTCTTTTTCTTTTCTTTGGTTTTCTTGTTTCTTCAGACCACAATTAACTGTACTAAGTTATCTGATTTTCTTTATTTTCTATGTCTCTTCTAGTAATCTCCTTGATTTACTCCTTACCTATTTTTTCTAAATAGTAGTTATTGGAAAACTTTCTAATGCCCTGATTGTTTGGAACTATGTCTATTGAACCCCCATATTTAAACCATAATTCGGCTGAATATGACATTTCATAATAAAATTGTTTTTACCTTATTGCTTTTGTACTCATTAACTTTTTTAACTTTTTCACCCTGTTATCTCTTGCACTCACTCCTGCTGTTGAGAAGTCTATAGTCAGTAGGATTCTAGGTCTTTTTTTCTTTATTTTTAGTTTGCATTGATTATATTTTTTTTCCCCAATACCACCCCATTTTTAATATCTTGCATGATTGACTTTCATTTGTCCTCCCTCATGTGAAAACATATTTGTACCTTTTATCACAATTGTTGAGCACCCTAGGTTTCACTGAGTTATACAGTCCCAGTCTTTATCTTTCCTCTTTCCTTCTGGTGTCCCACATGCTCCTAACCTTCCTCTTTCAGCCATACTCACAATCATCTTTGTTCAGTGTACTTACATTGCTGTACTACCATCACCCCAAACTGTGTACCAAGCCTCTCACTCCTTTCTTCTCCCTTCTGTCTATAGTGCTCCCTTTAGTATTTCCTGTAGAGCAGGTATCTTGTTGTCAGAGAATATTTTAAACTCTCCCTCATATTTGAAGGACAGTTTTGCTGGATATAGGATTCTTGGTTGGTGGTTTTTCTCTTTCAGTACCTTAAATAGATCACCCCACTTCCTTCTTGCCTCTATGGTTTCTACTGAGAAATCTGCACATAATCTTATTAAGCTTCCTTTGTATGTGATGGATCACTTTTCTCTTGCTGCTTTTAGGATTCTCTCTTTGTCTATAACATTTAATAATCTGATTATTAAGTGTCTTAGCATAGGTCTATTCATATCTATTCTGTTTGGGGTATGCTGCATTTCTTGGATCTGTATTTCATGAGAGATGGGAAATTTTCATTGATTATTTCCTCTATTATTGCTTCTGCCCCTTTTCTCTTCTCTTCTCTTTCTGAGACACCCATGACACATACATTTATGCACTTCATGTTGTCATTATTTCCCTGAGATGTTGCTCATATTTTTCCATTATTTTCCCTATCTGTTCTTATGTGTGTAGGATTTCAGGTGTCTTGTTCTCCCGTTGCTGAGTGTTTTCTTCTGCCTCTTGAGATCTGCTGTTGTATGTCTCCATTATGCTTTTCATCTCTTGTGTTGTGCCTTTCATTTCCATAGATTCTGCCAGTTGTTTTTTCAAACTTTCAATTTCTACCTTATGTTCGTCCAGTGTTTTCTTTATATCCTTCATCTTTTTTGCCATATCTTCCCTGAACTCATTGATTTGGTTTTTTATTTGATTTAGCACATTTCTTTGAAAATCTTTAATTGATTGTTTCATTAAAGTGAAACACTATCTCAACGGTATCTTAATTGAGGTGTAAGTTTGTTTCTTTAACTGGGTCATATCTTTGTTTTTCCTATTGTAATTTGTAGTCTTCTGTTGTCTAGCATCTGGTTTTCTTGGTTACTCCAATCAGATTTTCCTGGACCAGAATGGGTTCAGGTCTCAGAATGGGGTCATATTCTTAGAAAAATCTTAGAAGAATGACAGGCTTTCCTGTGAGGCCTCTAGCTGCTGTGCTTTTCCTAATCTGCCCAGCAGGTGGTGCCTGTCAGCTTGTAGCTACCAACTGCTGTAAGGAGGTGTGGCCCCTTTAGTTTCTGTTTTGGCTGTTTTCCCCCTGTATCTGGGGTCTGATTTCTGAAGGGAAGTCTGGCCCTAGAGCTGGGCCCCTCTTCCTTCCTCTTAGGGAAGATATACCCCCTAGGGTATATCTTCTGCATTTGAACTGGTGCTTCTGTTATCTCCACCCCTGTCTCGGTCAGAGAGCTGTGAACTGAAAATGGCTGAGGCTCTCTCCACTGAACCACTCAGGTTGATTTGCCCATTGGTCAGAGAGAGCCCCTGGTCTTTCTGGCTCTTTAAGGTCAGTTGTCTCTAAAAGCCTCTGTCTGCTTGTTAGGGTTTTGTCTATGTTTGTATTCAGCAGTCCACATTTGTTAACTAAAACCCCAACTAAAACCCCAGTTAGAGCTGAGCTGAACTATATTTACTGGCTCTGGGAATGCTGGTTTCTCCTACAGCGAGGGCTTGCGGCTCAGCCTGCCATGGGGGGAGGGGACTCCCGGCACTGGTCTGCAGTTTTTACTTACAGATTTTATGCTGCAGTCTTAGCCATTCCACCCAATCCGGCTGGTGTATGATGTGTGGACAGTCACAGTTGTCCCCCAGGAGTTGTTCCTGGTTGTTTATTAGTTGTTCCAGGGGACTAACTAAATGCCACTCTTCTCTGTGCTGCCATCTTGCCCCTCCCTCTTCTCTAGGTCTTTTGAAGGTTATTGGCTCTTCCTTCTGGAAGCTTCCATAATTTTTTTTCATCTTTGATGTTCTTATGTTTCATCTTAATGTGTCAATATATTGGTTTTTCTCATCTGTCCTGTTTGAGGCTTTCTTAGCTTTTACATTCTTTAATTATAAGAAATTCATTATCATTACTTCTCAAAATATTCTCTCCACAATGATTGTTTTCTCCTCCTTTCCTTCTTAGATGCCCACTATACAGATGTTGGCACTTCGTAACCTGTATTCTCCATGTCTCTCAGGTCTTCTGTAATATTTTCTCTTTATCCCTTTCTACTGCCTTCTGGGAGAGCTCCTCATATTTCACCACAGTAAATCATTCTTTGGCTCTATCCTTCCTCTTATTTTTCCATCTATGGTGTTCTTTTTTTTCAAGTGTTATATTTTCCTTATTTAAAACCACTGCTATTTTCTTTCTTATGATTTATTATTCTTACTTTGTGTTACCAACATCTTCCCTTGCATCTTTGAGAATATTTATAAATCTGCTTCATCTAGTATAAGTTGTTCAGTTAGCTGTCTTTCCTTTCTAATGCTTGAATTATTTGGGTACTAGATCTTTGGGCCTGTGAATGCAAGTTCCTTTAGGGGTGTCAGCTACTGTGTCTGGTAAGTTGTATTGATGGAGGGTCTCAAACCCAAGCCCTAAAATGGGGGCAGGGAGGAGTCCCAAGACAGAGTGCTCCAGGTCACACAGAATTGTCATCTACCACCCCAATTTTTTACCCCTCCATTAGGAGACAAGTGTGATCCAGATTCTCCTTTAACATGCTGAAATAAGCAACTTGGGAAGGTAACAATCTCTATAAATTGTTTTTTCAAACTCTGAATGGAAACCTATCAGTGGATCATGAAATCAATTTATTAAGTCAGCATTAACAACAACTAGGATAGGATGAAATATATAGA
Organism: Choloepus didactylus; assembly: GCF_015220235.1. Classification (NCBI taxonomy): domain Eukaryota; kingdom Metazoa; phylum Chordata; class Mammalia; order Pilosa; family Megalonychidae; genus Choloepus; species Choloepus didactylus. Next base: position 64,628,497 of record NC_051316.1, read on the forward strand.
GTGCAACGCATTAGTAAGCATGTTGTTTTGTGAAACTTTCCTTCATACAGGGCTGTGTGTGTACTGAGTCGCCATGTAAAATGTATTCCTTATTGTTGATAGAACTCAAAGTCAGTTTGAAGGCCACAGCTTTTGACTGTGTTCCACCAGTCCAGAGGGTTTAAGTGAGGTAGATGAATAAATGCTCAATGCCAGCTGGCCAGTCCATCTTTTTCATCAGACCTTAACTCTGCAGGGTTTTGGCACTGTGCTGGTTTTACCCTGTTCACACCTGTCAACTGGCTGATGACACTGACTTCTTTTTCACAGTGGCTGTCGGGCAGGCAATTGTCCTCCAAAGGTAACGTGGGAAAGAACAAGAACAGAACTTGAGAGCTTTCCCTTAACTCAGCCTCCATCACTGCATCTGGCACCACCTGCCTTGCTTTGGTCCCTCAACCCACTATTTGGTCTACCACTGGGTTCCCCATAGTTTTCACATTAGTCACCCAGATCCAGTCTTCCCTCTCATTTCTATGGTTCTTTCACATTGTGTGGGAGGGAGCCAGTGGCCTAGGCTTGTTTTTGTTTGCAACCTCACCCAGGAGCTGCCGTGCTCCTGAGCATCCTGTGCCTCTGGCAGCCTTCTCCCTCTCTCCATCCCACTCAGCCCCTCCCACCTCAGTAAGTCCTCATGCTGAGTTTCTCTCACCTCCCCCATGAACTATCTGTTTTGACTACTGTCCTTGCCTGTGATTATTGGAAACCTCGAGCCCCAGTCAGCAGGTAAATTTATAGCTAAACAATTACACTGTTGAAACCCTGACAAGTCTTCCCTGGTTAATAGCTCTGAAAATATGGGAAAGGTGAGAATGACTAAATTCATTAGTCTCCGTATTGCAAGTCTGCAAAGACAGACTTGTAGGGTGTGTTTGCTTTGATGGGACTTTTTCATTTTTCTTTTCTTTTTACATTATTGTTCCAAATGCTAGTCTCACTTAATATGGATTCATTATCTGGAGAATGACTTGGATATTTGAATAATCATCTAAATAGTTTGTTTTTCCCTTTTCCTATTATGATTTTTGGAACTCAGCCAACAACAATGCAATAGGCAGGCAATAGATTGAGGAAAAAAGCAAACAGTGCTGGGTTATATTAGTAAATTATCTTATATTAGATATGGGTGAGATTCCTTGACTTGCCAGCCTGGCAGAAAGTTTTCAGTAACACAGCACGAGGAAGGCAGGACTGCTTTTGTAAAGGTGGTGCCATGGAATTCATGGAGGTAAGGAAAAGGCTGGAAATCTCAATGGTCAAAGACAAAACTCTGTGATGCTGCTGTAAGTGAGCTATCTGGGTACATCCTGAAGAACTGGGCCTTTGCCTTATGAGGGTAGACCAGATTATCGGTACCAATTCCTCACTCCCTTGTAGTAGTATTTTGTCTACACACCCTTGCCATGACTTCATAGTGGGAGAAGTGTAATTTCCCACCTCTTGTGTTTAGGTTTGGTCATGTGATTTGCTTTGACCTATGGGAGGCAAGGAGATATGATGTGAGCAGAGGCTTGAAATATACTTATGAGATTGTGCTTACTTATTGTGCTCTTGCCTTTTGCCATGGGAAGAACATGCCTCATGTAAGTGCTGGTCCAGGGAAGATGAGGGACATGTGAAGGAAAGCTAAATCCAGTCCATGGACTGGAGCTAAGCCCAGCTGAGCCTGGCCTACTTGGGCCAAACTCCAGTCAACATACAGATGTGTGAGGGGGAGAAAAAGTTTATTTTACTTTCCATGGAGATGTTATGGTTGTTTGTTGTTTGTTATGCAGCAAACCTGACTGATGCACTAACCTAACAGGGCTGTCCTTGGACAGAAGAGGGTGGTATACCTTGTTCTTTTCTGGGTTGATATCTAAGTTTAAGTGGATGTGGTCACAGTGCCCAGGAAAAATTTAACCACTGTTTTCTGTGGCAAGATGACCTATTCAAAGGGTAGTGCTGTTTTCTCCAAGGCAGGGATACTGATGTGAGAATAGGGACACAGTCCCTCACCAGGGTACTGGAAGGAGAATTGAAGGCTGTGTTCTAATGAGGGGCAGGAATAAAAACATTCCAAAATGTTGCTTACAGTGAGAGAACAAAGTAAAAGCCTTTGGGTGACCTGCAGGTACTTTTGTCAGGAAAAAGAAAACAGTAACATCCTGAGAGCTTCTATAGTCAATGTTTAGTTAAGAGTAAGCAGGAGTCCACGTTGCCTCAATTAATATGACTTCTGATTAAATACTAGAAGTTTCAGTGATTTGATTTGACTGATATTAGGTCTCCTACTTCAGTATGTAGCACAAGTCTGAATATATAGGAGATGCTCAATGAACCAACTTGTAATTGTAGATTATCAGGAAACTTAAACCTAATCATAGCACTGCCATTAATTAGTTACATGACCCCAGACTAAAAGCTTAACCTCTCAGTTCCCTCATGGGAAAGTGAGCTTAAAACCATTTAAGTCTCTAACCCCCAGAATTGTTAGGAGAGTAAGATGCGATGAAGGTGGGAAAAGTGTTCTAGAAGTAATAGGATAATATTATTTCCCCACAGGTACTTCTGTATTGGGGAATGCAGGTGATTTGGGACAAAGCACAACCTTGAAGGGATCATAACTAGATATTTCCCCCCAGGTGTTCCACAAGAAAACGGATCAAGGAAGCAATATTGTTCTACCCTTTTACCACACTCATTGTGAGGCCAAGTCAGGCCTCTGAGTTATAAGTCTACAACATAAAATCAGGCAATTTTTTGCACCCTAATTGCATGCTGGTAGTCTTGTTTTGATTTATAATTTTTTTTTTTTTTAAAGCATGTCCTCAACTGGCTGCATTGCAGAAATAAAACCAGCCCCATCTCTGATCACAGGCCATCTGGCCTCTTCTTAAAGATCCCCAGTGGTATGTAATCTCTTTATATGAAAAACCTGTTTCTTTGTATTGATAGCAAAGACTTCTCTAACACTTATGATTTGCTAGGCACTTCTCTAAGCCCTTCACTTATATTAGCTCATGTATTCCTCATAACTCTCTTGTGAAGTTGCAGATGAGGAAACTGAGGTGCAGAGGGATTCCATAATCTGCCCTAGGTTATAGAGTCAATATGAGGCAGAGCCAGGATTTGAATCCACGCAGCTCCAGAGTCCCCACCCTTGCCTTCCATGGGTGTCATGTAGGGCAGTTTTAATGGCTGTCAGCTTGTTCTTACAAAGAATTGAAATCTGCCACCTTGGTCCTAGTTTCCTCTCTGGAGTCACACAGAATGACTTTATTTCCACTTCTGTAGGACGGCCTCTCTGCTCCATTTGTGTTATGATTTCTAGAGCCTTACCCTTTCAGGCACCCTCCTCTGGACATGCCCTACTTTGTCAACGTCACCATTAACTCAACTAAGTTCTCCAGAACCCAGACAGATCCCCAGATGTGGTCTGATCAGATCTGAAAATGATGGAGTTATCACTTTCCATGGTATAAATATTATATTGATTTTTCTCACAGGTTGCATTACACTAATGATCATATGTTAAACATGTGGTCAACTAACAGACCCAATCTTTTTACACTCAGCTATTAAGCAGATACCCCCTGTCTATTCAGTTGATTTTTTCAACCTAAGTAAAGGACTTTGCATTTGTTCCTAATCATTTTATTGGGGTTTTCTCAACATTTTAGACTGTCAAAATTATTTGAATCTTGATTCTATGATTCATGGCCATTTATCATTGTATGATGGATTTCTTCATTGGGCTGTGTGTGGGCAGCTAGTCTTCTGGGCAGAACTGTCATTTTGGCCTATTTCAAGATGATTTAAGCCAAGCAGGTACTTTGGTCTTAATTATATAAAAATGTCTGTCAATAGTTTCACACACACACACTACACACACGCATGCACATACACACACTATATTTCAAATTTTTAACTTTCTTTGCTTATGGTTTGATTTTATTTTTGTTAAGCTCCTTAATTGATTTCTACCTCTTTTTTCTATCTCAAAAATAGGAATATTGAAATGTGCTCAGATAGAAAGGTCACGCCTTGTTCCAGGCTTGATCTATCCAAGTTGAGCACTATTACATGTCCTTCTATGGGACCTTCCTATGGCAATGCAGCAAGTCAAGAATTCCAAGCTGCTCACCTTCCTGGAGTTCTTGGAAGAGCTTCCTTTATAAGAAACATTATTCTACAACCTGGGAGAGAAAGTAGGACTAAGCAAGTGTTCTTAGCAGTCAATGAAGGACTCTGGAATTATCTTCAGATCTCTGGCTCTGAGGCCTTATGTAGTAGAAACACTGCATCCTAAAACCATCCCAAGTCTCCTTCTTTTCCATGGGAGGTGACTTATGTCTTCTTGATGGCTTTTGGGCTTTTCTGCTACTATACTGCTGCATTTCTCCATTCTGCGGCTTATTGTCCTCAGTCAGTAACTGCTACTTTTGCTGATAGGTGGTATGTGTTTTTTTCTACTGATTTTATAACTCTTATCACAGGCTCTGATAAAGCTTTATCTAGCTATTTAAATTTCTTTACAGCCCTTTCTCTTAGAATCCATTTTCCTGGAGCTAGGTTGAGAATGCTTCATCATTGGAAGCACACAAAGTTATACTTAGAAAAACCCCTTCCTACTGACAGCGGACCACTGGCCTACATAAAATCCAAACACACCGTCAGAGCCAAAATTTTTTTCAACACTTCTTCTGGGAAGCCCACTAGGTTCTAAGGTGGACATTGTTGGTTGTTTTCTAGCATGCATTCTCCCTTTCTCCCTCCCTAAAAAAGCCCTGATTTTCTTCTGATATTCGACCCCCACCACCAATGAGCTTAATAACTCAAGGGAGGCTGTCTCAATCCCTGATTTCAGGGGTGAGTCTTGATTGGCCCACACCAGTCATAATACCCCATCTCCTTGTCATTGCTTCTGGTACCAAGGCTTAAGACAGCTCACTCTTGATAGTTCTCTGGCAACTATTATTGGTTGAGGATGGGGCATGGGACTTCAGTTGGCCAAATAAGACTAAAGAAAAGGATTTTTATTCCACCATTGTGAGAGAGATTTTCTCTCTTGCTCACTTAACACAAACAAGGGAAAATGTAGCCCCAGATGCTGTGGGCAGCCATCTTGCAATCACGAAGGAAGCCAGCCTGAAGACACAGTGGACATGTGCAGAAGGGCAGAGAGGAGAGAATTTCAGAGTTCCAGAGCCTAGGTTGTGATATGCCTGGCCTTCCTGATATGTCAGGTTATACATTTCCTTATTGTTTACAACTCTTAGAGTCAAACATATCCTAATCAATACAGGTCCTTAAGAAAATAAGACTCTTGTGGTCTTGCCTAGCATGTTAGTGCTCTGGAGGTGGTTTTGAATGTGGAAGAGCCTCAGGTTTTTGATGTTGAATTATGGGCTATGCTTATATAATGCAACTGAAATGTTGGTTTCTTGCTGATTTGCCTTTCTTAATCTAAGACAGAGATGCTCACTGAGCCCTCAAATGACTTGTCTTCTTCTGATTCAATTCAGTCAGTAATTTGATTTCACTGATTTTTTTTTTTTTTGTATGAGAAAGCAGACTCTTTTTTTTTAATCACTTGGGTCTCAGCTCTAAAGTCATCTCAGAGAAGCCATCCCTAATCACCCTAAAGTAGCCACTCCCTCTTATCATGTCATTATTTTCTTCTTCACACTTACCACAATCCATATTATCTTTTTTTAGACATGTTTCACAAAAGTTTTTAAATAGTGTTGAAAAAAATTACTTGATAATTTTAATTACAATTAATGACTGATTAGCGGATCAATAATTTATTCAGTAATATAGATGGCATACAGACCTATAAACGGAATGATCTGATAATTAATTGCTGTGTAATTCTGCCCATTAGTAAATCTTAAGCCAAGAATTTGATATAAGTTCCATTCAGTTGCAGTACGTGTTTCCATGTGATTTGATCAACAAAAAAATATGCACACAACATCACGCTTTTTTTCCCTTTTTTTTTTTTTTTTTTTTTTTTTTTTTAAAGAGCAGCTCAGTGATTTGGGAGTCGGTTAGTATAATACAGAGAACTTGCATCAACCATTGATTTATATTCCAAAAGTTGCTGTTTTGTTTGTGCTCTCAGCCTGAGCGGCAGGGCCTCGCGGTCCCCTCCGCCCGCTGCCTCGGCGCCGCCGACCTGCGGCTGCCCGCCTGCACTGCTTCCCCTCCGGGGTCCGCGGGTCGGGACGGCTTTCTCCTCCGGCTGTTTCTCCACTGCCGGCCAGGGGAGGCAGAGGGACACGCAAGCACGTCGCGATACCGTGGGTGCCTCTAACGGGCTCGCTTTCCCGCCGCTAAATCTGATTTCACTGATTTTTAACCCAAGTATTCCACCTATCTTAACTACAGGGTATGTTGATTGTGTGGTGAGCTTTTCATTTCTTGTAAATGATACATAACCATAAGTATCTTTAAAAATCCCTCACAGCCATGCTGTTGTTTTTCTATGTCGCCTAAATTATATTGGAGAAGTGAAACATTTAGTTCGTGTATGATTGAAAAAAAAATAAAAGAAAGAAAGAAAGGAAAAAATTTCTATTATAGCCTTGCATTTCCAGAGGGTTGCTTCCAGGAAAGGTGTTTGGTGTCCTCCACATTAAAGTGGGAATATTCTTCATACTATGTCACATGTCTGCTGACTTGGAGAGCTTGGAAAATGAGAGGCTTTCTGCTGCAAAAGAAAGGATTGTTCCAACATTTCTAATCAAGTAGCTTGTAAGGAAGTGAATTATATATAGCCTGAGCTGATTTGATGCAAAATAATTGCATTCATGTCTTGGTGTTAATTATGATAGGTTTTTAAATTTTAGTCATTTGTTCTCTTTTCTTCTTGACAGCCTCATTGTAATGCCCAAACCTGGGGTTTCCTGAATCCTAAATTTTCTTTGACTGATGTAAACCTTCTTCAATGTTTCTTACCTAGGTGTGAGGTAATCTGCTTTTAGGGAAAGAAGGGTCAATTCTTGAAAAGAATAAGCTTTCCTAGTTCACTTCAGGGAACCGATGTATGACTTCTAGGTGTGTGTGTGTGTCTGTATATACACACGTGTATGAGCTTTTTAGTAACAAGCACTTAGGAGATGTGGTCACATAGAATAGACTGTGCGTTCTTTACTTGAGTGAGAGATAATAAAGCATTCTTCTCAGGTGGAATCTTTTATTTATGTGTTGGGATTCCATTTTATCAAGAAAGCTTTGGTTTTCCTTTTTGGCTGTGTCTAAGCTATGCTTTAGCAAACAATTCGAATCGGTCTGACATTTATTAGTGAGGACATGGTCCACTCCAGTCTCGTAATCACAATCCAGCTGTTGCCATACCAATTTGCTATGGCCTTTCCTATTTGCGAGTATGTGTGTGTGTGTGTGTGTAGTGTCAACACTGTGTGGTTGCAGATTTACTGTATGTTAGTGTGTGGAATAAACTCACTCTCTACTTTCATGCCATAGGAATTGGTTATCAAGGGTCTTTATTTTGTCATTAAAAGTGTGGTAACTTACAATCTGAGCTATTAGATAGGGTTACAATATCAAAAATACAAGATTTCAGTAACAGCTTATATTCAGAGAATGTTCCTACTTTCCAAGACATTTTTATGCTTTTATCATTCTATCCTCACAATAATCCAGGGGGTCAACAGGGCACATGCCACTACCCCTGTTTTATAGATGAACAACTTAAGGAAGCAAAATGATTTTTCCCAAGGCCACCAGGTTTGAAAGTGGCCAATCCTGGGGCACAAACTGAAGGCTTCTAAGGTTTACTTTCTTTCCACCACAGGAAGAACCAAAGTTTAAAACAATACCCTGAGATCATTGTCCAAAATATTGCCACAGTTCTTGACACTGATGATTTATGATATTCTATGGAGATTTTAAATAGCTTCCTTTGTTGGAAAACAGAACTGTTTATATGGGTATCCTGGCTGCCGTGCCTATTAAACCATTTCTGTGTTGTTAAATCCTTCTTAGGACCAGAGTGGAAGTTGCTCTAGGAAGACATAACCCCATATGCCTTTCTTTCTTAGGGATCCAGAAATTCAGATTTTCTGAGCAGGGAGCCTCTTTAGGTTCAAGTATTGAAAGGACTGTTGAGATTGTTAGCTCCACTAGTGAAGAATTTAAGTTTCAACATTCTTTCTGCTACTAACAGGTATAACTTTGTCCTGCTTGCCTTATCTTCTGTAATTCCCTCTTGTGATTTCAAGAACACTAGTTAATTTTTTAGTGTCTGTTATATGCCAGCAGTGCTAAATCCCTCCCTTCAGTGATCTCCCTGTGTTTTATTGTTTATAGGGACTGTATTCAGGAGCAAATGTTTGATTTTGCTAAGGTAACTGATAGACAAAAGAGACTGAAACACTGTTTCTGCTTGAGTTGCTCTGCTCTTACAGAATATTTCCATATTGGAGTGAATGTTGGGCACAGGTGGTTCCCTTTAAATCCAAATCAATGTGTTCCAGATATTGGGCTGTTCTCTTTTGAAATCCGTGAGCATAATGCTTCAAGTCCGTTTCTTTAAATTGGAGAAAGAGTGCCTTTTGGTCTCGGCAGCCATTTTTGCTTAACTCTGAGGAGCACATTTGGTGGCTGACTGCCCGTGATTCCTAGCCACTGATACTTTCCTGCCTTCTCTCTCTCTCTCTCTCTCTCTCTCTCTGGCCTCCAGCCTTGTGTTAAGATACCTTGGCTGCCCCAGACCTTTCTCTCAGGGCTGTGTAACTCATGACCCTTCTTGTGTTCTTGTCTCTACTTGGCCTTCCCAACCTCTTCATCCCAGCATTCCTGGTTGTCCTCTCCTGCTGCCTCATATCCATACCCAGCTTGAGGGAAACAATAACAATTTTATTAAGGCTTCATGTTATTAATTAGGAAACAGGCTCACACATTTGGTAATTGCCCAGCAATCACACAGCTAGAAAGTATCAAATTTGGACCATCCTCTGTTTAATCAAACAAGCTGACTCTGCAACCCATCTACTGCTCATGCTCATTTACAGTGAGCATCTCAAGGACTGCCTTGGGGGCTTCCAGGGGGCAGACCTGAGTTTGACTCTCTCCATTCATGAAGCCACAGAAGATTTGATCCAGGAAGGATGCTGGATGTCAGCTAACCCAATGTCTTCATTTAACAGATGGGAAAACTGAGGCATAGGGAAATAGGGCTGGTGAATAAGGCAGTGTGGCAGAGTAGAATGAACATGGAATTTCATAATAGCCCTGGGTTCAAGTCCAGGCTCAAACTGGTAACCAGCTAACTGGCTTTGGCTAAGTCATTTCATCTCTTTGAACACAAAGATAATAATACCTACAAAATTTGTGTGTATAGTGCCTGCCAATGGTAGTTTTTAATAACTGATAGTGTATCTTTTATTGATCACTTGGAGGTCAGGTGTGGCCCCCAGGAAAGAAGGGCAGCAGGGTAGATGATCCCAGGCAAGGCCCTCTTTGGCAGCACAGGAAGGAGCTAGCGTGATTTCTTACAAAACTGTTGGAAAGACTGAAGGAGCTAAGGTTAGGGAAACTCCCACTGCTGGTCTCAGTTGTCTGCAGCACTGAAGAGGGTAATTTTCAAAAGCTTGCCCAGAAGTGACTGAATGTCAAGAGTCTTTAGAAAGCCACCACACTGGCCTTCATCTCTGAAGTAGGTGATTTGCAGGAGCTTGCCTGGACACCCCTGCTTCTGCCAACTGGCCCCACTTCTGCCTGGAATCGATGCTGGAGAACAGTGGCTTCCATATCTCGTGCTAGTACCTCCCAGAGACTGAGTCTAACTCACAGTCATATGGGGAAAGCTTTCTGGGAAATACATTTCCAGGATCCTCCTCTGTGACGCAGAAGAGAACATAGCAGGAGGTGGTGGTGATGCCAGGTTATCAGTCGACAACCAAGGGAGTCATCCATACTCATTTTTAAAACATTTTGTCAGTCCTTATTGCATGCAAAACATTGTTACAGTGCAAGATGAATGAGACCAAAGCTGCATCCTAAGGGTTCCTCAAGATGATGACAAATGTAAATATGAACGCTAAGTGGAATTTGGTAGTCTTTATCCTCATTAAATATTTCTCTTATAGTCAAAAAGTAGGGAAATAAAAACGATGAGCAAAGGAAACAAATGGTGGCCTCATTTTAATCTACCTTTCTGCCCCTAAAGCAAACAACTCACCAGAAGGTGACTGTTTTAAAAATTCAGATTAGTCCTTCCAGTTGCTCATTGAGTATTTACAAAGCCTGACAAGTTTCAAATATTGGTTAAAAGTAGGAGCTATATTCTAAGACAAAGAGAGAAACTCCTAAATCAACAATTCCCTAAATGCCTGGTGCCCATGAAGTAATTTCAGGGAATTTATACAATGAGGGAAAAGACTGTCCCTTTTAAAATAAAAGAGGGATAATTAGGGCAATAGAAAAAAAAAGCAATTATTGTAAAGTAGAGAATTGTGTCCTGGTTTTTCCTGCTGCTGATTTGTTTTTTAACCCCCATTTCCTCGTTTTCTTGCTTTCCTAAACCCTTCCTCGCCTCACCCCAGTTCTGCCATTTGCTCTTCCTTTTCTGTGTTTTTCCAAGGAGGCTTGGCCATAACTAGTGATGGTTGTCTCCCACCCCAGGAATTCTGGTTGTATTAATATAAATCATGTATAGATAACATAGGATTAGTCCACTGCTCATAGGTCAGTAGGTCTTGGAATGGTTCCTCCTCCCAAAGCCCTGCCTCCTTCCCACACACATCTTCAACACTGGATTTCAAATACAGGATGCAGAGGAAGAGATAAGAGCCCCCTTTTCCCCAGCATTCCCCCCTCCCTACCAAATCACACAACTGTATCCAATGGGAAAGAAGTGAAATAATTAGGATTTTTTTTTTTGTGAAGAAAATTTGCAAGATGAGGCCCAAGGGGCAGAGAGTGCCAGATGTTGGGGAGAACATGACCACTCAGTCCCTTCGGCCACACATGCTGAAGTCAAGAAGTTGGGAAATCTGACTCAGGAGTCACCGTCCAGTGTGGGAGCTGACAAAGCATCAAATGCTCCAGGACAACTGGTAACCCGGCCAACCCCTGGAGCACAGGCCTGGGATGAGGGCAGGAGTCACACTGAGGGCACCTGGGGAGTCAGAACTGCTTCTGGCACATTCTGGGGATGCCTTGGGGTCAGATCAATTCTAGGGTCAGGATGAACTGTGGGCTTGGTATCCCGGCAGTTAAAGTGTTGAATCTCCCTGGGCACGTGGAATCTCCCCTGTGTGAATGATATAACACCATAGATGCTTGTGACTAAAACAAGTAAGATAGGATGTCCAGTAGGTTTAAAATGAGAGAAAGTAAGAAAGCACACACTTCAATATTCATGTATGCCTTTTGTATTACAGCTACATCTTCATTGAAATTACAATGTGAATCAGTTGTCACTTCCTATAAAAATTGAACCAAGACATACAATGGAACAAGGTTTAAATACAAGCGCTGGGCTCAACTTGCTCTTCACCAACCCCAATTACAACAAGTTCCCGCTCTTCTTATGCCATTGTTACAGATCTAAGCGGCATTTTTATACCAGTCCTTTATGGATTCAGAGTTCTATGTTCTTTCTCTCTGTCCAGTCTTGATACTTCTTGGCAGCGCAAACAGAATCCTCATCCTTAACCAGGCTAATCAGCTCTGCGGCCCAGCCCAGCTGCCTCTACCTCCCTGGAGACCAGAGCACACTCCTGGGCTTACATGTAAACGCACTCCCCAGACATAGGGTCCGGTAATCACCTTTGCCCCAGTTGCCTGCATTCTCAAATGAGTTTGCATAACAGCCACTTGGGAGGGTTGTTATAAATGCAGATCCCAAGCTGTCGGCCCCAAAGGTCTGGGGTGGGCCCCACACTCTGCATCTTCAGTAAATTTCCAGGTGAATCTAACAGAGTTGCTGAGAATTGCCCGTCTGCCTGGGACAGCTGCATCAGGCACTTCTTCTGTAATGATGCTTCCACATCACTTCTTCCTGTGGTTCTCCCACCCAGCAGGTGCAGATATTTGCTTGCAGAAGTGCCTTGTTGTATGTCAAAGCGTTTTACAACTAGCTTTCTGCAGAACAGTAAAAAACAAAAGAACTTTCTTAAACCCAACCAAACAACTTTTGACAGAGCAGTAAAGCAATTTCCTCGCTGTGTTCTGGTCTGAAATGGATCTGAGCAGCTTGGTTCTCTTGGACCCTTTTGCAAGTTTAACCTGGGCTCACAGCAGATTCACCCTGGGAGAGACCTGGGCCATCGGATGGGAACTGATCTCCATGGACCATTGGGATGTCTTATTTCAGACCTGCCTCCCCAGAGGTGGTGGGAGCTGGCTGGGGCTGCCCAGCTACCCTGTGTCGCCCAGCTGCCCTTGGAGTGCCACCACGTGGGTGGTCTGCGCGCTGGCAGAGTGCATGGCTGTGGGAGTTCACAGCCGCCTCTGGGGGACATGACGAATGGCCTCACTGACAAAACGTGGTCTGCTTTCCATCTCTGAGCCATGAACAGTTTCATTTTCAAAGCAGGAAAACAAACCATGGGAACCAGACGGAACACACACAGGCCACAAATGATACAGCTATTTTCTCATCTCAAAGTAGGGACCTGCAAATGTCAAAGAAAAACAGCTCCGTTGGAATTCTTTGGTGAAAAAGCAAATAGGGAAAATGCAACCGGAGGTTGTAATGAGACCCCCTTCGCCCTCCCTGGCTGGTCCTTCTCCTGATCTGCTTGAGAATCCGTCCTTTCTAGGGGGGAGACCATACCTAGTATTGGTCTTTCCAGGGACTTTCACGCTGTGCCCTGAGCCCTGGAGGTTCTGACTGGGGAGGTGGGCGGGGCAGGGCAAGGTGGGGCGTGAGCAGGCAGTGCTGTGTTCTCAGACCCCCCCTCCTTTATCTGATTCATTTAATAGAGTTCCATTAAAATCTCTTTTGAAGAAAGGATTTTGCATTAAAGAGTATTTGAAATATTCTAATCCACTCTGATCTCACTTGTTTTTCTAATGGGTGGTACCCACAAAGAAAGAAGGAGAAAAGAATAGCAATTTCTCAAGAAGCACATTGATTTCTGTGCCTCTGCTCTCTCTGATGTTGTCCACCATTTCCTCTTTAACCATCTGCTTCTTCCTTTAGGAGTGTTGCATGATGACTTATGGTTATCAAGAGCCAGGAAGAACTAGCAAAGAATGATGCCTCTGTACATTGTGACTGGCAAGAAAAGCATGTTCATTAACCAATGCAATAGGTGAGTGACCTACTTCAGACTCTCCCAGGTGGCCGACACACCTCAGTGATGTCCAGGTCCTGTGGCTGCACTTGCTCACAGACCTGGAGCCCAGCCTCTCTGTGTTCCTGCAGCACTGAAGGAAATAGATAATTCTCAGGGTGGCTGCCTGGGTGGCAATGGCTTACCTTGGATGCCCCTCCTTTCCCCCCCCCGACAAGTGAGTGCTCCCCATTGGTCATATCTCTAACAAGTGGCTTCATTCCTCCAATCACAGCTAACTAAATAAATCTGGGTCAATGGATTCTTTTTCCTTATAGTGTAGGGGTTAAGAGCATGGAACCAGGCTAAGACAGGAGGTGCAGAAGAGACAATGAGCATTTTAGGTTTGGAGGACAAGCATGGGCAAAGGTAAGGAGGCATGGCGGGAATGCAGGGAGCAGCTAGAAAGGTGTTAGATCCCAACGTGTTATGTCAGGTAAGGTACAATATTTAGACTAATCTCTTAGGCAATGGAAAGCTGTGAGGAAGTGCCTTTCAACAGAGAAGTGAAATGATCAAATCTAAATTTTACCAAGGTAATTCTACTGGTCTAGAAGAAGATGGATAAGGAGTGGAGAGGTGGTTAGGAAGATGTCTCAAAATGGTTCATTTGTTCAGACATTAGAAAACTGTTCAAGGAGTGCTCGTCATGCGTCAAAGGAGAGGGGGTGAGGGCTTATTTATGGCTTAGTCATTGTGGGAAAGAAGGAGGAAGGGATTCAGGACACAGACCCAACAGGACTTGTTGACTGAATGGATGTGGGTGTGAAGGAGGGGCAGGAGCCAAGGATTACCTAGACCACCAGTGACTGATAGGGCCATTATCCAAATGGGAAACATAGGAAAAGGAACTCTTTGGATTGGGTAGGGAAGTGATAGGGATGTATGTGGAAATTAGTTTCCTCCTTAAGGAATTCAGGAGACTTCGCATCAAACCATGCCTTCTACAAAACAAATGTTAAAGCAAATGAGCGTATTAAATAATGATGTAAAACAATGAGAAAGTATAAACAGGGTGGTCATCAAAGAAACAAATTATTGAAAGAGTAGTTTGGCCCCAATACCTCTTTCTGGAGCAGCTTGACTCAGTGACGCAGACTAGGGCCATGATACAATCGCCTTGAGTCAGTGTGGGCTTCCTTGGAGAACTTAGATAAACAAGTGGGTCCGTTGAAAACTGCTGGCCAAACGTTTTCTGGGGTAGGATGCCCAGGAGCATGAGGTAAGAACAGAAGATTCTATCTGTTGCTCTCCCCCTTTCATTCTTGTTTTCTCTGGACCTCTCTCAGAGGTTGTCTCTCAAGCTTCTGAAATCCACACTGGTTCTTCCTTTCTCCGTCTCTCTATCTCACTCTCATACACACACACACACAGACACACACACACACACAGACACACACTTTGAAATATGGAAAACTCTGTGGGTTATTGGGATATTTTTTCTGCATCACCTACTTCCCTATAGAAGCACTATAAAGATAAAGCAGTGGGAATCATAAAAGGAACATGCCGGACAACCTGGTGTTGAATTCTGCCTCTGACATTTGCCAGCTGTGACCCTGGGCAAGGTAATGAACTTCTCTGAGTTTCAGATTCTTTAAAACATATAGAGCTATTTGAATGTTGGAGTTGATGTATATAAAATACCTCCTGCTTAGTAGGCATTTGATAAATGTTATAATAAAATTAGTAAGCGTGTGACTATCCACTATGCAGGTTTCCCAGTTACACTGTTCATCATAGTAAACAATGGTCTCAGCATATTCTCCAACAGGTAAAATTCTCTAGAAACAAAACTTTAGCAAATATCAGTGTGGAATTTATTCATGTTTTATTTAATTACTTGGGACATTTAATGAAAGAATGAGTTATTAAATAAGAACATTGATTGTTCCCTGTGTATGGCAAGATGATCTCCTGCGTATGCTTAAAATAGCTCCATCAAATGAAGAGCAGGCTGTAGTAAATTAAAGAAAGGAAGGAAAATGGGACATGGGTTGAAAACACAATTTAGCTTGTAAGTTTGCATAAAACAACAGCCACACCCCTATTATCCGGCACCCACATATCCAGGACTTTAGCTGTCTAGTACTGTAGTGAGTCAGAAGATGCAAGAGCTAAAGGGGATACCATGTGGCTGCTTGGTCCATCCGTCACAAGAAGGGAGCACGCTTTGGTTAGAGGCGCTTCCAGATCTCTCTGCCCTTCTTCACCCCATTCTCTGCACTGGAAGCCTTGCTCTTTGGCTTCTAGCTGGGTTTGGCCAATGCGAAAGTCTAGCAGGATATGGGCAGGAGGGAGGAGAGAAAACTTGTGGTATCTATTTCCCTGGTTCCCTCAACTGAAAATTACTGCCTCTCTCAACTGGGGGTCTGTTTTCATGACGCTCTCCGTGTAGGATCTAGAAACCACTCACTCCCCTTATCCTTTTGGGCCTAGAGGTGGTGACACTCCCTTGATTTTACACCCAGGACACCACACCGTGCCCTTGCCGGTGCACTCGGCCCGTGCATTGTAAATAGTGCTCTTATTAAACCTTTCTGGTGTTCTTCTAGTTAGAGTGTGTCATCTGTTTCCTGCTGGGACCCTGCCTGATACAGTTAGCAGCGCTGTGAGTCCAGTCTTTCTGGTGTCAAAGGCTGAGAAAACTGGGAGTAGGGAGACCAAAGGGAAAAACAGAAAATCCAAGAGAAGAAGGGGTATGAGGGTAGGGAAAAGCATCAATGGAAGGCAGAGGAATGGAGAAGGCAAGATACCTACTGGAGTGATGCCTGCAGAGATGATAAGTGATGCAGGGGAAAGAGATGAAACAGCAACCCAGCAGCCTGGGACCACCCATCACATTTAGACTCACCCTCCCCAGCTTTAGAGAACTTCCAGAGTGTCAGGTATCAAAGTAAAGCCACAATGACTGGTCCCACAGATGGGTGTTTAGTGCAAGGCTAAATTGAGTCCCACTTAAATCACTAACTGAGGGATTTTCACTGTAGTAAGACAGTCTGGCATCTAGGAGATAAAGCTAAATTATGTTCCATATATTCCAAAAGGGAAAGTAGCATTTGTTGAAGGCCTATTCTTTGCCAAAACAGGTGTGTTTTCATGTACACAACCTTATTTAATCCTCATAGCAGCCTGAGATAGGATAGCAGTATCCCCATTTTTTAGGTGAGAAAGTGTGTTTGATGAAATTAAGCAACTTGCCTGAAGCCACACACCTAGTGTGTTTTCAGAGGTAGGAGCTGAACACATCTTTTCTGACTTTGCCAAGCAACCTGTTTTCAAAAAGGCTGAACCCTTATTTGGAATGATCTATGAACATTCCCAGGCATTGAGGCATTACCATGCACTTCTAGATTCTGCTAGTTTTTCCATAGAAAACCTTTCTAAGGCTGCATTATAAGATACACCATTTACAATGAAGCTCATTGAAATAAATAAGTGGATCTCCCTCAGAGGACCTCATCTATGTTATCAGTGAGAATGTAGGTAAGGCCAGAGGGAGGACAATATTGAGCTTTAAAAGTAGCTATTTAGAAAGGGTAAGAGAGAAAACATATGAGCAGGAAAAGCTTGCATTTTCCCCTCCTTTGCACCCCATGCATTGTGCTCCAGATGGTCAGCTCTGTGTTAGCACCAGTCAGTTTCACTGTTACAGGGGGCTAGCAGCTGGAAGTGCCTAGTATGAGAAATGAAGGGAAAGAAAGTCCAAGTTTTAAAGGGAAAGGCATGAAAACAATCATCCTAGCCTTTCTAACCAAGTATTATGTTCAGTGCAATCCAAAAATTACTGAATACACACATAGCACAGTGCAAATCAGAGATCGGCCATCTTTAGCTGTGTGACGTTGGTGTCATTAAGCAACATCTCTGAGCCCTTTTCTTCCTACTTAATAAAATGGGGCTAACATTATTACCCTAATTTACAGGGTCATTTCTGAAGATTACATTACATTCAATCGTATATTCAAAGCACTAACACAGTGCTTGAAATATAGTGAGTCAAAATAAGTCATCACCATTGTCATCCTCATCGTCAAACACTTCACGGCTTGGTCAGGGAGATATGTGAGTAAGAGCTACGATTTAGAAAAACATGTACATGCTGAACACTGTATCACAAAAGGAAAACAGGAACACTGGCTTGGATCCATACTTTTGAGACTTGAAGTAAACCACCTAGTTTCTTTTATTAAATTTTATTTAATAATGATAACAATTAAGAAACCCTCAATTTTGACATCTGTAAAATAGGGCAATACCAATGTAATGAAGTAGATGAAATGAAGCCTCTTACCTTAGAACATGGAATTGCAAGGTACTAAGAGAACCCCAACTTACAACACGACTAGTCAAGTTTTTGACACATTTGATTGCCGTCTCTACGGTGTGAGTTCCAGAACCTACATTTTAAAGACCACTTCAATTTCCAAAAGCAATTTTTTGTTTCATTTCCCCTGGAATGTCGCCCCCTTGGAAGAAACAGGTTTCCATGTGTTCGCCAAAGAAAGTGTGTAAATTGGAATAACGGTAGGGTTAGAGTCAGCTGTGCACATATGCAGGTATCTTCCATTACAAGTAAAATTCAGGATGCTTTGTGAATTTCCAGTTCTGAGTACTGGGCCTGGGGGGCTCATTTTGTAACTCTGACATGGGCCTGTCACTAAGGATGTAATGATAAACCCTGTTTGGGAAAGCTTTCATTGGGTGAGGTTATTATTTTTAATAATTTCTCTTAGAAAACCAAATCATATAAAATCCAGTTGATTCCACAGCTCTTTAGTGAGTGACTGGTATATGTTAAGACCCTGGGTTTGGAAACCCCATCTCTTTAAGGTTTATTTAAAACAGATTTCTTGCTAGGTTCTTGTAGATTTAATAAAACTAAGCACCACTGGGTATTTAGCCACCCTTGAGGAGTTAGTGTGGGGATTCCTCTCAGAAAGATAATTAATAATGGTGATTATTAATAAAGACTCAGATAGATCCTCTTCTGCAAGCAGCTAGGAAACTCAAAGCAGACTTGAAAGAAGTCAGTGTGTGTTGGCCAAGTATGAAGATGGAAAGAAAGAATGATTATAAAAGCATCTACCCACCCTCTAAGTGACCGTTACTTGGCTAGGGAAGAGGACAGCCTAGAAGAAACCAGAAACTCTTTGAGAAACCAGTGGTGTACAGAGATAGCTTCCAGGTCAAAATAACCTAACTAATCCCTGCTTTGCAAAACGACAGCGAGTGCATATAAAACTAGCAAAACCTGAGCTTTCAATAAATCAGGAAACAGTGGAGGCATTGTCTGAACTTGCCAAACAGAACTTTACTCCCCCAATGCAGACCACTCGAGCCTGTGCGCAGCCAAAACTCAGCCCAATCTTATTGAACTAAATTGATTTATGAGAGGAGAAACCTAAAAAGGGAAGCAGCAAAATAATGATATTAATTCTAATAATGCATTGAACAGTGCTCAGATAAGTGACTCTTCCCACTCGGATTGATTTCAGAAGGAATAAAAACAGCATCAAAAGCAGATATTTGCACACTGTTGTTCACAGTGTCATTATTCACAATTGCCAAAAGATGGATGCAACTCAGGTGTCCATCAACAGATGGATGGATAAGCAAAATACGGTATTTACATGCCTTGAAATATTATTCAGCCGTTAAAAGGAATGAAGTCCTGATACATGTGACAGTGTGGATGAACCTTGAAGACATCAGATAGAGTGAAATAAGCCAGACACAAAAAGATAAATATTGTATGATCTCACTGGTATGAAATAATTAGAACAAGCAAATCCACAGAGTCAGAATCTAGAATATAGGGTTACCTGGGGATGGGGTGGGACTAGAGAACACAGAGTTAGGACTTAAAATGTACAGAGTTTCTATTTGGGACAATGGATGGTGGTGAAGGTAGCACAACGTTGTGAACATAATTAACAGCCCTGAATTATATATTTGAATACAATTAAAAGGGGAACTGTTAGGTTGTATATATGTTACTAGAATAAAAATTTTTAAAAACCTTAAGTACTGTACAACATAGTGAACCCTAAGTTAAATCATAGACTGTAGATAAAAGTACAATTATAAAAATGTGCTTTTATTAATTGTAACAGTGGTGTTAATAATAGTGTGATATCTGGGAACCCTGTATTTTATGCATGCTTTTTCTGTAAACTCACAACTTCTCTAATTAAAAAAAAAAAAAAAAAAAAAAAAGCCCAGCTCCCACTGCCCAAGCAGTCACCCAGGGCACGCATAGGGCTCAGGAAAAAGGGTGGGGGTGTCTGCTGAAAGTTCATAGGAATTCTGCCTGAGAAAGGCCTGTGGGATCAGCCCTAGAGGTACCGATGTAATTGGCCACACACACAAATGTTGCCGCATCCGAACATTTTTGGCAACTCATGAAAGCCTTGTTCCTAGAGGCCACTTGAGTGTCCAAATATAAGGGGATTTTTGTTAGTGAAAACTGGAAAGAATAACCCATCCTAGGATCAGGCTAATAGGGCCTGGCCTGTTAAAATGTAACACTGGGCTGGCCAGAGTTTGAAGTGTTGCTGGCAAGGATTGGAGCAGCGGCAAGGAGAGCCAAGCATTGCTCACAAGGAAAATTCTCCTGGCGGTTCAGGAGAGCTTCCCATGGCCCCAAGAGCCTGTCTGGTCCACCTCAGGGGCAGGAGCTTCAGCTGGGGCAGGAATCTTCCGTGTGGGGCAGATAAGAGTTGTTTCTGCCTCCCCCTGCCCTCCAGACTCCCCTCCCAGCCTGCCTGGCCCAGCCCCAGTGACTCACCTCAGGGTCCCGTTTCTGTACAAGGCTTGGGACAGGCAATTGTTCTCGGTGAGTTTACAGGGTGTTGACAGGCTTGGACTGAGGGAGCTGGGGAGGGAGGCAGTGAAAGCGATGCTGCAGAAATAAGGCCACAGAGGCCTTCTCTTATCTCCAAAGGGCCTCAGCTGAAGAAACTTCTACCGCTGCTTGCTTTACGAAGGAAATGCTTTCTTCTTCCCTGGGTCAGGCCTAGACTTTATGCAGAGCAGAGGCCCTGAAACTCTGCATCTAGTGTTGCCAGATAAAATACAGGGCACCCAGTTAAATTTAATTTCAGATAAAGCACAAATAAATTTTATTGTAAGTAGGTTGCAAATATTGCATGGGACATAATATATAAAATATCTGCTATTTATCTGAAATTCAAATTTAACCAGCCATCCTATATTTTTATTTGCTCTATTAGGCAGAATTCTAAGATGCCCCCAGTGACCCTCATCTTTCCTGGAGTATGGCAAATCCTGTGAATATGATGGAATCTCACTTCGGTGACTTTGTTACATCACACGAAAAGGGGGTTTTTGCAGATGTAACTACATTTACTAGTCAGTTGACTTTGAGTTAACCAAAAGGGACATTACCTGTGTGGGCCTGACCTAATCATGTGAGCCCTTTAAATCAGGTTGTAGAGGTCAGAAACAAAGGAAGCCAGAGATTTGAAGCAGCAGAGATATTCTTCTGGCCTCAAAGGAGCAAACTGTCATACTGTGGAGAGACCACATGGCAAGGAACTGTGGGCGGCTTCTAGGATCTGAGAACACCCCCAGTCACCAGCAAGCAAGGAAACAACCACAGGGAAATGAATTCTGCCCACAACCTGAGTGAGCTAGGACCCCAAGCCTCAGATGAGAATGCAGCCCTGGCTGACATTTTGATTTCAGCTTCATGAGACCCTGAGCAGACAACCCCTCCACACCCTGCTAGACTCCTGACCTCTGGAAACCATGAGATAAAAAATGTGTGTTGTTTTAAGCTGTTAAATTGGCAATGATTTGCTACAAATTAATAATACTTTTGCTAAATCTGGCAACCCTATTGTATCCTATGACCTCTGAGATACTCTTGCAGGGGTTCCTGGTATGAGCAGTGAGGACAGAAGGTAAAATGAAGAGCAAGGGAGGCTGGGATCCACCGAATGATACTTATTAGCAACCTCAACAATGAAAGAGCAAAGGCAGGGAGGCAAACCTCAATGTTGGCTGCTTGGTGCCCACTCTTCTGGCAGGCAGGGTTGACCTCCAGGACCCTATGGCCCCGTATGGTTTAGACCTGTAGACACATGCACGTGCACCTCGGGGCTCTCCTACACACTTCACTTTCCAGGGAGGAGTGTGGAGGATAAGCTTATCTTGGAGACAGATGCAGTTGCTGGTTCAGCAAGTAAGCATGTGGTATCAGCCAGAGGCCATTACTCATCCAAAGCTGTAGAAACATATGCGTACCATGTAAGGAGATGTGTGTGTGTGTGTGTGTGTGTGTGTGTGTGTGCATGTTGGGATGGGAGGTGGTGGTGAATATAAACAGAAAAGGCGAGCCTTTGCCAGTCTAGGACTTCTCCGGGCACGGATTCAGATTTTGTTCAGATCATGTAAACAAGTCCTTATAGTCTAAAAGGAATTTGGATATCTTTTTAAAACGGGTCAGAAGACTTTGTTTTTCAATTCTCCAAATGTTCTTTCGTTTATGGATTTCCCCTAAATTCTATTTCCAGCAGCTTCTTCTGTCCCTCCGGCCTCAGCTGCCCTTGAAAGTGGCCGGAGGAAGCGCTTAGGTGTCAGCCAGTCAGCATGGAGAGATTCTCTTTCATCCCCTGAGTGTCTGGAGATGTGAGTTTAATGAGAGGCCTCGACCTTTGAATTATACAAATGGACCTCTTTAGCAATCACTTCCCTCCCCAGTCCGTACTCACCCTCAGCTTTTAATCTTCTCAATTATATTTCCTTTTCATTGATTACTACTTTGCTAACTTTCAGATTGAGCAGGCAGTAAAACCTCAGCCACACAGGTAATGCAATTGCTTTTCAAGGCTGACGCCTGCATCTCACCTCCTGAGGGGGCTCTTGGGCCCCCTCCCACCCTTTTGGGTCTTGGCAAGTCCATTGGCCTTCGATTGATTTTGCAAAATGGCCTCTTCCATCCAAAGGCCTGCACAGTCCTGGTTAGGAAGATGGGATTTCAGTTCTGAGCTTTAAGTAGCAAAGATTGGGGGGTGGGGTGGGGGCTGATCGCTGCGGGGTGTGGGAAGGGCACTCCCAGACACCGGCTGTTTCTAGCTAGGCCTGGGAGTGGGCCGGAGATAGGCCTGGGAGCAGGGAGCTTGGGGCTCTGTTCCCACCTCTGCTCTGACTTTTTGAGCGACCTTCATTGAACCACTTAACTTTCTGTGCTTTCCTCTCGGTGCCATCTGCAAGAGAGAAGACAATGACACTTGTCTGTGAAAATGCTTTGAGGGATACTGGCATAAAAGATGCAATGTAAAAGCAGATGATGGGCAATGCTTTGCATAAAGAGCTCCTTGTTTTCATCTGTAAGAGGCCTCATTTTAAGGCTAAGAAGAAAAATTGAGAGATTTCCTTGATATCTGAGGCCAGGCAGAGGACGTGGCTTGGGACCAGTTAGAAATCCCTTCTGCAGCTGGGGGCTCCCGAGCTGCTGCTGGGTTGTTAGCTTGGTGAGGTGCATGCTGGGAATTGGCCAGCAGAACAAACAGATTGGAGGTCTCTGCATCAAACAGGCCCCGGTGCCATATCAGGATTAGCCAAGGGACCCCATGAGCGGCAAGGGGGCACCTGCCTCCCATGATTTGCGGGCATCGGTGCAGGGACCCGGGAAGGGGGAAGTCAGCGAAGTTTGGGGACATTTTCAAAACTGGAGGTCGTTCAGAGGAAATTACTCAATAAAAACCAGATTTCTCTAACTGAATAGATCAATTTACAGCTCATAAGGTGGAAAAAGTCTGAGACTTCAGGATTCTGGCTGGGTGGGTCTCCCTTGGCAGAGTGGCTGTGGCTTTGGCGCTCTCATACCGGGTACCCCTTCCGTAGCTTTCAGCAGCCAGCATTTTGCTCTCTTCTTGTTCCCCTTTCTCTGTTACTTAAATTTTTCTGGTTAAGGTTTTTCCTCCCTCCTTCCTTCTTCATACAGGCCTCCCACTTTGAACTTTCACCTCCCTAAAGCCTTATTAGAGAAGCCTCCGTCGTGTTTGTTTTGCTGATGATACAAACTCTTTCCCAGTGATTCCCTCTCTGACCTGGGCCCCCTCCCCACTACTTGGCTCAATGTTTATGTTCCCTGTGTTTTTCCTTCAGGCCCCCAAACCTTCTGCCCATAGTCTGTTTTTCTGCACATCTCTCAGCCTCTCTATTTCTCCCTCTCTGCCTTTTCTTTTCCCAAGCCTTCTCTTTGGTTGCGCTCTTGACCTTTCTCAGGTGCTACTGCTGCCATTCATCATGAGCATCCAGAAACACCATCACCTATTGACTGGGCGTCTGTACTGAAGCAACAGAGTTCTTGGGGGGCAGGCTCACAGGAAGGTGGCTAGGGCTCAGATGCAGTGGACTGTTCTCTGTGTTGAAATTCTATCATCCCTTAACCATCCTTCCACCCATTCATCCAGTCCTTCATTTAATCACTCATTGATTTATTAATTCAATAAACCTTTGTAGAGCATGTACTATACTGGGCAGTGGGCTTGACACTTGAGAAAGGAAGGTGATCAAATATAGACATTGGGCTCCTGCCCTATGAAGCTCAGAGAGGGAGGCAGACCTAAATAATCACACAGTAAAATGCAAAAAGAACAACTCCAGTAAAGGCTAAGGAAAGGTACATGATACTAAGAGGCCATCTCATCCAGGGTATTTAAACTACTTAGGGAAGGAGAATTTTGCCGAGATCTGAAGTGTGGGAGGAAAGAGCTTGGTGGCAACGGAGATGGTTTTGGAGATAGCTTGATCCTCCTCATCTCTACCAAATCCTCTCCCATTTGTTTGCCAAGGACTCTAGTTCTTTCAGAGATCAAGGCCATTAGGTCACAGATTTCAAATGTAACACATCCTGTGAGATGGTAACAGTGACAAATATATTCAGACTAAGGGGTAAGTGATAGGCATCAATCCTTTCCTGGGGGCAGGTCCAATTAGGGGATGGGAGGGCCATTTAATGCCTGAAGGTGGGAGATGTGTGGGGAAAGGGGTCATCCCTGGGATGTGGATGGGCATCTAGGATGACAGTGCTCGTTTATGTTGTGCCAGGGGTGGACTGAGGGCTCAGGGGAGGGAAGTGTGTGCTACCCTCCGCCTCAACCTGCTCCCCCCAGGTGGCAGTTAGCTTCCACCTCTGGGGTCTCAGCACTTCCACAAACTATGGAGATCAGACAGTCTAAAAGCCCAGCACCTCTCTCCTCCCTCTCACCCGTCTCAAATTCAAAGTGGCCTTTGAGTTTCACGGCTGGATGGCCTCATGATTGTTATTGGAACTCGCCTTGGATGGATTTAGAGTAATGAACTCACCTAATAGCAAACCTGTCACAGGACTCTGCTGACAGGATCTTTCCTGAGTGAAGATAGAAAACCATTCTGCAAAGGAAAGGCAATTCCGAACGGTGACTCCAACTTTAGGAAAAACACCACTGTTTGGGTTTTTCTGTTGGCCTCTAACTTTAAATGCTTCATTGGCCAATTTCTAACCAACACAGAATTTGGCCAGGGCCCTATTTATGTTGGCACCAAATGTATGTATCACAAGCAGTTTGTGTGTTTCTGGGCATGTGCGTATGTGCTTATGAGTCTGTATATGTTACAAACTCCAAAACTTTTGAACACAAGGTTTTGTGCTCTTTTTGCAGATTCTTCTGGCCAAGAAACAGGCAACTGGCAGGCAGGGCATCCATGTGCATTAATGACAGGCTTTCAGGCCACCCTCCGCTCCCTCCCACCATAGCCACCCTTTGGCTCGCCCCAACCTGGCAGGGAGCCTATTCGCCAATCTGGACCCCAGTCCTATTGAGTTGTGAATGAGCGAGGTGGCCCCTGCCCAGTGAAAGGGGCTCTGGGGACGGTGAGTGCTTTCTGTGTCACCTGATCTGCAGGACCAGAGGGTTAATCATCAGAAATGTTTGGGGCAAGGGGATTTCTCCCAATTGGGGCCAGAAAGGTCCCGTGTTTTCATGGCTTGGCATTAAGCAAACAATAGCTTTTTTGCTCTCTCTTCAAATTATTTGCCCAAACTAAAGGCAGCTGTCCTGGGGAGAAAAGTACAATTTTTCCAGCATTTGCCCCTTTCTGCGCCTCTCTCACAGCATGCTTCCCAACTCTGCGTTTTCATAGCTCAGCATCGGATTTCCTACCTACAGAAAGGCAGGGTTTGCTGCTCCCGAATGTGAAAGCCACCTTTTGCCTCTCTCAAGCCTCTTAACCCAGTCAAACATCAGAGCTAAAGGCAACTTACCTCTCCAAAATCCCCAAGGATCTTCCCAGCCTGTAAACCAGGAATTGGGAGACATTCCCTTCAGGACTAAAACCTTGGAAAAGCAGTAAGTCCTTGAGGAAAGAGGTGTTTTCCTTTAAACTCTCACTTCTTTAGAAAAGTTAAAAGTCGGATCTTCTGCCTGACAATGGATTGCTATTTAATTGAGAGTCTTCTTTTAGAAAAGGCATGGCTTATCCATTTGTATCTCATTAGAATATGGTAAAATATGCTAAACAATGAAATTAAATGATATAAAATTTAATCTTCCTCTGAGGCTTGTTGGGATTAGGCCCTGTCCTTATCTGCCCGGCACACTCACGATTTTCCTTCAAGACCCGGGGCAGATGTCACCTTCCTGGTGAGGACTTCCTGTGCAGCCGACATCAAGCCCCCTCCCCCCACGCCTGCAGAATTACTTCTGCCTCCTCTTTGCCCCCATAATTCTTCCAGCACTGTCACGTCACAGTTTTTAAACTTTTTACTCTAAAATAATTTCAGAGTTCTAGCAAATTTGCAGAAAGAGTGTAAAGAATTCCTGTACACCAGTGTTTCTCAACGTTTTTTTTTCCATTATCTGCCCCCCAAGGAGGGCTTTTAGACATTTTTCTCCTATTTGCGCCCTCCCCATGAAATTTTAGTATCACAGATATACCATATATCAGTTTATGTATTCTATGTATTTTTATATTTCACACATAAAAAGAATTTTTTGCCTCCAAGAACCAATTTTTATCCCCTTGAAGGTGATATTACCTCCCTGGAGAATGCATACCATATACCCTTTACCCAGTCTCCCCAAATGTTAATATTTGACTATATTTGCTTTGTTGTTTCCTGTCTCTAGATGTGTGTGTGTATGTGTGTATTTATGTATATATATATGCACGTACATATATATATATATCTACGTATATATATACATGTATATTTTTTCCAGAATTGTTTGAGAGTAAGTTGCAGACATGTTGCCCCTCTCTTCCTTAACATTTTAGAAAGCATTTCTTATAAACAAAGAATTTCTCTTTTCACTTAAACTTTTTTTTTTTTTTAACATTTCCATCTCTTTCGCATGGCTGTGTGTCTCAAGGTCAGGACTGTGCTCTAAACATCTTTGGAGACTGAATACTGGGATAGGGTAACAGCATGTAGTAAGGGCTATTATAAAATAATACATTTCATTATAATATATCATATCCATATTTATACCTAATTGACATATAAAATAATGATTAAATAAAATAGTATGTTTTTCTTTACTATAAAATGTAAATATAGTTTACAATGCATAATAATATGAAAATACATTGTTATGGACAAATGAATGGAAGTCTTGGGTCAATCACACAAACCATTCCATGGTTTCAATAGCTGGAAGAAATTGGTCTGAAAATTTCCAGACTGTGGAACATTTTGGAATTTGCTTTGAAAAGTAAACTACAAAATAAGAATTTATTCACCTTATGTCAATTTCTTAGATGTAGAATGAGAATGATAGTCTAAGTTATTGCGCTTTCTAGCCATTTATAGGGGTTGGCCATCTCAGTCTCAATATTTATGCTGCTTGTTGGGAAGCAGTAGAATCCAGTAACTCAAATACTTTATTGTGTTCTTGCATTCATTCACAAATATTTATTGACAGCCTACCATTTGACAAGCAAATACTGGTGGCTCCTGAATTTTATTTTTTATTTTCTATGTGCTAAAAAAAGTTATTTAACCCATATATTCCTGATCTCCTTGATTGCAAATATGGGTATCAATATATTGCACCCTGTATTGCAGCATAAGCCACTAACTGATAAAGTACTCAGTGTATTGGGACAGATTCTTAAAGAATTCTAGAATGAGCAGCTATAGAACAGGATTCCAGGGGCTAGGATGACTCAATAGAACTTCTTTCAGGAATTTGGCATCAGGAGTAAGAATATAGTTAGGATGAACTGTTAAAAGAAAAACTTTTCAGGCAATTTAGGATCTCACAGCTTTATTGAGCAATTCATGAATCAGACAGCATCGCTTTCAGAAAGTAGAAGGAAGCTCCACCAAATGTGAGGAAAGGAGAAGCTCATAGAGGGGGAAAGCAGAAGCAAGGGAGGAAATGTCTGATTGGCTGATGTTGTTTCCGTTTTAGTGAGGGGGGGCACTTAGAAGTGGGGAGCAAGGAGGTTTCTTAGGAATGAGGAAGTCAGTTGGCAGGGACAAGGAAGTTAGCTCCTGATGATTGATAAAGATCTGGCTGTATTTAAACTTGGTCTTCTGAACAAGTTGGGCATTTAGAAACTTGCCTTGGGGCTTAGCATGTGTACATCCATATTGGGCCTACTAGATTTTATTTATCAGAATAAATATTCATTCCACATAAGCACATAAGGGATGTACATATGTATATTCTAGGTTAATTGACTAAATAGACTTTTTTTTTGCTGAAGTGAGTTTCACCAATAATGACACAATGCTATTTGACAGCTCTGAGCATAAATGAAAAAAAAAAATTGGTACTTTTCTATTCTGACTTAAACATTTTCTTGACCTTTTTTGTGTCCTTGAGACCCTTCATCTTCATGCAGATTTGAATGCAGCTTCATCACCAGGTTATCCCAAATCCCATATAAGAGTCCCAGAATTGGGAAAAAATTGGAGGAGGGGGATGCTGAGAAGGGGAGTGTGAAGTTTAATGAATACAGAGTGAGGGGATATCAAAGACTAATTTGTCTAAACCATAGTGTTCACAATTTATATTCCTTATGTTGTGTCTTACCTTTCATCTACATCGAATGGCCAGGAAAAAGTTAATCACATCTTCCAAACTCTGGGACAAGAATCCAGGGACAAATCACAGTGAGGGCTGAAATGAGTGACCACACCAGGAACAGCATCACTGAATCCGGAGCTGGGAGGGGCCTCAGGAGTTATAACATCTCATCCTGCAATCTTTGCAGACAAATTAACATCCCTGGGGATGGAAGTGTCTTGGTTAAGATTACAGAGTAACTTATTGGAAGAGCTAAGACTGAAATCCAGATTTGGCTCCTAGTGGGTAAGTAAGACACGATTTTTTTTAATGCCCTCATTAGAAAATTTGAAAACTAATAGGATGGGAATATGTTTTATTTCCATTTCTTCAAAAGAAACACTCTGCATAAATTTAAATACTTTATATACCATTATTTCAGATGATCAAAGGGCTCAATTAAGTATCATAAGACTTAAGAAACAGAATAGGTGCCCTCATCCATTTTTCATTTTCCCATTTTGCAGATGAGAAAAGTAGGGTCTAGCTGAAGGCAGTGGTGGCACTGTGGGCTCTTCTTGAAGCTCTGGCAGAGTTGGAACAAAGACCTTCTTTGCTAACCAGGTTATCTGTGGAGTTTCTGTTAGATTGCACTTTCCTTCATGGTGGAGTCAGGTATACTGGGGCTGTAAAGTTTGCTTTTTCCTTACTTTCATACCTCCTTTTGGGTACCTCCTCTCCAATATCCCACATACCCACCACCACTCTGCCATGCCATGGCTATTTTTTTCCCCCACAACTAAACTTTCCATTCTCCTAGTAAAAGTGATGCCCCACACCCTTGATTTTTTCCAAACCCTTCTCTCCTTTGAAACATATCCAATGGCCTCATAACCACACTTACTTGCTAGGGCAAAATGGGTCCTAATAGGTTCATCTTAAAAGTAATCTATAGCAATGAATAAGATAGGCAATGTGTTAGTCTACTCATATAACATAATGCCATAACTAACTTAATATGCACATGACTCTAAAGAGTCTCTCTTCATAGTAAACTCAAATTTCTTTGAAATTTTAAGTATTTTATTGAATCAGATATAAAAGATACAGCAAAAAGGAGATGATACCGAGCACCTGGCTGCTGAAAACCTCTTAGAATGTTCTTCCACTTTGGGAGTGACACAAGCAATGATTTGGGGAGTAATTACTCAGGGAGTCAACATCTCTGAATTGTGTAGGTCTAGGGTCAAGGGTGGTGGTGGATTTCTCTGAATTAGATGACAATCTCTATATCCAATTCACTGGGAATATGGTTTTGTCCCCTGGTGAAAATGTATTTCTCAGTGCTAAAACCTCTAAAGCAGCAGACTCCCAAGAATGAGAAATGAATATTTTAAAATAGATCATTGGGTATATGAAAGGTACCTTTACTACTCCTTTGCTTGGTTGGTGGGTCCACGC
The DNA here is from genome assembly GCF_015220235.1 of Choloepus didactylus. NCBI lineage: Eukaryota > Metazoa > Chordata > Mammalia > Pilosa > Megalonychidae > Choloepus > Choloepus didactylus. The sequence continues at coordinate 64,658,321 of NC_051316.1, forward strand.
TTTCTGGCTGTGAGAAGAACAGCACTATCTGATGGTCACAGGTTCACAGCACATGCTGCATCCTGCAGGACTCACTCTAAATTTGCAATATGGTGTCTCCCAGATGGAGCTGGAACTGCCTCCAAATTCTATCCCACCATCCTATAATACCAGCTGTTTCTCGGTGATGGGATACACAATAATACCATGAGTATAAACTGTCACCTTGCTTTTTCCTGCTCAAAAACTAGTTCCTTAGGCAGAAGAAATACTGTATACAATAACATTTTGGTGAATAAGGCATTTAATAAATCCAGTAAATTAAACAGGTATTTTCCATCCCTAACATAAAAGGTAAATACAAATACATATCCTGAATGTGTCTATTCTGTGAGGACAAATTAGTGCCTCCTCTGTGACGGAACAAGGTTGATAATTACAAGCCAGGCCTCTTTGGTTATGATTCTATATTGGAGCTATATTTGGGGAGGTGCTGCTACTGGCATGTTATGTGATTATTGAGAACTTCCTGTGAAGTGGGTTTCCTCTAGTAAGGAATTGCATGAGACAAAAACAGTCTCACACTTTGGGACCATTCTGAGGAAACCATACCCCAGTCACTCTCTCCTTACCTCCTTGTCATGACAAATCCTGCAGCTTTGTTCCTTCTAAGGCCTCAATCATGTAGCCAAAACCTAAGCTACTTCTCTTGAAATAGTGTAGCTCTGTACCTACGGCTACCTAATATCATTCTAGAACACAACATGTACTGCTCAAAATTTTGCACATTGGGAGGATTTTCCTTCACTATCCTTTCAGGGTCACTCCAAACAGAAGCTATAACATCAGAGCTACTGATTTCAAGCTGGTGAGAGCATATTTCTCAGACCTCTCTGTTAAATAAACAGCATTTTTTTCCTTCTTCTGTCAACTCTTAGTGATAGGAAACTCCTAGAGAACACAGCTGTGGGTTAAGGAAGGAACAGTAATGTGTCCAGGGTAGACACACCAGGAGTTTGAGCCACTAAGTCAATCAATTACTGAGGCCTGCTTGATATTACTCTCATATATTCACTTTCATTTCAGAAATGTACTTTGGTAGATCAGATAATACCCAGTTCATTGATGGGTAGCACAGTCCAGCTCAGGTAGTACCATCAACTCAATGTCCAATGGTTGGTGTTCTGACTCTACCAGGGGTCAACAGCTAGTGAAGACTGGTTCTTAGTAATAATATAATTGTTACTTCTACTTCTGGACTTACCATCCCAACCATAAACAACTAGAAAACTGGAGAAAATATTTCAATATATAAAAATTATGTAAAAACAATTGGAAAAAATCAGTGCAAGACTAATCACAGACGGAAGGGAAACAAGCAAGGTAATCTCTATAACACCAGCTTTCTGCCTGGAGGCAATTTCTATGTGGCAGTTGAGGGTCTTGCTGAGTTAAGGAAACAGAGATCAAGATGGCAGTAACTTGCAGACCAGAGTAGAGAGAAGAGGGAATTGTGCCAAAAAAGAAATCCAGAGATGTGAATATGGTTGAATATCAATATGCATGAACTTAGGGCAAAATACCACAAGACCAAGCAAAGAATGACAGGGGAGTTATGAGCTAAACAATTCCAAGAACATATACAGGCTAAGGAAACTTTCAAGCTTAGACTAGCCATAGTGGAGAGTCTTCAGTGACCACCTGGGGGCATGCAGATCATTCCTTGTTGTAGGCCTAAGCTATCCTGTATAAAGACTAATACTGTCCTTCCCTAAAAGCTGAAAAACAAGCCTCAAAAGGATCAAGATTGTCACCAAGTAACTTAACTGACTGTCAGAACAAAGTCAAGCATTCTTTAAAGGAAGACAACAAAATATGGATGTTCAAGAATGTAACATTCATAATGTCTAGCATCCAATAAAAATTACTACACATAGCAAGAAGCTATAATATGTGATTCATAACCAGAAAAAAAAGGGTCAAGAAAAATAGTTCCAGAAATGTCAGATAAGTTGGAAGTAGTAGACAAGGACTTTAAAACAGTAATTATAAATATGCTCAATATGTTAAAGATATGAAGTAAAACATAAATACAGTGAGGAAAGTAGTGGAATAAATGAGCCAAATAGAACCAAAACAATATCTGAAAAATTTCTGGGTGGGATTGACAGCAAATATATACCACAGAAGAAAAGATCAGCGAATTTGAAAACATCAAAATAGAAGCTATCCAAATCTAAGTACAGAGGAAAAAATAGAGACTAAAAGCAAATGAATAGAATTTCAGTGATCTGTGGAACAATACCTCTTTGTCTAATATATGTGTAATTATAGTCCATGGAGAAGAGTAAAAGGAGACAATAAGAACATTTTGAAGAAATAATGGTTGAAATTGTTCCAAATGATGAAATATATAAATTAACATACCAAGGAGCTCAATAAATCCTAAGCTATGTGTGATTTAAAAAGAAAATCTCACCAAGCCACTTCACAATCAACTTGAAAAACTAGTGATTAAAAAAATCTTAAATACAGCCAGAGAAAACAGGCACATTACATAAAAGGAACAAAGGTAAGAAAAACTGCAGATTTCTCATCTGAACCAATGCAAACCAGAAGACAATAGAATGGTATCTTACAAATGCTGTAAAACTGACAAAAAACAAGAACCTCTCAAACTAGAATCCTATATCTATTGAAAATATTCTTCAAAATGAGGAATGAAATAATGACTTTTTCAGCTAAACAAAAACGGATAAAATCTTCCCCCACAAATGTGTACTAAAAGTTAAACTTCCAGGGAAGGAAATCTTAGAGCTAAAGGAAATTTCCAAAGTAAACTCCATCTAGACATCCCAAATGGCCACAGTATGCCATGCCCTTACCAAAAATAGTCCCCAAATACCTAGGTTCCTACCTGAGATTCTATAAAAGATGCCCTCACTAAGATTTATCTTTCAGAAACTTAATCCACCAGAGTGTTCCTATACCAGACAAGTCCTAAAACTCAGAGGCAACAGCCCCTTTAAGATCAACAATGAGATGCAACCCCCTTCCCCATACTGTTGACACCCCTTTTCAATACAAACAAGTTAGGGTGCTCACTACCTAGACACCCCTGAAGAGGGAGAAAGAGATTGAGAGGAAGGGGTAGCAAGAAACAAGTCAAGACTTAACAAAGGTCTATGTATACTGAAACTTTATATAATTATATATATATTTTTGGATGCTGGGGTGTTGGAATGGCTGGAAGGAGGTAAATGACATGGTGGAACTATAGCCTATAGTATCCTTTGGGATTTGCTCTATAGCTGCTCAGTGAATTGTGCCTTGAAGGTCTTCACCTTTCTCTATATACCATGTATTGCATAATAAGGAAAGAACTGAAATTGTGGAACTGTAATCCATAACATTTTTGCAATTACCTGTATGGCTGCTTGTTGAGCTATACATCGAGAGATGACACCTTTCTGTATGTATATTTTACAATAATGGAAATGGCTGAAGTTGTGGCACTGTGACCCATGACATTCCTTGAAATTTGCTCTCTAACTAAATCACACTTTGAGAGTTATCACTGTTATGTATATATGTTAAAATTCACAATAAAAAAAAAGATGCAACACCAAAAAAACAAAACAAAATAAAATAAAATAAAGAAAATTTCCAGATGGAAATTCAGATCATACAAAGGAAAGAAGAGTACTAAGAGTGGGGAATTTGGGAGTAAATATGAAAGATGTTTTCCTTTCATTTAATTTTTTTTTAAATATTGACTTTTTATTGCAGTAAATGTATAATTGGACTATAACATTTTGAGGTAAAATATATGGCAACAATAGCACAAAGCATGAAAGAAGAGCAATGGAAGTATATTTGTATGTTCAAACATTACAAGTGAAGTGATATAGTGTTAGTTGAATGTAGTCTTTGAAAAGTTAAAAATGATATTGTAAATCCTGAGGCAACCCAAAGATTTATATCTGGAGTTATAAATAGTGGAGATAAAATTCAATACTCAATTTAAAAAAAAAAAAGAAATAGAGGGAAAAAGGTATAAAGAATAGGTGGAACTTAAGAAAAATAAATAGCTGGATGGTAGATTTAAACTTAAGCATATTGATAATCACATTCAATGCATATGGTCTGAGCACTCCAACTGAAAAGATAGAGATTAAAAAGCAAAACCCAACTATATTGTATCTTTAAGAAGTAACTTTAAATATAAAGATACAGATAGGTTTAAAACAATAGGATGGAATTAGATAGATCATTCTAACACTAATCAATAGAAAGCTGGGGGCAGGTATATTAATAAAGACAAAGTAGAATACAGCTCAAGGAGTATTACCAGAAATAAACAAGAACATTTCATAACAACAAAGTAATCACTTCATCAAGAAAACATTAGAAAACTAAATGTGTATGTAGCTGTGCTGGTTTGGATATATTATGTCTCCCCCAAAAGCCATTTTCTTTGATGCAGTCTTGTGGGGGCAGAATTATTAATCTTTTTGATTAGGGTGTGAACTCTTGATTGAATGTTTCCATGGAGATTTGACCACACCCATTAGTTTAGTTTACTGGAGTTCTTTAAAGGGAGCTCACACAGAGAGCAGCTGACAGAGACTTTTGGAAAGATGCTTGCTAATGCTTTGAGATGCTTGGAGATGTTTGGAGATGCTAGTCCAGAGTTTGCTCTGGAGAAGCTAAGAGAGGACCCCACCGCTTAGATGCATAGGAACTGAAGAAGCTAAAAGAGACAAGCCCAGTGATATTTTGAAGAAAGCCATTTTGAAAGGCAACCCGGGAGCAAAGGACCAACAGGTGCCAGCCATGTGCCTCCCCAGCTGACAGAGGTGTTCCAGACGCCATCAGCCATTCTTCAGTGAAGGTATCCTTTTGTTGATGCCTTAGTTTGGACACTTTTATGGCCTCAGAACTGTAAATTTGTAACGTAATAAACTCCCTTTATGAAAGCCAATCCATTTCTGGTATTTGCCTAATGGCAGCTCTAGCAAACCAGAACAATAGCCAATGAGAAAATACATGATGCAATACTGAGATAACTAGAAAAAAATTTATACACTCACAATAATATTTGGAGATTTCAACACTTCTTTCTTAGTAATTGATAGAACAAGTAGACAGAAAAATCAGTAAGCATATAGAAGACTTAAGAGACAATATCAACCAATTAGACCTAATTAACATTTATGGGTATCTCTATCCAACAACAGGATTATACACCTTCTTTTCAAGTGCAAATGGTACATTCAAGATAAGTCATAAATAAATTTAAAAGGATTGAAATTGTGCAGGGTATGTTCTCTGATCAGGTTCTCTAACCTCAGTATCTGGCCATCAATAGCAAAAAAATAAAAAACCTGAGATCCCCAAATATTTGGAAACTAAACCACGAACTTTAATAACCTATGAGCCAAAGAAAAAATCACAAGGGAAATTAGAAATTATTTGAACTGTGTGGAAATAGAAGCACAATACATTAAATTGTAGAATACAGCTAAAGCAGTGCTTAAAGTGAAATGAATAGCTTTATAAGTTTTTATTATATAACAAGAAAGGTTAAAAATCAATGATATAAGCTTTTCCCTTGAAAATTAGAAAAAGAGCAAATCAAACCCAAAGTAGTAGAGGGAAGGATAGTAAAGATAAGAGCAGATATCAACGAAACATAAACAAACAATAGAGAAAATCAATGGTGACCAAAAGCTGATTTTCTGAAATGATCTATAAAAATTGATGAACTCTAGCAAGATTAATCAAGATGAAAAGAGAGGTCACAAATTACCATATCTGGAATTAATGAGTGGATATCACTACATATCCACAGAAATTGAAATAATAATAGGGGCATATTATGAACCACTTTATACCAGTAAATCTGACAATTAAAAGTACAAGTGTAAGAAAAAATATTAAAACCATGGAAGTTTGAAAGGGAGAAGTAAACTTGACTTACTCACAAATGACATCATTGTATAGGTAGAAAATAGTAATATATCTGCAAAACTTACTAAAAATAATATAAAAATTAATCAGGGTCACAAAATCACCTGTTTTTTCATATGCTAGCAACCAGCAGATAGAAATTTAAATTAAAAAACAACATTTACAGTATTATCAAAAACACAAAATTCTTATAAATAAGAATTTATTTACATGCTAGCAACCAGCAGATAGAAATTTAAATTAAAAAACAACACCATTTACAGTATTATCAAGAACACAAAATTCTTATAAATAAATTTAACAAAGTATTTGCAAGTTCTGTACACCAAAAACTACAAATCATTGCTGAGAGAAATTTTAAAAAGACTTAAATAAATGTAGAGATGTAACATATTCATGGATTGAAACACTCAATATTTTCAAGATGTAAATTGTTCTTAAATTGTTTATAGATTGCATACAGTCCAAATCAAAAACAAAGTAGTTTTTTGTAAGAATCGACAGATTGAAATGAGAGAACAATTTCCAAAAAGAACAAAAAAGTTAGAGGACTCGCATTGCCTGACTTCAAGACTTATTATAAAACTAGAGTAATCAAGCAAAAATAGACATTTTATTATATATATATCAGAATAGAGAATCCAGAAAATAGGCCCAAACATATACAGCCAATTGATTTTGATCAATTCAATAACATAAGTCAGTGGAAAAAGATAGTCTTTTTAACAACTGGAACAAGGACAACTGGCTAGCCATATGTAAAAACTGAACCACAACTTTGCAATACTTCACATGCAAAATCTAACTTGAATTGGATAACACAATTAAAAGCTATAACTAAAGCATAAAACTTCTAGAAGAAAACATAGGAAGAAATCTGTGTGACTTTGGGGTAGCCAAAATGTTTCAGCTAGGACACAAAAAGAAATCCAGTAAATAAAATGTGATCATTGAACTTCATCAAAATTTGAAACTTCTCTTTGACAGACCCAATATGAAAATGAAAAAGTAAGCCATAGACTAGGAGAAAATATTTGCAATACATGCATCTGACTTCTTTCTATAACTCAATAAGAAAGAAACCAGGAAAAAGGGTAAAAATTTATACAGACACTTCATAAAATAAGATATACAAATAGCTAATGAGTCTATGAAAAGATGTTCAACATCATTAATCATCTGGAAATGAAAATTAAAATCACATTGAGATACTTCTATACACTCACTAGAATAGCTAAAATTAAAGACATTGACAACACCAAATGGTGAGGATGTGTTGCAACTGGAGCTCTCATGTATTTCTGATGGGAACGTAAAATGTAAAAGAAAGAGTTGTCAGTTTCTTTAAAAAGTTAAACATATGATTACCATATGACCTAACATTCTACTCCTAGGTATTTACCCAAGAGAAATGAAAACATGTGTCCCCACAAAAACTTTTAGGGATGTTTATAGTTGCTTTATTCTTGAGAACCAAAACCTGAAAACCAAATGTTTGTTAGTGGATAAGGAAATTGTGGTATATCCATACAATGAATACTACTCATCAATAAAATGGAATGAACTGCTGATACTACTGATACATGTGACATTATGGGAGAATCTCAAAAACACTATGTTGAATGAAAGAATCTAGACTCAAAATAGTACATATTGCCTGATTCCATTTATGTAAAACTCTAGAAAAGACAAATCAAATCTATTATGAGAAAAAGAAGATCAGTGGTTACCTGGGACTGAGTATAGTGGGGGACTGAGGTAAAGATACAGAAGGATTTTCTAGGTTGATGGAAATATTCCTTATATTGATTGTTTATGGTTTTTCAGGTATATAAATTTATCAAGTCATTTGTCCAGACATTTGAAATGGTTGCATTTTATTGTATCTATATTATACCTCAATAAAGTTCTTTTTTAAAAAAATATATACTCACTTGCTGTTGAGGGCAAAGTGTGCTCTCAAACTCAGGGTTCTTCATTGTGATTCTTCTGTCAGGGCTTGCTACAGGCTCCACAGAGCATCCTGAATAGCCACTGAAACTCAAGCACCATTAGATTCGTTAATGATATGAACTGCTGGTGGAATTGCTTGCCTAGTGGCCTTAATCAATGTTTACTGTTTGGATCCCATTCAAAGATAGAAGCCTTATTACTCAGAGTAGTACATCTAAATGTGGTCTATGTTGTCTTCAAAATACAGAAGGCTGACAAATGTTGTACTTGTTCTTAGTAGTAGAATATACATAGTGCAGCAATTTGTCTTTCACTTTAGAGGGAATATTTTAACCTTATCCAGATATCTGGACTCCTAGAAATTTATCTGAGATCCCCGAATTTCCAGTAGTCTTATATCCTACCCCTTGACACACATGCATTTTATAGGGCATCTAGGGCATCTGCTCCTGCCTGTTCACCTGGTCTATTACAATGATGTCATCTAAATTTTGGTCCAGCACAATGTTCACTGTGTTAATAAGAGGATGAAAAATCTCTCTGACCAGACTGTTTTGTCCTAGTTAGATTCAATGCAATTCCAATCAAAATTCCAACAACCTACCTTACAGACTTGGAAAAGTTAGTTATCAAGTTTATTTGGAAGGGAAAGTGGCCTCAAATTGCCAAAAACATCCTGAAAAAGAAGAACGAAGTGGGAGGATTTATACTTCCACACTTTGAAGCCTACTATAAAGCTACAATGGTCAAAACAGCATGGTGTTGGTGTAAAGATAGACATATTGATCAATGGAATCAAATTGAGAGTTCAGAAATAGACCCCAGATAGGTGGTCCACTGATTTTTGATAAGGCCCCCAAATACTCATAACAACTTTGGAAATTTCCTGTATAGCTAATTGTTAAATCATGCTTTGAAAGATATTTTTTTTGTATATATGTTATATTTCACAGTAAAGAATTAATTGAAACTGTGGAACTGTAACCCATAATATTCTTTGAAATTTGCTGTCTAACTACTTGTTAAATTGCACTTGGAAAGTTACCACTTCTATGTATATGTTATATTCTACAATTTAAAAAAAAGTTATCACCAGTTTAAAAAAAAAAAAAATCTTTCTGACCAAAATCATGGCATAAACCAAAAGAACTAATGTAGCTCTGCAACCAGATAGTGAATATGTACTGTTATTCTTGTTAGGTAAAAGCAAACTTCTTCTAATAAAGAAAAAGCTTTCACTAGATCAATAGCCATTTATCAAATCTACAGGGTAAAGCGACATCTAGAACAGCAGCCTCAATTGTAGCCATCTAATAACACTTAAAATAACACCATGTAATTCTCCAAGATCCAGCTGTCTTTTGCAGACGCCAAACAGGTCAGTTAAATAGAGATGTGGTAGGGATCCACACTTTTACAACTTCAAAGTATTTGTTGGTGGAATAACCTATGCTAGTACCCCCAACCCTCCCAGGATGTGATATTGCTATTACATTATTTTGGTATGGAGGGTGTGGTGGTTTGAAGCTGTATGTACCCCACAAAAACATGTTCCTAAATTTAATCCATTCCTGTGGGTGTAAAACTACTGATAGTATTACTTTTTGATGAAGTTACTTAAGTTAAGCTGTGTGTGGCCCAGCCCAAGCCAGGAAGGGCCTTAATCCTATTACTGGAGCCCTTTATAAATAGAATGAATTGAGACATGAGAGAGAGAAAGCCACAGGAAGTAAGAAACCAAAATCAATGAATCACAGAAGAGAAGGGAGAGACCAGGAGAGGCTGCCATGTGCTTTGCTGTGTGACAGAGTAGCCAAGGATCACAAGCAGCCAGCCCCAGAATGCTGGTCTTTGGAGAGAAAGTATCACCTTGATGTTGCCTTGATTTGAACTTTCTTTTAGCCTCAAAACCATAAGCTAATACACTTCCATGGTGTGTGTTTGAGCAGCTTAGGAAACTACAACCTAAAGGGTGCTGCTTTTATGTTGTGCTTCATAACATAAAAGCTTTCATTCTGCAAGTAAAGGAGCCAATGTGGTGATTCTACCAGTTCCTGAGTATATCTATTCAAATTGTATTTTCAGGAACTGTGGAAATAACAAAAGGGTAAGTTCATGGAAGTAGCCTCCAAATTCCATTTATCAACTGACTCCCACAAATCTCCACTTTTATCTGTGGATCACAATGGTGTTCTGAAACCCTAATACAGCGATAGCTCAGAATAAATATCCAATAGTCCCTGAAAGGTCTGAAAAAGAAAAATTGTAAATTGATGCAGGGTCCTTTGAGGAGACTAGAAGGGATATTTAGAGCAATAGTTCTCAAAGTGTGGCCCCTGGACTAGCAGCAGCAGCATCATCTGGGAACTTAGAAATGAAAATTCTCGGCACCCACCCCAGTCCTTCTTTTTTTTTTTTTTTTTTTTTTTTTTTTTAAATCATCATTTTATTGAGATATATTCACATACCACGCAGTCATACAAAACAAATTGTACTTTCGATTGTTTACAGTACCATTACATAGTTGTACATTCATCACCTAAATCAATCCCTGACACCTTCATTAGCACACACACAAAAATAACAAGAATAATAATTAGAGTGAAAAAGAGCAATTGAAGTAAAAAAGAACACTGGGTACCTTTGTCTGTTTGTTTCCTTCCCCTACTTTTCTACACATCCATCCATAAACTAGACAAAGTGGTGTTTGGTCCTTATGGCTTTCCCCATCCCATTGTCACCCCTCATAAGCTACATTTTTATACAACTGTCTTCGAGATTCATGGGTTCTGGGTTGTAGTTTGATAGTTTCAGGTATCCACCACCAGCTACCCCAATTCTTTAGAACCTAAAAAGGGTTGTCTAAAGTGTGCATAAGAGTGCCCACCAGAGTGACCTCTCGGCTCCTTTTGGAATCTCTCTGCCACTGAAGCTTATTTCATTTCCTTTCACATCCCCCTTTTGGTCAAGAAGATGTTCTCCGTCCCACGGTGCCAGGTCTACATTCCTCCCTGGGAGTCATATTCCACGTTGCCAGGGAGATTCACTTCCCTGGGTGTCTGATCCCACGTAGGGGGGAGGGCAGTGATTTCACCTTTCAAGTTGGCTTAGCCAGAGAGAGAGGGCCACATCTGAGCAACAAAGAGGCATTCAGGAGGAGACTCTTAGGCACAAATACAGGGAGGCCTAGCCTCTCCTTTGCAGCAACCGTCTTCCCAAGGGTAAAACTTATGGTAGAGGGCTCAACCCATCAAACCACCAGTCCCCTATGTCTGTGGTCATGTTAGCAACCATGGAGGTGGGGTAGGCGAATACCCCTGCATTCTCCACAGGCTCCTCAAGGGGGCACTACATCTTTTTTTTTTTTTTTTTTCCCCCTTGTTTGTCTTTTTTCTTTTTTTTTTTTTTTTTTTTTTTTTTTTGTTTTTTTAACTTTCCCTTCTTTTTTCAAATCACCTGTATGAAAAAAAAAGTTAAAAAGAAAACAAACATACAATAAAAGAGCATTTCAAAGAGACCATAGCAAGGGAGTAAGAAAAAGACAACTAACCTAAGATAACTGCTTAACTTCCAACATGTTCCTACTTTACCCCAAGAAAGTTACATAATATAGCAACATTTCAGTGAACTTGTTCCTACTACAACCATCAGAAATTAACAGACCATAGTCATTTCTGGGCATCCCCAGAACGTTAAATAGCTTATCTGTTCTTCCTGGATTATTGTTCCCTCTTCCTTAATTGCTCTCTACTGCTAGTTCCCCTACATTCTACATTATAAACCATTTGTTTTACATTTTTCAAAGTTCACATTAGTGGTAGCATATAATATTTCTCTTTTTGTGCCTGGCTTATTTCGCTCAGCATTATGTCTTCAAGGTTCATCCATGTTGTCATATGTTTCACCAGATCGTTCCTTCTTACTGCCGCGTAGTATTCCATCGTGTGTATATACCACATTTTATTTATCCACTCATCTGTTGAAGGACATTTGGGTTGTTTCCATCTCTTGGCAATTGTGAATAATGCTGCTATGAACATTGGCGTGCAGATATCTGTTCGTGTCACTGCTTTCCGATCTTCCGGGTATATACCGAGGAGTGCAATCGCTGGATCGAATGGTAGCTCTATATCTAGTTTTCTAAGGAACTGCCAGACTGACTTCCAGAGTGGCTGAACCATTATACAGTCCCACCAACAATGAATAAGAGTTCCAATTTCTCCACATCCCCTCCAGCATTTGTAGTTTCCTGTTTGTTTAATGGCAGCCATTCTAACCGGTGTTAGATGGTATCTCATTGTGGTCTTAATTTGCATCTCTCTAATAGCTAGTGAAGCTGAACATTTTTTCATGTGTTTCTTGGCCATTTGTATTTCCTCTTCAGAGAACTGTCTTTTCATATCTTTTGCCCATTTTATAATTGGGCTGTCTGTACTATTGTCATTGAGTTGTAGGATTTCTTTGTATATGCAAGATATCAGTCTTTTGTCAGATACATGGTTTCCAAAAATTTTTTCCCATTGAGTTGGCTGCCTCTTTACCTTTTTGAGAAATTCCTTTGAGGTGCAGAAACTTCTAAGCTTGAGGAGTTCCCATTTATCTATTTTCTCTTTTGTTGCTTGTGCTTTGGGTGTAAAGTCTAGGAAGTGGCCTCCTAATACAAGGTCTTGAAGATGTTTTCCTACATTATCTTCTAGGAGTTTTATGGTACTTTCTTTTATATTGAGATCTTTGGTCCATTTTGAGTTAATTTTTGTGTAGGGGGTGAGGTAGGGGTCCTCTTTCATTCTTTTGGATATGGATATCCAACTCTCCCAGCCCCATTTGTTGAAAAGACCATTATGGCTCAGTTCGGTGACTTTGGGGGCCTTATCAAAGATCAGTCGGCCATAGATCTGAGGGTCTATCTCTGAATTCTCAATTCGATTCCATTGATCTATATGTCTATCTTTGTGCCAGTACCATGCTGTCTTGGCAACTGTGGCTTTATAATAAGCTTCAAAGTCAGGGAGTGTAAGTCCTCCCACTTCGTTTTTCTTTTTTAGAGTGTCTTTAGCAATTCGAGGCATCTTCCCTTTCCAAATAAATTTGATAACTAGCTTTTCCAAGTCTGCAAAGTAGGTTGTTGGAATTTTGATTGGGATTGCATTGAATCTGTAGATGAGTTTGGGTAGAATTGACATCTTAATGACATTTAGCCTTCCTATCCATGAACATGGAATATTTTTCCATCTTTTAAGGTCCCCTTCTATTTCTTTTAGTAGAGTTATGTAGTTTTCTTTGTATAGGTCTTTTACATCTTTGGTTAAGTTGATTCCTAGGTACTTGATTTTTTTAGTTGCTATTGAAAATGGTATCTTTTTCTTGAGTGTCTCTTCAGTTTGTTCATTTCTAGCATATAGAAACATTACTGACTTATGTGCATTAATCTTGTATCCCGCTACTTTGCTAAATTTGTTTATTAGCTCTAGTAGGTGTATCGTTGATTTCTCAGGGTTTTCTAGATATAAGATCATATCATCTGCAAACAATGACAGTTTTACTTCTTCTTTTCCAATTTGGATGCCTTTTATTTCTTTGTCTTGCCGGATTGCCCTGGCTAGCACTTCCAGCACAATGTTGAATAACAGTGGTGACAGCGGGCACCCTTGTCTTGTTCCTGATCTTAGAGGGAAGGCTTTCAGTCTCTCACCATTGAGTACTATGCTGGCTGTGGGTTTTTCATATATGCTCTTTATCATGTTGAGGAAGTTTCCTTCAATTCCTACCTTTTGAAGTGTTTTTATCAAAAAGGGATGTTGGATTTTGTCAAATGCTTTTTCAGCATCTATTGAGATGATCAATTGATTTTTCCCTTTCGAGTTTTTAATGTGTTGTAATACATTGATTGTTTTTCTGATGTTGAACCATCCTTGCATGCCTGGAATGAACCCCACTTGGTCATGGTGTATGATTTTTTTAATGTGTCTTTGGATTCGATTTGCAAGTATTTTGTTGAGGATTTTTGCATCTATATTCATTAGGGAGATTGGCCGGTAGTTTTCCTTTTTTGTAGCATCTTTGCCTGGTTTTGGTATTAGATTGATGTTAGCTTCATAAAATGAGTTAGGTAGTGTTCCATTTTTTTCAATGTTTTGAAAGAGTTTGAGTAAGATTGGTGTCAGTTCTTTCTGGAAAGTTTGGTAGAATTCCCCTGTGAAGCCATCTGGCCCTGGGCATTTATTTGTGGGAAGATTTTTGATGACTGATTGGATCTCTTTGCTTGTGATGGGTTGGTTGAGGTCTTCTATTTCTTCTCTGGTCAGTCTAGGTTGTTCATATGTTTCCAGGAAATTGTCCATTTCTTCTACATTATCCAGTTTGTTGCCATACAGTTGTTCATAATATCCTCTTATAATTTTTTTAATTTCTTCAGGATCTGCAGTTATGTCACCTTTTTCATTCATTATTTTGTTTATATGGGTCTTCTCTCTTTTTGATTTTGTCAGTCTAGCTAGGGGCTTGTCAATCTTGTTGATCTTCTCAAAGAACCAACTTTTGGTGATATTTATCCTTTCTATTGTTTTTTTGTTCTCTATGTCATTTATTTCTGCTTTAATCCTTGTTATTTCTTTTCTTCTACTTGGTTTAGGATTGGTTTGCTGTTCATTTTCTAGCTTCTTCAGTTGATCCATTAGTTCTTTGATTTTGGCTCTTTCTTCCTTTTTAATATATGCGTTTAGTGCTATAAATTTCCCCCTTAGCACTGCTTTTGCTGCATCCCATAGGTTTTGGTATGTTGTGTTCTCATTTTCATTCGTCTCTATATATTTAGCAATTTCTCTTGCTATTTCTTCTTTAACCCACTGATTGTTTAGGAGTGTGTTGTTTAACCTCCAGGTATTTGTGAATTTTCTAAGTCTCTGATGGTTATTGACTTCTAATTGTATTCCATTGTGGTCAGAGAATGTGCTTTGAATAATTTCAATCTTTTTAAATTTATTGAGGCTTGTTTTATGTCCCAGCATATGATCTATTCTGGAGAAAGTTCCGTGAGCACTAGAAAAGTATGTGTATCCTGGTGATTTGGGATGTAATGTCCTGTAGATGTCTGTTAAATCTAATTCATTTATCAGATTGTTTAGGTTTTCAATTTCCTTATTGGTCTTCTGTCTGGTTGATCTATCTATAGGAGAGAGTGATGTGTTGAAGTCTCCCACAATTATTGTGGAAACATCAATTGCTTCCTTTAGTTTTGCCAATGTTTCTCTCATGTATTTTGTGGCACCTTGATTGGGTGCATAGACATTTACGATTGTTATTTCTTCTTGCTGAATTGCCCCTTTTATTAGTATGTAGTGGCCTTCTTTGTCTCTCAAAACATCCCTGCATTTGAAGTCTATTTTATCTGAGATTAATATTGCTACACCTGCTTTCTTTTGGCTGTAGCTTGCATGAAATATTTTTTTCCATCCTTTCACTTTCAATTTCTTTGTGTCCCTGTGTCTAAGATGAGTCTCTTGTATGCAACATATTGATGGTTCATTTTTTTTGATCCATTCTGCGAATCTATATCTTTTAATTGGGGAGTTTAATCCATTTACATTCAACGTTAAAACCGTGAAGGCATTTCTTGAATCGGCCATCTTATCCTTTGGGTTATGTTTGCCATATTTTTCCCTCTCTCTATTAATATCCTTTATTGTACCCATACCGAATCTCTTTAGTACTGAACCTTTCTCCAAGTCTCTCTGTCCTGTCTTTGTTTCTCTGTCTGTAGGGCTCCCTTTAGTATCTCCAGTAGGGCAGGTCTCTTGTTAGCAAATTCTCTCAGCATTTCTTTGTCTGTGAAAAATTTAAGCTCTCCCTCAAATTTGAAGGAGAGCTTTGCTGGATAAAGTATTCTTGGCTGGAAATTCCTCTCTCTCAGAATTTTAAATATATCGTGCCATTGCCTTCTCGCCTCCATGGTGGCTGCTGAGTAGTCACTACTTAGTCTTATGCTGTTTCCTTTGTATGTGGTGAATTGCTTTTCTCTTGCTGCTTTCAGAACTTGCTCCTTCTCTTCTATGTTTGACAGTGTGATCAGTATATGTCTCGGAGTGGGTTTTTTTGGATTTATTCTATTTGGAGTTCGCTGAGCATTTATGATTTGTGTATTTATGTTGTTTAGAAGATTTGGGAAGTTTTCCCCAACAATTTCTTTGAATACTCTTCCTAGACCTTTACCCTTTTCTTCCCCTTCTGGGACACCAATGAGTCTTATATTCGGACGCTTCATATTATCTATCATATCCCTGAGGTCCATTTCGAGTTTTTCAATTTTTTTCCCCATTCTTTCTTTTATGCTTTCATTTTCCATTCTGTCATCTTCCAGGTCACTGATTCGTTGTTCAACTTCCTCTAGTCTTGTACTATGAGTGTCCAGAATCTTTTTAATTTGGTCAACAGTTTCTTTAATTTCCATAAGATCATCCATTTTTTTATTTAGTCTTGCAATGTCTTCTTTATGCTCTTCTAGGGTCTTCTTGATTTCCTTCATATCCCGTACTAGGGTCTCATTGTTCATCTTTAGTTCTTTGAGTAGCTGCTCTAGGTGTGTCTCTTCTGGTCTTTTGATTTGGGTGCTTGGGCTTGGGTTATCCATATCGTCTGGTTTTTTCATATGCTTTATAATTTTCTGTTGTTTTTGGCCTCGTGGCATTTGCTGTCCTTGATAGGGTTCTTTTAGGGTTTGTAGACCAGTTGAAGTCCTTATCTCTAGTTTATCAGATCTACAGCTTCGTGGAGTACACTTTCTCTAACTAACCAGCAGGTGGCGTCCACGAGCCACCTGTTCTCCACAAGCCAGATCTCCCCTGCTTAGCCTTTTTGGTGAGTGGGGGAGTGAGTCTTGTGGGGCCCAATTGGTGTCCCAAGCTTGCGTGTGTAGTTGGTGTTGCCTGCCCTGTATGTGGGGCGTGTTTCTGGGCAGTCGGGGAGGGGGGGTGGCCCTAACAATCAAATCTCCCTGATGATCCTAGAGTTTTAAAGCTACTGCAATAGTCTAATCCTTCAGTTCAGTCCTGCCACAGTTTGTCTCTGCCACTGACCCACAAGTCTTTGGTATTGGCGTATGGCTCCTGGGACTTGCAAGTGGGCCCCTCTTCCAGGCTGTGCACCCCGGGTCCTCTGTTGAGGGATGACTGTGCTATGTCACAGGTGAGTGCCGTCCCCCCAGGGCAGTTCTGGGCTGCTGGGCTGTGTTGGGAGGCTCCCAGTCTGCTCAAATGATGGCTGAATGGGGCTCTGTTAATTCACACTGCTCCCCCTTCCCAGCTCTGGGACATTCAGCTGAGGTTGCAGGGAAGGCTAATGTCCACGCCCAGTTTTGTGGTGTGTGCCTGTTATTTGAAGCACTTCCGTCACACTGGGTTGTCTGGGGCAGCTCTGGGCTATGGGGCTGGCGATGGGCAGGAGTGTTTCCTGTCCACCAGGATGGTGGCTGTGAGCGGACACCCCCCTTTTCTTGGGAAGTTGTGTTGTTTAGTGAATTTTCTCAGCCACTGGATTATTGCCTTTTGTCTCAGAGCTCTCTTATTTCTGCTCTTGACTTGACGTGCCCAAATTTCAATTCTTTGAAGCTTTCTGTATTGAGCTTCTTAGAGTAATTGTTTTAGAAAAAGCAAAAAGGATTTAAAAAAAAAAACAAAAAAAAAAAAAAAAAAAACGGCCCTCCTCAGAGATCTAATGGGTTATTGAAATGCTAATAGACAAAGCAACCAGGGCCATTAAGGAAAGGTGCCCTGGGCAGAGAGATCAGCCTTGCTTCGGGATTTGCATATGCGCCTCAAGGCCTGATCTCCGCCCTTCCCCTTTCTGTGTTCACCAGAACTCCAAAAATCCTCTGCTTTTACTTTGGAGCTTCTCGTGTTGTTTTCCTTCTATGCCCGTCTCCTCTCTGCTGGGCTGGCTGCTCTCAGAGTCTCTGGTGTCTGGCCTCAGTCTATCTATGGTTGGAGTTTGAATCAGTAGAATGAGTTTCCGATGAGAGCAGCCACTGCAATTCTCCCTTCTCCTTCCTGGAGCTGACAGCCCCTCCTCCCCCGGGACTGAGCCTGGCAGGGAGGGGCGCGGGTCCCCTGGCCGCAAAAACTTACAGATTTCGCTGATCTCAGCAGTTCCACTTTTTCATGAGTGTTGTATGAAGTATGCCCAAAGACAGATTGCTCTGTGGTGTCCAGTCCACGCAGTTCCTGGCTTTTTACCTACTTTCCTGGAGGAGTAATTAAAACATACAGCTCACCAGTCTGCCATCTTGCCCCGCCTCCTCCCCAGTCCTTCTTAATCATAAACTCTGGGAGTGGGGCTCAGCAATCTGTATTTTAACAAGCCCATCAGGGGATTCTGGGGCACACCAAAATTTGAAAACCACTGATTTAAAGTATATACTTATGATGGCAGGACCTTTTTTTTTAAAGCATAAACATTATCCCTCCATCCAAGGGACTCAGGTCTGAGAATTGTTTGAGGGGCTATGATTATTATGGTGACTAAGTTAGGCTTGTAGTCACCAAATCTATAGCTTTTTGTTATGCAATCCTTTAGGACCTTAGTGGGATGCCCATAGTTGTTGGTTGTGGTATCCCCTGATCAAGTAGCTATTGCCAATTCCTAAAGATTCCTCTGATTTATTGATTTTTTCTCTAGCCCTGTTGCCTATTATGGTACTCACAGTCACCTTGTGTTTGAAATTAAAGTGCTACTACATGACTTCTGATACCTGGGGTCCCATCACTCTCTTTGAAAATCAGGCAACCCATTTCAATGTCAGTATATCTAATCTTTATCACTGACCTGCAGAGGACAGACACTATGGCATTTTCAAGGATGCTCTTGCTCTCTTTACCAGTGTTTTTTTTTTTTTTTTTTTTTTTAATTCCATGATGAAGCCAATTACATGATAAATCTACGCCAATATCTCTACCACCATAATTTTTGGATTCTTTCCACTACATTATACTAAAAAAAATGTCCTGCATTTCAACTTCATTAATTTTAGGCTACTGTTGAATCCAATATTTAATTTGATAATTTTTAACTATCCCCAGATGTTCTGTCTAGCTTCTTGGATCCAGAACCTCTGTGAGTGGAACCATATAGATAAATTCAGAGCAATCTAGAATGATATTCCTCTCTCCTTGATCTAGCACTCTCAGAATGTACTCCTACACACACTACCTAGGTTTTTTTAAATACAAATTAGCAAAATCTTGGTATTATATTTTGGATTTTTCTAACTGGCCTCCTGAGCCGTGCTGAGATCTGAATCTAGTCATGCATTTGGAGGAAATAAGGAGTGGTAGTAGTGAGTAATGGAGAAAATTGGCTTCCCCTTAAAAATAACCACCTCCAGATGAAGTCTTCAAGTGAAAAAGGGCCAGCTTCATCAGATGGAGAAGAGGCTGTTTCTGCTGGTAAGGGATGCTTAGTGGGATTTGGGAAACGGGGTATGCAGAATCTTCCAAATCTTCCCAAATGTTGCCACTCAAATATTTGAGGTATAATCCTTTCCATATCAGTGCTTTTAAGCCATAAAAAGAAAGGAGTTCTGATAATGCTACAATGTGGATGAGCCTTGAAGATATCATATTGAGTGAAATAAGTCAGACACAAAAAGACAAATATTGTTTGATCTTGTTATATGAAATATCCAGAAGAAGAACATTTCATAGAGATAGATAATAGATTATAGGTTACCAGGGGACAGGGTGGGGGCAGGGGGAGGAGAAGAGGGAGTTATTGCTGAATGGTTGAATAATTTCTGTCTGAGGTGATGTAAAAGTTAGGATAATGGATATCAGTGATGGTAGCACAATATTGAGAATGTAATTAATACTACTGAATTGCACACTTGAAAGTGGTTAAAATGGGAACATAAGAATTATATATACATTATATATATATAAAGTTAACAAACAAAACCCTAAGCCTGTCTTTCATTTTTCTTGCAACTTTCCACAAAATTAGGGTCTTGATATTAAGACCTTTGCAACTGCAAGAGCAGGAAAACCAAATTCTCCATGACCATGCTTGCCAGCAGAAACTGCAGTGAAAGTGCAGCATCCAAATCTCCTATGAATACATTTGCTGGAAAAGGCTGTGCTGTTTGTGAGTCAGAGCTATTAGGAATTCTGGTGATGGAGTCTCAGCTTTCCAGTGTCCACTGAGAAGAAAGGCCTGCTACAAAGGAGTTGGAATGGAGTTGAGTGAACCAATGTCGAGAATTCAGACAAAAATCTGGTTTTGGGGATAGTTATGAAAAATCAGAAGGTTTGACCAAACTGGACCACAGACCTACATGATGACAGTTGACAAGGGCTTAATGGCAGCCACCCATTTAAATGGACATCTGCTTTCCAGTATGTCACAATGCTACTGCTCCTGATTGTTTCTTTTGTCTGCTATTCTCTGTTTGTGACCATCTCTTCTTGGTCCTGGAGTTCATGCTCCCGTGGTCTGATGCCTCACTAAGCCCTTGCCAGGGCTTGGGTCCAGGAGAAAATGGGATTGGCCTATACCGGGAGAGTAAATGTCTTTTGAAGAGAAAAATTTCACCTGAACCTCCCAAACCATCCACACCCTCCAGGAGTAATTCTAAAAGCTCCCCAGCCAATAGGGAGGATTTATAGACCCATATGTGGAAGAACAATTCAACAAGAGGGTGCAGGACTATATGCTCTGGGGATAAAAGCCCTCCATCAGCCTTCAGAAGAGCTGGGTGACCGCTCCCCGTATCGTGCCCCACAGTCATGAATGTCTCTCCCGGGAGCTTTCTGACCTGGTAGAGTCTTCTACCTCTGGAGTCCTCTATCTCTGTTCCTGGCTCACGAGCTCTCCTGGCCTTGAATCCTGTCTTCCACCTCAGCACTCATTCCAGTTTGACCCAGCTAAGCACTAACAGAGTCTTCTTTCAAGATAATAGGTAAACTTTCATGATTGTTGTGACAGTTTTAAAACACATCCATAAATCCTTCGATGATTCTCCCCAGAAAAGAGTGTGGGCCAGACTTACTGACTCCCTTCTAAAAACATAGCAGATGGTGAAAGTAATGGTATGTGACTTTCAGGCCCAGGCCATAAAGGGCATGTGGCTTCCTTGTTGCATTTCCTTGTGGATTGCTCACTCTGGGGGAAGCCCACAGTGTCCTGGGGACACTCAGGCATCCATGGAGAAGCCCATATGAGGAAGAGCTTAGACACCTCTCAGAACCGGATCTTGGAAGTGAGTCCTCCAGCTCCGATAAGGCTTCAGACTGCAGCTCCATGAGACCAAAACCTCACGAGAGACTCTGAGCTAAGCTGCTTCCAAATCCCTGACCTGTAAAAACTGTGTGAGATAATACATGTTTAGTGTTTTTTCAAGCCACTGAGTTTTGGGCTAATTTGTTACACAGCAAAAGATAACTAATATAGTGACTTGGAGAAAATGCTACCTCTTTTGTTTAAGCTATTACTCGTGCCAGTTATGGGGACTGTGAACCAGGTAAGAGGAAGCAAACCATGGCAGATCAATAGGAAAGATATTTTGGGAAAATGACGTTTCCTCAAATCATATGTCTTCATAGACTGTGCTAGCCCCCTTGTGTCATCTGGCTGATGATACCACGAATAGAAGATTTGCAGGGAATCTTAGAATTCACAAAGAAATACCTCACGTATTTCTTCACATTACACTCTCTACAGCTCTACAGAGGAGAGAGGGTGGATATTATTTTTCCAAATTTACAGCTAAGAAGACTCAGGTCCAAGGTTTCAAATTTCAAATGGATAATACGTGATACAGCCAACATTTGAAAAATTTGAATTGAGGCCTCTGACTCACATTTGGGTCACCGTCAAGCCCCCTCAAGGTGAGTCAGCTACATTCAATTCAGCATATGTCATGGCGAGAAATAATATTTACAGACAGTGCTTGGTGCCTGGTGAAGTGTTTACCGGATGGTAGCAACCCATTATTTTTATGTCTACTGTATGCCAAGTCCTGAGAATACAAAGGGGAACAAGACCAGGCCCTTCCCTTAAAGAGCTTGGACTAGCTGGATAAAGCGGATCTTGTTGGGGGATATGAGATTGGAGTGATGCATCTACCAGTCAAGGGACATCATGGATTGCCAGCAAACACCAGAAGCTAGATGAGGAAAGGAAGGATTCTCCCCTGTAGGTTTCTGAGGAAGCTTGGCCCTGCTGACACTTGATCTTGAACTTCTAACCTCCAGAACCGTGAGGCGATACATTGCTGTTCATTTAAGCCACGTAGTTTGTGGTGCTTTGTTTCAGCACCCCGAGGGTCACCCAGGAAATGACCACATTAAAATCTCTTCTCTGAGTTCAGAGGACAGAGGAATGGGGTTGGGTAGGGGCAGAAGAAAGAGGCCCGTGGGCCGGGTGGAGTGAGGTGATGGGGCTGAGACTAAATGAGAACTCGGCGTTAGAACTGGTTTCTGGAATACCACGTGCTCCACCAGGGCACCCCGATGTCCCCTGGCACCACAGAAGGCTGCTCCCTGAGGCAGGGATGAGAACTGTTCCCAGAGGTTTCCACGGTCCTGTGCAAGCACTGGGGATGGCCTGTTTTCGTCTGATTTCTCTCCTCTTGTTTTTTTTTTTTTTTTTTTAAATGATCACAAATTCCTGCCATTCTTTGTATGCAACACCCATTAAACCTAAACGATTCTCCAAGACAAAGAAAACACCACATAGGGGATGTAGGCCAATAAGAAGCACATGACCTTCTCATGCTGGGGCACTGGTATTTTTAAAGCAACAAATGCATGATATCATATGAGCCATCAAGGCTCCCCAACGGAGCTGATCCAACAATAGTCCTGAAGAGGAAACAAGCTGGGAAATGCCCCCAAACAATTATAGGGTGCCCACAAAAACAGAACACTGAATTCCTCTCCCTAATCAGGAAGGAAAGAAGTAGTGTGTGTGTGTGTGTGTGTGATGGAGGGGGAAGCAGTAAAGACTACTTGTCACGGCCCTGGGTTCCCACTATTTCCCTTCTCAGAAAGGGTTAGGACCATTGGGCCTTTTGCTCACACAAAAACACAACTCTCCAAGGACATATTCCAGTCAGAAGTCTTTGCCTCAAGGAAAAACATTGACCATTTTGGCCTCTGCACAAGCCTTCTGGAAGGCTGTGTAAATAACTGATCAAAGCGCCAGGGCTTATGTCAGAGTGAGGGCCACAATCCCCCAGCCAGGGAAGCCAAACACCTGAGCAGGTGGCGCTAAACCTGGTTGCATCCCCACCACTGCCTCCTGGGTCCCCTTGGCGGCCACAGCCACAGCCACAGCCAAAGCCGGAGCACATTTCTGCTTCTTTGTTTTTCAGCAGCAATTGGAGGCAAAGGTTGAGGAAAGGGAAATGTGCTCTCCAGTGAATTGCAATATTTTGCTTTCTCTAATCCTATTCAGGTGGTGACTGTAGCAAAAAGGAAAAACGGGCCAACAGGCAGGATGGATGAAAACCCTGATTATTGCCCCGACAAATGCACGTTGGCTGAATTGACTTCAAGCTCCAGTGAGTCATTATTAGTGAGGCCCCATTTCTGACCTAAGGTTGGGCATGAGCCTGTGTGAAGTCGGAGAGGTTGCTGGGCAGAGGGAGTGTGCGGTGTCCGAGCCTGTCCTGGACCACAGCTGGCTGCGTGCAGGGCGTTTCCGCTCAGGGCTGCCTATCACACACCTGCGACTCTGCTACAGGTGATTTATTCTCCCCTGGCATCTCCCTGGGGCCGGGCTTGGGGAGAGAGTATGGGGGGACATGCTCCATGTTCTCCATTCCCTGGCGAGGGGCTCCCCAGTGAGCAGGGTTGACATCATTGTCTTGCATGAATAATATGCTTTCTCCTTTGCTCTTTTGAAGAGCTCAAAGCACCTAGCAGACAGGATGTTCTTCACCCTCAACAACTCCCTTGGGCAGAGTCAGGTTTTGCTCCCCCTCCCATTTTTTTTTAATAGATGAGGAAATGACAGCCCAGAGCAATTGGTCTCTGTGAATGAGCTGTCTACATCCAGGAGCTGGGTTGGGTTAGAGGAAGCAGGCAGGGAAGAGCTGCCTTTGGTAAGAATGCTTTATTGAGGCAGAAGATCTCTGGGCTTACCCCATGCTCAATCACTATAGACAGAGAAAAGAGATCACAACAATCGTAGAAGTCCTGATACACACACACACACACACACACAATGCCTTCCTCTAGCCGCCAGTCAATTAATAGTTTTTTGGGTTTCTGTTCTGACTAGCAAAGGGGTTCTCTTCTAAGAGGATGCAACTAGGTTGTGCTAATTAATGGGTGTGGAAATTCCATGCAACTCCATCTAAGCAATTGCAAAAGCCAGAGAAGTGCTGCTTCTTCCAAACTGTAGTCTGATTGGCCTCAGGAAATGAAGGCAAACATTCCCTGTCAGATGTCTGTGAGAGATGATTGTAAGGTTTTTCTGCCACATAGATGGAACAAGAAGAGAGGTCTAGGTTTTTTGATTCTCCAGGTTTTCTAGGTGGTGCACTCGCCATTGGGTGACACTGATCATTCCCTAATCCTCTTTTTGTTTTTTTTTAGTTTCCCCCTTAATCCTCTCTTGCCTTCATTATTATGCAGCCTCTTGCTAACCTGTCTCACTGCCTCTAGTCTTCCTTCATCATTTTACAGCAAGAATGATCTTTTAAAAAGCACAAATCTGATTATGTCATTCCTGTACTTAAAACATTCAGTGACTTCCCATGGTCTTCAAAATGAAATTCAAACTCCTTAGCACAGCAAGCAAGTTCCCTGTCTATCCCATCAGTCACATTAAACTGCCTGATATGTTTTACACTCCATGCTTTATGTCAGTTGCTCATTAATTCATTCATTTGTTCAAACATCAAACTGGCATTTGTTGAATGGTTACTATTTTCCAGCTAGCACACCAGATGCTGGGAATATACCACTCTGGCACTGCCTAGAACATGATTGATCAAGACTCATGGAATCAGCCTCTGTCTTTAGAACTTACCTCTCTCTGCTTATAACTCCTTCCTTATCTATTTCACTAGTTAGCTTTACTGGTCCATGGGTTATTGCCTCTTTCATCCTTCCCATACTTCTAAATGCCTCTCTTGAGTGCTTCGATGGGACACAGTGCTGGAATTGGGTGTTATTGTCTCTGTGTCCCTGCTTAGATAATGTATGAACTTTAAGTGGGCAGGACTTTGTATTATTCATACTTTTTCCCAAGGACCCAGCATAGGGCCCAGTGCATGGTAGGTGACTACTGTGTTCCACTGCTACTAACGGCTTTGGCCAATGAGATATGAGAAGTTTGCTGAGTGGGTTTCTGAGAGAGAAACCTCTAAAAGCATCTGTCCCTTATTCTCTCTGTGGTGTCATATTTGGAAGTGATGCCTGCAATTGCTGCAGGCATCTTACTAAGTGGAACCATCTTTAGAATGAAGCCAGTGATGAGGACAACAAGGTGGAGAGATGGAAGGAATCTCAGCCTGAGATTCTGGACCTGAAGCTACGTGGATAGCAAATTTCTTATTGTTAAAGCCACTCTGAGTCAAGTTCTTTTCATTTTTTTCTCTTCTCCTTCCTTCCCTTCTTTTCCCTCCCTTCCCTTTCTCTAATCTTCTTCTTCTTCTTCTTCTTCTTCCCCTCCTCCTCCTTTACTTTTGCTGTCAAAATCTTCCTGATTCAGAACTCAATGCCTGACTTTCATGGAACTGACTGTGCAGGGCTCAGGACCTGAGTCCAGTTGACAGCATCTGGTATTAATGGTGTTCATTTACATGTCTTATATGCCCTACTAAACTATGAGCTTTCTGAGGGGAGAAAATCCATTTTGACCAAACTTGTCTGATTACTGCCCTCTTCCAAGTGTTTAGCTAATGGCGATTACGTAGTAAGGAGCTCCATAAATGTTTGTCGATCTCTCTTTCATTTTTATCTAACTCCCAATTTATCACTTATCCTTACACCACATATTTCAGTATTTTATTCTGCACTGTTATTCTCATGTTGTTTCCCATTGTAATTCTTGCACTTTCCAATAAGATGCTATGGTCCTGGAGAACAGCGTCTGCACCTCATCTTGTATTTGTTTGGTATCCCACATGTCTCTCAGCATTTATAGAGCTTATAAGAGGCATCCAATAACTGCCTAATGAGCTACCTGCCAAACATTGCATGACATTGCATCCATACAGAAGTTCTGAGTTATGTACTTGATGCTTGTGCCACCCACTTTTGCATGTTTGTCTCTGTTCCTTGATGGTAGAAGTTCTCACCCACTTTCTCCTATACCCTGTCAGGCACAGAGCTGGCATCCATAAAGGGTTTGTGATTAATGGATGAGAAGATTGAAGTATTGTCTCCCCACAAATTGCAACCTCTTAAGGATATTGGTGAATTAAAGCCCATCAAGAACTGGTGTGGCAGGGATGGAACTGGTATTTGTTATTATCTTTTTCAGGGGGTTAGTTTTGGAAAGTGACTCCATACACTGATGTCCTTGCCCAGCCATGACTACTTTGATGTTATCTGTGCGTAGTTATGGAGCCCAGTTCTGTTTTTCAGTCTACCAGACATTTCTATTTTTGAAGCCCTACTCTTTAGGTATGTCCCTTTGGATTTCCAAGGAATCACACACTCACAATTATTGTTTGCTCAAAGGGCCCTTGGCACCCTGTGTCCTGTCCTCTGGCAAGATGCTTCCACTGCCTGCAATTCACACCTTTCCAAATGACTGAAATTCAAGAATCCAATTCAGTAATTTAAATTATTTATATGAACTACCAACAACCAACCAAGCAGGGAGAGGTAAATATAGGGGCCCATGCATTCCCACACCTCCACTACTCTAAACAAGTGTCTCTTACCTTGCTGATGGATTTTAATGCTAGTTATAATGCAGTAACTCCCAGAGATAGCATTTTAAAGCCTTAAAACCAAGAGAAAACAAGGGACTGGGTAAGAGTCAACAAATATTTTCTCATTTTTTCCTGCTTATTTTATTTATATGAGTCGTCTAGCTCCTTACCCCAATCTGATGAATAGGGTTTCCCTTTGAAGAATGATTATGTATTCTCTGCCCTTTTTTTTCATTTTCACCTGGGTGGGTAAAGTGGGTTGTGGTGAATCATGTGTGTGCTTAGGTGTTGAGAGATCTACAATTTATATGAGGGAATGACAGAAAGCAGAGCTTTTAAATTTAACTTCCTATGTCAGTGTTCCACAACCAATAGAAATATCCCAGTTTAAGACAACTTTTGACATGTGAGGCAGTGTGCGACATGCCCTAGGGGATTCAAAGATGTGTAAGACATGTTCAGACCCTCCAGGTACACTGTGGGCTATAAGCAATTCAAAAAAGGAAAGAAAACTTACCTTTTTCAAAATGGAAATTTTTTATTACTAAAGTATTCACTGTTGTAAAAATTAATAAAAATTAGAAATGTATTTAGTAAAGAAAGCAATATTTCCACTTCCCCATCTCTAATCCCAGAGATAGACACTAGTAAGAATTTTGTCATAGCCTTTCAGAATTTCTATGTATGTAGATGCATGCATGCATTGTTATGTAATGTGATCATATCATACAATCTGTTCTCTAACTTGTATTGGAACATACAGATATATCTTATCCTCATTTCAGTTTTCACTGGCTGCATAATATCCCACTGTTTGCATGTAGCATAATGCCCTCAATGATGGACATTTCAGTTCTCAGAGGTTTTCTTAAACTCTGTTAGAAACAGTCTTGGAGTCAACATTCTTGTTCATTTACTTTTGTGCACTTGATGAACTGTCTTCTGTTTGGGAAAATAGGGGAATATTTCAGAGAAAAGGTATAATTTTAATAGAGCCTGTAGGAGGCAACAACATGAGAAAGGGTGGAAAAGTACAAGATATATTCAGATGTTATAAACAGAGCTCTTTGGCTGAAGTGTAGGCCGTGTGGTTTCAGTCTTGGGTAACTGACTTAAAGCAGTTAGAATGAAGGGGATGTTTGCAAGGAACATAAGGTTGGGTTTAGACATTTTGAGTTCGCAGTGATGCCCTGACACCTAAGAAGAAATACCCAGCATCTAACTGGGAATGGGGGATGTGGGGGGAGGGAAGCTGCTGGAGTGGAAGGCACTGAACTTTCCAGGAAGAGCTGAGAAATCTAAGACATGTGAAAGAGACATCATGAAGGATGATTCAACAAGGCTTGGTGATTTACTGGATATGAAGAAAGTGCAGTGCAGACACACAATTTCCTCATCTATAAAATGGGGATGACAATTCCCACACTCCAGGGCTTTTATGAGTGTTGAGTAAACCAATGAGTAGAATTTCAGTAAGTACAAGTTCCTGCTATAATATCATTTCATTTGGTTATGGACATTCTCTGTCATCCTCCAATTACTGGTCTGCCCAACAGGGCTTTTTGAGTTGCTAGTTTATAGAATATAGAGGGTGGATTACAACAACCTTTTCAGACAGCAACTGTGAAGTCACCTAAGGGAGTTGGCTGTTTTTGCTCAGTGATTCAGTGGAAACATAAGAGTTACCACCAAAGATGTGAATTTCGTCTAAATACATCCAGGTCCTTTCACCTCTGTGGTCACTGAGTTAGATTTTCCCATTTATCTAATTCAATCCTCCCCCACCCCCATCACCAAATCACAAAGAATTGTTTTTGCTTTTAGAGAAGAAAGGAGGGATGGGAAGACACACTCCAAATATTTAGTTTCAAAAGTATGTGTTATTCAAAGTATCTTCAAGTACTAGGTTTCTTGAAATAAGAAACTCTATCATCTCGCTCAGCTGCGTTCCATTTGGCAGGAACCCTGAACAATAACCATCCACTTCAAGTGCAGAACATTCAGCTATTTGTGGGGAAAGAAAAATAGCCTGAGAGTTGGGACAGCTAAATTACAGGCTCAGCGCTCTCATCTAATGGGAACTTCTCTGGGCCTCACTTTACTCATGCATAAACATGTCACCTTTACCTTCCTTATTTGTAGGTTATCACTACCCATGTTCACAGACTCCTTGTAAGGTTGATGGGACAGTCTCATGCAGCCTGTTTTTGCAGATTTGGAAATGGAAGCCCTAACAGGTGAGCGAGTGATTTGGCTAAGCTAAATGTGATTCCCCAGAGATGAGACCAGAACCAGTGCGTGCCAGCTGGTTTAATGCAGCAGGTAATATTATCTTCTGAAATTTCCTACCTGAGTGTGGTTGGGAGCGAGGAGGTCAGGTATCTGACTTCCTTCAGGTGGACAGCTGCTTTCCACCCCTTGGCAGGCCCTGCACTCAGGGAGATCACCACCAGCTCTTCTCTTCCCACTTCCTCTTTACACTCCTGTTCTAGCCAGAATGAACTATTTGAGTTCTTCTCACGGGCAGCTCTCCATCTCACCTCCTAATCTTTGCATAAGATTTTGTTTTGCTTGGAACCGTCCCCCCACCCCCCGACCTGAAGCCCTTTCCCTAGCTTACTCCTCTTCCTCCTTCAGGTTTTTATCTAGTCATTGCTTCCTCCAGATGACTCTCCCTAACATCTCCCTAAAAGCTGATGAGAGACATTTTCTCAGGAGCCCACGGGATCCTGTTCTTCCCCAACTGTTGTGATAGTAGCATTTGCCACTTCTGATGGTAAGCGCCTCTTTACTCATATTACAGATGAAAAATGTAGTTGATGATAGTCTCCAAATTACAGTGGTTTAAACAAGACAAAGGTTTATTTTTCTTTCATGTAACATGAAATTTGCAGATAGACTGGCTAGAGCTGCTGTGGTACCTTATGGCCCACAGGGACTGAGGTCCTTAGGATTTGTTGCTCCATTATCCTTAGTATTGCCTCATGGTTACAACATGGCTGTTGAGTACAAGCCATTACACCCACAGAAGAGGCAGGAACCTTACGAGTTGGCTCAGAACCTTTTGGAAACTTTCCTGTGAACTCAATCAAAAGACGTCTACTTGCCCATCATTCGCTGGTATATGTAATCTTTTCGTCATCCTGAAAAGAAACTGGGTGTTCTTGGTAAGATAGGAGAGAATAGCTGTGGGGTAGGCAATCAGGCAGTGCCAGTCTGTGAGGAGGTAAGTGCAGAAACGTATTGGAAACTTTCATAGCAACTTGACATTGATGATATTAGTCTACAGTGGCTAGGAAGGAAAACAACAGCTGGTCCTTCACCACACAGTGTCTGAGGAGCCTTGTCTGCCACAGTTCATCTGTCTTCCCCATGAGACTGGAAGCCTCAGGAGGGCAAGTAAGCTATGTTCCCTGTCATATCCTCAGGTCCTAGTACAATGCCTAATGAGGAGGTGCCTAATGACCCTTTGAAGGAGATCGCACTGAATCCACTTGTTACAACCTGGATCTTGTTCAGCGACTCTTCTCTGATGGGTTTGAATCTCTCTCCTCTTGTTTTCCTTCACAGTCTCCTTTCCTTGCTCTCCTCTTGCCCTCCTGTCAGTGTCAACCTGGTCCTTCTTTCTCTCCACCCCCTGAACGTGAGGACTTCCCACGTTTTTGCCCTGAGTGCTCTGCTTCCCTCTCCCCATCTCTTCTTTCCCAAGGGGCTTGCTGACTTTTAGCAGCCTTAACTCTCCCATGGGAGAAGGTGCTTCTCAGCAGCTTGCTGGAATGGGTCCAAATATAATCTTTCTCCTCCCCTCAGTCGGACTGACATCCTGATGTTCCCATTCCCAGGAAGGGAACCACAGCCCCAGGCTTGAACAAGGAGAGCTCGGTTATTGTTTCTGTGACCCTCCTGCTCTTCTTCTTTTCCTTCTTCCTCCTCTCCCCTTTCTCTTCATAATTCTTACTTAACAGCAATTTCAGTTGCACTCTCCAGGATGCAGATTCGGAGACTGTGTTCAGGATGGTTACTAGGGACTTTGGGATCCACCTGTGGAGGGACAGGGTTGGGCAGAGGTTGGTGCGGGTCGTGCGGCAGGCCCAGCGGCAGCTGCCCTGGAGCTAGAATGGCCCTTTGGGGTTGTCCCAGGTTGGGCCTAGAAGGTCATATCAAGGACAACCACCCGAACCCACGTACCCAGGCCTGAGGAGCTTCCCAGGACACAAGACATTCAGTGCTAAGATCAGGAGCACCCTGGGCAAACCAGGGTGGTGAGTCAGCTTCTACGTCTGCATCTAGCAGGCTTGGGAGGTGGGTGAGGTGGAGGCACCTTCCATCCAGGATTGATAATGTCAGATGTAACGGGGACATTTCCTTTCCTAAGGGTGAAGAGAGAAAAAAAATGT
Source organism: Choloepus didactylus (assembly GCF_015220235.1). Classification (NCBI taxonomy): domain Eukaryota; kingdom Metazoa; phylum Chordata; class Mammalia; order Pilosa; family Megalonychidae; genus Choloepus; species Choloepus didactylus. The sequence continues at coordinate 64,689,500 of NC_051316.1, forward strand.
AAAAACTGCTTTAATAACCTTTAGTGGCTTCCCACAGTGGAAAAATTTTTGCAGGAGAGTGATGGAATTTTCATCATTTTCCCCTCTCAAAAACCTTTGCTGTGTTAAGGCTACATGTCCCTGCTCGACATCCCCAGGCCCCCCACGGCCTGATCCCAGCTCCAGGAATATTTGTTGCAGAGATCCAGTCTCTCCCCTGCCTGTGAAGGGGCCTCATGCATGCTCCTCTCCCCACCTTTGCTCACAGGAGTCTCATGTGGAACACACACCCCACTTCCCCCAGCTGTTCAGATTTGCCCATACTCAAGATCCAGCCCCTCTTGCAACCTTGTTGAACCCCACTAGCTTCTGAAGATCAACCTCCCTGGAGGCATGCCAGGCTCCCCACCCTTATACCAGGCCAAGAGGGACCCCTGCTTTGAAGCTCTGGGGTGGTGGACATGGTCCTGTTTGTCCAGTGGTTTTTGTATTGGGGTAGGGGGGTTGGGATACTTCCTTCCTCAAGGATGCACCTTTGATCACTGTGGGCAGCTACTCTTCTCTAATTAGTGGAAGGCCCCACTCCTGGGCCTATTTGGGACTGATCAGACCTTCTTAGGGCTTCACAATCAATGATTCCAAAATTGGCAGTTTTATTCTCTGAAGTCCCAGATCAGTGAAACCAGTTTTGCACATGAGCTTAGTATATAAATTCTGGGGTGAGGTAATCGTTGTGTGTCCTGCTAGCTCCTGATCTTCCCTCCCTCTCGTTTCCTCAGCTACTTTTCCCTCCTGCTCTTTTATTCTTCTCTTCACTGATAATGTCTTTTTCCCCTAGTCTCCTCCTTTTCTCCAAGCCCCTATAACCCTGTAGCCCCATCTGGGGAACGCCCTTCCTCTATGCTCCCCATACACTGCACGGTAATTATTAATCTGCCCCCGACCCAGTGATCTGAGGGCGGCTTGAGCACAGACAGGGGCTTCCTTCTTGCTGCTCAGCATCTGACAAGGGGCTGCCTCATCGCAGATACTCAGGACAGTTTACTGAACCTGTGCACCTTTGACTTCCGTCTCTGCTCTTTGCTTTCTCCCTTCTTTCCTCTTCTTTCTCCTATTCTCCTCTCATTTCATTCACCTTCTAAAGTGCAAGACTCCTAAAGGTGACTGGGAATTCCCACAGTAGAAATAATATCACCCGCTACAGGTGTTTCCCAACGTGACCCCTAGCCCTGGGGACTTTAACAAGATGATAAATGCTTGTGTCTTTCTCTGAACTGAAGGCTTTGGGACTCACTTGGAGGCAGAAGTGCTGCTTGACCAAAATGGTGTGGAAGGAAGCCCAGACAACGAGACAGCTACAGGTCTCTCCAGGTGATGCTGTCCCTAGGTACAGCATCCTTTGCTTTACTTTTCTATCGTGACCAAAAATTTGAGCTGTTCACACTGTTTCAAAATAGATGCAATTTTTTTTTGCAGCTTTATCTTGTTTCCGACTGTTATAACTTACCTTTCTCCCTGCTTGGAGATTGGAATGTAACATTTGTACATTTGGGGATCTTTTTCCTCAATACTACACCTATATTTAATATTTTTCTCCAAATAAAAATGGGCATGAGTAACTGCCAGGACAACCTCCCACTTCATTAAAGATCAGAAAAAAACCTCAGGTCCTATCTCAGATCCTGGCTTGTTGAGGTCAGAGACCCTGGGGCTTTGTCATTGTTATTTATAATAATGATAGTTGTGGACATTCCTGAGGGATGTTACAGGGGGTCTCCATATAGAAACCTGAGTCTTGTGCTAAGTCTCGTGAATCAGTTGTAGCTGAGTAAATGGTGTCTCTGAGATGTTACGTAATTTGCCCACAGTTCGCAGCCAGGAACTACCACCTAAAGCTCAAGCCCAAACCTTCCATTGCTAAATACCTTGCTCTTCCCATTGCTGTTCTGTCCAGGTATGACTGATATTCCAGAGGGATTAGCGTCACAGGAGTTGGCCTGGCTGGAGTCAGCTCTCGCCTGCTGGTGGATGCCGCTGTCCTGGCTGACAACTGGGACACCTCTCCTGAGAAAGCCCACTTTTCCTGGGCCAGAAAGTCTGTTCTTTGGTTGAGGAGTGCAAAGAGCTGAGCTTCCCTTCTCCAGCCTCCAATAAAATCTTCTAGGATACATATATGAGGACACCTTTAACAGTCTCTTCTTCCTGATATTTGTGCGTATTTTCTCTTCCTCCAGGCCTCTCCTCCCACCCTCCCTTCTCTCTCCTGCCCTCTGACTGTACCAAAGCACATTAATATCTGTTGTCTTGGCCAAAAATATGTGCAGTTACTCTCCTGTCCCAACCTTTGCTGAAAAAGAATCTTGTTAATTAACATTGATTACAATCCACAGACTGCAAGTAAAAATCAATTGCTGAGGTCCCTAATTTGAATGCACCTATTTCTCCTTATCTCTTATGAGAAAGAAAGAGAGAGAGTGTGTGAGAAAGAGAAGGGGATGAGAGGAGAAAGAATATTTTTTAAGCAGTCCAATTTCCAGGGTCCCCGGTGAGGGGCATTAGTGATGCACTGGTCCTGAGCTCTTGCCCACTCTCCTTCAGCATGGCCATTTTTCAGCTTGACGTCTAATTGCTGCAAATAGTCATTGTGTACATTTGGGTCTTGCTCACAGCTCCTTTCTTTATTGAGAGAGGAGTGAGGATATTGATTCTGGATGGCCAGGGAGAATGCCAGAGAATATTAGTAAGGAGCGGAGAGAACACAGTACATAAACTTTTATGACATAATGTCAAACTGGATGGTGAAGACATAAATGAAAAGGACAACACAGTCTGTAATTACCACAAGCCCACACCTTCCATCTGCTTGGGCAAGCAACCCAAGCTGGTCAGGGCAAATCCAAGGGTGGGGGATGAATTGTCCAGCTCACAAGAATGTGGGCCTGTAGTTGTTGCTCCTCACTGTTGAGAAAGAATAGATGGGTAGTAGAACGCGCTCTTCATGGGCTGCAGAGGTTGACATCTACTTTGCAGGGATGATGTAATGAGATAATGTGTGCAAACACATGCATGGAACTGGAAAATAAACAGCTCTAAGCAACTGGTAGACATTGTCATCATTATTTGGTTTTTTGATTCAACATACATTTATGGAGTGCTTGCTATAAGTTGGCACTGTGTTAGATGCTGGGGATATAGTGGTGTCCCAGCCTCATGGATGTCACAGCTCTGTGGGTGAAAATAATCAAATGATGACCCATATAAATATAAAAATGCCTCCAAGGTAAGCTCTGGGAAGGAAGTTCACGATGCTTTATGAGTAACTCATCCGGGAGTTTCTGTTGTTCTACTTCCTTAACAATTCACACTTACTTATCCTCTGTCTCACCCTCTATAATGCAAGTTCCCTGGGGGCAAGGACTTGGACTGTGTGATCCATGGTTCTATATCCAGTACCTAGAATAGTGAATGACACATAGCAGGCACTCAGTAAATATTGGCTAAATGAATGAATGGCTGCTTAGGGTACAGAGGTAGAATTAGTGCCTGACTTTCAAGAGCCTATAGCCAAATGGGACACAGAAGAAATACGTAACATTTTAAGACTCTGTGGAATTATTTGCAGTCTTACTACAAAATCAAAGTTAAATGTATACCCTGAAAACTGTTTATCTAGACACTAGAATTGCATACCAGCCTGGGGCCTGACGTTGGCTGTAATGAAGGGAAAGGGGCAGTTCAGGGAACTGGTCAACCCTCCCGGAATTTAACTGCGAGAACATGGCCTCACCTAGGTCACAGGGGGCTGGGGAATGCAGACCAGCGGTGTATCCAAAAGGAGGAGTTGGTGAGCTCAACCACAGCGGCTCAGCAGACACCTGCAGGGACTCCACTGTGTGCCAGACACCAGGCTCCAAGTCGACCAGAACCCAGAGCCCTCCGAGAGGGCGCCACCTGGTGGGGGAAACACACATTGAATTACTGTAAGAAAAGGCAGATCTTCGTAAGTGCTGCAGTAGAGGGGTAACAAATGAGATGGGAGTATAGAGGAAGGAGGAATTCGTTCCACATAGAACATGGGATAGTTTCAGTGGGGCAAAGTTATATTTGAAAGGAAGGTAAAATTTTAAACTCTGATATGGTCGAGATGGCTAACCACACCCCAGAGTTCTTTCTGTCCCCCTCCCATAGTACAGACTTGTGGCTGGTAAACAGCTGTCAACCTTGGGACTACATTTCCCAGGTGAGGCCTGTGACTAGTTCTTCACAATGAAATGTTAGTCGAAGGGCTGATGGTTACTTCTGGGCCAAATCAGCAAATAAAAAGGTGTTCTTCCTCCATCCCCTAATTCCTGCCCATTGGCTGCGTGGTGCTTCGGGTTACTGTGTAAGTCCCATTTTGAGAATGGCGGAACTACCCATAGCCTGGTCTCTAAATGACTGTGTGAAATGAACCCACCCACCTGAACACCTGCTGACATAGAACTACCTCGGACACTGTGAATGAGAAGTAGACATTTTTCAGTCTGAGGCATTATGCATTTTGGGTCAATTTGTTGCAGTTATTAGTTTACCCTAATGGGACAAGAGTCAGGCAGTAGCCAGAGGGCTTTCCGGGCAGAGGAAACAACTAAAATGAAGACTCAGAGACAAGCAAGTAGAGTGTGTTCAATCTCTTACACTGTTGGTAGGAGTGTAAAACGTACAACTACTCTGGAAAAGTTTGACATTTTCTTACAAAGTTAAAAATACACTTACCCTGCTGCCCAGCAGTTCCACTCCTAGGTATTTACACAGGAGAGATGGAAACATGTATTAACACAAAGGCTTGTGCTAGAGTGTTTGTAGCAGCTTTATTCATAATAGCCAGAAACTGCCCAGAGTCCGAGTGTCTAACAGGAGGTGAATGGATAAAAAATATTGTGGCATATTCATACTATGGAATACCATTCGGCAATAAAAAGCAATGAATGGCTGATACATGTAACAACATGTATGAATATCGAAAACATTAGGGTGCCCAAAAGCAGCTAGACACAAAAGAGTACAGACTCTATGATTCCTTTACATAAAACTCAAGACAGGCAAACTAATCTATATTGACGGGAATCAGAATAGTGGTTGCCTATGGGCATGAGGATTGACTGTAAGGGGACATGAGGGAAACCTTCTGGAATATGGAAGTATTGAGGGGTGCTTATATGGTATATCAAAACACATCAAATTGTAAACTTAAGATCTGTGAATTTTGCTATATATAAATTTTATTTTAATAGAAAGAAAACAAAAAAAAGCATGCTTGGGAAAAAAATGAATGGACATTTTTATTAGAGCATAGGGTTCTCGAGGGAGCAATAAGGGTGAAATATAATAGACGTAAGACTGGCATAGAGGTTTGGACATTTAATGCCGAAGGAGTTTGGGTTTTGTTACCTCAACAACTGGGAGTCATCTGAGGTCAGGGGAGAAAGAAGCTGGAGCGCCAGTTTTTGGGATGTAAATGGTGGCAATGTGGAGGATGGAATGGAGTAGGATGACATGTTTTGTTAGGGGCTGGGACCCCTACAAGTCACTCACAGACTGGAATTTCCCCAACCATGTATACAAAAGCCAGCCCACGGCAACTGCTGGGGATGTAGAGGCTGTGTCTGCCAAAGGTCAAACTATGAAACAAACGGTTTCTTTCATACAGAGAATATTTTAACCCCTATGACTCTATAGTAAGATCAGGCCACATGTTATTATTGGAAATGATTTCTATTATTAGTTACAATTACTACTTTTGGACCGTTAGATGTCAAGGCTTGGGAGGAGAGGGCTGGGCAGGACTCAGAGAAAGAAATGGTCCGTGAATTTTGCATCTTCCAGAGCTCAGCAGACAGTCACTCAGCCTTGAAGCTACTCATCTGATGCTCATCCACTCACACCTTGGGCTGAGTTCTTCATTCAGTCTGCCTCAAGAGCACCAAGGCCCTGGCAGTGGCTGTGGACATTGGTGCCCAGCGAGGGGCCTGCTGCTTGGGGCGTGGGGGGGTGGTGGTGAGGAGACTGCATCTATGGAAAGGAGGGATGGCAGAGCAGGGTGCAGACTCAGAGGGCAAATGGTGCCCTGGCTCCACAGTGACGTGTTTCTCAAATATGCTGGGAAAGGCAGGGACAGAAATGCCTCCACGCCATCTGAGCTAGTACACAGGTTAACCTCCCTCATTTACTGAGGGCCCAGAAAAGATGTAAGAACTGCCAAACCTGCCCAGAAAACTCGTGTTTATCAAGCCAAACATTTAATACATATCATCTGAGCATTTTCTCTGTGTCGGGCACTGGGACACAGACGAGAAGACCAACGAGGCTCCACCTTCATATCTTCTCTTTCATTTGTATCATACAGCAGCATTTCCATGGCCCATATTTTCCAGGACAGTCCCGGTTTGTCATCAAATGTCAAACCAAATATGACCTTATTTGAATAACTTTGTCAGATTTTTCTTTTAAACAGATCCAGAAGCCAGAACAACAGAGCCTTTGTCAGTTTTGAGCAGTCTTATGAGTAGTGGTAATTTGTGTATGTACACAGCAGGTGCTCAATAAATGCTTAAAGTATTGCCTAACCTAAGTCCCACGGGTTGCTGTGAGAGTTACAACCAGGCAGCTGTTTCCCAGGTCCTTGTCGCCCTGGCCGTGGACCCCTGGGAGCTCCTATCCAACTGCAGACTGCGGGCACTCAGCAATTTCGCGGTGCTCAGAGTTCCCACTGAATCGTTGCTGTTTGCAATCCCTTGGTGGTGGGGGTCTCTCCGTGGCTGTAGGGGGCCCTCATTTAGGCTGCTAGCTGTCCTGAATGTGTAATGCTCATCAGGCAAAGAGTCCTTCAGAGGGCCCTTGTCCTGCCCCACACAGCAGTGGTTTGGACACAAAGAATCGATCTTGGAAGCTGCAGATGGTCAGACTTCCTCCCAGACTTCCCTGGAGGTGAGGCTGATGACTAAAGACAGCGAGCTTTCTCTGGCAGGGAGACCTGTCTCCCACGATAGGCAAATCTGTGGGCTCCAGAACCCATGCCACACATGGGCCTTTGTCATCAAGAGACAATAAAACATAGTCGAATGCCGAGTAAGAGAGGCTCAGGTTTAAATCTTGATTCTGCTATTTGCTAATAATGAGACTCAATCCTTTAACCTCCAAGGCTCAGTTTCCTACTCAGTAAATGGAGGTAATAATGCTGACCACTTGCATTTGCCAGAATAATAGTAGACATCATAACACCTTAAATTTGAGCATCTTAACATAAGAAAAGTTTATTTCTTACTCTTGAAAAGTCTAGTGTGGATGTTGTGGGTGGGCTGCAATCCTGGGTAGCTCTTCTATGGTAAGTGATTTAGAGACCAGAAGTCCTGCCAATGTGTGTATCTCCCACCTTCTAGGACCTGGAGTCCTATGTTTCCAGCCTGGTAAGAGGCAAGAGAGAGAGAGAGAGAGAGAGAGAGAGAGAGGGAGAGGGAGAGGGAAAAGGAAAGGGATTGAGTGATTATGTAGATCTCATGAGACAAAGCTATGCAATTTTTAGGGCTTAACCTGGAAGTGGTATATATCATTTCTGTCCACATTCTGTGGGCCAGAATTCATGGCAGTGATGGTGGTGGCTGCTGGGAAATGTCATTTAGTTGTGTACTTGAGAGGGAGCAGAAGCTGAATATTAGAAACCATATCACTCTCCAACATCCTACTGCATGTTACGAAGTCTGTGATGATCAAATGACCTGATAAAGGTGGGGTCTCTAGCTCATTGCTGAGCAAAATATAGCTGCAAGTAGGGTTCAACTCTAAGTATATTCTGGTAAGTATGAAAGGCCCGGTCATTTTGGCAGTGATATTTGATTAGCTGGGTTTATCTGAGCTTATGTTTTTTTTATCATGAAAGAGCAAATGTAACCGGATGAATATGTAAATGAGATGAAAAAGAGAGAAGGGCATTGCAGTGCAAATCTGGAGACCCTGGGCTAGTCCCAGCTCTGCTACTAACAAGTTGTATGTGCCTAGAAAGCCACTTCACTTCTCTGGGCCTCTTTCTCCATCTCTAAAAGGAGGAGAGCTAGCCTGGGTAGAGACTCTGAGGGTCCCCTCCAGGAGTGTGCTTGCTTATGAGAACCAATTTTAAATGTTCTGGAATGTCACAAGCTGGTTATTAAACAAAGGCATTAAAATTAAATTATATAAATTTATGTATTACCTTTTGAAAATATAATACATATTCAAAGCTCTCAACAGTTCCTAATTATCTGACTACCTTTTATTATTATCTGTCTCCTGAGGTTACTTAAAATCTACTATATCTGTTATTCAAAATATTATATAATGGTGTTCTACTGTGCATCTCTTCCCAGCTCTAAACTTGGTGACATCACATTAGTGTCGAGACCTGTGAAGGGTCTGAGATTTTATCCTACTTGCAAAATAACAAATTAGTCCTCCACAATTTCATGGATGCCAAAAAGATATGAGTCTTCAGGGTCAGAGGCAGAGGGCTTTGTTACTTACACCACTGCAAGCAGCATGAGCTTCATGGTTTTGCTAGTTCCTCTTGCTGCTTCCACCCCCGTTCCCTCCCCAACTGCACCAAGTCCCACAGGGAAACATGGCACAGCCCAGGTAGATCCTGTGTATGCAGTGGGTGGGGTCACAGCTGAGGAACCCTGGCCTTAGGAAACCCCAATTTTTTATAATGGGCTGCAAGCAAACCTGCCACCAAGATGTGCAGAAATGAACAATTTTCTCCCAACAGTCTGTAGCTTGAAATTGACTATGGTGGCAGCATTTACACCATAGAAATTGACCAATGCTGCATATCAGGGCTTCTCTCCACTAGAGAACTGGTTGTTAAACATTTCCAAGGACATCACTGGTCCCCTCCAGTAGGGTTATATTGGTCTCTAGGGTTGAACTCTCCTCAAATCCTTTGTGCCAAATGATGCTTGAGAAGTGAAGTGCTCCTATTTCCAGGTCCTTCCAGAGGATCTCTACCAGGATTCAAATCAAGTTCTGCCAGTCGCTAGAGGCTATGTACCCTTCACTAAACTGCACTGAATCTCAGCAACAAAGTCCAGAGCTCTGCCTGTGGTGGGAAATCTGACATCTCACCTTCTCAATCTGGGAAACAACATTTGGGCAGGTCAGAGTCACCCTCCATCTGCTCTCCCTAATACCACCTTAAAGTATTTGCATATTCTTGACCTCTTTCTCAACTGTACTTCAAGCTACCAGAATTGAGAGATTTTGAGGAGCTAGGTGGGCTTGGCCAAAAGAGGATCTACTTCATAACATCCCCTTTATAGAAGATATTTCTTCTAAAAATGATTATCAATCCCGCACAGCATGCACCTATGCACATGCCATATTTCCTAATATTAACATTTCCTACTTTCACCATTCTCTTTTCTGAGTCCTCTGGGAACTGTTAACAGGGTTTTCCTGCTACCCAAAATTTGCTGGAGAATGCAGCTGGGTCCAGAGTGGTGCAAATGATGCCTGAAAAGATGTGATAGAATTTGCTACTGGAACCCCCGCTTTTCTTACCTGTGGTGAACATTTGTCATCATTCCCCCAAATAGCGCAGGGAGAATAAAGGCTTCTCTGGGTCTATGGGCTAGCCTTGGCATGGGTCTGTTAGCATTCGAGGTGTGGGCTGGGCACAGGGGCGGGGTTATTTTCCCTCATCATTCCTGCAGGGAGAAGGCACAGTTCAGTGGAATTCAGTTTGTTTTTGAAAAGTCAGTGGGATCACCCCCCACCTCCACCACCAACCCGTTTGCAAGCAGGCCTTCCCCAGACTCTGGAGCATAGCCTGACACAGCCACAAGCTCCAAAGAGCAGTGGGTGAATGGCAAAGCCTGAAATGATGTCAACGGCTTGTGCTGAGGCCAAGGAAAATATGTGGGGGCCCTCGACGGCTTCATCCCTGAGCTTGCTGCAATGCAGCTGTGAGTAATAAGTTTTCCTTCTGAACGGACAGAGTACAGTACATCTGAATTCTATTCTGAACCTACATCCCCTGTCAAGGCCTCTTGAAGTTCGAGTTCTTTAAGCAAGTCAGAGAGCGGCATGGGGTGGAATGTGGGGTGGCCAGAACTGGTGGCAATTTGGAAATTTGTTTGTGAGGGGCTTAATTCAGGTGCCCAAGGCATGGCATTAGTGGTGGAGGAGGAAAGAATCAGCAGGCAGGGCGATGGGGCCAGGGCAGTAAGAGATGGAATTCTGTAGTCACGGCGACACTGAGGGTTGAGACAGCTGTTTTGATCATTCAAGTCCTTATGCCTACTTTCTCCTGATTTATAGAGGCTTTTGCATTTTGTTTTGTGTTTTGAAGGGGGAGAGGTTTGAGTTGCCTAAAATCATTGTTCCAATCTTCGACTTGTTTTCTACTCATGGACCAGAAGATCTCTGAGAACCCAGTTCATCCTTAAGCCTACTGGATGGTGGACAATAATTCAGCTTTTGATTCTGAATCCCACGGATGCAGTCCCAGTGGAATATCTTAAGTACCCAAGCAATGCATTTTATGGATCAAATGACAAGTCGGAGGAAGCTGTATTATTTGTCTGAGCCCAGCAAGGTTGCAGAGGCTGGGAGAGGGAGCAGTTAAGCATAACTCCCTGGCGGCCTCCTCCTCCTCCCAGCTGTCTCCTTCTCCCCTGACCCTCTCAGAATTGCTCCAGCCAAGTGAAGTTTGGAGAAAGTCGGGTCTGTGTGGCCTGACAAGATGATGGGCTGCAGGGCCTCTCCTCCTCCACCCTGACTGCTGGGGCTGGGCCGGGTGTGACTGCCGAGCCCAGGAACGCTGCCTCTCCCCCTCTTCCTCCAACCCCGCCACCACCACCACTCGGCTTTCATTTTACGATTGTGTTTATACAGTAAACATACTTTGGAAAAAGAGGAGCTCTTCCATGGCTGCCGGCCATCCCACCTTGTGACTGCACAAGCAAGGCACAGCTGGGTCTGATCGCTGGGTGCTGGGGAGTCCTCTCCAGAAGACCTAGGTGCTCAGAAACGGGGGCCCATGACTCATGTCCTGGCATCCCCTCTTTTGAGTCACTTGCCTCTGTGGGAAGGAGACAGGGCTTTGAGTCTTCTGAGGAAGGGTTAAAGCTGAGCCCCAAAGCCAGAGACTCAGACCATGTTTCTATCTGTAATGTCCATTCTCTTTCACCAAGAATCAGAATAACCTAACAGCTACCAGCTTCCAAGAATGCTGGAAGTGCTTCCAGACTTTAGCTGTCATCATCATTATTAACGTACTACCAGGGACTATCTTGGTGCTTTATGTGTATTTTCTCCAATCCTTACACCAGCCCAGAAAGTAAGGTAGCATTATCTCCATTTCAGAGATTGAGCTGAGAGAAGTGAAGTAACTTGACCAAAGTCACATTGCTAGGCAGTGCTAGAGGCTGGCTGACTTCAAAGTCTAAGCTCCTTACCTGCAAACCCACAGGCTTCCAATCCACTTCCCCTCTCCTCTTCTGTCTCTCTGTAGATGCACTGAACCTGGACGGGCCACAGTAACTCTAGATCCTCAAGGTCCATCAAGCCCTTGGCCTCTTCTTGGAGAGAAACTGCCTCCTTGCCCTTCCTTCCCCTCAGCCTGCGCACTGACCTCTGCGACTTTTCAAAGAACCCTGGACATATTTCTGAGAGGCAGAGCTGTGAAGAGGGTGGTCCTTTGGCCTGCTGCCTTTCCCAGCACTCCTCGTGGAACTGTTGAAACTAGCACTCAGGGTGGGGTTGGCTTGGACGGCAGAGCGTTGCCTCCCGGGAGCAGCCTTCCCACAGGGTTCACTGCAGCACCATGTCCTTACCACCTACACTGTGTGGTGAGGTCCATGCGACGTTGGGAAACTTGGCAGGGTGAGCTCCAACAGCTGTGGGGCGAGGGGAGATGGCCAAGAAGGGGGAAGAGAACACACGGCCAGCCCCTGAGGAGTATGGTCTGAGATGGGAAGAAGCACGTAGGACCACTGCCCATCCAGAGTCCAGCCAGGATCCCTGAAAGCCACAGCTGCATTAGCCAGTGGATTTCCAGGGTCGGTGGTTCTCTGAGAAGCCAGAGAAAGAGAGGGCAGCCTCTGACTCCAAGATCTTTGGTGTCACCTGTGAGAAGCTCTTTACCCATATCATACTCTTCTTCATAGTATGGGCTTCAGTTTGACCAAGCAACTGAAGCCTGTGACTGCATGGGTGTGCGTGTGAGTGTGTGTGCATGTGTGTGTGTGTGTGTGTGTGTGTGTGTGTGTGTGAAGGTCATCACGATGCCCAGTGCTCAAATCTCCAAATCTCCCCTGCCTGGAGTGTGGCCAGGAGGTCCCACAATGTTTGGTGGGAGCAGGACAATATTCCACCATAAAGCCGTAGTGGAATAAAAGAATGCCTGCATGAATGAATCAGTGGATGAACAAATAAATAGACGAGATGTGAGATCTCTGTGGGCCCATTATTCTGGTCTTCCTTCTTTATATATACAAATTCTACCAGGTACCTGGAGAACTCTGTCTTGCACTTTCTGACCGAACAAAATTTGGACCAAGCTCTCAACTATCCTCAGATACAGTAGCAGGGTCATGGCCCAGGTGAATACCCCCTCTATATCCTCTTCTAGGCAGTTGGCAGAGACCACTGGGCTGAGCATCAGGAGACCCACATTTCTTCTCCAATTTGATCCTCCAATTGGTGTGACCTTAATTAAAGTTCTTCTCTGGGCATTAGCAGCTCCCTTGTCGAAGCTAGGGGTGTCCTGGGTGGTCAGCTGAGCCCATTACATCCGGAGGTGGGTCAGTGGCCTTGAAGGTTCCCACAGGTGTCACACACTTGACCGTCAGTGCAGGAGCTACCGTGACCAATAGCCGCAGATTCTTTAGAGGCTGCAGATGAATTTTCAAGCATCTGACATCGGCACCTTTGTCTTCCAGCTCATGGATGGGGCTGGGGGGTGGGGTGGAGCCTGGCAGGGTGGTTTCTAGTCCCGGAGACAAACCAATCCTTGGAGCCATATTCAAGGAGGGACAGAAGAGGAGTGGAAATTCAAAATGAAGCAGGCCAAGGGCAGGGAGGGAGTTATGGGGCAGGAGTCCTCCCAGAAAGGCAAGGAGAGCCCAAAGCAGGAGGGGCCAAGGAAGGGCAGGGAGGGAAGAAGAAACCACAGGCTCAGGACAGAGAAGAGGTCACCGTCGTGGGCTCCTCGGGGCCACAGGCTCCCCCTCTCTCCCATTCTCCGCCTGGAATGACCACCCCGGGGAGGCAGGGGGGACAGGACAGTGAGCTGGAGAGCCCTGTCCTGTGTCAGTGGCTCCATACTGAGATGATGATTCAAATGATTTAGTGACAATAACAGAGTCAAAGAGACTCCGGAGGAAAAGCGTAGCTTACCAAAAAGCCTCACAGGCAGTTGGGGTCAAAGAGGGAAACGGGGTCTAAAAGAAGCAAGGCCAAGAGAGAACATCTTCAGGCTGGGCTGCGGCAGCAGCGAGGAGAGGGAAAGCCAGTGTCCCAGCAGCGCAGCTGCCAGGGAACCTGAGCCGCAAAGCAGCTCCCTGGTGAGGGCAGGGGAGCAGCGAGGACCCCATGGAGGGGGGCTAGGGGAGTCCAGGGCTGTGGACCCAGACTCCTGCTCCCCAAGAGCGGCGGATTCAGGCCGGCTCCACTTCCAGTGCTGGCGGGTGCTAAATCGCATACTGAAGAGCCAGTGAGCAGGTCTCCTGTCCTCCCCAACTCTAGTCCCCTGATGGCCTTCCTACAGGCACCTGGAATTCCATCATGAAAGCCTCAGCATTAGGGAATTAATGAAAATAAGAGCAAACTTTTATTGAGCACATACTGTGCCAGGAGCTGTGCTCAGTCCTTCGCACATACATTACTTTTGTAATCTTGACAACAACCTCCTGACATAAGCACAAGTATAATCCCCACTTGCAAGGAAACTGAGATTAGAGAGGATTAACAAACTGGCAAAAATAACACAGCTACTAAGTAGCAGAGCCAGGGTTCAGACTCAGGATTGTTGTGTTCTGGAGTCCACACTCTTCACTACTGAGTTTACTGCCTCCCTGGTTCTGGTTGCAGAGACCCTATTAGAAAACACATACCCCTGAGTGGGGCGGCATGTTCAATAACAGTTGAGGACTTTCTTGCTCATTTCATCATTCAAATATTTTTTGGAGTATCTATATGAGCCAGACATATGAGCAAATCTGTCAGCTGGATCATCTTTTGCCCCCTGGGTCAGCAGTGTTCAACCTTTCTCAGCTCTGGCACCAACATCTGACTGGTATTGGTGGGTGTGCCTGTCCTTAGCGGCAGCATCCAGCATCTATAGTCTTTCTGCTCTTGTATATTGCACCACAGAAGAGCTTTCACTCTAAGATCATAGCCTCTCTGCAAGTCTTCCCAGAATTTCATTTACTCATGAATTCCCAAAGGGCATCAAAATGGACATGGGCCTCCACTTTCCCAAACCAATCATGGCGGTGCCCTAAAATGGCCAGAGGCCCAGGGGTGGGAAGCTTACAACATGAAAGAGCTTTTTGCCATGTGAAGATCCATTGCAGCAGTTAGTTATGTGTAATGTGTTGGAGGAAAACACACAGGAAGAAGAAAATGTGTTTCAGGGAAAATATTTCTAAAGAAGAAAGTGATGGGAGCAGAAGGTTGAGACATGGTCCAAGGACACCAAATGTTCTAGCCTCACAGCACATGGATTACACTGGGAAGATAGCAGAAAGCTCATATTTCCATTGGTATTTGGAAAAGAAGGCTATTCTCTGTCTAGTGGATATCAACTGCATCTTTGTTATGTCTCTCCCTCCTTTTTCCTTCTTCTGCCTTTTACCTTAATTTCCCTGATGAAAATAGAATAACATCTACAATTACGCATGTAAGAGTCAGCAAAGTTGCTTAGAATAGTTCTTGGAATTCATGCTTGCATCTCCACGTTACAGGACTAGCTCACTACAAGACTATGTTGGTTTGGATTCTCTTTCTGTGTGTTTCTGAGAATTAGAATTTTAGAGGTAAATTGATCACTTAGAAAGTTGTCTAGTCCAATCCCCTTTGCTTTTAACAAAGGAGGAAACCAAGGCCCTGAGAATTTTAGACAAGACTAACATTAAAGTCCGAGTTTGAAAAAGTGGTGCTGATTGCAACTACAGACTGCGGAGAAGGCCTTCTTTTCCCCAGGGGAGCAAAACAATCCCCCACCCTCAGCCCCAATAACTCACCTCCTTTCATGGGTCACTTCCTTCTTTCTTCCTCTCTCACTCTAGAATCATGCTCTAAAAACTAAGGAGCTAGAGGGCTTATGTCTTTTGCAAGAGGCTGGAAGGCCCTGCCTATGTTGGGCAGAATGTCTTGCAAGGTTCTTGGTGGCAGGAGAAAAACTTTAACTTGGAGAGGACAAACTTCTTTTGAAAGGGTCTTGGAGCCAACTCAAACTGGCAAGGAGCCAAAAGATCAGAGACGGCTCACCCATGGTTAAGGTTCAGTATGGGAGAGGCTGTGAACGCGGGTATCACTCTATGTCATCATTTTTCAGAGCTGAAACTTATTAGCTGTAGTATTGAGGATGGAAAGGCTAGGAGGGTGCTACAAATACTACTGTTTCCCTACTCTTCTCCTGGGTGCCCGAGAATCCCCGCTAATGTTCTCAAGTCTGTATGCAACAATCCTTGGCTTCCTGATTATTTTCAACTTAATGCAGTATTCCCATGAGATTCTGAGAGAAAAGGGTGGTCACACAAATGCAAGGATCCATTTGAAAAATCGAATGTGCAGGATTCTGGTGGTCATCTGCTTGAAATGGAAATCCAACGTAATCTTAATCATGAAGAATGATGTAACCTGCCCTATTCTCCACACTGCAGCAAAGGAGACATTTTCAAAATATATATCAGATTATGTCATTCTCCTGCTTAGTTGTTCCCTTCATGCTCCGAACAAAATTCAAGGTCCTCATCAAGACATACACAACCCTACAAGACCTGGGCCCTGTCTACCTCCGCAGTGTCACTTCCTACCCCTCCCTATCCTTCACTCTGTTCTAGCCACTCTGGGATCTTCGTCTCTCTAGTACACTAAACTGCTTTCCCCAGAGCCTTTGCACTTGCTCTGTCCCCTTCCTAATGCTTTTTGTGCAGATAGCCATATGTCTAACTCTCTTGATTCATTCAGATCTTTGCTCAAAGAGGCCTTCTGTGGTCACCCTAAAATGCCCATTCATCATCCTCCATTCCTTCATCCTTCTTTATCTTTTTAAAAATTTTTTTCTTTTATTCTTTTTTATGCTGATTTATCTTTTTTATGACAATAAAATATTCATTCATATCTATTTTCTGTCTTCTCCATTCAAATATGAATACCATGGGGCTAGTAACTTTGCATTCTTGACTAGTGCCTAGCACATGGTAGGCATTCAATAAATATTTGTAGGACAAATGGACGAATGCCTTCATATTTAGTGTTCATGTATTTTAATCTCTCTCTCTCCATATTCATATAAACATAATACATATTTATTTTTCTGAGAACTCACATCATGCATATACTAAGCACAAAAAAATTTAGGCATGAAATAATTTCAAATTCATTAAAAATTAATTGAGCACTCTTTTAGCACAAAGTCTACTACCAGGTACAGGAGCAGGAGGAAAGCACAGAAAAACAAGTAAGAAAGGTCTTTGCCTGCCAAGAAAACCCCTTTCCATTGAATCTTAACTAAATCATTTTATTTATTGAAATTAGAACAAAAAGATTTACATTGGAAGTTATTTGTTTTACCCTCACATATATTCTGAAACTTCACTTTGTTTTTAAGCATGCCACTGCTTTAGACTTTTTCCCCTTCTATATTCCATTGTGGATTTGGATTATAATTACCCTTTTCCTCTGAGCTGCAATTTTGGAATTCTTGATGAGGAATAATCCCAGGACTGAAATCACACAATTAATTCTTCAAAACAAGATTAAGAAACTCTGCATTCTGGATGGAAGACCCTGTCTGGTGATTAGTTGCCTGGAAGAGCTTGTTATAAGCCAAATACAAGGAGCTGTCATCCTGTTGATGGTTTCCAGGGACAAAGGCTCCAGGACCTGCAGTAATTTCATTTGTCATCATTGCAAAACCAGATAGTCACGTGAGCTGCCAAGACCTGCAGCGGAGAAGGCTCACTTGCCAACTGTCCTTAGGAACCAGAACACAGGGTAGACAAGGCAACTGCTGGAAATGAATTATTTCTAGCAGTTATAATATCATCATCATGAAAAATAGAGGCAGTGAGGTTGGATATACTTGTAACAATTTTCCAAATCTAGACAAAACTTCTAGTGCTGAAGATACCTCTAGACATCGTGAAGATAACTACCTCCCTTGTCATTGTGGGAATAGGCTCTGAGAAAGATTCGATCAGACAGGGTAGCAACACTGGATCCGGATGAGGGGAAATAAATGTGATGGGGAAGGCCAGGGCACTGGGTGACAGCTGGAGGAAATCCACCTGGTTGGAGAGGCAGCAAGACAGGCTGGGGCACGGTGTCCCAGTGGGATGAAAGCACAAGAAATACTGAGTTAAGCAACAGCACCAGTGGAAGAAAGATGGGGAGAATCATCACCCCCACAGGCAGGCAGGGCTGCACTGTTATTCTGGAAGTGCCTCAGCTGATAGCTGGGATAAAAGGAAGCAAGGGCTGGAAATAGTACAAGGACCTTAACATTAATCAGGACAGACTAGGTTATGTTATGGTGAAAAACACCCCCCCACCTGTGGAAAGCCGCCTCCCGAATCGGGCCTAGCGTATGCGCTGCAGCCTGCTCTAGAGTTACCCCCGCCCATCGAGTGAGCCAAGATGGCGCCTGCATCCTGTTTCCGCATAGTGACGCATGTATCCGCCACCCGCTCCTACCAATCGAAATCCTGTATACGCGATACTAGCCTAGAAGCTTATTGGTTGTTAATTGTGTATAAAAGGTCTTACCCGGACGGGGTAGGGTGAGACAGCCCACAAGGAGCCGTGCCTGACGGCCACATCGAGGCTGCTCTCCCACGAGGCGCCGTGCCCCGTGTGGGAACCAGTAACACAGAATGTTCATCTAGCTGTAGTAAAGGGCTTGCTTTCACAACTGCCGTGTGGTTCGAGTCGTGATTCATGACCAGGTTAGTTCGCGCAGTCTGCATCTCTCTCTCTCCTTCCCTGTTTCCCCTCGCCGGCCGGGAACCGGGGACCGAGCGGGGCAGCGCCGGACAAGTGGTGGCCCGTACGGGGACGCTCCTCCTCCTGCCTCGCTCTCGACGGTCCCTCTGTGAGGAGAGCAGCGCTGCGCGTCGAGCTTACGGCGGACTTCCCGCGCCTGATCAACGCGAGAAGGTGAGTGCGTCTTATTACATGATAGTTAGGGCCCGTGGGTTTTCAGGTGACCCCGGGGGACTCGGAAGAGCTCTCCGAGTGACTGAAGTATAGTGCCGACTGCAATCATGGGGCAGTCCGGAAGTTCACCTCTCTTAGCTCCCTTAAAGAACCTTTTGAAACAACGGGGTATCTCGGTCAGGAAAAGCTCCCTTCAGCGTTTTCTTGATGATGTTGATACTTTTGCCCCTTGGTTTGCCTGCACCGGCAGCCTTAGCCTACCCTCTTGGATGAAGCTCGGTCGCGACATAGACCGAGCGCGCCAGACGGGCGTGTGTATGGACCCGATTCTAGTACCCATATGGGAGACCGTCCGTGCGGTCCTTGAACTAGAATCGGCTACCGGCCTAAGCCCGTCCTCTGTCTTGCAAGAAGCACGGTGCGCGCTCCAAGAAACCCAGTCAGTTTCGTCAGCGGACGGCTCCTGTAAGGGCAAACCGCCGGAGTCCAGTGACTCTGACTCAGAGTCAGATAGCGATACTGACGAGAAGGCGGAAGCATCCCCGCTAATTGAGTGGGAGGAGCCTCCCGCCACACCCGTGCGGCCTTCCGCCCCGCCAATGTCTACCGCTGCACCCCCAGGGACACCCCAGCTCCCAACTGACGCCTTGGGCGGTCCCACCAAAGGACCTTGCCGAGAGCTCCCTCTAGTGGCCATGCCCAGTAAATGTAATTATCCTTTGCTGCCAGACCCGGAAACCCCGATGGGTCGGTCAGGGGAGGGGCAACCTTTGCCGTACCCCCCGCCCGAGTATACAGGCCCTCAGGACCCTTTGCCATTAGGTAGTGGTGGGAGACATTTCTGGAGATGGAACCCTTTCACAACATTTAGACCTTTTGGCATGCTGGGTGGCTACCAGCCACTTGAGCCGCAGCCAGTCTCAGAAATGTACCCGGTTATTATCAATCCCCAAGGTGGCAATCGGCACGAATCATATGATTACAAACTATTGAGGGAATTGAGGCAGGCCGTCCATCAGTATGGCCCCAATGCCCCTTATACCTTGAACATGATCGAGAACCTCTCTGCTCTAAATCATACACCCGCAGATATTTTTCAGCTAGCCCGTGCTTGCTTGCCGTCAGGCCGATTCATAGATTGGAAAGCATGGTTTGAGGAGTTAGCTGAAGAGCAGGCCGCAAGGAATGCGGCGGGGAGACGTGGCGGGTGGAATGCTGACATGCTGTTGGGGAGAGGCGCCCATGCCCAGAACCAAACGGGTTTCCCACAAGAGGTCTATGCCCAGATCTTCCGCTGTTTTGTGGGTGCCTGGAAAAAGCTAACAGGTGAGGGAGAGGCTCAGGCCTCACTCAGCAATATACACCAAGGCCCCACAGAACCATTTGCGGATTTTGTAGCCAGGATGCAAACCGCAGCTGAGAGAATCTTCTCAGATCCAGGAGTAGCAGAGACTGTGGTTAAGCAAATGATTTTTGAGCAGTGCAACAAGGAGTGCAAAGTTATCCTGGCACAAAACAGAGCAAAAAATTTGACAGAGTGGGTCAGGCTCTGTAGAGATGCTGGCAGCCCTTTAACTAATGCAGGTCTAGCTGCCATGCTAGCCAGCTCCCTACAGGTGGCTACAAAAAGCCCGAGAACCTTAGGGGCAAAGTCTAACGGGTGCTATGGCTGTGGCCAATCAGGGCACTTTAAGAGAGATTGTCCCAATAGACGTCAACCCCCTGCCACTCAACGGTTTGGCGAACCAGGTGCAGCAACCAGGCCGTGTGGCCGTTGCCACAAAGGCCCCCACCGCGCAGAAGACTGTAAATCGGTTTTCGATGCGCAGGGTAGACGCCTCTCTGGCCGCCCCGAGCAGATTCCAAAAAACGGGAAGAGGGGGTCCGCCCTTTCGACGGACCCCCTTGCATGCCATTCGACAACACAGGATCCGATCAAATTCGTGCGTCCCCCGGCTCAGCAGGACTGGACCTCTGTGCCACCTCCAGACTCGTACTAACCCCCTCCATGGGTGTCCAGTTAGTAGGGACCTCCTTCAAGGGGCCCTTACCGGCTGGTACTGTAGGGCTCATATTGGGAAGAGCATCCACGGCCCTGAAAGGATTAACAGTTATACCAGGACTTGTAGATTCAGATTTCACAGGCCGTGCCCAAGTTATGGTTCAATCTCAGCGGGGCACCTTAGTCATTGCAGAAGGTGATAAGCTGGCGCAGCTCCTGCTCTTACCCAGCTTACATGCAGTCTTTCCAAGCAGAATCAGACAGAGAGGGGAAAAAGGGTTCGGATCCAGTGGAGCGATTTTTGAGGGACTCCATATGTCCCTGGAGTCTCGACCTATGCTAACCATTAAGGTGCAAGGCAGATCTTTCTTGGGCCTGCTCGATACAGGGGCCGATCGGTCTATCATAAGACAACAAGAATGGCCCCCCACCTGGCCAACGAGCAGGGCGGAAGAGCCCATTAGAGGAATAGGCCAAATTTCAGCGCCCATGCTCAGTGCAGCTGCCCTTCATTGGGCCGATGAAGAAGGACACCAAGGCAGTTTCCAGCCTTATGTATTAGCCCTGCCTGTGTCTTTGTGGGGAAGAGACATTCTGACCCAAATGGACGTTACTTTAATTAGCGGCTACTCCCCAACCTCTAAGCGACTGCTAAAAGAAATGGGGTATACCCCCGGCAAGGGTTTAGGAGCTTCACTGCACGGACGTGCGGAGCCTATACAAGCTGCCCCCAAGTCTGACAGACGAGGCTTGGGTTTTTCATAGGGGCCACTGAGGAGAGATTCCCACCCACACCTATAAAACTAAAATGGAAAACCGAGGCTCCGGTGTGGGTGCCTCAGTGGCCCTTGCCACAGGAAAAACTTGCAGCGTTGCACGCCCTAGTATCAGAACAACTAGAAAAGGGCCATATCGCCCCTTCCACGTCACTGTGGAACACCCCTATATTCGTAATAAAAAAGAAATCTGGTAAATGGAGACTGCTACATGATCTAAGAGCTATTAACGATTGCATGGAGCCTTTAGGGCCCGTTCAGATGGGACTGCCCCTCCTCTCGGCATTACCGGAGCACTGGTCGATTTTCATCATAGATCTGAAAGATTGCTTCTTTTCTATTCCGCTCCACCCTGAAGACACCCCTAAGTTTGCCTTTACTGTGCCCTCTAGTAATCAAGAGGAGCCCTGTCAACGCTTTGAATGGACAGTCCTGCCCCAAGGCATGGCTAATAGTCCTACCATGTGCCAGCTGTATGTCGCTGCGAAGCTAGCTAGCACTCGGCAGCAGTTCCCTCAAGTGAAAATCATCCATTATATGGATGACATTCTCTTAGCCCATAGAGACACAGATCTTCTTAAAACAGTTTTGTCACATTTAGTCCTTAGTCTTAGAGAAGCTAACCTAGAGATTGCCCCTGAAAAAATCCAAATGACTGACATTACCACTTTCCTGGGGGCGAAAGTCGCACCCACTCATGTTTCCCCCCAAAAGGTGTCTCTCAGGCTAGACAATATACACACTCTCAATGATCTACAAAAACTCATGGGGGATATCAATTGGATCCGTCCATACCTAAAAATACCCAATGTCAAACTAACACCTTTGTTCGACCTGTTGAAGGGGGATTCTAATATAAACTCACCTCGAAGCTTCACTCCAGAGGCAAGGCGAGCACTATGCCAGGTGGAACAGGCGCTCAGTGGCGCTGCATTGAAGAGAATAGACCCTGATGAGCCTTTTGAAGCCTGCGTGCTGCCGACAGAATTACAGCCCACTGCGGTACTGTGGCAGCGGGGGCCGCTGCTCTGGGTCCACCCTGGAGTTTCCCCCAAAAAAGTCCTAGAGCACTATCCTACAGCGGTTGCAGACTTGGCCCTAGAATGCATTAAAAGGGCTGTGCAGCATTTCGGTCAGCAGCCCAAAAATCTCAGGGTGCCTTATTCTTCCCAGCAGCTTGAGATACTCACCGGATGCATAGATCAATGGGCCATTCTCCGGTGTACATTTCTTGGTCCCATTAACAATCAGTTCCCTAAGGCTCCTCTCTTGCAGTTTGTCACCCGGCACCCAGTGATTTTTCCCAAAGTAACCTCTCCTAGGCCACTAGCAGGCGCCCCCACCGTATACACGGACGGCTCCAGCTCTGGAACAGGGGCGTATTGTGTGGAGGGGGACACTCCTAAAACAGTGCTCTTCCAACCACAAAAGCCTCAATGGGTAGAACTGCAGGTTATCATTGCAGTCCTGGAAAGCCTTTCCGAGCCCTTAAATGTCGTCTCGGATTCTGCTTATGTTGTGAACTCTGTACAAATTTTAGAAACGGTGGGCATTGTTAAACATTCCTCTACAGTAAGGACGTTCTTTGCCAAACTACAGGAGGTTATATGGACCAGGCAACACCCTTTTTACATAACCCATATTAGAGCCCACACAGGTTTGCCTGGCCCTATGGCCCAGGGGAACCATAGCGCAGATGTAGCCACTCGACAGCTGCACATCTTTCCGACGCTGGTACCGTATCAACAAGCCCGAGAATTCCATGCCAAGTTTCACATCAATGCAGGTACCCTAGCTAAGCGGTTCAGCATACCACGTGCAGCTGCTCGAGATATTGTCCGAGCCTGCAACAATTGTGCAGAGCAGAGAGCAGTCCCCTCGGTTGGGGTCAACCCTAGGGGTCTCACCCCAGGGGATACTTGGCAGATGGATGTCACTCATCATTCAGAGTATGGTAAGATCAAGTACTTACATGTGTCAGTGGACACATGCTCCCAAGTTTTATTTGCCTCTGCTGAACCAGGAGAAAGAGTCTCCCACGTCATTGCACACTGCCTTGCTGCATGGGCAGCTTGGGGTAAGCCAAAGACGTTAAAGACGGATAACGGGCCTGCCTACACTAGTAAATCCTTCCAAAAATTTTGTGACAACATGGATGTCCAATTAAAACATGGCATCCCCTATAACCCTCAGGGGCAAGGAATCATTGAAAGAGCGCACAGATCTCTCAAAGACTTGCTTAAAAAACAGAAAGAGGGTATAGGCCACGGCCTGTCCCCAAAAGCTCGACTGTCTGTAGCCTTGCTCACATATAATTTTTTAAACGAAAATTCACAAGGAATGACACCTGCCCTGCAACACACCACCCCGAGTCCTCCGCATAGAGGTCTAGTCCGTTGGAAGGATGTCCTGTCGGGGCAGTGGAAAGGCCCTGACCCGGTGCTCAGCTGGGCCAGAGGCTCTGTTTGTGTTTTTCCCCAGGAACCAGGACGTCAACCAGTGTGGGTTCCGGAAAGACTGGTGAGAACCGTGACATCACCTGAAGAAGCCAAGGAACAGCTGTCAGAAACGCCAACGAATATACAACCTGAACCATTAGACCAAGCCTCCGACCCTGCTGATGATGGCGACGACCGACAAGACGATAATAGTAGGACTGACCACCCCGCGGTTGCCCAAAAAGAGGATCGGTAACTCTGTTCTTTGCTCTCCTATAGCAATCCTTCTAATCTGCCTTTTTCTTTTTAGTGGAACTATATTTCCTCCACAAGCTTCAATGAGTCCTTCCCCCTCACCAATGACACACTGATCCTCTCTTTTGCTAACCTCTCTGTCAAGGTTGTCAACACCACAGTTGCGGCGAATGCTACTTGTGAAACTGGTAATGGCGAGTTAAGTAAGGGAGTCTTGCTTGAATTTCTTAACGTTACAGGGAAGAGCCGCCAGTCTTGTGAAGGGATCTTGAGTAAAAAGGAGACTCAAAGGTGCCTTTTCCTTCCAGGGCTTGCTCCTACAGTCTGCAACCGTTCCAAAGACCCGGATGCCTCGCCGCCCCGCTATCCTAGTGTATCGCCCAAGTTATGTCTGGCTCCCCGTCAAGGCAACCGACTGGGTTGGCCCTGTTTCTCAAGTTGTTTCACTTAACAATATCCCCTTCTCTAAGTCTAGGCGTCCAAGAGGCATAAAAGAATGGCTATCGAATGCTGCCAGTGTAGCTTCCTCTTTGTTTGTCCCAACGATCGGGCAGGCTGTGCTACAAGCATGGACAGATCGGCGGCTCGCCATAACGATGGAAACGGTAAATGGCTTGGTCAACCTTACCCGAGACGTGCTACGCCGCCACAATCAGATGCTGAACTTAAATTTCCAGGCCATTCAGAAACTCCAAGCGGAGATAGATGAACTTGGACTGGAAATAGATGGACTCTGGAGAGTGCTTCAGCAAACATGTGACACCCGGTGGCTTACGGTTAAACTCTGTGTCACTCCTGTCAGGGCCAACGTGACCGGAAGCATTTCCAGAATCTCTGATTGGCTGAAAAGGTCATATTTTCCTGAATTTGTTAATCTCTCCCAACAGGTGGAATCTAGTTTAGACACAATTGGGGGGATCAAGTTAAAACCCGTTAAAGTCGATCTCTCCGGGTTAGGCGAGGTTCTACAGAAACTATTGCACAGTGTTTCTTCCTGGTTCTCTTGGCCCAATTTAACTAATTGGATCCTCATTGCAGTGGGATTATTGGTGGGATTAGTCGTTGTTAAATGTTTGCTAGAACGCCTGTTTCAAGCGCAGCAGCAATTGCGTGTTACCACTATGATGGCTATGACTCCCACCTCTGTTACCCCCGATAGTGACCGATTTATTAACCATACCCCTTCCTGGTCGCCTCAGGTGGGGCGCTTTGGAGCAAAATTTGTAGCGAATCACATGGCTGTTTCTCGGGTGTAAAAGGCGACACCAGTAGTCATAATTTTGTCTCAGGTGGGTCTCTAGGGCAGAGTCCTAGTTGTGGCCAGACTGGACCCTAGCCATTGCACAGAGACACCTAGTGACACCCCCGACTCTGGTTACTGCTGTTCCTGCCCCCGTCGTTGTTCCCCAGTTGCCAGGCAAAGCACTGCAGGGAGAGTCACGTTGCTTCCAGCTTACGGACTCTCCGGTCTCCATATGACGTGAGCATTCTGGTTGGTGCTAGAGGCTCCGCCGCTGGATGGCTGAGGCCTAGTCCAGACTCCCCAAAGCACCAAAGAGGTTGTGAACCATTTGGGTTCACGGGAGCACGCTCATCACTGGAGACACTGGGTCAAAAATAAATAAGAAAGGGGGAGATGTGGAAAGCCGCCTCCCGAATCGGGCCTAGCGTATGCGCTGCAGCCTGCTCTAGAGTTACCCCCGCCCATCGAGTGAGCCAAGATGGCGCCTGCATCCTGTTTCCGCATAGTGACGCATGTATCCGCCACCCGCTCCTACCAATCGAAATCCTGTATACGCGATACTAGCCTAGAAGCTTATTGGTTGTTAATTGTGTATAAAAGGTCTTACCCGGACGGGGTAGGGTGAGACAGCCCACAAGGAGCCGTGCCTGACGGCCACATCGAGGCTGCTCTCCCACGAGGCGCCGTGCCCCGTGTGGGAACCAGTAACACAGAATGTTCATCTAGCTGTAGTAAAGGGCTTGCTTTCACAACTGCCGTGTGGTTCGAGTCGTGATTCATGACCAGGTTAGTTCGCGCAGTCTGCATCTCTCTCTCTCCTTCCCTGTTTCCCCTCGCCGGCCGGGAACCGGGGACCGAGCGGGGCAGCGCCGGACACCCACCCTCACCCCAAAGCTCCGTGACTTAAAACCACAAAGGTTTGCTTCTTGCTTAAACTATGTGTGCATCGCAAGGGGCTCAGCTTACCATCGTCACTCAGACCCAGGGTGACTGGGCAGTCACCATCTCAATGGTGGCCAATAGCCCTGCTCAAGAAAAGAAAGCTCTGGAGGGTCTTGCATCCATAATTAAAGGCTCAAACCCAGAAGTGACACCCATAAATTCCACTCACAACTCATTGGCCGGAACTAGTTTGGATCCAGGAAATGCAATCCATCCAGTACTGCGATGGGAGGAGAACTAGAAATGCTTGGTCAACAGCATTTAATGGCTACCACAAGCCCCTCCTGGTCCTACAGGGTATTCAAGCCCTAATGGGAAGAATGTTGTCCAAGTCAGGGCCCTAGGTCCAGAGGGGTTGAGGAGCATGAGGAAGAGAATCTTAGGAGGATGAGAAATGAGGGGGAACCAAGGTAGAAGCCCAAGACTTGAGACTGAGCCAACGAGGTAGAGGCAGGAAGCCATGGGGGTAGCAGTGGGGTATGCTGCACCTCGGTGGGCACACCTTCCTCGGGGCTGGAAGGCAGAACACAATTCCAGATCCATCCTCTCTGGGTGGTGGAACTGAGGCCAGGGACATCCTCTTTCCTGCCATCCTGGTTGGCTGTAGGACCTGCAGGAGAGGCCCTTTGGAAGGGCCCCTCCATACCTGTGAGGAAGGAGGGATGGGAATAGCTGGGGGAGGGGAGGCAAGGACTGACGCCTGGCTCTTGAATTCCTCTGACTTAGAGAAATGCGTTTGTTTTATTTTTAAGGAATGTCCTTGTGAACCTTGAACACCCACAGGAACGGATACAAGGAAGAATTTTCTAAAGCTTTTGAAATTCCTGGATGGGTTCCTAAGGGAGGTAGAGGAGTTTTGTTTGCTTGAGACTCTAAAGCTGTGTTCCACAGAGTGTAGTTCAAGACCACCTGCATCGGAATCACAGGGGAGCTTGTCAAACAAGCAGTTCTCTGGGTTTCTCCCCAGACTTGCTGAGTCAGAACTTCTGGGGATGGAGCCCAGAAATTTGCATTTTTGACAAGTTCCCCTGATGCACACTAAATTTGCAGAATCATTGCCTTAAAAGGGGAGTTTGTCATTGTTGTGGCACAGGTTGGCCCTTTGTGGAAACATAGAACCAGAGAAGGAAACCATCCTATTCCTCTGGATATCACTAATTAGTCCTGTTTTTGTTCTGGTTCATAACCTTATCTGTCTCCAACCTCTAAAAATGTTTCAACTTTCCCTAGCGTTTGCCAGAGTCTGAGTTACCAGTTGCTGCGATGAGGAAGACAGGTGGCTGGTCCTATGGGGAAGTGGGATCTGCTTTCTGCAGGAGACAATTACATGCTCTGAAAAGGACAACCATGGACTGTCCTAGGCAACAGAGGGGAACTGTTGTCAGCATTTTGAAAAGCTGGTGCCATGCTTGAGAGGGGCTGACTGGAGCCACTGATGGGCCTGGCTGAAAAACAATTGCTTATGAGGGGGATCAGTGTCAACTTTGAAGTGAGCCATGCTCGAATTAGCACCGCCGTGGTAACAAGCAGAATGAGCAGGGCTGAAATGACATGATGGGTCAGGAAAGAGGCCTGTGTTTAAGGGAAGGGCTCTTTCCAAAGGAAATAAGTGCACAAGACTTGGATGAGAAGCCTCTGGCTCCTTATTCATCTGGCTTTAAAAAAAAAAAAACTGTGAAAAGTTCACATTTAGTTTAGTAGCTCATTCTCTGAATTTAGTTACACATGTAGCTTCCGTATTTCCATGTAGAAGGAATCTGTCCTTTTTGGATTGTTGTCCTGGTCCCATAATTCATGTATTGTGTGAACACAGGAGAAATTTAGGCTCTAGCTGCCCCAGAGTTTCCAAAGATTGGCTATCAAGCCTTACTTGATGATGGCTGGATGGCTGGATGGCTGGATAGATGTATGGAGACAAGATTGCTGTACCTTGAGAACTTGGGTCCATTTTTCCCACCCTAAGGATCATCTCCCTCTAACATGTTAGCAGAAAGTGAGGGTGGTATTGATGGTGATGCTGATGGTGGTGGAGCAGTTTGGTGAATGGTGTTGTCTTATGTTTGCCTTCTCCTCAGTGACCCTCCATCTCCCACCCTGACCTCTGCTCTCAGTGCGTCTCTCCTTTGATTTTTCGCTCTGCTGTGAGTCCCACTTACATAACTTCTGTTCGCAGCTCTGAACTCATGGACTTCAGATTCCCGCATCTGAGGTTGCTCCCTTCTCTTTCCAAAGCCCTCTGAGGGTCTTTGCAATGTCCACAGTGTGTTCTTGAGCCAGATCTTCTCTTCCTTCTCAGTACTATACGGGTGGTAAGGGAAGGGGCAGGAAGTTAGGTATTCTTCCAATTGCACCTTTATAAGCCTCCTCTTTCTCAGCTTCCTTGTGTATAAAATGTGGGAATAATATGTACCTTTAAGAACAAAATGCAATTTCTAAAAGGTCTAGCTTAATGCCTGGCACACAGAAGATCCTCAGTCTGTGTTAATTCCCTTCTCTGTTATGTAAGTGGACATTATTTTTATATTTTTTTATTATTCATCTTTTCATCCCCCCAGATACCTAGCTCCATGCCAGGCAAAAAATCAACATGCGATACATATTCTTGAATTTTATTGGACTATTTTTATTAATAGTACCAGTGATATTCTTACCATATTTACTTCCTATTTTGCAGCAGAATTGATTCAGGCTCCTACATCAGTTACATTACAGATGTCACAAAAGGCAGGATTATTATTCTCTTTATAGCATCCAAAAACAAATAGCCATACTTGTCTTAATATCAGGGTAAATTACTTTTCTCTCTTTACTGGCAAAAGCATTCCATAAAAGAGCCCAACGTCACATTGGATACATTGCCTGGTTTAGAAATGGAACCAGGGGTCCATCCAGCTTTCCGAATATATACAGACTAGGCTAGTCATTAAACCTTTCTTCATCCTGGCCTCTCCATCTGTAAAATGGAAACAATGTCCATTTTCCTGATGGCCCTTTCTCAGCTGTGCTGTAAAGATGAATAAAAGAAGATCTTTCAAACATTTTCAATTCCTCCAAAGAAATAGTTGCTAGAGAAACCCAGAGCATTAGTTCATGTCTCACCTCATTGTTAAAAAGTTTTTGTGGGGGTGCGGAATGAAGATATCACATTAAAATCACCCATTTAGGTAACACGTGGCAAGCTACATACAGATCGAGAATCATTTCTGGAAGGTTATGGAGTGGGTGCGTTAAGAGTATCTTGCAGCAAAGAAAAAGCTTAGCACAACTCCTCATGGCTCGGCCATCTGGCAAGCCCTCGCTGCCCACCCCCCTTCTGTTGGCTCACCTGGTGGAGCACCCACCTGGGGACCGCAGGGGGCAGGTTTGCAGCTCGTATGCCATGCTGGGGCTGCAGCAGCATGCTCAGCAATCCAGACACGAGACAGGAGAGCCCATTAATTGGCTAATTTTGCTTATAATGTTGGTCACTGGTTGGCAGTCCCAGCTGTCTCTTGGGTGGTATTTAGTTGGGCTCATTTGGAGAACTGGCCTGCGTTGGAATTGTTTTTTGAATGGCTTGATGACATCGTCTAATGGCTCCCACTTAATGGAAACTCCCGTTATTCCCTTTACACCACTCTTTAGTCTAGATCAATTCTTCTGAGCCTAGTACGTCTGGCTGGGCTGGCTCAGAGGTGAATCCCGGTAAGTCTCTCAAAGTCTCTCCTCCAGAACCTCAGACTCCCTCATTTCAGTTGAAGCAATATGGGAATTCAGCCTGGGAATTCCAAGGAAGCCACACTATACCTTAGGAATCTTCTTTAGACTAGACCCTTTGAACAAATGTGTCTTACACAATGCCAGTCTCAGGTCTCTAAGTCACCCTATTTCCAACTCAAAGGAAATAAAGTTCCCAGGTATTTAATATAATCTGAACTTTGGCATTTTCTCCTGAGTCTTAGTTCTTTCTGAAAATTAATTAGAAATTGCTGAATAAAAATCAACCCATGACTCCAACCTCTATCTGATTTCTTAGTTCAGTGCCAGTTACCCCTAGCTTTAAAAAAAAGAAAAAAAAAAAAAGGTCTTTAGAACCTTTCAAATTTCCTACAGGCCCTGGAAACATGCTCTTTTCAACCCAGCTTCACCCCAACACCTCAACCCCAAATTCTTCTCCCTTTAAGAATTAGAAAGGGATCAAGTCTCCAACTATCTATTTCAATGTCTTAAAGAGCTTCATAACCTCCCCTTACCCCAAGAAAATGCATTATCACTCTCTCTATCTTCTCTTACCCCTGTGCTGGAAATGCCTTTTAAAAAATTCCTCGCAGTTTGTCCAGCTCCCTCTTTTATTGGTCACAGATTTCCTGAAACCTGATTTCCTCCTGAATGAACATTTTGCCCACTGGAAGTAGGTCGATGACTTATCTCAACACCCGATGCACACAGGCCACTTGTCCTTCCAGCTCCCTCAGCTTTCGCATAAAGAAGTTTCTTTAATTTTTTTCTCCTCACCCCATGCCTGCACCTTGGAGCTATGCTTCTCATCCACTTAGGCTTTCAGTGTAGAAAACCTCAGTGTCACACCCTCTCTTTACCTAACTTTCTCCACTCATGCTTATGGGTCCAGGTACTTGAATTTAATCTTCTTAGATGATAATGATGAGCTCTGGTTTAGAAATGGCAAAATGAAGTGGATTAATAAATGGCAAAATGAGGCTGGATTAGACGTGGCATTAACCTTCCAATCATGCATTATTTGGTCACACTCTCTAGAACACCTCATTTCATCTTACCATGTACGTGCAGAACGAGGAGACCCATTGTTTTAGACTTAATGGACATTATTCTACAACCATTTCTTCTGCAATTTATTGGACATTCTATAAATCTATTTAATGAAAATGAAAAATTCACATAACAAAGAGCAACATTAGAGTGTTTATCTAATTCTGAAATTTCTAATAAGTTCTCAGAATATAATTTGTTCTGCTTTGCCAATGGTCAGTTACGGTTCTTTTCAAGGATAAGATAGAGTCACTGAAACCCAAGTCTTTTTGAAGTTTTCCTTGCTAGTGAGATTGTGAATCTGAGGCTGGGGTGTGTGAGTGTGTGTGTGTGCGTGAGTGTATGTTGGGCTTCTGGTGAGATGAACAAAATATAAGCATCCTGGAGGAAATGTTCATAGCTGAATTTGAAGTTAAGAGCTCGCCCCTGAGCTCAAGTTTCACTGAAAACCCAAAGCTTGGGCCGAATTCAGCAAAAGGCTGATTTGCGGTTGTGACCCTTGAAAACAAGGCTGGGCAAATTTGATAATTCAGGGTGGATTTCTGGGGCAACCCAGGTCAGTTTGTGGGAGAGTGTCCCTGTCCAGCTAGGACCTAGTGTGGTGAGAGCTTACTCCTGATCTAATGAACAAATTAGGGTTCCTTTAAAGAGAAACTGCACACACACACACACACACACAGACAGAGACTTTGTCTGCCTTCCATAAAGTTTGGATGTGAGGGGCTGTTCCAACTACATTTCTCTTTGATACTTTTAGGTTCAGAGAATGGTATCTTTAAACAAAAAAACAAAGAGTAAATTTTCTACGGTTAGAAACTCATAAAAGTGAAACAAAGGATTGTATGTTACATCAACCACATTTTTACTCCTCCAACTTGGCCCCTCTGGGAAGAAGGGTGATAATCACTAGAGCTCACTTCGGAATTCTAACTTTAAAGAAACATTTCTGACATATAAATAATTTGCAAACGCTAGAGCTGGAAAATCCTGGAGTGGCTTTCCAATGATTAAACACAGACCAACACTCATGCACGCTTTGCTCCCTGAGAATCTTTTTACATAAAACAATTAGATCTGCCTACGCATCTGGTCACCAATCAAATCATTGCTTTGTGCGAAAACAAGACCAATACAAGCCTGCATTCTTTGTGCAGGGAGAAAACGTAAGTGAATTATTTTGAAAATTTGATTGTGAGATATGCCCATTCCCTCTAACACACTATGGGGGTGGGGGGCTTAAAAGAAGGGGGGAGGATTGTATGAAAGGGCAGAGTTCAATGGCCATTCTTGTTTTATAAAACTCTAGCTGTAGTTAAATACACTTCTCACGTTTGTGACTAGTTGATGGCAGAAAAGAATTAGGCAGTTGCTTTTATTTCCTTTGAAATACTGTGAAAAGTGATACAAAAGCAAAACAAAACAAAAAATCTGGTGGGAAAAGAGAATATAAAATAGTGTCCAGATAGCATTTTGGTAAGGAATAAAATAAAAGGAGCAACGTTT
Source organism: Choloepus didactylus (assembly GCF_015220235.1). Taxonomy (NCBI): domain Eukaryota; kingdom Metazoa; phylum Chordata; class Mammalia; order Pilosa; family Megalonychidae; genus Choloepus; species Choloepus didactylus. Next base: position 64,721,798 of record NC_051316.1, read on the forward strand.
TCTTCCTTGTTCTTATCAGTGTTTTCCTTTATATTTTGGCTCTAATCTTCATTCTCTGCGTCTAGTACAATAGAGAGCAAGAAGTCTGACTTCTACAACATGGTTGACACCGTAAAGGAACATTTCAGTTACCTGGCAGAAGTTTAGAAGAGCTTTCTCTTTACTAGAGAGAAGGTTAGAAAAAAATGTGTGCCCGCGTATGTGTGTACGTGTGCATGTGCGTTTTGAGTGTGTGTCTGTCTGCTCATGCAGAATTTGTATTTAAAAACAAAAATCCTGCATGTCTGGAAATAATTGAGACCCCACATGATATATAAATCTATGAAGGAAAAGGCATAAACAATCCAGATAGCAACTGAGAAACAGATTAATGTAAAATAATATAATTCTCTGACATATAGGCTTCTGCCTTCTTTTTAGGTAATGAAAACACATATTTGTATAGTCTGGTTTCCAGGACATTCCCTTTAAAATGTCTTCAGAAACATTATCTTATCTCTGGCACTCTCCAGCCTTAACCCTGAGTCTGATGTCTGCAGGATAATGATGGTGAAAGCTCATGAGATCCAGAAAGCAGTATGTTAACCATACGGTGTTCAAAACTGTTCACTGGACTCCGTGTTCATCAGCAGCCTGGTATGTGCATATTCTATGGCATAGCTGCGGAAAGGACGGTGGGGCCTTTATGTTGTCTGATAATGCGGCTCTTTCAAACCTTGCTGGCGGACCCCCTCTTCTCACATCATGTCACACAGGACAAGAAACGGGACAGGCCCTCGCTGCTTCTCGATTCATCGACCTGCCATACAATACAACAAACCAGCTTTTTCAAGGCCCCTGAATGAAGGCCTGTGCCTGCAAGGGAAATTTAATTGGATTTCTTTATAGGTTGCAACAATCCAATGAAAAATTATGTAAGAATGGCATGATTCAGTTTCAGCCTGCACTTGAATAATAATAATTTTTTTTTATTTATAACAAGAATTCTTTAAAAAAATAATAAGATTTTTTAAATGGAAACACCCTGCAACAGCACTTTTCAGCTCAACTAGACCAGGCAGCCCAAATTTATACACAGCAGCCTATGTTGTGTGGATGTTTGTGTCATTGTCCCAGCTTAGAAAATGATTTTAAATGCATAGATTGCTAAGCATTCAGAATGGAATCAGGGGCTTTCAAAAGCACTTGGTTTGGCTTTCTAGAAGAATAATGTTGTCGTTAACAGCGTCCCCTGTTTGAACCACTGTATTTTGTCTACCCTGGATAGTAGAAAAATGTCCATCATTGCATCCATTCTTTAGGGCATCTTTGTGACACTTGAAGATTAAGTCCTTGGTAGCTTTTTGACATCTACAAATTGGTTGAAACAGCACTGAAGATTATCTCTTCTCTGGGAAGTGGACAAGTACCTAAAAGTTTCTTTCTTGATATTCCTTTGCTGAGATGCTTTCTCTGCTTTGCATGATTGCAGGCATCCTTTCTGGCCACTCAGGCAGCATATGGCATTAAAGGAGCCCACTATACCCACCTCCCTCCACAAATAGCCATGCAGTTGAGCTATAAAAAGGTGGCAGGTAATTTAGGTTTATCTCTTTTATGACCTCAGCTATCCTTTCATTTATTCATCTTTGTTTATCATTGTACACACTATTCCCCCTACCTGAAATGGATCTTCTTCACCTCATTCACCTGGAAAACTCATCTCATTCTTCAAGACTGGGTTCAGCTGTCACAGCCTCTGCAAGGCCTCTTACAACCCCCGACCCCATGTCAAAGTCAGTTCTTCCTCCTTTGAGCTGCCGTAGCCTGTGACGCACACCTCTCTGTTCTAGTTCACATCACGTTGTTGAAACCATCTTTATGTCTTGGGACCCCCACCAGAAAGCAAAATTCCAGGATACAAAGACCACTGTCCATATTTAACTTTGTATCCTCTATACTTAATACAGTGCCTGGCAGGTAACAGGCATTTAACATAGATGAAGATGAAATGTAGGGTGCCCTCATGTATACATACCCAGCAAAAAATATATATATTCTTCCAAACAAGCACTATTAAATGAAGGATTCTATGCTCCTGAATCCGGACCCCATGCTGAATTTCTATAGAAATGACTAAAAGCTCACATACATTCAAGTTCTAATAGTAGGCCTATAAACAGTACAGTGCAAAGCTTTTAAATACGTATATAAATTGGCTGAACAGGTCAACTCAGTAACCAATCACTTGGTATCTGTATGACGTCTCATAATAATCATAGCATCTGACATTAGTATTCAAAGTCTTTTTACATTCTTGTTCCTGTATTTATTCAGCAAATATTGATGGAAGGCTTGCCATGCTCCAGTCTAAGCACATTGTTCTATTCCATGTGCTGGACTGAGATACAATAGTGAGCAAAATAGGCCTCATGGGGGTTGCAGTCTAGGGGAGGAGACAGATTTTAAACAAATCATGGCACAGATGATTATAACCAAAGGCTAATAAAGTGCTGTGCAGGAAAGAAGCAGAATACCAGGAGACTATCTGTGCCATTTTATTTTACCCGAGCTTCACAATTTTGTGAAGATTGCACACAAGTATGCATCACATGTGTCATGCTTAAACCAGAATAAACAGAGTTTAAAAGGGTTAGCAAGCAAGGAAGCAAGGAGAGGATCCAGTTCTTCTACTTCCAAGTAGAGCTGTTTGGGCTACGAGCTGGGGGCACTAGGGAACCTTCCAGACTGTGGTGGAGATAAGAGGTCCCAGCTTTGCAAAAGGGAGAGACTTGGAGGCCGAAAAGCAGACTCTTTAAGAGTGTACATACCTGGGAGGCTTAATCTGTTGAGTGTGTGTATGTGTTTGTGTGAGTATGTTTGTGCGGGGGATAGGTGGTGGGTGGGGTTGCCAGTGTGCGTGAGGTCTTCTAACTTCCTGTTTTTGAAATGATAATGGCCACCATTTGAGTACTTATCACATGCTAGGCATTGAAAATATATTAATCTCCATTTTATAGATGACAAAATTGATGCTTAGAGACAGTAAGAAACCTATCCAAGAGCACAGAGCTAGAAGGTGCCAGGACTCGGGTTTGAACCCAGTCTTTAAAACCTGTGCACGTTGCTGTCACTTACTGTGCCTTCTCCCTCCTATCCTGCAGACATCATGTTTTGTAAATTTTGCAGATGTGTTAATAGAGCTTTTCCATCATCTTCACTCTTAAATGGGAGCGTAGACCTTAGGGGAAGCCCAGAACCTGCTGCTTTTAAACTATGAAGGCTCAAAAATGGGTTTTGGTAAGAACACTCACCCTCCCCTCCCCTCAACACACACACGTGCACACATGCACACACACACACGCACACACACACACTCACTCCTGCGATACAGCTTGCCTTTATGGTTCTACTTTCTTGCCACTGAGATGAGACCTCAAATGTGTTTGGGGCCTCTCTGGCATCAATAGGATCCACATGTGTGCATCTGGAGATAATGTTTGGCTGGTGGGGAGGAGATGAATTGTCTTTTTCAGTGACCATGGTCAGAAAACTTGATCCAAGAGCCTCTTTTTACCATGGGAAGTAGCTTTGTTGGTAACAGTCCCAATCTTTTTCAGCGGGTGAACAGGGTAATGATGCTTTTTGCAAAGGGTCAAGGGGAAGGGTGGCGCATGGGGGAATAGTTGAGCACTGGGAGGAAATGCAACTGCAGAAGCTGTAAAACTGCTGCCATTTAATCCCGCTCCCAACAGCTCCAGCCCCTCATGTTTCTCCCTCATAACTTTATGACAAATTCTCCTTTTGGGATAAAACTTTCCAAGTTCAGTCTTTGCTCCCCAGAGGCCAGGTTTTTATGGGAAAATTGTGCTAAATCAGCATAGCTATGTCCAAGTTGAGGAAATACAAGACAATGTATTTTCCCTCCACCAACTTGAAAGTGATGGCCAGCAGGCAGCTTCCCCTGAGTTTGCAGTCTTGGGGACTTCTCCTGTTTCTAAAAGTTCAAGACTTGGCTGTGATCATAGCAACGATGAGAAACAGAATCACCAGTTTCAGAGATGCCTGGATCAATGACAGAGCCAATAAATGGATGATGTCAGGGAATGGAGATGAATGTGAAGGAGACTGGGAGAAACTTACAAACTAATATCATAACACAACAAATGTGAATTGAAAGGGAACATTATGATTCAGGTGGAAAACATTCAGGTTTAAATAGGAAAAATTTTTGCTAGAATGCACCCATCTATGAGTTGTGGAAGTCATGGGAGCTCATCTCTCAAATGGGTGGCTAACATCTCCTGAACATCTACCAGACAAAGCCATTGGCATTATCTGCCCTCATTTTCACCACAAGCCGACATGACAAAATTTTACCTATTTTTATATGTCAAGGGTAATTGTGGCTTTACATTGCCTTTGCCTCATTAGATGACTCCATCCCCTTGTGGGACGTAACTCCATCTGCAGCTTCTTTCTTGCTGATCTTACTGGTGTGGGGTATTCCCATCCAGGACACCATGTCATGGTGGGTAGTGGCCCTCATGTGGCCACTGTCCTCCATGGCATGGACTGGAAAGAGCACAACAGGCTAATTTAGGAGACACAACACAGAGAGGGCTTATGAAATGTTTCTTCTCTCATTCAAGTCAAATGTGACTGATGTGAATCAGTAAAAAGAGATCATCTAAGCCAGTTGTGTTTAAACCTTTATTTTTAAGCATAAGATAGTTTTATTCAAAGCAATCCTATGTGGAACCCATAGAGAAAACACATAAAGGTGGTACTGGTATTGCAGTTGAGCCTGCTTGGCTTGCTCTGGGCCAGTGTCACACAAGTCAAATGAGTCAGCACCCGGCTAGCAATACAGCCGAGTGAAGTGGGCTGGGTGCAGCTCTGGAGGACTGGAAAGGTCTAAAGAGGCAGCCACGAGGCAGCTCCAGCCCTGCAGGAATGGGGTCCTCGTGTTGCCAGATCTTCTTCTTCCAAGAGAAGCAGAAAGCCAGACTGCTATGTGAAATCTGAGAAAGATTTTGAATTTAGCTTCTAATTCAATATTTAAGGAACATAAAACCATTGTTCAGAATGAGGAAAACTCATCTGTAGGCCGCCATGAGTTGTTTGATTTTGGCTTCTCCCCAGGCCCCTGTGGCAGCCCCAATGGCACTTGCCACTGGAACAGTGTGAAGACCCAGAGCTGGTGCAATCTCTCCCTCTTTACAGAGGAGGGAACTGAGGCCCAGAAACGTGCAGTAACTTCCCCACAGTCACCGGGCTCATTAGTGGCTGAGTTCGGACTGAGATTCCAGACTTCTGCACCAGTTTCCACCCCAAGACAGAAACCTTTCTCAGGGCCACAAGACCTCAGCTTTTCATTTCCTTCCTTAATAAAAAAGAAAGGGCCAACTGGGCTCATTTTTATAGAAGCAAATGCTTAATTAGTGAGGCTTGGGCTTGGAAAAGAGGAGAGAAAAAAGGAATGGAGAGACTAGCCAAACAGAAAGGGGATGCTATGGAAAAATGCATCAGGACTGTCATCAAAGGTACTTAACTGCCAGTTCCTGGCTGAAATTCCATCTGGGCAGCCCTCAGAGAATTGCACATAACAGCTCATCTGCTGCGTTTCCTGGCCGGGGAAATGGGGTGTTCTGTTCCTAAAACTTGGTCTGGTCAGATTAGCTGCTTCCTTGAAGAGTTTCTAACAACTACCCCAAAATATCACCCCATGATATTTTGTTTAAACTCCCCCTAATCAGAATCACTCAAGACAAGTCTTTGTCTCTTACAGACTCCAGTTAAAATAGAAAAGCTCTCCCTGACTTCTAAAGGAGACAGACCCCTTATCACCCAATATCCCAGATTAATTGAGTAGAAAGAGGTAAGACAAAGGGGGCTGACATTTTTTTGGGAACTGAGCTTCAATGTGCTCCCCTGTTGAATTCTCACCGCCACATGACGAGCCAGATAACATGAACCTGAGATTACAGAGGAGTACACTAAGACTCGTCTTGGAAACTTGAACACCTAAAACTACAGCACTCATTTGTGCCAAGCCAGAGCTCAAGCCACATCTCTTTACTCCAACTCCAGCTCTCCTTCCAGTTCTGAATATGTCACCCCTGCAATGAGCAGAGCCTTGAGACACAGTTCTCCTGTCACCCAATGTTGCATGCACTAACCATGGGTGCTTTGGCTTGAGAAGAAAATTGAAAGTCACCAGCCTAGTTCCTCCTTCCTACATCCTGAGTGCTGTCTTATGGTTAGGAGAGATAAATTGTTCCAGCAAGGAGCTTTCTGCAAGGCCATGATGGCACATAATTTTTGATCCACAGGTCATAGATTGAGTTTAAGTAAGTGTTTAAGACACTTGGGGGACACTGAGGATTTGGAGGGATGGGAGCACAGCATTTATGGAGTGCCTATTAATAGTCATAGCTACCTTTTAGTGTCAGGCACTAATCTAAGCACTCCACAAGCTCTGAGTTATTTTATCCTCCCCACCACCTTATAAGACAGCTGCCATTCTTACCACCATTTTACCATGAGGCATAGAGCAGTTAGTAATTGTACAAGGTTCTGTAGGCACTGAGTGATAAGCTGGAATTTGCACTCCGGTGGTATGAATCTCCCCCATAATGCCTCTTTCATACTTACCAAACACCGGAATTGGTTTTTGGTGTTTTTTTCCCAGTATGGTGGCTTCCTCTTTATTGATGTACCTCCTACCATCCTCCCACAACTTCAGTCCTTTCCATCTAGCCCCCAAAAAGAAGGCAACAAAAGGAAGGAATTGTTGGGGTTATGAATCCCTTGGGGAGTTAAAAAGGAAACAGACACTAAAACAATCACTGGATGTGAGAGAGAGTTACAACCAAGAACTCTGAAGCAGCAGGGGAAAGGTGGCAGAGAAAGGTGAGGAGGAAAAGAGAAAGGAGAGGGGCTAAGGGCAATCTTGCCAGCTAGAAAGGGCTGGAGAAAAAGCTTCAAACATTAAGTGTAGGACCTGGAGAAGGGAGGTGGGGTTTGAGCCTACAGAAGGGGTAGTTCAAGGTAGGGGGGAGTCAAGGAAGGAGGGCCACCACTTTCCTTGTAAAATGAGACCCTCCACCTCAGGGGCAGCAGCTTCACAGACCACAGACACGTTCACCACTGTAGACAATGTATAGGAAGAAGTTTCCTTTATGGTCTTCCTGGTAAATTTGACTCACTGTGGCACTCGTGGGTAGAATGACATTGCTGACAAAGAAAAACAAGGTATCCTCAACTCAGAGATGAATTTGCTTCTGGATCTAGAAGTAGAGCTGACCAACTGCAAGATCAGAAGGCATCAGGTATTTCTTTCTGTCTAGTTCTCCTATTCAAGCCCTAGGATCCTTCTCTAATATCACCAGGAATCAGTCCTGGTATTTCTTTAGGATTATCTTGCTCTCAGAGTGGCACTTCTCCAACAGATGTTCCTCATTAAACAGATGCTCCACTTTATACACAAACGTCATTCCTAGGGGACAGGGCTAGACTGGGCTGGGCTGAGGGAACAGGGGCTGAGTAGGGGCCACTGGGACTAAGAGGGGGAGGATTTGCAATGGCAGCTGGTGTTTTGTGTTCTGTGTTACTGAATCCCCACACAGCCCTACAAGGAAGGTACAATTGGTTATGAGCAATTGTGATCTGACTCTCTGGCTCCACTACATACTCACTGTGTTGTTTTGGGGCAAGTTACTAAACCTCTCTGTTCCTCAGTTGCCTTATCTATAAAATGAGGCTAATAACAGTATCAAATTTTGTGGGGTCACTGTAAGGGTTAAAAGAGGTACTATCCATAAGGCAACTAGAACACCATTCTTCCTGTTTAATAATTGAGCAAAATGAGTTTCAGAGAAATGAAGTCACTAGCCAAAGATCACACAGCTGGTGAACATAGTGCCTTTTTGGACAGGAGGGAGAAGGGAGTTCGGGGCTGCTTCTGAAATGAATGTATTTCACTCTAAAATGAATGTAATTTGGACACCAAATGCATCAGCCTCTAATAGGGAAAATATGATTTAGTGGCTGGTTTTTAAACTAAACAAATTTACTGTGGTCTCTAAATGAGTCTCATGACAAGACCAAAACATTTCTTTTGCCCCAGATTACCAATATCATATGTTAAGGAGAGAAAACCAGATGGCTCATAAGCTAATGCCAGTAGAAATATATATAGGTGGTTTTTTTTATAGCTGTTGGCATATAAAATAAGTCATTATTCTAAATAGAAAAATATTGATGATGTCATCGAGGCCATTGAAAGACACATCAACCTGATCTGATGAACTGGGAAATCAATAGATACTTTCCAAACAAGATGACATGCCATTTTAATTGGTTGTGTGAATGTGATCTATTGTGTACTGCGAAGGTTCAAAGTTAATTCTCATTGGTTTGGGGTTTTGATTGTTGTTTCTATATGCAAGCACTTTTTGCATTCACTTAACGTATTATTAATAGCAATAATAGTACCTGATGTGTCTGCTTTCATTCTGACAGGGGATACATTTATTAGTTACCTTTGCCAGTCTCTTCATGGGAAGTCTGGCATTTCTACCAGCTTCCCAGGTGGGCAAGAGATGGCTGGTCTGAGTTTGGTTGATATTTAACACGTGAGATGTCAACCAAGGAATATTCCATTTACCATGGGGTGTTAATTCAGATGCAGGTCACTTACCACATAAATCCAATCAACTGGGTTGGTGGAATGTCTGAGTTATTGCACTGGCTTCAAATGATGCCCAACTGGTGAATGTACAACTGTATGATGGTACTGTGAGCAACTGGTTGTACACTGTGGATGATTGTAGGGTATGTGAATATATCTCAATAAAACTGAATTTTAAAAAAAGAAAAAAATGATGCCCAACTCAACTGTGAAACATCTCCCGTTGCACTGTGGCTGCTTGAGAGCTGTGCCATATTTTTCTCATACGCAGCTTCCTAAGAAGCAGGCTCTGGTAAACATGAAAAGGGTTTTTTCCTAAAAGGACTTGACATCCCTTCATGAATTTCTTGGTGTCTTTCTTTGATTTCACAGTGTTTTGGATAAATTTCCTTTTTGAAAGGGACTGGGAACTTAGACAAGTCCAGAGAGGCCCATGTGAGGGAAAAGGAGTGAGTAGATTCTGAAAATTGCCTTGGAAGTCAGAGCTGGAAGGAACTTTAAAAATCAAATTGTGAGTCCTCCTCTTTGTAGATGAGGAGAGGTTTCAGCTTACAGTGCAGCCCAATAAACATGTACTGAAAACCAAATTAATTTTTAAAAAATTATTTTTAGTTTAGTGTTTTGGGGGTGAGGCATTGGGGAAAAAAAGAAGGTAAAATAACTTGAATATCTGTGCAGCTCCTTTCTGAATTACCTACATTTTGGAGAAAATGGTACGTGAAAGAAAGAGAGGAAAAGTCGGAGAGAAGTCCAGAAGAGAGGAACAGAGAAAAAGAACTGGGGAAAGACAGAGAGAGGAGAGAGTGAAAAGAATGACCAGGGAACTCCCACACTGGCCCCCTACTCCTCATACCACCTGCCTCCGGAGTATTACAATGCTTTGTTCTGGCCACTGGGAAGTCTATTGACCAAGGAAAGTCGTGGAAGCCATCAGCCTAAAAGCAAAGAACGAATCTAGTGTTTCTGGCCCGCCCACATATCCCTGGTATCTCTGAGTGATACCTGATGGTTTTCCCTCAGAAAGCAAAAATGATAGCCCTCTAATTGTCCTTATGAAAGGAGAGCAGTGGAGTCTGATTGTAAGGGGATGGGGAGAGTGGTGTATGTTGCACTGAAAAGGTAAGAGGTCAAAGACCTTGGCCCGGTGGGTGGGCTTGGAGTTGGGCCTGGACACATCTGTGCTCTCTTAGGAAAGTTCTTTGGCCTCTGCACAGAGTCCCTGCACACGGAGGACTCATGTTAGAAGGCAAAGCAGCTGACTCACTCCAGACCAACCCCGTATTTATAATGCCCAGCACTGACCGAGATTTATCAGCCTGCCCTTCAGGAAGGAAGCCCTCCAAGAACCTTGAAATGGGCAGCACTCCACACCTGATCACCTCTTCATCAATCAGAATGGCAGTCTGTATGGTTGTCTTCCCAGTCCAAGGTCAGAGATAGGGCAGGTGGGCTTCTATTGTTTTCCCTCATTCTGAAAATGTTAGGTGTCAGCTCTGCATTCTTTTCTACTACCCCTCCTGGAGGATTTTTTCTGCTTACCCTGAGCTGGGCTGCTGACTATCAATGCCCAGTCTGAGCTGTGGAGGTGACAACTCATCTTAGAGGGCGGGGAGATTGTGGCTGGGTATCATTTCAGTTCAACCAATCACAATTTCCAGTCAGACCTGTCTTCTCCCCTCAGGACACCGTCAGTGCCACCTGGATATCACCCTGCCAGAGTCTGCCTGAAGGGAGCCCCACACCATGATACAGAAAGTGACTTACATGCAGGCAGCTCCGAATGCAGGCAGCTCCGTCAATTGCCAACATACTTTCTCTATGGAATTGTGATCTGGGATAAACCTCTGACATTTCCTGAGACTGAGTTTCCTCATCTTGGATAACAATAACCCTAACAATGAGAAGAAGGAGGAGCAGGAGAAGGAGAGCTAACATTTTTGTGTTCTTACTATGTGTCAGGTCTGGTCACCACCTAAGGACTCTGCATGAATTAACTCTCTTTGAGTGAATTCACTCATTTAAACATCACCCTGCCATGAAGGCACTATTATTATCCCCATCTCTGAGTTGAGGACTTTGAGGTCCAGGCTATTTAAACGACTCACCTAAAGTTACTCAGGATTGGTAGTGAGCTGGGAGTCAGACCTGGGCAATCTGACTTTTGTTTAGAGACTTACACAGTCTGCAGACTTTCACAAAGGCCATTTCACTGAACCTTCAATATAGCCCAGGAAGGAAGCAGGGTAAGAATTATTGTTCCCATTTTACAAACAAGGAAACGGAATCTCAGAGTTTAAGGGACTTGCCCAGGAAGAGCTGGCTAGGGCAGAGAAGAGTCTTGCACCCCAGTTTCTTTCTTTTTGGTAGCACTAAATCCCATAGCTCTAAGCCTCTGCAGAGTGAAGCTCTTGATGCAGTGATTCCTCAGTTTCCTTCCAGCTGCCTGATTTGATGCTGTGAATTCGAGAGCCATCTCTCGAATGCTCATCTCATTTTTTAAACAGTAGTTAGAATATAGGAAGGATTTCTCCTCGTTGAGGCTAAATAAGCTGTTTAATTTAGAAAAACCTTATTAACACTTCCTTAACAAAAAACATTTGGTTGGATGTTTTGTTTTCTAACAGAACTGTTTAACATAAGCTTAATATTTACCCAGGATTGCCTTATCTAAGGAATATTAATTAGGAAATGATTAAAGGATATTGGATCACCTTCCATTCATCACTTCAAATATTTATGAGGGATGCATATTTATGGAAATGTTCATTTTGTAATCTTTGAGTCTACTTTATTAGTTTGCATATTGAGTTTAATTTTGTCAGGTTTTCCCAAAATCCAGTTGCTAAATAGGACCTAAATCTATTAAATATTGACCCCAGCTTTGCCAGGCAGAAATGTTATTCCATTAATAATGCAACTCAATTAAGCATCATTGATACTGTAAGTGAGATAACTTCTCAGTTTGAGGGGCTGTGTTTACTCTCAGCCAAGAGAGCAGGGAGGAATTTTCTGACTTGATGTCAGCCAGTTTCTTCTACCATGGGATGCTGGGGAAAGAAAAATTTTGCCAAATTAAAATTGTCCTGCGGGCTTTTTTATTTCCTGTAGCTAAAAGTGTATAAATTGAATTGCACGAAATAAAGCACAATAATTTGTTCTTGAAATTAGCAAGCACACGTTTCACCCATAAAACTGTTGCTCTGTGATGTGAGACTGGATTTCATTTCAGTGGTCTTGATTTATTGTTTGGTTTGTTTTATTTTGAGGGGGTGGGGATATGACCACGCAGGACAAATCTATTAAAATGGTTGACAAGAACAGATTTGAGAAGGTTTATTAATCTTTAAAAAGTCTGAGTCAGTGAGTTGAAAATTTTTTAATGTTAGAGTTTAAAAAGATCTTCAAGATGTACACATGCAGCTTAAACCAAGATATCGGATGATAGCCTGGAGAGATCTTTCCCTATCTAATTCTTTCTTCTGTTTAAGGTCATTCTCTGTGCTCTTGCTTTTTGTGCTTAAGGGACAGATTTCTTATCATGCAAGTTGAGGATCTGGGGAGTTTGGGCATCTCAGCTGGCTGTGCTGGAGTCCAGACGTTGCTTACATAAACACATCCCTCCCACTGCCTCCCTCCCACCCCTGCAATTCCCCTGCATCCTCTGATATGTGTGTATAAATGGAAGATGCCAGGCATTTTGGTTGGAAGTGGGAGCCAGGGGGCTATATGGAGAGAAGGAATGGAATGGAAACCACTGCCTTGGTTGCATTTCAAGTTCCTTTGGAAAGACAGGTTAAAAGCAAAAGCCATCAGAATAGCTCAGAAGAGACTTGGCAAATTGCCGGGCACAAGCATATTTGCTCTGGGGCCTAGGTTGTAACTAGCACTGCTCTGCCAACCAAACTGTAACTCAGTTGGGATTCTTGGTTCTGGTGGCAATTCAACCGGCTGAAGGGAAAAAAGAAAAGAACTTATTGCCTCATGTGACCACAAAGTTCAGGAACAGATGTTTCAGGGTTGCCCTAGGGGCCCAGCTGATGTCACCATCCTTCTTCTCTTGGCTCTGTTCTCTCACAGTTGGCTTCATCAGTCTCCATGTGGTGGCTAGATGGCTGCCAGCAGCTCAAGTCTAGAGGAAAGAGCGCTAGTCTCTCTCCCAGCATGCCCAGCCAAAACGCCATGTATCTCATTGCCTCTGGTGGAGCCACCTGACCATCCTCAAACCAGTCATGAGGTCCAGGAAAATGAATGCTCTGATAGCAGGGAGAAACAAAAGCTACCCATTGGGACAGGAAAATGAGGTGGTTCCTCCGGTGAAAAGAAAGGGATTGAAAGCTGGGTGGTAGGAAGAACAGAAAGATTGGTGTTCTTGTGCTGGGTGATGACCATGATGGAGCCTCTCCAAGAAGCTTCATGGGAAAAGAGAGACAAGCGGGAAAGAAGCAAAGCCAATGCCACTTGGCATGGCAGCTGCTCTCACAAGTGGGACATGCAAGGCATCCCTTCAGAGACTTGCAGAAATCGTGGAGAGACACATCCTGGGCCTCTGTTTCTGGCCATTAGATAGACGGGAGACTTGGACCATTATCATTTGGGTAAAAAAAAAAAAAATGATGAGTTGATTTTCCTTTCAAAGCAGGCCTAGGGCATTTGATTACACTTGGAACTCTAGAGAAGACAGATGTCACTTAAATTAATTATATGAACATATGTAATAAAACCTCAAGAATGCTCTGTTTAAATTCTTGTGGTTTGTTTTAGTGGAGTTTTTAAAATGGTCCGTTCTGATAGAAATACAAATTCATTTATAAACTGATTCGAAGGAACTGGAGACAACGAACTCCCTGTATCTAAGGCAGTTAGTAAAGTTGAAATTTTCTAGGGCAACCTCAGTGGCTAAGAGTTGTGATTCTATTTGTCTCTTAAAATTACCTTAGTCTCTTTGGTATCTGTGACTGGGTCTTTTCTTCTTCATTCCTCATGCTGTATAGTTTTGTTTCCTCTCTTTATTTCTTAGTTAGGGGTTAATTTTATCTGTATTTTCAAAGAACTTGATTGGTTTTACTGATCCTTTATACTCTTGCTATTTTAATTTATTAAATTAATTAATCTCAGCTTTGTTTTTATACGACCCCTCTTCCTATTTTCTTTTACTTTATTTTTTGGTGTTATTTTTATGTTTCTTTAAAAGCCATGTTTCATTTATTTATTTTTTTGATTAATAAAGGTATACATTTTCTTTCAAATACAGCTTTAGCCATTGCTTACAAATTTTGTTATAAGCTGTCATTTTCCTGCTAACTTCTGGATAATTTAGCATTCAATTTGGTTTCCTCTTTAATTCAGGAGTTGTTTGAAGTTTTCTTTTTAATTACAAAATAAGCAAGTTTTTCTTTAGTTATATTTTTGTTGTTGCTGGTTTCTGCTTTTATTTCATTATGATAAGAAAACAAGACCTATATGAACTCAACATTTTGTAGCCGTTGACAGTTTTATTTGCAGCCAAGTACACTATCAAATTTTTGTAAATGTGTAATGAACATAGTGGAAAAAGTGAATTCTCTGTAACATACATGATACAGGGATTTAAACATTGATATACCAACACATGTTAGACAGAGCTTATTGGCTATTATTCTAACCCTTTATAGCCATTTTCCCCCAAAATCGATCTTTTGGAGTCTCAGAAAACTAGATTAATGTACTCCACTATGATCATGGTTTTATCAAGTTTTCTTTTATGGTTACGAATTTTTGCTTTACATATTTTGCTTATCTCAGAAACTTAAAACATTCCTCTTTACCTAGTTTCAGGTTTTAGCCTTAAATTCCACTTTATCTGGCATTAACATTGGCATTCTTCATTTAATTTGGTTTGTATATAGATGATACAGCTGTGGCTATGCTTTATTTTCAAACTTTATTTTTCATTTTATTTTAGGTATGCCTCTTATAAACAACACCTAGCTAAATTTTGCACTTTTTTCTGGTTGGTTCATTTTTCTAACCTAATCTACGAGTCTGTCTTTTAACAAGAAAAGTAAATCCATTTGTGTAAATTGTGACACTTGGTCTTATGCCTTTCATCTTATTCTATATTTTCAATTTTTTTAATTCTTCTTTCTTTTTTTTTTCTTCCTGGTTTGATTTTTCTTAAATCCTTTTGCCTTACTTTAGTATAAAATTTTGCTATGTACCTTATTTTGTTCATACATACCTTCAAATTTTAACATTTTTAAACTTACATCTCTCTAACCAAAATTAAATAATAACCCTACCCTTACCCCTTCCTCTGGACAAACACAGGACCTTTAGCAGGCTTTTGCTTCCCCATTCTTA
The DNA here is from genome assembly GCF_015220235.1 of Choloepus didactylus. Classification (NCBI taxonomy): domain Eukaryota; kingdom Metazoa; phylum Chordata; class Mammalia; order Pilosa; family Megalonychidae; genus Choloepus; species Choloepus didactylus. The sequence continues at coordinate 64,736,811 of NC_051316.1, forward strand.
ATTCCTCCCTTGCCCACCCCTCACGTTCCTGGATATTGTTCAATTAATAGGGAATTATAATTCCAACAAATTATTAGAATTTTATTACAGTATATCTCTTCTTTTCAGATATACTTTCTTAACGATTGAATTATATTCCATAATTGCATCCCTATGAGGCTATCCATGGAAGAAATATAGTGTAGAGGGTAAGTGTGCAGGCTCCAAAATCAATGCCTGAGTTCAGATACTGACTGTATGAACTTGGACAAGTTCCTAGATGGAAAGTAATAATAAAACAGCATTTTCCCTATATTGGGAGGAAAATAATAGTAAATACTACATAAAACATGCTAAAAAAAAATGCCTGACAAATGATAAGCAGTCAAAAATCATAAGACAGCATTATTATCATCCAGTTAGATTTCTCTGTAAAACTGATTGCCTTATTGCATTGGTCTCTTCTAGTTCTTGTACTCTGTTGGCTGACTGTTACCTTGAGGTCTGTATTCTGATTTTATTTTCATTTGACTTGTGCATTTTAGTGACTCCCTTAGAGAAAGTACAAGAATGATATGTATTCTGAGTCTTTGCACGTGTGACAATGTCTTTCTTTGGTCCTCGCAAGATCTTGGTCAGGTGGGTAATTTTGATATTGCTGTCTTTGTCTTACAGATAAGAAATTCAATGCCAGTTGCATTCTGTTCTATTTGTAAGTAAATGGCTCTTCCTTTATTTCTGATTTTAGACCTTTACCTAGATATATCTATGGTTGTTGCTTTTCTTTAATTAAATCTATGAGGCACTTGGTAAACCATTTTTTATCTGAACATGCAAACTGTTTTTTAGGTCAGGGAAATTTTGTTCTAAAATGTATTTTATTATTCTCATCAAACAGTTCCTTTCTCTCATCCTACAACTCCCATTATTTGCGTATTGGGTATCCCTGATCTATTCTCCATATCTTTTACCTTTTCACTCATTATTACAATTTCTTTATCTTTTTACTCTGAATTGTATAGTTTGTATCTTTAATCTTTCAAATCACTAGCTGAGTGTTCGTCCAGGTCCAGTCTATTTTTTCAACCTTCTCAATCTATTTTAATACTTAGTAATCAAACTTTCTAATACAGAAAGTTTTATGTTCTTGGATTGTTCTTTTGCAATATTGTCTAGTCGCACTTTAAGAATTTTCATCTTAGTTTCTGTTTTCTTTTTCACATCTTATCTTATTTCTTTCAGTAAATCAGCCTCAATAAGCGCCACCTATTCAGGTCTCAGCTTGGTCTCCTTTATTGGAGGCTACTGATTTCCTAAGTGATTTGCCATCTACTTAGCTTACTGATATTAGTGCGTGTGAGTTCTGTCAGCACCTATGCAGGTGTGGCCACCAGTGTCTCGTGGGCAGTGGGAGACTGGAGGAAATATTAAAATTAAAGAAGGAATATTTTTCCCACTAATTAGTTATCAACAGATTAGCAAGCTGAGTCCTACACACTGAGGCATGGGAGCTTATGTTTCTCCATGAGTTACAGGGAAGTGTTATCTCCTTAAGTTCATGGAAAGGAAGCTGTCATTCCAAGACTGCCCTCGAAGGCAACCAGGAGCAGCGGGATCAGCAGGCCTCTCCCAGGGCTGCATGTGGCCAGGAGATGAGGCAGCTCCTGAGCGTGCACTAAGGGGATCCATTGGCTAAACTGGCTCCAGGGTGCCTCGAATGCAGACTACCGCCTTCATTCTGTCTCCCAACCAACTCCTGGTATCAAAAGGAAGACTTGGGTAAACTACCTTTCATTGGCCCCACATCTGCACCATCTTCTTGAGAACCCAAAGTCTCAACACACTACTCCCTCCCAGGTTGTAAATCTAAACAGGGAGTCTTCTCATGTAACTGTATGTTAATCTTAGGTAACTCCTAAGACAGCATTTAGTGCTAGAAACTCCTAGCACTAAGAAGGTAATGGGAAAGATATGGGAGAAGGGAAAGATTTTTCTTTCTTCTTTAAGAAAAATTAAAACATTATTCCTTTCTGATTTGAAAAAGGGTTGGGAGGAGGATGGTATGAATTACATGGACAAAGCTCGGCAATTTCTTTCTTCTTCCATTCCTGAAGAGAGAGAGTTCAGAGGAAGCAGAAAAAGTGAAACTTCCTACCTCTATGTTTTTCAAACTAAGTGTAGCAGACACAATTATTTGCCAACTCAGTGGCCATTCACTTCTCTTTATTTCCAGTTAACCAAACTCCAGAGAATGAATCATAATTAGTCTAAGGCAAGTCCATTCCCTTTAGTCAGAACTTGCTTTTCACCCTCCCTTGCAGCTAGGTAGGGACAGACACGTCACAAATTCTGGCCAAAGAGACTTATGTATATGTCTTTTTGAGGGCTTCTGAGAAATTGTTTGTTCCCTGGAGAAAGAAACAAAATAAGAAGGGAGCATTTGATTATGTCATCTCTTCTCTTTTATACTTCTTAGAATGATGATGTGAGGAGTATAGAAGTGATGCCCGGAGCTATGGCAGTCATCTTGTGATCACAAACAAACAGGACAATCATGGAAAACCAAATCATTTAAAGTGGTGTTTCTATTTCCAGCATAGAAAGAGTCAGGTCCCTGATGATATAGTTGAGCCACTAAAGATGTTAAGTAATAATATGTGTATTTATAGCTTAATCCACTACAGTTGAATATTTTGTTATTTGTAGCTGAAAGCATTTCTCACTGAGACACTGATGTTTGGGTTGGTGTGCTGGGACTATGCAAAGGCAGAGGATACACATGATTTTGTTTTAAAAAGAAATATGGATAGATTATAAAGTAGAATTCAAAACACATAAATTTTTAAAATAAGCCAAAGCATCAAAGTAAATTTGTACTTGCAGTGACTTCTTTGGCTCATGCCTATGGATGGTCACTCTCCTGTGCCTCTAGGAATTCTTAGGGAGAGAATTACAGAAAGAGACTAGCAGGGCAAAGCCAGTATTCTCCCCTCCATAGGATCAATTGGCAAGCAGGTTGTTGTTGTTGCTGGGCTGCTGCTCTTCATTTCATTATTTTTCCACCAGTGACTGAAGAACACATTGCTGACAACTGTGAGATGTTTTGAGGCCAAATATGCCAGCCTGGGAAAGATCTGATTTTAACATAAGGATTCAGTGAGAATTCTAAATGTATTTATCAGTTGAACTAAAGTTAAATGAGGCTTTGATTAATAACAGTTAGGGATTTGTGTTATTTATTATTTTTTAAATTTTACCTCTGAGGTAAGCTGCTCTTTAAGTATTTTTTTCTTCCCAAAAGGAAAAGTGGGTAAAATAATAAATGCTGCATGTTATTAAGTACTTATTCTGTGCCAGACATTGTGCTAAGGACTTTATAAGCATCATTTCATTAAGTTCTCCCAAGAATTCCAGAGCAAGCTGTCATGATTGCCATTTTACATATAGGGAAACCAAGGCTCCTTTTATGTAAAAGGAGAGTTTTTTTTAACCTTATTTGATGCTTTTATATATATATATATATAATTTTTTAATTAAAGAAGTTGTAGGTTTACATAAAAATCATGCAGAAAATACAGAGTTCCCATATATCCTCCCATTATTAACACCTTGCATTCATGTGGCACATTTGTTACAATTGATGAATGAATATATTATAATTGTATTATTAACTATAGTCCATAGTTTATATTACGGCTCACTGTTTGTGTCATACAGTACTGTGTGTGTTTTTTTTTTTTTTAATTTTTATTCTAGTATCATATATACAACCTAAAATTGCCCCTTTTAACTACATTCAAATATATTCTTCAAATGCTGTTAATTATGTTCACAGCATTGTGCTACTGTCACCACCATCCATCACCAAAACTTTTCCAGGAATTACGCAATTGAGAGGTAAGATTTTAATCTGCACTTTCTAGTGCTGAGCCCATATTCTTAATTCAACTTCCAAAAAGTCATTTTATGCCACCAATTTATGCCACTTCTATGCCATCACTCTTCTGTTTTAACATGGTGGTCTGCATCTTTTACCTAAGATACCTCCATGATGGTGACATAAACGAAGTTCAGGTTCAGTTGTTTTGATTATTTCTAATCTTCAAAATTGAATTGGCAAAATGAAACCAGGTACGGACTAACAAAAAACAGCATGATTTGTTTCTTCATTATCAACAAGCAGATTATTTATTAAATAGTCACATGTATACTTTCATTGGATTCTTTAAAAATCAGATTAAATGCAATACTGATGGTCTTGTATTATAGGTTAAGTAAGAAAAAATCAAGGGTGTTGTGGGGCATGTTGCAGAAAATTTGGACCAAGGAAAGAATTTTTCTCCATAAGATGGTACACAGTCTCCAGTCTCTGACTTTCTTTTTCCTATATTGACAAAAAATAATTCCAATTTTCACACTGTCACAGTACAAAAAATGTGTGACTTACGTCTCACAATTTGCATGGCTGATTTCATGTCCTTTTGACCATTCCATCATGTGTCTGCCTGTTACAGAATTGTTTTTCTCGGGGACATCATTGGTATATGCTTATGCTTCAAGGAATTTCCAAATTAAATCATGGGTTTTTGTTTTTGTTTTTTTTTTTTTAATGTATAAATTCAGGGAACCCAATCTCAAGGAGTATGATAATCAGGCTCAGGAAATCGATAAATCAGGCCTCACAAAAATTCAGATCTGCAGCTCTGCTCTCAGGGAGCTCCTGGAGTTTCTCTGAGTGCCAAGAACTGAGGTGCAAGTTGTGAGTGGAGAATAGACAGACTCCTGAGGCCTGGGGTGAACCAGCTCAGAATCCTATTCTCTTGTGTTCAGTACTGATATATATTTAATCAGAAAACCATATGCCTGCAAGTGGTGCCTGAGTGAAAAGCCAAGTTTGGGATGGGTTTTTACTTTTTAACATGGAGACCATGAAGGAAATTTGAACAACTCTGGCTGGAGACCTGTCACCCTGCCTTAGTTACATACTTAACATAATGTTGCTACAGTGCTAAGACCACTCACCTGCCATGCCTACGTCCTCCTTCTTAGAGAAGCTACCATGCCTACAGCTCCTGCTTAAAAGACAGCCCTAGGCAGTCATATCTTCTACCACATGACTTGTCCCAGGCACTGACCCAAGGCAGCCAAGCCAAAGCTTGGTCAAAGACACAAGACATGGCCTAGCTTTACCCCAGCAAGGTGAACTGAGACAACCAAGACCTCGGAAGAGATCTTTGAACTGAGAAGAGAGAATGAGGTATCATCAACGGGAGCTGAAGTGGGAAAGACACAATGCAGGAAGGTAGGGTTATACGAGATCCTAGGGAAACAATTTCCAAGTGAGATGAGAAAACAGATACCACAACTAAGCAGGAGCTATAAGGTAAAGATACGGTGTTCAGGGTGAAAATAGATCATTGGAAGGACAGAAAAGAAAGATGCACTGAGAGAAACAGAGAGAGACGAGAGAAAGGAGAGAAAGAAGGGGGAGAGGGTGAGGAAGAGAGAAAGGGAGGGAGAGAGAGATAGAGACAGAGAGGTGGGGGGTGTGGAGAGGGAGAGAGAGATACTAGTCCCTAAAACTGTCTCTGATGCTAACAGCTTTCCAATTCCTGTTCATGACCTTATGCATCATAGCAATAAACTCTTTTCTTAAGAGTTAGTCTCTTCCCTGCAATACAAAGGGTCTGAAGCACACAGTGGACAAATGAGGGAGGGCAGCATTGTCAAGTCTTGATGTATTTTGATGATGAGTCCAGGTAAATACAAACACCAGGGCATGCTTCTGTGTCCTTTCCTCTGTGATCCACAGTTTGCCTTAGAAACCCACCACGGCCTGGAATCTCATCCCCTGAGGGGTCCAGGATGCTAAATGTTTTGCCCGGTGAGGGCATTTTCAGAGGCAAAAACATGGAGAGGCTCTCTGTGCAATGAGTGTCTCAGAAGACTGGAAATTAAAGTTGGTCCCACTTGGCAGGATGTTAACTATGGTTTGAGAACTGTTATGACTACAAACTAACTATCCTGAGAAGGGGCACAGCTTCTAATTTTAAAAAGTCTAATTCAGAAAAGTGGAGTCTTTGGGTTTTTGGATCTTTAAGGAGAAATTCAGTTTGCTGGGTTGGGAATCTTCTGAATTGCGTGTGACTTAATTCTAGGTCACAGAATGAACAAACCCCCAGAGACCAGCTGCTGTTTGTAGCTGAGGGAGGTATCTGTTCACTTAAACAGGGCCCATCATGCTGTTAGCTAAATACTTTGACAAGCGGGAAAGGACAAGTGAAATTATCTAAATGGCTCCAGCTATTTATCTGTACATTGTAAGGGTTTTATTTCTTGGAAAGAAGCTGTGAGTTAAGAAAATAGTTTTAACTTGTTCTACCAAATTCCTGACTGCTGTGATACTCAAACCACATTTCAACATTTCTGGATTTTTTGTGACAAATAGAAGCAAGTGGAGGTGAGGGTAGGGAGTGGGAGGCAGGGAGAGGATGTAGTGAAGAGAAAATCACGAAACTGGAAGGAATTTCAAAGGGTCTAATGCTTCAGCCCCATCTGTAAACAGGATTGCACTGAGGCCAGGCTGGCTGTGCCTCCCATTTCAGATGGCCAACAAAGGCATTATAGAAACACACACACACACACACACACACACACACACACACACACACACACACACGTATTTAGGCTGCTCCCTTTTCTCCATCAAAAGCCACTTTAGCCAAGAACATTGACCTCATGTGTGGTGTATTTGAAGGGGTACCTGGTAGAGTCCTTCTTCTGAATCTCTCTTCCATCACTTTCTAGAATTTCATAAGTCGAAAGGCGTTTCTTTGGGCTACACATTGCCCTTCTCCATGTATTCTCATTTGATCCTTATATAAGCTTATCAAACAACTTTTCTCTAATCTAGGGGATTGCTGAGATGATTTGAGATTACTGAACATGTACATGAGCTGTTGGGGAAAGCAAAACAAAACAAAATTCTAATATTTCTGTAGCACCATGAATCTGTGGTTTGTGAAATGCTGCATGTACTATCTCATTTCATCCCTTTATCAACTACCAAAGATAGATGTATTTGTTCTTCCCATCTCTCAGATGAGGAAATTGAGGCTTTGGGAAGCTGTATGACTTTTCTAAGGTCTGGATATAATAAAAGGCAGAGTCTAGACGTGATTCAGGCCCCCGGGTTGAGTTTGTTTTCTCCCCTAGATAGACTCTCCAGGGAAATGAAGAAATGCACAAACTGCACTAGGTCAGCATTTTAGGGGCCAAGAAAGTGCAAGGGCAAAACCAAGCAGTGGGTCCCTCACATCCCTAGGAGCAAACAAGGTCCTCCCCCCTGAGGGTGCCTTCCAGGGGGCCATGGCACCCCCAGGTGAGTGGCAGCCTGGCCAGCCCTAGTAAGAGATGACATGCGCTCTCTCTGTGCCCAGGACATAAAATCTTGCAGGAACTTACCACCCCTCTGCCTTCTCATTTTCTACTCAAAGGCATGTCACTTTTAGACAGAAATCTGACCCAAACTGTGTGTGCTGTTTAATCACCAGACATATTAATTACCTATGGGTGCATTATAAATTACTCCTAAATTTAGCATTTAAAACAATAAACATTAATTATTTCAGTTTCTGTGGATCAAAAACTTGGAAGTGACTTAGCTTGGTAGTACTGGCTCAGGGTCTCTCTAAAGCTGCATTTGTCTGAAGGCTTGAATAGAGCTGGAAGTTCCACTTCAAGAATGGCTATTGGCAAGAGACCCCAATGGCCATTGGCAGGGGGCCTCACTCCTTCCCCACGTGGGCCTCTCCATAGGGCTGCTTGAGTGTCCTCATCACATGGCCACTGGCTTCCCCTAGAGCAAGTGATCCAAGAGAGAGAGCGAGGGGGAAGCCCTGTAGCCTTTTATATTCTAATCTCAGAAGTCACACATGGTCCCATCTGCCACTCTCTACTCATTGGAAGCAAGTCACTAAGTACAGTTCACATTTGAGGGAGGCAATTTTACAATTCTAAGGCCACAGAAATGTCCAAATTAAGGCATCAACAAGGGGATACCTTCTCTGAAGAAAGACTGCTGGCATCTGTGACACCTGTGTCACATGGGAAGGCACATGGCCGGTGTCTGCTGTCCTTCTCTCCTGGGTTTCATTGCTTTCAGGTTCTGGCTTCAGTGGGTCTTTCAACTTCTGTGGGTGTTTCTCTCTATCTGAGAGATAGAGCACTCGCTGGGCTCCCTCCATCCTTTATCCTCTCATAAAGGACTCCTGTGGAAGGGATTAAGACCAACTTAAATTGGGGGTCCCAGTTCAATGTAAACAATCTAATCAAAGTGTCCCACCCACAATAGATCTGAACTTACAGGCATGTATTAAAAGAACATGGCCTTTTCTGGGGTACATAACAGCTTCAAACCAACACATCCATACATCACCAATTCTCAAAGAATTAGAATTCAGTAAAGCATCACTCTGTTCTACAATAACTCTGCTCATGATTTAATAGTTCTATGAAGATTCAGAAGCCATTGCAGATTTTGTGGGTTCTTAAAGCCTACATCATGAAGCTAAGATTTGGTACATGAGGTTGATTAGAGACCCAGGAAGTGATGTATTGTCCTGAATTTTTCTGGGATGAGCAAACCTTCAAAGTTCAACACAGGGCCAAGCCAGAGGACAGATGCCACCACAGATCGTCTCTTGAGGTGCATCTGACCCGTGACTAGAAAGACATCTGTCAAAAACTTCCCTCCTAATCAAAACCAGCTTCACAGGAGGATCAGAGTGTAGTCTCCAGGAACATCAATTCACAAAGGCCACTGAAACATCACTGGAGTGCTCAACCTTAGTGGAAATGTAACACAGTGGAGAAAGTTGTATTTGTCAGAAGTATATGTACATTGGAAGGAAAAATTTTAAAAGCAATATTGTTTGCAATGGGCTTGGGTTTCACAATAGTTGCCTGTCATTTGTCTTCTAAGGAACAGGTCTGTTTGGCAGCAGAACTTTGTAATATACAAATTTGGGGCAGAGCAGAATTGTTCAGAGAGTGGAGGAGAGCTTTGGAATGTTTATCAGCTATATTCCTCTTCTTTCCCCTAGTCCACCATATAAACATTAACAGGTATTTAAAGAAAATCAGTTTGGAAGGATGTTAAATTATTAGGTTTAATTCTAAGACCATAATATCTTGGTCTGGCCTTATTCTTAACGCATTGGTTGTTTAGATCTCACCAGACAATTTCTTTCATGTCCCTAAATTACCTCACTTACTTCTATTTCATTGTTAATTATACTTCCATCAGAAAGTGGGAAGGATAAAAAAGAAGAAAAGGGATATAAAGCAGTCAAGTGATCTTTTTGACAATCTTATTTTTAATTAAAAGGGGGATTATTAATGAAGAAGGTTGAAACTGGGTGTTTACAATGAGCTTAAAAATTGTGTATATCTGCCTTTTAAATAATCTATACCAAAGAGGATCTTAGAAATTATCTAAGAGGCTTTGCAGATAAGAAGACTGTTGTCCAACGTCATTTGCTGCAGGTCACGATGCTATTACATCTAATTAAGGGGTATTCAGTGAAGTACAAGTAAAGGAGGCCCAGGATTGAAAGAGGCTGAAGGATATGTCCATCTGATCACCATTTCACTGTATTCTTTTCTTCCTTGTATCTGATAGAGATGGACATAGGGGAAGAGGAAATGTCCCCTGGGGTTGCTGGTTTTGTAACCAGCCTGGACCATGTACCTTCATCTGACAAACACTGGCATAGAGGTCAATAAGTGGTGGGCATTGTTCCAAGCAGGTTAAGTATATCACAACAACCCCATGAGGCAAGTGCTGGCGTGAATCCCATTTTATAAACGGGGAAACTGAGACACACAGCTAGTACACGACAGAGTCGGGACACACCCAGGCTGTAGCTCAAAGGCCAGCTGCTAACCACTAAGCTGGCCCGACCTCAGAGCTCTGCCCCTTGGGTTTTTCTTGTAATCGCCTGTGATCAGCCTAAACCAGCACACAGACAAAGATCTGGTGCTGAGGAGCTCACAGCAGCTTTGTAGGCTGGGAAGTGGTTGCTGGAAGGGCCCTTAGGCTGGAACAATAGGGCAACATTGTTGCCAGGGGAGATTTTCCTGAGTTCCACAAAAATACCAGCTTTGTTGGGAGTGGTGGGAGGAAAGTGGGTGAAGGTGAGGGTGAGGATGTAGGGCGCAGTCCCTCTGGGGCTGCATAAAGACTTATGTATATATGCGATATGTGTGATTGGAAGTCTGTGCATGTGGTTTTGGTTGTGTGTCCCCAGTTGTGTGAAGGTATGTATGCAGTTATGTCTTTATACCCCCTGTATGTGTGTGCATGCGTGCATTTGCGTGCGCGCGTAGGCATGTGTGTACACCCAGGGGCTTGCTCCTACATGGCAGATGCCAGAATACATTCCTTTTAAAGGACTTGATTTCTGCCTGCTGAGTGAGTTCAAATCCACATCCCAGTTCATTCCACCTCAGGAGTTACCTGGGCCTTCTTGTCTATCAAATGATTCTGGTCACCCTTCTCCCTGAGCCAAAGGAAAATGAAGCTGACAGAAGTAAAGAAAGAGTTCCAAAACCAACACTATTTTATTTTTGCTGAAATGGTCCCTATTCTCTCAGAAGCACATAGGATGAACGATAAGCTTGGTGTTTTCCCCGTCTCTTTAAAGAAGCTGAGGCCCAGCTGGGGAGATTGACCGAGTCCCCTGGGTAGCCTGGCTCCCCAAATCCACCACCCAGCCCTGTGGGCCGCCGAGTCCTGTCCCTGGGCTCACTGGCTACCTGGGAATGCCCTGCAGATTCCATCCCAGCACAGCCCTGTGGGCCCCGGAAACACTGTTTGCACTCTCTGTGCATGCAAGCCACAGCCTGCGAGGACACAGGCAAGGAAGCAGCGAACGTTGCTGCTCCTGCAGTTTCAGGACAAGCCAAGATCACATCTGTGGGCATCTGTCTGTCTGCAGAGGTATCAGTCCAGGTCCCTCTCAGTGTCAGGTGCTGGCTGGAGTGATATCCCTAAGGAAGCACAGAACAGGGGTGGAGGGAGGGGCGACCAGCCTTGCTCGGCCTCGCTCTCGGGCCCGACACGGGGGCCGGGACGACGAGCAGGACCAGCAGAGGGCGCCACCGCGCTGGCGCGTGTGTCGCGGCGCGCTGCGGGCAAAGCGGGGTGCTCGGGCAGGCCGGGGACCGATCCATTCAACACCGTGCCGCTCCCCTCGCTCTTCTCTATCCCCCTCGCTCTCCTAGCTCTCCTCTCCTTCCCGCCCCTTCCTCCGTCCCTCCCCTCCCACCCCTCTCTCGGTCTTTCTTTGCATCTCTAGCCCCCACCCCCTCCCTATCTTGAGCAGCTCACCCCAGGGAACCTCAAGTCTAGTAACTGAGTGTTAATTATGTCTGAGTGGATTCTAGAGAAAAAGAAAACCATATTCTATATCAGCAGAGAAATGGTTTCACTATGAGGAAACTAATGATGCTTTTATCAGGAACAATATAAAGATTGCTTTTTTACTAGTGTGTGTCCCACAGGGTCCACAGCTATGAGATATTTCTGTAGCTGGCTTTAGGTTCCTCTGAGCTTTTACATAATCAAATCAATATAGCCATGATTCACCCTCTGGCAACAACCGCTCCTTGCAAGTTTGTTGTTGCTTCATTCGTGGCTAAAGAGAAAATAAATAAATATATAGGCAGGAACTTATTACGAATCTGTAAGCATCGATTTGTTCGGTCTTCGGTCTTACTTTTTAATTGCCCTGCACACACACGCACACAAAGTGGGCACAGAAGTTCCCGGCCGGAAAACGGTGTGGCTGAGGGTCACTCATGGTGCCCTCGTCTGTCTGAAGGAGGCTCATTCCGTTTGTCAGGGAGAACAAAATCGGGGTCTGAGGTTTGTTGTTTCTCTGTCCTCCTGTGTCTTTTCATACATTTTATTCATCTTCTTTCCCATCCCTGTGAATTCCCTACATTCCGGGCGTGATTTTGGTTCTTGCTTTTCTCTTTGTATCATATTGCTTTTATCAGGAATTTCCCTCACTCCCCCACCCCCACCCCAGCCTGGCAGAAATCCTTTCCCTTGGACTTATATCTGCTCCCAGTGCCCTTGGTGAAAGCTCAAACTTCTCCTTCCCCAGTCCCGAGGGCAGCTGCTCTGGACCCCAAAGAAAACAAAATATGAGAAAGGGAAGGAGGGGAAGAACACAGCCCCTAACTCAGGAGAGGCACCTTCCTTCCTCCTTCCTCCTGAGTACCAGACCTAACCCTCCCAGTTCACACAAGGAACAATTCCTGAAATCTTTCAAAACATACGCAACCTGCCACTCCTTTCATTTCCCTTCCTTTCTTTCTCTAAGTAAATAAACAAAGACGTCTTTTTTTCCAGACTAAAACATGGGGAAGGATTCTGTGTCATTCCCCCCTGCCATCTACTTTTCGGATACAAATTGGGATGAAGGGGCCTCTAATTACAGCTTCCTCAATGCCAGTTGCTGTTTGGAATCAGCATAAACTCAGCTGATGGAATAGGTGTGTCTGTCCGACTGGCCTTGTTGAATAAAAGGTGCCGTGTCACAGGCAGCCTGGCTGACGCAGGGACAGGCAGATGTTGTTTAGTCATTTATATTCCAGTCCCCAGCTTTAGAGGCCTTGTTCATGCATATGCTTCCTTTCCCCCATCTCTGAGAAGAAGAAAAATATTAGAAGTAATAACAGAACCAAGGCAGGAAAGAAAAACTGCTTTACGTGATCAGGTTTGCTGAGCCCTGGGGACGATGGTTATTACAAAAATAAAACGGCTCCCCCATTATGAGGGGTCTTGTCGCTAAAGCCAGGTTTCCGTAACAGTGATGCCACAGTTCTCTGAGAGGACAGTGAGAACAGAATTCTTTAAAGATCTGCCTTCTTTGGGTAAATATTTGCCACTGAAGAACACCATCTTGCAGTACTCTCGGTCCTGATACCCTCCAGGACTTCGGGCATCCGGGCAGATGTGCCCTAGCTTGTATTTCAGAGGAGGGAGGGACATTCAGACAGTTTTGGGTGTTGTGATACTAGCAACAGGGTGTGTTAGAACATGGAATGTCATACGGCAGCCACTTATCAAACGTCTACTATTTACCAAGGGTTGTGCCAGGAGTTTTCTGTGCATTAGATTAGTTTTCATTCTCAAACCAGTACAGCAAAGAAAGTCTCATTATGCCCGTTTCACGGAAAAGGAAACTGAGACTCAAAACACTTGAATAATTTGTCCAAGGCCACAGAGCTGGTTCATGCTGGGACAGGGGTTCCACCCTGAGTCCCTCGGAACCCACAGTCTGGGGTCTTCCCACAACGCCAGCGTCACCTGGAGTGTGGAAGACGTGCCACGTTGATCTGGCCTGTGGGCTAACTTTTTAAAAATTATCTAATTATTTACTTCTTTTTAACAAATATTAAAAACTGTATTACTACCACACTAAAACCACTATTTCATGGCTATTATTCTTAGGAAAGGGCCATTTTCTGGTTTAAAAAAACAGAGAATCAATGTAAATCAATTAAGCAAAATAATATCAAGATGGAGTGTGCTGATACAGTGAAAATCATGAAGGAGGCAAACAAGTAACTGGGTGATGGGGAACGCTGCAGACAGCCACGCTGCTTCAAAAATAACTGCCCAGAATTTAGTGTTGAGAAGGAATCTGAGGCCCACTGCTATCTATTCGTGAGGTCTGTCACGGGCATTGTGCGGGGTGTGGGGAAGTAACTGTGACTCCTGCGGCCTCTTTGTGCCCTTGATCAAGCCCAAATGCTCCTTTCCCAGAGGAGGAACCCGGAGCCCAGAGAAACACACTGGTCAAGTGTTTCAAGTCAATAATTCTACAACTGACTGCCTTTTTCTAACAAGTCCAAATATGTGCACACGGTTCCAAATCAATATATTTTATCTTTGGGGGAGAGGCGTCATGATACTCATAATTTCACCCAGTTTAAATTATTTCCAGTCAAAAGAAAGAACTGGATTAGAATCCTGCCCTATTCCACAGGGAACCCCTCTGAACTTCTGAGTTGCCTCCTCCACACAGCTGAGATGATAATCATCAGGGTGATGCTGGGAGGGTAGAAGCAAATAAGCGCCAAAGCACCAATTACGATATGCACAGTAAAAGTTCATTATATCACTCCCTTACCATATAGGGGATTTAGTTAAACGCCTACTATGTAAATTTACCTTTAACTGGTAGGGTTTTCACTGCGATGAAAACGAAGGACAACCCATTTTCCAGCACTCACTTGCAGGGTTTAGCTGCTTCTCTCTGAGCCTTTATGGATATCCTTGCTTTGGCACCCAGTACTCCACTCTCAAAAACACAAAAACACACAGATCCTGACCACATGCTCTCACACCAGAAATATCAGAAAATACACTAAGAAAAATCTAATAATACTTACTTGAGGTTTTTGAACTCCTTGGGGGTAGATAGATACAAGGCAGTAAACCAGCCTAGAGAAAGAAAAACAGTTAAAAAAAAAAAAAAAAACTAATAAAAAAATCCCATAGGAAGGAAATGGAAACCCCCACCCCCGAAACAGAGCTAAATAACGTGGTGGCTGTAGCTGCTTTCCTGGAAAGGGGGACAGAGGCTGAGAGCATAGCAATTAGACTGGAATTGTTTTCTAAACAGATTTTTTCAGCGTGTATTTTTCACATATTTTAACCTTTCTCAAAACTCCCTGGCCAAATGCAGTAAAAGCGCTGTACTATTAAACTTAAATTAGGGGCCTGTGTCTGCCGAGGGACCCAGCTGGGTTTCTCCTGGCAACAGGGAAAAGAACCAGGAGGGAACAGGTCCAGGGCATTGCATTGCCCTCAGGTGCTGGTCGGGAAATGAGCCGCTAAACACAGCCCCAGCTAATAACGCTGGGGCGGAGGAGGGGGGGTGCTGGGGGGAGCAGCGGGAGAAATTTAAGAAAATGACGAAGGGGCATATGTATGTTGAAACGTGAACACAACTAAATCTGCATGTTTTCAGAACCATCAAGCGAGGTAATGATTACAGTTGCTTTGTATTCCTAGTTACAAAGAGGGAGGGCCTCTTAGGAATTGGCAGGGGTTGCCCAGAGGCAGGGTATATTAATGGGGTGGAGAGTGGCCCCAGTTTTATTCAAAACAGTAGGTTTTAGCTAAAGCAGAGATGGGCAAGGAGATGTGTTCCCAAGCCATCACCAGTTGTGGCCAAAGAAAAGTCACTTTCTGTCTTATGGTTTCCCAGGATCCTTGGGGATGAAAGTGAAAGCTTTAGGACTCCACCTTTTTCCACAAGAAAGCAAACTCGGGGTGAAGTAAGTCCTGGGCCCTGCCTTGGGTCATCCTACCCCTACGGTTAGGAGAGTCCAGCCCCACCTGACTTGGTCAGAGGGTACCTGAGGAAAGTTCTGTATTCAGGGATGAGTGGGTCTATTGATCTTTTTGGATAAAGAGCATTTCATTGTTTCTCTGAGGAATCATTCTGGATGTGTCACCAAAGGATCCCTTTGCACACATCCACCCAATCTGAAAAATGTACTTAAACATTTCGTGTCTACTGATTCTGGAACTGCTGGCTGTATTGTTTGATTACCCATTCAGGAAGAAAGAGGGAAGGGGAACAAGGATTGCCTCCTGGCTGCAGAAGCTCTTGCTCCTGTCTACACCCAGCTAGCCTCACAGACAGGCCTAAGGGGAGGCATGGAAGCAAAGACCCATGGAGGCTTGGTGGGAAGATTGTTGCAGTGGGAAAGGCCTTTAGCTCCAAGATGTTTTGCAGTAATGGGTGGAACATATGAAGCGTCTGCTGGTGCAGTTGGAGTCTGAGCTTGGGCTGCTAGGACTAGACCAAAGGAAACAAATGTTTGACCAGACATCTGAGAACATCGGTTTCATTTTGCTCGTGTGGATGCAGCCTGCCTGGCCCAAGGTGTCTGCTCTTGGCTCAGAGGCACAATGGAGACCCATTGCAAATGTGGGCAAAGCCATATAAGGACAAACCCACTTCCCAACCTAGATAATTGCATTTTTCCCAAATAAATCCATCAATAAGATGTTTTCTTCCTGAAAGGAAGGGGACAAAAGAGAAGGACCTGGGGTGTCTTGGGCACCAGCTGTCCTCTGAACTTTGAATCCCTTTTCTCCTCTTTTCCAATTGGGTATACTAAAGACCCTGAAATCACCGCTGCTCAGGCCACTCTACAACCACCCCTCCTTCCCTGACCAAGAGAGAGAAAAAAAGACGATGCTCAAGGGAATGAGCATCTAGTGGAGCTATCCTGGAATAGCCGGGGGGTGGGGGCTAAAAAATGGCTGGCTAAATCTTGCTCTCCAAAAGGAACAGAAACAATTACATCCTGGTAATGTTTCCGTGGGCTTTTTAAGAATGCCCAGCCTCCTGTCCAGTGGTGACAGCCGTGTGTCGGTGGCAGAAATGATGCCTGGTTTATTCTTAGTAAAGTGCTTTGGGAGTCTCAGCCTGAGGCACTCTAGAAAGAAAACAACAGCAAGAAAACCAAACGAGGCTCACGCTTCCCAGTCTCTTAGAGATATGCAAGGGTGGGTGAAGACAGGAGATTGAGGCGGGGACTGAGGCTTTATTGCATTGTGTGTGTCCCCTTCCCCCGCCTTCTGCTCCCCAAATCATGATTGTTTTATGCGGTACTTCTTCCCTTTGGTGATGAAAATGGGATGTGGTGTCAATTACTGGGAAAAATATACAAAGTCCTAATGGCTAATCTATTCTTCTAAGTATGAGGAGGGCTACTACACCTAAGAGAGTTGATCTAATTGTATAATAAAACTCGAATCATTTCGAGCAGGATCGGACATGCTGGGTTTGTTGGAGAAGGCTCAGGCGGCCGCCCAGGGCAGGAGAGCAGCGAGCTGGCCCTGGAAGTTGCCGGTGGGTAAAATCAGAGGAGGATCTAAAGGGAGTCAGGAATATGGCTGCAAGGAGCAAGGAAGGATCGTAAAGATGTTGTACCATAAATAGTATCTTCTTGGTTTATGTGTCTCGGCGGTCGTGGTTGTTTTCTCAGCTAGAATGGCTATGTCAAGAGCCTAACCTTGGAAAGAAATCCACAACTCTACTGCATGTTCTTCTCTCCCTTCTTTCCCCCATTTGTAAATGGTCGTTTAAAACACTCCTGGTGCCCGGCACTTTCCCAAAACTTATCTTCTTTAATTTAGTCTTCCCGTCAGTCCTCTGAGGAAAATCCAATTATCGTTGTACAGACAAAAAATTCTAGGCCCAGAGGGGCTAAATGTCCTAAGAGACATTAGTAAAAATTCATGGTGCCAGAACTCAAACACAGGTCTTCTAACTCATTTCTGGTCTTTTCAGTTCTTCCCCAGCGGTCACCGTTTGGGGGCAGCACACCCGTGGGACCCTCTTCACAAATCCACTGCCAAGTGACTTGGGAAGAAAGGCCTGGGTGGAAACTGAGACTTGGAAGAGGGTGTGTGCAGTGGGAAGCCGGAGGCAACACGTATCCTAAAATCCTTTCAACTGCTTCTGATCTGATCGAGAAACATGAAAAGGCTTGCAATCCCCTTGCATGTCAATCCAATGACAGCTTCTAACGCCACCACAAAAAGCAAACCCTCTGTTTATATAAGCACTGGGATTTTTCTTAAAAAAAGAGAAGTACATGTGGGAGTAGAAGTCACTGGGTTATAAATGAGCTCCTGCCCCACCAAAGAAAAAAATAATAATTATAATAAAAATAATGGCACCATATTCTCTGATAAACCAGTGCCAGAAAAGCTCTTGGGGATCAAGTTTTGTCAGTCCCCAGCTTTTACCAATTTAAATTCTTGGCAGAGTATTAAAAAAAAAAGTATAAGGTATTTGAAACTCCAGTCCCTCAGGTACTAAATCTAGTGTTTCCTGGCAATAGATGAATGTTGCTGGAGTGAAAACCTAGCACCACAGGACCATATCTCCATGGCTGTTCATATTTATACTTAACAGACAAATATGTCATTCTTTCGGGATCCCTTTACATGGCCAATTTTTTTTTCCTCACATTTATCCACCCCTTTTGGATAAAAATGGAGACTGACCAAGCCTGAGACATAGACTCTGAGTCAGTGCGATGATCTTTTGGTACCAGCTCCCGTGTTTCCCCAAAGCTGCCTAATTTCCTAAGCCTCCAGTATGATCAGATGTGGGAACAGGACTTGAGAACTCAGTGGGGATGGTGAGTGGAGTGGGGAGCCACGCATGTAGCATGGCAACATTCACTCCTTCATCACTTTACATTTCCTTGTTTTTTATAGTGTGATTGTGACGCACGGGAGAGTTGGAGTTCAGTCGTCCCTCAGATGTTTTTGCCAGAAATTTGGCTTGGCAAAGGATGTTCAACAAACTCTCTCTGCACAGTTAGCAAAAGGGTCCATGTTTAGTGTTCACTCTACTCCTTTCATAAACTCTGGGTCATTTTTTCTCTCCTGGTCTCCCGCAATTTTACTCCATCACGAAGAGTCCTCTTGTCGCCTTTCAGAATATCTTTTTGACTCTGCAGCTTCTAATTGAGTTTCTTCTCTCTCCTCTCCCCTAGACTCTGCTAATGGAAGTATAGTCTGGCCTGGAAATATCTCAGATGACTCACGTCCCTGAGTCTGCAGACCACATTTCAGTCTTCATCATAGATGAAGGGAGGACTAACATCCTTTGAGCACCTACTGTGTTTTGGGCTCTGTGCTTATTCTTACCCAACTTACACTTGGATGATGACTCTTATAAACCTCATGGAGAGTGGAATGGTATTAATATTTTAAGTACTTGAAAACCCTGAGAAACACTGCGTAAAATATTGCAATGTGCCACTTCCATTTCTTTGTCCAATCTAGAGTTTCATACTTTTGCAAGTGGAAAATACAACCTTTTACTTTCAAAAAAATGAGTTTTCAAAGTGTTAAGATATTTCAACCCTCTGGACTTTGTAAAATATTTATATCATAACCTGAGGGACCAGGGATGCCTCGGCAGGAATGGAAAATAACTGGGGTGAGGATTTTCAACAATGAGTTGCCACAGGAAGTTTCAACATCTCCTGTGAGTACCACAAAAGCTCTAACCCAAATGGCAGCCCCTTCCTGGTCCAAGCTGATGAGACGCTCCTCAGTGGTCTGAGGCTACCTGGGGACTGTAGCGTCCTCTTATAACAGCAACGAGGGTGACGTTTTTCCCTTCATTCTCCTGGTCTCAAAATAAGGCAGCTGCCCTAGGCAGACCTTGCTCTCTTTCTATTCTACTTTCTTTCTGAAGTTGCTCATCTATTCCCACCATTTCAGCCTTAATTTCCATGCTAATCTCTATGCCCCACCTCTCTTGGGGTTATAATCCTGTTGCCCAGGCCCTGTGGGACATTTAAGCAAACCACCTTTACCTCAAATTCAACATGCTCCCAAGCAAGCCCTTCCCCTCCCCGAGTTCCCTATTTTTCCAATTGCCCACACCTGAAATACTAGAACCACTTGGACTTTCCTGTTTCTCTTAACCATAGTTGTCATTTATTAATAATAATAGCTAACTTTAATTGGATTCTTCCTGTGGGCCATGAGCTTTGTCATATTTGGGTCCATAATTTCAACTGAGCCTTCAACACAATTCCATGAAGTAAATATTATTAAAATTACCCTCATTCTATAGAAAGGAAAAGCTCAGGGATGGGAAGTGATGCCCCAAGGCCACACTTCTGAGTGTGGAGCTACAAGTGGTGGGTTTCAATTCAGACCTTGTTCTGCCCTTCTCTAGAGCCCATACCCATAACTTCCCAACATCGTATGACTCCAGGCCAAGTCTGGTCAGTTCTTCCTAAGGAAACGTATGTCTTTTGGGGTCATCAGTTCTGATTAATTCCAAGTTCACCTCACCCTTCACTACCTTCTTTCTCCTGGGCTGATTTCCATTGGATCTATGATTTCCCTGGGTTTGGCCTTTTCTCAGCAGGAATATTATCAAGAGCTCTTTGAGATGCTGTTTACTGTAGTGAACAAGAACCATCCTTCAGCGGTTCCCCATGGGAGCAGACCTGCCCAAATCGTGCTCTGGAGCACTCCACACAGGTCCCCTCAACAGAGCTGCCCCGAGCCTGCTCTGTGCCAGCCAGAGGACAAGACAGGCCAAGGTCAAGGAACCATCATCTCATTAAAAAGGTAGACATGCAATAAAAGTTATAGCTGAGACGAATGTTCTGAAGAGGAGTGAAGAGTGCCTGTGGGAGCCCCTGAAAAGTGACTTAATCTCATCTAGCTAGCCAGTCAGGGGAGGTTTCTTTAAGGAAGATCCATAGGGTATTTATAGGCATATCCAGATAAACAAAACTAACCATGCTTAGTTCAGGTTTTCTCAAAGCCAACAGCGTGCTGAAGTGTACTGTGACTTTCCAAAGGAATGCCTTGGTATACAGCATTTCCAAGACTTCTTGAACATAACCTCAATTTTTTGAAGCATCTTAGAAGGTGAGTATTCCATAGCATACTAGTTTGGAAAAGTCTGCTCTAGAAGATGAAGCCTAAAGTCCTCATCCTGGCCTTGGTGTTCCAGACACAATTATTAACTTGATCTGAATAATTATTAATTTGACCTGAAAAATGCTACCCAGCCCTACCTCGCCACTTCACCTCCCACGTAACCCTCCTCTCCATTAGTTCAGCCTCTTGCAGGGCACCATTCTGCTCGTTATATGCACAGCTCCATTCCCTTACAGAATGCTGCCTTCTCCCCCTGCTCCAAACCCTTGCCAACTCATACTCCACTCTCCAAGGCTCCAAGGTCCAATTTGAAATTCCTATTGCAACCAAGAAAACAACTTCTTTTCCTTCTCCTTCTCTTTCTTCTTTTTCTCCTTCTCCCTCTTCTTCTTTCACTTTTTCAGTTCATGTGGGTCTCTCATTTTTTATAGTCCTCTAGTCCTTAACTATATTACTTAATTAGATTAAGTAGATACTGGAATCTCAAGACGTGAATCCACTACCTGTGCAACCCTGGGCACTTGGCTTTTAAGTGTCAGCTTTCTCATTTGTAAAAAAAGGAATGCTGTTCCTCAGAAGTTGAATCCATTTTTCCTTTAAGAATTGGTGAAAAGGAGGATGAATGTAGAAGAAAGAAGTCATCTTTGTTCGAGCAAGCCTGTCTAGGCTCTCTCCAGCCTGTCCATAGCATCAGTCTGAAGCTGAGTCCTCTTGATCCTTTACCGAGGACATGCTTGGGGATTCTTCACCACTTCTTCTTCCTCTCCTCTCCCATATATCATGTGTGGCCTGACCTCATCCCTCAGAGCCCAGGTTGGAGCTGGATCCCTCAGTCACCTTCTAGCACCAGCTGGCCCTCTCAGCATGGCTGTGAGGAGCAGTGAGATGAAGCATCTGGTAGAAAAACTGAGACTTGTCTTTGCCTCAGTTCTATTACATCCTGCATCCCTGATTTTATAGGTGTCGAATCTCTTTAGTTCCATCTTTCTACTGTTGGTACAGAGAAGGAACTCAGCAATCCTGAATCAAAGGGACGATACAATGAGGGCATGGGCACAAAGATCAGCATTTCCATGTGGCCTCCTTGAGGAGCTTTCTTTGACTCCACCCCCAAATTAGGGTAGGAGCCCCCTGTCAGGCTCCCGTGGTTCTTATCTTTTCCTTTGGGGTGTTCAGTGATTGCCCAGCTGGTGATCACTCCAAGACAACCACACCTGTCTTGTCTACCTCTGTGTCCCAGGGCCTGCTGATAAATGTTTGATCAAAGAATAAATGTTTGTTTAAAAAATAATGGAATGAAAATGGAATGCTCATGAATGAAATTAATGTAGAGGTCATTCCATCTACAATGCTTATTAAAATGTCACTATGCTTACCCTTCATCACGTCCTAGAGGGTAAACTCCCTGAAGGCACATTTTGCTTTGCTTTTATTCCAGGCTGAGAGTTTAAGAGAGTCCAAGACTAAAGTCAGATAGACCTGGATTTGAATCATCTCATCCACTTGTTAGCTATGTGGACTTGGGCAAGTTATTTAACCTCTCTGTGCCAGTTTACTCATCTATATAAAATGGGAATTATAATCCTAACCTGGCAGGTTAGGTGGGAGGAGTAAATTACAATAATGCATGTAAAACTTGGCAAAGAGCCTGGCAGATAGTAAGCAAATGAATGGTAGATGTTATTATTATTAGCATTATTACGAATGGCATGTCCCTAGCCTCAAAGAGCTGCCATCTAGTGGCTTAGTGCTCTCATCATCAGATGGGCCCCAGGCTCAATGTAACCAGCCCAGGAACCTGAACTTCATTTGGACCCTCTGGGGAACTGACCTTACTCCACTCTGCATGTACTCTTTAGACCCCAACTAGAATTCTGACCCCCTACTGACAAGAATGTGATCCTGGTGATGCTGCTTGTAAAATAGTGCCAGTGCTACATATCTGATGGGGCTGCAGTGAAGATTACATTATATAAGATCCACATTCCTGAAATGTGTACAATAAATGTTAGTTGCCTAACTGCCTTCATTCTTGACGCACCTTCCTATCCCACCCACCCGGTCCCCAGGGAGCAGTCTGTCAACAGTGAGGCCCCTCGCTCCAGGGGCTGGGATTCCACTCTCGATCCTGTACCCAAATGATGTACACTGCCCAAATGTCCTTCCGAGTTTCTGATCCCTACGAGTCAAAAGGACTCTCCTTCTGAGGATTCTTCTCAGCTTTCTGCATCATCAGCGCGGAGGCTCTCAGCCAGACGCAATCCTCCTCGTCCCCCAGGTCCCGACCTCCTTCCTCACCCTGCTGAGTCTGCCTGGTGATCCCAGTACCTGGGCCCTGGAGCCCAAAGGAACCAGGCATGGCCTGTTCCTCTCTGCACCCTGTAAGGCCCCCTCATGTACCTTCCATACCCCAATAGTACCCTTCTCCAAAGACCCAGAGAGCCTCATCCCAAGAGAAACACCTAATGGGTACCTCTTCTCTAGGCCTTCTGAATCCAGAATCCCATTTCTTAGCCTCACCTGGCAGTTATCCTCACCTGCAGGGAAGGGAGAGGATAGAAGCATGGTCTTCTTTCTCCCAATCTTTTTATTTCTGAGTTTTCAGTGGTGACTTTTCACATTTCTTATCGTATGTGCTCGAGACTATCAAGGCACTGAAGAAACTATTGGGAAAGGAAGAGTATAGGAACTAATTGTAATGTAACAACATTCTATCCTCTTAGCAGCTTGTAGGGTAATTCCTCTCAGAGGGGAGTGATGTTGTGGAGTAAGAATGATGATAACTTGAGGGGAGGGGTGAGAACTTGAAGAATGTTCCAGTGAAGGTGGAGGCTGCATATTGGGTGAGAGGCAGAAAGAAGGAAATCAGAGCTTGCCACTGAGGAGGGACCGGAGATATCAATGGGATTTAGTTTGTCTGCTGTAGGGGTGTGCTAACCCCTTATTCAATTTTCATTGAAGTCAACACTGCTTACCAGAGTACTTGTGCAAGTGGCTTCTTTTATGTTAACTCCAATGGGGCTGAATTCTGCAACCAGGTTGGTGCGGGACAACAATAAATAAAGCTTGAGGAGAGTCAAGGCCAGGGGACGGAGGTGCCATCTACACCTGTCATACAATGACAACAACATCCACGATATCAGGGAAAGGAGCCAATGATGTGGCAGGCTCCTTAGGGTGTTCAAAAACAAATTCAGCAAGCTGGAGAACTCCCTACCTTCCCTCAGTCTGGAACAATATCATCATGTCTGTCCTCATGGAGCAGATAATCTAATGGAAAAGAAAAATGTGCAAACACCCAGCTTGAATCCAAACAGAATGATCACAAACTAACAATGGTGGGGCCATTAACTCCAACTAAAGAAGCCAGAGGAGGCTTGAAAGAGCCTTAAAAGATGAGGTAGGTGGAAAAGGAGAAGATCACATGTAAAGGTGTAAACGAGCATGCTTGTGTTTAAGGAAGAGAGGTTGAGTAATATCAAGAGACTCAGGAATGGGGGCCTGCACCATGGGGCGTCTTGAAAATACTCAATGGATTTCAGATTTTATTACTCGGGCAGACAATGAGGGATTGTAAAGAACTGGTGACATAATCCATCCAACTCTGACAGCCAGCGAAGGGTCAATTGGAGAAGAAACAAATGAGAAGCTCCAAGACCCGTTAAAAAGTTGCTGCAGGAGCCCAGGTGAGAGAGATCAAGGTCCCAAATGAGGGTTCCTAGCAGGGGCCCCTTCCTCATCCAGATGGGCAGGGTTTAATTGTCTCCCTGGAGGTGCCTAGGAAGGACACTCAGCTTCCAGTAGTCAATTGTAAGAGCCCAGCTTGGATATCCAACAGCAGAGTTTAGCCTTGGTTATTCCCCTTTCCCCTCATTCCTGCTTTCTCCGTTCCCAACACATCCATCAGGGAAATGACTCAAAGGAGCTCCAGTAAAGCAGGTGATGGGGTGGGGTGGGGGGGTGGGGTATGTGAAAAAGATGCTGGGAGAGGGTGTGGTTGGCCTGAGGGTGAGGAGCTGGGTGCTGCTGGAGAGGAGCTGATGCGAATCCACGTGTGAGATTCAGCAGCATATTGATCAAGCCCATTTGGTAGCCTGCACGTGGACTTCATCATCAATGCCTGCCTAAGCCCTTGCTTCCCCGGTAATTGACTCTCGCATATTGATTAAGATGTTGATGTGTCCCAGGATTTCTCGGTGGTGATGCCGTGCCTCCCGGCAGGCAGGGATGGCAAGACTCTCACTGTACGGCTGTCACTGCGCGCTCCTTAATGGATAAAGCTGTCATCTGAGAGCTGGAATGTCTTGCAGGCACAAAGACGAAATTAACTGTTCAATAATGTATGGGTCATGGAAAAAACTTTACCCAAGAACTCCAATTGATTGCTCTAAGTGTTTTGACTGCACTTGCCTGCTTTGCATAAAGTCAGCGACTTCGGCAGGCTAGCCTGATTTTCACGCACAGCCATTTCTCAACCTCTTTTCAGAACAAAAGTTGAGAGGCTTTGGCGGCTGCCAGGAATGGGCTGTCTGGAGGGAAGGGTGACAAGGGGGTGGGGAGCAGGTGGACACTGCTGACATATCTCCCTTGGGATCCTTGAGTGGGGTCTTGGAAGCAATGAACTACTGGTAGAGCAGCAGACTCTTGCTGGAAGTGATTACCTTGGGCAAGTGGGGTGAATCACTGGGTCTAGAATTCCTGGAGTTCTGTAAACTCCCTCTGCCTGGGGCTCCCCTCCCCTGCCCCAGCCTTAGGTGAGAGCCCTTACAGAGGGGGGCTTTCAGGCAGACCTATGGGGGAAGACAGGTGATGGGGTCACACATTTAACACCAGTTTGAGAAATAAGCTCATTTAAATTGGACCTTGCTCATTATTTGGGATTTGGTTAACCACGTGCTTTCTAAATATCCCACAGATACCAGAAACCATAGTGTGTTTCTCCCCTAGTTTTCTCCTTTCCTAACCTGGAAAGGAGAAAAAATATCAAGGTAGCAAACCTATACTCTACATCTTTTCTGCCAAGTTCAGCCTTTTAAAAACATAACAAGATCCTTTGAACGTAGCTCTGTTTTATCACAGGATCTTTATTGAAGTTTTAATCAACCGAGCAGCTGACAAAATAGATTGCAGATTCGGCTGTACATTATGTATCTGCCTTATGAGTCTGAAAAAAAAATCATAACATTAAAAGAAGAGAAAATAAACAGCCTCGTTTAAAAACAAATGAACCCCACCAAACCAAGGAAATCCTCTCGCATCCAGAGGAAGGCCTGCCGTGTAGCGTGCAGACTGTGGCCCCGGAGTCTGGGGCCTCATGGAGATGATTACCGTAAAACAAATAACCAGCTCGTTTTTGTCACCCACTATGAGTGAACTCAAAACCTCAGGCCCACGTCCAAAGATTCCTTCTCCACAGCCCAGCCAGCTACGGGTCAGGCTGCCATCTCCATTAGGAGGCAAGGAGGCTACAACCTCTGTGTCCAAATCCAAATCCTTTCCCCAGTCCAGCCTCTGTGCCTCTGCCCTGGCTCTGATCCCATCCTTTTGGCCTGGTGCCTCCT
This sequence comes from Choloepus didactylus, assembly GCF_015220235.1. Lineage (NCBI taxonomy): Eukaryota > Metazoa > Chordata > Mammalia > Pilosa > Megalonychidae > Choloepus > Choloepus didactylus. Next base: position 64,762,878 of record NC_051316.1, read on the forward strand.
CTTCTCACTCTGCCCCCCTTTCCCCTTGCTTGCTCCTGTCTTCCCTAACCCAACAGCAAAAGAGGCAAGCAGTGGGTTCTCCACTTTATGTGTGACAGAGTGCTGGACAGGAAGGGAGGGACATTTTTCTCTTTCTGTCTTGACCTCAAGTCCTTTCTGCAAGTCAGGCTGCTGTCCTGCTCTTTGAGAAAGGCATCCCCTGGGTATGGTTAGTTATTCCTTTTCCAAGGTGGTACATGGAAACTGTTTAAGAGAGGGACCCTGGGGGGCTCCAACCCAACTAGCAAGGCCTCTGCTTTTCAGGCAAATGCTGCCTCTCTTCAGTGTGACAGGAAGTGAGTGCGGGAGCAAGGACACTGTGCGCTCGGCCTGCACACAGAGTGTTGTGATTGAGAGATGGGCTCTGCAGTTGTTAGACCTGGATTGGAATCCCAACTCTGTTGCTTACAATCCATGGGCCCAGCACTCGGCAGGGTTTCCTAAATGTACATTGACAAAAGGAATGGGTGAGGAGGAGGAAGGTGAGGATGTGATCCAGATGGGGTACCAAGCAGTGGGGACACATGGCAAGAGAAAGGTCAGCAGGACTGTGGTCCCTTAGGAAGGCTTCTTGAAATAATACTTTAACTGAGTATTGAAATAACAGATGAATATCAATTAGCAGAGAAGCATGGAAAGACCCAAAGAAGGACTTGGCAAGGGCCGGGGCTAAGGCTCTGGGTATCAAGATAAAAGGAAGACACAACATTGGCAGGTCTTGGTGGGGCTGCCCAGCCATTCCAATCCTACCAATATCATGATGGCCCTCATATCCTAGTTTCTATCTTGGCATGAAGGCTTCCCTGGAAGTTTCCTGGAAGTTCTGTTTCTGTGGGTTCTATCAGTTTGCACCTAGATCCAAGGGACTGCAACACCAGGCCAAGACTTCTTCCTGACTTGCTTCCCCTTCTTCTGCTTCCTCAGATAGTTGTTCCATACATGTTCCACAGGTGGAGGGGATACAGGAGAAGACCCCGTTCCCAGGAGTTCTCAGCCCACAGAAGACAGACGACCTGATACAGAGACATGACTGAGTGCTGAGGAAGCCAAGAAGACAATGTGACTGTTTCATAGGAGAAGCACCTTCCACAGAGGCTCCTTGCTCTGCACCGGTCAAGTGCATGGAGAGACGAGAGCTCCAAAGCTGAATCGTCAGAATGGGATGAGAGAAAGATGAGGAGATAACTATTTATTCTATAGAAAGTGGGGGAAATTGAAGGGCACAACTAGGTCTGACCAGGCTCCTGATCTGGTTAGGGAAACCAGGCTGGCCCAGCCCCAGCTCCCCATGTGAGTGCTTGGGCTTGCAAAAGATCACAGGCCTGGGGTAGAGTGTTCTTGGAAAGTGTTCACAACTCTTCTAGCCACCTTTGGATCCTAGACTTCCCTGAAGTAAAGGAAGTACTTGCCCCTTGGCCCAGGCAAGAGCTGTAAATTAGGCCAGAACTGCAATTTATTCTTATAGGTAACCTGGGGGAATTGTCCCAGGGCCCGGGTAACCAATAGCCAACTTCCCGAATCTGTCTCAGGACAATCCCAGCAACTGATTTGCAGTAGTGGGACTGGAAATGATTTATTCTGAGAACCCTGCTGTTAAATAATTTGTATTTCATTATGGGACATGAACGGGCTAGACGTTCCCCAAACTACATTCCTTTGCTTCAGGCCCCCATGCCATTTGCACAACTGGTTATTTCAGGTGACAATTAACAGGAAATGATGGTAACAGCCCCAGGGTGGTCACTTTTCCCAGGTACCCAGTGTATTAAGTTTCAATTACTTATAGTCCCTGATCTAGGTCTCCAAAAGGAAATGAGCTTCCTCTGCAGTTGTCACAGAAAATCAGTTGTTTTTTTTTCCTCCCTGTTCTCTGTTTCATCTGTCAGTTTTCAAGCAAACTAAGAGTTAAACCAAAGTTTCTCTGGGAGTCACACCTGTAAGAAACACATCCATTTCTTGCACAATGCAAACTGTCAAGGGCAAAGTCAGAAACTAAAAGAAGAAGAAGAAAACAATAAATCCAAACAAAACGGCGTGTATTTGCCTTTTTCCCTTTAAGATGCTAAGCCTGTGTTACTGAGAACGCCCGGGAAGGGTTCCCGGGTGGAAGTGGAACACAGGCAGCATTTCCTGCCTTGAATTTTCACTCCTTCTCCTCTGAAGAACTTTGCTTCAGGTCCACGGAACGGGAGGTGTTGGTTTCCAGGGTGAGGTAGCAAACGGGTCCTGCCCAGGCAGGCGGGTGCAGGGGCTTCTGTGGGCTGCTGCCGCCGTGTTTTTCTGCTGCCTCTGCTAAGGCGGCGAGGAGTGTCTGTTTGAAGTCTGGTCTCTGGGAAGGAGACCCAAGAGAACATGAGCTGGGCTTGTCTGGATATCAAAGTCCAAATTAAAAATTTATACCAGTGTTTGAAAAATTCCTGGCCAAAAACTTCATATGGATTAAAAAAAAAAAACCCACAAAAACCTTCCTTGTTTCTCCAGTGTCTCCAATTGAGGACTAGAGGATTTATTTCAAAAAAGAGAAAATAAAAGCTAGGCCAAATTGTTCATAAATGGACCCAGGTCAGATGGTTTCTTAGCTAAATCTGTAAGGAAAGCAATCTGTTAAACCACTTTGGGCAACTAGGAAGCACTTGTGTTATTTGTCATTTCTGAATCTTTTTTTTTTTTTTTTACCCCCTTTTCTGTTATGTAGCAGATCTTCTGGCTCTTTACTGCTGGGGCTACAGAGTAAAGAATGAGAAAGCTTCCTCTACTCCACACCGCCCCTCAACCAATGCCATTGTACAGAAAAGCAGAGATGAAGTTAAAAAAAAAAAAAAAGTTGTAAATGTGGGGGGAGGGATGGCCAAACAGATATTCTAATATTAATTATGAAATGATAAATAACAAGAAAATAAAAGTCATTAGGCAAAACAGGGAAAAAGTTAAATAAGGAAGGAATAAAGTATAATCAATAAAGTTAAGCCAAGGGCATTAACAAAAGAAATAGAACTAACCTTATATGGGGCATTATAAATGAAATATTGAAATGCAAGTTGAAAATAAGAAATCAGTTCCAAGGGTAACACTCCTGATGAAGGATCAGAATGGTTAAGATTGATATATCCAGTTCAAAATGAAAGCAAATTGGATATATCCAATTCAGAATGGAAGAAAGTGATAGAAACCACGTCAACAGACAGAAGCAATGGAAAATATGAATGGAGACAGTACCAGAACTACAAAGACAGAAAGCCACTGGCAAAAGACAAACGCTAGGACTCAAATTTACCCAGGGCCTCTAGTCAGGGTTTTTGCTAATGTTGATGTTTACACAAGCTCTTTGAATCAAAGTACAATGTATATACATATCATAAGCACAAAGTTTGATGACTTTTTCAGAGTGAATGCCCCATGACCACAATTCAGATCAAGCTATGGAACATATCACCCTGCAGCCACCATCATTACCTCACCATCTTCAGACATCCATGCCATAGATTAACTTTGTCTGCTTTTGAAGTCCATGTAGAGTCAGGGTTCTTTCATTCAAGGTTGTATTTATTATTTGTATCCGTATTGTTGCATGTAGTGGTTGTTTGTTCATTTCATTGATATGTAGTATTCCATTGTACGAATATGCCATGATATATATCAGTCTACTATTGATAGACATTTGTGTTGTTTCCAGCCCTTGGCTAATAAAAATAATGCTGCTATGAAGATTCTTGTGCATATCTTTTGGTGCACTTATGTAAATATTTCCGCATGTAGATGTCTAGAATTGTTGGGCCCTAGAGTGTGCATTTGTTTAGCTTTAGTAGACACTGTAAAAGCAGTATTTCAAAGCAATTGTACCTGATTACACTCCTGCTAACAGTGTGTGAGCATTCATTCCTGTTGTTTCATGTCCCCACCCATTCCTGGGCATTGACAATTTATCTTAAACTGTATCCACACTGGTGGATAAATGTAGTGATATTGAATTGTGATTTTAATTTTGCAAGACTAGTGTTGCATCTTCTCATAAGTTTGTTAATAATTTAGATATCTTCTTTATGAAAAAAATTTTTTTGGAAATACATTATTTTTAATGTATTGTACTTCTTTTTGTTGTTGTTGTATAAGAAATCTCTCAATACTCTGGATACAAATCCTTTGATATATTTTTGGACATTTCTTCTCCCATTTGATGGCTTGCTTTTTAATTCTTTTGATTTTGTGGTCATGCCTTTCCTTTTCTTTTATTCTTTTGATGAGAAGTTCTTAATTTTAATTATAACTTTTGTTTGTGGTTAGTGCTTTTCGTGTTTCATTTAGTAAATATTTACCAAGGTCATGAAGATATTATATTCTGGGAGCATTATTGTTCTACTTTTTACATTTAAGTCTGTGATTTATCTGTAATTGATTTTTATATAAGATGGGAGGTGGAGTTCAGGGTACCTTTTTTTTTTCAGAGGGGGGATTCCAATTAATACAATCATTTATTTAAAAGATAATTATTTCCACACTGTATTGCAATGCTGCCTTTGTTGTAAATCAAGTGGTTTATATATGCAATTCTTTGTCTGGAATCTCAACTCTGCTCTGTTACATGGGTCTATTTGTCTTTACACCAATTCCACACTGTCTTGTTTACTGTTGCTTTATAGTAAGTCTTGATGCCTGGTAGTTCAAGCCCTTTGACTTTGTTCTTCAATTTTGTTTTGATTATTTTTGACCCTTTGCACTTCCATGGAAATTTCAGAATTAGCTCACCAATTTTCAAGATGAAAGGAAGGAAAGAATAAAGGAAAGAAGGAAGGAATAAAGGATGGAAAGAAGGAAAGCAGGCAAAGCTTCTGGGATTTTGACTGGTGTTGCATGAAGGCAATGGGCAATTTAGAGAGCATTGACATCTTCAAAATGTTGAGTCTTGCAATCTAATTAACATGGCATGTCCCTTCATTTACTTGAATTTTTAAAAAGAATTCACTGTAATGTTTGGCATATTTTCTACAGAAGTTGTGCCTATGTTGTTTAATTTATTCATGACGACATACTTTACTGGGTAATGCCAATGTAAATGACATCAAATTTAAAATATTATTTTCTAATATTTGTTGCAAGCACACAAAAAATAGTTGATTTGTGTATTTTGGCTGCCATCAGTCTTCCTGTATTTACTTATTTTAACAATTCACTTGTCGTGTCTATGTATGAAGACTCTATGTACACAGTCATGTCCACAAATAATATCAGGTTTATGTCTTCTTTTCAAATGCTTAAGTCATTTATTTCTTTTTCTTGTTTGAGAAAAAGAAAGCTAGACTCTTCAGTATACTGTTAGATAGAAGTCCTGAGAGGGGATATCCTTGTCCTGTTCCTGATGTCAGGGAGAAAGCGTTCAGATTCCATGATTACCCATAGGCTTATTGCACACACCCTTTGCAGATGAAGGCATTCCCTTCGAGTTCTAGTTTGCTGAGAGTTATATTTTTAATCTTTACTTAAAGAATACAAATACACAGAAACCCATTATTTAATAAAAAAACATTAAGAGAAATGCCAGCTGAAAGGTGTATGATGAGTTGGTGGTTTAAAGCAGAAGAAATCATAATTGATTATCATGCTCAAGAGGGACTTACTGGGAAATGGGAAGTATTGGGATAAGCCTTGAAGGAAAGGTAGGATCCTGACAGGTAACGATAGAAGAAAAGGCATTGCCGGCAAAAAGGAAACCTGGAAATGGTCATTAGGATAAAGTGTAGCATCCAGTTGGGAAAAGCGGGAAGTCTGAAAGATGGGAAGGTCCTGACTATCAAGAGATTAAGTCACGGACAATGAGAACACATAGAATATTTTAAATATTGTAGTATTTTGAATATTTGGTAAACACAAAGAACAATGTTGAAGAGAGACTCTAAAGTTCCCAGGCTGGTTACAAGGAGGATGGTGATGACATTTCTAGAAGAAAAATAAGGCAGGAGAAAGGGCATTTCCGTGCTAGGTTCCAGCCTGAGGGAGAAGCCTGAAGCCCAGGAGGTGGGTGAGCTGCTGGGGGAGAGAGCAGAGCGCGAGCGGAAGCAGGCGGGGGCAGAGCTGACGGGCTCCAGTTGAGGGATAAGAGGAGAAAGGAATCCGTGAACCTAGAGGAGAAAGAGGGGAATGGAGCCAGGGAAGCCAAGAAAGCCAGGCTGTCCAGGAAGAAGACTGATTTGTGTCAGGCTCCACTGAGCGGGGCAGGCATGAGAAAACTATTAGACTCGGCATCTGGGAAATCACTGCGGATCGCTGTGGAATTTAAGGAACAGTGAGTGTTTGGTGACAATGGAAAGAGAAGAGAGGGCCTTTCTTTCCTCCAGTCGGCCATTATTTATTGGTTTCTCCTATATGCCAGGCACCATGCGAAACACTCGTTATTCAGCGGTGAACAAAACAGATGTGTCGCCTCTCCTATTGAGCTTAAACCTAGTGGATTTGCTAAACACCAAATAAATATGAAGAAATCATTTAAAACTATGATAGCACTTAGGAAGAAAGAAGAATTATGGAGAGAACAAAAGAAGGAGCCTGATTTAGATTGCAGGGAGGGTCGGGAACGCCTTCCCATGGATGCATGCAGAGGATAAATGGATTGTGAGGTATTGAAACCACCAGACGAGCCTCTTGAGTGCCTTATTCAGGGGCATGTGAATTCCTAAATTCTAGAATTCACAGGGCACCAGGACTCCCCAACTTTGTGTAATGCCCTAATCTCACTCCCTCTCTTACACCCATCTTCAGAGATAAAGATATCAGTCAGAAATGGCAAATTAAAGAAGAAAATTTGTAGTTTGAGGCAAGATTTCCTTCAAAATAGCATGAAGAAGGTAAAACTACCAGAACTAAGTTGCAATGTTGGGAGACTATGAAGGCTAATATGATTAATTGTAATTGTCATCTATAATGTATACTCATAATCATATTGCTTCTAGAACATCTTCATTATCTTTCACTTTTGAAACACTTGAGTTTCCCAACAGACTTGGGAAGGGGCTTTTATTAGGCCCTGATCATCAATCCAAACCTTTTAAGGTAAGGGTGTTGCTACCCCCGAAGCCAAGGAGACATGCTAGCCTGGAAAGAAAGCACTAAATAGTCATTAGCTTCTTCTATCTGTTTACCAGCCTGCCTGTCGTTGACGTTAGACTGGCTACAAAATTAACACTTGGCTCTATTTGTCTCTCAGTACTGTCTTCTCACAGAACATGTTCTCAATTGGCCATGGGCAAGCCTTGCATCATCCCAGGTCTAAGTTCCTGGGAAAAAAAATGTCTAAATTAAATTTCATTTATTCAGTTCCATTTGAAATGAAGCCTGCATTTAAAAGAAAGCCATACTCAATCCTTTTTAAAGCAGATATCCATCACCTGCTCTAACTGTTCTCAGAAATCCTGATTTGGGGTGTTTTAGCTCCCTTATTTTACCACTTCATAAGCAGGATGGTTTCGTCTCACCTCCCGTTCTCCCTTTGTAGGAGCAAGGATGTTCCAAGCAACCCTCTTCTCCCCAAGCTCCATTGAGCCCCCTCTCTCCATAATCTCTGGCCATCCTTTTTTGGCCTTCGCTTCCTCTGACCACTTAGTGCTCCCCAGGGTCTCCTCGGGCATCTTCTCTGTGGGAACCCTTGCCCGTGACTCTCGTGGCTGGCCCATGCACCCTGGATTGTTGGTGCGGGACCCTTTGGAAGCCACAGGGACAACTCACTAGCGACCAGGGGCAGAGCAGCTGTATCAACTCAGCTCGGGGAAGCTCAAGTATCCAGTGATCTTGGCTGTGTGGAGTTTGAAATTAAGCCCAACAGATTACTCACGGCAAAACCAGGGTTCAGCCAAGTTAAATAGAGCACTCCCCGAAACATTCACGGACTGATTAGAGGAGGAAGCTCTGATTTGCAGAGAGGTTATTTTGTGCCTACTTTTACTTATTTATTTTTTAATGTGACATGCTCTCCACAAGTGAGATGGGAAAAGTAGAAACCTTAAAGGACGATATTCCTTTATTAATCTGAAAATCTTAGTCCTATGACCATATGCCATGTCCCTCTCACTTCATAGTACTGGCCAAAGCTTTATTGACTGCCTGTACTAACTGCTTCCCACGCATTACCATATTTAATCTTCATCATAACTCTATAATGCAGGTATCAGTGCCATCCCCTTTAGCAGACGGGGAAGTTGAGGCCCAGAGAGGGTAAGCACACTCCACAGGTAGTCGGCTTCCACATTCTTACCTGTTCTTAAACAGAAGCAAGTGCCCAGGGGCTCTCACGAGGAGAACCCCCCCGGAGAAAGCTCAGTATTACCCCATGGGTCTGTGAATGGAAGCGGGTTTGTGGTGGAGAGGAATCTGAAGGCCCAGAGTTGAATGAGGCAGAACACGCCCCACTGAACCAAGTGGAGCTTGAGTTTGCAGATTATTTTTCAACCAGTGGGAGTTCATTGACTTGGAGGAAGAAGGAGGACTTACATTTAATACTTACAGAAAATATTTTTATTTTCATTTATTTTCCCTAGCAGAATGGTTTAAATCCTCCCAAACTACGGTTCAGTCCCGGGATTGTTTCAAGAGACCTGAAGCTACGTCCCCTCGTCCCTGCCCCGTTGTCTGACCAGGGTGCCTGCAGGGCCCTTTGCAGCTGCATGTCCACGAAGACATGTTTATTAGTGCACTGAGAATCTCATCTCTCAAAAAGCCCCGGGAATTAGATTGTTTTCCACACTGAAAGTTTTCATTTGAAAAATAACCCTCTTTGTTTAGTTAATGAAAAGGAGGGGCTGCTGCTTACTTCTCAGGCTGGGTAAGAATTCCATGGGCAGTAATTCTATTTCTCAGTGGAAAATGTTTCATTTTATTCATGTTGTTTTGCAGACTGGTCCCTGCCCGGCCCTTGCTCCAAGGACCACACATACACACAGGAGCACACTCACCCATGCATGGTGAAGTGTTTTCCACCCTTCCCCATTGGGGGTTGGGGACGGCTACATCCTCTTTTTCCAACACCTGCAGAACCAGAGTGAGGTGGGCCATTGGCCGGCACCGGGCCAGAGGCATCCCTGCCTGCCCCGGAACAGAGCTCGTTCCCAGCCTGCACTCTCACCCCTAGAGGCACAGTGGGCCACAGAGGAAGGGAGCTGGACTCCAAACCTCTCTTGTTTCTGTGCATCTCTGTGTCAAGCAATCCTCTCACACCATGGATGGGGTGGTCTGTAACATTCTCTCCTCATGAGGTTAGCATGCATTGGCGATAAACACAGCCTGTCATCACTGGACCCACGGCGTGGCCAGCATGGGGCTGAGTGGTGTGGCCTGCACAAGTGAAGCCAGATGCGGCCCCAGGAGGCAACTTAGTGGAGGGATGAAAAAGCTTGGGCGTGCAGATTAGACAGGCCTGCTCTGCCACTCAGCCCACAGGCAAGTGGCTGCTTAACCACTCGAGATTTAGTGTCCAGGGAAAGTTATTCACCTCACAGAGATGTCCAGTGGCTGGATGATGATGTTTGTCACATGGTAGATGTTCAAGGAACGTCCCCTTCCTTCCTTTGTTTTCTGAAAATTAGCCATCTTCTTTCTCTCTCGATTCTTCATATAGGAAAGATACATGTGTCCTGGGTGTGTGGCTTACACCCAGTTTTGCCTCTAGGGAGCAAAGGGATGGGCAAATGACTGCCACGTTCTTCTCTGACTCTGTGAAAACAGACATTTAGAAGATCTACGTGCATTAAATGTAAAGGGAGGGTCAGCTGTAGGCCTGAGGTGAATGAATAACTTTGAAAGTAGATAAGAATGGCATGAAACAAATGTCTTGGTCTGTCCACTTTTGGTTTTAAGTGATAGAAACCCTCTTTTATATCACCTTAAGCAAAGAAATAAATAAGCACATTATTGATTTCTATAACTAAGACACTCTGTGGTAGCTCTTCAGGTAGTGCTGAATACACAAAGCCATGGCATGTCGTCAGGGCCAGCTGGCTCTGCCACTTCAGTCTCTCCCTCTCCCTCCATCCCTGGCGCTCCGTATCTCTGTTTGCTCTGGTCACTGACTTGTCTCCTACTTCTGATCAGTTTCCTACTCCCAGTTGAGCACCCCAGCAGACAGAGAACTCAACTTCTGTATATCAAAGCCAGGGAAGGTTTTAGTTGGCCAAACTTTGGGCCTATCACTGGCTAGAGGGTAAGGCACTATACTTTCTTTGAGGTAGTTAACCAAATGCGTGTTGCATGTCTTCCCTATGCTAAGCTTCTTCTTGTCAGTGGGGACACAGCAGTGACAGGACAGACAACACCCTGCCTCCAGGGAGCTTTCAGCCTCAGGAGAGGCCAACACTTTAGTTGAATTTTGCTGCCTCTTGTTAACGCTTCCTCAGGAACCAAACAAAGCATCGAATCCTCTCAGCCTCACAAAGAAACAAAGTCATCAATTTCTTCGCAAAATTAACAAAGTCACCAAATACGATTACTTGTGCTGAAGTATCCCACAATAAGATGAACACACAGCATGCACCTGCTGTCTCCTCCAATTCCAACTCACCTGTTGAATGGCAATCAGCACCACCCCTCCCTCACCGAAGTGTACAACAGACAGTGCTGCCAACCAGAAAGGACTTGGGCCCTAAGGAGACATCACTGCAGAAACTCTCACACCCATCTGACACATAAGAAATGCAAACTGTTTCCACCACAGGTAGGGGCAAGCTATGACCCGCAGCCCTGGCACCTGCCCTTCTTATCCTGGCTGCAGGAGGTCTCCAGCAGTAAGAATTATGTGCCTTCTACTGAGTTGTCAATTTTCCTGAGGAGCCCATGGAGACCTTAATGGCACAAAAGTTCTTTTAAGGGAAAGATATATGTTATATAATACTATATATATAATCATTTGTCCTCTGATCACAAGAAAAAGATGGGATACTCTATGATCGATGATACTAAATTAAATCAATTCTATGACCTGTTTGAGTCTCTTGTAGTGGGCACAGTGGCTTTAAATTAGGGGAGGAAAAAAAACGGCTTCCCCAAATTTCTGTATTTGGAGGGACTAGTAGACTTGTGTTTCTCAATGATTTGGATGAGTGATGGGGTGGGAGGGAGGTCTCACCATATATAATTTATTCAATATTTATCGACGCCTGTTATGTGTCTTATCCTGGATAGATAAACACAAATACTACAGAGTCTCCACCTCACGTGGAGAGTGGTGAGTGCAGGGACCCACATAGAAACTGACCCCCACGCTCCAGCGGGTGAGTGTTTGGAGGGAGGGATGTACTGGAGGTCACAGCAGGTCCTGGAGCCTGTGGCAGAGGTGAGTCCCTTTCTCCTCTTCTCAGAATGGCTGCCTTGAACCCCAGCACGGAGCCCCAGCTGGAAGCTGGAGGTTGTGGAGAGAGGAGGGGACAGGCTGTCAGGCCTCGGAGCAGTCTGAGGCTACTCGTGTTAAACACGCTTGACCTCTGAAGGCCCAAGGTGGTGTGTGACAAGCATCCCCAGGGCTTGCTGGACGATCATTACTTTCATTGTGCTTCTTACTGTCAGGTACTCTGAAATCCACATGGACTGGTCTTATGATTTCAGGTTGTCCCAATAGAGAAACTCAGGAGTCAGTGACGAGCAGAGAGCGGGAGAGGCAGACGGCTTCCGATCTCAAAGGGCACATCACCATAATCACAGATAGATTGTGAGCATATGCAGAAGGAATGGAATGCGGAGCGTGTGTCAGGAGCCACCAAGGGGATATGTAAGCCAGGGGCCCTCCCCAGGACCCCTCTCCCCACCCAGTGGTGTCTTTAAAACATGGGATGGATGCCCACATTCTCTCCCTGACCCCATAGTACCCACCCGCCCAACAGCCACCTTTGCTGATATTCCACTAAATTCATCCTGGGTCTCCCTGGGCTGGCCGTTGCCTTCATATTTCATGTGGAACGTGCCGCTTCCCAGGAGCCCGAGGCATGCGCTGCATTCTGATGTGTCCGGCCGGCTCTGACAACAGCACCTCCAGCACACGGCTAATGAGGACGCCGACAGTGGCGTAGAAGAGTCAGGCCAGGCTGCACGGGGCCTGCTGCAAACATGCAGTGGGGTGACAGCAAGGAAGTGAGGGTGTGCCCCGGGGCAAGATGACAGGCGCCTTCTTAAAAACTCCATTCTATCACCAGATACTGCTACATGGACCAGTTTAAACGATACCAGGAATGGATATCAGAGCCTCAGACAAGGAGCAATTCAGATCAAGGAACAGGCTTAGGAAAAGCATAAAATTCAAAGAGCAAAGAGAAGCTACAAAGACCAAGAGAAGGGTGACGCTCTGGATCACTCACATTTCAGGAGGCAGGGCTGCTGCGCATTGTAGTGTTTCTTCTAGGGCAGAGTTTCAAGTTTCCTTAGAGACCACTTCATTATCTAAAAGATCCTGCTGAGCAGAAGTTTTTTCTTTCCTTAAAGGCTCATCTACCTTCATTTCACACATTACTCCTCATTTTGCTGGGCTCTATCAGGATAAACAGACCCTTGCTTCCTCTCGTATTCAGGGCATTTATACTTGGGGGTAGAAGGAACACCTACAGTCACCACCCCAAAGCTATGAGGATGCAAATGACAGCCCGCTCAACGTTTGCACTGCCCCTACTTGGTCCTGTTTGGTCATCCCAACAACCTGATGAGGTTGGTGAGGCTGGTTCCATTTTACAGATGGGGAAAACAGGTTTATACAGATCACACCTCAGGCCAAGGTCTCAGACATGGGTCACCCTTCACTAGGCCCAAATGAGCTGTTTACCTATTAAACAAAAGTGTCCACCATTCTACCTGAGTGTGTGTGTGTAATGAGATAGCAGAACACAATTCCCAATAAATTTAACTTGGACACAGTATCAGTAAATGAAACTTTTACACTTACACAAGAACAGTCATTATTTATACCATGGAGTCTAATCAATTTTTTTTTTCTATAAAACTTTGATATCTGTCATCCCATTCTGTGTGTGTGTGTGTGTGCACATGTGTGTGTGTCTGGAGGGATGTATGTGGGGTGGGGAGTGCTCAGCCTTCTGTTCTGGGTTCTAGCTCTAGGATAATAATTTCATAATAAAAATAGACATCCCTCACTGAATGCTTACAGTGTGCCTCACACTGGTCATTGATTATGTCGTGCCATCCTGCTGTTATTGTCCCACTCTGCAGACGAGGAAACTGTTGCTCAGAGAAGTTAAGCAGATAAGCCAAAGCCTCAAAGCTCTTGAGTGGCAGAACAAGAAGCTACCTGACTTACACCCCACACTTTACCCCCTAAAGATAATGTTTCCGTTAAGCCACTCTGTTTTGCGGATGCATCATATAAATACATATTCAATACAATTTAACTCCCCTTTGTTTTCCAGCATCACTGCCCTTCATGTACCTCATCCCCACTGAAGAGCCAGAGTCTTGATTTCCCGTGTTAATGTCTGCACTTTTTTTGTGTGTGGATTTGCATTTTAGTAGTTCTTTTTCAGGCTTCTTTAGATTTTTCCATCCTTTCTAAAAACAGCAACAATTCCCAGTTTAGAAGTTTAAGTTAATTTTTTTGCTATCATTGAATACTTCTGGAGTTAGAGCCATAGAATTTTAGAATTGGAGGAAGCCTTGGAGGTTGTCCATCCTCACCTCACTTCCAAGGCAGGAATTTCCACTATGCCATCCCCACAGGTGGTCATCCAATCTCTGCTTAAACATCGTCAAGGACAGAAGGCTCGTTACACCCCAAGGCCGCTCTTGGGCAGTCTGAGTGGCTAGTAGGGCCTTCCTTGGCCTCCTTCTGCTGGATCTGCCTGACACACCCACCCCTGGTTGGCTAGAGGCCAGTGTCTACCCCACAATGACTTCAGCCCCTCTTCCAGAAATCAGCCCTCCAGACAGATGAAGAAGGCAATGGGTTATCCCAGAGGCTTCTCTTTTTCTGGCTTAACAACCTTCAGCTTTTTCCCAGACTCCTCGGTCCCAGGAACTGTTGTGAACACACTCTTGTCTCTGTCCGTGCCCTGAAAGGCTGGCCCCGGGCTAGCTGGGCTCGGGGCAGTAGCTGCCCGGCCCTGCCACTCCCCTTCTCCATGTCACCCCTGGCTGAGTTCACACTCTGACTTCCTAGGTGTGGAGAGGGTGGCTCGTCACATTGATCACAAACTCTGCTAATCCTCCCAGGTCTCTGTCACTGCTCCTAACCCTGGACTCCCCATCCAGTATTGTGTAATTTGGTTCCTTTTCCAGAGCATCAATGAAACAACCCTGACGAGATCCTTTTGGCATTCTGCTGGAAACTTCCTGTCTGGGTTTTAGGCAGTGCCATGTGTTTGTGGGTCTCTCAGACACTTTCCAACATTGCTGCAAACTCGTTCCTAGTCTTCATATCAAATCCTTCACAAAAATGAAGATAGATTAAGTGGTTTGAAGTCACCTCATTTGCTAATCCTGAAACTAAAATGTTAGTTGATATCAAGCTTGTTTGGCAAGCTCAGGTTTTCATAAACATACCATGTTAACTTCTCATCATTCTGTTGTCTTCAAGATACTCACTGATCCTCTCTCCAGATTTCTTCCACTTTTTCTTGCAAAATGTTAAAATTCCCAGTTCTATGTTTTCCCTGGATTTTTTCCAGGGAAATAATGCTTTCCTATTTTGGAAATTAGTCCCACATGTCTTCTTTTAATATTTCTGATAAACCCCCTGATCATGAATCATTTTTTAAGATGCATTTAATAAGTGAGCTTCTTAAGCAATCATTTTGATTAGTTTCTAATTTGAGAGAGGAGGGAAGATGGGTTCTTCAAATCTACTGAGCTGTACTATTTTCAACAATACCCTTCTTGAGCAAGGTAGTTATTTCAGATTATTTGTTTTTCTTATTCCCTTGTTTGGTTATGGTTTGTTAATTTTCTTGGGGTATTGTAGGAACATGTTGGGAGCAAAGTAGTTATTTTAGGTTATTTGTTTTACTTAATCCTTTGCTTTGTTTTGTTTGAAATGTGTTTTGTTTTTTTTTTTTTTTTTTTTTAATTTTTCGATCAATAAAGTTAAAAAAATTAAAAAAAAAAAGGGATACCCTTCCTGGGTAGACTTCCTTTATAGAACTCTAAGAACTAAGGCAGGGACAAAAAAAATTAAAGAAATAGAAATAGTGTAAAACAAGTAGCAGGCTTAAAAGAAAAATGAGCCAATTCTGTTTCCTAAAATTCTTTTTGCGCAAATATATATTGGGGGATCTGTAAGGAGTTGAGAGTGGAAAATGTTGAGCCACAAGGAGAAGAAAGTTAGGGTGGAGGTAGGATTATGGAGGGACATGAATTGCCTTGATGTAAGAAAATGAAATAACCGATACCACTCCAAGAGATATCCATGTCCTTAGCACAGGCCCTGATAGTCCCAGGACAAGGCCTGGAGTTTCTGGAGAGCAAGAGTGTCCATAACTCATCTGACATGCAGGGTGGGTCATTAACGCCCCCTCCTCTATACCACAAATTAATTTTTAGGAATAAGCCTGTAATATCCAATAATAATTATTTTGATTTGTTATTTAGTTTTAAAACTATCAAATAGCAATTTTTAGAAAAGGAAGCTTCAATTAAAAATATTATTTAAATTAGCAAAATATTTCAAGTGTACACTACAATTTACTCTTACTAAAATTTATACTTGTTAATATTAATTTTCATTTAATATTGTTAGTACTTCCACTAACTGGAGTATATCGCTCTCCAATGATATTACATCTCACAGGTTGTACCCATGTCAGTGTTTTAAATTTTAAACCCAAATAAAATCTGCAAGAGGTCACATAAGATGACAAAATTGATGTAGTCCAAGTTCTAGTTCTTCTTTAAATCACTGTACTACCACTGATTTTTTTTTTAATCTATTGCTTAAATGCAGAGATATGTTGTATCACAGGAGTTAAAGACATAAACTGTACCCAAAGTGGGCTCCAACAATTCCAAACTACAAGAATTTACCCCCCACAGGGAACACGCATAGCTGTGTCTGCTTGTATCAGCAATGGACTGTACAACTGGGAATTCCTGAACTGACTTCCAGGTGGAATGCAATGTTTATCAAATGAAAAGCACTGCATATGTGCTAATATATATAATTAAAACTCAACAGTAACTGCAACAGTTGCTAAACTTAGACCAAGATTTTTTTTTGTTTGGGGTTGGGGGAGGCAGGTGGGGGTTATTTTATCACTGAAAATTCAGAATCACTGGAACATAGTGATAATAAAAGTAGACCAACAAAGCCCCTGAACCCAGGGCCTTCTGCTCTCAGTGCCCCACCCTCAGAACAGGAAAGACAAGGTCAATGTTTAGTGGGATTGCATATGTGGCCATAATACTGCTGCAGGCAAGGAAGAATTAGGACCTGAATTTTGGGATCTGGATGCTGTTTGTGCTGCTAAGTCATGCATGGTTATTTCATTTCACAAACTGATGCTTTGTGTCTTTAGGTCTGAGAATATCTGCAAAGCACTGTCATCACGAGCTGTCTGGGGGCCAAGCCCCCTGCTTTGTGCTTCCTGGTGTCGCCCCTCCTCTGCCTGTCCCCCACCCCGGTTACCTCAGTGCTCAACACGCTTCAGGTCCTCTGTCGGTGTCTACTGCTGGCAAGGTTTCTCTGGCATCTTCCACAGTTTGAAAGCAGCTCATTCAGTGTGTGGTATTTGAACATATGAATTGCATCCTCCTCCTCTTTCATTTATTACCTACACTGGTGGCTTGTTTTTCCCTAACGGGGTTATGTAAGCTCTTGATTCTCTGCAACTCCATTAGCTCGTCTTCACTCCTTTGGCTTCCACTGCCTCGGAAGGCCCACACTGGGGAAGGCAGGAGGGCAGGGGTGGGGAAAAGAGGCCCCTATTGGATCCATGTATCGCCATACAGATGGCTGTTCTTAGCCCCCCGAGCCTGGTTTTCCCGCTGTCTTTACAAAATGGAAGTGACAGCCACAGAGGAGCCCGGGGACCAGGTGGGAGTGGTTAGGCTCGCCAGAAGATGTGCCCCGTAGGAAACTTTGCTGCCCCTTGTCTGCCTTCTTTGGGGAGACATTCTGCTCTGTGAGATGGAGCGGTTCCTCCTGCCCACCTCCGTATCCCGCAGTTCAGTTCTTCATTAAAAGAAGGTCCACTGAGGGGCTTAAACACAAAATTTCCTATAATGGTGCATACCCAAAATTACTTTCCACCTGATACTGCTTCATTTAATTGGACTAAAGCAGGCTCCCCTGGCTCCCGGCTCCCTTGAAATCATGCCCAAATTTAACTGGCTCCTGCATGGGCTTGAGTAAATGCGCGGCAGGTGCTCCAGGGATTGGGAGCCGGGCTCCCACGAGTGGTAATGGTTGCTGCCTGGCTGATTCCCCAACTCCACTGCCCTCCCGCGAAATCCCAGGACCCTCCCTGCTTATGCAAAGAGCAGGCTCCCCAGTGCCGCCTTATGAAGAAGTGGTAGAGCAATTTCATTTAATATTGCTAGTGCTTCCATTAACCTAAGAATATTGCTCTCCATCCTCAATTTAAGACTCCCTCTTTCTCTTGATTATCAGAGATTATGTTGATTATCAGGGTGCCTGAATGTCCTCCCCAGACCTCTAAGCCAGCCTGGAATAAGTTGATGGTCAAAGCTACAGTTCCTTGAGTTTTCTGGCTTCAAAGGCAACTTTCCTATGCCTCATCCTGGAGGCCTTGGTAACCAACCTGGATTTCTCCACTTGGCACTGAATGGGGCACCCTCTAATTGGCCCTGGTGTTCTCTGTGCTCTTGTTCTCCCTTCCTTCCCTTCCTTCCTCCCTTCCTTCCTTCCTTCCCTCTCCTCCCTCCTTCCTTCTTTCCTTCCCTCCCTCCCTCCCCCCTCATTCCCTTCTTCCCTTTCATCCATCCATCCATCCTTCTTTTCTTTTTGTTGTTGAGATCTGTGGAATCTGTGGAATAAGCAACCATTTCAGTGCTTTGCAGTGGTACAAGAAGTTTGTTATGAATTATTTTGAATCTGCTTGCTTAATACTTAGATAACTTTGTGACTCTATGTGATTGATTTAGTCAATGATTAATTCAACAAATATGTTAAGTTCTTACTATGTGCCAGGAATTCTTTTAGGTGCTGGGAATGAAGCACGAGTCAAACTAGTAAAGAAGACTCTGCTCTTGTGAAGCTTATATTCTAGTGGGTGGAGATGGGCAAGTAAAATAACAGCAGATGCTGATAAATGTTATGAAAAAAAATAAAGCAGGCCCAGGGGCTAGAGAGGGATGGGGAGCCCATCTTGAGCGCTCTGGGGCACATACACTCTTCTTCAGATGGTAGGGGCTTCACTGTCCATCAACAAGAAGGTCACTTGGCAGAGTTGGGGGTGGGGGATGTGTTAGCTGAGAACACCCTTTTCCAGACAGCAGGACGGGAGGGTATCTGAGCCAACTCCCCTTACCCTCTCATAGCTTCTCCACATGTTGATGGTAAACCAGCCGTCCCCTCTCAGCTTGCAGCAAGATGGAGTGGGTCCCTCAGGAGCACCAACCCCAAGCTTTCCTCTGGATGTCAGCCCTGGAAGGGTGAGGCATCCGTATGACTATAGAAAGCAAAATGTGATGCACCCTTTACCCTCCTGTCACTATCTCCAGAACCCCTCATGTTACCAAAAGGCACATGCTGAACACTGAGGAAAGGCCATGGTCCCCCATCCCTTGTTGGGTATATTAGTCAGGGTTCTCTAGGGAAACAGAACCAACAGTGGATATCTGTAAATATAAGATTTTACTAAAGTGTATCATGCAACTATGGGTATGCATGAGTCCAAATTCTGTAGGGCAGGCAGCAAACGGGCAACTCCAATGAAGGTGTTCTATGAACTCCTCAAGAGACACTGGCTAGCCAAAGAAGAAGTGAAGGTTCTCTCTCTTTCTCCCTTAAAAATCTTCAACAGATTGGATTAAATCCAGCTGATTGAATTCTCTCATTGTGGAAGACATGCCCTTTGTTGATGTAATCAGTCAGAGCTGCAGCCAATTGACTGATGATTTAATAAACCAGCCTTCTGGTTTATTAACCAGCCACAAATGTCCTTGCAGTAAGTTAGGCCAGTGCTTGCTTGACCAGACACCTGGTCACTATCACCTGGCCGAGTTGACACACGAACCTAACCATCAAATGGGGAATGAATTAAATTGACTTTCGAAGTCTTTGATAATTGTATTGCTAGGTTGCAGCCAGATCCCCCCAGATGTTAATGGCTTCAGGGAATGCTCCACTGCATCCTGGTCTGAAGGAGAGCATAGCTCTCGACCTCCACAAAGACTGAGAATTATGGGGTCAATTGCTGAGAGGAGAGGACAATCTTCTAAGAAAAAGAGACCAAACACCCTGCTGGGTAAGTCAAGGGTGAGGCCCGGAGCAAAAGGAGAATCACAGAGCCTTCCATGAAGATGGGTTTCTAGGCCTATGTATGTGCTAAGGAGGGAGTGAGGCCATGCTTTACTGTGGCCCAACTTAGGTGTGAATCCTGACTCCACAAGTTCCTAGCTATATGGTTTTAGATAATTTCCTAACCCTTTCTGAACGTTAGTGTCCTTGTTGGTAAAATGGGCCAATCACGTCTTACTCAGGATTAAAAGGAAAAAAAACAAAAACAAAAACACACATATGGACAGTGCTGGGCACTTGTCACAGAGCTCAGCACTGCACTGATGACCATAAAAATCATTTCCTGGGATTGTGCTTAAGTAGAAAGATGTCCTTATTTTTTTGGAGATGTTTACTAGAGAATTTAAGGGTAAGGTATCATGATTTTAACCACAAAATATCAATATTAATTCACTTTTAAATGTTCCAAAAAATATTTCATGAAGCAAATAAGACCTTTCTCCCTTCCCCGGAGAACCTCTTGCCAGCACAACTCTTTCTCACTTTCATTCAAAACACAGGTAATGTTACCCACTGTCATGGTTTTAGAAACCATCTATTTGCCAGGAGCTTCAAATTTATATCTCCAAACCAGATCTCTCATTGGAGCTCCAGACTCAAATATTTGACTGCCAATTTGACATCTCGAACTTAATACGTCCTAAAAGGAATCCATCCCCACCCCACATTTACTGGTGGGTATAGCACCACCAGTCATCCAGATGTTTGTCAGAAACCTGTGGGACATTCCTGATCCTGCCTCCTTCTTCACTCCCCACATCCAACCTATCAGCATTCCCTGTTGATTTTACCCTAAAGATTTCTCCAATCCAGCCCCTTCCCACCAGCTCCACATTAGTCAAGCACTGGCCATCCCTTCTTGGACAGCAGCCTATGAAATTAATCTCCATGCCTCGACTCTTGCCTCCTGTAATCCATTCCCTGCAGAGGCAGTGAGATCTTTTAAAAGTATAAACCAAATCATGTCACTTGCCTGCTTAAAACTATCAGTAACTTCCCCTGTGCATACAATTAAGCCGTAATTCCTTCCCTCCACCTACAAGACCATGCATGACTTCCAGCTCTTTCTCCACCCTCTTCTCACCCCGCTCTTTCTCCTTCGTCACACTCCAGTCACAGTGGTCTCCTTTTCATTTCTCCAACAAGCCAATCTCTTTCCCACCTTTGGGCTTTTGTTTGGCTACTCCCTCTAAATTGAATTCTGTTTCGATGTCCCTTTTTCTCTCTCCCTTTCTCTTCCCATGTCCAGCTCCTTTCCATCCTTCAACTTCCATGTTACATCTTCTGAGTGTCCTTCTATGGTACCCTAATTCTCAAATAAGTTCTTCTGTCATTTTCTCTTATAGCACCTTGATCTTTCAATCTCCATAAAGAGAAGGATTATTTATTTACCAATGTATATCCAGAGGCTGGCATGGTGCTCTAAAAATATTCATTAAATGAATGAATGAATGAATGAATTAAAAATTCCATTGTCCTTATTTTAAATCTCCATCTCTGAATCCCACATGTGGTTCTTGGCCACAGGTACCAGGCCACACCCTTCTGCCACCCACACTATGGCCATAGAGCCCCTCTTTATGAAACCCTACTCCTCTCTTATCTCTGCCCATCTCCCCATTGCCTCACCAGCCTTCCAGTGCCTTTGAAATGGTGCCTTTGCTCCAGTACATTTTGTGCCATGTGTGCATGGGTTAGTTGTACATGTTTCATATGTAATCTTTTTAATAATGCAATTTTTTAATTATAAATTATATTCACATAACATACAATCCTCCAATCATATGTAATCTTATTTTCATCTTGCAACAACGACTGCCTGTAGTTCACCCATCCAACAACTCCTGCAAAGTAGAACCAAGCAGATGTCGACAGGAGACTACAGGCCACTGTTGACTCATGTGGGGGCCTCCCAAGGCCTCTCCTTGCGCTTTCTGAGGTCGTTTCCTGCTGATGCCGGGGTCAACATTCGGACCAGCTTTGAACATGGCAGTTCCCCCATCCCAGGGTGACTCTGGCTTTCCTATCAGACTCGGCACTAATGAGAAGTGAATGCTGCACTTGCAGGCTCACTCTGAGGTCGCAATTACGTAAGGATTATTAATGAAGCAGCAATGTCAAAATTGTGTGAAATCAAACTCAGATTTAAGTACTTAAAATAAACAGATATAAAGTAACAGATGTCCCGTTTTGTTCTCAGATGATTTCATCCCTTGTTAAAAATAAATGTCTGGCTTGAAAGGAAGAAAAAAAATGAAAGGGAACTTTACTTCCATGTTAAAAATTAATTGAATCCAGAGGTAAAGCAACTAAGCGGTGTTTTTTTTTTTCTTAAGGCAAAGACATATTTGTGTTGATTTTTATTTCAGCAAGTAATGAATTCAGTGCATAGGTCCAACTTGACAGACCAAATTCTCGTCCTTTGAAACCCAAAGGGAAAATTTCTCCATAGTTATTATGTAGATAAAAATGGGTCCCAGTGCATCTATCGGAGAAGAATTTAGTTCCATGCTAAATCCCAAAAGATGCCACAGCAGAAGCTTCTAAAATCAAGAGTCCTGATTGTCATTCTCTGCAGCCATCAGAATCCCATGGAGGGGCCCTCGCCTTGGAATTTCAGTGTGGAATTCCCAGAGAAGACTCCTACCGGAATTAGTAATGGGA
This sequence comes from Choloepus didactylus, assembly GCF_015220235.1. Taxonomy (NCBI): domain Eukaryota; kingdom Metazoa; phylum Chordata; class Mammalia; order Pilosa; family Megalonychidae; genus Choloepus; species Choloepus didactylus. The sequence goes on from NC_051316.1 coordinate 64,785,025, forward strand.
AAGGCAAATTAGGTCATTGTGTCCGTCCCCCTGCCAGCTTCCTACACTGTGGTTAATTTTTCCCTCCTTTGATCAGATATATTTTAAACGTTTCAAGAGATGGAAATTGCACCCGTTGTCTCCCTCCAGAATTCCACAGCTTCCTGAAGTTACGGGACTCAATTTTCTGCCTGTGAGACTCGGTGGAAATTCTTCCAAGAGTGAAAGGCTGTTTGTGGGCTGGGGGCTGCGTTTACCTCTCCCCAGTTTCTCCTGATTGTTCTGGTTATGTCCCAATGCTTAGGGATCAGGAAACCAACGTGTTATAAATCCAGAGGAATATTCATCTGTCCAAAATCACAAAATGGCCCCAGGAACATTCAAAGGAAATCATTTATTTGTAGAATCTGAGTACAAACACAAGGGATTGATATCGATGCCTTGAATAAAAGATGGGGTAGTACATAGCCCTGATGCCATTCTCTGTGCAAGAGACTTACATGTAACAACATTTGTTGAAAGAAGATAAATAGCACAGATAGGAAACCACATGTTTCCAGGAAAAAAAAAAATGTGTCCCTCTTTTGTTGTTGTTAAAAACTATTTATCAAAAATTAAAAAAAAAAAAAACATTTCAAACAAAACACAGGAGTAAGAAAAACAAATATCCTAAAATAACTACATTGCTTCCAATATGCTCCTACCATACCCCAAGAAAATTAACAAACCGTAGTCATTCCTGATCATTCCCATATCATTAAGATTACCCTCAATATCTTACATGTGTTTCTAAGCTGTTAACCATTTGGAAAAGGAAAAATACTTTATATTTTAGAATGAATTCAAAACATTGCTCTCAGTTCAAATCCCCGTCTCTGAACCCACACCTAAATGAACCAACATTGCATTAACAATTAAAAGTCAAAGCCGTTCTCTCTATCTCAGAAGGATCCAGGTGAACATTTTACAGAAAACGTACAGTGGGTGGCAGTGATAGAAACAGTGGCCTCATCCCCCCTTGCCTCAAAAACACATCCTCTAACTCTCAGAGATAATCATATGGTGTATTATGGGCTGGGAGTCAGAGACCTGGGGGTTTGGTCTGGTTTTGTACAGTTCATCCTTTCATTTCTTTGCGCTTCACTCTGCACATTATCCATTGGGAAAGAGAGTTGGATAAATGTTCTCCAAAGTCTTTCCTGCCCCAGCATGTTACAGTTTTGTGGCAGATGTGACTGTTGCCAATTCCCCATCCATTCTCCCTTCCTACTTACTAACAGAACTTCACCTTTTGTTTTGAGTGTCACTATGCCCAACTATTGAAAATAAATTTTTTAAAAAATTAATGCTCACTTCCCCAGCCTCCCTTTCCACTGGGGGCCAGTCATGAGACCCAGTTCTGGCCAATGAGGTGCTAGCAGAAGTCCCTGGGGAGGAAGCTCCTTTGCTTTTGTGTCACTTCCCTCTTCCCCTTCTCCCTCTCGGCTGTGAGGACAGAAAGATCAGCAGCCGTCTTGCAACAGTGGGGACAAAACAGGGAGAGAGGAGGCTTGGGCTGTTATGACTTCATAGAGCCACCATGCAAGCTTTGGATGGACAAATAAACACTTGTTATTTTGTTTTTGTTTTCTGTTTGTTTGGTTTTGGTCTCCTCCTGGAACAAATCAACACCTATACAAATAAGACACTGTAGGACGGTTTCAGTTACAGTCAAATGCTTTTTAACTGATACAAAGTCTTTGGCATGTCATTTGAAATTCCACATTACTCACTCCTTTCAATGAAGTGCTGAGGGCCAATGTTAAAATACGAAGGCTGTTTGGGAGGGGAACATATTAAGTTATAACAAGTCACTGACACCTAGTTGAACTCTGTCTATCAAAATAGCCATCTGGTCCAATAGCAGGGGCCTAAAGGAATAGACTAGGGGTCAGATGGATTTGGATGGGCTGGGAGTGTGGGATTCCATCAGCAAAGTTCTGACGTAAAAGGAACTTCCCTACAGAGGCACTTAGTCTTGGGGCCTGGGGATGGAGGGTGCTGCCGCTGGTGGACAGAGCTTGAGGAGAGATGGAGAAAAGATGTGAAGGAAGCCAAATTTTTCCTTGGGCTTGTCTCTTGCAGAGAAAACGTCAACCCTGAGCAGCACCTGAAGGTATTGGAAGTCCACAGAAGCTGCTCTCCAACATTTAGAAGGGAGGTGGGAGAGCTTCATAAAAATTTCCTTGGCAGTTTAGAATTTAGTTTGAAGATACCTCTGATCACAGTTTAATCTCCCCGGGAATGCGTTTCCTTACCCCATCACTGCTTCTTCATATCTCACCCCTCTTTCAAGAGCCAGCTCAAAGTCCAGGAGCCTGCTCTGACCCATCTAGTTTCCAGAACTCTCATAGCATGCCTTGTGCTGGGCTCCACTTCTCTTCCCTCTGAGTGCATGTGTCCTACCCCCTTCTCGTGTGAACATCCCCTTAGGGCCTGACTCGGCTCTTATTTGTCTTAGTATCTCCTGTAGCACCTAAGGCCTCTGTGGCCCTTTTCAAAGCTAACATTTGTTGAGTGCTCACTGATTGCCAGGCAGCATTCTAAGCTATTTACATGAGTCAGGTCCTTCAAGCCTCAGTTCTCTGAATCACCCTCACCCTCGTCCAGGGGCTGTGGCCCTCCACATAGTCCTGACACAATAGGATCCCGCGTCTGCTGTATAATCACCCTTTGCCCAAGACCTATTCATCCCAATCCCTCCTCTTCCCTCAAACCCTCACTCAAGGCAACCTCCTTGCTCCTCCTGCCAACAGCACCATGCTCTCAGCAACTTTTGCTGTTAAAAGATATGTCTGTCCCTACAAAGTTGTTAATGGAAATGACTTCATCATGAAGCCAGAAAGCAGGGGTCCTGGAGAAAGAACACTAATGCAGAGGGCCCAGTAAAATCAGTCCTACACAGAACACAGAGGAGGAAGACCCTAATCGCTAAGTGCTTAAACTACCTCAATGTAAAAATCCAGACTGGGGGAGGGAGAGGGCCTCTCAACGTGCAGAGTTAAATCCGTGCACTGAGATATCAGACAGACTTTGTTCTGGATTGCTAATGTTGCCGTTATGCAAAATACCAGAAATGGATCGGCTTTTATTAAAGGGGTTTTATTTGGTTACAAAGTTACAGTCCTAAGGCCATAAAAGTGTCCAAACTAAGGCATCAACAGATGATACCTTCACTAAAGGATGGCTGATGGCATCTGGAACATCTCTGTCAGCTGGGAAGGCATGTGGCTGGTGTGTTCCAGCTCCTCTCTCAGCTCCTGTGTGTTCTTGGTTCTTTCTCCCAAGACATTTCTCTCTAAGAGCCTGTGGGGTCCTGTCTTAGCATATCCTGGGGCAAACTCTGGGCTAAATGTCCTTCTGTCTTCATCTCCAAGTATCTCTAAACATCAGTGTCAGCATCAGCCCTTATTTTCTCTCCAAAATGTCCCTCTCAGCTGCACTCTGTGTGGGCTTCCTTTAAAGGACTCCAGTAAACTAATCAAGACCTACCCTGAATGGGTGGGGTCAAATCTCCATGGAAACCTTCAATCAAGAAGTCACAGCCTAATCAAGAAGATTAATCAATCTGCCCTCACAAGATTGCATAAAGAATATGGCTTTTTCTGAGGAACATAATATATACAAACTGGCACAGACCTAGATTATGTCATACTCTGCCACCACCTAGCAGTGTGACGTTGGGCAAGTTACTTAGTGTCTCTTAGCCTCAGTTTCCTCACTTATAAAATAGGAAGTATAGAGTTAATAGCTCACATCTTGTCAGTTCCTATGAGAATGCAATAAGATAATCCATATAAAGCATTGCACCAGTCAGTGTCCAGTCAGGAAATAGAAGCCATTCTGGGTATTTCAACAGGGGGGATGTACACAAGGGATTGGTTACAAATGTTTTGGAAGGGCTGCAGGAACAAAATCAGGTAGATGATGTTACCCAGAGATTAGTAACTGCAGGAAGAACCTACCCTCGTGGACAGAAGGAGCAAAAGAGAAGTGCGATTACACACAGCTACCAAGGTCTGCATCGTGTGGCTGCTATAAGTGCCTCTGCAAACCCTACTGACGGAGCCATCACCACGGCCATTACAAGGAAGCCTGGAGCCTACACCAACCAATGCTGCAGGGGCCTGGGCACCCAACAAACCCACGGATGCTGCCATTCGCTCACAAAGTGACGGGGGCCTGCTGTCACCTTCCGTGGCCTGGTTCTCTGCTGCTGCAGATACCAGGACCAGAGACTTAATTAACTAATTAAAATATTGAAATACTGGCATCTTCCTTATTCTGTGAGTGCTTCCCAATGGCAGAACCTAACCAAAGCTCTGCTGGCAATGGAGTCTGGGAAATGTAGTTTCCAGGTTTCCAAACCCTGGCTCAAAAAGAGAATGTAGAAGAGTGTGGAGTTAAGAACCAACCAACAACAAAACGAACACAGGCAGTTAATCCAATTCCTGGCAAACAGGAAGCACTTGTTATGTTAACTAGCATTAGCACCATCATCATCATTACTATTTCTGCAACTGACAAGTAGTGGGGACTTAGGGAATTTATTTCACCTCTCTGGGCTTCGATATCTTCCTCTCTAAAGCCAAGGGGTTGGACTGGAGGAATGATGGGTTTCTTCTCAACAAATAAATTTCCTCTTTCCCTCATGCATCCAATCAACAGACATTTGCTGAACACCGGGTATAAACCAGGCACTGAGTGGGCCACCATAGACATAAGATCAGTACGATCAGGTTTGCACTAAAGTCGTTGTCTAGAGACAAAGACAAACAAAAGAATAACCATGCTCCTTAGGAACGTAGAGCTCACCCAGCTAGTGAGGAACAAACCAAACAACCTCCAGCCCAGCGTCTCTTTCTTGTTCATCTCATCACCTCCCTAATTATTCCAACGAATCCCACAACCAGGGAAAACTTCTTCTGCCTCTGGGTGTGACCGGTAGTCCTTTCTCTAAAAAGCTTCACTTCCCATTGTCCATCATCCTCCCCACTCCCCAGCTGGGCCCCAATATCCACTCGTCAATGATGTAGTGGGAGCTGAGCTGCAGGGTGGGTCGTCAGCCAGGGGCCCTTGTCAGCTCCTGCAGAGCAATTGCGGTAATAAGGGATGTAAAAACATGAATGCTCTGGGTTTCCATGATTTCCCTGTCTGCCCAATCCGTCACTCTGCTACCCATGGACTTCCCACTATTGCTTATGACCCTAATGTGGAGTGGGAGACCCGGCGTGTTCCATCTCTCATTTCTCCGCACTCCAAATGCATTTCAAATATTGCTGTGGAAACCTCAATTCCCCAAGCCAAGAAGATCCCTGTTTCCCATAAGCTACTTCTACAAACTCTAGAATATAGATGAGTCTGGCCCCATCACACACCATTTCTGGGCCCAGCAGATTTGCAGCACACCTGCATTGGAGGTAAATCGATTGGTGCTTCTTAATCCTGGCTCCAACCAGGCAGGTTCTCGCCTACTCATTGAAGCTTAGTAGCAACATGCCCTTCACTGTAAAGAGAATTTTTTGTCCTCTCACTTGGGACTAAAGGTCAAAGTTTAAATCTATATTTAATGCCATTTTCTGAAAACTGGATTTGTGATTCCCTTTATGTTGGTATTACATATCTTAAGGGATTTCAAGGGGAGAAGTCTGGGAAGCGCAGTTACTGAGAATGACCTTTACTTTAAATGTGTAAATAGGATGGAGCTTGGGTTTCTGGTTTTTAAACCTTCTAATTGTGCTTCCACAGACAGTTCTGGAAAGCATGAACTGTGCCGGGTGGTTACATAGAAGCCACTTTGAAGAGACTTTGATTTTTGTCTTAAACAGATGAAAGGCTGCAGTTAATGGCCCGTGCTCTGCTGGCCTGCTTGGGACAGTGTCTTTTGAAGCTTTGTACCTTGCGCTACGGTGATCCCACATTAGAATATGCAAATAGTGCGGCCTTTAACTGTCTCTGAAAAGGGAAAGTTCAAATTTACTTAATTCTATTTTTCCTCTGAATTTTATAAAACATTATTGAAGTGGCATCAGAATATCATTCAGAATGTCAGTTTTAGAATATTTCAAATATTTACCTAAAGGTTTTTTAAACGGCAGCTTTCACAGCCTGTGGCACTAAAAGCAGATATAAAATAGATTTTCTTTGCACTTCATAAGCTCAAACTTGCATGTTTAAAAGGTAGGGACAGGGATTTCTCAGTTTGCCGAGTATCTCCAGCCATGTTTTTATTTAGATACATATCTATTGGAAAATTGCAATATTTAATAAATATACCATGGAAAACCTATTTTTAAAACCCAGATTGAGCCCCCATGTTATTATCACATAATCTGCAGCACTCACACTCCTAAAATTTGGCATCTATTATTTTGAAAGGAGATACAATTTGTCCTCTCTGGTTGTATGGAAAGAGGAGTGTCTGTGAAATTGCATTTTTCATTATTCAGCGATGTAATATAATCTGGCTCCGGGAAGTTGGCTCTCTGGGTCCTACTGTACCGTTCAGCCTTCACACCTCCCTGTTCCACCTGCAGCTAAGGTAAGAGCCCTGGACTTGCCAACCCCCGTCCGGATGTTAACTCTCTGCAGAGTCCGGCAACGGGACTCTGTAAGGAGACACTTTTCTACATAGGAGGAAACTGAGGCCCAGGGAAGGGCATATCTTGCCAAGGTTCAACCCCAAAGTGGGAGAATCAATTCCTACCCCCGGACCCCCCTGGTCCAGAGCCCCACACCCTCTCCTAGATGCCACACAGCTCCAAAACGAAGCTCACTGAGCTGCACCTCCTTTGAAAGAAAGTCTCTTCTTTAAAGAGAGAGCCATTTCTTGTAACTTTTATTTTTCACTTTCATCCACACATGTCCACGGGATGCCTCTCCCAGCCTCCTCCATCAGAAAGCAAACTCATAAACACGCTGTGGCAGATTTGGGCTGGTGTTTTCGGCCCCTTTGATGAGCAGATCGTGTCTCCTTGTGGTCAGCACTAAGCTGGCCAGATGGACCGAAGGCTCAGGTGCCTGAGGCAAATTTGTTCACAGTTTACAGCCACAGTGAACTTCAGTTCTTAGACAGGCATCTAAGAACTGCCCCCACCTTTCTTCTGCCTCCTGCCACATTTACACCCTAAGCGTCATCCTCCTGCCAGCAACTCCCAGGCCCTCCAGACCCCTTGGGGATGCAGCAGGTCTCTTACCTCTGCCCTTTCCATCATTTTCCTGGTTGATCTTTGTTTCCTCATTCCTGCAAACGGGGCTCCTCCCACCGTCTCCTCACCTTTGATCCCTTGCCCCCAAATCGAGGTCGCTGAAACCACTGTTGATCCCGGCCTTTCCAGAACGGGCTCTCCTGCCCCCTGTATCCTTTATTTAACGGGGGCTGCCTTAGGCGAGGCTGATTAAGCTCCTCCACTGCCACGCTTTCTTCCCTGGGGCTTTGTGCTACCTCTGGCTTTCTTCTTACCTCTCCTGTGATCTTTTACCTTCTGTTCTCTGCGCTCCCTTCAATTCTCCCTCTGCACTTTGTTTCTATATGACCTCCTCTATTCCTGGACTTTTAACTGTAGCAGACTCGGGGGAATGTATTTAAAAAATAAAAAAAAATATAAAAAAAAAAAAAACACCAACCCTGAACATACTATCTTCTGTCTATTCACTACTATACCTTTCCCAGCTCCTCCTTTCTCTTTCAAGGCAAGTTGCCACCATGTCAAACTAAAATCGAGTTTTATCATCTCTGTCTAAGACCGTTACCTCTCTCGTTCCCTGCTCTTAATCCCCAAACCTGAGGCATATGCATCTGGTTTCTCCCATTAAGACCCTCCTTTCCTGTTTTTCCAAAGGACCTCCAGATGCCATTGCTTCCACCCCATTCTCAGCAGAAGTGTCTTACTTCAGGGTCCCTGTCTCTTACACCTTGGCTAATGAAATTCCTGACTTTTCATGATACTTCTCAAGACAAAAACCAAGGCTTATCACCTTTGAGGCTGTCTAGGATGGCTCCTATGGTTACAAAACACATAACAAGTATCTTGTCCATTGCAGGCATTTAATAAATATTGATGCAGTGTAGAAAGAGTTTTTGGGACCCTCGGGAGGTGACTTGCTCTCTCTCAGCCTTATTTGCTCTTCTTATAAATTATAACAAGAGTCCCTATCTCTTAGGCTTGATGTGAGGTTTAAATGGAATAAAGTATAGGAGGGTTTAGCCCCAACACTGGTACATAGAAAAAGTTAAAAATTATTAGTTGTTACTAAATATTAAGCAAATATTAGACAAAGAACAGGCTCCTTGAAATAGGATTGTAGCTCTTTACAGCTTAAATTCTGACTCAAATTTTTAAAAAAATCTCTAGTTGGTATATTTAACTGATCAAAAGTGGTTCCCATTGCCTCCTAGGTCAATTTCTAGTTTCTTGCCTACCGTGTTCATTTTGGGCATGGACAGTTGAAAGCGAATCCAGGCAGCCTTCTAGCGTTGCTTAAAAAATCTCTAAATTCATCTCTTTCTCAGTACACTTACATGCTCCATGGCCTCTGCTACCAGAGAGCTTTGAGATACCTTAGGAGAGAACTCTTTGGGGGTTGGTTGTCCCCAACCCAGCTCCATGACTATCGAAGAGCAGTGACAAGAAAGCCATAGCCACAATTCTCCCACAGGAGAAGTGCCTCCACCAGTTCAACTCTTTTAATGAAATTGGCCAGTAAATTCAAGAAGCATTTTAAAGAAGGATCAATTCAATCAAATAAAGAGGGAATTCAGAATCACCATTAAGTTTTGTTTTTTTGGTTAGTTTTGGATGAGACTACTTTCACAACTGAGACAATGTAGCTGAAGAAGGTGTCTGGGCTACATTAACTTCCTTTAAAGTATTTTCGAGGAAGTACGGTGACCAGAGGGCCAAGAAGTAGGCATTTCACTACCTTCTCAGCAAACGGAAATTTTTTTCATCAGTTCTGTAAAATGAAAGTCTGACGCCAAAACGTTAGCAGTCATTCCCATGAGAAGAGAAAAGGATCTCCGTTTTGCTGCCAGGGGCAAGAATTAGAAGACAGGACACTGCAAGCTCTTGGTTCTTTCGCATGATTAATTCTCCATGAAGAGTCTTAATTTTCTGTCCCTCAGCTTCTGCATCTGTAAAACAGGAGCAATGGTAACCCAAGAATGGCCCAAGACTAATGTGCTCAAATAGGCATTAATGAAGTGGCATATGAAATGTTGGTAAGATACTCAGATACCCCACAAGACTTCATGAAGCTGTTTTCCTTTGAATGAGGAGGGTAGCTGCCTCCAAAAATACATTGGTGGGTTTTTTTTTTTTTTCCTAAATTGATCTTTTGGTGAAGAAAGTTGCTCTGCGTTGCTCTGCCCTCGAATTGTCTCACCCTGTGAGCCACCTTGTAGAGACAGCCCTCTCCAAACATCCTCCTACAACTCCCACCTCCCAAAATAAATGCTCTCGTCTTTGGGGAATGCAGAAAATTTCTAGCCACCGCCTTCACTCAGGGAAAGGAACTGGCCTTCCAGCTTCCTGAACCTCCTCTTTATTCTGCTTCATGTTCTTCTTTATCTTGTTTCTTGAAAAACGCCAACTTGGAGCATGTGTGAAGCTGGTCTCCAGAGAGCTGGTGGTTGCTCTCCCTAGTGATCAAACCAAGGGGGGCAGCTGACAGGCTTATGCCGCTTGACTCCCTTAGTGGAACCCAGCCAGCAGTCAGCTTGGAATGTCTAAGGAAGAAGGTTCGCAGCCAATCTAATTGCACAACCCCAGCAGCTCCTCCAGCTCATGAATCACCCTCCCCTCTGTGAGCCCACAGCTCCCTGAGGCAGCCCTTCTCGGAGCCCCCTCACATCACTGACCTATCCAGCCCTCTCCCCTCCAAGTCCATGGTGCATGTTATGTTTATCTCTGTGTCCCTCAGGGCCCAGCACCGAGCCTGATGCTTTGGAATCTCTCACTAATTGTCAGGATGAATGAACACAGATAAAATGTAGGTTGACAATTAACTCACTTCAAAAGATGGAGGCCTCTATTTCTGGAAACTGTATTGAAGTAATTGGTTCACAGATTAAATCACTGAAGTACTTACTGGACAAATGAGCAAGTGACTTTCTTGGCACATTTCATAATAAGTGACACATCTTTAACCAGTCACCAGGAATGTGAGTTTATCCATCGAGTATTTATTGAGACTAATCTACATGCCCAAGTCGGGGAGGGGAGGGAGGAAGAAGAGAAATAAGAAGACCTGGGCCCTGTCCTCAAGCATCTGGATCCTAATGAGGAGAAGCAGATGCAGAAAGCTCTTTGAAGAACCCTTGGCACTCCAAGCTGGCCTGGGAACCCTGGACAAACTTGCTGTGATTTAGACACGGCTCAGCCAGCCAGATGGGTTTGGGTCACAGTGTCTCAAGACCACATCATGTCACAATGCGGTGTGGTCACACCATGAAAACATCCAGACATGCGTTCAACCATCTTGCAGCCAAACCAGTGTCTGTGGGGAGATGAGTGGTTCCAGTAAAATCACAGGATGAGGGCAGGAAAATGCAAGCACTTCAGTGAACACACCAAATGGAAAAGTGGGGAGAGGTGCCCCTTCCATCAGTGCTATTGCATAATCCTCCTATCTGTCTAGGTTTCCTAACCTTCTCTTGCTAAAGAGAGTGTGGCCAACACATTTTCTTTGATAATTCAACAGTGATTCCAAATTCCTTTTCTTTCCCTCCCTCCACATGAACAGCTGGAAAAGCTAAATATGCTTTTTCCCAGCCCCCCTGGTGAGCAAGGGTGGTCATTTGATCTCTCTGGTTAATGAAATGGAAACAGAAGTCTGCTAGGGGCTTCTGGGAAGGCTTCTGCTTTCCTGGCACCACCCCTACCCAAACCCCCATTCTGTTTTGAACACACGCATGACACCTTGAGCTGGGGCAATCTCCTTGTGAACTTAAGAGAAAGTTCAAGATAAAAATAGAGACATGACTACTGATATCACTGCGTCACCAAAGCAACCTCCAGATTTCTTTTTATGTGAGGGAAATCCAATTTTGCTTAGGACACTGTTAGGTTTTCTGCTCCTTGTAGCTAAAAGTATTCCTAACTGGATCAGAGAGTAAAAATTTTCTTTTCCTTTACCTGAGGAATGATCAAATGTCAAAAATGAACAACAATTAAGAAAGAGGAAACGATTAGTGGGGAAACTGGTATCTCTGGGGTTCTCAAAAATTTCTGTGGAAGAAGAGCCCATTGTGGCCGACTTCAGTAGAAACCATGGAGGTAAGAAGGAAGTGGAGTGATATAGCTAAGATACTGAAAGACAAAAACCACCAACCAAGAATCCTATATCTGGCAAAACTATCCTTCAAATATGAGTGAGAGTATAAAATGTTCTCAAACAGACAATGAGAGAGTTTGTGAACAAGATACCTGCTCTACAGGAAACAGTAAAGGGAGCACTACAGACAGAAAGGAAAAGACAGGAGTGAGAGGTTTGGAAAACAATTTTGGGAGATAGTAGCACAGCGATGTACGTACATGGAACAAAGATGACTGTGAGTATGGTTGAAAGAGGAAGGTTAGGAGCATGTGGGACACCAGAAGGAAAGAGGAAAGATAAAGACTGGGAATGTGTAACTCAGTGAAACCTAGGGTGCTCAATGATTGTGATAAAAGGTACAAATAGGTTTTTACATAAGGGAGAAGAAATGAATGTCAATATTGCAAGGTGTTAAAAACTAGAGACTATAATTAACAGAAACATTGTATTATGCTTCCTTTGATGTAAAAAGGCAATATACCAAAGCTAAATGCATATGGGAGGGGATTAGGGGAGGGGTATGGGACTCCTAGAATTGGTGAGGTTGTCTGACTCTTTATTCTACTTTAGTGTAATGCTGTCTTCCCTTTTGTTGCTTCCTAGCTGTCATGTTTGTTTTTCTCTCTTTCTTTTTTCTTCTTTTGTCTCTCTACCTTCTTTGACTCTTCCTCCTTCTTTGTGGAAGAAGTGGAGATTTCCTTATATAGATAGTGCTGATGGTGGTGAATACATAAATATGTGACTATACAGGGAACCACTGATTGTTTACTTAAGACGGAATGTACGGTGTGTGAACAAAACTGTCTTAAAAAAAATGGGTTGATTGCGGTCGCAGTTGATTCGTCTGGGGGGGGGGAGGTGGCGGCCAGTTGCCAAATCCTAGGCTCTCAGGATTGCTTGGAGGGTACCAGCGGCGGGGGCTCTTTCCCGGAGGCGAGGGCGAGGCGGGGGACTGGGCCCGGTCCCCGGCGTAGGCGTGCAAAGTATGGAGGGCGGCGAGAAAGGAACAGGCGGGACACGGTTCTTTTAGGGTGAAGAAGCCAAGAGAGTTTATTAGGGGAGAGTACAAGCTTATATCGGGCGTTTAGAGGGCGGGGTAGCTGTAGAGGTTAAAGGCTTGGATTGGTTCTGAGAGGGCGCGGAGGTTGATTGAAAAGGGGCGAGAGTTGCTCCGGTAACGGCGTCTGGCAACAATGTATGCGCACTGGTGGTAATGGGAGTTGCACTGGCAACGGGGAGTGTCCGGGCAAGATAAGGGGGTGGGGAAAAGGCGGTTCCCTCCAGCAAGCCTCCCCTAACAGTGTTATTTTGGGTGAGGAAATGGGGCCTGCCTCCGGCCTCACTTTCCCAGGCCCGGGGGGCTGCGGAGGGCGCTGTCGCCCGTGCCCACCACCCTCCCCAGGGGCTGATCAGGTCCCCCAGCCCAGGCCCGCCAAGTTGAAGCACGTAATCAGTGTCCCGCAGGTTGATGAAGAAAACTTGAGGGCACTATACTGAGTGAAATAAGACAGACATATAAGGACAAATATTGCAGGGTCTCACTGATATGAACTAATCATAATATGTAAACTCATTGACATGAAATATAAGTTACCAGGATATAGAACAAGCCTAAAGAATGGGGAGCGGTTGCTTATTATGAGCAGAATGTTCAACTAGGGTGAATTTAAACATTTGGAAATGGACAGAGGTGACGGTAGCATATTGTGAGAATAAATAACAGTGCTGAACACTCTGTGAATGTGGTGGAAAGGGTAAGCTCAGAGTCACTTACATCACCAGAAGGAAACTTGGAGGTTAAAAGATTGGAATGTATAAAACAGTGACTCTCGTGATGGACAATGTCTGTGATTAACTGTAAAATATTCAAAATCTCTCTCATGAACTAGAACAACCGTATGACACTATAACTAGAAGTTAATAATAGAGGGGCATACAGGAAAAAAATACCTATTGCAAACTATATACTACAGTTAGTAGTATTTAACATTCTTTCATCAACAGTAACAAATATACTATACCAATAGTATGAATCAATAATGGAGGGGAGTTGGTTAGGGGTATGCAAAGATTTGAGTTTCCTTTTTTTGTCTTTATTTCTTTTTTGGAGTAACGAAAATGTTCTAAAAATTGAAAAAAAATAATTGTGGTGATGGATGCACAGCTGTATGATGGTACCATGGGCAACTGATTGTATACTTTGGATCTTTAGATAATTATATGGTATGTGAACAATCTCAATTAAAAAAAAAATCTTCACTGGCTCCTAGTAGCATTAAACATAATAACCAAAAGTAGAAACAATCCAAATGTCCCTGAACTGATACATGGATAGATCCATATTCATCGGTATATCCATACACTGGAATATTATTCAGTCATGAAAAGGACTGAAGTACTGATACATGCTGCAACATGGATGAAGCCTGAAGACAGCATGCTAAATGAAAGAAGCCAAACCAGAAATAGGCCACAGAAGGTGTGATCCCATTTATACGAAATGTCCGGAGTAGGCAAATCCATAGAGACAGAAAGCAGATTAGGGTTGCCAGAGTCTTGGGGGACGTGGGATGGTGAGTGACTGCTGTAAGATATGGAGTTGCTTTTTGGGGAAATGAAAGTGTTCTAAAATTAGATAGTGGCAATAGTTGTATAACTCCATGGTTATGAATTTTGTGGTATGTGAATTATATCTCAATAAAGCTGTGGCTATAATGTGTACATCATAGTGGTTAAGAGCTCTGACTCTGAAGTCAAACTTCTTGCATTTGAATCCCAACTCTGCCACATACTGTCTGTGTGATCTTGGCCAAATTATTTAACCTCTATGTGCCTCAGTTTCCTCATCTGTAAAATGGAAATAATAAGAGTCCCTACCTCATAGAACTGTTGTAAGGATTAAATTAATTAAAACGTGAAGTGCTTAGAATCATGCCTGACATATAGAAAGCACCATGTAAAGTGTTAGTTACTATTATTATTCAAGCCTGGGCTTCTTATTTGATACAAGGACCATTATTTACACCAAGTTGTGGATAAATCTGTTTGGAATAATAGATAATTGTGTATGTACGTGTATATTTTATTGCCCTTTCCTTATCTGTTGACTGGTTAAATGAGTATGTGTTATGAGTTTGGTTGATTGTAGATACAAAAGTAGTAATTTGGAGCCCAACTAACTATTCCCCTGGTCTTTCCAGCTGGTGATTACAAAAGAAAAAAAAAAAAAAAAAGCTATGATTTTGAACTCCATAAATGCTCAAGTAGGAAGCTTCAAAGTGTCCCTCTATTTTCTTCTAGGAGTCCCAAAAGCAGCTCGGTGAGCCTATGAACAGTCAACCAATCAGCAGTGGGTATCAGGAGCCCACAATTCCTTGCTCTCCTGCCCTGGCTCCCAGGGAACTGCCTGAGGGAGCTCCTGCTGCCTCCGGGAGAGTGAGCATCCCAAGAGTGCCATGTTCCTGCCACAGCTGCTGCCCCAGTGTGCCCAGAGCAGGCCTGTGGATACCTGCTGAAGCCAGCAAGATGGAGGCCACCCCAGCTCTGGGCCACACTGTCACCTGGGCCCCAAAGCAGCAGGTTCAGTGCCCAGAATCTCACAGACATTCTCAAGAGAACCGTTCTCTCCTCTGGCTCCTCAGTCCTCTAAATCTCTAGTTGTAGTTCAAACCCTGTTTGCCAGACCTAATCAAAAAGTTCCTGCCATTCTAGCCGACATCTTCCTTTCTCTGCCTTCTTCTCCCACCCCACCCCCAAAAAAAGAAAAAAAAACAAAAAACAGAAAACAAAAAATGCTCCTCATTAGGGGCTAGTCATGGATACCAGTAGAGGGCAAATAGGGGGCCTGTTTACACCAGCAGCACTGGGTCCCACGTTGGCCATTCATTCCACAGCTACTGATCACTCTCTATGCGGCTGGAATTGGGCTAGTGCTAGGGATACCATGACACATAAACTCAGAATCTAATCCAAATCCCACTAACCAGTGAGGTGAAACACAGATGGATTGAAGCACAGTTTTTTTCCCCTCAGAGAAACAGCACTGATGCACTATCACATTCAGATGAACAAGATACATTCCCAGCCTGCCCTCTCCAACTACCTCCATGGAGAATAGAAAGATAAATATTCTTTTATACACAATTGACAGGGTTTTATTTTCATGAACTAGGAGTGGCCTTAATAGACAACAGGCCTTGCTCTCCAATTACTGCCAGGAAGAAGAGCTACAGACCATCTGTTCTAAAACCACATGCCCAAGCATTTAACTGACTCTGAGTTCACAGTCCTATACAGCCACTTGATTTTGGCCTATGTCACAACATATTTGATACCTTCTAATCTAAACCTCCACTATACGCACTAAGAACTTAGCTCCCAGGAGGTCATGCTGTAGTATTCCTCTGGAATAAAGGAAAATTCTCCTAGGACAGGCTGCATAACTTATCTAAAGAACAGAATAAAACATTTGGGGAAAAACTTCAGCAATAGGGATTGGAACAAAATTAAAGAGGTTTAATAAACCCTCTGTTAACCAGAACAGCCTCCAAGCCCAAGAATTCCATTAATTAAGGCTTTATTATACTTTCTGAAGTTTGAGATAACTCTCTCAGAAGATTGCTAGCAAGTCTACAGGGAGTCTACTTCAGTGTTTGGTTGAGAGTGGGTGTACTTAGACTGTTGCTTACATGCGTGTACAGGAATGACAACAAGCCATTTGTTTTCTTCCAAATCCTCCAGCCTCTCCCCTTTCCAGCCTGTTTATACCTCAGCAGGATCCCAGCCTTGGCTGAATCTCTATTCCCAAAATTCAACAAGGAGGGTCTAACTGAGTGGCATCATTATATCTACATGTGATTTACAAAAATCTGAGTTCATCCTCACCACCAGTACTGTTTGTGGCTGTATACAGAATAGAAGTAATTTCAGAAGGTCTCAGATGCTTTCCACAAAAGGTAAAGAAATTCCAACATTTTTAAGATCTCTATAATCTTCTGTCGTTTCAAATGAATACTTCCTCTAAAGGAATATTTCAACATTTCTGGGATCTATTAAGGAGAGCATAATGAATGTTACAGAACCGGCCAACTTAAAAAAGGAGAGAGAGAGAAGGAAATATTGCAGACTTGCAGAAATTGCCTGCACCCCCTTTATACTAGAGGAGCCATGTCTTTAGACCATAATAAATGCAAACTTGGGAAGGCTCACAGTCCTGCCTGCCTCTTCAGCTAATGACAGCCTCAATTATGGGACCTAATCCTGCATTCCCGACACTCCCCTTATCCCTGCATAACTTCCAGGGGAGTCAAAGGGCCCTCCGCCTCGGCCCTGGCCAGGGAGGCATTAGCTATGCAGGAGCAGTGCCTGGGGCGTGCTGGCAAATTTAAGGGTCTGTTCATATAACTACACACACTTGGAAACCTTAAATCCTCGTACTTTGACTCTTCACCTTATACTGAAATAAAAAGCCACAGTAACTCCATTAAAAAATATAAAATTCCTCCACAGGAAATGAGTACTAGTTTGCTTCCAATTTAAGTTGGTTTGGGGTTTCTTCCTCCCCACCTCCTTTTTATTTTTAATGTTTGTGTCCAATTCTGAGGAAAATATTTTCTTTAAGGAAAAAAAAAATAAACATCATCATTGTTCTGGGTCTTTGCATTTTATTTACTAAAATGGACTGAAAATCCTTTGATTTGCTGGCTCTCACCCTCTGGTAAATCAGAGGCTGTTCCCTGAAGCCACCCTGTGAGGGCACCTAATAACCCCTGGCTTACTGAGAAGTGGTCTTGTTTTATACAAACTAATCATCCATCCGGCTATATTAATAATGAGTCTATAACTCATTTTCATCCTAGGCATACACTGTGCATTATCAGTCTCCTAATTAATCTCAGGCACTACAGGGGGCAAGCATTATTAATTCCAATTTTGCTCTCTGCTCCTCAAGCCAGAGACCCAGCAAACAGAGGGTTGTGCCCTGGGCCCCACAGGCAGGCCTTTGGGTCCCAGCCCAGATCCCACCCCTTCCCCAGAAGCCCTCCCTCCGGGCTGGGGCTGCCCTGGGAGCCAGCACATTTCTGCTGATCTCTGAGGAGGGGGGCTTCCTCGGGGAGGAAGAACCTGGGGTCAGCAGACACCCAAAAGGTCTGTTCAGTAAACAAAGTCAACGGTGGCTCCCCATGGGCCAGAAAATACACTCAGAACTTTAGTAGGCTAGGGTGTGGCTGGGGCCCTGCTCCCGGCAGCTGAGGGTCTTCACACATTCGCAGGTAAATCCTCTCCACAGTTATGTTTGCCCCCTGGGGTGAGGGTGGGGTGGCTCCGGACTCTGTCCAGCTGCTAGCCCTTCAAAGTCGGGGTCTTGGGCTAAGTGCTCCAAACTGCTCCCACCACCCTATGTCCCCATCTCATACACTCAAATTAATAATCTCAGAACATTTGATAACATGGCCTCCAAATTAGGAGAGTCTTACATTCACTGAAAAAGGAACTTTCCATCCTTCTTTTACCTTGCTGGTTCTCAGAGTAGGACAATGTGTGTGTTTAACAATAAGCATGAACATCTTCAAAAGATGACGAGCTTGTCTTGAGGAACAGGGCCCTGGAGCACTGGAAAACCTTCCCTTGTTACATTTCAAAGAGCAGTTCCCTTCATCACTTCTACCACCTCCGTAGTCCCAGCCAGCATTATCTCTTTTCAGAATACCTGCAGTTCCCTCCTAATAGATTTACATTCCTCTCTTCCAGCTTCCAACATCAGTGAGTGTAACAAAACACCAGTCTAGTCATATCACTTCCCTACATAAAACTCTTCAATAGATTTTCATTGTTCTTATATACGGTACAAAGCTTCTTAAGTAGGTCCAGCAGGCCCTTCCTCCAAGACGCAGGCAGGCAGTGGCCTCTTTCGGTTCCTCTGCCCAGAATGCACTTGGTCTCTTCTTCACCGTGTTAATTCTTCCCAGGCCTGACACACAGCTCAGGAATCACTTTCTTAAAGAAACCCATTCTGTCCTGCCTGCCTAGGACAAGTTCCCTCTTACAGGTGCCTGTAGCACCACACACCTCCTTAACCCTTGCCATAGTCGCAAGAAGTTGCAGTCGATGGTCACAAGCATGCATCCGGGTGATCACGTGACTCAGCACCTCCAGTCCAAGTTCCTGGAGGCCAGGGGCCTCACCTGGTTTTCACTGCATCATCCTCAACAGCACATAGTAGGCCCTCAATGGACATCTTGACTAAACGTGCACCTTAGGAACTCCCAGGACCACATGAGGAGGGTCTTCAGGAGGGGGATTTCTCACAACACAAACTGGGCAGTGTGTATTCTGTTACCACAATCCAGGATGTCCGTTCTATGCCTCGGGCTGGTGTGACCCGGGAAAGGTAGGATTTGGCTGTGAAATAAGAGTTATTCTCTCTTAAGAGAAGAGGCTATGAAACAGATTGCAGGTGTGGGTTCCCAAAGGTCAACTGATATTACCCCCTTTTAAAAAGAAAGCTCTTAACAAGTGTGAATTTTAAATGAGATAATTGTTTGTTTTTTAATCTCTCTAGTTTAAAGGGGCAAGGGGCAATTGTAGAATACTGATGACAGCCAAGAAGTTGGCTTAAATGCATGATCTCATTTTTATCCTCCTAGGGGGTAAGTGTTATTAGCCCATTTTACAGATGAGGAAACCAAGAAGCTAACTGTCTTACCCCAGACCACACAGCCTGTGAGAAAGACGAGCTAGGCTCTCCATACAGGCCTGAGCACAAAGCCTGTCTTCCTGTCCCGTATCACTCCATCTACCTAAGATTCTCCTTGTACATCCTAGCAAATAGCTGAAGGTGCATTTACTTGCAAAATGCTTGTTTGTGACTGTCTAGTATTCCTCAATGAAGTATCATTGTTCTGCCTTATTTCTTTTTGAAAATCTTGCCTTTTTTTTCCTTCTTGGAAATGCTGTTCTCTTGATCCAGTAGATACTGCATTTTGAAATATGGTGATTAAAAGTATAGACCATGAGTTTACCAAGGATGAGGACCAGGTAGTACTTATTTTGGTACCTAGATTAATGCCCTGAAGCTAGTAGCTGCTCAATAAGCATTTGTGAAATGAAATTTGACTTCTCTCTGATGTGACTGTTGTGTTAAGACAAAGTCCTGTAAGTTCCTGGTTCCAATCATTTTCCTCTCTCTTAGCATTCAGTTCCTTTTCTAGCCCAAGAGATTGACTTGTTTTATGAAATAAAAATAATATCTTTGGAAGGATAAAAATGAAGTTTTTTGGCTTAATTGCTACATGACCTAGTCACAATTATTACAGATATTGCAAGCAGAAAGGAATGCATTTCAAAAAGGACTGGTGCTTTGAGAACGGAAGCATCTCCATTCATTACACAGAATCTGTGTAGCCCTAGGTAAACGACTCACCCAAAACCACATGTTTGGTCTGGGACTTAGAGGCGGGCCACCAGCCATGACCACTGCAGCCTCAGGACACCTGGAGAAAAGAGACACTACCTTCAGAAAGAAACAGATTGTTCTTCCCAGCTCCTCTTGGAATCTTTTATATTTCTGTATATATTGTACACTTTGTACTTCTTTCTTGGTCACCAGGCTTACTGTTCACTCAGATTGAGGGATGCAGGGAAAAATCAAATTCTTACCTTTGCACGAGGCTCTGGATAATACCACTGAGTGTAAGCATTTAAGCAACACTGGACGGTTTACACAATGCATCACGCATTAATTTAGGCAGCGAGGCTCACTGTCCCTCTTTCTGGAATGCTCAGTCCCCACATCTTCCCTCCTGCTTGCTCAGACCCCCACTCAATGCCTTCTCCTCGGAAAGACCTCCTACCAATACGGGCAGACGTTCACACAGCTCTTCCTTGTTTTCGGAGCTCTCATCATGCTCTGAGATGATGTGGTTTGTCTGTTTACTGGTTTGGTATCTCTCTCCCCACACAAGGAGGTCAGCCCCATGAGGGCAGCCACCTGTCTGTCTCTTTCATTCCTGCCACCCTGGAGGATAAAACAAGGCCCAACATATTTAAAAGACTCAATATTATTTGTTGCGTGAGTGAAGAATGAATGACTTCATTTGAGTCCTGTCCTGTTGGCAGCTATTATTTTCATTTTAGAGACGAGCGACCTGCATCTCCGTGAGAATATGCCACTAGCCTGAAGTCACGTGGCCAGACGGTGGCAGAACCGTGCCTACCTCTGGACTGGAATCTTCTTACAGGAAGGAAAAGGGAACTTTTGCCTAAAACTTGGCTCCATGCTGGGTATTCGAACAAAACGGCCCCAACAAGGATCGTTAAATGCCCAACAGTTTCGAGTGTAAAAGTTGAAAGATAACCTTGAATCTGTTCACTGGATCAGAGATGAAACAGCATCTACAAGATGCTTAAAAGCATGCAGGGAGGCTGCCTCCCAGGCCAGCGCCTCGCTGGGTCACCGCCCCTCCACTCCTGCACCCCGGACCCACTCCCATCCCTCCTCTCCTGGCCTTGGACCTGCGCTGGCCTCTGGGTCCCTCATTCCAGGAGGCTCTGGCCTGACTCTAGACTCTTGACAATTTTCTGACATCCTAATTTCTTGATCACCTGTGCTGACACGATCCTGGTTTCCTTCAATAGTCTTTTTTCCACTCCTGGGAAATTTATGTCTGTTCTGGCATATGTCCCCATCTTCCTTTGTGAAAAGAGAGGCAAAAAGGGGCAAAAAAAGCCTTTTAATATTTTTTAGCAATGTCTTCATGTTCTGTCAATAAATTACCTCTGCCAGCTTTTAGAGGCCCTATCAGCTCTTGTGCTGACCTCTTGTTCCTTCTGTACTTGAAAAATGCCTTATTATTTATCTCAGCCTCTCTTGCAATCTTCTTTTCATTCCTCACCTTTGCTTTCCTTATCATGTTTTTGCACTTTCTTAACTTTGTACTATAATTTCTCTAGCTGAGTTGCCATTTGAATTTTTTTTTCACACTTTCTCGCTTTCCTAGTTTTGATTACTTCCCTACCCCATCCGCATCCTTTTTGAGCCTGTTGTTTGGCCCATTTTCTACATTTAGTGTATTTGTTGCTAGGTAGCACATATTTTCTTTGGACGGTTTCTATTCATTTCTGTCTGATTACACTCTTCCACTGGTGACTGTTCTCTCCACTCCCTGAGTGCCCTTGGATTTCCTTGGTAGGAGCTGACTGCTTTTGTTCCCTACAGTTTTCCTGCATGGCCTTCTAAGAGGGTCCTAATTCCTGCCAGTCCTTTTTCAGAATGAGCACTTCCCCCTGACTTTGGGCAGCAGGTCGAAAGGGAACTGGGTACCTCAATTTATGTGTAACCCAAGTTTCCCCAAGTGGAGTCATCTTATAGAGGTATTCTGCCCACATGGCTGTACGTCAGCCCCTACAAAGCACCTCCCCAGGTAGTTTGGCAAATCCCAGAGGTGCCGCCTGTGTGCTCCCTAATAGGGTACACCATAGTCCAAGTCTACCTTCTGGATCCCTCTCTGTCCGCTGGGCACTGCTGCCAATGCCGGGCACTGCTGCCCCCTCTGCTGGGTATTGTCACAGCTCCTGGCCCCAACACCCAGGGGCTGCCAGGCACCTTCCCTGCCAGGTGTGGGATTCCAGACTTCAGAAAGACAGGGGAATGGAGCAGATGCACACAGCTGGGCAGATGAGGGTCCAGTGCCATACGGTAAGTTAATGTCAGCCCCCGAGCTCCTGGGTCCAGTCCTCTGGGGTCCAATAGCACTTCATTTCCTCTTCTTATTTTTCTATATGATTGTCTGTAGTACTTCTGTAAGAACACTCCTTTTAACTTGAGCTAGTTTAACTGGACTTCTTTCTTAACTGAGAAAACCTCATGTTTTCCCAGCCACAGCTCTGTAGTACGATTTTTCTTTTTTCCTGGCAAATGCCTGCTCAGCCTTCATTACCCAGCTTAAATATCACCTCTTCTCTGAAGCCTTCCCTGACAGCTCGCTCCCCTGTGCTCCTTCAGAACTCTGTTCGTAACTACTATATAGGAGTGCAATTTATTTTCTTATAAAACTTTCAGCCTCCAGACCACAAAGGCAAATCTGTATCTTAGTAACAGAGACCCAGAAAGTGCTTGTTGCAGGTTGAGATTGTCCCCCCAAAACTCATGTGCACCATAACCTCAGAATAAGAACTTATTTGGAAACAGGTTTTTGCAGATGTCATTACTTAAATTAAGTTGAGGCAGGCCATAAATTCAGTGACCGTGTCCTTAAAAGAAGAGGAGAGGACACAGGGAGAAAGGCTGTGTGAAGACAGAGGCAGAGCCTGGGGTGATGCTGCTACAAGCGGGGGGCTGTGAAGGGCTGCCAGCAGCCGTCGGAAGCTGGGAGAGAGGAGTGGACAGCCTGGGCCTCCGAGCGTGCCAGCACCTTGACTCGGGACCTCTGGCCTCCTCAACTGGGAGAGAATACATTTCTGTTGTTTTGCCACCTGTTTGTGGTAATGTGCTGTGGCAGCCCTGGGAAACTAACGCAATGTTTAATGAATGTTTGTGGAATTGCCTCAGTGGCCCTGAATTGGTTCTGGAAGCAGCCTGCCAGTTAGCACACAACCCTATCTGCTGCCCGAGCTTCCAGTCACCCGAGGGGCACTGAGTTTTTGCTGATTTGCTATCTGCCCTTTACTCCCAGTTCTGTGCTTTCCTTGTCCTCCCTGGGGTCCAGGGTGGCTTGCTTGCTGGGTTGCTCCTGCTTTGTGCAAACCTTGCTACCTTTGGATGGGTGACAGTTCCAAGACGCCCTCCCAGAGGTGGGGCACATGCTGTTTCCCAGGGTTCTAGAACTCTTTGCTGAGCTTTGGCTCCTCTTAATGGCTTTTGTGTTGTTGCCTGGGGCCCATGCTACCTGTGTGTCTGCTCATGACAGCATCCCCCACCCTCTCCAGCCATCTGTTTATTTTGGCTGCATCTCCTTCTTTACATTCCCTCTTCTGAGCTATAGTAAATAGTAGCTACTTCCCTTAATCCACCAGAAACCTTCACTACCTTGTCAGTCATGGACAGATTATCTCAGATCTGCAGCATCTTTCTTATGTGGAAGAGAACATCCGTGCCTATGTGCTTGGAAAAGCAACAACCACCACCACACATTCTTGCTCTGTTTAGACAATTTTTCCATTAGGGAATCCAGTATCCCCTAGCAAACCTTCCAGGATTCTCTGCCAACTGCCACCATATATCCAAGCTGCTGATTCACCCCCCGTCAGCCGGTTCAGGGGGTGGCAGTCATCAAGTTTCACAGCCTTGGGGTGCTTATTTGCTTTTCTGTCTGTTCCCACGTAAGGAGCGTTTGCAAGAGGCACACCTGCCAGTACACCTGATGGGCCTGCTCAGTGCTGCCAGGTGCGGGACAGCCTCGGGGATCGGGCGGTTTCAGCACACTAGGGCTGTGACACCTTTGCCCCTCGAAGTGTCACTTTTCTGAACTCTGCCTACAGGCCAACGAAGGAGACTCAGGCTTGGCCTCAAGAATTTCAAAACAGACTGCCTTGCCTCCCTCTCACCTCCACCTCTCACGGAGAAAGATACAGTTCCTTCTTACAGACTTTTACAAACTTCATGTCCCTTGGTCTGGAAATAGAGTCAGAATTTTTACCTGAACTGTTGCCTGCTGGTGCAAGTGCCCAGGCTGTCTCTGTGCTCTGTGGTGATGGATATGTGACGTCTGGCTGGACACATGTTTCTGGAAGGTCTGTTCTCACTTTGAAGTTCACCAGGTAGCCTGGCAGCGACTCCAACCGTTCTTTGGCCTCTTGCTGGGGCATGGCCTGGAAAGAGAAATGAAGATGGTCTCCAGCCATGGTCGAGGGCCATGAGTGACAGCAAGGGAACGGATCGTGCCTCACTTGATGATTTTTCTCAGTGGCTTCCTTCTTTCCTCATTAGGAGATCTCAGCACATCAAAATATTAGTTAAGGAGACCTTTTAATGTGGGGAGAAATGAGATCTAAGCCAACTGACCAAAAAAGACAGCTAGAAACTGATTGCATTTGACCATAACTTATCCTCCAAAGCTGTTCTAAAATAAGATGCCTGTTTCTGCTATGTGGGGCAGCCCCAACATATGTGTAATAAAATAGAAAGAGCACTTCACTGGGAGTCAGGGACCTCCATTCTAACACTAGCCTTGTTCCTAACAATGTCACTTTGGACAAATCATTCTTTTTCTCTGGCTTCATTAGTGACCTTAGCAGGAGCAGTTTTAGTAGAAAAACTGACATCCTAATTGCCAAATTCAGAAGCTAATTTTCACTCCTCGTCCTACTTGACAGCTCTGTTGGGGTTGGCACTCTTGACTGCTCTTTCCTTCTCAAAACTGTCTCTGCCCCGGGCTCCAGAGCCCTGGCCTCTGTGAATTCTTCTTTCACATCCTTCCCAGTCCTTCTCTCTCTCAGTCTCCGACACCCCTGTCCCCCTCTGCCACCCACCCATGGTCTGTTGGTGTTCTCCAGAACTTGCCACTTGCTCCTTTTCTCATCACACATCCACTCCATCACTGATGCCGCTCTTCCCATGGATTCAGCCTCCATTCCTTTGCAGATAACTGCCATATCTCTACTTCAGAACCCTCACCCCCTCTCCAGGACACCATCCTGCATCTCCCACTGCATTTCCACGTGATGCCCCTCAAACTCAGCCTGCCCCAACTGAGCACCGTATCTTCTTGCACATGTCTTACCAACCCCACAGCCTTCAAATCTGTTCTGACTTCTCTATTTCACTTAGTCTGTGAGGTTGTATTGCCTTTCCTTCTTCACTACCTCTAGCAAGACATTGCTGCCACTTGTGCCTGAGAGATGTTCCTCAAATGTTCACCCCACAGCTCCTGCTGTGTTCAGGTCCTCGGGGCTGTCACCTGGATCTGTGATGCAGAACCTGGAGAAGTTAAGACCAGGGTTAGCTGCCATAACAGAAAGCTGAACTTGTGGTGGCTTAACTAAAGGAAGGTTGCTGTTGTTGCTGTTTTCTTGAGTATTAAGAACTCCAGTAGGGAAGATCCAGAACCAGTAGCTCACGATGCCTCCAGGGATCCCAGGCTTCTTCTGTCTTTCCGTTCAGCCATCCTTGACATGTGGCGATCATCTGTGTGCTTGTCACCTTGTGGTCATAAAATGGCTGCTCCCCTTCCACATCCACATTACAGACCAGAAGAAGGGAGAGAGTTAAGGGCAAAAAGCAAATGCCTGCTGAGTCTGCTCCATTTCAAAGAGCCTTCCTGGCAACTTACACTTACATCTCACCGGCCAAAACCGTGCCACGTGACCACCCCATCTGCAAGGAAGACTGGGAAAGGCCATGTGCATTTTTGTTCTGTTTCGATGCTTTTTAAGCAGGGCACTTTTGCCTCCCTAAATAAAATTGGGATCTGTTAGTAAGGAAGAAAAGGAGAATTGATACTGCATAAGCTACTCTATTTGCAACAGCCTGGTCTTCATCTCCCAGCCATCAGAAACTTTTCCCACTGCTCTACCCAATGTGTCCCTAAAAAGGAATCTCACCATATCATTCCCTGGTTTTAAATAGCTCTGTTGGTTCCTCATTGACTATAGTTGAAGGCAAAAACTCCTTAGCCCGTGGTCTGAATTCCATCTTCTTTTCTATGCTCCTTTCTTGTCATCACCTCCCCCAGCCCAGAACACTCCCCTAAGAGCCCACAGAGCTTTCTGCACTTTCCTAAACCCCCAGTGCTGTGCTTGCCTCTGCACAGACTACTCTTACTGACTATTGCCTTGCCCATCACTGGACACTTATTCAACCGTCATTGCTAGGGAAGGACGAGGCCTCACCTGCCCTCAACTCAAGTGTCTTCCTCAGCCCTTTAAGGAGAGACCTTCCTCACACTTCTGAGTCCTGCCCATCGCCTAGAGGATCCACGCATGGAACAAGGCAGCTTCAGTGTGAGCAGTCAGAGCCCAGCATTAGGGTGCCACGTTTCCCAGAGGGCGAGGCCATGAGTTGAAAGAGAAGGCAAATCCCTGTACATATTCTTTTCCACTTCCTGCAGCAGAACAAGGAGGGGTCTGCTCCGCCAGGGAAGCCCCAGACCATCCTCCTTACTATTATTTCACATCCCGTTCCCTTGAGTAAAGTGTCCTTAAACCAGATAACCACCCTCTAGAGAAGGCAACCCAACCACCCTCCCAGCTCCCTCAATCTCTTTAGCTCATCCATGAAGTTGCTTCAGGAACAGACTCAGAATCTTCTCGACAGATCCAGTAATCTGTCTCACCCTCTCTGCAGGAAGCCTAAGCATAAGGGGCCCAAGACTGTTCTCAGTAGAAGGTAGGGCCTCCAGGCCTAAGGCATGAATGCTAATTGAGTTTTACCAGAGCCTTGTATTGTGGTATTGAGAATTTGCCAGGCTTCTAATAAAGTCAGTGCTGTTTTCCACACAGCTAGTGACCCTTGTGTAGACAGTGGTGTGCTGGAAATGTTTAACAACCAGCTCTCCAGAAGGGGTGGAAAGCTCTGGTTTGTAGAGTTGGCCAGTTTCTATGGTGTAAATTCTTCCACCATGGCCAATTTTAAGATACGGACTTGATGCACCTGAATGTGGAGTTGGGAAGAGTTGGGCATGATTGTGTCTTGTGAGCTAGTTTGAGCCAGCTCTAGCACAACAGCAGGAGGCTTCAACAGGGAAGAAGGATGTGTGGCCAGGTATAAGTTCAAAAACCACACCCAAAGATTTAGCAGCCACATTCTCAGCAACACCTTCTCTGAACCTCCCCATCAAAATGGATCGCTTCTTCCCCAAGTTTCCACTGCTCTCCAATGATTCTTCTTCCATATCGGTGTTTTTAAATATCTTCCTTTAGGTGAATGAGTCCACTTTCCCACATTATGCATTCCCTCAGTCACTTACCCCACAAACACCTGGGTACTGAGTGTCTTCTGAATCCTCAGATTGAAGAGGCTGCCATGCCTCAGGTCACCACCAGGAGTCATTCTTTGGCATCAGAAGCAGACGCTTAGCTGGAACAGCACTCAGGACATAATAGGGCTAAATGCCCTCTTGTTCATTGAATGAAGGAGAGAAAGAAATAATGGTTTGTCTACCTGGAACCCAAACCCCTCTACCCCAACCTCAATTTGCCTGTCTCTTACTTACCATTTTGGGCTCAATATAAATGTCAACTCCTCTGGGAAGCTCTTCTGAGACTACCTCTCCTCCAACCACCACCAAATGGGGGTTAGATGCCCCTTCTCTGGGCTCCCATAAGCCATTGCAGTCAGAAGAATTTATCACCCTGTACACCTACATTTTGCTTTCATTTGACAGTATTGCCCATTGGACTGTGAGCTTCCTGAGGGGGAATCTTGTCTGTTGGTGTGGTGTGCTCTGCCTCTTGTTTCTCACACATGTATTCTGAACACCTAGCACAGTGCCTGACAGAGAGGTACTTAAACACCTGCAGAGCAGATGAATGGGTGATTGAGCAGAATGTGTAGTGACTTTACCATATTCCCTGCAGGGGTTAGTTTCTATTGTTATTGTTGTTATCATGGCTAATATTTTTCCTGCAAAATTACAGCACCAAAAAAAAAAAAAAAGAAAAAGATTTTGATGAATTGCAGCTTCCAGCTGGTTATCATTATTTACACTTTGGCTTTATCTTTGTGGGCAACCGAAGCCTATGATTTAACCTATCCCTAGCTGAGCAAGGGAGCCCGGGACCCGCCCAACCACTCATATTTCCAGAATGCACTTTGCTGTGTCAATACACATTACTTGTCACACTGTAATGCGTCCGAAGAGAAGTTTGATCTCCGCTGTTAGATTGTTGTCATGTGTCAAATCACACAGCCCAGGGGGAATGAGTACAATGCACAGGAAAAGCTGACATTGAGCCATGGTCAGACTGCCTAAAAGATAAACACTGTTGGGTAGATCAGGAAAAGGAAGGTGGAAAAACAATCTGAAACCTCAGACACTATAAGCCTTCCATACTTTCACTTTCTTGACACTCTGAGTCTTCAATTTTACCAGCATGTGAAATATGAATTTTTCCTTCCAGCTGGCCTTCCAACTGATTTTCCCACAATACAGGACTGGTTTGAGTAGGTAGCTCCATCATCAGTGAAGCAGGGGGAAAGAGGGAGTTCTGACACTCCTACCCACCATCTCCTGTGCAATAAAAGCTCAGAGAAAATGTGAAAATATAACTGGACTCAGGGAAAGAAACTCCACTTCAGGAAGCGTGAGCTAGCCAGGCAGGAAGGCTGGAATAATTGTTTACTGCTGGTGGTTTTCTTTTCTTTTAAGTTGGATTTAAAAAAAAAAAGCAAAAACAAATACCAAATGACTACTAGTTGTTCCATATTAAAAGAAGGAGAGGGCGCACGTCGATATCCCCATTAGACGCCCACACAACTTGAAATAGTTTCCTAGAAAGGCAGATATAATTTAACTGGGTGTAGTTTAGCACATTCGCAGGGCATTTTTACGATGCCTTCCAAATCCTCAATGGCTGGTCTCGTGGTGTGACAGCCGCTCACCACATTCATTGCACCAGACAAGGATTAGGGAGTAAAATTACTCATGTATGTAAATTGTAATCACGCTGGATCGTTGTATGTGCTCATTTAGGCATTTTAACAGTGTGCGATGCCATCCTCTCCACAGGACTAATAAGCATTAGCCATAATGAGGTCAGTGAGTCAGTCAGGCATTATCAGGGGATTTAATTGGGACATGGGTCTCTGCTGAAGTGAAAATTAATAACTTTTGTCAATGTTCTGGTGAAATGTTCTGTCTTATTAAACTATGAGGGTCAATTAGAAAGCATTATGTAATAAAGTCCCCAGCAGCAGAACTCAAATTGAGTTATACCACAGTCATTATCCCAGGGCGAATGCATTTGAAAATGGAAAACCAGAGTGCCATATGGAGGATTCAGGTCAGATTTACAAGCATCGCATGTTAAGGCTTCAACAAGAAGGAAACAATTAAACGTAATACCGAAATAAATCAGTGCACCGGGCATGTTGCGCGGGCCGGCGGCCTACAGCCGGCTGCCGCCCTGGAGCCGTGACACTGCAAAATGGCAGCCTGTCGGGGCCGCGCCAGGCCGCGCCCTCCCCGCGGATCGCTCCGAGTGCTTAAAATCTGGGGCACACCTGGAAGGCTCGGGCCTGCACACCAACTCATATAAATAACTCTTTATTGTGTGGCTATTAAGACAGGGGTTTGCTTTTATTAAAGTGCAAGTTATTGTGGTACAGCAAATTAAAGAATTTTAAAGCATACTAAACAGTCACTGATAGTCCCCATTTGGTCATGTTTTACGGTACTTTAAATGGGCAGTATATTTTTAGGGAGATATAAAGTCTATGCCAGGGTTGGGATCTGAAAAAACAGTGTTCAGGCCCTTCTAGCCAGGAAGGATCAGAAGGTGTGGGGGACTGCTGCTGGGCCATTGTCACCAGCCTAGAGGTGTGTGTGTTTGGGAGGGTGAGGGGAGCACTGGGAGATTGAGGAACGTAGTTCTTTGCTGCTCCATTCTGGGAGAAAAGGACATCCTCAACCCAAACAGATTTTTAAAGATGCTGTTCAGGTAAAACACTTAGAAAGTGAAAGAGAGAGAGAGCGAGAGAGTGAGAGAGAGAGAAGGGGGGGGAGGGAGAGAGAAAAGAAGGAAGGAAGGAAGGAGCAGAGGCTCTGTAGCATCCCATTGCTATAGGACTAAAACTTTCTTATCTGAACAGCCCAATTCTCTCTGAACTTTCTCTTCTATAGTGAAATGAGTTGGATGCTGATGATTTCCCCTTTATCCTTCATTCTGGTTACCTTTCTCATTAAAAACAAGCTGTAACAACGCACCCTTCTTGGCTCCCAACCATCATGGAATCCAGTCCACGCTCCTCTCTCTCCTCTCCAAAGTCGTTGCTGGGATCTGAAGCCCCTCATCTCCCACCAGGCCCTTTCCACTCCAGCCCCTCTGTCAACCTCTTCCCACCAGGCGTGGTAGTCTTGTAAACACAGATCTGATCATGCCACTCCCGTCTTCACCTTTTTCAGAGATGCCTCAAAGAGCTCCCTCCTCATTGCCCAAATCCTTTTCCTGGTTTTCCTGGGGACAAGACTACTATTTATTTTTGTCTCCAGGTCTACCAAAGAAGACACTGAGGCACAGTAAGAAACCCTATAACAGCTTCCCCTTGCGTATAGGATAAAATCCGACAACCCCACCACAGCCACAGAGCTCCTCCTTGGTCTGCTTATCATTTGGACCTCACTTGCAGAAGTGCTTCCCTCCCACACGGGTCTCTGGGTTCTGGAACACAGGAAGCCCTTATTCTGCTTGGACTTTTTCATGTGTTGTTCCCTTGGTCTGGAATTCTCTTCCTCCTGATTCTGAGCTCTTTACTACACACCTTTTTTTTTTTTTTCCCACCCTCTTATTTACTGTAATTTATAATTAACAAACAAACAAGAAACACAATGATGAAACAACAAAGTTTTGGCCTACTCCTTTCTTATCTGACAGCTCCCCTAGTCTGAAAGTTTGATGATGGTAAAGACCATAACTGTTTCTTCTAAATCCTATGATGAAAGCACATTTAAATCCAATTTAAAAACTGGAGTTGTGCCATCAATAACAGAGTAGATGATCGAATTCTGGTATATTCATAGAATGGAATATAATGGAATGAAAACGAATGAATCAAATCTGCAGACAGAAAAATTTTGAATCACAAACATACAATGTTGAGTAAAAATAGCAATAAAAGAATTCATACATTGTGAGAGCATTTATATAGAGTTTCAAAAATAAGTAAAACTAAATAATGGTAAATGGATATGTGGTAGAACTGTAATGAAAAAAAATAGCAATAAGGAATGAGGTCAAAAAGTAAAAGCCACCTTCAGATGGTGGATGCTTCCTGAGTATGGAGGGGAGGTGGGAAGGAAAGGGGACAGCATAAAGACGAGCACCCGGGATGAGGTGGAAGATGATAATATTCATTTTCTTTAGTTGGGTGGCAGTTTGCTGGGTATCCATTTATTTCTTATGCTTCATAATTTGCAAGTTTGTATGTATAAAATAATTCTTAAGTGAAAAAAAAAAAACCTAAAGCTGACATGATTCCAACTGTGCCCAAGTATACGCAATCTCAGAAAGAGGCGCGTCTTCACCTTTTTCAGAGATGCCTCAAAGAGCTCCCTCCTCATTGCCCAAGTCCTTTTCCTGTTTTTCCCGGGGACAAGACTAGTATT
The DNA here is from genome assembly GCF_015220235.1 of Choloepus didactylus. Classification (NCBI taxonomy): domain Eukaryota; kingdom Metazoa; phylum Chordata; class Mammalia; order Pilosa; family Megalonychidae; genus Choloepus; species Choloepus didactylus. The sequence continues at coordinate 64,816,617 of NC_051316.1, forward strand.
TATTTTTGTCTCCAGGTCTACCAAAGAAGAAACTGAGGCACAGTAAGAGATATGTCTACAGAAGCCTAGACCAACATTCAGGGAGATTATTGCCCCTTTATGTCCCAGCTAATTATCATGTGGCATTCAAATATAACTACATTCAGAAAAGGTCTAATAAAATATAGTTGCTTTATAAGGGAGATTCCAGTCCTAAAAGCTGTATCATCTCTGTAACAAAGCCTTTCCTCTCTGACCCTGCCTGGAACCACCACACAAGCTGCGGATAATCATACGGGTAGACACGTGTTCAGGAAGGTGTCTCTCAAAGCACTGCCACATACATTACCTCATTGGTTTCTCCCCATGACACAGCAAGAAAGACGCAGCAGACAGTTCTCATTTCAAGCTACTGTTCCTGTATTCTTTGATGCCTCCCCTCCAGCTATCCAAGCCCACTCCCAAGTCAGGTCAACACTGTGTTAAAAAAATGTGCAGTAATAGTGAGCCTATTTGGCAGGAGATGACTTTGGGGACATCGGATGGGCCTCTGAGCAAAAATAACCTTGCAATGGGACTTCCACCATTAGCAACCTACTCTTTGCCATCCTCAAGACTTTGCTGCCATTCACAATTCCTTATCAAAAGGCAAACATTCCTAAGACTATCCACATCAAAACCAACACCTTAAGGATCCAGAGCAGGCCCAGGGCATGAGCGGGCCCCTGAGGAGGGAAGGGGCATGACAGAAAAGGAGAAGGAGAAGGGAAAGCCCCAAAGGCACATCATGCCAACACCACCCTCTGGTCCAGAGCAGTCTTGCCTGGCTTTTCTGCACAATCCATTTACTTCACACTCTTCTCATATCTAACTTGACCCCTCAGCTTGTTCTCCATACAGTATACCTGATGCGGACAGTCAATGTGTCCCTGGTGAAGTGGCCACCTGCCAAGATTTCTCTCCTTGAGCAGTTCTTCTCTCGAATGTGAGTACAGGAGTTTCCCTCCATAAGGGTTTCTGGTTCATTTGTGTTGCTGGTTCTCCTGGGCCCATGCCTCTGTTTCCAGAGAGAGTTTTGGCATCAGGCTCCTGCTGAAATGTCAGGCTGAAAAGTGAATGTGAACCAAGGGTTTCTGTTGTTTCATTTCAGTTATGTATGAGAAACTGGTATTTTCTGCTAACAAAAACAATGGAGATTTCAAAATCGAAAAATTATCAAGCTGCTGGAGTAGTGGTGGGAAGATGGAAATTCCAAAGTATTTCTCAGTTTGGGTAACTTGTCTTCAATATTTTTCCCCAGGAGTAATAACAAATTGAAATGCCACTTGCTTTTTGGAATCTTTTTGCTGAAATGTATGAAGCTATTTCAGGGGTATTCTGGACAGAGGGTCCTCATCACCACACATTCCTATAAGGCAATCGGCCTGCACCTCCATTCCTTGGCTAACGAATGACTAAAAGAATAAATGAATGGACAAACTACTCAGTTACACAGGCTTAATTCCACAGATCAAATACCTTTTAGTCATGAATTACTATCCTACCTTGAGGCTAACTGCTTCATTATTTAAATAATGCCGAATTTTTCTCTGATTATAAAAGTAAGACTTGTTCATTATAAAACACTTGGACAATAAGGAAACATATCAGGAATAAAATAAAAGTCATCCTCAATCCTACCCAGAGAAATATCTTACTAATGCTGAGGTTTATATCATCCAGTCTTTTGCTGAGCACATAAATATTACAGGGTTGAGACCTTGCCAAAAACACTGTTGATATTGGTGGTAGACAGGATTCTTAGATGACCCCCGATGACTCATACCCTTATATGATCCCTACGCCCTTGAAGGTGCACGGGTGGGACCTGAGAACATGATGGGATGTCACTCCCATGGTTAGGTTATGCTACATGGTACAGTTGACCTTAAGAAAGGGTGATTATCCTTGGTGAAACCATCTAGTCAGGTGAGCCTTAGAAGGGACTGGGCTTTCCCTGGAAGAAGAGATTCAAAGCATGAGAGGGATTTGCTGAAAGGGAGATTCTCCCCTGCTGGCTTTGAAGAGGGTGAGGGGCCACATGGCAAGGGATTCTGGGAAACTGCAAGAGCTGAGAGCCACCCCATTCAACAGCCAGCAAGGAAACAGGCACGAATCCTGCAACCACAAGGAAATGATCCTGCTAACAATCTGAATGAACCTGCAAGAGGACCCCGAGCTCCAGATGACAACACAGTCTGGCCAAGACCTTGATTTTGGTCTTGTGAGACCCCGAGCAGAAACCCAGTCAAACCCACCCAGATTTAAATGATAAATGAGTTTAGTTTTAAATGGCTAGATTTATGGTAACTTCATTTCAGCAATAGAAAACTAATACAATTTTTTTCTCTAGTCATTGAAAACCAAAACTTTAATGTCTATTTCTAATGTGTTCATGGATCATAATTGTTATAGATTTATTATCAGACATTTACAATGACATTGACATTATAGTTGTTAGAGATTGTTTATGTAAACATTAAGTGCTGCCTTGTTTAGTCATGTGTGCTTGCTTTGGCTTCTGTGGTCACACAAGAGAAAGATGAAACATCTCTTTCTCAATACCTGTCAAATTATACCCTCCAAAAGAGAGAATGAGATAGAAGGAGAGAAAATACCACAAAATATTTCTAAAGGAGATCCAGGTTCTTTTTGATCCTAGACTGAAAGTAAATACTCTGGGGAGAGTTATGATTGAGAGTTCTTTGCATTCAAATGTGGAGGCCCCTAACACCTTTAAGTTACATTGTCCAAGGAGGAGAATGGAGGCTGTGGTCTTCTGACGTTGAAAAGAGGCTGACTTCACCCCAGGTACTGGTTCTCCAGGACTGGGAAGTGACATAAGGGTTGGACTTCCACCCCAGAGACAAGTATGACCCCATCTGACTTTGGTGATCTCAGTGACTTCCAGTGGGTGCTGCCATGTGGCTGGCACCCTGTCACCGTGGTGGGGAGTGTCTGCCAAAGGCCATCATCCCAGCATGGGGCATAGGAATTGGGAATTTCTTCTCACCATCCTTGCCTAGTATCGGCTTCTACCAGATTTAATTTCACTTTGAAAAGTAATGATATGTGGTATATCTTACCTTCTTGGGGTATGGGGCAGTCATACCTGTGACATAAATAGCACTGTGATAAATAGCTCTACATAAATATGTGTTCACCATTATTATCTTTGTATTTGAATAGATTTCTAGAAATAGCTCAAAGTTATAAACATGTTTAAGATCCTTCATAAATTATCAAACTTGCAGGTTCCTAGATCTCTCAAGCTAAAGTATACAGAAGATGCAAGATTCATGCTAAATTCTCCCTTCGGCCTCTGCTCCCTGACCTCCCCAACATACCAACTCCAAAAGATTCATGGTCCACTTGAGAAGCCTAGGTCCTGTGCATTCCTTCGTGGAGAAAGGCAGTGTGTAGCGGTGTGGGACGAGCACATTCTCTGGGGCCAGACACACACACCTCTACCACCAACAAACTATGGGACCTGGGGAGGTCACAGACCCTTTCCTAGCCTCAGTTTCCAGATCCATAAAGCAGGGATGATAATATTGCCCTCCTCCTCGTAAGCATTAAATTTAGATGATGGATAGATGGAGAGATAGATGCCAGAGCATTTACCCAGCACCTGGCACATGGTAGTTGCTCAATAAATATTTGTTGGATTAACAATTCACAATTTTGCTGTTATTACTCTAATGTCCCCACACAGATACAAAGAAATCCATGCTCAGTTTGGTGGAGAGTTATGTTGATGTGGCCACCCCAGTGCTCCTAAAGCGAAGTTTCTCTCTCCCTTCTCTGGTGTCTTTTCCCTTTCCCTGCCTGGCCTTCCACAGGCAGGTTGCTTGCCCAGACACAGGCCTCACCACTCTCCCAAAGCCTGCTTTGGAGATTGGCGCCTGCCTTCTGCTGCTAGTTAGTTGTTTGAAAAGTGCTGACGCTTCTGCCTCTCTTTGTCCACAGTGCCACGAGCCTGTGCCAAAGCTGCCCACATGACCGAGGCTTTCCCTGCACAACAGGGTTTCAGAAGGTGGGCCTAGCACCAACTAAACACAGCAAAAGAGCCCTGGTGCGCACACACTAACACACACAAATGCATGCACAAGCCAGAGACCAGAAATCCCAATCAGTACTTAAGGCAACGTCTGAAAGGAATAAAAACTGCTCAGTCTCTTTGATGATAGTCAAAACGCCTTTTCTAATGGATGAGAAAGCACATTCTAAATTCTTATCCTATCTGGTGTCACCAGCTCTTCTCCCCCTCATACCCTCTTAATTCCATAATTTAGAGGGTCTTAGGACACAGAAGAATCTCACTGATGTGTAATTGGGCATTCAGTACACTCGAAGTTGGGTCTGATCCCCCTCCTCAGCCTGCAAACTTTTTCACTGAGTGGGGAGAGTAAAGGTTTATGGGGGCGGCGGAGGCCGGGGCCGGGAGCAAAGCAGCCTTTGATGAGAGCGCTGAGTTGCCTGCAGGAAAATGTTTGCTATTCGTTTTGCCTTGACACTCCAGGAGAGGAGCACAATTTCTTTTGTGATTGGAGGTAATGTAATCTACAGGAAAATCAATGTGGGCTGACAGGAGAATCGCCCAACTGATCTGCAGACCAGAGACACTGAGTCACAGCCGGCTGAAGGCAGCACGTCAGCCGGGCAGTTCCCGCTGCCCTGGGGAAGGGGTTCTGGACAGCTTGTGCCCTGAGACCCCTGACTCCTCCACAGCTTGAGGACCCCGCTGCCAGCCTGCTAGGAGATGAGTGGCAAAGTTCTTGGTTGGGAGGACAGTGCAAGGGGACCAGAGAGAAGGAAAGAGTGAGAGAGATGGGAGAGAGTAGAGAGAAACTGCGATTGTAAGATAGAGACAGGAAGGGATGGACAGACAGGCAGACACACACAAGCACACACACACAGGGACCTCGGTTGCAAATTGTCTACATGTGTCTGTGGTACTTTACTACTTTTTAAATTTAAAAAAAAATCAGACTTTGTACCGACCACCGAATAACAGGCATTGCTTTAGTAATCAGGAAAGAAAATGTAGAAAAATAAAATAAAATAAAGAAGACAACAAAAAAATAACTCTTGCCACTCCCCAAACATCTGAACATCTGCTGGGCAGCAATGCCTGCCTGGTTCAGCTGACTTCAGCACCCTCGGCAGCCGCAGCAGCAGCAGCAACGTTAGCAGGTGTCACCCCAATATGGCTACGGGCTGCTTCCCATGATTCAGAGACATAAATCAGAATAATAGGCCCATTACCCCCTCCCCATCTGTCCCCTTTACCTAAGCCACAGCCACCGTCAGCCTCTGGCCTCCGGAAGTTTGCTTTAAGGCATTTCAAACACTCCTCCTTTGGGGGATTGGGGTGCCTTCGTGGAATCTGTTCCACCTCTCTGTGTGGTAGAAACATCTATGTAGTTTATTGCATGGACCATGGGGGACACCGCACTTTGGGAAGTAATAGGTTAAGAACCAGAACGGAGAGACAGAGCCTCGGGGAGGTGGTGGCACCAGTTACTAATCCCTGGGATCATGAGAAAGCGGGGGAGGCTCCGAGGGGGATGCCCGAGGAGTTGCTGAAACTTGCTGCCCCTCAGCGTCGCCTTCCCTCTCGGCTGTAACAAAATCAAGTCTCACACAGACACTCTGCCTCTCTGCCCCCATCTCTCCTTCTGTTTTAGGTTTAAAATGGGCCTTGCTGTCCCCCCCACGAATTTCCTGGCAAAGGCTTCCTCCTTCACCTACTACATTGCTGGCAGAAACTTTTAAGGCCAGAGAGGTGGTTGCCTCAAGCACAGTCTTTTCAACAATTTGGGGGCAATTCTGGGTCTGAATTGGCTCCGTTTCCTTTTGCCCCCATATGGTCCCTGCTCTGCAACCGAGCTGACAAGGGCTCTGGACAGCGGGACAGCAGGATCCAATAAATCCGAGGCCTGTCTAGGTGCTTCATTTATCAAGAGGCCTAATTTACCCAGGCCCTTTAGACTAATTGCAGATTTGCAAAAACTGCTGAGAGTGTAGAACCATGTATTGTGAATGTCCCTTGCCATATTTCTGCTAATGTGTTTCATCTGGAGTACATAAAGAGGCAGGGATGCTGATTTTAGACACAGCACTTTGGGGCTAATCCAGCTAAATGATTAGCCCTAAAATTCTGCAGTGATGTCATTTTCCCTACAGTGCTCTGCCAGTCGGCTTGTTTGCATTATTGTGAGAAACGTGTACTCGCAGACCCAGGCTAGCCGTCTCGGCCTCATGGGGAAATCTGCCCTCCGTGGTTTATTTGGGGCAACCATGCCAGTCTGTCTGTCTGTCTAGGGGTCTCTCTTCAAGATGGAGAGAGTTGCCAACAAGACGGCAGGGGCAGGCTTTTGATGAGAGCACTTGTGATGAGAGCACTTGTGAGTGGGTTCTGCTTATAGGGGAGGTTGACCAGGTTCTGAGTGCAAAGCACAAAAACTTGAATTGGGCATCAGATCCTGGTGTCAGGCCCAGCTCTGCCCCCAGCTCTGTGGACACATGCCTGTTATGAAATCTCCATGAGCCTCAGTTTCCTCCTCTGCAAAACAGACACAAGAGCACCTGCCTTGCCGACATCTCAGGAAAACTGAGAAGCTCAAAGGAGAAAATACATGTGGAAGGGCTACACAGGGCAGCCAAAATGGAGCTGAATAGGAGGGAGCTTTGGAGTCAGGTGGCTCGAGTGCTGGCTCTATCATTTCTGAGCTGTGAGACCCGGGTGAAGTTTCTCATCCTCTCTGAGCATCAGGCTCCTCCTTCCTTAGATGTGGATAATAAAAGCAGCCTTGCAGGTACTTGAGCATTCACCCAGCATCCGGCTCTGTGCTCAGCAGGTTGTAATTGCTCAATAAATGGTAACGATGCTTTGGGTTTACAAAGTTCCCCAACATGGGCATATGTTTCAGAAAGAAAAGCTGGACTGGAGTTGACGGATTTAATACCTTTTTGCACCCTAGAAGGTATTTTCCCAATAAGTGCAAATAGGTCTGCATTTGGCATAATCTCAGAGTTTAAAGATAGACATGCCTGCAGCTGGTTAGACTTTCTGGATTGCTTTGACATACTTTGGGAGATGAGCAGGAATATCCTCTTTGGCATGTAGCCAAAGCCTTCAAAGATTCCAAAGTGTATATCCTACTTATTTACAATAAACATTTACTGGGTGTTTAGTGGATGACAGGCACTATAATACAAGCATTTTACAGACAACTGCCTCTTCAGTCTTACAGTTCTCCAAGGCAAATGCTATCATCATCCCTATTTTACTGACAAGGAAAGTAAGGCTTCGAGAGATTAGGTCACTTACGCAAGATTGGGCAGTTAGCAAAGGGTAGAGCAGAAACTCAAACTTTGGTCCAGTGACCCAAAGTTGTTGCTCTTAGCCAGGACACCACACTGAGGCAAAACCACATAAAGAGAAACCTGCAAACACAGAACCCAACATAGCAACCATTTGCTGAGTACCCAGTACTATGCAGGGTGATGTTGATACAGTAACTCCTCTAATTGTCCCAATAATTCTGCAAAGTGAAAATTGCTATTAATTGCCCCATCTTACAGATGAAGAAAGTAAGGCTTGAGTAATTTGCCCAAGTTGCTTAGCTAGCAATTGGTTGCTAACTCCAAAGCCCACCCTCTGCATCTCTGTATCATGCTGTGAGGGAGATGAGCCCCTAAAATGGGCTCCTAGAGCAGACACCCATGACAGAATTCCCAGACCCACCATCTTTAGAAACTGGCTCCACTTCAGCTGAGTGTGATCTTCACAAACAGGCCAAAACAAATGAGGTTATGTCTTAGACCCCTTCACAGAGGCTTTTGCTTGCCTAAAAACTCAACAACGCGACCCTTCAGCCGAGAGAATTGTTAAATAGCAGCTCGGAGAAGCTGAGGGAGCAGCACTCCTGTGTGTTCTGAAAGGCTGGGTTTTAAGCCATCTTATTAGTTGGCCTTGGCTGGTGTGAGTGTTTGTCCTGAAGCTGAGACACAGTGCCCAAAGCCATGGGGGCAGGGTTTGCCTTGCATCTCCCATCCCTGATTAAGAAGCCGGGAGCATGGGCCAAATTGCATGATGGATTCCTCACACACCATGCCATAAATTTACCCCCAAGGGCCAGGAGCCCCGGGTCCTGCCTGTGTCAGCAGGCTAACGCACAGCCGCAGAGTCATAACGTAGTGTTCTAGGGGGAGGCTGAAATTAATGAAACTCTGGCTGACATTTTGAGCACACACACACACATCTCTCAAGATTATCCCACAAGTATATTTCTCGTGGAGAGAGTAGTTTTTTCCATATTAAAAGATGGCATTAACCTTCAATAGTCCATCACTCGCTCTAATCCTTTCCACCTGTAAATATTTCAGATAAAAATATCACATTTGCTGTGCCTGCATCTTATGAATGTGGCTTACAGCCGGTCTTAGGCGGAGACGACATGTTGAACTTTATCATTTACAAATACATATCAAAACTAGAGTGAGTTGGGGTAATGGAAGGAACGTGGAATTTGGGGGCCTGAAATTTCTCAGTACAAATCCCAATTTCTTTAATACTGGCCCCATCACTTGGAAAAGTTGCTTGGCAGTTCAGGCCCTGCAGTTGTGGAGTTTCTGCACTGAAAAAAAAAGGGAGGCTTCATGCAATTAGTCTGTGCAGAAGGGCTGCATTTTTGTACATCTGCCCAAAGGGGGTGGCTTTTAATATTTATAAAACCATACATAATTGTGACTTGCAGCCCCATTGCTGGCTTCTCCGAGGCTCACCAGCTTTATCTATAAAGTCAAGATAACTCTTTCTTGTCCGGATTGTGAGCTTGAAGATGTTGCACAGAAAAGCCCAGCACCACACTCCTACCATGGAAAGGAGGTCAGTGCAGTCCATGGAAGCTTGCCAAGCATCTAGAACCAGGATTGCAAAATCATATCCTGTGGCAGGCACCACTCCATGTGTGTATTGTATTTGGCTCGCACAGCATTTTAAAAACTTTTGAGACAAGATTCAGGAGAACTTTTCTATTTTTTTTTTTTTTTTTAATCTGTATTTCAAGTCCTCTTGACAAATCAGATTATCTGGGCACCTGGAGTAGCATCCCCAAAGGGCAATACTCAGCCGGATCTGCATGGGGGCCTGCCCTCACCCAGCAGGTGACCTGTACCGGCCACTTCTCTTGATTGCATTCACTTCCAGCCCCAGTGACCACTGGAGTTTGATTTTAGGCCCTAGCCCAGACCAGCTGAACCATAGTCTGCATTTTAACAAATCCCCAAGCAATCCTGAATGCGCATTAAAGTTTGAGAAGCCCTGGTTTAGAATGGGGTGGACAATCTATGACCTGCAGGCCAAATCTGGCCAGCTACCTGTTTTATAAATGTAGTCTTACTGGCAACCAGCCAAGCCCATTTGTTTATGTGTTGTCTGTGGCTGTTTTCTACTACAAAGACAGAGCTGAGGGGTTGCAACAGTATTTTAGGCCTGCAAAATATCAGGCTTTTTACAGAACGTTTGCCCAAACCTGGTCTAGAAGAATGCTTTAAAACAATATTTTGCCATAGATTCACTTCATGCATTCCAAACGCTACAGAGACCAGAAAGGGAGTAAAAAACTCAGGAGATTTCTTCACTCAATTCTACTAGTTTTCCCTTCCCTAGATTCTTCATTATTTGGAGTTGTTAGTTCTCACTCCCCGAGAGCCACGTGCTTGAGGTTAGTGGAGGAAGTCCTTCCTTTGGACATCCATCTCCTCCCCACCTCTGTCTCTGCCTTCTGGTCTTTTACTGCCTTTTCCATGCCTTCCCCAGGGTTCCTGCTCTTCTTTTCCTGCTTGCCAGTCCTTTGCTTGGTCTAGTTTCCTCCTGCATGCTTTTGGGCAAATAGAACCCAGGGCAAGAGAGGAAATGAGGATAGGAAGGGACGGGAGGGTCTCAGAGCACCCAACTTTCACTGCGAGGTGCCCACAAGAAAAGCAAGCCCTCCACCCCACCCAGGCTCACAGCACTTCTACACCAGTACTGTGCTCCAAGAATGTCTGTCTCCTTCCGTCAGCCCAGCTCCAGGGAGAAACAGGGAAAAGAAGGAGAGAACCAACCTGCAGCCCAGGTAAAGCACCGGCACAATAAAGACAGCCCGTCGTCCTCTCACCTAAGACGTCCTGTTATACCTTTTACTTATCCTGAGGTAGAAAACTCTGTGAAATACTGTAAAGTGAAGCCATTTTAGAGCCAAAGAAACGTCTAGAGTCGTACACAATTTCCATATGTGGGTATGATGGATTTTCACCTGACCAATCAACAAAGACTCTTCGTCTTCAAAGTGGAATTCGGCATTTCAGAAGGTGAGCCAGCCAGCAAGGTGTTCACCACATGCGGCCTCTCGAAAGTCAGTGTCCACAGGGCTGAGAAATGCAGGACTCTCGCAGGCTTTATCTAGGGCATGGTCAAAACCCGTTCTTTACAGATGTTGGAGACAGGAATCCGCAAAGGCCACTGACGTCACCCAGTTCTTAGTGTCCAAGCCGGGGGTGGAACCCAGGCTGCTTCTCCACCCTAAGGACCTGATGCTGATATTCTCAGTTAGAAAATGAGCCTATCAGGGGAGAACTTGCAGAGGCCATCATGCAAATCCTTTGTATTTTTGAACCAATGGAGGGTTTCACAGCCCATTCTGGAGCTCATAACTGACTCTGCTGGGAAATGATCCTTGAGGCAGAGCTCAAATCCCTCCTGCCACACTCTCTGCTTTCCATTTGTTCTATCTTTTCCAAAATCATCGGTGCCATTCTCTCTTTAATAATCTTTTTGTCTCAGAGGATGGCTCCCATATCCCCAGCCATCTCCTCTCTAAGTTAATAATTGCAGTTCCTTTCATCTTTCCCCATTCGTCTGTTTTCCAGCTCTTAAGATCAGTACCCTCCGATCACTTACCAATTCCCTGCATCCCTAGGAATAGGATGGCCGTGTCGGTATTATAAGATCCCATCACATCCTGGACTTGGCCAGGATTTCTTCTGAAGGAAATGTTCAAATGTGCTGAACTGGGGGATTCAGAGCTGGCATTTCCTCATCTGTTGGTCATTTTGGAGTCAGGGGATGAGGGAGATGGTTGACAAAGACATAAAGAAATAATGATGGTAAAATTAGTAATAATACTGATAACAATGATAGTGAGTGCTTATGATGTGCACGTCTCTGGACTAAGGTTTTTATGTAATATCTCACTCAATCCTCATAATAGCCCCAGGAGAATACTATTATTATGCCCATTTTTCAACAAGGAAAGTGAAGCACAAAGAAATTAAGTAACATGGCCAGAGACCTTCTCTGTCATATCAGGTGATCTTCCCCAAATGTTCCCATCTTGCTGCAGAAGGATATATAATTTCCCAAGAATTAAGGGAGACTTTGAGAAGCCTATCCAGGGATTTTTGCAGGGATGTTTGTTTTATTCCCCATTGGACCTCAGCACCTAGCAAAGTGCTTGGCACAAGAAGACTCTCAGCAAATGTTTGCTGAATAAATGAATAAATCAACTTCATTGCCAGCTTTGAACATGATGTCAGGGTTCGGTAGACAACTTAAACCAAGATCCAGGTGTTAACGCTTACTCACAATAACATCATTGTGACTTAAGGAGGAGTTATCCATCCTGGCTGAGCATCAGAACCACCTGGAAGGCTTTGTAAAAGTGCAGCTTTTCTGGGTCCATCCCAGACTTGCTGAATTGGAATCTTCCAGGGACAGTCTGGGAATTTGTACTTACTGCAAGTGATCATAATGCAGGTGATTCTGGAAATCATAATGCAGAACGGCACTTGGTGACCACTCTTCTCCCTTTGCCCCCTGCTTTGTGCCCTGGGAAGCAGAAATTTACATTCTGTGCCCGTGTATGTTCCCTGGCCTTTTGACTTTTGGTTAGGTTCAGCCACCAGGAGGTATCAGCAGGAAATCAGGAAGTGAGAGGAGAGTGAAGTGAGCTATTTGCACACACACACACACACACATACACCCTTCCTACCAGGGTGACAAAAACTGGTTCCTCTCCCAAAAGCCATATCTCCTTGCAGGTAGCTCTCTCTTGGCCACAGCTCTCACCCCGGGTTCATACTTGCTCCTTTCCTTGTCCCCTCAGCACCCTTTCAAGGTTGCCCACCCCAATGAAAACCTAACCTCCTTTCAAACTTCCAGTTTAAATGTGCTGTCTGCTTCCTGCCAGGACCCTGACAGCATTCCACCTCTGAAATTATGTCGTGTTTTTTTTGTTTTTGTTTTTTTTTAATGATGTGGTATAAGGGTCCCCTTTAGACTCTTCTAGAGAATTTGTTTACGGAGCCATCCTAAGCCCTTTGTCCCTGTCCCACTTATGGGACCCAGAAGATAACAGTTGACAAGGTTTTCCTTGACCCCAACTGACCCCAGATGTTCTTTGTCATATTTTGTTCAAAGTAAGAAGGGAGATCTTAACAATGTCCCTTGGAGCACTGACCTGTACTGTCACAAGACTGAATTTAGATACCATATTAAATGAAAACCATTCCCTTCTAACATTGCCATGTCCAAGTTATTGCAGTATCTCCATTCATTCGTTCCCTGCAACTAGGAAGGTTGGAGCCAGGGTGAAAGAAATATATAAGCCTTCTGGGAATGAGGCTTGGGAGAGGGGCCCTGAATTCCCTCCAGAAGGTGAAACTCAGGCTTCAATCACTTTCCCCAAAACCTCAAGGTGAAAACTACTTGCAGCTCCGGGCTTTGCTTATTTTCTGCCCAAACCCAGTAAATCAGCCCAGTCACATACCACCCAGACCAGCATCTGCTGAACAGGCCCAGAACCTGAAACAAAAACAAAAACAAAAACAAAACTGGCTGAGAGAGCTTCCTCCATACACAAGCTAGTGTCTGCGAACCTTGGCCAACCTTTCCCACGTGCTTGGTCCAACACACAGGTCTGCGCCTGCTTTAGGGTTTCATTGTGGCAGTTTGGAAGCCATCTCATTAGTGCCGATGCCCGGGGTTTGCTGAGAGCGTCAGTGTCTTATAACCCACTGGGCAGCAGGCCCCAAGAGCTGTGGGGAATTTGCTGCCTCTGAACTCCTGCAGGGTACCATTTGAGACGGTGGGCGGAGGCCAAATGCTTTGCTGAAGCTACTCTAAGCGAAGATTGCAGAAAGCAGATAACCAGCTCCTACGCTCCCACACAGCGGCCCAGAGATGGAGCAGCGATATCCGGAGGCAGCTTCTCTCCTCGGCCGCAGCCCTCTCAAATGTGGAAAAGAGCAAGGAACCTACGTGCAACTGTGTGTATTTGAGGTTTTGGTCTCTCGGGACATGTTCAGTGCCCTCGGGGTTATTCTCATTCCAAATCAGATGTATTTTACAGCTCATCACCTGGGCCATCCTGGTCAGACTGAAACCTGAACACCCATTCTTTACCAAACCCAATTTTCTAACTGTCACCTTCATCCTTCGTTTTCCTGGGCCAGAGAAGTCCAGGGAAAAATTAAAGTTGGAGGTTCGGGGAGCAGAAGGAATAACATTGGCCAAGGGCCTAGAAAATATCAGGCAGGTTTCCTTCTTGATCACATTTAATCTTCCCAGTAATCCTAGGAGGTCGGGTCTATAATTATTCTCATTTTTACAGATAAGAAGGCTGACCCTCAGATTTTTAGGCAAAGGCTCATGGCTAGAACAGAGTGGCCAGGTTTGTCTGATCCCAAAGTCAGGGGTCTTCTCAGTGCCTTGTTGTAAAATGTAAGATCATAGAAAATTACCAATAGCCCACCTCCATTTTATTTTCTACTTTTTATTTGAAAATATAGGAGATAAAAATAAAAGAGAAAGTAAAATACACACACCATCTTTTCTCCAGTTTTAAAAATACAAGGAATTAGAAAGTAATTCCAATCTTGTAATCCCAACCCCCTGTAACCAGTTAAGAGGGCTTTACAGTTAAGCTGCAAGAAAGAAAGAGAGCACATGGCTTCTATTGACTTAGACAAGAGGACCTTTATTATCTTATGTAATGTTAAGTCCCAAGGCTGCGTGCTTCCAGAATTGGTTAACTCAGCAACTTAAAAACATGAGCAAGAACCTATCTTTCCTCTCTGTCATCCTCACTGTGTGGACTTGGTCCTTGGCTTAGCTCCTTTCATGTTCCCAAAGTGGATACAGAAATTCCAGGTGTCTCTCTAGTTTTGCCTTTTCCAGAATGTCATATAGTTGGAGTCATACAATGCATAGCCTTTTCTGATTTGTATTTTAAAAGTTCTCTTTGCCTTTTTTTGTGAAGAAGGAATTTGGGGAGAATTGTAGAATGGAAGCAAAGAGACTATTTGCAAAGCTATTACAGAAGTTCAGGCACAAGGTGAAGGTGGTTTGGACTAGGGTGGTAGCTATGGTCCTGGAGAAAAGTTAATTCAAGTAGGTTTTGGATGTAGCATCAGACATAGTTAAAACGTAATCATTTAAGAGCATAGATCCTGGATCTAAACTCCCTGGGTTCAAATCCTTGCTCTGTCACATACTAGCTGTGTGAACTTTAGCAAGTTACTTAACTTCTCTGTGCTTCAGTGTCCTCATCTGAAAAATGGGGCTTATAACAGCATATCTCATGGGGTTTTGTGAGCATTCGATGAAATAATAAATGAGGACACAGTGCCTGGCACATAATAACTGATGCAAAAATGGTATTTACTTATCAATGGTATTTATGTTTACATAAATGACTCTTATTATTATTTTTATTGATAATAGATTGGGCATGGGATGTGAGGTAAAAACAGAAATCAAGGATGGTTTCAAGGTCTTTGGCCTGAGCAACAGATAATGGTGGAATGGGGAAAACTGAAGGAAGCTTCAGCCCCAGCTTTCCTGATAGTACAAAGACTAGAATAGGGTTATACAATACATGCGTGCTGTGGTAGGGAAAAGGTGGGCTTTACAGACAGGCTAACCCAACCTTGGCACCAACTAGCTATGAGACCTTGGTTGAGTAACTGGATCTCTATGAACTTCAGTTTCCTCATCTGAAAATAAATAGGGTTATTAGTGCCCAGCTTGCAGGATAGAGTGAGGAATACATATATATGGGAGACCTCAGCACACAGTAGGCCATCAAGAAAAGCAAGGATCTCTTGCCTCTGGAAAGCAGAGAAATAAGGGCAGAATAAGTCTTTAAACTCTTGTTTTAAAGACTTTGATGGAAAATCTGTCTCCTTTAAATTCACTTATCCAGGGGCTAATTCTGCAGTGCTTTTAGGCACTCACTTTAAACATCCTGAGAAAGCTTCAGCTACTGTCACTAGAAAGCCGCTAAATAGAAAAAGCTTTAGCTTCCACGGTCCATTCGGGTAGATGGGATTCTAGCTACTACCTGACAGAAAGCAGAAGTTATCGACTCTTTCACCTGGGATGACGTGAAGGAGAGTTCTGCTCTTGAACCACCTCAGGACATGACGAGCAGTGCCACCTGGGGCCCTTCCAGACGTGTGCACACCCACACGCCAACACTCTAGGAAACAGGAAAGAAGCAACTAGGCCCGAAGAATCGAGAATACATTCATTTTCTCTCTGCTGGCCTGTTCTAGTAATACCTAATTCTTACAATAAAATGTTAATTTCTCTTTTTTCATCGTGGAATCAAGTAATTTCTCACAGAGCACACAGAACTAGAAAGGACTTTGGATTTATTGCCTAGTTAATTCCTACCCCTCCTTCAAGATCTAGCTTCCTGAGATCAGTTCCTCAGAGATGACCTGCCCTGACCTCGTAGACTAGTTTAGGACTTCTTGTTGTATGTTCTCGTGGTCCCCTGTAATGTATTTTCTTACTACTTCTCACAGTTCGTAATTATTACTTAGGTTACGGTCTGTGCCCCCTAACCAATTGTCCCCTACCAAATTTGTGAGGACAGAGATGATATGAGTTTTGCTCACCCGAGTACTGCTAGTGACTCACATGGACACTCGGTTAGAGCTACTCTGCGCCCACTACTCAGAACTGACTATTTGCTAGGTTCTGTGCAAGATGTTGGAAATAGGGTGATTAGCAAGGTCTGATCTCTGTCCCTAAAGGGTTTACAAGCAGCGCAATTATTAAAATTTTCACCAGTGGTGAACTAGAATGGTTTATTTGTGAGAGGGAATGCACTGGCATATACATACAATATCTCAGACATTTGAGAGATTTTGAGAAAATAGAAATTATAAAGACTATGGAATCAGTTGAAAGTGATTAATCACCAAATGCATCTACGGCCAATAACTTAGGTAGCCATATATTGGGGAAAGGGGAATAACCAGATATTTAAGGACTGTTAGACAGAGGGTCAAAGTTGATATTGATGCACGGGCACACAAAGCATCATCATGACCTTCCTGTTAGAGTGATGGAGTAGATAAAAATGGAATCTTAGCCCAAGTTGCACTCACAGTGGGTCCTCTGGAGGTAAGACCAATCCAGTAATCATTTCCTCAGTCCATGAGCATATAATTGGAATGAACATATTTGATAGTTGGCAGGATCTCCACCTTAGGTCCTTGGCTTAGTGAGAGCTATCGAGGTGGGGAAGGCCAACTGAATATCTCTGAAACTGCCTCCACCACACCCACCACCCTGCCAAGATGGAAAATCAGAAACAGTATCACGTCCATGGAGAATTGCAGAAATTAATGCCATCTTCAATGATTTAGAGGATGTCGGGGTGGTTATTCTCATCATATCCTCATTTAATTCACTGGTATGTCCCCTAAAAAACCAGACAGGAGCTAGAGAATGACAATGGACTACAGAAAATCCCTCCAACTAGCAGCCCCTATTTGCATCAGCTATACCAGATGTGCTTTCTTTGCTAGAGCAGATTAACAGTTTCAGGTATATAATATGCAGCCATTGTTCTGGCAAATGCATTTTTTCCATTCCTATGAGAACAGAAGGCCAGAAGCAGTTATGTTGAGTTCATGTGGGTTAGAATTCATTCAACAGTATTCATTTACAGTCTGCCCCAAGACTAAGTTAATTATCCTGCCATCTTTCATAATATAATCCAAAGGAACCTGGACTGTGTAAATATTCTGCAGAAATCACAATGGTCCATCATATTGATGCCACCATAGAAATCAGGCCAGATGAACAAGAATTGGCAAGTATATTGGTGGTCCAGGTAAGACACCTATGCTCTGCAGAGTGATAAATTCTATGAAGAGTCAGGTCCCTGACACATCAGGGAAGTTTTTAGGGGCCTGGTAGTCTAGGGCATGTCAGTAATTTCTACCCAAATTAAAGAACACATTATTGTACCTTGCACTTTCCACAGGGTTCCTCCAGTTCTCAAGGCAGCATATTCCACAGCTGGTAATACTACTCCAACTCGTACACAATATGACACAAAAGGCAGCCAGGTTTGAATGAGACCCAAAGAAGGAAAGGGCTTTGCAGGAAATCCAGGACTTAGTGCAAGTAGCCCTCCATTTGGGCCATAGGAACCAGCAGACCCTATGGTATTAGACGTGTCTGTGGTAAGAAAGATGATGTGTAGAATTTATGGCCAGCTCCAGTAGGAAGATTATAATGCAAACCCCTAAACTTCAAGAGCAAAATGGCCATGGCATCGGCCACAAAGTATGCACCGTTCATAAAACAGCTCCTGGTTTGCTGCATGACCCTAGTAGAGACATAGTGGTTAACCCTGGAACATCATAACTTCCCGTCTTGAGTTCAGAATTGTCAGATAGCAAGTCCTAAGATCAGGACCATCCATTGTAAAATGAAGGTGGTAGATCCGGGATCAGGCAGAACAGGACACAGCAAGCTGCACAAGCAACAGGCTCAAACCCCTATGTTGTCCACTACTGTGGCATTGGTACTTTTCCTCCAGATCACACCTTTCACTACATGGGGGATGGAAGGCCCCTTATGGTCAGCTAACAGAAGAGGAAAATGGCAAAGCTTCTATTTATGGATGTGTCACTTTGGTGTGAAGGTGTACACCAAAAATGGGCTGCTGCCAACAAATATTGTCTCTCAAAGGTGGTCTTGAAGGCAGTGGTGATGGAAAATCCTCGTAATGGACAGAGTTTCAGGCAGACACTTTGTCACCCATTTTGTGTGGAAAAAGAAATGGCCCAAAGTAAGACTATATATAGGGACTAATAGGAAGTAACAAATGCTCAGGGACCTGGGAGGAGAAAGATTGAAAGATCGGGCACAAGGAAGTCTGGGAAAGAGGCATGTGGATGGACCTATGGGAGTGGGCACAAAGTATGAAGATCTTTCTACTATATAGAAATGCCCTGCAGAGAGCATCACCACAGAAAAGCATGAAAGAATCAAGTAGACAGAATGACTCAGTTAGTTCACCCACCCAATGCTGGAAAAATGGGTGCACAAATAGAGTAGCCATGGTGAGGTTGGAGGCTACACATGGGCCCAACTGCATAGCATCCCATTCACCAAGGCAGATATAGTTACTGCTGCTGCTAAATTTTCAACCTGCCAGCAACAGAAACTAATGTTCAGCTTCCAATATTGAACCATTGTTCAAGAAGGCTATGCTGATTATCCTGGGACCCTTCCAGACTGTCCTGTTGACTATAATTGAAACGCATTCTGGGTGTGGGTTTTTCGTTCTTGCCCACAGAACCTTGGCCAGCACCATTATTCAAGGACTTAAAGTGTTTAATCAGCCAACATAAATTGCCACATAACATTATCCCAGACCAAGAAAGCACTTTTACATCAAAAGAGGTGCAACAGTGGACATGCAACCATTGAATCCACCATGTGGTCTTACCACATGCTCCACCACCCAGAAACTGCCAGTCTGATAGCATGAAGGAATAGCTTTCTGAAGGCTCAGATGACGTTCCGGCATAGAGATGATACCCTGCAAGGATAGGCCACCACCCTATACATTCTAAATCAGTGCCCATTATATGATGCTCTGTCCCTCATAGGTTCAAAATCCTGGGACTATTAACCAAGGGATGGAAGTAAGAGTAGCCCTATTTACCATCACTCTCAGTGACCCATTGGAGGAATTTTTGCTTCCTACCCCCATAACTCTAGGTTCTGCAGGGTTAGTGGTCCTGATTCCCAGAAAGAAATGCTTCCCAGCAAGAGTCCTATTAAACTTGAAGCTATGAGTGCCTCCCAGTCACTTCAAGCTTCTGGCAAAAAAAGTCGTCACCATCCTAGCAGAGGAAAATGACCCTGATCATGAGGAAGAGATGCTGCTGTTACATAATGGGGCAGGGAAGAAAACTCTTGGCACCCACGTGACCCAGATAACCTACTGGGGCATCTCTGGGCACTCCCCTATCCAATTTTAATAGTAAATTGACAATCCTAGAAGTCACAGCCTGAGAGGACACAGTGATCAAGAGCTCAAATGTCTCTTGGCTGGTCATGCCACTAGCTAGGTCTCCTAGGCCAGAAGAGGTACTAGTCCAGGGTGAAAGGAATCTAGAATGGGAAGTAGAGGAGATAGCTGATAATATCAAAGACCTACTGCAGCATTGGGGGCTGTAGTTTGTTTCTTCAATCTCCCTCTTAAAGTTTCTCCAGGAAGAGAGAGCAGCCAGCATCCTAGTGCACTATTTCCAGATGGGGTGAAGTTATTACACAAAGCAAGTAGGTTCAAACAGTACAAGAGGGTGAACTGTAGTGTATTCTGAGAAGTGCCACCCAGATCTCCTCTTCATGGCTAAGGTACTTGTTCCCCAGCTTCCAGAAGTATTGCCAGCTGACAATTCACTAAGTCCTTCCCTAGGAGTTACCAAGGAAACAGCTTACATGTAGAACCAATCAATGCAGGAGTAAAAAGTCCCTTCGCTGTTGTTTCAGTTTGGGGTATATTTGAAAGGTCATTGAAGTTTCAGAGTATCCTGAGAGATTAGTTGAGGCCTCTGTGGCAACTACATTGCGGTTCAACATCTCCCTTTTCCAATCCAACTTCTTTTACCTGTTACTGGTATTGTTCCAAGACCACTTCTTAATAAGCCACTTGCATGCAAATTTCCATCTCAGAATCAGATAACTAACATGTATTGAGCACTTCCTATGTTTTAGACTTTTGCTTTCTAATACACCAGTCACACTAGCTTTGTGTCACCACTGAGTACTTGCAATGCAATTAGTCCCAAATGAGATGTGCTTTGTAAAACACATGCCATATTTTGAAGAATTAGCATGAAAGAATGTAAAAGTCCATTAAAATTTTTCATATTGATTACATGTTCAGATGATAAAATTTGCTATTTTGAGTTAATAAAATATATTCTTAAAAAATAATGTCACGTATTTGTTTTTAATGTGGCTAGTGGAAAATTTAGATGTCCATATGGGGCTTACATTTGTGACTTACATTATATTTATAGTGGATAGTCCTGTTATAGACACTGAACAATACAATGATGAAAAAAAGCACTATAGTATTCCTACCTTATGCATAAGAGGTTCAAAGAGGTTAATAAATCCTCAAGTTTACACATACCAAGTGTGGTAAAACCATGATTTGAAGAGAACAGAGCCGCTTTCGTTGGAGTAGGAAGTGCATTGTCTCACAGGCCCCACGTTCAGGAGGACCCCGGGCTTGGTTTAGTGCTCTGCTATCGCCATCTTGAAATTCTTGTTACTTTTATCTTTGAACTTGGGTTTTATAAGTGAAGTTCCATGGGACAATGGAGCATGCACATAAGCAGAGGAGACATGCACAATAGGTGCCTCTATCATTCCTTGCCACCCCATTCATACAGAGCATTTGGGATGCTCAAGGGGCACAGAATTTTGGTGGGACAACAGTGCACGGGAGTTCAGTGAGACTGAAGTGAGAATAAGACAAGCATGCTACATCTGCGACTGAGTAAGCAGGATGATGCCAACAGCCCCCACAGGTCACGTTTTCATTTGAACCTGAACTTGCTATGAATGCAGGAAGCAGGCAGTAGTATTCTAAGAAACATGAACAATCAAGGATTCTACCAAATCCTTTCTCACTCCCGTCACTTCTCCGTGCTGGCCAACCACTTATACTGAAAATGAAAACATAGAAGGAAGAGGAAAGAAAGGGCAAGGCCCAGTTCCCTTTCCATTTAGATTTTCCAGGAGAAGATGCTACCAGAGGTGAAAGAACAGCATTCGTGAGACCAGGGGGGACTGGGAGAACAGCTGGAGGAAACAGGGCAAGTTACAGAATGCAAACACACCAAACCCAAACTCGTTCCTCTTTGGACTGGTTCAATTGAAAAAATTCCTTTCATTTCATTCCTCTGGTGCTCAGCAAAGTAAATATTGCATTTCTTTAACTCTCACAGATACTCCCACCCACCTCTCACCATTTCTGAAATGGGGATGTCTTGAGTAGATAGTGGTCCTCAGAAGGGGATGTTGACATGAATAGTGCCACCAAAAGGTGATATTGACATGATGGCATGTCTTACAACAAGGAAATAAGGTAGGAAAGAAAGTATTTTAATCTTTAAAAAATGCCAATGAGACTCTAATCATTTGTTCCACAGTGAAACTCTTGAAGAGCAAGTCTGCACATTGCTAGAATCATACCCATAGGTTATTTGGGTATATGCTGAACTACAGTCTAGGAACTGGCTAATGTCCACCAATATCCAGTCAATGAACAAATGGTGCCAAGGCTGATGTTCCCATTATTGACATACTTAAGCAATTGATGGGTGCTCGCCTCATCAAAGTTTATTTATTTAGACAAAATGATAAATTGCACTCATTTTTTTTTTTTTTTTGCCCCAAGGCAAATTGGTGAACTTCTAAAAAATGTCTTTGGGTCTGTTAACAATTTCCAAAGAAAAGAGCAACCAATGGTTGAGTAAATAAACCATTGTTGATGACCATTTAAGAAATGGAGTAATAATGTGTGTTCATGTGTTTGTGTGTACACACAATAGTGTAATCAACTCCTAATTAATCCTATTAATTGGGGAGAACTGTTTTAGCTGATTTTGTGTTTGAATGTATGCATTTGTATATACACATATAATATTTTGCAGAGAATTGTAAAAAAAAAAGTTAACTAATGTCCAGTGTTAAGGAGGTAGCTAATGACAGACAGGTTACCAAAAACAAAGTATAAGAACTTACCAAGTGTAATTTAGTAATTTAAAACCATAATTTCAAGGATAGAATTGGTTGCCTTGGGAGGTAGTGAGTTCCTGGACACTGACATGTTTGAGTGGCAAACGTTGAAGGACCACTTGATGGGAACTTTATGGTTGGAGTTCTTTTATTAAGTTTGGGGGGTTGGTTGTGGCGAACTATTTAGTCCCTTTCAATCAGACAGTCTATGATCTTATGACAGGTGCAATATGCTTCCAAGCGAGAGCACGTGGAGGCAGGGATTGCATCTTATTTTAGCACAGTGCCTGATACATAAAATCAATGTACATGGAAGCATGAATGGTTGGATTAGATGATTTCTGATACCCTTCCAGCTCAGAGACAGGAGATGATGAATTATTGGATGCCGGCCTCTGACAATAACATTATGTGGAATGCATGACTTCCTTCCTCAAGAATTTCAGTTTACTAAACCAGAGGTTCCCTCCTGTTTTGCAAGCCCTGCTCCTTGAATCTAAAATTTTGGATGGGCACACCTGATGGGATTAAGTTATAGCCACTGTTATATCAGTATTTACTTGCCTGCCCCTCAACATTGAATAGAATTGTTGGCCGTGGTGGTCACATGCTGTTACACACTCCTGAGGAAAGTTCTCTCGTGTTCCAGCAAACACCCGTCTGCCCCAGGTACTGGCTTCCTGTAATGCCTCACCTCTTACACGTTCTTGTGGGCTGCTGGACCCCACTCCACACTCTCACGTGGCTGGCTCTGCTGACTTCCACCTGACAGACATTGCCTGAACAGAACGTTTCCTCTGTTTTAACACAAAGAAATTTTACACACTAATTACAGTTTGGTGGTACACTGGTGAAAGGTGGGAGAAGTTTTTTTCCAAATGTTTCTGTGCTGTTGAACATCTGATATTCAGCAATAAAACAGACCAGGTCATGCTTTAATCCTCAATATTCAAGTCTCCCAATAACCTTTAGGTGAACATTTTTGATGCTCTGTGTATTTTGTAGGAAGTCAGGCTTCTCCTTGTACTGGGCATGATTTTCAGCAACTTTCCTGAAAATCAGTGAGTTCTGGGAGAGCTGAATTGAGCAGCTTCTAAGTATGGGGAGCTTAATAAAAACAGCCAATGACAATGAAGTAGGTATTCAACAATTGTTAATCTCCTTGGAGACAGATCCAACATGTGCCACTTAATTCCTGACTGTGTCCCCCAGACCTGGCTTTGCTCTTGCTCTTTAGCTTTAAGGCCTCTTTGAGAGGGTCCTTGGGGCTATGCCCCGGCCCCATCTGTGAACACAGCCACAATGCACTGCACATCTCCAAAGGGTTTAGACAATGACATGAATGGAGCCTGGCTCATCGACTTTTGCCAGCTAGCTCTCCACACAGATTTTAATCTTTCCTTTTTGTGCAAACTGGAGTCTGCCTAGTTTGCTTCAACCAATCATCAAGGGTTCAATTGAGACTTTGTAAGGGAGATAGGCCATTGCATGTTTTTTTTTGGTACCACATCTCCCACTGCCTCCCAATAGTTAGCAACACTTCCCTATCCCCCATAGAATGCTGACCTCCACTCTTAGACGAAGCACAATGGGGCTCCGCAAGCCTTTCAGCAGCTTTGATTTTAATTCAAGTGATGTGAGCATTGAGGACTTCTCAAGAGGATATCTTGCAAACGTCAAATTGCTATTGCCTTTTTGGGACATTAAAGAAAGTTTCTTGTGCCCCTAGGCTTCCCGGAGGACACTTCGAAACACCGAATTTGCTTTGACTTAAAGGAAGATGACATGTGCACACTCAGTAGAATGGTAAGGAGCAGTGAGGAATAAAGATGTAGCTGTGTCTCAAATTCACTCACACTACACTCAGATGTGAAACGTTGACTGTTTTCTTTGTTTCCCAAAGCTGATCTGATCTTCACTATTTACCCCCGACTTGCCAATGGACATATATGTCTTCCAATTTAAATGTTTTCATTTTAATTTAAATATTTTATTTATTAGAAGTTCAATTCCCTACCAGGGCTGGTTTCAAGTTTCCCTTTTAGATGTTTGGTCCTCTTCATTCTCCTTCTCAGGGTGGTTTCTATGTGTTTAAGGGGTCTTATGATCTTTGTGGGTGTAGAGAAGGCAGGGGACCATGTGGGATCCTCTGGATCCTTGCTGGTCTTTGCTGCAAAGTGGCTTGTCTGGCCTGCTCCCTGAACTGGTGATTGCTGCCCTCCTGGCTGTTTGGTGCTGCCATCCACTTGTGGCCATTTTTCCTGGTCTCAGGGCCTGTTTTGGCCTCTTCATCCTGACCATGGTCTCCATCCATTCCACCAGTCATTTCAGCAGCTTCACATCCCTATGCTCTGGATTCCTTGTGTGCCTTCCTCAGGGCACTAGAGACCTAGGGCATTGTCTTAAGATCATAGGTCTTGCTGTTTTCTGCTTCCGCTATGTCCCCTTGCCCCAAGCCATGTTGCCTGTGGCCATATACAGGACTTCTCCTTCCCTTAGACTTGTTGCCTTCCCTTAGAATCCCCAGAGAAGCATGTCACTAGTCTCCTGATGTTCTCGACCTTCCCCTGCAACTAACATACCTCATCTGTTCTAGGACTTTAGCCCTGAGAGGAGAGTTCCGGACCCTCCTGTCTCCCTTCCATCTCCCCTGCTCCTTCTGCCTCTTTCTTCATCCAGTCCCTCAGGGTGAAAGCAGCTAGCTTTCCACCCCTCTACATTTCATCCTGATGGAGTACAGTAAATCTCTATGATCTATTCCACCAGGTATGGCTCTTGATGTACTAATGGGAGCTGAAGGAATTTAGAAAATCCCTTTCCTTCTCAACAATACCAGGCTTTGAAGACTATTTTCTTGCTTAAGAGGTCAAGAAAGTCAGCTTTGAGATTCAAACTGATCAATGTCCTCTTTGTTCCAGGCAGCATCCCTGGGGCCCTAAGGCTCGTGCCTCAGCCTTGGAGGTGGAAGAAAGCAGGGGAAGGTGATTTAAGAAGAAACCAAAAAGTTAGAAGTGTAATATTTGCTAAATATTATCTCTGTTATAGAAATACGGTTCTTAGCTTTCATGAAGTTAAACACTTCCCTTTTAGGAAATGTCCATTTATACAATTTTCCGGTTTATAACATCCATCATTTTCAACTTCCTTCCTAAAACACTTTCCCCAGAGTAGTATGTACTTTGAAAGACTGTCTTTGAAGGATTTTATTACACATTCTTTCTCTATTTTTCAGGTTGATAAACAACACTGAATCAGCAATACATACTATCTCTACCTATTTGCTCTTTCTCTACAACCTTAGATTTTCTTCTCACTTAGTAACCTCTTCACTCTTGGGATCTCCTAAACCATAAAGGGCATTGTGTTGAACAGAATTACAACCCTAGTTGCTAGAAGGAAGTAGGATGTTTGGCAGCAGCATGCAGGGTGGTGGTTGCTGTGATAATTACTAAGAAAGAACAAACTTGGTTTCCACTGGGGGGTTCAGGGAGAGGTGTGGGGAGTCGGGTTCTTCTTTGCATGTTATCTCCATGGTAATGGCCATGAACCCAACGAAAATGGACACAGCTTGGTTGGCCGCTTTCATGGAGAGGAGTAGGTTTTCATCATGCTTGTCAAAGCATGTCAATGTTCTCCCACGAAATGTGGTACAATTCTCCTAATGCAATTAAGCAGAGCCTTCTTTTTCCATGGAAATGTACTTACAAATGTCAAGCTGGCTTGCGGTCACCAGGCTGGGAAGAACTTTTGTTATGGAACCTGAAACCTGGCCTGATTACATATTTTGCAACAAAACCCTGAGTCCACATGAACTTTTCAACTGATGAGTTTGGCTCACCATGGGTTCACTTGGGTTTTTCGACAGCGGATTTTGATTCAGTGGCACTTAGTACATTGCTGAGTATCTGGTATTTGGTTGCTCCTCTCAAACCTTCTGGGGGAAGCGTGCCCACCCCTATTATTTGGGAGTGACAGGAATCAACATTGCCTCCACACAGCTTGTTGGAAGGGATGCAATCTCCATGAGAGGCTTGTAGTAGGGAGCTCCTGATCTCTGCTGTTCAATAAATCCCTGGCCCCGCCTAATGGCTGCTCTCGGGAACTTGCTCAACTTGAACTGCATCGACAGTCTTTTCCTTCATTGGGAGGGCATGTGATAAAAACCACAATTCTTTACAAGAGTATAAACATATTCAGGATGTTCACATACTTCACATCATTTAATTCTCCTACACACCTGTTAAGAGGGGCTGCCTTGTTGCCACACTAAACCGCAGCTTGAAAGTGAAGCTGAAGGTCACATGGCCAGAAGAGTTTGTGGCAGAGGCAGGACACAGTGCAACAGGGTCCTCTGGGCACAGCCCTTCTTACCAACCACCACACAATGGCTATTAGAATGGACCTTGACACCTTGACTTGGGGAGGCGGAATAGAGTAGCATCTAATAACACCAGTTTTAAAATCTCCTTGCCAGGGCCAGCTACATATGTGGAGCCTAATGCAAAATAAAATGCAGAGCTTCTTGTTCAAAAACTGGGGGGTGGGAGGGTGGGGGGTAGATCATAATAGGCAGTATAATATAAAACTCTTCGTTTTCTTTTGTGATCTTTCTTTTGTCTTGTTATGGTTTTTTGTTTGTTTGTTTTTGTTTGTTTAGCTATTTAACATAACTCTATCTAAAGAAATACTAAAATTTTTTATTTTCCTCATTCAGTTTTATATACTGTGATGCCAGCTTTAAATGCAAACATTAGAGCATTTAACTCATGTGGAATCATCAAAATTTTACAATTTGTATTTTGTAGCTTGCCCATGTATTTCATTTCTACCAGAACAGAGGAAACATTGCACAAGACTAACTCAGCTGTTCCTATTTCACTTCTTGATATGCAAACATTCTAGCAGCACTCTCTACCCTGGTCTCACGAATGCTGTTCTTTCACCTCTGGTAGCATCTTCTCCTGGGCACATTTACTCGTTC
The DNA here is from genome assembly GCF_015220235.1 of Choloepus didactylus. NCBI lineage: Eukaryota > Metazoa > Chordata > Mammalia > Pilosa > Megalonychidae > Choloepus > Choloepus didactylus. The sequence goes on from NC_051316.1 coordinate 64,843,739, forward strand.
AGCTTTGATGTTTGACAGTGGGGATGAGTTTGCTGTAGTCAACTGGAAAACCTTGGCCAGCTCTACTCCAAAGCTACTTAATTTGGTTTTCTTGAAGCTCCAAGGCTGGTACATTCTGAAAACCAGTTGCATCAGGAGCAAGGCAGCCCATGAATTATGGACATAAATAGTATTGGGGAAGATTGACCTTCACACAGACAGATAAATAAGTGATAGCAGTGCAATAAGTAAGAACATGTGAATAAATAAGTGATAATCTCAAGAAAACTTTTCTTCTCTCCAAATCAGCAACCTGAAAACTCAGGGGGTGTTTTTTGTATTTCTTTTGTGAGAGACCTCTCCCAAATTCCTCCATAAATCCAAACTTTACCCCAGCCGATGGTCCCCAGTGAACCTGAGACAATAAAGCTACATTTCCCGAGCTCCTTTAGTGAACAGTCACAGTCTGGTCTGTGGGGACAGATGGGGCTTACACTCTCTGTGCACAGTTTTTCTCTTTGTGGAAAAGCAGTGGGCTGGACCAGGGGGCTGGGGGCTTCCCTTTTCCCTGGAATAAGCTTTACAAGACATTTGCTTAAATCCTGAGAGGAAATTTAGAGCGGGTCAGAAGAACTTCAGGTCACTATTTTTGCCAATTCATTGGCAGACCCTTCCCCAGCTTTGTTCAGCTAATTAATCCCCCCAGACACTGGCATTCACAACGTGCAAATTATCGCAGAAGGGAGCTTTTATTTTTCCCCCTTCTAATTTTTTTTTTAAACATACACTTGAATTATACTCTTCTGACATCAGCTTCCAGCCCCACTCAGGGGTTTCCAACAGCCTAATCACAAACAGATTAGAGGCCAGAGGAACATGTATTCCTTGAGTCCTCCTCTCTGTCCAGCTGTGAGGCTGTGCAGCAATTACAGGGAGGGCGGCGGAGGCGGCGGCTCTAACTCTGATGCTAAAATGGAAAGTCAGTGCTAAGCCCTCAGGGGGATTCAAGAACACTAACTCCATTGCCCATCAGAAATGGATAATATTCCCCCATTCTGTCCCTGCTGGTATCAGTTCCAAGTTGGAAAGCGGCCTCCTCTCCTAATTCAAGCTGGGGCCAGAGTAGAGCAGGCCTTCTTAGATATTATAAGCCAGTGTGAGCTCAAAAAAGAACTCACCGCTCAAGGCCAAATAGCTTCAAAGCTAATAATCCTCCAGAGTCGGGGTGAGGGTGCTACAACTGTCAATGTCAACTTACGCCGTGCACGGTGAGAACGAAACTTCAGTGATGACATCATGGAGGAGAGGGCAGAGGGCAGCCGCTGCAGAGGGAAGTGCCCAGGCCCTTCAGATCTTTGATACCTGCAAGGATTTAGCTGGACTAACATGTCTCCATGTAGTCATTGCAGTCTTGGGCTACTATGATTAAGGATTTAGCATATTCAAAGGGTTTTCGGAGGCAGCAAGATGACACGTTTTCGGGAGCTCTATTGGATTCCATTCTCTTCTCCTCTCTTCTACAGACGCAGCCCTTCCCGGCTGTCACCCCCTCCTCCCTTCCAGGTCCCCTCCTAGGTCTCCAGATAAGCTCCTCAAAAAAGAGGCTGGCCCAGCTTGGGGCCCTGTCCGGGTCCCCACACCTCCACTCCACCCGCTTTTGTTCATGCACAGGTTTGATTGTCAAACAGGCTTAGCCGCATTTATGCACTTGAGTGTCAGAAAGCAGACCCCAGCAGACTTGAGCAAATTCCTCCAGGATTTCCCCAAGCCCCCAATAACTTCTTTAGCTAGCTCAGCAGTGGAAGGCAAACAGGTTCTTGACAGAGTACGCCCACAGATGGACGCGGTCACGGTCACAGTTCAAAAGAATAAACTTCGCCGAATCCCAGGGGAGTAAAGCTCAGGGCAGGAGAGGAAGGTCAAGGAGGATTTTGTTTCCCCCAAGGGCTGTGAGGACAAGGCAATTCAACTTTGCAGTTGCTTGCAGCTCATAAATGACGCCAATAAGATTCATCAACAGGGCGAGCCTGTGTGCCAGGCACCGTGGTGATTACAGGAAGGCTCTTCTAGGAAGGAAACTGCAGCCTAGAGGAATGTGCAGCACGCGGCAGCCAGCACGTTATGTGCCCACTTCTGGAGGACCCTGTGGTCTGAGAGTGATGGCGATATCGGGCCAGCCTGGCCCAGCGTTGCAGGCACTGAAGTGTGGCAATGAGAACACAGTGTCCAAATAGATAGATCTGGATTCCAGTCTTGGTCTGACTAGCTGTGCACCCTCGACCAGGGCCTTAACCTCTCTGAACTTCTGTCCTTATCTGATAAACGGAGACAACGCCTCACAGGGTTGGGATTATTATAAAATAATGCAGGTAAATCAAGTAGCATAGTGTCTAGCCCCAGGTAAGTGTTCAATAAATGTTAGCTGTTATTATTATTGTTGTTGTTATTGTTATCATCATCACATTCAAATAACAGTTTTTACTTAAGTCTGAAGGAGTTAAGAATAGTAGAGCTTGATAGAAGCATAAAAACACTAGAGAGAATAAAAACTTCTATGGAATAAAATATGCATGGCTTTCCTTAATAGTCAGTGTAAATCCACACCCAGACCGGATGTTCTGTGTGGTCTATAAGTATGTTTCTAGATTGTTGATGGAGTCCTGCTCAGGAATGACAACTCAGAGTCTGGAACGTATTACTGAATTAATAACTGCCCTGGTCCTGACCGTAAGTTTTGTTTTGTTTTTTTTTCCTTTATTACTTTTGTTTTAAATCAACTTCATCAAAGTATAACACACACATTTTAGGTACACAGTTTTGATGAGTTTTAGCAAATATGCTCACCCACCACCACATGCAATCAATGAAAGGAACTTTACCCTTGCACCAGTTTCCTCTTATGTCTCTCCTCAACACCCACCCCCGCCGCTCGCCCCAGGCCACCACGAATCTGCTTTCTATCACTACAGATTGAATTTGCCTGTTCTTGGTCTTCAAATAAATGGAATCAAGCAGCGTGTACTCTTTTGTGTCTGGCTTCTTTGGCTCAACATAGTGTTTTTAAGATTCATCCAAGTTTTTGCAAGTATCAGCAATTAGTCCTTTTCAAATTGCTGAAGGGTATGACACTGTATGGGTATACCACAATATTGTTTATCCATTCAGCTACTGATGACTGTGTGGATTGTTTCCATTTTGGAGTTATAATGACTAAAACTGCCATGACATTCACTTTTTGTGTTTCCATTTCTCTTGGGTGAATGCATAGAAGTGAAATTTCTTTAGTTTTAAATGGAACTGCCAGGCAGCTCTCAAAGTGGTGGTTTGATTTTACAAACACACACACACACACACACACACACACACAGACGAGGCTACACATCCTGGCTATCAGAGCAGGGGGTGGTGGGAGGAGTATCTGCTCACTGACCTTATTTAAAATTCCTGATGTATGACGTATATAAAAAGCAGATTGACTATTACTGATTTTATTATTGTTTTTAAATCCTCTGCAGACATTGCACCCCCTTATTCTCTTCCCTGGACAGATGGCTGGCACTGCCCATCCTTGGTACCCTGTGCTGTCCAACAGTTGCATGGTCAGTCCTTTCATTTAGCTGCTCTAGTATGTGTACTGCTATCATATTGTGATTTTAATTTGCCTTTCCTTGATGACTGATAATGTTGTGCTTATTGGCCACTTCCAATATCTTTCTTTGTGAAGTGCCTGTTCAAATCTTTTGCCCATTTTTAATCGAGCTATTTGTCTTCTTATTATTGTGTTGTAAGAGTTCTTTATCTATCCTGGATTTAAGTCTTTTGTCAGGTACATGTATAATCAATATTTTCTCCCCTGTGTGGTTCCCTACACTTTCTGTACCATCTTGCTAATTCTTATCTTACTGACCTCAATGGACATCGGATTTCTGCCTCAACGTGGAGATCCTGACAAGTACATTTCTACTTGCTTCTACTGCGTGCATGGCAGAAGCCAGGGGGTCCGCGGTGCCGCAACCTGAAGGAGAAACTCTGCTCTGCTCCTTCCTGTGGTGGTTCCTGTTGCTGCCGTGACAGTTGTTCCCATGTACAGACCCCGGGTTAAGTCAGGAAGCTCTGTCTCCCCACCTGCAGGCTGCCGGGGATGCTTTCCGCCCCTCTCAGCCCTCCCACCCCGCCCCTCTCTACAGTGGCTGTTTGTGTCTCAGGTGGACTTATCCAGTGTTTTCCTGCTAAAAGTTCCGCCCTTGCCCTTCCCTGCCCCTCCCATGCCACGGCAGAGGACCTGGTGCTGGGCTCTAGTCATCTCACCCTCGTCCACCGTGGCTCCTGTCCACTTCTTCATATCCATGCACAAACCCTGGAACCCGCGTTGGGTCATTTTGAAGCCACCATGCCCCGTGCCCCAAGGAGTCATCAAAGGTGGGTCAGAGTGTTCCCAAGGAGCCTTAGAACCCCAGACCTGGAGCCTTCTAACATGAGGCTGTGAGGAGGAAGGGTGCTGGTGTCTAGAGCTGCAATTCAGTCACACGCCAACAGCTGGCATTAGAAAGAGAGGGGCGGGGATGCAGTGGGACAGACCAGGACCATTAAAACTGGCCCATGTGCCGCCATAGGATAACGTTAGGAACTCAACTGTGGGCAGATTGGGAGGATTAAAAGAGATACTACATAAAAGGCACTTAGATAGTATCTGGCGCAATTAAGTGCTCAATAACTGTTAGCTATTAGATCTGATTCCTTTCATCTGACACAATTTGGAATGATGTTGGTCAGTTAATGGAAAAAGTTGGTTGGAAAGGAAAATCGGAGAAAATTATACTACACACCTTTAACATTGTAATTTAAGCTTAAAACACATAAAATGTACATCTATTCGCCGTTCTTTGATGTAGGTCCAAGCACCTTTCCTCTGAGTCCATGGATGGGAGTCTCCAGTCGACTTTCCTGAGTGAACCACACCCAGCAACGCACCTTGTACCATTTCCAGTTTCCGTTTCTTTACAGTGCAGCTTACACTTGCAAAGTAATGGGTGAAGAATCTTTCTAGATTGTTTATTTTACCTCAATCTTATTGTTAATTTCCCCACACCCAACTCATCAGCAACCCATCCTCATTTGATTGTCACAAAGTATTTAACTTAATTTGCATAAGAATAATTTCTTCTCACTCATTCTACCACCTGTTGTCAGAACATTTCATTAAATTACTTAATTACAATAAGGCTTTTACGAAGACAGGTAAAGGAGGCATAAAATAGTTTCAAAACAAAGACATGCATTCAGTAAGCATGCTCAGTAAGCATGCATTCACCTGCTGGGAGCAGATGTGCCTACTGGGAGAACAAGCTGGGGAAGTTGAGCAGGGGAGGGTGTGCTGAGTAGCTAGTAGCTTGGGGCATTCACTGTGTCATGGCCACTAATAAATGTATTTTAGGAAGTGACTGTATCAATCAATAAATATTTTAGTTATATGTATATGTATTTTATGTATATTTATATAAAGGTATTATGTTATATTTATGTGTAGCAATAAATATACTCTAGGAAGAGTAGCTGTGTCTAGCAGATTGTCTAAGTAGAAGTAGTTAAGAGAATGGCTACATGTCTTGGGCGTGCATGGTATTTGTTGTCAACCTCTGCCCTGACCTTTGGATTGCTTCCCATACCTATGGAAAAATCAGTGGGATGAGCCTTCCAGAGTTAGAAGACCTGGATTCTAGTCCTGATTGTGTCACATAGGCACCTTGTGACCTTGACGATGACCCTTATCCCCATTACATAGAAGGAAAGTTTGATACTCTGAGAGGTGAGTAATTCTGCCCCCAGCACATGTGAGGACTCCCTGAGAGTGTGTGAGAAATGCTTTGTCCACATTAGGGCCCACCTCAGTCCGAGAAGTTTCTCTCGTCATTTCACTGGTTGCCATGGCCCAGATGACAAAGGTCAAGTCACGCCATGTTTGGGGGCTTTCCAAGCCCGGGCCCCAGTCACTCTCGTGAGGAAAGGGCAAAGGCCGGTCCTCCCGTCAGTTCGTCTCAGCACCTCGCTGTCTTCTGTCTCCGTCCCCCTGCCCTTTCACTGCTGCCAGGGCCTTGTTTACAGGCAGAGCCCAACAACCCGGGCTCCAGGCCCCCCCACCCTGCATGGCAGCCCCTGCCAGGTAAACACACCTGCTCCCCACAAATGCAGCCAGCCGAGGCCACAGCCAGGACCTTTTAAATGTGCCTCTTCTTTGAGGGGAGGTGTTGTTTGGACTAAAGATTTCTACCTACTGAGCATCTACACAGCTTTCCACAGCGATTCCAAACAGCAGGGAGCATCTGATAAGACTTGAGGCTCAGAGCAAGATTTTTGCACCTGTGGAGCTAACAGCCCACTATGTGGGGTGCTTTTGAGGGTCCCAAGAATGCCTTCTACTCCATCCAATATTCCTTATCCGCTCCCTGGAGCCAAAGACCCAATACTTTCCTGGCTGTCTGTCCCTGGGATTACAAAAACTCTGGAGAGGAAACACATAAAGTTGTTGTATCAGTCATTTCCCCTCTGATATGTAGAAGCTACAATTTTTTTCTGTAGAGCTAGTTTTTTGAGGGGGAGGGAGATGAGAGCTTGAGGACACTGGGAGACAGAGAAGAAAAAGAGAGGCAACGTTTGCAGGAGAAAAGAAGAACGCAGAAAGAAAGAGGTCCAGGAGAGGCAGCCCCACTCCTGGAAACAGAGGGAAAGTGTAAAGGTCAGCTGCAGGCCTCCATCACGCTCGGTGGTGAGACCCTGCGTTTTCTAGTAATGGCTCACAGATGCTGAGGGTAAGAACTCACTAGCCATTGTCTGCACCTCTGTGTGTGTATATGAGTGTATGTTTGATTCCACAAAAGTCCTAAAGTTATTTGATATTATTTTAAGTTGTTTATTTTTCCAGGATGAACATATTGACATTCTGAGAATTTTTCTCCCCCTGTCTAAACCCAACCCGGATTTTTCTCTCTTCATCTGTGTTCCTTTGGCAGAAATTTCCACCAGAAGAATGAAGGCGTGAAGGGTCATTCTGGGAAGGACAGAGTGCAGGCCAAGCTGTAAGATTCCGCCGCCTCGGTCCTGCCAACGCAGTCCAGCCACCCGCCACCCCACGAAACATTGGTGCTGGAGATGATGCCACGCCCGGCCAGGGTACTGATCTCATAGGCTTGTTTTTATACCATGTTGGCAGCAGCTCCACATCGGTGTTTTTTTGAGTTTTGTTTCATTTCTTTAAACTTTCAGCCTTGCCCTGTGAAGGGTTATCAGATGAGCTTCCAGTGGCTTGGGAAGTACAAGATGTCCTTAGGAGGGTAAAGGGGAGCAATGTCCCCACAAGTGTTTCAGAAGCAGGAGAAAGCCCACATGTTCGTGTTTTACCCCAAATGTCTGGTTAGGTCCTGAAGCTCTTCAGTGTCATGATGATCTCCAGCCAGTGCAGTCCTTTACTGGAAGGGACTGTCCCCCTAAAGGGGTGTAGCTGGGCTAACCTAAATTCCTGTATAGGGACCCCCTGGCCGGCTGAATGGCGAACAGCCTGGGGAAGGGGAAAGAGCAAGGCCAGTGGAGTTCCCATTCTGCCCCTTCCAAGCTGTGTGACCTTGGGCAAGTCACTTTCTCTGAGCCTTACTCTTCAATGTGTCATAGACTTTATGGAAGGATTTGATGAGATCTGGGAACAGTTTCTGTCACAAGCACCCACGGTGGCGTTCACTCCAGGAGGGGAGTGGGGGCTGGCCTGGGCGAGCAGGCGGATGCAAACAGCATTTAGCGGAAGATTCAGAGTTTTCTCTGTTTCCCCCTCAGCCCCTTTTCGCTGCTGCTCCCCAGAGCCCTCTGCGATGCAGAGGGAACCCACAGAGCTGTTTTTATGACTCTAAGTGGTTGATGAGCAGCCCGCGGCCACCGGTCTCTGCTGGAAAGGCCAAGTTGTGCTAATAGGAACTGATGGTTGATCCCATTTAGTCGGAAATGTCCAGGAAGGCAGGATTTAAAGGAGGTTCACATTCCTACGGCCCTACTCCTGGGAGCCCAGGAGAGGCAAGAAATGTGGATTGAAATGTAGCAATGCCTTTTTTTTTTTTATTAGAGACATTGTAGCTTTACAGAAAAAGCATGCATAAAATACCGAGTTCCCGTGTACCACCTTATTATGAACAGCTTGCATTAGTGTGGTTGATTAATGAAAGCACATTTTTATAATTGTATTATTAACTATAGTCCATGGTTTACTTTCAGGTTCACTGTTTGTGTTGTACAGTCCTATGGATTTTTTTTTTAATTTTTTTTTTAAATTTTATTCCAGTAACACATATACAACCTAAAATTCCCCCCTTCTAACCACATTCAAATATATATTTCAGTGCTGTTAGTTATATTCACAATGTTGAATATAACACCACCATTAATTAACAAAACTTTTCCATCATCCCAAATAGAAACTATAATTTAAGCATTAGTTCCCCATTCCCTACCCCCACCTCAGCAGCTGGTAACCTATTTCTGACTAGGAATTTGCTTATTCTAATTATCTCATATCAGTGAGATCACACAATATTTTTTCTTTTGTGTCTGGCTTATTTCACTCAACAGGATGTCTTCAAGGTTAATCCATGCTGTCACATGGATCAGAAACTCCTTCCTTTTTATGACTGGATAATAGTCCCTTGGGTGTCTATACAGAATAGATGTTTATCCATTCACTGTTGGACGGACACTTGGGTTACTTCCATCCTCGGGCAATTGTAAATAATGCCACTATGAGCAATGTCTTTTGATACTGGAAGAGGAAAGGAAAGAATGGAGGGACAGACTGACAGCCCTGTGGGTCACCAAAGATTGTGCTATTGTTGCAAACCCTTTATTCAGGCTCATAAGGAGAAGAGAGGGGGCTGTGTTTGGGAAGGATGGAAAGTACTTCTGGCCGGCACAGCCCTCCCAGAGGTCAGAGACAGGGAGGAGCACATACACGGGCCTCTCGTGTGCTCTGAGCTGCTGTTTTGGGGAGGCCCAAAAGGCCTGGGGAGTTCAGCCTGTCCTGAATTTGTGGCATTTTGATGCCTGGGCTAATGAAATGTTCTGCAGCCTCATCATAGACCTACCCATTTTGGGGGCACCATCACTTAGCCAGCTCAAGTTGCTGATGGCATTATTTGTAATTTCTTTGACCCATCAGTGCCCCTCCAGGGACAGCTGAGAGATTTGGGTAGATGTTCAGTCCGGAGAGGGGAGGCCTACTGGCTTTGCCAGCGTCCCAACACACCCACTGGTGGTCTCTGTTGATACCGACCCCAGAGCCAGACTCCCCTACAAGGTACACGCCAGGGCTTAACTCAAGGCAGGGTCTACTCTCTCCATCCCCTGACTCCTTCCCAGATAATCACTCGGTTCCTCAAACAGCAGTGGCCCCAGGCCTACATCTCAGCAACACTTATCCACTGACAAGTTGAGCCAGAGAGAAGGAAGGTCACCTATGTCAGGGCAGGGACCACGCCCTGGCATTCAGCTGGAACATTCTGTGTGTGCATTTTTGTCACAAAACTAGATATAGGATCATTTATCCCAGTTGGGGACAACAGATAAACTACTATTTGAATGAGCAGAAAGTCGGTATATCTAAGACTGGGATGGAATGTGCAGCTGTGGGTATAGAGCCATAAGAGTAATATAGCTAAAGGGGACATCAGTGGGGGAAAAAAATGGATCCAGAAAGGCCAAGCAACTTGTCCCAAACCTCAGGCAGTTTCATGCAAGAGACAGGAAAAGCAGCCCCAAGCCTGGTGAAGTTTTGTCCAGCCCCAAACCCCACAGAAGCAGCCATGAAATGAAGAGCTAAAGGGAAAAGCAGCACAGGGTGATAGGAAAGCCTGAACTTTAAAGCCAGAGAATTCTGGGTTTCCTACCTCCTCCCAACCGGGCAGGCTCAGCCTTAAAAGGGGCCGCAAGGGAGAGGCTTCAACGAGAGGATACACAGAATGCCTAAATTCTCTGAGCCTCGGTTTCCACATCTGTCAAATGGAACAATAGAACCCCTCCAGTTTGTCCCTGTGAGGAGCCTTCAGTGAGGCAAGGAACAGGAAGCACCCAGCTGAGCATCCCACGTGGAGCAGCCGCTCAACAAACCTCACGGCTCACAGTACTGCCAATTACAGAAAGTGCCACATCCTGCAGAAAACAAGGTTAAAAGCAGGTCTGAGAGAGGAGAGCGCCGGAGCCCTGAGGAGAAAGCGCTCCAGGAAATGAAGAACGACCTTGCAGAGGGGCTCAGCGGGGAGGTGCTGGGCGAGGCGAATGGCTGGCGTTGAGCTGAGCTGGGCCCCCTTGGCCTGGGAAGGGTGCCCTGCAAGCTGGCTGCCAGTGCTCAGCGGCGCCACGTAATTACTTAGCAGTTTACTAGCACTGGAGACATCCAGGGTGCACTTCAGCCGTCAATTAGCTCTTGCTCACGACCCCCCTGTGAGGCCCCGTGGTATCACGACTCCCATTTTTCAGCTGAGGAAACTAAGGTGTAAACAGGTTAGGCAACCAGCCCAAGGTCACACCTCAAGTCAAGCGGTCACCAGGCGCCCAGGCCGCGTCCTTGCCGACTCCCCGGCCTGTCCTTAGCCCACTGGCCCATGCCATTGCCCATAAAATCCACCGTTTATATCTCGTCAGGAAGCCAGGTAGTGCACTCGGGACATTAGGAGCTGTACAGAAAGGCCATTCAGCTGATTTCCAAGGCACTGTAGGGTTTTTAAAGAAATGTTTAACCCCTTGCTTTGAGAGCTCGGTCGGGGGCAAAATGAGCTAAGTTAGCAGTTTTTGCTCTGGGCTGCCTCCTGTACCACAGATGGCTTTAGGGATCTGGGCTTGTGTTTGCTTCTTCTCTGCTCACTCAAGGAGACACACATTCTGGCCCCGTCTTGAGACCACAAAGAGGAGACTCAGCACTAGTGAATACACTGCCCAAAGTGCAGGCCAGCACCAGCTTGTCCTCAAGTCCTGGAGTTTTCTTTTTGGGGGGAACAAAAAGTTGCCTACATTTAAAAGGCTCTCAGAGGTATGCTAGTGGGGGTGGAAGGGCCGTGGGGGAACCGTCAGCTGTCCAGTGATCTCACTGGACACACACAACCCCTCCAGGCAGTAGCTGGACCCACCCACCTACCCCGTATACCTCCCTGACTCATTCATGTTCCAGACCTTCCTTCTCTCCAGAGGGAACTGGTCTAGCCCATGTCCTGCTCTCCCCAGCCCTTCTAAGTGATCCCAGGCCTCATCATGGCTCACCTGGACCATTGTCATAATGTCCTAACTGGGCTTCCGGTTCTACCCCTCTCCTTAGACCCGTCATCACACAGCAACCAGAATGTTCCGTCCTAAATTGCTAACTCCACTCTACGAAAACCCTTCATCTTCACTGCCTGATGGGTGAAGCCCAGGGTCCTTACAATGGCACCCAGGCCCCAGCCTCGCTCCTGCTCGCCCCACCTAGCAACCCTCCCACAGCACGCGCCACACTCAACCTCCCCAGTTGGGCTTCTGCTTAAGATATCATTTGAGTGAAAGATCCTGCTGCTAAAGACAGTTAAGGAAACCACCTAAACTACTTAATGGGGGATTCAGGTAGGGCCAGGGGTGTCCTTTAGCTCTTGCCGCTCCCTCCACCTGGAGTGCCCTTTGTCTCCTGCTCTTACTGGTGATTCCTCCCCATCTCCATGGCTCCTCAAGCTGGGGGTTCCCGCTGGACACTCAGGCTGCGCTGAGTGCTTGTTCTTGCGTTCCTGCGGCCCTTTGTGCATGCTGGGCTTAATACCCACGATTTATTGAACTGATCTCCTTGTAGGTCTCTGTCCCCATTCCCTAGTGCAGCCACCGAGCTTTCCTCTCACTGTGTCCAGCACACACTGCCTTACACACATCCATTAGGCACTTAGGAACTATTTATTAACTACATTTTCTAATTCTAACTACACTTTCAGTGACTAGTAATTAGCATATCAGAAGAAAGAGTATAATGGATTCCAACTAGGTTACTGTATCCTGCAACTCTGGTATAATTTAGCCAGCTCTAAATTTTCTCTTGAAATAACAGAGAAGTCACATAACCTGCCAGCACTTCAGTTTCCTTTCTGGTAATCAGAGGGTTTGAATTTGAGCAATGGTTTTCAGACTGAGCGGGGAAGCCCAGATGAGGGACATTTCAGGACACTTTGGGCTGCTGTTGGGGAAAAGGAGGACTCAGCCAACATGGCTCCAGGTCCCCCAACATAGACCCTTCCTCATTGGAGCTGATCCACTTTTAAATGTTATCATCTGGGCTTCTGTAGAAGCTACCATTTGCTAAAGAAAGTGAAAACAACTTAAGCTCCAGCAGTGCCAAATGGGGATGGGGGGACTTCAGATAGGAACGGGGTGTCTTTTAATGTCCCTCCAACCACACACTGGTGGCCTCAGTGAATGAGGCTCCTTCAACACGAGCAGGGGGCTGTTAGGCCGGAAATCGTTCTCACCAATAAGGAGCCCACACAAGCATCTCTTTTCTCGTGACCTTTGAGAATCTCCAGGGGCTTCAAGTTCTGGAGCCGACTCTGGGCAGAAGAGTTCCAGCTGGGGAGGCTGCCCATCCCCGAGAGCAGGCGGGCGTGGGGGAGGAGGGGGGGATGACCAGGCACAGGAGGCCCGGGCTCCCACCCCACTGCCACCTCCAGCCTCTCCAGCTGCAGCTGCAGCGGGGGCCAGTCAGTGGGGTTTGGAAACTGCTTTGGTGGAAAGGATGACAGAGCAACCCGTTTGCCCAGAACCCAACCAGGGCCATTTCCACGGTGACACAGGCATGAATGAGTCCTGACCTCCCAGTAGAAATTGGACATGTTGAGGGTGGAGAGAGGATGTGGGGCACAGCACAGCTTCATCCTGGGAGTGGGACCGGCCTCTCTGCTCCCTGGGCAGGAGTCGCAGCCTTCCGGCACCCTCCTCGGCTGTGTCCGTGGTACTCCTGGGATGAGCCTCACCACCTCACCCCCAGTGGCTCCCAGAGACTTAAAGGGCACAGGTGACATGTTTGCTTTCAGTGCCAGCTCTGCCACTCTGCTAACTCTGGGTCCTCTGAGAGGCAAGTTAACTACTTGGATCCTTATTTAAATTCCCTGTCTTGTAGTTTTCTCATCCATAAAATGGGAATAAATATAATATCCCTATCCTCAGATTGCCAGGATTGGGTAAGATAATGTGTGAAAAGCTCTTAGGACAGTGCCCTGCTCCCACCAGTTACAATGTTTAGATGATTGTTCCCTAAATCTCTCCTCCTCACTGCTGTTGACAGTGGCCACGCCACCTACTCCTGTCTGTCCCCAGCATCCAGCCCAGTGCTGGGACCCTGCAGAGTTACCTGTCTTGACTCTTGATCCTTCTTTTTCTGCTCTCACTGCCACCCTGTCTGTCATCCACGTAGCCAGATCTGGAAGGTGGCCCCTGCATGTGTTTCAGGCTCTTCGAGCAGCTATCACGGGGCTTCTTTGGGAACCCTGGGATTAGAGCAGCGCTGGGCTGAAGACCAAGTGTCAAGAACGAGTGGTCCCCCTGGGCTATCCTCAGGGACAGCCAGACTTCTGCAAGACCGAAAGCCACGCATGCGGAAGGCCCCAGCACATGAAGCGTCTGCCGAAACAGCTGCACCCACAGGGCACCTCCTGCCCTTGCTTCAGAGGCTTTTCCATGGGCTCTGCCTCCAGCCCCAGGAAAAACATTCCTCTGAAGACTCGGGAAATGAGACAGCACAACTGAGCATTTCACAGACGCACCCTGTCACAACCACCTATTATCCATGAAAAATGTATAAAAGGACATACCTTGCTCCCTGGTGTTTTCTAAAACCTAGGGAAACTGAGAAGTGAGAGGAGGGCCAGGTTGGAAGGGATGACATCGTGTCTTAGAGCATTTCATCTTGAGGAACGCCAAGTGAAAAGACAACAAAACAATTCAAAGAACTGCCCCTAACTCTCAAGAAGTTTCTAGACTTGGGGTCTCCTATTGATCTCAAAGGGGCTGCCATGGCCCACACTCACCAGCCACATCCAGACTGTATGTCTCATTTATCTTTGAGCATTGCTTTTGCAAGGACGACAATGCTATTGTTATTTCACCCATGGTAGCTTTTGAATCAATTTGCCTTTACTCAGTCACGAGTATGGAAAGCATAATTCCTGTTGCATCAAAGTATGATTGGGGGAGTGGAGTTGGTGATCTAATCAAGCTTTTGAAGCTCAGAAAGGGTCCTCTTAGAGGAAAGTGTTGAGGCCTTGCCACTTCCATGAAAAACCCCTCTGGTAAGGGGTGGAAGGGGTCCTCTGCAGAGGAATGTCAGCTTTGCAGGAGCCCATTTTGCAGAGTACATGCATGGAGAGCAAGGAAAGGTGCTGCCTGGGATGAGTGTGCTTCCCAAGGGATTGCCCCATACCCTCCTGCCCTGGCTTTCCTTTGGGGATTCACTGGGCCACTGCCACCCTGGTTTGCAGTCTTCCCTGCCAGCTTTCCTGGTACCCAGCAGAGATGCTCTGAGCCTCTCTCCAGTGGACACCAGAGCCTTTTCCTTTGCTTCCCAGTGAGTCAGGGGAGGCCTCGGGCTAGGCTGGCAGCCTGAGCGCTGCATCTTGGTTCAGTCCTGATTTGGGGCCTCACAGCAGGCAGTTAGGGTGGCTGGAGCCCAGGTACCTGCAGGTCAGTGCCCACAGAACCACAGATGTTGCTGAGCTTAGGCAGACTTGGAGTGCAGCTTCTCCCAGGCCTTCCTTTGGAAACGCACCTGTCATTTTTACCAAGCTGTCCCAGGAGCTGGGGGACATGCAGAGACCATGTGGTACAGAGCTATTGCCTTTAGTTTGCTTGGATTGTTTGTAACCCAAGGACTGGGGAAGGATGGGGGTGGCAGGGAGAGAGAAGGCTCTTGAGAGAAGGACCCAGCCTGGTTGGACTGGGGGGTACCGTCTCCATGAGCTGTGGGCCCGGGAAAGAAGGGCCCAGCCACTTCCTCTCTTGAGCTTCTGATATGTTGGAAGAGGAAGAAAGGCCACAGCAGGGTTTCAAAAACCATGCTAACATAAGGACCAATAATGTATGATTCACTTACACGAGTTACCTAGAAATAACTCAGTCACAGAGACAGAAAGGAGATTTGAGGTGACTGGGGGAGGGGAGATGTTGCTTGGTGGGTAGGAAGTGTTTATAAATTTTGGAAATTAGAAAAAGCTTATGGGATGAATAAAGACTTATAAAAGAAACATGCTATATTTTTAGGGCTCACCTGTAACAAATTAACACTTACGACACATGCACACAAATACAATGCACTATAACCATGTAATCTGCAATGCAATTACAGGATTTAAAACAAATAGATATCAATTGCTAGGGCACTGTATTCAGCATAATATAGTAAATGGGGTGCAACTTGAAATAGTATAATGAGCGTTTTTTCCAGTTCTTTCTGTCCTCCTCTGACCGTATAAACACTTTTGTAGATTACATCCACGTCTGAAGCTGAGGCCCTCTCTGATAGGCCCTACTGTGGGGAGAGGATGTTGGCTGATGGGCAGGGGGCTGAAGCACCAAGCCAGGACTCTTGGCAGAGTTCTCTTCCCCTCCACCATTCCACAGAATCTCCCCAACGCTGAGCCTACCTCTCATCTGCATAATCGCCACATGGCCACAGAGTGAGTTTCAAAAATGTGAATCTGTCAGTGACCGTGTGTGAAACCTTTGGTGGTTCCCATCACCACAAGTAAAGTGGTAGTTTTAAAATGCATCCACAAAGTCCTTGACATTGCTCCCTTCACGTGGTGGAGCCTAGTCCCCTTCCCTTTGAGTATGGGCTGTACTTAGTGACTTTAGTCTAAGGACAGAATATGGTAGACGTGATGATGGGTAACTTCTGAGACACTGACATTAAAAAGCCTCATCAAGAGTTAATCCCTTATGTCCCTTATCCCCAGTCTAAGTCACTCACCTGAAGGAGTCCAGGACTCCCAGGCCACCCTTCCTTCTGGAACTCTCACTGCCATATGGCTCTGCACATCCCTAATCTGATTCCATCTCTCACCCCTCCCCAACCCTAAGAACCCCTGGAACTCATGACCTGTCTTCAACCAACTGCCAGGGAATTAACTACCTCGTGAACTTTCTCTTCTTGCTCTAGCTGCAACCTGGCTATGCCCTGCAGACACTGCCCCCCTGGAGCCCTCTCACACTGGGTTTTCCCTCCACCGTTCTGATACCATTGGACCTGGGAGTGAGCTGGGTGTCCCACTGCCTCCTCACTGCCACCTGTAGACAATAGCCCTTCCCTCCTCCCTAAAGTTGAGCTTTGAATCTCAAGTTTCAAAGTTGTCCCACCACAGTGCATCTACCAACCCCCTGTCATTTCCCTCATCCCATGAAGATTTTTCTCCCGGCTCCTGGTCCTACTCCTCCCTCTTCATAACCCTTCCGGGACCCTGGCCCCTCATTTCCCAAACCTCCTTTCCCCCCTAATCTTGTTCTCCACCCTGCCTTAAACACCTATTCCAATGGTCACCCACTAAACCTTACTACCGGCAACTCCACTCCTCTGTAATCCCAATTTCAAGCCCCCTATTCTCTGGTTACTACCTATTTCTGGCTCACACCCACTACTACCCCCAATGGGACTTTCAACTCCTCAATCCTGCCATTCTCTCACCGCCCACACCCCCTCCTGGCCTCACTCCCCTCCTTACCCAGCTTGAGGCTCATGGCCCATCATTATAATCTCTCCCTCATTCTCTCACTCCTCTTGACCTTCCCTGGCAAAGCCCCAACTGTGGTTAAAGCCAACTTTCTACCTACTTCATCCCTGCACCTCTACAGTTATCCTGAATTATAGGAATTTCTGGCTTTAACTTCAAGTGGACAATCCTACTATATAGTTTCCCTAATCCAGTAACTCTTCCACTCTCCCCAGTGATTATACCTAAACTTTCTACTTTCTTTTCAAACTTCCAAAACCTCCAGCCTTCTCACCCCCACTTGCAGCTGGTAACTGTGCTTCCTGTTTCTCTGAGAAAGTGATACCACTCCTCTCATTTGATATGTGGCAGTGACTTTCAAACAATTGTGACCCCATCCCACGGTAAGAATAAATGAAATTCTTATGAATGGAACAAGTTTAATGAACAATATTTACCTTCACTAATGCTAATCTACTCTGATTCCTATCTCATTTTATTCTGCAGATTTTTTAAATGTTGTCTCAATACCCTAAATTAAGGTCACAACCAGCTGATGAACCACCATTTGAAAAACAGATGCATGATATAGAGAGGGAGTTTGTAGGTTTTTCTTTTTTCCCTCCTTTTTGTTGGTGCAGGATCTGCACCTATGGAAAAGACAGCTGACATACCCTAGAGCTCGCTCAGATCTGAGGCTCCACGTTGAATCCAAGAATTTACTGTGGAATGGAGGAGACTGTAGGGGGTAGGGGGTGGAGACTGAGGAGCTTAGATGCAGAGATTGGGGAGCATCTCTCCTCCCTGCACAGGCAGGGAGCACACACCAAGAGCTGCCATCTGAGGCTGGGGTCACAAACACAAATGCCTACAAGGGCTGAGGAGTTAATGTCCCAAAAGAAATCAGGTGGAGTGGAAACCCATTCACCAAGGGTCCCAATGCTCGACCTCAGTGTCAAGAAGACAATGTCAGGACTGCCTGGGCCAAGGTAAATTGGGGTGTGCATACACTGTGGGCACAGGGGACAGCCCCTCCTCCACACCACTTTTGGGGTAGTCGGTCATCTCCGTGCCACCTCTACCAGGGCCCAGTTGAGGGATCCAGGCGAGGTGCTTAGCATCTTGGGGCCCTTGGTTCCTCAAATAGAGATAATGATGGTCCCAACCTCCCAGGGTTGTGGTGGGCATCAAATGACACAATTCAGCAGCATGCCTGGAACCCCCGTGGTAGTCACCACCACTCACTCTAGCTGATTGTGGGTCTCCAGGCCTATGATTGCCAAATCTCACTTTGTTAAGAGAAGCCCCAAATCCAAGATTTCAGTGTGAATGTTCTGATGTTTAACTATTCACTGTTTTCTAAGCAATGTGAAGGTTAAGTAAAATGTCTGCCTCTGAATGGGCCCACATCTGGTCTGCTTTGCTTTCACTCTGGCTTCCCCCGTTTTGTTCAGAAACCCCCACTACTCCTGCCCCACCTCAGCATGTGTCAGGAGGAAAAATGCCTCCAGGGGTGAAGGAGGGTGGTCTGGGAGAGAGGGAAAATGGAAAGACCATTCATCTGGGATGGTGATCTCTCCGGCTTGAAACATTGAGCATCCAGCCCGAGTGACGGATGAATTAGGTTCGTTTCTGCAGGTAATTGTTTAAATGTTATAGCAGCTTTAACATGTCGTCTGTTAAAACTTATTGGTGAGGCAGCCATTCCAAACTTGTAATGTGGGTAATGTTTAGATGATTTACTAGGTGAGATGCAGTTTCTGATTCAATCAGAGTTGCATTTGACTCAATAGGTGATGCATCTGATTCGACTGGGAGTCCATCTAATCCAAAGGTGATGTGTTTGATTCACAGGCTGATGTACCTGATTTAGAAGGTGATGGATCTAAGTCCACACTGAAGGATTCCAATTCCCCCATGCTGGGTGTCTGCTTCAGCGTGTGATGTATGAGTTTTAATAATAAGATATGCTGTCAGGATGGTGAGGGCACCAGCTCCTCCCGTTGCCTGCCATATCTGTGGCCGCACCTGCTTGCAGACAGAGCCAGTCTTGGGCTCCAGGATCAGAGGGGCAAAGTGGGGGCAAGACCCAGTTCCTTCAGGGAAACAGTCACCCAAGCATGACCTGAGGCTCCGCATGCTCCCATCACTGCCATTCTTCTAGTTGGAGACATATAGATGGTCCTTTTAAGGCTTTGTGTTGAGAACCTTGTTCCTTGCAAGTGGGGGGCTGTTAGGGGCCCATCTGTCAATACTCGCTCTATGCAAGTTAAGTCCTTATCTGCCAGAAGCTCCCTGAAGCTGCAGGAGCCTCACCTGACGCTCCCCGGGGCCCTGTGCAAACCTTCCCTGGGCCATGCACACAGCATTTAATCAGCATTGTGGGACTGAATTTTCATGCTTCAACTGGGGAGATGGGGAAAGATTGCTCTGAACTTTTTTTTTCCAGCCAATCCCTAAGTGCCCTTCTCTTCCTTTACCTTGGTTTGGCAGAAACATGTGTACCTTGCTAGACCCAGCCCGGAGTCATTGTTTCCTTCCCAATAGAAGCCACCCCTGCCCTGCACCTCAGCTGGGCCTGGGGAGAGCCTCCCCCAGCCTTCCTGAGTCTCCTGGCCGTATCTCCATGATAACACTCGTCACATTAGTTGTCCTATGGCAGAGAGATCTCTTCTTCACCCCACTGCCCCCAGCACCAGGCTGAAAACATGAATGATGGTTGATGCATAACCTTGGGGAGGGAGGAGAGTGAATCCTTAGCAATAATAATAATAATCATTTGCACTGATTGAGTGCTAAGTATGTTCTAAATGCTCAAAGCACTTTATAGATGTCAATGCTTTTAATCCTGACAACAAACTGTATGTGACAAGAACCATTATCTTCATTAAACAGATGGGAAAACTGAGGCTCAGTGAGGTTAAAAGATTTCCCTTGAGTTACCCCTCAGCAGAATTTAATGCAAGTCCAGGTCTCCTCAGGCCCTAAAGCCAAGCCCTTGACTTAGAGTGCTCTGTCATGACCCAGGATAGGGAGGCTGGGGTTCCTAGGGGTGCAGAGATACTCTCAGGGAGACAAAACCCTGACTCAAGGTAGGGAGACCTAATTGGTAAACTGAGGCACCAGGGGGCATTAGGAGTGATCAAAGAAGGCTTCCTGGAGAAGGTATTTGATCTGTCCTAGAAGAAAAGAAGGAAAAGAAACAGGTCATTAGCTCTCCTAAAGCCCGTTCATAGCCACACTTGTCCCTGAGCCCAAGTAAGTCAAAGAAGCTGAGTCTGTGACACCCAGGGTTTCAGGTGACTGTTTCCTCCCAGAGAGCATTGTATTGCTAAAAGCTGAGTCTTAGCCAGCTCTGCAGAGAAGGGTGTGCAGTGCTCTCACTACACCCAAAAGTCCTCAGCCTGCTCACCAGCTTTCAGGAGGGAGACAAATGCAACTGAGGCCCTAGCTCAGGCAGAGTCCCAGGCAATCCTGTGATGATGGCTCAGTTGGATCCTGCATCTCTTGCTCCTTCCCCCACCATTTAAGCCTTTCTCTACCCTATCCTGCCACTGTACTGCATCCCCAGAACCCTGGTCCCCCTTCAAGGATGCTCTCATCTGGGTAATGGAATTTGGGGAAGACAGCGTCATCCATGCTCAACCTACCTGTTTCACAGGCCACCATCAGGAACAGGCCACAAGGGCATGGGGTCTTAGACTGGGATCTCCTCCAAAGTGTCCTATCCCATCTCCTATTCAGCAAGTCCTGAACCTCCTTCTAAAGGTGGGGTCCAGATCTGCATTTAATAAGCCCTCCACTAAATTTTAACAATTACTGTGTTAGGCCAAATGTGTGGCCTAAACCCAAACTATGCATTAGCTATATGAAAGCTTTACTGGGGAAAATGGCACTATTAATGCTTGCTAACTTCACAACTAGTGCATGGTTGTCCATGATAAAGCATCTCCCCTTCTGCCATAGAGTGTAAGTTGGACATAAGACATGCAGTTGTGTCTCCCAGCCTCCCTTGCAGCTAGGCTTGACTACATAACTGAAGTCTGGCCAATGGCCTATAAGCAGGGTCATCTCCAATCAAGGATACAAGCCTCTTGCCCTGGAGTTCCTCTCTTTACCCTTCCCACAAGCTGAGAACAGAGATGTGCCCATGATCCACCTTTGACTCTGAGGATGAGGACATGCCCTTAGGAGATGGCAGAGCAACAAGACAGAAAGAATCCAGGTCACTGAAGGACAAAACCTCATCAATCTCAACTGCTGACCTGAGAACTCTTATGAGAGAGAGAAATAAACTTCTGTATTATTAAAATGCCATTACATCACCAGTCTCTTTTGTTATAGCAACTCAGCCTTTAATCTAACTAATACACAGGCCCTCTAAGAATAAGAACTAGACCAGAAACCTGCAAGGAGTAGGGGTTTGGAGGTTAGGGGCAGGAAATAACAGAAAGGGAATTAAAAAGGTATGGCCTATGCTTTCCCATGGCTGGACCCATTTATCTCCCCCTCCGTGCAGCTTGATGAAGGAAAGCAATAGCTAACCAAGGTGTCTGCATGTGTTCAGGCCCCTAAGAGACAGAGGCTAAAGCAGGATTAGCTATATGAGAACTTTATTGGGGAAAATTCCCGTGAGGAGAAAAGGAGAGGGCGCCAGAGGAGGCTGGAAGAGTTGTTAGACTGAGATACAGATCTGATCTCCAGAAGAGAGAGAAGGGATGGGTAGAAAAGTCTTAACTGCAGTGCAGTTTTAAGGAAGTTTGGAGAGTTCCCAAGCCAAAGTCGCCCGTTAAGAGGAACTCTGTGCTCCCCAGGAGCTGCTGCATCTTGTCATTGTCTGGGGAGCCTGTGGGACCCGGGACCTCAGCTCCGATGCAGCAGGAGATCTGAGCAGTGCCTTTTCATGGCCACCCAGGGTGGATGACCGATAATCAGCGTATGTGGTAGACTGAATTATATGCCCCAATTTAGACGTGTTCTTAAAACTTTACCCACTTTCCTGTGGGTCTGAACCCATTGTAAATAAGACCTCTTGAAGATGTTATTTTAATTAAAAGATAACCCTGCTGAATGAAGGTGGGTGTTAATCTAGATTACTGGAGGCTTATAAAAAGCCAAAAGCTGGAAGTTAGCAGGAACACAGAAGAGAAAGGAGAGGACATCGCCATGTGACAGGAAAGTCAAGGAAACCTAAGGATTGCAGCAGCCAGCAGCAGAATGCTACAGTCTTTGGAAAAAAAGCAAGCCTTGCTGATATCTAGATTTTGGTCTTCTAGCCTCAAAACCGTAAGACAATAAATTCCCATTGTTTAAGCCAATCCTTTGTGTGGTATTTGTTATAGCAGCCTGGCAAGCTAAAACAGTATACTAGAGTTGCTTGAAATGTAGACTTGAGAATCAGATAGTTCTGACTGAATCCTAGCCCTTCCACTTACAAGCTGAATGACCTTGGACAAGTTACTTAACCTCTCTGAGCCTCCATTTCATTACTTGAAGGCAAAAGCAAAACTGGCCTTATAAGTTTGTTGTGAGGTTCAAATGAAAAAATGGATATAAAGCCCCAGTGCCTGGCAAGGAGTCCTATTCAATAATTATTTGTTATCTATTGTATTATGTTATTAGATAATAATTACTATTGTTGTCAGTTTTATTTCTCTGAGGAGCATGTTTGCATTTTAGAGAAAACCCCTTTAGATATAATGACATTGCAAAGGAATAAAAAAATGCTTAGCTAATTTAAAATGAACCTGTTATAACAAGAAAGAGAACCCAGGGTGAACTGACATGGGTCTCCCAGAATCCACAGCAAATCCCAGAATCCCAGCTGCAGTGGGAAGGGTCTTGGAGCCTGGGCCTCAACAATTGGAGGTCTCAGACTAACCCTCTCAATCTCCACAACTCCCACAAGTCAGCTCCCCAAACCCTCTGTCTCAGTGTCTTTTTGTTCAAAATCCCGAGAAAGAAAACCTGGTTGGTTTTTCCCAGCCTATGGGTTGGCCCCTCTGGGGAGAGGTCAGGAGGTCAAGGGGCCACAAGCTCAGGTGTGTGCAAGCCCAGGAGGTCAGAGAGGAAAGAGGGGACACCTATCTCAGAAACGAGCCACTTGCTGAGTGCCAGATACTTCCACATGCTTTATCTCATCTAATCCCCTCAATTCTGAATTCTGTCCCCATTTTACAGAGAGAAAATAAAGGCTTGGGTTGCTTAGGAGACTTACCCAGGGTCACAGAGCCAGTGTGGAAGAATAAAGGAGGGGAGTGATATCTGTCAAGCCCAAAGTGGATGAGCTGCCTGTCTCTTGCTTTACTGAAGGACCCTCAGGAACCCCAATGGACTGGTGTGGGACATGTTTAGATCAAGCATGCCTTCGTGCCCTCCAAACTCACCGCCCAGGCAGACAGTAACTTCAGTACAAGGTTGGTGATGGGCCAGGCAGGCTGATCCTTTTTGTTGGCTCAGGGCAGAACAGCTGCCTCTTCCGGTTTTGCTGCTTCTGAAGGTCTCAGTGGCCCCAACTGCACACATTTTCCCAGGCTATGGCCAGGGTGGGGGTAGGGACGGTCCTCAGATGCAGACAAAGGAATAGCTCAGCCTTGCACATGGCTTTGAAAACAGGGCCATGGGGATTCCACTTGGCTGACACACTCTGCCCCAGCCCAGCCTCATCCCAAGAGGCACCCCCCAACCCCTGCTGGCCAGCTGTGCCTCCTGCTGCCACCCACACTAAAAACTGACCCCTAGAAGTGGCTGCCTGGCCCAGAATTCCCCATCACACCTCTTCCCATGGCAGGGAGGGGCAGGAGGCAGGGCTGGTGACAACATGGACTGCCCAGGCTACTGACTCACCACACACTTTGGATATCAGTGCACAGTCCTTTGCTGGGGACCCGCTGTGCCAAGCCCGGCGTGAGCCAAGCAGGATGCTAGAGTGGGATTTGCCTGACATTCTCATTTCACATGAGATCTCAAATCTGAGACAAAGGGTGTTAATGCACCCATATGGTAACAAGGGGTCTGGGAGCATCTATGCAGAACTTGCTAAGGGGTAACCAAAAAGGACCCAGAAATCATCAGCCTAATAGTCATCTGGGAACATAAAGAGACTTTCCAAGAACACACAGGCACAGCCAGTTATAAGGAAATCACTTTCCAGACCCTTTGCTTTATGCACTCTTTCCAAAATCCACTGGCCCAAGTGAACAACGGTGGTTTCCAGTCTTCCCACGAAACAAAGGCCTCCTTCTCCCCACCCCTGTGGTGCGTTGCACAGGATGTAAAATCTTCAGAGCACCAAATGCAGGGATGAATCAATAAATCAATAATCCAAATCTAAAAAAGAGCCCACTAAAAATCAAAGCAAGAAACATTTAACACAAGTGACAAGTTTATTCAGAACTCTGTGTTCCATCCGCCTACCTGCCTATCTTAGGGTCAGAATGCAGATGTTTCAGACACATATTGACTTGTATATTTGAATTGAAAAGTGAAGTCAGAATTTTCCTTTTTTACAGAAGGTTCTGATTTAACTGTTTGGTTTTGCCAATTGTGTTATACGGTGGATATTTTCTATCAGTTGAATGATCCACATCTGCAGCTTCAAGGTTTTGAGGAAAAATATTTAAAGCCCATATATCATATTCAATACACTAGAAATCATAAGCTTTGAAACTCTTCAAATTTATGAAGAAAATTTTTAAAAACTGCTTGAGAGTTTGCATAGATTTTAAAATTCTTTTAGGAGGTACTCAAGAAAGTTTGAAGATCACTCCCTTAATCTTCCCATCCCCAAGGCATGGAAGAGGATCGATCAGGAGAATAGGTGGAGAAAATTTCCCTTAGAGAGAGACTTGTCAGCGACTCTGCCCTGACCCTGACCCCTGAGGCAGGGAGAGAGGGCACCCCATGAACTGCTGCCAGACAAGGGAGACTTCAGGAGAACCAAGCATACAGAGTGGGCATGTTTTCCTCAAAGAGAGCGTGCCCTCGCCCCTCTGCCACATGCTTGCTGAGCAACAGAAATGGGTCCTGGTGCCACCAATAAGGGGGAGAAAGGGAGCCGTTGAGAGAACCTGCTAAGAACACCCTGGTGGGGTGTTTGACCCCTGACCCTTGACTTTTGTCTGGAAGAGTCTGAAGGCAATAGGCTAAAAAGTCAGCTTGATGCAAGAGACAAAAAAGAAGGGGAGAGTAGGAGCAATCTGTGCTTCCACAAAGACAAAGAAAGGATACTTGCAATTTTCTGTGGACCAAGCAGACGTAAAGAAGGTGGCAGGCTTGCTTTTTGTTTTGAAAAGTGTGTCCAGACAAGAGGGCTTCCTGCTGCGGGCAAGGCAACCCCAGCAGAAAGAAGTTGGAGGTGTCCCAAAGAATACAGAAGCTGAGAGGAGTGGGTCATAGCAGTCAGCTAGAGACTGTGGCTCCCACACCAAGTAAAGGCACATAGGAGATCCCTAGGAAGAGCCACAAAAGCTTGCCTCAAGGAAATGAGCCAGCACTTGCACCTGTGCAGCAACCTGGGGTCACTATTGCCAGGTTACAAGAAACAGGCAAAAAGGACCTGCCTGTTCCTTGTCACTACTCTCTTCCCAAAGGGCCAGAGGCTGCGTAGTCTATAGGAAAGGAGAATTAGAAGAGCCAGAGGTGATGAAGCTAACCACGGCCCCTTCCCCAGGGTCCAGGCTAAGTTGGGAACAGCAGAAGCCTTACATTGGAAGAGAGAGTTAAGCTTTGGTATTAGACTGGACTGGGCATTTTAATAAATATATTGAAATGGATTGATAATACTAGAAGGTGACCAAAAAATCCATCAAAGATGAGATTGCCTAGGGTAGAAGAAGGAAAGATGGTGGTAAAAATGTATACAGTCGTGCTTTATTTTTTGCCTTCTCTGCTGGTTTCCCAAAGAGTCAGACCCCACAAGGCAGGTGGAGGGGAGCAGGCCAAAGCCCGGCAGCTCATGGTCTGGCTGCAGAGAGAGCACAGGTGGAGATGGCCCCCTTGGGTGATGGAAGCCAGGTGGTCCGCACTAGTGGAAGAGGATGGGACAGGTGGGGAGAGAGAACGTCAACAGGGCAAGGCACATGAGCTGAACACTGCACGGGGTCAGGCACCCAGAGGGGCAAAAAATGCTCTGACGCTGTCTCTGCCCTCCAAGAGCCTCCAGTGAAGCAGGGAAGGAAGAACGTCCTTAAAGGACTCTGATTCCCTTGGGGGCAGTCCGAGCATGGAGCCTGGTACAGCCTGTTATAAGAATTCTGAAGAGAACAAGGTCACTTTCAGCTGTGATGACTGATCAGGGAGCCTCCAAGTTGAGTTTTGAAAGATGGGCAGGCTTTGGAGAGGCAGATGTTTGGGAGAAGGATTCTTCCCAATGGAAGGAGTGGCATGAGCAAAGGTATAGAGGAAACCAATTTGGATAATAGAGAGGAGTTCAGTCGGGCTGGTGCATAGACCATGTAAAAGTGGGGAGAAGTGACAACAAGCCTGGAAAGGTAGGTTGTAGCTACATCACCAAAAGTACTAGGTCTCAGGATGGGGGAATGTGGACTATATTGGCAAAGGCGGGGGCAAGTCATGGTCTGATGGTGGTCACTGAAGATTTTTGATAAAGAGTGGCCAGGTTATTTTTTCATTCACTCACTCACTCCTGCTGTGGGCCACAGAGTCTGCTAGGCACTAGGCATATGAGATAAATAAGAGAAACTGTTCTGTTCAAGAAAGCAGTAGCCCTCAATGCAAAGGGAATGGGTTTTGGATTCAGGATGATCTGAGTTGAAAGCATCCTCTGCCACTCTCATGCTGTGTGACCTTGGTCAATGACTTAGCCTCTCTGAGCCTCAGTTAATCTACAAATTGGTGATGATAACACCTTCCTATTTGGTGAAAGGAGTAAAGGAGAAATATGTAATCCTCATACAATATATGGAGCAGGGTAGGTGGTCAATGTTAGTTTCTTCTCTCTCTTCTGGTTCCCTCTTTCCTTTTTGGATAAGATCTATGCTTTAGGAAAAGTTATCTGGCATCAACATGTACAGTGGTTTGGTGGGCAGAGAGACCAGAGGTGCTGAATGGTTTGGGACCCTTTACAGTGGTCTCCGTGACATCAGCCTGAACTAAGGTAGTCAGAGTAGGAAACGGAAAAGAAGAATAAAGACTTGGCAGATGATGGAATGGAAGGAAGGAGGAAAAGGGGAAAGTATCAGCTGAGGTTCAAGCAGGAAACAGATGACACATTCAAATGGGGAAACTGAATATAATTTAACCCAGAGTCTCCCAACCTCAGCACTACTGACATTTTGGGCTGGATAATTCTTTCTTGTAGGGGCAGTCCTGTGCATTGTAGGATGTTTAGCAGCACCCCTGGACTCCACCCACTAGATGCCAGTCGTACTCCACCCCCATCCCTGAGTCATGACAACCAAAAATCTCTCCATGCACTGCCAAATGTACCTTGGGGGGTGGGGGTGGGGAGTGTGCAAAATTGCCCCTGGTTGAGAACCACTGATTTAATCAAAAGATTATTTACAAAGGTTTGGCAGGGTTAGGGAAACAAACAAGGGATGGTGAAGAACCCCATAGCTAACAACAGAAGAGAGCTATCACCTCCCCTAAGCCTGACGGGATGAAGACTGGGAGCTGTTACTGGACTCCAAAAAGAGGGCTGCAGGTAGCTAGGGTTGTAGGAAAAGGCTACCAGGCAAGAATGATGACTTTCAGTAGAGTCACACAGCCACTGCCAACACACAGTCTAGCAGGGGGAACACCACATACCCCAATCTCTCTCGTCCCACATTCCTGTCTCTCACCAGTGCTTCCCACTTGCTAAACCTAACTGGAAGCCAGAGGTCAATGTAGTCCGTTGATGCAGTCTATAGAGATCAGCCTCCTGGACACAGAGCAGGACAATAGGGAAGGGCAGAGAGTGGATCTAAAGGCCACACAGAGAATCTCTAGCACAGAGGAGTCAAAGATGACTTAGGCGTCAAGCCTGGGTGCTTGAAAAAAGGGAGAAGTTACTCACTCACTCACTCAATCATTCATTCATTCATTCAACAGATTTTTTTTTTTTTCCAGCCAGACTAAAAGTTCATAGGAGCTGATTTGGAGGCAAGACGTTGAGAGTACTTGACTTGTATCTACTCTGACCCTACTATACTAGGGTTCTAGGGTTGATGATAATTTCAGGGAGTGAGGATGGCAGAAAAATACTTTCCCATGGGAATATTCATAACTCCACACAGAGTATCAAACGCCACAGCTAAGGTCCTTTCCATCTCAGACAATTTCAGATTCTATGACAAAAGTGTCCTGAGTCCACCTTGGTGACTGATAAACCTGGCAGAGATGTGTTAGGATACAGGTTCACATGTTACAGGGAGACCCAAAGTGACAATGGCTTAAACAATGGCTCTCCTCCATAAAGCCCAGTTGGCCTGGCAAGTTGGCTCCCCAGTCTTCACGGACAAGGGCTTCTGTCATCTTTTTGCTCTTCCATCTCTGGTGCACATCTTCCATCTGTGGTCCGGGATGGATGCTCCAGCATCTGCCATCACGTTTACATTCCTGGCAGCAGAAGGAAGAAACATGAGAGAAATGGAAGCTGACACATCACTAATTTCCACTTACATCCTTTTAGCTAGAACTTAGATACATGGCCATGCTTTGCTGCAAGGGAGTCTGGGGATGTATCTTTCTTCTGGTCAGCCATGTGCCCAGGTGACAATTCTATTCCTATGGAGAAAGAGAGATGTATACTGGGGGACAGCCAGCTCTCTTTGCTATAGAAGCATTCTCCTTTCAGCCTCGCAGGCAGCAGTCTTTCCTATAGTGGATATTTATCATGTTTATGAACATCTGACATTTTCTGAACACCCTTTCTGAGTTTGGGGGATTTTCCAATTTATGAGGCCAGCTTGCCTCGTGGAAGCCAGAAACTCCCCTTCCAGGCTCTGCTAAATCAGATGCACCAGCATGAGAATTCACCTTAGGAGTGCAATGCAAGAAATCCCACATGGAATCCATTTTTCTGGCCAACATGTCTGTGGAAGTATTCAGCATTTGGGAGGTTAGCAACTGAGGATCTTCTGTCATCCAAGGGCCAAAATCCAGGAGCAACCAGTGCAAGCCGTGGGGTCTGTGCCAGGCAGGACCAGCGGTGGGATCTTTACTGGAACAATCCCAGGATAGGGTTGAGGAGTTAGGCTGGACCTGAGCCTCCCAGGCAGACTCTCTGGCCTCCCAGAGATGATGAGAGCTGGCTGACATCCTTTAATAAACTCCTTTTCTGTTCGATCCTGGGCCCTCTTGTTTGAAACTAGGAACTCCCCATTATTGCCTGTTGTAAAACCAGATGTAGTTGTTGGTCAAGGACAAGAGCTGTTAATTATTGCGTATCTGCTATGCACTTCTCCATGATGACCTTGTGGTGTATATAATGAGGAAACTAGGATTCAAAGAGGTTAAGTAACTTACCCATGGGCGCAGAGCCGTAATAGACAGACCTGGATTTGAACTCAGATCAACTGACCCCCGAGATTGTGTTCCTCCGGCACTGCCCCACACTAATCCCCATAGCGCCTCCTCCTTTGTCCTGTATTTCAGGCTTCTTGAGAGCTTTGAGGGCCCCTTTTTCTCTAGGAAAATGGTAAGCTCATTTGGCCAGTGCTTTGGCAGATTGCACATCCTCCCTGCTTCTCCCTGCTCCTCCTGCAAGTCTCTACTTGCAAGAAAAGGAACTGAACAGAGCAGGAAGCTGGGGGAACCTGACCGTGTGTCTCTGCATCTGTCGGTCAGCCTCCCTCATCCTTGACTCTTTGTCACCCGGTCAGGCATGCAGAGGAGAGAGGTGGGTGGCTGAGGCCAGGCCAGCACCCCCACAGCACCGCAGGCCCAGTGGTCTCATGACGATCCCAGCCAATAAGCATCTGTGGCAGTCTGAAGCCTCAGGTGTGAGCCTTCGCTGCAGCCAGCCTGGGCTCCAGCTGCAAGAAGTCCCCTGATATGGGGCCACAGGTGGAAGTTTTGGACATGTCGGCAACCTGCCCCATCAAGTCCATTCTGTCTTTCTTCTTCTTGACTCCAGAGCCAGCACACACACACAGATACACACCCATGCACATGCATGTGTACAATCCTGTGTGCACGTGCACACTACAGGCGGTACTCCATCCAGCCACCAAGGTCTTGAGGAAGAAGCAAAGCCCAGCACAGTCAGATATGTTTTACATCCAGACCCTCCCTGGGCCAGTCATCAATTTTGATAAAGGCAATAAATGATGGGGAAGAAATTAGTCTGGGCACATTCAACCTACTGTGGAAAGTTTGGGCAGAGAAGGCTGGTGGGTTACGCCTCTGGCAGCTGGGCTGGCCCTGCCCT
Source organism: Choloepus didactylus (assembly GCF_015220235.1). Classification (NCBI taxonomy): domain Eukaryota; kingdom Metazoa; phylum Chordata; class Mammalia; order Pilosa; family Megalonychidae; genus Choloepus; species Choloepus didactylus. The sequence goes on from NC_051316.1 coordinate 64,873,826, forward strand.
CAAGCACATGAGCATAGCAGCTTCTCACACACCCAGCTGCCCTCTTTGCCCAACAGAAGAGGCCACTGCCATCTCAGGAGCATTTGGAGCCATGAGGTCCCCCGGAGGTGCATCGGTTCTTGCCCTGGATATTTTTGTCCCCTTATTTATCCACCCTGAATAGGAAATGCTCCTCCTTAATAAAAGCAAAATCTAGAATCTCTAAAAACCATCCTGGAGAGTCCTGTTTCAGGGAGGAGCAGCTGATTAAGTGACCTGCATTTCCCCTGAGTTTGACCTTCTCTTGGGCTCACTCCTTCTGAGTCCCATTTGCACCAGCAGAGTCCCATCTGCACCACGGGGGGTGTAGTTCTCCCAAATGCTCTGGTTCAGGCCTGAAAAAAAAAAACCTGGATGTTCCAGAAGGCCCTGGCATTCACTCTGAGTTGCTTGGACAATGATCTTGCTGGTATTAAGGACCCTGAATCTCCCGGGGTGATGGCCTGTAGCCAAGCTCAGCTGCCCATGGGATTAAAGCTTCCTCCCCCCTGCAGGGAGATGTGCTATCACATGGTTCCTAAGGGCTCAGTTACCCTAATACTAGTTGGGGGAAATGCTGGCCCTGAGGCCCGCCTGCCTTGTACTAAAGTGGTTTGATCACTACTTTCCACGCTTGTCCTATAAGAAGGGAGATTCTCAGGAAGAACAGAGCCCCTCTATGGGAATGAACCGCCCCTCCAGCCCCAGCACAGCTCCCATGGGCTCAGTGGGGGAATGGGGACCCAGGCCTTCGCTTGCTAACTCTGAGTAATTCCCCCTTCTCCAGTAAAGCCCGTTCCTCATCCCAGGCAAGGTGAAATCTCCCCCAGCCTGGTGCACGGCAGGCAGAGCCCATGAAGGGTCCCACCTTTCCTTGCCAGGTTCCCACCTCTGTGACTCGCCACCAGCAGGAGCACAAAGAGTCTGGCTTGTGAGGTAGAGTTTTGAGCTTCTGCTCAGGGCCTCCAGGCCTTTTTGCAATCCTCACAGGCCCCTTGGGGAAGCAGATGCTGCTTCCTGGAGTTTCCTCCCCCTCCTTTTTCATCCTCAGACACTGCCCAGAGTTTTGCGTGACGTTCACACCTCTTCACCAATGGTCAGTACCAAGTACCACCTCATCATTCAGAACAAGACCCTGATCTCTCGACTCAGAGATCTGTGTTACCCTTTCTGGGCTTGGCAAGGCAATTATATGTCAACAGAACACAGAGTCATCACAGTCGAAAATTGAGAAAAAAACAGCAATGGTCAGTGGGAGGCGTGGGGCAGAGAGAGATGGAGGTGGCAGGGGTAGGATTAGTTTCCAACTATGGTTCTTCAGTCTTGCATTTGGGGCAGATCACGGTTTCTCTTTGTTTGAACCTGTCCCCAGACATTGCACGTGGTGGAGGTCTTACTTTACCAGGGCCACCATAGCAAAGGACCACAGACTAGTTGGCTTAAAACAACAGAATTAATTGTTTCAGTCCTGGAAGCCAGATGTAATCAAGGTGCCAGTAGGGCCGTGCTTCCTCCGAAGTCTGGAGGGTTCTGGCAGGGGATTGCTGGCTATCGTAGCATAACTCATTCTCTGCCTCTGTCACATGGCCATCTTCTCTCTCTGTCTCTGTCTTTCCTCCTGTGTCCAAATTTCTTCTCCTTGTAAGGACAACAGTCCTGTTGGATTAGGGCCCAACTTTATCCAGTTTGGCCTCATCTTAACTAACAATATCTTCAAGGATCCTATTTCCAAATAAGTTCACATTCACAGGACCTGAAGTTTAGACTTGAACATGTCTTTTTGGGGGGGCACAACTGAGTCCCTAACAGTGGGTATGCAACATTGTCCACCGTAATGAGTGCGCAAAATGCGGCTGTTTCCTGTATGTCCAAATGCAGCCTGAGCACCTAAGCAGCTAAGACTCAGAAAGGTGACGTGTAGAGCTAAAAGTAAAGACTAAAAGATGGTCCCTGTCCTTCAGGAGTTGACTGCCTAGAGGGAAGGTCAGATTCATAATTAACCAACCATGTCACAACCTGTTAAAGTGCCCTGATCAAGTGATCCATAATATATTTTGGGCTTCCAGAAAGTGAACAACCATTTCTGCCTGGGAAAGAGGCAAAGAAGGTTTCCTGCTTTACAGATGAGGAAACTGAGGCTCAGAGAGTGTCAAGGTGAAAAGAATTGCCAAGGGTTAAGAGGGGTCCTAGGACCCCAGACGCTCAAGCCAGTGCTTCCATCTCTCTCCAGTTTGGACTGTAGAGTAGCTGACTCCCACCCTTTGATGACCTTGAAGTCAGCATCCCGAGAGGAGGGGCTGGTGGGCCTTCCCTGGGCTGTAGGCTGAGCCTCTGGAATGGTGCAGGGCATTGTGGCAGGAGTCAGGGTGGAAGAAACGCGTCCACATGGCCTGGTTTCCCGGCCAACAGGAAGTGATGCCTCCCGGGCTCATTGCCGCAGCTGTTGCTTGTTTGGCATGGTTTCGTTGACCAGGCAGATGTCCTCAGGGTGACCTCCCTGACCCAGAGAGCTTGGCAACTGAGGCACTCACTCCCTGGGGAGGACAAGGACAGGACATGAGCTGCTGACTCAGTCTTTCTCACTGTCTTTCTGTTCTAACTCCTGGGGAGTCTAGAAAGAACTGGGAAATTAAGGAAGAGGAGCTCCAGGATAGACATTGGGTGTGTTCTCACTCCTTCCATCTACCCTGTCCCCTTGCCTCTCCCAAGATGGCAACAAACCCCAGGCGACTTTCTTGCATTTGTGACTCAGAGGGCCTTATAGGTCCCTCGGTGGTAGAGCAGGTGGGAGGAGGAGAGAGAGGATCCTGTGGGATGCCTGGAAGGGATAGAGTACAGGGGCCACCTCAAATACCTTCTGGAAATGGGTGACATATATTATACATGAATAAGGCAGGAATACCAGGACAGAAGAAAACCAACTTTATTGAACAATAAAGTTTGAAGGGGCGTTAGAGAACATGTAGTCCCACCCTAACCACAACCACACGGGCCTGCGGCCTGTGCAGTCACCCAGGCCCCATGCTTGAGTTAATACTCTGCCATAGTCATCTTGAAATTCTTCATAACTCTTTTTTTTAACAGTAGACCCACATTTTCTTGTGCACTGGGCCCTACAGATTATGTAGCTGCTCCAGCCCATGGCCTTACAGATGAGAAAAAGTAGCCCAGAGTGGGAAGTGATGGCTCAGGATCACGCCACTCATTTGGGGTTGGAGCAGGATGAGAACATCCAGGCCAGTGTTTTCCCACCACTCATCATGTCTAACACGGCTCCTTGTCTCTGTTTAGGGCAGGAACCCATGACTTTGGTGTCCTGAGCCCCAGGACCCTAGTTCCTGCTCCTCATCTGCTCCATAGGGCTTCTGGGGTGCTGTGTGTGGGCTCCGGAGGCCCAGGCCTGGCTGGGTGGTTGTTGACAGGCACACGCAGGCAGCGAGGGAGGAGCTCAGGTCTATGCTTTCAGCCATGGAACTCTCTGAGCTGCTGGAGGGTAATGTCAATTTTTTAGCAACATCACAAGGACTAGAGAAAATGTGTGTTGGGAACCTGACAGAGTTCCAGTTCATACAAGGTTTTCAATAAATAGTCAGCACTGACAGAACATTGCGTTCATTCTGAGACTTCTTTGAATCCTTCATAGACACTCAGCCCTTCCTCTGAGCAGCAGAGGGTTGAGAGGACTAATTTTGAAATAGAGAGACTCAGGTTTAAGCCCCAGTTCCACCATTTCCTAGCTAGGTAACCTGAGGTAATTTCCTTCATCTTGTGAAGTCTCAGTGTTCTCATGTAAAAAATGAGAATAATAATGATATTACATGTTGGGGGTTACTGGGAAGATTAAATAAGACTATGCCCAAAGAAAGCACTTAGCACAACATCTAGTGGATAGCAAATGCTCAATAAAGCATTCTCTTTTGCAGATTTTTTTCCACACTTCCCTTGTCCTGGCCTAAGATTGTGGCTGGAGAAACTTCTGCCTTCCTTCTTGAAGCTACCTGCTCTTTAGAGCGTGTTCCGAGAACCAGCAGAATCAGTCTCACTGGGAACACATTAGAAATGCAGAATCTCAGGCCCATCCCAGACCTATTGCATCAGAATCTGCACATTCACAAGATTCCCAGGTGATTCAGATCGGCATGAAATTTTGTGCCACACTAGGATTCTAGTGCACACAGCAGGCCTCTCTTTCCCTGGCCCTGAGGATATAAGTCATTTTCTTGTCCCAGCTGAGATTGTTCTTAAACAGGTAGAGACCCAAGCCTGCCATGATGGATTTGACCAGAGTTTGAGTCTCCTCCCCAAAGTCTTGCCCTGTGGTCAGGGTGCACTGGGTGTAGAATAGCAGTAGTGTGGTGGACGTACTGAAGCGGGGAATGAGCAAGAGTCAGGAAACCAGTTGGAGGCTACTGCAATGATCCAAGCAATAGGTGAAGGGCCTGAACTAGGGGAGGAGCCGAGAGCATAGAGAGAAGGGGCTGGATTTTGGAGTTTTAGCTGATAAAGAATTAAACAGACTTGGCAGCCGGGTTGATATCACAGGTGATAAGAGAGAAGGAAGAATCAAGGATGACTCTGAAGTTCCTTGTTAATGAGAATGGGATGGTGGTGCCATTTATGGAGGTTGGGTCTGGAGAAGGAGAAGGGGGAAATGATCAAGAGAAAGGAGACATGCTTTCCTTTTTGGATAAGATGACTTTGCTAGGCCAGTGAAACTTTCAGGTAAAGGTGTTTAATAAGACATGTGAAGAGTGAGCTTCTCATGGCACTTAATCCCCATCTGTTTGCAGGAGTCATTGCTTTCTGGAGTGCTACAGGGTTCTAGAGCTAAGAGGCTGTGGATCTTCCACTTAACAGCTGTGTGCCTTGGGTAAGTTAATAAACCTCTCTGTGCCTCAGCCTTTACTTTTGTAATATTACCTGTTTCAGATGGTTCTGGTGAGGATTAAATGAATTAATACATGTGGAGTGTCTGGAACCATGTCTGGCACCGAGTGAACATTCAATAAATGATATCCATTGTTGTAACTGCCAGTTTATTTGTCTATCTTCCAATGAAATTGTGAGATCCTTGGGGACAGAGGCTTGACTGAAATCATCTTTGCATTGTCTAGCATGTAGCACAAAGCAGGCACACAAGACGGCCCACAGGAGCTGCAACATATGTTGTTCGTTACAGGTAGCCCCGTGGGGCCAGTGCGGTATCTGTGTATCGATGAATACAGGTGCCGTATCCCTTTACAAATGTTATTCCCTTTCCTCTCCCTTTTTTCTAATCACAACTTAATGACTTCCAGGTAATGAGAATTCATGCTCATTCTTCTCTCAGCCGAAGCTCATCTATGAGCTACTCTAATAGACAAGCCTGGATGTTGGGTAAATCCACTCTCCCTAAGGGCTGATGCCAACCCTCAGGATGGGAGAGTCCTGTTCTCTGAAGTTTCTTCCATGCATTTGACAAAGATTACCTGTGTGCCATCAGTAATAATGAATCCCTTCCATTTCTTGAGGCCAGGCACCAAGCCGAGCTTGAGTAAGTCCCAGTGCCCACCTAGCTCCTAGCTCTGGAATGTATAGCCTTGTCAGGGAGAAAAACAAGAAAACAGAAGAGTGTAATATAGTGTCATATATGTGGCCATAGAGATAGACACAGAGTCCCGGGGGCTGCAGAAGAGGGAGAGGTTCCCCGGGACTGATCACTCTAGAGCTGGTCCCTTCCATGGAAAGTGTCAAAACAAAATGGCAGCTCTGAATGGATGTCAGTGCTTGTAAGCAGCGCCTGACACAGGGACTGAGTACACCTGACTTATCAAGGGAGTGCTCTTCAGGGAAGCTCTATTGGGGGGGGGGGGTGCTGTAAGAGAAGGAGAAAGAACAAACAAGGATGTGGTCTGAGGTAGAGTCTAGCCTTGGTCTGATCCATAGGATGGGAGGAGTGAGGAATCTCCCAGGCAAGGCGTCTCCCTCAGTTGGCTCAGCCGAGAAGGCAGGCAGCTGGGAGCTGGCAGTGGCAACCATCGCAGCATCTGGGGTGGGTGCACTGGCCCAGTACAGGGGATCTGGGTACCGAGTCAACACTGACAGATACAAGCAGGTAGGAGTCAAAGGGCCAGCATAAGGTCCACTTTCCCCTGAGATCACTTCGGTCAATTTGTGACCTCTTATAGGAACCCAATTTGTGAACTGGGGTGAGCTAATAGGCTCCATGAAGAATCTCGTTCTGACCACGCATGGTTAGGGGTCCACGTGGCCTGCTGACGCATGGTGGAGCTCACTATCCCAGCAAGCCTTCTCCACATGTGCTACTGCTGCACCGTGTCACCCTCATCCTGTTTGTACATCAGGAATGTGACTATGAAACACAACTCCAGTATGGACAAGCTGGTTTGCTCTAAACAATTTGGAATGAATACCCTGGGTGTCTGGAGGCATGCTTTATAAACAGCAGCCCACAAATTATCAGCCACAAACTCAAGTATGTGGGAAGAGAAGGCCAGTTGTTCTCACCCAGCAGGGCAGCCTGGAAGAGCAGGAGTGGAATCCACGTGGAGCGCAGGGAGTTACCCCACAAGAAACTACTTGGTGGTGTGGATTTGAGAGAAAGGGTTCAGGGAGCAGGAGGAGCTCCTTCTTGGGCAGTGAGAGTGTGTGTGGGTGCGCACAGGTGTGCGTATGTGTGTGCATGCACGTACATGTGTGTGCATGTGTGTGTTCACTCCTCTTGGTCGTTTAGTCACTATAGTGAGAAGCAGTACCTTTTTAATTTTAGGAAATTAGCTTCAAGTAAGGAGGCATGGAAGTACAGTGTAGTGTTTCAAAACTCTGTCCTTTGGGTCACCCATTGCCCCCTACCCAGGTTCAGATAAAGCCTCTGTCACCTTTTGCTTTTGGTTTTTGCTTTTAATTTACTTTAAGGGCTTCTCGGAGACTTTGTGTGAGAAAGCAACTTGGCTTCATCTTGGTCCCCCACTCGCCCTCTCCCTTCACTTCTGGACAGCACTAGTCCCCAGTCTCCTCTCGTCCTGCCCTCAGGGGTTGGTTCGGCCTGCACACCACCCCTGCCTCTCCTCTAGGGCCCCAGGCCGTGGCTGGGCCTCCTGACATTGGAGGGAAGCCACTGGCCCTTAGAATAAGAAATAAAACATGGAAAGCACAGCCCAAACTGAAGACTTCCATGCCTTCCAAATGTCCAGGCTCTTTTTGGCTTTTTGAAAATCTTTTAACCTTATTATAAAATCTGTACATGTTCACTGAATACCATTTAGAACAAGGAAAGAAAAAAATTATTTTCCTACCACACAGAAAGCACCTCTTGTCAATATTTTGGCTCACATCTTTTCAGTCTTCTCTCTATGGTGTCATACTTCTAAAATTAAAAAAAAAAAAAAGTTATAGTACCATACCTATATTGTTTAATCTCTTTCTATATTAAATATTCCTCTTTAACATAAATTTAATATAGTCCATGGTGTGGAGGACCCTAATTTTTTTTTTGACCTACCTAATACTGTTGGATTATTTCTGAGCTAGGTTCTCTGGCCTCCTCTGGCAATTCTGTGAGTCACCAAGTATTCACTCAATAAATTCCTTTTCTGCTTAACTCATCCAGGATCAGTTTCTATTGTTTACAACTAAGAATCCTGCAGCATACAGACAGTAAAGCTGTTTCCATTTCTTGACATCTTAAATAGTGGTGAACAACATAATTTTCATGCATTTACATTATTAGAATCTTGAAACTAATTCCTAGAAGCAGAACTGCTGTATCAAATGTCTGCAAATTGTAAAGCTTAGCATTTATATTGCCAAATTGTCCAAGGGCCTCTGGTGTTGCCGAGAGGAGAGGGAACTTGGCCTACATGTTCTGGGTTTTGAGCTTGGAGCTTTACATACACATCGCTAACAGTTACTGCCTTCTCAAGGAGGTGGTACAATTACCATCTCACAGAGCAAATGGAAGTCAGAGAATTACGCAACTTGATCCATGTCATTAGCAAAGCTGAGCTTTGAATCCAGATGATTTGGATATTCTGTTGGCCCCTCTAGATCCAACCACCACTCTCTTCCAGCTGGGAGGCTATTTATGGGCAACATCCTGGCCCCTGCTGCCTGGCTCCTGTTGGGTTCAGCCAATGGGAGAAGTAAGCAGAAATTCAGAGAAGGAAGAAGGGTGATGTCACAGTACTGATTGCCCCGTGTCCTCCCTGGCAGGTCACTCCAGTTGGTGGAGTCCCTCTACCAAAGGGCAAATTTGCTCTCTCTAGATTGGCTAATTTCTCTCTCTACTAGCCTCCTTTGGATCTAGGGATGAGAGTGGCTCCCTGCTGTTACTCACATGGGTCCTGCACCATCCCCACTGGCTTCCCCTGACCCTGCCTATGTCTTATAAATAGTTCCTGTAGTAGGGTCTCCAACTCTTTCCTGCTGGAATACTGACAATAGTCCAAGTCAGTTTGGAGTTAAAATCCACGTTTTTGCATTACTCCATGTTACACACATGTACTTTTCACACATCAGTCCCAGCCAGGCTGATTCCATGCACACGCATACAGCTCATGATGGGCACTTACAGATTCCACCAATTGGCTCCGTGGAAGTTGGAATGTCCTAGGAAAAGCACAAGAATGACAGTCAAGAAGGCTGTCTTGCTGTGTGACATTGGGCAAGTCATTCCAGCTCTTCAGCTCTCTAGACTTGGGTTTCCTCATCCGAAAAATGAAGAGCTGGACTAGACGGTTTCGGGTGTCAGCTATCCCAGGAGAAACATGACAGTCTATACCAGCAAATATTAAATTTCCATCTGCACTTTACACACATCTGCAAACTTGTGTGTGTGGTATCTGTGGGAAGAGAAAAGGGAGCCCCCCTTGGCAAGCCAGAGTGCTGGGACCTTTTATTCATATGTATATAGAACTTTGCTGTTTGTACTTGGCCAGCTTTGGATGGCAAACCAGTCAATTCTCTGTGGAAATTCTGACTTATTTTTCCAGCTGGTCTGCCAGTTGCCAAGAAATGTCATCTGAATATCATTATTTAATCAAAGATTAGTCCATGCTTGTGACATCGGCCATAACTATTATCTTCTTGATTCTTTACAAAAGCATACATTTTCTTTTCGGATTAGACCTTGCACTAATAGAGGTAAATGCCTCCACCTTGACCAAATGGTCCAGGGCACAGAAATGTGATGATCCACTGGGACCATGGAAGTCTGTGTCTGTGAGCCTGTGATACTTTGGTGAGTATATGCTAGGGTGTGTGTGAGTAGGATATGTAGTGAGTGTGAGTGAAGAAATTACCTTTGCAGCAATTTCTTACAGAGGTCCAGAGAGAGAACCCTCCTGGATTATCAGGCCTATCAACACGGCCTCCCAATTTAGCAGCTGATTTCTGGTATGTTTTGAGATTAGAGCACATTAAAAGCAAAATCCCTCCAAGCCTGCCAGGAGGTATAAAAATGGACCAGACAATATTCATAACCCAGTCATACTTCAGATCTCTTGGGTAACACAGAAAAGAAGAGGAGCAGAGAGGGCATGGGTATAAGTTGCAGATGTCAGTCTGGGTGTTGGAAGCTCTAGGCTGCATTAACTTGGAAGGTTCTTACTTGGCCCTGGAACATCTCCAATCTACTGAAGCTCCATGTGACATCCAAACCAGCCTCTCATTTACTGCTTTGGGGTAATCCTAAAATGATTATCTCAGTGACCTTGGTTTAAATTGAGGTGATAAAATTTTATTTCAGCTTTCTTATCAGGTTGCTCCCAAAGAAACAGGGCCCCAACCTACCCTTACCCTTACAGGCCTCATTTATGAAGGCCCTTTGGATTCTTCCTTATTTTCCAGCTTCCTGGCCTCTGTCTGGTGCAAGGGCCAAACAAAGTCCAAACATCTAACATTACTACTCCCAAATCATTGGCTAAGTGACCATCTGCCAGTGACAAGGAAGTGGGGATGAGAACTTGGGCCTGGAGGCAAGCTGAACCTGTTCTGGTAGGCTGTGGTGGGAGAGTGGTTACTGACTTCATTTATAAGGGTTAGGATGACAGAAACCCTGAATTAAACAACCAGAAATTCTCAGATACAACTTACTTATTTCTCTCTCCACTTCCTATCCCCTATACTTTTTCTCTTTCCAAAACCAGTCCATAAAGATTTAAATTCAAGAACAAACAGATTGCCGACCAACAGAACAATCATGCTCATGTCTCCAGCACTTTGCCCAGTGCCCAGTACAGCATAGGCACACATATATTTTATGAAATAATGAATCAGTGAGTGAAGGAGTGGGTGGGTAGATGAAAATGGTTCCCAGAGTAAATCCTTAAGAAACTCTTCTTTGGAAAGACTGGATTGTTACATTATAGCCTATATGACAGATATTAATGTTTCCCTCTTTACTGAGTGACTGAATTTTAAAATCAAATTGGAAACCAGACTCTGAGGAGAAGAGGCACAGTGGGAAAGAAATGACCAAAATGAAGGTCAATCCCCTTTTGCACTACACAATACATGTCAGTGCATTTCCCAGACAGCTCCACACATCCCCGGAGCTCCCCCCAGGTAACAGAGGAAGATGACTAGATGGAGAAGATAACCAGAAGCCCTACCAGATTATTATTATTTTTTTCCAGTTGCTAAGTGTAGAGTGACTCATAAGCACTCCAGACAAGGATGACAATGGCAAAGGAGTCCAACAGATTAGGGGAGGGGTTGGAAAAAGGAAGGGGGGGCCTTGAGTTTGGGAGAGAATGGGAAACATGTTTTTTGTAAGACTTCCAAGATTTTTGGGGGCCATTGTTAAGAACTTTTTCATAAGACCTGTTATCCTGCTGGGGTTTACATCACTATTTGATCTAAGCCCCAACTGGACGACTACATCTGCTACTAAGCTGTGTTGTAAATGTCTTTAATTTTTATATTTCATCTGAAGGGAATTGTTAAAGTGAGTTTACAGGGTGATGGCTCTTTGAATAAAAGCCATCAATACTGGAACCGAGCTCCGTATGACACTTAATTTTTGCTCTAATAAGCCCTCCTAAAACATTGCAAGATTTAGAAGGTTTTTTCCTTTTTTCTTTTTCCCTTCAGTTTCCTTTCCCTCCTTGCATTATTTCTCTGCTCTCTGTCTCTTGTGCTCTCCTTTCTTGCTTTCCTTAAAGGACAGATTTGAAGAGAACATTTTTGCCCAGATGACACCACTTCTCTTTGCACCGCTAGCCAGATGTGCTCTTGACTTCTGAACAGGAGAAACATTTCTTTGAAGTTTTTCAAAGACTGCTTTTATTTAGAATTTTTTCTCCTTTCTCTTTCTCCCTCATGTTTAACTGGTTGGGAAGCCCCCAGGAGGGTTGCTCACATGGGTCTCTTTTCTTTTCCTGGGGCATAAAAGGAGTGGGATCAGAGGCACTCTATTCCCAGAGAGACTTCTATTTTCTGCCCCCAATGACTCCAATATTATCTGATGGAGCTGCAGTCTCCAGGAGCAAAAAGAAGATGGCTTTGGATTTGCCCTGGAAGCACATCTATTAGATGAACAGAATGGTTCTAGGGGGGTGCCAGGGTAGAAAGCACCTTCCTTCCATCCCCCAGAATCTCTCTCCCAGCCATAAAAGGGAGCCAAAGAGGTCTTCTCTTTTCTGGCCTTGGTGCAGTCACGGTTGCTCAGCTGCTCTTGCTTTGTCCTAAAATTTTGTTAAAACACAGACCAATGATGGAATTCAGGGACGTATCAGAAAAAAAATAGACCAGAAACCCCCTCAGAAAGCAAGAGGCAAGCCTTATTCATCTTCATATCACTACCCACCCTCCTGGCACCACAACCTGGCGTGCTATGTAATATGTTTGGGGTGAGTAATATTTTTAAAGGAGGATTGAGGTAATGCTTTAGGAGGTGGCCATAATAAATAGCTGGACGATGCAGTTGAAGAAAAAGCTACTCTTTAGCAAAACATGTTAGAGCAAAGGATTTGGAGTATGCAGTCTTGGTTCAAGTTCCAGCTCGATTAATGACTAGCAAGACGTGTTAGAGCAAAGGGTTTGGTGGATGAAGTCCTGGTTCAAGTTCTAGCTCAATCAATATCTCTCCCCAATTGGTTTTTGTTCCAGGAAGGCAGCATCCCCCCACTGTATCCCCAGGGCCAAAAACAGTGTTAGGCACTTGAGGGGTGTACAGTAAATATTTGTTGCCTGCATGAATGTGTCTATTTGACAACAGCTGTGGTTCTTTTGGAGGGAAGGGTGCTTCAGACTCAGGAAGAGGACTTTTGTTCTGAGTGTGCTTTCAGAGAAAATAGTAACTGGTGGTTCTCCAAACACTACTTACTCTGCAAGAATATTTGTATTTCTGAAAATCTCCGAGGTTGTTGAGAAAGATAGGTATGAATTCGGGATTTTGTTTTTGTTTGGTACTAAAATGTATTGAATAAAACCCAGACGTGTGCATGTGCATGTGTGTGCAAGCATTGGTTTTTGTTATGTGAGGTGTGTTCACTAGATAATTAGAGTCAGGTATACATTTGACTAACTGCCGAAGACTAAAACCTAACGCAGAAACAATCAGGTTCAAGGCATACTACCGCCCATGTGCCTGGAGTCATAATCCCACCCCTAGGAGTGACTGGGTGGGTTACAAGGATTATTCTCCTGCTTCTTCCTCCTACCAATCTACCTTCATGTTCTTAGGGCAACTCAAGTACATGAGTTCTTAATTTCTTTGTCTGAGGAGCTTTACACAAATATATCTGTGTGAAATCCTGAAATTACCTAATGAGCTGAAAAAGTTAATACTCATCAAATAGTACCTGTGCCCCCTACTTTTGCAGCCTCTCATATTTATAATAGGGCCATGTAATTAGCTCAGGCTGTGAGCAGAAGGGTTGATGATGACTTCTGGGTCAAATCAATTTTAAGTCTTTGTGCCTCTTCCATCCCTTTCTCCCCTTTCTTTAGCATCTTGGGAGGCCATATGCTCCAAATGGTACAGCTAAAAGATGACAGAGCCTCTGTTAGCCTGGGTTTCTAGTGATTTGGTGGGGCAGAACCCTCTGCCTATCAGTCTTGGATGTAAAACATGAGCAAGTAATCTTTTATCATGTTAAATACTGAGATTTCAGGATTAATTTGTTACTGCAGCATGGTCTAGATCATCCTGACTAATACGTCTTTGATTGTCTGGCCAAGCTATGAAACCAGCAAAACCCATGGCGTCCCGTCCTCAATCTCTCTCACATCCGTTTCCTACATTTCCTAATCCTAAGCTTACATTTCATACCCTCTAACCTTACACCTGTGTAATCATACTAACTTTGCATCATCTCTGAGCTTGCAGCCTCTCCCCCACAAGTCTTTCTCCTACCTCACTTCCAGATTCAGCATCCTCAAACATAGCTAAATCATGTCACTCCCTTGCTGTCAAAAGCTCCCCATTGCCTGCAAAATGAAGCCTAAACACCTAAAACAGACCCACAAAACCCTCCACATTGAAAATGGAATCCTCTCTTTCTAGGTTTTTCCACAGTTCTTCATTCTCGGGACATTAAATGACTCTGTTCATGATCCCTTGGGGCACACTCTCACCCCCACCCATGTGAAAATGCCATTTTTCACTCCCAGAAGATTCCTCTCTCTTCCTCCCCTGTCGCATTATTCCTAACCTACAGAGGCACCAGGGCCAAGTCTTTCATGATGTCTTCTCTCCTTGCAGGCCCCTCATGTTGAATTCCCACAGCCCTGTACCTCTCTTGTACAGCTAACCCCTTGCAGACAGTCACTTGTGTTTCACTGTGTGAGTCTGGGAACTCCTTAATTGCACTGTTCTCATCTAATTCCCAGACACTCACCCAGTGCCTACACACAGTAGTCACCCAATAAACTTCTGCTGAAAAAGAGTACATGAAGAATGAGCCAAGATCTCAGAGACCTAACAGGATGGAAGCTTATTATTCTGTTGTGTCTATTAGCCTACTGAGTATTTAAAACTGTTCTTTTGAGATGTTTTAGAAACCACTCCCAAGGTGTTTGTGCAGCTCCACCTCTGGAAATACTGATTCTATAGCTATAGAGTGGGTCTTAGGAATCTGCATTTTAATAAGAACACAAGGAGATTCTGATGCAGGGGATCTGCAAACCACATTTTGAGAAACACTGAGGTATATGAAGGCACGAGTATGTGTTTGTGAATGCTCTTAGTATATGAGTGAAATGCATTGGTAATTTAGGTCATCAATGTGCAATCCTTTCCAGGGACGGCAAATGCATTTTATCTCACTGTCAACACCAACACATTGGTAGGGGCTGTCCAGAGTGTTTTAAGTAGGTCTCTGAGGCCACATCTGTTCCGCATAGGAAAACTTGCTGTGATTGATTGATGATGTCTGCCATAGGACTGGGAGGGGGCGGTGGCAGCCTGTGTGCCAGGTGTCTGCCATCACTGGCAGCCCCTCTAGAGAGACAGAACCAGTACTTGGAAATGAAGATCAAAGGCTCCTGTGAGTCTTAATCCAGCCTGCAACCAGAATTGACTTCAGCTGTTGACTTCCTCAGGTGACTTTGTGGCAAAAGACAATGAAATCAAGATGTTTAGTAAAAGAAACAAAAAAGAAGCTATGAAGTTGTTGTAGTGGACACTTGCTGTGGTGTCCACGGCCTCCATTTCTCCCCTTCAAAAGTACCTCGATTTCCCTTTCAGGGATTTACCCCTCTTCCCATTCTGTTCTATTCTCACTTGATTTGGATGGCAATGACCACACCCCCAATTCCAGGGGTGGGTCCTGACTGGCTGTGCCAAGCAGCGTATCTTATTGCCCTGGCAGCAGAAAAGAGAGAATCCCCAGACTTGTGGGAGCTACAGGGGGACTCTCTCTTCTCCTTAAGGAGAGGCATGAGGGTGTGAAATCTGGAACTGCTAGTCATTTTGTTACCACATGAAGGAAAACTGCAACTGCTGAGGAGTCATTCTGAGCAGTCTGAGGGTGAAGTCAACACCACAAAAGGCACACTGAGAAGAGGGAACGAAGCCAGGTCCTGGGTGACATCATTTGACCCAATGGATTAAGTCTGACCTGACATCAATCATATCACAAGACTCTTGTGTTATATGAACCAATCGGTTTTCTTCATTGTCTAGCTAGTTCTCTGCCCTTTGCCATCAAAAGAGTCCCGCTTGGCAATTCTTTGAAGGAGGAATGGAGATTTGGGGGCATTTGGTTCCAGTATATAGGCCCAGCCTGGGGTCAGATGAGCACACTACTTAGATTTATTCTTTTGGTGCTTCTCCTGCCATTAACCTCAGAGTGAGACTTTCATTCCAGGAGGGAAGGAAGCAGAAAGTAGTCAAACCACAAGGTGTTTGCTCCAGGCTGCTGGCCGTAGCTCTGCTTTCAGTATCTGGACCTCACCAGGGGCCTTAGGCAATGACAGCAGAACTTTAATTAGTTACACGGGTAAAAGTCTTTGAAGGTGAAAATCGCTGAACATCAGTGTTTTGATTCTTTTGAACTTAGGAGCTTGTTATTACACATATAAAATTTAAAAATCAATAGCCACTGAATTATCAAGAGTGAGAGTGGTTGATACACACATCAGAGTACAGACATACAACAATTATGGTCATATGATTGGATTTATATTAACGTATTGTAACAGATCCTACTGTAAGGCTTTCATAATTAGAATATTTTATTGTAGTTCTCTACAGTCCCAACTAAAAAAGGCAGAATTCATTTTTACTTACACCTTTACTTGCCAGTTTTGGATTTATTCCAAATCACATTTACAAAAAATACTCTGGATGAAAAATCACTCTGGAATGTATGGACTCTGTCCTCAGTTGTGGGTTTCTTTTTTCTTCTTCCTTCCATTGGTTATCATTTCTCTTCTAAATTAAAGGTGAAACTGATGAGAATTGGACTTTTCAACTCCAAAAAGTAATCACTTAAATAATGACATTCAAGTAGATCATTTAGTATCATCTAAACATCAGATGGGGGTCATTTTGCAAAACACCACCTTCGTGCTACTGGGCTAAATGCACAGACAGACTGTGCCTGGCTACGGTGGGCAGATCTCCTTCCTCCGACTTTCTCTTGGTCCCTTGAGCATTGTCTCTTATCTGGCCGTCCTCTGCTTCATGTGTGTGCGTGTGTGTGTGTGTGTGTGTGTGTGAGAGAGAGAGAGAGAGAGAGAGAGAGAGAGAGAGAGAGAGAGGGAGCGTGCATACAAGAGGCAGACCCTTCACATCTTTTTCTCAAAGTGATACCATTTCTTTTTCCAGTTTGGGAAAAATAAAATTTTGTCAGGATTAAGAATAAAAGGTGACTCCTCAGTGAGATGAGTCCCAAGCATAAAGCAGTTTCTATTCTCCCTCTCAGAATTTGGTCTTTAGGTCTTTAAACCACCTTCTTGCCCTTTTCCTTTCTCCACCCAAATCATGCCATCTGATTTCCTACCTTATGAACATTATCGATTGGCTTGAAATGAAAGTGGGTTGTAAATTAATGCATATAACATTGTCTCCCATCAGATGGTTGGGCTGGAAAGCCACAGCTTTTAGGATGTTAAATATTTATAGTCTTCATTTCAACCAAAATATGGGCTTACATGAAGAAGAACATGATGCAGCCTACATTTAATATGTTTGCCTTGCTTCCTGTGTTTTTGGAGAAACTTCAGAAAATAGGGCTGGTACAATTGTGCACCCTGGACATGAGTTTAAAAATACTCCTGGAAGAGAAACGAAGAACCCCGCAGCAAAGATTAGAGAGCAGACAGCCCGTCTCCCAGAGTTGAGGAATGAGGGGCTCATGTAGATCCTGTTTTTCCACCCTTTGCCTCTGGCTGAGTTCTTCAGGCTCTCAACCCTTTCCCCTAATCATGGAAATAAAAGTCTCTCATCCAGCGTTCTAAAAGTCATTGCTACGGATCATTATTGCAGATAACAGTTGTTTTATCTTTGTTGTCATTGTTGGAATCTTAAAAGCCTAAGGCTAAATATCTGATATATGTCATTAACTACAAATCTCTCAACAATTAGTTTTGTGAAAGCTTGAAGATAATTTCAAACATGGAATAATATTGTAAAGGATGAAACTGAATTCTATTAAATAAGGAAGTGTATTTACCTTCCACGGCTTGGAAAGCAACAAAAAATAACTGCATACATTCTGTTTTAATGGCTAAAATGTTAGGAAGCAAATCAACAAATTCAACAAATTTTGTATCCAAAAGGAGGTCAAGTGAATCTAGAATCCCTTGCAAATGGACAACATATCGAAGATATTCCCGGAATCAGTGGGATTCCAGAAGGTGTGGCGCTGTAAACACTCACTGCCACCCTCCACCAAGAGGGTTTCTGCCTGAGTCTTCAAAACCTCTGAGCCCAAGGTCAAATAATTATTTCTATCCCTACCTTAATCTTAAAGAAAAAAAAGGAGAGAGAGAGAAATTTAAGGTGACTTACAAATATGCAAATAGAATTCTAAGATTAGACAGATTTTATGTAAGTTTTAAGTTTTGAGACAAAGGGAAATAAGGCCATGGAAGTAGGATGGGGCCATGTGGTGGGTTCAAACACTAAATGCCTATTATTAATGCTTAAGCTTGGTCTACAGGTGGGTGGTAAATTTGCCCTGAGCTTCCTAATAGCCACCATGAAGAGGGAAACACAAAAGGTCACAAGATTTCATATCTGTAAATTAAAAATAAACCGCCAGCTCAGGGAAATGGCATAGCCATTCCTAGTGCTTAGAGACACTTCCCCTGAGGGTCCTTAAAGTCAGAAACACCATCCTCTGCAGCATCCTTGAATACAGCTTTTGAGGTCCCTGAGCAGGCTAGAGAGGACTGGGTTATCAGTCCACTTCTTTTAGGAAGTTGTTCCTCCTCCTCCCACAAATCCTGCAGTTTCTAGTGGCGGGGGGGCAGGGGGGAGTACGTCTCAAAGCATAGTTTTCTAGCACCTGGCTATAGCTGATTGGTTGAGAGGTGGCACCTGATCCAAATTGGGCCAATCAGCATTCTTCCTGGGATTCTTCAAACTGGAGCTGGTGAAGGAGTTTCAGGCCCTCTTTGGTGGTGCAATTGTTAGACGGAGGCAGGGGGCTGTCAGCAGCCATGTCCTTAGCCGCATGAAGACAGCCAGTCTGCAGAGGAGGAGATGAAGTCAACATGGAGAGAGGCAAAGACCAGGGACAGATAAGTAGACCTAGCATCATGTCTCCAGGTTTCAAGCCATCTCTAAAAGCTTTTCATAATTCCTGATACCAGTTTAAGTAGTTTCAGTCATTTGAAACCAGAAGTCCTGCCTAGTACCTGCTTCTCTCTTTCTTCCAACCTTTCACTGAAGGTGAAGAAAGCAGGTGGTTCTGAAGCCCCCCTGGGAATGTTGCAAACACACTTCCCAGGTTCCCAAGAGGCGGCCTGTTAGGCTAAGAGATGGTTTGTGTTCACATAGCTTATACTCTGGAGGACATAAATAATAAAATGGAGAAGATGAGTGAATTCCAGATTTACAAGCATCAGCTTCACCCTCACATTCTACCATTTTCAGCCCTAGACTGATGCTGAACACAGCTTTGCTGTGTCACACAACAGAATCACAGGGCTTCCTGACCTTGAAATATTTCTAGCAAGTGTTTAATCAAGGCTGTTTGACAGTTTATAAGATTTAGAGCCAGTTATAGATTAATCAACCTCCTAACTAGTGTTTTCATAGTCATTGTAAATTAGGAGAGTCTCCATGGAAGAACCATATCTCTCCAATTTTCTGTTACAAACCAAGAGTGGGAGACCAGAATTTTGTGTTACTTAACTTGAGTTGATTTTGAACATGGAAATTCTGCATGAAGAACCTGATCTGTAATTCAAGCACACAATCTTTTAACTGTATAAATGAGGGTTACTACTGGGAGCTAGGTCTTAGTCATAATGTTCCATATTTCATTTATTCTAAGATGTTGTTTTTCCAGTATTTTAACATCCCTGGTAACAGAAAGGGATTGATGATGGCAGCATTTTTTTTTTTCTTTCTTTGTGGTACACAAAATGATGGAATATCTTACAATCAGTGGCATTTTGGATTTGATAAATTATGGAATTAGACCAGGAGGGTGCTTTTTAGTCGAGATGGTAGTTTTAAATATTACACGCTTTCCTCATGCTTTTCCTCATGAAAACTCAGTGATGTAGCACAACTTTAGAAACATTTATTCATGGGCCTAAAGCCCCAGCTATTACTGCAGAGTCCAGCATTGGACTTGGTGTTCCAGCATCCTCTCTGGGGTTCTGCACACTGGATCAGACTCTTGGCAGTTTCAAATGAGAGGCATAAACAGTCAGATCTCTCCAGCTTACCCCCAAGAATATCTGGTTTCACCATACCCAAGCATTTCCAATCAAATGGGGGGCACAGGAGCGGGAATCATTGACAACATGAAAGAATCAACTTGTGTATCTCAGAATGACCAGCTATTTGGTAAGAATTTGGGGGCATGTATCCCCTTCCAGGACTGACCTTCATTGTCCTCTTTCAGAGTCTCTGTTAAAGTGCCAGGACAAGAAATGAGATTGGTGAGTCTCAGCCAATCTCTTGCCTATGATAGCCATTGCTAGTTGATCCGGCTCTCTTTCCCATTGATTCTTCCTATCCATCACACAAATAGTCCGCACAGCCACTACCAATCACACACAGTGTGAGATGAAACACGTTTGCTCCTCCTCAACTTCAAAACTTTTTGATCTAGACACAGTCTTCCTTTCCCATCCTATCTGCTACATCCCATCCCACAGTCAAATGGAGCTACTCAGTGTCTCCAGATACATGACTACCTTTCAGTTGCCCTGTCAAACATACCCTACTGCTTTGTCATGCTCACTTGTCCAATCACAGCCCCACTAAAAGCACAACTTTTCTTCATCAGATATAAGCATTCTATTCTGTATTACTTTAGTGCCAGGTGGGAATTTGTTCCACAGCCCTGGAGTGCAAATAACATCACATTTCAATTTTTCCCTCCAAACAGAATTATGCTAGTGACCACTAAGGAGTATATCTCTGGAACAGAAGGCCCTGTGAGAATGGGTCTTAGCACAATGGTTGAGAGCCATCCCAACAAGGTTCAAATCCTGTCTTTGCTACTCACCACCATAAGACCTTGGACAACATACTTAACTTTTTTCCACCTCTATATTATCATCTATAAAATGGGGATAATGATGAGTCCTATCCCATGGGGGGTTTGGGGAGAATTCATTAAAATAATATATGTGAAACATTTAGTCCCAGTCCTGGCATATAGTAAAGCTCAATAGATATAATTTATTGTTATTATTGGGCCTCCCCCAGCTCTCTTTTGAGTCCTACAAGAACTGGAGGACTTCATTGGTCTGAAGGAACTGGGATTCCTTCAGTTCCCATTCCTTCAGTGCCCTATAGTGGAAAGAACCACCACCATGGTTCTTTCCACTATAGGGCACCCCGGGAGGTCTGCAGTCCTCTGACCCCAGTTGGGCCCTGTGCAGGGGGTGGACTCCCGAAGTGCACCTCTCCCTTATCCGAGTTCAGTGACCCCATAGCTCAACCCCACCCCCAAGTTCCCAAAGCATGGGAGCTTAATAATCAGTCCAGACACTCACGGGGCCACATTTCAGAAGGCCATCCGCCTGGCCATGGAAAGATACCCAGAGGATGGGGCAAAGTTTCTGAACCTCAGCCCATCAGCCCTGGTGACCTTCCATAACCCTCCCCACAACTTCCTGTCCAAGCATCAGCCACGGTTCCCCTCCTGTGCAAATCCAGCCCAGGTCCCTGATAGTCCAATGTGGGGTTACACCTTAGTAAAGATCCAAGAGGTATGGCTAGGACAACTACATCTTCGTTCTTTTGTGCCTCCTACAACAGAAAACATTAAATTGCATTCAGTTATCCTTACGTACCTTGTGTTTGAATTAAGGTGCTTCCCTCTTCTAGTAGAAGGTAAGCTCCTCGTAGATCGAATCTGTCTCAGATGCACCCCAGTTTTGCCACTGGGTTCTGCACAAAGAGTCCTTATTCCATGAATTTTTGAGGCAGAGACTATCCAGAGGGGTCTGGACACTCTATTTCCCCTTTCCCTGCAGCCACCCCAATCCCACGCCCCTGGGGATGCAAGGCTCCCTGGAGCCTCAAACCAGCCTTAAATCCAAGGAGCAGCTCCTGCCATCAGTCCCCCACCCCTTCCTCACCTCAACTTACTGAGCAAATAAGGAAAGAAAATTAAAGCAAAAAAAAAAAAAAAAAAAAAATTAAACAGCTTTAGCTAAGATCAATAGAATTCTATAAAGCTCTGGGCTGTGGTATTGAGTGAGTCCAGAGTAATCCCCTGCATATTGCATGTTAAGTTAACTTGTAAGAGAAATACTCTTCCTCGGCCTTGCACCTTCTCCTTCGTGGTGAATGAGGAAGCAGGGAACACAAATTAAAATAATGTTGATTTAGTTTTTAAAGGGAGCGCCCAGGAGGATTTTCTGCCTGGCTGTCGGAAAACACCAGCCCAGCCTAGAGAAGGCCTCTCTGCACAATACACTGAGAATCTATGATCCCCGGAGCTCAGCCCACTGGTGGGTTTTTATTTTGGTTTGGATTTTTTTTATGCTTTCTTTTGGATTTCAAAATTTTAAATGCCATCTTGAAAATTCCTTTTTCAGTAAAAGGCCTCTGTTCTACCCCAGGAAGTTTCTTTGGAAGCGTTAGTCCTAAGACAAGAGAGTTTGTGAACCAGACACATGGCGTGTGGCCCGCAGGTGGGGAAAGCTGACTGCACCAAAGCAAGTACAGCATGGGGCACTGATTCTTTTCACCAGCTTGGGCTCCCCCAGGTGACGGAGAGCTCAGGAAAGCAGATCCTCAGGTTTGCTCCTGGTAACACAGTCATCTCCACAAGTCCTGCAGAAACCAGGCTCAAATTCCAACCAGGGCAGGCACTGGAAGCCCTTCAAGGCAGCAGGATCGGCCCCTGTGATGACCAGGCAGCCAAGGTCAGGCTGAAGGGCAACCAGGGCTTAGAAGCAAGGGTGGTGGCTGAGGGCAGACTCCAATCCCAGCTCCACCACTAACTAGTTGCATAACCTTAACATATGAATTGACCTCTCTAAGCCTCAGCTTCCCATCTTTAAAATGCCTCCCTTGCAGAATGGTGTTGAGGATTAAGTGAGATAAAGCATGTGAAGGAACACTGCCTGGCACTGAGTAAATGCTCAGTAAATGCTGGCTTCCTTCTTACGAGGCAGACCCAGAGCCCTAAGTGTGATCGCATTCACATGACTGAATTCATGTTCAATGTAGAGTGCTTAGAAAACACAGATAACCAAAGAGAAAGAAGTAAATCATCCTCCATCTCGCCACCCAGAAATAGCTTTCATTATCATTTTGGTGTATAGTCTTCTGATTATGTGTCAACATGTCTGCAGAGATATAAATATTTGTTTAAGTAAAACAGAAACATCTTGAAATACTTTTTATGTAATCTGTTTTGCTTATTTAACAATAGATCCTGTACATCTTTCCATGTCATTCAATGACCTTCTAATATGTGAGTTTTTAAGAGTGGAACAATATTCCATTGACTCAATATATCCTAATTTATTTCACTGGACACTGTTTCGGTTTGTTAGTGCTGCTGTTTTGCAAAACACCAGAAAAGGATTGGTTTTTATAAAGGGAGTTTATTCGGTTACAAAGTTACAGTCCTAAGGCCATAAAGTTCCCAAGGTAGGGCATCAACAATAGGGTGCCTTCACTGGAGAAGGCTGTTGGCATCTGGAAAATCTCTGTTAGCTGAGAAGGCACATGGTTGGCATTTGCTTGCTCCCAGGTGGCGTTTCAAAATGGTGTTCTCCAAAATGTCGGCATCAGCTTCCGAAGGCTGTCTTCAAAATGTCTCTCTAAACTGCAGCTCTGAAGTTCTTCTGTTTGTGAGCCCCTTTATAAGATTCCAGTGAACTAATCAAGGCCCATGCTGAAGGGGCGGGGCCACACCTCCATGGAAACATTCAATCAGAGGTCACACCCTAACCAAAGGTGTCACTCACAGTGGGGTGGGTCGCATCTCCAAGGAAACACTCAATTGGAACATTCCAACCTAATCAACACTAATACCTCTGCCCCTACAAGATTGCATTAAAGAATATGGCTTTTTCTAGGGGACATAATATATACAAACCAGCACAGATGCTTTCTTGAGTATTCAAGCCATTTTCAATGTGTTCCTCTGAAGAACACCTTAGACATCCTTCTTTGGGATTGGATCTCAATATCCCCAAGAAATAAATCCTTAGAAGTGGAATTGCTGGGCCAGAGACCTGGGAAAAGCCTAAGGTCTGCCTGAAAGGGAGATGAAAATAATGACATTGTGGCAACAAAGCTCACATACAACGTTCGTGGGTATCTGACCTCCCTCCCATGGCAAAGAGGCCCCAGAGCCTGGCCCAGGCTGGAGACTGAGAACCAGGGTTGACCTTGGGAGTGGCTGGGGCAGCCCAGGGACAAGGGGCAGTGGTGAACACGGCCAGAATTAGGCCAGGCTAATTTGACCCCAGGCAAGTATTTTAATCATGGTGAGGCTCTGAGAACTCTCTGTAAAAATAAGGATAATGATATTTTTCCATCTACTTCAGGGGGTTGTTGTGAGGATCTAATGAAATGATATCTGTGAAAAGGCTTTGCAAACAGCAAATGAAATTAGGGAGGGACTGCTCTGGAGGCAGCTCAGGGAAATTGAACCATTTTTCCAAACCTCTGGAGACAATCTTCTCAGTGTGTGGCTTCATGCTTTTGTTTGAAATGATATGAATTCCCAGAACATCAGACACACCCACGGTCAAATGTAAGTACAGAACACACCCCAAGCCAAAGGTGCTGGGAATCCCAGCCCCTCACTCTTCAGGGTTATTCATGCTGGATCCGCTTTCCCTCCTTCCTTCCTTCCAACCACACAATCAGCTGCCTGTACAGAGTGTAAATTACAGTCACCTCATCACCGGCCCATTAAACACAAAACCTGGTCCCCACGCCATCCCACCCAATGGCTTCAGATGGAGGGTTAAGGAAAGAAAATGCCTCGCTTCCCCAGCAGACACAGGCATCCTTCCTAAGTTACCCAAGTCTTTTAGACCATTGGGGGTTGTTTCCTGTACCAAACCATTTTGCTTTTGTGACAACTTCGGAGAAGCTGGTTATGGCTGGGTGTTTTGTTTTGTTTTGTTTTGTTTTGTTTTGTTTTCCCTGCAAACAAAACAGGTGGTAGGCTGGTGGGGAGGTGGGTCAGAGGAACCCAAGACTAGCCACAACAAAATTTGCTTGGTTCTAAAGAATTCTCCTTTGCCAACCCAAAAGGGGCTTCAGCTGGGTAAGCATAGGTGGGCTGCTGCGTAAGAAAATGCATTCATTCACAGTGGGTGGATGACACCGACTGGATGTTGGGGTTAGGGCTGAGCATCGGGGCTGCACAGATGTGAGTGGCAGTTCTTGCCTCAAGGAGTATAGAAGATTCTACCCTGTGGTCAGAGAAGGCTGGGGCTTTGCCACTGGCCACAGTGGAAGTGAGGAAGTGAGTCGAATTCCCTACGCCTCCATAAAATGGGAATACAAATATTCACTTCCCAGAGCTGCTGCGAGGATGAAATGAGATGATGTCAGTGTAACTGACTACACTGCAGTGACAGCCACCTTTTTCTCCACCGCTCACCTTCCACTGCTCGCTTTGCTCCCATCCAGTGGTGTCTCAGACAGGGCCCATAGCACCGCCTGCCACTTTCAGGCATTAGAGACGTTTCATTCTCAGAAAATGATAAAGTCCAAACCACTCTAATATTAAAAACTTCAATTTCTCATCCGATTCAAAGCCCCTCTCTTTCCCCCAGCTCAGGCCCAAGCCAAGGTAACCTGCAGTTGGGAAGTTGGGGCGGTTCTTCACTCCGAGTCCCTCCCCGACTCGCTCTGGCACCTCCACTTCTGCAGCAGGAAGGAGGCAGGGAAGGCCGAGGGCCAAAATGGTCTATTTCTTTAGCTGGTGCTGCTGAGACTGGCGTGGGGGCAGCCTTGGCTCCTTCTCTCAAGGGCACTTGAGAGCAATCTCTGAGACCCCCTCTGCTGGGGACCTCAGGCTCAGCCCTGACCCGCACGCACGGGGAGCGTGGCTGGGGAGGCCGGCCCTCGGCCCCGCTTCCACGGGTGCACCGCCTCACCTCCCCCTCTCTCTGTGGGGCTGGCGGGGCCCTGGAAAGTCAGCCCTGCGAGGCAGAGCCCCAACAAGATGGCCTTACTCATACAACTGTCCACCGAGCTGGTGGAAAACTCAGCATTCTCCCTTCTCCAATGCTGGAGGTGTGCACCATGCCCACTTCAGCCCTTTCTTGTCACTCTCTTCTGCAAACTCTCCTTTGGATTTTCCAGTCCAGCAAGGGAATTGTCTCACTAAGCCCAGCAGCTCAGGAAGGGCCTAAGCATTTCTTCAGTACAAAGATTATCCAACTGGGGAGTGGGTGGGGTGAGGAGTTGTATGTCAGGCCCCTTCCACGCACACAAATCCAAATTTGGCTTAAAGTGGAGGTAGCACCCCCCATCCCCCTCCTAGGAAATGTATCCCCACCCCCACACCAGGCAGCCAGTTTCCTTCAGAAGCCTTCACTCATGTCGATGATGATGATGATGATAGCTGACACAGGAGCTTACTATGAGCTGGGCACTCCTCTAAGAGTTCTACCAATAAGGAATTTAATCCTCACAACATCCCCATGAGATTGAAGCTATCACCAATTCCATTTTACAGATGAGCAAATGGACATACAGAGGGATTAATTAACCTGGCCAAGGTCTTGCAGTGAGAAAGCAGGGATTTGAACCCAGGCTGTCTGGTTCCAGCACGTGGTCCTTAATCACACATCCCTGGGGCCTATCTGTCTTTCTTTTATAAAGGCTGGAGGTAAAAGATGGACTAAGGTGTCGGAAAAGGTTTGGGCCACCTCTTAGCATGTGCTGAAATGTTTCTAGTGAAACCTTTACAATGTTGGGCCACTTATTGCTCATTTTTCTCAGCTTTCAGTTCAAGCAAAACTCCAGAGACAATTGTCAAAGTCCCATTTAATCTACTGTTATATATGTAAATCTGTTAGAACTTTGCCCAACATTCTCAAAAAATAAATGGAAGCTTCAAAGCTAGGTTGCTCGTGGGTCAAAAGGGAGAGAAAGAGCATCAGAATGCACCATAGACACTGTGGGGCTTAATTTTGTGTCATGCATTCCACAAATATTTATTGGACAACCATTATGGGCTGTTAGAAGCTAAGGCTATAGTGATCAAAATGAAAAGGCCCCTGCAATTGAAAGGGAAAGAAAGCATTCTCTAGAAAGAAGATGCTTCCATTATCTGTTGCTGCATAACCAACTACCCAAAAGTTAATGGCTTAAGGTGACAACAGCCATTAATCTGCTCAAGACTCTGCAACTTGGAAGGGCTCAGAAGGGATAGCTCAACTTTGTCCCATGTGTATCTGCTGGGGTCTTTTAGGCAGCTGAATTCAGCTGGAAACTCAACTGGGGAAATGTCCAAGAAGGCTTATCCACATGACTGGCAATTGGTGCCTGGTGAGACCTGGTGTGCCCTGCTTTTCCTCCATGTGGCCTCCCATCCTCCTGTCATCTAGATGGGTTTCCTTAGCCAATGGCAGCTTGTTTCCAAGAGGAGGTGCACCAAGAGGATGAGTCTCATTGTGCAAACACATATCAAGTCTGTTTATATTAGGCTTGCTAATATTCCATTGGGCAAGGAAGTCACATGGTCAAACCCAGAGTTGATATGGGAGGGGACAAGATGAGGGAAGAGTGGTTCGATAGAGGCCACCAGTGTAACAGTCTACTAGAAAAGGCATCACAGGACATGTGAACCCACCCACTGCCTCGCCCATATGACTGCACCCCCCATTTTGTTCTTAGCACCCACCCTTCCTGTAGATGCTCCAATGCTGCAGGTGGCTTTGGGACAGAGGCCCCAAAGCCAAAATGGAAGGAATGGAAATCTCCTTAGGTCAAATCAGAAATTTTACTTCCATGTTATCACCTATGTGACATTGATTCCAAGAGGCACCAAGTAAGGCCTCCATCTCAAAAATACCAACCCCACTGCCCCCCATCTCTACATTACAGCTTCATACCTTAAAGGGGATAAATTCATGCCTGACTAGAATAGACTATTTTTTAATTCACATCCTTGCTTAATATGAATCAGAGCCCCAGTGTAAGTGATTTTGTTTGTAACATGCAATTGTAACAGAATGTGTCCAAACCGAGCTGGTCCTGGGGAAATCTCAAGGGCTGTTCATGTGGAGTTAAGCAAAAGGGTCAGAACAAAGTCTAGGAACACCCAAGAAACCTCTCTGTTAATTGGCCAAGGGCATTCTGGCTGCACTGAAGGGAAAGTCTCAATAGATGGCAGAAGAATAGCAAGAGAACCATGGGGTGCGGCTGCAGTGGAGGGTGGGAGGGCTGATTGCACCAGGGTGTGCTTTAGGTACAGCCCCCTTGAGCAAAGACCCAGGGCTCTCTCACCCATCACTCCCCCTTTTCTTTGTTTCTCTTATCCCAGGAATCCTTTTTCCAGCTGGGAAAAGGCAGGAAAATCTTGCTCTTAATTCTGAAATTCCCCTGTATCTCTTGCCAACAAGTCCTTTCTCTCCTTAAAGGCGCTCGACTTTCGGAACTCAATAGCCAAAAAGATGTTCCTCTTTTCTCTGCTTTTTCCTATCTCATTCTTTGCCTGAGGCAATGAATAGGGAATGACGAGCTTAATTGAAGGAGGCCAAGAACCGGAGGAATTATAGTTGGGGGAGCTCTATTAGCATTTCCAAAGTTCTTACCCCATCACATAAGTATGCATAACCTAACCGTACAGTGAAACATACATTGGTCTCTTCCCATTGGATGGGTTCAGCCATGATTAACAAACCCTTGTATTGTCTTGGTAAATTCAAGAACCTCTCCAGGTATTTTTGTAGAGAGAGTGGGCCGAGTAGGAGCTACCTGGATCTTTTAGTCAGGATTCTGGCATCCAGAATTGGAAAAATGAGGTAAGCAATGAGGGAAGGCCTCTGCCCCAGGAAGACAGACAGGCCAGGAGCACAAATTCAGTCACCCAGTTGTACTGGTGGTAACTTTATCCCTTTCTTGTGACAGAAAACCAACTAATCTTACAAGTTTAACAGGCCAGGAACAGAGAGAAATTATCCGCTTATTTAAATCCATCTTTTCATTTGCATATTCTTTTCTTCAAAAAATCTGTGGTGGAGGAGGCATGGCAGAAACACAGAATGGGGAAACCTGGGAAAATCATTAGTTAGTATTTCAAAAATATTGTCCAGCCGTACCTTGCTAAGCACTTGAGGTTGGGCCCAGCTCATCCACCTCTTTCAGTTTCTACCACTTGGCACAGTGCCCTGTACACAGTACATACTTAATATGTGCTTTCAGGTAATGATGTTGACAGTTTCACACAAGAGACGTCAGACTGTCTGGGTCTAGGCCCTAGATCCATGTATGGGTTGCAGGTCCTTGAACTAAGTCTCTTAACCTCTTCGTTCCTCAGCTTCCTTATCTGAAAGACAGAATTCATGATGGACCTAGCTCACTGGCTTGTTAATAGGATCAATGAGCTATGTGTAAAGGGCTTAAAGCAGTGAACTCCATAACTGTTAGCTAATATCATTATTGTCATTATTGTTAGTGAGCCCCACAGCATTCACTGGGACCTGCTACCATGTCTGCAGCCACAGGCCCCCAGGGTTGGAGGACAGGGATGCCTGGGTTACTAGACACAGGGCTTTGCACAAGCTCATTGTTCTGAATAAGCTCAGAGTTCTCTGTATCTGCTTCTTCCCATTATTTTAGCACCCCACCCTACCAAGAGAGCTGACTGGCTCTCTTCCTAGACTGAATCTGTGCTGGCATCTGGAGCCCACCACTGTGAAAATGTCTTCATCTTAGCAGCATAGCTCCTCTCCTCCTGGGGGCTCTTTCTGACCCCTCTTTGCTCTCCGTCCAGAACTATGTTGGCAAATGTTACTTTGGCTTCTGCTTCCAACCTCTCTTGCCAAGGGGCCCATAGATGCCCCAGGGACATAGACTTCCCAGGCAGGCAAGAGAGGAAGTGATTTGGTTGCACTAGCCAACATTTCTTTTGGGGCCCTGGAAATGCACACTCTTGCACCCCCAATAATAGCTCCCTCCCCTGCAGCTTCTAATGCAAGCCTCATCTTCTTCCCCCAAGTTGACACATTTTTCTACCTTCCTGGACTCAGTGGAACATGAGCTTCCTCCTGAGCCCCTCTCCTCCCCTCTCCACCTGACCTCTGCTGACCCATGAGCCTTCCTCTGTGCCTCTCCTTTTATAAGCACTCTGGCCTGTTAAACCACGGCCTACCCACCGCCTCCCCCATTAGTCCGTGTCACTCTTCCCTACAGTCTAGATGTCTCTCTCCCCTTTGCTGAGGTCACCCCTTCGTGTCACTCCTCCTGCCTCCTCTCCGACACACCCAATCTTCTCTCCCTCATTCTCCTCTGTTCACTTCCATCTGATGGAAACATGCAGAGCCCGATTTAAAGAGGCTCTTCCCTTGATCCTATTGACCTAAATAGCCTACATCATATTTTGTTACTTCTTTTTCAGTTTCAATCCCTTGGATCTTGAAGTGGGTGTCTCTTGCCTGTAGCTTCTCCCCTCCCTTTCCCTCCCTAAAATCCTCTCTCTAACTGGCTTCCACCTCAGAGCTCTACTGAAAATGCTCTCTCCAAGGTCCTCAGAAAAGCCCTCATCTCCAAAGCAAATAACCTTTTCCTAGTCCTTAACCTAGACCAGAAGCATGTGGCCCCATTGAATACACTCTTCCTTGGAAAGCTCTCCTCCCATTGGCTCCCTGGTGCTTTGCACCCCGATTCGCCTACCTTTCTGATTGCTCCTTCTCTGTGTCCTTTGTGAGCTTATCCCAAGGCCCAGGACTCTTTCTCAGTCACTTGATCACATGTCACATCCTCAACGATCTTCTCTAGGCTAGAAACTAACTCTCCGATCTGTAGGCTTCTCCAGGATGCTTCCACCTGGCATCTGACCATCGGATCAAACACACCTCAAATGTGTCAGGCACCAGCCCACCTCATGTTGCCTCCTGACATCTGTCTTTCTCTCAGTGGTTCCCAGTATCTTTGTCTCCTGGGCTTGTAATCTCAGACTTACCTGTAACTTGCCTCCTCTCTCTGAGTTCCAGGACCCTTCAACCTATGGGGTCATCCACAAAGGCTTTCCCCCCTCCCCTCTGTATCACTGCCATCCATGCAGAGCCTTCACATTTATCTCTGGATCATCCAAACTGACATCTCTCTTCTGTGACTCCTCCAAATGTGCCCCATTTAGACACAAAATCTGTCTTTTTAAATTATTGAATTATTTCAGGTGTTCAGGTCTCATCTCCCCAAGACTCCAAACATGTGGAGCACGGGGACGGACTCGCTTTGCCCCAGCAATCCCCAGCAGGGGGCCATGCCCACAAGAGACACTCAGTGAAAACTTTGGAAGTGCATCCATCAATGACTTGCCTTGAACTGGGGACTGAAACATTTCCTTTACAGCAGTTGCTTCCAGCGCAGTGATTCCACTGCTGCCTCGCCCTTGTCAAGCACACTCTCCCTGTCCCTGGCAGCAGTGATTGGACCACTTCCAATCAACTTCCAAAACCCCCTCTGACCACCACTCGATGACACTGTTTAGTCCTTATACCCCCCAACTTCTCTTTGCACTATTTTGTCACTCATTCTCAACCTCTTCTGGTCTAGACGTGGCCCTTTATTTAGATGCAGGAACTTTCTAAAGTCAGAGACTATTCTGGTATTGGCAGCAATGAATGAGAAGGGTGTGTGAAGACTGTTGATCATCTCCAGGTCCAGGAAGCCAACATTTACACTTTGATTATTCCCCCAGTCATCACAAAGTTCCCAAAGCAAAGTAAAAATATTTTACATTTTTCTGAGTGCTCCAGTTTTTGCATTCTTTTTTTTTTTTTTTTTTTTTGCAATAGGAAAAAAAATTACTTTCATAAGAAAAAATCAGTTTGAGCAAGTTCTCAGTTGTGTTACCATTAGCTGAAAAAAAGACAGATTAAAGATGAATGTGCCCACGAGTCCGGAGGTGATTAAGCAGCCGCGCTCCCTGCCTTCAGGGAGGTCATTACCTTGAAGAATGCAGCAGCCTCCACAGCTCCTGTTAATGGTAGGTATTGACTATATCTATTTTCGAAATCCCTTCCCCTAAGGACCTGGCACACATGCTCCCCAGGTCGCCAAGCTCCGGATCACCGACCCGACATTGGCTTCCAAGGTGATAACCTTTGGACTGCCAGAAATCCTGACGCCAGGCTCCTACGTGACCTCGCAGTGGTGACAGTGGGACCCAGTTTGTGGGAATCAAACACAGAGGGTGAAAACACGGGTGTTGGGGTCTTCCAAGGTGACCACAGGCCCCAGGGAAAGGACCCAGCAGACTGCCATCTGCTTTAGGTGATCCAGAGAACCCCAAGTGTCAGCAAATCACAGACAGCATGGTTGCAAGGAATCCCCGCCCTGGGGTTGAAAGTTGGGGGACTCTGAGGCAATCAGTTGTCCCCGAGTCTCAGTCTCCTCATCTATAAAATACCCACCTTGCAGGGCCGTCATCCGGGTGAAACAATGTCTGGCAGGATTTGTGTGCTTATGTGCCCGGCACAATTTTAACATGGACACGCTTAAATCACTTAACCCTCTCAAGAAAACTCTGAGATAAGTATTATTATAGCCCCCTTTTTACACTGGAAGAAACAGAAATAAAAGGTTAAATAACTTGCCCAAGGTCATCCAGCTAATAACTGGCAACTACTAAGTCTATGAAGCCACCACCTGAGTGGAGCAACTGCTCCAAAAGGTTTGAATCGAAAGAGGACACGGGCTTGGAGGACAGGGCCCGGGAATGGCATCTGTGACCCTCCCACAGTCTAGGGGAGGAGCAGGCAATCAGGCAAAGTCACCCTCTGAAGGGCCAAATTTATAACCTTCTCTCTCTCTCTCTCTCTCTCTGTGTGTGTGTGTGTGTGTGTGTGTGTGTGTGTGTGTAAACATGGGTGTGAGAGGACCGAGGAGGCTCAGGGAGTGGGTGACATCCTCCCGGCATCTTTGAGTCTCTCCATAGCCACTGACCCCTGCCCTTCTGCCATCAGGCACAGATAAGTGACCAGAGCCTTAGGAAAAAGTTTGCTTCATTCCCGATTCCCTCCTCTCACCACCATTCCATTTCTTTTCCTCCAAACTAGTTCTAGTTCTCTCTCTTTTATACCTTTGGGTTCCAGGTAAGTTCTTGTTGGGGAAGAAAGAGTTCTCCTGATTTGTAAAAACTTTTAAAAATCACCTGTGGATGCATATTCTCCACACAATCAGCCGTAATTATCATTGTGACCAAGCAGACTTTTAAGAGGAGTTGGACTGCAAATAGTTGGAGGTGAGAGTCTCTGGTAAAGACCTAAATTTAATGATAAGATAGATATTCATTTATCCTGAAAACCTTATTAAATGCCTACTATGTGCTAAGATCAAAGGTGACGTGACACTGTCATTGCTCTCAGGATTTACAGTCAGGTGAGAAGATGAACATGTGAATAACCCAGTGTGACGCTGAAATGAAATAGCTGAATAGCTGCTGGAAAGACTAAAAGCAGGAGACTACAGAAGTCTTGTGCCCACTAAAGTGGCACAAAAACCAACAGAACCCCTGGTTTGATCATCTGCTTCTCCAGCAACCATGCCAGAAGTGATCCCACAACTAACTTCGCTTGCCAGAAGACTTACTAGAAGTTTCTATTCGAGCTTTCATAGGATTGATCCAATTGCTTTGCTTTGCATCCTTAGCACCAATGCACAGAACAAAAGCTTGATATCAAGCTCTTAATTTATACTTTTCACCACAAATATGTTGGAATTGTGTTGAATTCATTACTGTAGATATACACGGAATGAGGCACAATAAATAAATGGTCACAGAATGTCATGAGTTGTGTCCCCCAAAAAGGTATGTTGACTCCTAACTGCCAGTATATATGGATGTGGTCTTACTTGGAAATAGGGTTTTTGCACAGGCAATGAGTTAAGATGAGGTCATAC
Organism: Choloepus didactylus; assembly: GCF_015220235.1. Classification (NCBI taxonomy): domain Eukaryota; kingdom Metazoa; phylum Chordata; class Mammalia; order Pilosa; family Megalonychidae; genus Choloepus; species Choloepus didactylus. The sequence continues at coordinate 64,907,043 of NC_051316.1, forward strand.
TGGATGAGAGGGGGCCCTAAATCAAACGGTGTTCTTATAAGAAGGCCATGTGAGGATACAGCGTCAAAGAGACACACAGAGGAGAAGCCCATGTGAAGACGGAGGCGGAGATTGGAGTGATGTGTCTACAAGCCAAGAACACCAAGGACAGTCTGTAGCCACCAGAATCTAGGAGAAGCCAGGAAGGATTCTCCCCTGGAGCCTTCGGAGGGAGCATGGCCCTGCCGATACCTTGATTTCAGGCTTCCACCCTCCAGAACTGTGAGAGAATAAATTTGTATTGTTTTAAGCCACCAAGTTTGTGACAATGTGCTACAGCAGCCCTAGGAAACTAAGACTGAGGTTGCCCTTTTGGCCCAGAGCAACTGTGAGGCGTGGCAGGGAGGGGGTTCAGGGCCACTCCTTCCTCCACTGGCTTCAGTTTGAAGATGACGAGTTCAAGAAGCAAAGGTAGTGACTTCCCTCTTTGAAAGAGCTTGGGGTGGGGAGTGTCTTTCATCCTCTATTTCCTCTTGCCTTTTGAAAAAAAGCCTTGTCAAAGTTCTCCTTCCCACACTAGCACACAGTAATCGCAGGCCCCAACTTTTCTGGCCTTGAGGGTTGAGCTCCTTCCAATGAGGCTGTGATTTGCAGAGTTAGCAGGTTGAAAACACTTGGGCCTTCCTGAGAATCGATCAAAATTGAACTGTCTCTGGAGCTACTGCTGAGCCCAGCTTGGACCCAGTTCCTTCAACAAATAGTGCCAGGTGGGGAAAGACAGTCGGTGGGCTGGGTGGAAGAGAAAGAAGAGATATCTTATGACTCCTGCTTAAATGGGCCCTTCCCCTCCCTCTCCTCACCACCCCCAGCCCGGTACCCAACAGCACTTCATTTCAAACAAAATATGAGCCAAAAAAGAGTGTTGGACAAACATGGTAATGAAAATCCATGATTCAACTGTGTGTTCATAATTATTTCATAAATAAATGGCTTCTGGGGAGCTGCATCTATCTCTCGCCACCGAGTGTATGTCTTTCATTAATGTACCCCGGCATGCACAACGCTGGCCTGAGAGCCCCACTCACGCACTCACGTCCTCCTCCTTCTCTCCATCACTGTCCACCAATAGGTTTTTGTGGTTCGGAAAGAGCTGCAAGCCCCATGCTTCTCCGTAAGACTGATGGCTCGTCAATAACATTAGCTGGCATTACGGGCCGCATCGGGGTAGAGCAGAATCAATACAGCCAAGTAAAAAGTCTAATAAGTTGACAAGGCCATCCTCAGCAGGGCTCACATTACAAGAAATGAGTTTTCTTAAAGAATGAGTGCCAGGGTTGCTTAGGTGTCCCACGCCCAGATGTCCTGACTAAGATTTATGGCTTGTGTTTAGTGGACAGAGGCAGGGGCGGCTGGGGAAAGTGGAATGGTAACTGGGGTTAATGGCAAAATAAATCGGGGACTCGGGGCGATGGAGAGGCAGGTGCGTGGTTGTGGGAGCCGTGGTGAGACCAGCCACCCTCCCCTGCTGGATCCTGGGCTCCTTGAGGGGCTGCGTGGCACTGGGACTGCCTCGAACAGTCCCCTTGGAGTCCTTTCCTGACGTCCCCTCCTCCTCAGCCCCAGGCCTACGGCCCCCAAGCCCACGCAGTGGAGAAGTTGAGCAGACTTTTCCTGTTTATGAACTCGGCTGCTCATCTTTTCTCATTTGCGCGGTCATCGGAGGGAAGCTCTGTCTTGTGAGGTGAAGGCATTAGCATGAGCCTTTGAATAGGCCAGACGCTCAGCCGTTTTTGAGCCAGAGTCAGGTTCCTCCACTGATTTGGCATCTCCCTCTTAAACGGACAGCCCAACAGCACAGAGCCATCTAGATAATTCAGTTAGTCGCTGGAGACTGCCCACCCAGTTCATCTTCTCTCTCACAGCTCAGGCCAGCTTTTGGGCCTCAAATCCACAAGCCTGGGTTGAGGGCCCACTGAAGAGCATGGGTGAAGCAAAGGAATAAATCGTGGTCTCTGTCCCCAGGTTGCTGGTGGAATAAAGATGGGGAGACAGCAAGGTTAAAAAAGACTATTTTTTTAATAGAAAAAATAGCTTTAATAGAAAGCTATTATGCAGGCTCATTTCTTCGTTCATATAGACAACAAGTGCCCTGAAGCCCTCCTATGTGCCTGGCATTGTTTGAGGCACTGGGTATGCATTCACTAAAATAGATCAAGTCCATGCCCGCAGGGAGCTTACACTCTTGTAAGGGCAGGGGGATGCGGACAGTGAATAATTAAACAAATGAACATTCAGTTCAGGACAATGCTCTGAAGAAAAATAAGACAGGTTAAGGCAGTGGAGATAGAGGGGACACTGCCACTTTGAATAGGGATGACACAGGAAAGACCTCGCTGAGGAGGTGAATTGGAGCAAAAACATGAAACCAGGCAGAGAAAACAAAGTGCGAAGGCCTTGAGGCAGTGCTTAGTGTGTCCAAGGAAGGACCAGGAGACTAACGTGGCAGGGCCGGGGGGAGAGACAGGCTGGCGACCAGGTCCGAGAGGGAGCCAGGGGCCAGGGCCTTTGGGCTGTGCAGGCGAGGACTGTGGGTTTCATTCTGCATGTGGTAGGAAGCCGCTAGAGGAGTTTGTGAGGGGTGGGTGAGCACATAAACATACTTTCGTCTTACCAGGCTCCCCCTGGCTGCTTTATGGGGACGTGGCTGCATGAGCAGAAGCAGTGAGACATGTCAGGTGAGATAATGGACACCACAGAAGGGATAAGAAATAGGATCCTGGATATATTTGGAGGTAGAACCAAAAAGATTTGTTTATAGAGTGGCTGAAGGATGTGAGGGATAAATCAGGGTTGAGGTCAATGTTTTTGGCCTGAGCACCTGAGTGAACGCTGGTTCTAATTCCTCAGATGGGGAGTCTGGGAAGGAGCAGGTTTGAGCAGGAGAAATCAAGAGATCGTCTCAGAGCATGCTGACTCTGAGATCCCTATTAGTGTCTAAGAGAAGATCAGAGGAGGTGGTGGTTGTATATTCAAGCCTGGAGTTGAGGGAGAGCTCTGGGTTAGACAGATACATTTAGAAGTCACCCACACATTGATGATGATGCTATGTAATGTCACATGCCTGGATGAGATCATTTAGGGGAAGAATGTGGAGAGAGCTGAGCAGAGAAGGGACCACGGGCTCTGCTTTGAAGTACAGTAACCTTCAGAGGACAAAAAGATACAGAGAGTCCAGGAGAGAAGACTGAGAATGGGAGGTTAACAAGGTAGCTAAGATTTGAACAAAGCTCTGTGAGAGAAAAATTAATTCTATCTGAAGAAAATAGAAGTTGAATATAAACCTTGACGGGTGAGACCACTATAACATTTAGATGGGGGTTGGAGGATGGGAAGATTATCAGGAAATGAGGGTGGGAGATGAGAGCAGAGAAAACAGCAGAAAGAAATGGCTGGGTCTATCCAAGAAACGGCAGCATACCCAGTTAGGCCGGCACTAGGAATGCCTGGGGATAGGTAGCAAGAGGAGAGCTCAGAACAGTAGTTTGGTGCCAAATCCAGAGTGAGTGTGAGGGAATCATCAAAGAATTTGATGGGATAATGGCATGTTGCATCCAAACCATGTTGATAACCACCAGAGAAAGAAGAAACCATAGCATTTCCTAAGTACCTTGCCAGGTATCGACGAGATCCCAGAGCTAAAGTGCCTTCCACACAATGTTGATCACCCCCACCCCCCACACTGCCATTTAACTAGAACCGTCACAGGAGACGCTTATGTGACTCCAACAAGTCAAGGCTCTTGAAAAATTAGGGAAAAATTAAATTGCCACCTGTATGAATGATTCAAGTTTCTGTATTTGCGCACCATATCCCTTCAACCAAACTGAGCTAAAGCCTCTTAAATAATTGGGTGCATTTGTCTGATGATTTATCTGACAAAACAAATATTAAGATGTTGTTTTTCTTTCCCTCAAATATTCCGCATTGATTTTGACAAACATTAATCTTATGCTATATTTTGAAAACATGATGATTGTCAGTTCTGCAATAGCTTTGCCCCAAAGCAATAATACTCTGACCTGTGAAAAGGACCTTGATGCATCCTTTGGGGGGAACAAAGGCTTATGGAACAGTGTCCCTGGAAAACTTAAAATCCATCAGGGAGAGAAGGCACCTGAAGCCAGATGGGGCATGTGCCACGGGCAACGAGAGCTCTAGAGAGAAGGCCTTGGACTCAGGAGAGCTGCCACAGTGGGAGACCGGGAAAGGCAAGGAAAAGAAACCTCAAGCACCAACATTGGGAAAGGAGGAGCTACTGAGGGAAGTAATGGTAACGGCACCATTTGCTGAGTGCTGATGCTGGGAATCGTGTTGAGTGCTTTCCAGAAAATATTTTTTTTAATCCCTATAAAAACTGTGGGGTAAATACTATTTACAGTCATTTCAGAGAAAAGCGTAGCAGGTTCAGGAGTTGAACTTAAATGTTTGGGAATGGATAGAGGAGAGGGGAGCTCATTATTGGGATTATAAGTAATAGTATTGAATTGTAGGTGAATTTGGTTGAAAAGGATTGTTTGGAGTCATGTATGTCACCAGAAGAAAAGCTAAAGGTTAAAATATGGGATTGCATAACAGTGAACCTTGTGGTGGACTTGTTTATAATTAACACTACAATAGAAATAAGTTCTTGCATGATGTAGTACAAACACACAACATTTGTATACAGAGTTAATAATAGAGTGATATATGGGGGGAAAGTACCTATTGCAAGCTATGGACTATAGTAACAGTAATATCTTAATAGTCTTTCATCAACAGTAACAAATGTACCCCACCAATACTAGGGTTCAATAATGGGGGGGATAAGGGGAATGGGATGTTTGGATTTTCTTTTTTTATGTCTATTTGTTACTTTTCTTTTGGAGTAATGTAAATGGTCTAAAATTGAGTGTGATGATTGCACAACTAGGTGATGATTCTGTGAGACATTGATTGTATACTTCGGAAGGATTATATGGTATGTGAATATATTTCAACAAAATCTGTAGTTCAAAAAAAAGGAATGGGAAAAAAAAAATAAAAAAAATAAAACAGGCTCAGGAAGGTTAAGTTCCTGTCCGTGGAAGGGCCCTAGAAGTAGGAGAGGCAGGCTTCCTCCACAGGTCTATCTGCCCCCAAACCTTAAGCCTGTGCCTCCAGCTTCTCACAGAACTGACTGGATGAGTGGGCCACGGGATGGCAAGGAAGGAACAACAACTTGAAAAGTCCCTGGGGGCTGGAGGGCCTTGAACACTGGCCCCTCATTAAACCACAAGAAGGACGCGTGACCATCCTCCACCCCAAAGAGAGGTGCCAAAGTAGGGGCTACAAGTGAATCCCAGCAGAACTTCAGCTGACTGAAAATACTATGAGTCCAAAACACAGGGTCATCGCTGACCCTTACAGAGCTTTTGTGTGAATGAGGAACACACACCTGTCCCTTCCTCAAGACTATTTCCATAGTCAGAAAATCTTCAGTCAGTTTTATTTTTTTAGAATGACGCTTTATTATCATGTGCCAGAAAATTGTGGTAATACATACACACATCCATGATGCACTGATGTGAACGGTGACCCTTAGAAGTGGCAGCCTCAGGCAGATCACCACCTTCCCAACCCGGGAAAAGGGGTCAGAACTTTTACCTATAATCAGTTAAGACATTCTCTTTGCACACCCTGACTTACCTTGGTCATTTTCAGGAGGGGAAATTGAGTTGGACGTACATTTAGTTTGGACTTAATGTGATATATGTATGTGGTTCTCAGCCACGTCCATGTATAGTTGGGTGACTCAGACTGTCCTGGGATGAGAATGGCTTCCAGAGATACTCCAACTGCCCACAGTGCCTGCTTGCCTGGTGTCCTGATGAAGGGTCAGGGCTCCTATTCCAGCAGGAATGTGTCCTAGAGTGCCCAGCACCAGGAAGACGTGAGAAGAGGAAAAGAAGCAAGGATTGAAATGCACAGAGCCAGAAGCCAGTGTGTGGAAAAATCTTACAAGTTATACAACTAAGATATGAAATAGTCAATACAAGAGCTCCTCAACTTGAAAACAATCCTAAAAATGGACATGATATTAAAACAGTTTTGAATCTGAAAGAAACTTTTTTGAACTATCCATTTTTCCCTAATATGAATTATGTAGCAAAAGACGTCTTGGGTTCACATGATTTTTGTTTAACATTGTTGTAGAAATAAGAAAGGCATGGAACAGAACAGGAAATATAATTATTAGAAACAAAGACATAGAATGACCATTAATTCCAGATGTCAAAATTATAAAACCATAAGAGAATCAATTGAAAAACTCTTAGAAATAACAAAGCTATATACTTAAAATGGCCAGAATTTTAAAAATAATTTTTCTGTGGACCAGAAATTATACATTTGAACACATAACTAAGCAAAAAGTAACTAGGAAAAAGCCCTAGCAGTAAATACAAAGAATCCATATGAAGTAAACAACAGAACTTTATATAAGTTACAATGGAAGATTTAAAAAACAGAGATGATGTCTTGTTCCTGAATGGAAGGTGGGTAGATTAAATACTGTAGAACAGTTAATGCTTCCTAATTGATGACTAGGCTGGCTGTAAATTCAAAAAAACACTGATGGAATTCTAGAGTTCATCTGGATGAATGGATAGGTGAGAAAAACTAATATTTTGAAAGTAATAATGGAGCCTTGCTATCAGATAGCAAAACTTATTTGAAGTGAGGAACTTGTACAAGAGTGAGATAATGAACAGATCAATGGAATAGTCAGCCCTTAAACAGACCGAATACATGGAATTTGTTAATATATGGAAACAGAAGCATCACATGCTAATCCCACAACTAAACAAAGAAATGAAAATTAAAACATATTTTTTATCACACATATATGTCAAGTTTAGAAAGATCAGTTATATTCAGTGTAGATGAAACTATGGGGAAATGAGCAAATTACTGGTGGAAAGGCAAAAGGTATAACATTTACAAAGGACAATTTGTAAATATGTGTTAAAATTTTAAGGCTATATAACCTTGGACCCATCAATTACTACCTAAGAATTTATCCTAAGAAAATAGGTTGTACTAAGATGTATATGCAAGACTGTTCATTACTGATTGTCAATATTAACAAGGAAAACTGGAAACCATCTAAATCTTATAAATAGAGGAATGATTAAATTAGTTATGGACTATGCAATGGAATACTATGTCACCTCTTTTTAAAAATGAGTTAAATATTGTCCTAGTTTGCTAATGCTGCCAGGATGCAAAACATCAGAAATGGATCAGCTTTTATAAAGGGGGTTTATTTGGTTACACAGTTACAGTCTTAAGACCATAAAGTGTCCAAGGTAACACATCAGTAATCGGGTACCTTCACTGGAGGATGGCCAATGGCGTCCGGAAAACCTCTGTTAGCTGGGAAGGCACGTGGCTGTTTTCTGCTCCAAAGTTCTGGTTTCAAAATGGCTTTCTCCCAGGACATTCCTCTCTAGGCTGCAGTTCCTCAAAAATGTCACGCTCAGTTGCTCTTGGGGCATTTGTCCTCCTTTAGCTTCTCCAGAGCAAGAGTCTGCTTTCAACGGCCATGTTCAAACTGTCTCTCAGCTGCAGCTACTCTCTCAGCTCCTGTGCATTCTTCAAAGTGTCCCTCTTGGCTATAGCTCCTCTTCAAAATGTCACTCTCAGCTGCATGGCGTTCCTTCTGTTTGTCAGCTCATTTATATGGCTCCAGTGATTTAATTTAGACCCACCCTGAATGCATGGGGTAACACCTCCATGGAAATTATCCAATCAGAGTCATCACCCACAGTTGGATGGGGCGCATCTCCACAGAAACACTCAAAGAATTACAATCTAATCCACACTGAAACGTCTGCCCACACAAGATTACATCAAAGATAATGGCGTTTTGGAGGACATAATACATTCAAACTGGCAAAAATATCTATTAATAAACATGGCAGGAAATGTTATTAATACACGGTTAAGTAAAATAAAATCGTAAGTTATAAAAAAGTATGTAAGATGTGGTACCATTTTGTAAAAGCTTACACATAGAAAAAACTCTGAAAGAGTGTTAACAGTGGGCATTGTCAGAAAAGTGGAAGTAATTATGGCCAACCTTCCCTTCCTACTTAACATGTTTCTCAATTCAAATTTTTACATCAAATTATTATTATTTTTATAATAAGAAAAAATAAAGATAGCTCTTTGCTGAGAAAAATAAATCAGCTTAGTAAATGAGAAAGACATTTGGGAGAAATTTTTCAAGCTAATTTATCATTAACCAAAATAAATTCTGATTGGATTAAAATATAAAAACAGTCTGTAAAAGAGAGAATAGAGAATAAAAATCTCTGAAGGGGAGAGAATGTTCTAAACATAAAAGCAATGCAAGAAATTACAGAGGAAAAGATATCAGGGTTTAATTAAATAAATATTTGAAACAGTCTTCTGCACATCAGAAGTCATCACATATTTAACAGTTTTCAAAAGTAAAACTGTTGAAAATATTTCACAACTGTGAGATAATGGTTATTATCATTGATACATGAAGAAGAAAATGTTAAGAGAAACATTATGAACCCAATTAAAATATTGACAAGGAACATAAGTGAATTTTAAAAGAGGAAACACAATTGCCTAATAAATATATTTTTAAAAATCTCATTTCATCAGTGATTTATTAAAAAAAAAGACAAAGTACCTTCTTCCCCCCTGCTATTATACTGGCATATAATAAGAATTAATTATAATACCCAGTATTGGAGAATGAGACACTGGCATTGTCAACAAACTGTTGGTGACATTATCAATTGTTCCTATCTTTCCGGAAAGAAACATGAAAATATATAATGCTTTTAGGATATTTATACCTCTTGGTCTCAGTCCAGAAATCTATCCTAGGAAAATACATAAATATGGAGCAAAATTTCATGTGCCAATTTCTTCACCCTAGCTTCTTTTATAAAATCAAAGAAACAAATATAACTTAAATGTCCAACAGAGGAATGGTTAAATAACTTATGGCACAAACATATCTATAGAGCATTGTGCAACCAGGGAAAGAAAACTAAAATAGCTTTTATTAACTTTGTTTTTAAAGATGTGTTTTCTGTCTACAAGGAGAAATAACAGTTCAACCTAGTGTATGGTCCAGGCTACAACTCCTATCAGGATTTCAGAGAGGATGTGTTCCTGAGCCCTGTGGGAATCTCCAAAAGCACACACACACAGATGCATACACACATGCACACTCATGCACACATATCCACATACATGCACACACCCCCAGACACACTATTGCACAGCTACGACAGCATCACCTCATATGCACATACATGCACACACACCCAGACATACTATTGCACAGCTACGACAGCATCACCTCTCTGCCTGCTCTCACTATCTTAGGATTTAGCCTTCATCCTGCTATAGAGTGGGGCTGGGAGGAGGAAAATGGGAAAACACCTCTCTATTTAATCCCTACAGAACACAAGGGCACCTAGACTCTAAAGCAATCACTCCCTTGCTGGGAAACTCAGCCCTATGACAGCAGCTAGATGACAAAGATAAAGTTTACATTACCCACGCAAGCAACTGAAGGCCACACAGGTATTAAGAAGCACACTTCCTGTTAAGGTCCTTCTAGAACAAGCTTAAAACTGGGTTCACACTCTGGAGAGCTAAGGGGTTAATTTGGTTTGGCTCTTCAACTTATGCTGAGTTGGTTTTGTTTTGTTTGGACTTTCAAGTTCAACATCCATGTCCAAGATTCAGTGATCCAAGTAAGAAAAACAAGAAAGTTCTTTGATAATTGCTGATTGCAGCCAATCAAATTAAAATAGAAGAGGACGTTGGATGTGCGGACGTACTCTCCTTGCTTTTTCTGCAGGGGAAGAAAACGATACACATGTGTTGAGTGTTCCAAAGGTTAATTGGCTGTTTCCAGTTATACCCTCGAGCCTCATTATTCACAAATTCCGTATTTGTGAATTTGCGTATTCTCCAAAATTTACTTGTAGCCCCCAAATCAATACTAGCAGCACTTTCTTTGGTCATTGTGGGAATGCACATAGCAGTGGAAAATTTATGTTACCTGATATGCATGTTCCCAGCTGAAGTCAAATAAGGGTATGCTCTGCCTTCCTTTCTTTAGCTCTCATAGTGTACACAAGTGTCCTTTTTGCTGTATGGTCAGTGTCATGTTTTTCACATTTTTGTGCTCTTTCTTGATGATTTCATTATTCCAAATGGCCACCCAGCATAGTGCTAAAGTGCTGTCTAGAGTTCCTAAGCACAAGTAGTCTGTGATGTGCCTCATAGAGAAAATGTGTGTGTTAGATAAGCTTCATTCAGGCATGAGTTTCAGTGCTCTTGGCCATGAGTTCAATGCTAATGAATCAACAATACATATTAAATGAGGTGTCTTTAAACAGAAACACACATAAAACAAGGTTATGTACTGATTTCATGACAAAAAACGTTGTGACCAGAGGCTCACAAGAAACAAACCCCTTATTCCCCCTAGAGCAATGGTTCGGTATTTGCTAATTCAGTGTTCTCAAAGACTTTATAGAACATAACTGCCACAAATAATATGAAAATTGACTGCATCTGCTTGGCTCAACAGAGGTATCAAAACCACTCAACACTGATTCAGGTGCTATCATAGCTAGCCTTCCCCTAAATCAACAGAAGGAACAGAATTCCACCCCAAGAAAGGCATAACTCCAGCATCTTCATGGGGTTTGGGATACCTCCTACCTCGATGATAAAGTAAAAGGCACTTAACCCTTGTGCAAGTCCATTATACTTGGGAGAGGAAAGATGTATGGGAAGAGGAGCAGTGCAATATTATTAATGCAGCCATTTCTGCCATCTAAGGGGTGACAGAATGCATCAGGAATGAATTTTATACAGGGAGGTCACAATGAGGCACTATTTGAATCTGAGTCCTGTTAGGAGTAAGCCGAAACAAGAAGGAGCCAATCAGTGCTGCATAGTAAACAAAAGGTGCCCTGCTTGGCTGGAAAGATTGTTCTGAATCTGGCTTCTTCTTCAGGACCACAGTAGGTTGATGACACTCAGCGTGGTCCAAATCCGAAAGAGGCAAGAGAGGACATCATTTCTTTTGCTGCTGTAACAAATTATTACAAACTTGGTGGCTGAAAACAACAGAAGTGTATTATCTCACAGTTGTGTGGGTCAGAAATCCAATACAGGTTTCTCCAGACTAAAATCAAGGTAATGGCAAAGTTGTGTTCCTTACTGGAGGTTCTGGGGGAGAATCTACTTCCAGGATTATTTGGATGGTTGGCAGAATTCAGTTCCATGTGGTTGTAGGACTGAGGTCCCCGCTTCCTTGCTGGCCCTCAAGTAGGGGTTGCTTCCAGCAAGGTTGTTTCCTTGACTTGAAGCTCCTTTCCTCTATCTTCAAAGTGGTGGTTTGAGTCTTTCTGTGCATCAGTTCTCTCTGATCTCTCTTCTGTCTCATCTGTCCTCTGATCTTCCCTTCCACTACGTCTCTCTAACTCCATTTGGGGGAATCTCTTGGTTGTTATATGCTCAAGTGATTAGACTGAATCTACCAATACAATATAGGATAATCTCTATTTTAAGGTCAGCTGATTAGGAAGCTTAATTACATCTTAACTGCTCCTTCACAGTAGTACAGAGATTAGTATTTGATTAAATAACCAGTGACAGGAGTTATCAGGGGACAGCTTTTGAATTCTGCCTACCACAGAGGATTTGGTAGATGAGGTGGACACAAGCAATGAGGCTGCCATCCAGAGCCCAAGCCAGGGAGATGACTGCAGTTTCATCCCTGTGAGTGCCCTTAACCAACAGACTTCAGGGGCAGGGAGGTCCCCCCCATGCAGTTTTATCCTGTTTCTTGCTTTTTGCTGCAATCCCTCTCTGGTATCCCTTTTTGTTCACAAACTTGTATTAGTGCTGCCCTGGGGAACTGAGCAAGGACTGCATCCACACTTTGGGGTACCAGCCCTTTTATTGGGAACGTAAGCTCTACCCTGCACTATTGCCAGTAGACATCCCTAGGATCTAATTGACTATCTTCATCATCATCATCATCATCATGAATTAGATGCTTACTATGTGCCGGACGTTAAGCTACATGCTTTACATGCATAATTTATTAAATCTTTATAACATTCACATGAATTAGACATTATTTTTATCCCATTTTATAAATGAAGCCCTATGAAGCTAAAACAGTTAACTAGTTAGCACAGAGAAGACGCAACTGAGTCACATGGTCACCTCAGCTGCAAGGGAGGTTGGGATATTGAGATCTAGTAAAGGGGAAGAAAATTACCATGATCAACATGGACCAGTGGTTTTCAAAGTATGGTCCAAGGACCCCTAAGGGTCCCTAAGAACTTTTCAGGGAGTCTATGAATGCCTCCCTTTTCCAACAACCTGTCTGTGTGAGATTGACTTTTCGAGCAAAACAACATATCACACCAAACTTAATGCAGAAGCAGATATAAGAATCTTCTATTATACCAGTCATTAAAGAGATTTGCAATAATGTAAAACACTGTCCCATTAATTTTTTTGTTTTGGAAACAGTTATTTTTCATAAAATGTATGTTATTCATGTGAACATTTCATGGGGTTATTACTGCTGTTTTAGAAATGAAATAATAACAAATATTAGTTTTAATTCTGTTTTAATTTCTATATATAAAACATAGTTATAATCAACATTTTTTTTTTTAAAAAAAAAAAAGCTCTTTGGTTCCTGTTCCAGTTTGCTAATGCTGTCCTTTGGCAAACACCAGAAATGGATTGGCTTTTATAAAAGTGGGTTCATTTGGTTGCACAGTTACAGTCTTAAGACCATCAAGTGTCCAAGATAAGGCATAAGCAATAGGTTACCTTCATTCGAGAAAAGCCATTGGCATCCAGAAAGCCTGTTAGCTGGGAAAGTACATGGCTGGTGTCTGCTGGCTCCCAGGTTGCATTTCAAAATGGTGTTCTCCAAAATGTCAATGTTAGCTTCCAACAGCCATCTTCAAAATGTGTCTCTCAGCTGTAGCTCCTCTTTCAGCTCCTGTGCGCTCTTTAAAGTGTCCCTCTTGGCTGTAGCAAGCTTGCTCCTTCTGTCTGAGATTATATAGGGCTCTAGTAAACTAATCAAGGCTCATGCTGCATGGGTGGGGCCACACCTCCATGGAAATTATCCAATCAGAGTTATCACCTACAGTTGGGTGGGTCACATCTCCATGGAAACAATCAAAGAATTACAATCTAATCAACACTTATACATCTGCCCACACAAGATTGCATCAAAGATAATGGCATTTTGGGGGACATAATACATTCAAACTGGCACAGTGCCCTAACTAATTTTTAAGAGCGTAAAAAGCTTCTGAGATCAAAGTATTTGACTTAGAGTCAAAGGTGAGCAAACTATGGTCCTTCAGCCAAATCTGGCTCATCTCCTTTTCATAAGTAAAGTATTTCTTAACACATCTACATTCATTCATTCATCCATCTCTACTTTTGTGCTCTAATGGCAGAGCTGAGTATTTGTGACAAATACTGTATGGCCACAAAGCCAAAAATATTTACTTTCTGGCCCTTGACTGAAAAAGCCTGTCAACCCTGATTTAGATAATCATTTTATCACCCGGGACTTGGTACGTTGCCATCCTGGTAAAGAAAACAAAAACAGGGCTCTTTTAAAAGTGAACAAAACATACTGTGAACAATTGATTGTACACCACGGATGATTGTATGATAAGTGAATATATCTCAATAAAACTGAATTTTAAAAAGTGAACAAAACAGATCAAACCTCTGTCCTCATAAAGTTTATTTTCCTTGCTGTGGACTGAATTGTGTCCCCAGGAAGATATATTCAAGTTGTAACCCCAGTTCCATAAATGTGATCCTATTTTCTAATAGGGTCTTTGAAGATGTTATCAGGTAACATGAGGCCACACTGGATGAGGGTGAGCCCCAATCCAATATGACTTGTATCCTAAATAAGGAGGGGATAATTGGACACTGATGAGAAGACAGCCATCTGATAGAGGCAGAGGTTGAGTGGTGTCACAAACCAAAGAGCATCACACTGCCAGCAAGCCGCCACCAGAACTCTACAGATTTCCGAGGAAGCATGGCCCTGCCAGCACCTGGATTTTGGACTTCTAGTTTCCAGAACTCTGAGACAATAAACTTCTGTTGTTTTAAGCCACCCACTTTGTTGTACTTTGTTACAGCAGCTCTAGGAAACTAAGACATTCCTAGAGGGGGTGTGGGGTGAGAGTATAAATAGACACAGATGATAAATAAGTCAGTGTTGTATTCCCAGCACCTAGGACCGTCCTTAACACAGTACCTGCTTAGTAGATACTCAATATGTAATTGGTGAAAATATATCTGAGTGAATAAACTAAATGTGTACATGAATACGTGTGTGTGTGCAAGCCTGTGTATATCCGGTTTTGGACTCTATTACACTGGCTTTTCCCTTTTTTATTCCTATGAAACTAACGTACTGCTTAAATCATTGTACCTTTATAATGGACTTTGATAGCTGCTAAATCAAAGTATTCTGTATTGTTCCATTTTTCAAAGTTGCCTCAACTGCTTTTACATATCCCCTCTTCCTGATGAACTTAAAGATAAATGTCTTTAATTTCTCAATAAAGTTAAAAAAATTTAATTATCAAATTCTGTTAAAAATTTCTTGAAATTATTTCCCAATCTCTATTGTTTGATGTTAGATTGTTTCCAATTTTTAATAATATACATTTTTAAATCTCTTTTTAAAACTTTTAATTTTAAAATTCCTTCAAACCCGCAGAGCAGTTACAAAAACAACACAAACCCTATACAGAGAACCCCAACATACCCACCCCCCTCTCAGACATCCAGATCCACAAATTTCAAAATTTTGCTACATTTGCTAGATCAACTTATCCATATATTTATCAATCTATCTGTGCATCTGTCTGTCTGTCAGTCTATTTATCAATGCAGGTTCCAAATACTTCAGTATAGGCTGCATATATCATGCTCCTTGAACACATAATATTACATGTATATTTCCTAAGAACAAGGATATTCACTTATGTAACCACCTTAAATGCAGTTACCAAGTTCAAAAAATTTAACATTGATAAAAAGCTTACAGTCTATATTCCAATTTTTCCTACTTCGCAGTAATGCCCTTTTGAGCACTTTCTCCTCCTTTGCTAGATCCCATCCAGGGGCATGGATTGGATTTAATTGTCGTTTCTCTTTAGTTGCTCTTTCATTTTGTTTGTTTGTTTTTAATTATAGTAACATGTAAACAATATAAACTTTCTGATCTCAACCATTTCCAAGCATACCCTTCAGTGGGTATAATCGCATTCACAATGTTATGGGATTTTCACCACCTTCCATTACTAAAACTTTCCATCTCCCCAAACAGAAACCATACACTAATTATGCATTAACCCCTCATTCTCCCTGCTCCACATCCCTGGCAACCTGTACTCTACTTTCTGTCTGGATGAGCTTGCGTGCTCACTGATATTTTCTTTGTAGTTAACACGGGCTTAAATTTAACATTGTAAATCTATAACAAACTCCTTTATTTTGACACCAACTTAACTTCAATAGTATACACAAACCATGATCCTATACCCCTCTGTTCTCCCACCTTTATGTAGTTCTTGTCACAAATTACATGTTTCTACATTATGAGTCCAAAACCACTGATTTATCATTACATTTTATGCATTTGCCTTTTAGATCCTGTTGGAACTAAAACATGACTTTACAAACCAACAATACACTAGTACTAGCTTTTATATTCGCCCATGTCATTACTCTTACTGTAGATCTTCCTTTCTTCTGATCTTCGATCTACTGTCTATTGTCCTTTCCTTTCAACTTGCAGAACTCTCTTCAGCATCAGGGCTGGTCTATGGTGACAAATTCTCTCAGCTTAGATTTATCTGAGAATATCTTGATCTTTCCTTCATTTTTGAAAGGCAGTTTTGCCAGATATAGTATTCTTTGTTGGCAGTATTTTGCTTTCTGCACCTTAAATATATTTTCCCAATGCCTTCTTGATTTCATGGCTTCTGCTGAGAAATTAGCACTTACTCTTATTGAGGCTCACTTGTACACAACATGTTGCTTCTCTTGCAGCTTTCAGAATTCTATTTTTATCTTTGGCACTCAAAAGTTTGATTATAATTTGTCGCAATGTGGATCTATTTCAGTTTATCCTGTTTGTAGTTCATAAAGAATCTTAGATGTGTATATTCATGTCTTTTGGTAGATTGGGGAACTTTTCATTCAATATTTCTTTTTTTTTTTTTTAGTTTTTTTTTTTTAGTCTTCGTTTTATTGAGATATATTCACATACCACGCAGTCATACAAAACAAATCGTACATTCGATTGTTCACAGTACCATTACATAGTTGTACATTCATCACCTAAATCAATCCCTGACACCTTCATTAGCACACACACAAAAATAACAAGAATAATAATTAAAATGAAAAAGAACAATTAAACTAAAAAAGAACACTGGGTACCTTTGTCTGTTTGTTTGTTTCCTTCCCCTATTTTTCTACTCATCCATCCATAAACTAGACAAAGTGGAGTGTGGTCCTTATGGCTTTCCCAATCCCATTGTCACCCCTCATAAGCTACATTTTTATACAATCGTCTTCGAGATTCATGGGTTCTGAGTTGTAGTTTGATAGTTTCAGGTATCCACCACCAGCTACCCCAATTCTTTAGAACCTAAAAAGCGTTGTCTAAATTGTGCGTAAGAGTGCCCACCAGAGTGACCTCTCGGCTCCTTTTGGAATCTCTCTGCCACTCAAGCTTATTTCATTTCCTTTCACATCCCCCTTTTGGTCAAGAAGATGTTCTCCGTCCCACGATGCCAGGTCTACATTCCTACCCGGGAGTCATATTCCACGTTGCCAGGGAGATTCACTCCCCTGGGTGTCTGATCCCAGGTAGGGGGGAGGGCAGTGATTTCACCTTTCAAGTTGGCTTAGCTAGAGAGAGAGGGCCACATCTGAGCAACAAAGAGGCATTCGGGAGGAGGCTCTTAGGCACAATTATAGGGAGGCCTAGCCTCTCCTTTACAGCAACCGTCTTCCCAAGGGTAAAACCTATGGTAGAGGGCTCAACCCATCAAACCACCAGTCCTCGATGTCTGTGGTCATGTTAGCAACCATCGAGGTGGGGCAGGCCAATACCCCTGCATTCTCCACAGGCTCCTCAAAGCGGCACTACATATTTTCCCCCCCTTTTTTTTTCCCTTTTGTTTTCTTTTTTAAATCAACTGTATGAAAAAAAAAAAATACAATAAAAGAACATTTCAAAGAGACCATAACAAGGGAGTAAGAAAAAGACAACTAACCTAAGATAACTGCTTTACTTCCAACCTGTTCCTACTTTACCCCAAGAAAGTTACCTAATATAACAACATTTCTGTGAACTTGTTCCTACTATATCCATCAGAAATTAACAGACCATAGTCATTCCTGCGCATCCCCAGAACGTTAAATAGCTTATCTGTTCTTCTTGGATTATTGTTCCCCCTTCCTTAATTGCTCTCTATCACTACTTCCCCTACATTCTACCATTATAAACCATTAGTTTTACATTTTTCAAAGTTCACATTAGTGGTAGCATATAATATTTCTCTTTTAGTGCCTGGCTTATTTCGCTCAGCATTATGTCTTCAAGGTTCACCCATGCTGTCATATGTTTCACGAGATCGTTCCTTCCTACTGCCATGTAGTATTCCATCGTGTGTATATACCACATTTTATTTATCCACTCATCTGTTGAAGGACATTTGGGTTGTTTCCATCTCTTGGCAATTGTGAATAATGCTGCTATGAACATTGGCGTGCAGATATCTGTTCGTGTCACTGCTTTCCGATCTTCCGGGTATATACCGAGAAGTGCAATCGCTGGATCGAATGGTAACTCTATATCTAGTTTTCTAAGGAACTGCCAGACTGACTTCCAGAGTGGCTGAACCATTATACAGTCCCACCAACAATGAATAAGAGTTCCAATTTCTCCACATCCTCTCCAGCATTTGTAGTTTCCTGTTTGTTTAATGGCAGCCACTCTAATCGGTGTTAGATGGTATCTCATTGTGGTCTTAATTTGCATCTCTCTAATAGCTAGTGAAGCCGAACATTTTTTCATGTGTTTCTTGGCCATTTGTATTTGCTCTTCAGAGAACTGTCTTTTCATATCTTTTGCCCATTTTATAATTGGGCTGTCTGTACTATTGTCATTGAGTTGTAGGATTTCTTTACATATGCAAGATATCAGTCTTTTGTCAGATACATGGTTTCCAAAAAGTTTTTCCCATTGAGTTGGCTGCCTCTTTACCTTTTTGAGAAATTCCTTTGAGGGGCAGAAACTTCTAAGCTTGAGGAGTTCCCATTTATCTATTTTTTCTTTTGTTGCTTGTGCTTTGGGTGTAAAGTCTAGGAAGTGGCTGCCTAATACAAGGTCTTGAAGATGTTTTCCTACATTATCTTCTAGGAGTTTTATGGTACTTTCTTTTATATTGAGATCTTTTGTCCATTTTGAGTTAATTTTTGTGTATGGTGTGAGGTAGGGGTCTTCTTTCATTCTTTTGGATATGGATATCCAACTCTCCCAGCCCCATTTGTTGAAAAGACCATTATGACTCAGTTCAGTGACTTTGGGGGCCTTATCAAAGATCAGTCGGCCATAGATCTGAGGGTCTATCTCTGAATTCTCAATTCGATTCCATTGATCTATATGTCTACCTTTGTGCCAGTACCATGCTGTTTTGGCAACTGTGGCTTTATAATAAGCTTCAAAGTCAGGGAGTGTAAGTCCTCCCACTTCGTTTTTCTTTTTTAGAGTGTCTTTAGCAATTCGAGGCATCTTCCCTTTCCAAATAAATTTGATAACTAGCTTTTCCAAGTCTGCAAAGTAGGTTGTTGGAATTTTGATTGGGATTGCATTGAATCTGTAGATGAGTTTGGGTAGAATTGACATCTTAATGACATTTAGCCTTCCTATCCATGAACATGGAATATTTTTCCATCTTTTAAGGTCCCCTTCTATTTTTTTTAGTAGAGTTATGTAGTTTTCTTTGTATAGGTCTTTTACATCTTTGGTTAAGTTTATTCCTAGGTACTTGATTTTTTTAGTTGCTATTGAAAATGGTACCTTTTTCTTGAGTGTCTCTTCAGTTCGTTCATTTCTAGCATATAGAAACATTACTGACTTATGTGCATTAATCTTGTATCCTGCTACTTTGCTAAATTTGTTTATTAGCTCTAGTAGCTGTATCGTCGATTTCTCAGGGTTTTCCAGATATAAGATCATATCATCTGCAAACAATGACAGTTTTACTTCTTCCTTTCCAATTTGGAGGCCTTTTATTTCTTTGTCTTGCCAGATTGCCATGGCTAGCACTTCCAGCACAATGTTGAATAACAGTGGTGACAGCGGGCATCCTTGTCTTGTTCCTGATCTTAGAGGGAAGGCTTTCAGTCTCTCACCATTGAGTACTATGCTGGCTGTGGGTTTTTCATATATGCTCTTTATCATATTGAGGAAGTTTCCTTCAATTCCTACCTTTTGAAGTGTTGTTTTCAAAAACGGATGTTGGATTTTGTCAAATGCTTTTTCAGCATCTATTGAGATGATCAATTGATTTTTCCCTTTTGAGTTTTTAATGTGTTGTAATACATTGATTGATTTTCTTATGTTGAACCATCCTTGCATGCCTGGAATGAACCCCACTTGGTCATGGTGTATGATTTTTTAAATGTGTCTTTGGATTCGATTTGCAAGTATTTTGTTGAGGATTTTTGCATCTATATTCATTAGGGAGATTGGCTGGTAGTTTTCCTTTTTTGTAGCATCTTTGCCTGGTTTTGGTATTAGATTGATGTTAGCTTCATAAAATGAGTTAGGTAGTGTTCCATTTTCTTCAATGTTTTGAAAGAGTTTGAGTAAGATTGGTGTCAGTTCTTTCTGGAAAGTTTGGTAGAATTCCCCTGTGAAGTCATCTGGCCCTGGGCATTTATTTGTGGGAAGATTTTTGATGACTGATTGGATCTCTTTGCTTGTGATGAGTTGATTGAGGTCTTCTATTTCTTCTCTGGTTAGTCTAGGTTGTTCATATGTTTTCAGAAAATTGTCCATCTCCTCTACGTTATCCAGTTTGTTGCCATACAGTTGTTCATAGTATCCTCTTATAATTTTTTTAATTTCTTCAGGATCTGCAGTTATGTCACCTTTTTCATTCATTATTTTGTTGATATGGGTCTTCTCTCTTTTTGATTTAGTCAGTCTAGCTAGGGGCTTGTCAATCTTGTTGATCTTCTCAAAGAACCAACTTTTGGTGATATTTATCCTCTCTATTGTTTTTTTGTTCTCTATGTCATTTATTTCTGCTTTAATCCTTGTTATTTCTTTTCTTGTACTTGGTTTAGGATTGGTTTGCTGTTCATTTTCTAGCTTCTGCAGTTGATCCATTAGTTCTTTGATTTTGGCTCTTTCTTCCTTCTTAATATATGCATTTATTGCTATTAATTTCCCCCTCAGTGCTGCTTTTGCTGCATCCCATAGGTTTTGGTATGTTGTGTTCTCATTTTCATTCGTCTGTATATATTTAGCAATGTCTCTTGCTATTTCTTCTTTAACCCACTGATTATTTAGGAGTGTGTTGTTTAACCTCCAGGTATTTGTGAATTTTCTAAGTCTCTGATGGTTATTGACTTCTAATTGTATTCCATTGTGGTCAGAGAATGTGCTTTGAATAATTTCAATCTTTTTAAATTTACTGAGGCTTGTTTGATGTCCCAGCATATGATCTATTCTGGAGAAAGTTCCATGAGCACTAGAGAAGTATGTGTATCCTGGTGATTTGGGATGTAATGTTCTGTATATGTCTGTTAAATCTAATTCATTTATCAGATTGTTTAGGTTTTCAATTTCCTTATTGGTCTTCTGTCTGGTTGATCTATCTATAGGAGAGAGTGATGTGTTGAAGTCTCGCACAATTATTGTGGAAACATCAGTTGCTTCCTTTAGTTTTGCCAGTGTTTCTCTCATGTATTTTGTGGCACCTTGATTGGGTGCATAGACATTTATGATTGTTATTTCTTCTTGTTGATTTGCCCCTTTTATTAGTATGTAGTGGCCTTCTTTGTCTCTCAAAACATTCCTGCATTTAAAGTCTATTTTATCTGAGATTAATATTGCTACACCTGCTTTCTTTTGGCTGTAGCTTGCATGAAATATTTTTTTCCATCCTTTCACTTTCAGTTTCTTTGTGTCCCTGTGCCTAAGATGAGTCTCTTGTATGCAACATATTGATGGTTCATTTTTTTTGATCCATTCTGCGAATCTATATCTTTTAATTGGGGAGTTTAATCCATTTACATTCAACGTTATAACCGTGAAGGCATTTCTTGAATCAGCCATCTTATCCTTTGGTTTATGTTTGTCATATATATTTTTCCCCTCTCTCTATTAATATCCTTTATTGTACCCATACCGAATCTCTTTAGCACTGAACCTTTCTCCAAGTCTCTCTGTCCTGTCTTTGTTTCTCTGTCTGTAGGGTTCCCTTTAGTATCTCCAGTAGGGCAGGTCTCTTGTTAGCAAATTCTCTCAGCATTTGTTTGTCTGTGAAAAATTTAAGCTCTCCCTCAAATTTGAAGGAGAGCTTTGCTGGATAAAGAATTCTTGGTTGGAAATTTTTCTCTCTCAGAATTTTAAATATATCATGCCACTGCCTTCTCGCCTCCATGGTAGCTGCTGAGTAGTCACTACTCAGTCTTATGCTGTTTCCTTTGTATGTGGTGAATTGCTTTTCTCTTGCTGCTTTCAGAACTTGCTCCTTCTCTTCTGTGTTTGACAGTGTGATCAGAATATGTCTCGGAGTGGGTTTATTTGGATTTATTCTATTTGGAGTTTGCTGAGCATTTATGATTTGTTTATTTATGTTGTTTAGAAGATTTGGGAAGTTTTCCCCAACAATTTCTTTGATACTCTTCCTATACCTTTACCCTTTTCTTCCCCTTCTGGAACACCAATGAGTCTTATATTTGGACGTTTTATATCATCTATCATATTCCTGAGGTCTGTTTCGATTTTTTCAATTTTCTTCCCCATTCTTTCTTTTATGCTTTCATTTTCCATTGTGTCATCTTCCAGGTCACTGATTCGTTGTTCAACTTCCTCTAGTCTTGTACTATGAGTGTCCAGAATCTTTTTAATTTGGTCAACAGTTTCTTTAATTTCCATAAGATCATCTATTTTTTTATTTAGTCTTGCAATGTCTTCTTTATGCTCTTCTAGGGTCTTCTTGATATCCTTTGTATCCCGTACTATGGTCTCATTGTTCATCTTTAGTTCTTTGAGTAGCTGCTCTAGGTGCTGTGTCTCTTCTGATCTTTTGATTTGGGTGTTTGGGCTTGGGTTATCCATATCGTCTGTTTTTTTCATATGCTTTATAATTTTCTGTTGTTTTGGGCCTCTTGGCATTTGCTGAACTTGATAGGGTTCTTTTAGGATTTGCAGACCAATTGAAGTCCTTATCTCTAATTTATCAGATCTACAGCTTTGTGGAGTACACTTTCTCTAACTAACCAGCAGGTGGCGTCCACGAGCCACCTGTTCTTCACAAGCCAGTTCTCCCCTACTTTGCCTTTGTGGTGAGTGGGGAAGTGAGTCTTGTTGGGTCCAATTGTACCAAGCTTGCATGTGTATTTGGTGTTGCCTGCCCTGTATATGGGGCGTGTTTCTGGGCAGTCAGGGAGGGGAGTGGCTCTAACAATCAAATCTCCCTGGTGATCCTGGAGTTGTAAAGCTGCTGCAATAGTCTAATCCTTCAGTTCAGTCCTGCCACAGTTTGTCTCTGCCACTGACCCACAAGTCCTTGGTATTGGAGTATGGCTCCTGAGACTTGCAAGTGGGTCCCCCTTCCAGGCCATGCACCCCCTGGTCCTCTGTTGAGGGATGACTGTGCTATGTCACAGGTGAGTGCCGTCCCCACAGGGCGGTTCTGGGCTGCTGGGCTGTGTAGGGAGGCTCCCAGTCTGCTCAAATGATGGCTGAATGGGGCTTTGTTAATTCACACTGCTCCACCTTCCCAACTCTGGGACAATCAGCTGAGGTTGCAGGGAAGGCTAATGTCCAGGCCCAGTTTTGTGGTGTGTGCCTGTTATTTGAAGCACTTCCGTCACACTGCGTTGTCTGGGGCAGCTCTGGGCTATGGGGCTGGCGATGGGCAGGAGTGTTTCCTGTCCACCAGAATGATGGCTGTGAGCGGACACCCCCCTTTTCTTGGGAAGTTGTGGTGTTTAGTGAATGTTCTCACCAACTGGATTATTGCCTTTTGTCTCAGAGCTCTTTTAGTTCTGCTCTTGTCTTGACCTGCCCAAATTGCAAGTCTTTGAAGCTTTCTGTATTGGGCTTAGATTTCGCTGATCTCAGCAGTTCCACGTTTTCATGAGTGTTGTATGAAGTATGCCCAAAGTCAGATTGCTCTGTGGTGTCCAGTCCACGCAGTTCCTGGCTTTCTACCTACTTTACTTAAACATATATGACAAACCATTCCACCAATTTTCCTAGCTGTGTTGGAACTCTGGTCAAATGTTCAGAGAGAGGGTGATTTTCCTTTTCACTCAGAGAGAGTGGAACGTCTATTTGATGGTTAAATTCTTTAAAGTCTTGACCTCTGGGAAACCCATGAATTTCTTTGCAACTGCGGGAGCGCATGAGTCCAAATTCTGCAGAGCCGTCAACAAGCTGTCAACTCCAAGGAAGAGGTCTGATGAACTCCTCAGGAAACGAACCGATAACTTTGACGAACTCCTCAGGAAACGAACCAGCAACTTCAACGAGCTCTCCAGGAAATGCTTCACTGAGCAGCGGAAGACGAAGTCTCAATATTTCTTTGAATATTCTTTCTTCTACTACCTCTCTTTCTTCTCCTGGGACTCCCACAATGTGTGTATGGGTTTGCTTGAGGGTGTCACACAAGTTATTCAGATCTATTCACGTTTCTTCTTTCTTTCTTCTTTCTGCTCCTCAAACTGAATGATTTCATTTGTCTTACCTTCAAGTTTACTGATTCTTTCTTCTGCTGGCTCATTTGCCATTGAAACCTTCTGGGAATTTTAAATTCCTGTTACTGTGGTCTACAGCTCTGTTTGGTTCCTTTTCCTAATTTCCACCCCTCTATTGATATTCTCTTTGTATTCTTCTATCATTTTCCCAATTCCCTTCCTTGTCCATGTTTCTTTTAGCTCTTTGAGCATATTTAGAACCACTTTTTAAAGTTTTTGCTTCAAGTCATTGATGGTTTCTAATGCTTAAGTATTCTCCTTTGCCTGCACCCTTGCTTCTTGTTTCTTTGCATGTTTTGTAATCTTTTTTGAAACCTGGACATTTTGATGTTTCGATGTGTTACCACTGGAATTTAGAATGAAGCATGTTCCTTAAGCTTATATACAGCTAGTGTTATGACAGAGCTCTACCTGAATGCCAGGAGCTAACAACCACAACCACAACAACAACAAGAACAACAACAAAAGGAAAAAAAAGAATAAAAAAAGAAAACACCTTTCCCAGTTTTTGCAGATATACTTGGGTGAATGCTGCCCTCAAAGCTTATCCGTAAAATGAGTTTAGAGAATAGTTTCAGGCCTCCCTGATCTTTTCTGTGCATGCGTCTTGTCACAGGCAGGAGCATGTGGCCCTAGGATTTCCCCTGTTTACACAGAAACAAATGTCCCCTCTTCCGTAGGTAATAGTTTCTTCACAGTCCTGGGCACTGCACTGATGTCCCACAGCCAGCAATCACTTGCCCCAGGCAGCCATGACTTGACTTCTTTCCCACAGTCTTCTGTGGGAGAGCTCAGTGTACTGCCTTCTACTTGTAGGGCAAATTCTGGGATGGCAAGCCTGCAAGAAGTGTCTTGGTTCAGTCCCTTGGGCCACCACTAGACAGATTGGGCCATATTTACATGCTCCCTGTATGTGCACAAGGGCTGCTCTGCTCCTTCGGGATCCAGGACCAGGAATTTGTACTGGGAGTGCCAGCCTGCTCTGCACTGAGCTGGTAAGGGGGTGGGGAAGGAGCCAGCCCAGGTGCAATGAAAGCTTACCTCTTTTAAGTTGCCTTTTACCTGATTTGGCACTCACTCAGTTACTGCAATCTTTGAACTGTTTTCTGGAGCTTTGAAAAAGATGCTTCTGCCAGTTCTTGCTGGTTTTCCAAAGCTCCTGTGGGGAATAGAGCCATGAAGTTACTCACTGTGCCATCTTGATTGGGGTGGGACTTAAATAAATCTTTGGGAGCATCTCTTATAATTGCCTTAGGATAAACTCATGGAATTAGAAATATTGACTCAAATGGAATGCACATTTTTAAGCAAGGGTTATATAATGAGGCCTGAATATTTAATACAGATTGATCCATGTTACTAATGATTCACTAGGAAAACTCTCCAAAATAGGCAGAAGCAACTTTGGGGCCCTCTTAGATGCTGCTATTGGGACCATAAATGAACAATCCTAAGAATGGTTGGTCAATGGGGGAATTTTTTCCCTGCACATGATTTTATGGCTAAACATGATGAAATGGATTTCCTATTTTTATTTATACCTAAAACCATATTTTGTCCCTAGAAAAATCTCATGAGGCCAGTTAGAAACCTCCTCTAACGAGAAGCCTTTAGCTGTGATAGGAAAATATACTGGACTAGAGACAATGTGAAGTGCACATTAGTAAGGAGAAGTTCCCCAGAAAATAATCTTACTTAATTTTGTTTCTTATCAAATTGTTTCCAAACATTTGACCATGGAGAGAAAAAGAGAGAGAGAAAGAGAAAGAGAGAGAGAATGCATGTGTTCATGTCTCACTCTGATCAACAGTTTATGGAACACATTCAGGAGACACCTAAGGTTTTATTTTGTTTCTTGTCATGAGGAGTTTGGACTCACTAATCTGTGAGTTCTCTTCCAACTCTGGCGTGCAGGGTTTTCCAACATGCTTCTCATTCTTTTGCAAGCACCAGCCTCCCATATATTTTTATTGTCTCTCTGTAATTTTGATAAATTGTGAGGACACTCCCAACTACCAGGCATTTTCCAGAGAATTTCTGCAGCATTAACCTAAAGAAAAATTTTGCCATTCCAAGGTGAAGCCATTTTCTCACTTCCATGTTGGAATTGACAGAAGGGATTTTGTCTTAGAGACACTTAAGTATCAATGTCTCTTTTTGACTCTACGCTGGCAGGTGTACTTTAATTGGCTACTCTCCTTAAAACACACTGGCCCAGGGATGTCTAATGTCTGCCAAGTGTTGATAGTCAAAATATTTAATAACCAATATGGCATAGCACAGACCGAAGAGAATCGAAGGCAGCCCAAAAGAACCACGTGGTCATACGGGTGCATACAAACCGAAGGCGAGCCCTGCCTCCTTTCACCTGCTGGCCCATGGGAAAGGGCTTTTTAAAGTCTTCTTTTTGGGGGTTGAATATGTTTCCTCACATGATGAAACCACAACTTTCCATATTCTTTGCAGTTCATTAAAAAAGAAAAGCCATCCTTCCGGATACTCTGCTCTCTGGAAATTTCTGTGGTTGCTTTCTGACAAGGCCTTTGGTCAGGAAGTACCTGCTGGTCCTCTCTGCATCAGACAGCTGGAAGGTGCAGCAGCAAGGAAATGCCCAGAGACCAGCACTGGGCAAGAGGTGGGAGACCTGGGTTTTCATCGCAGCTCTATCTCTTCTGACTCCAGGCGTGATAGTCAGTTTTATGTGTCAACTTGGCTAGATTATAGTCCCAATTATTCAATCAAACACTACTCTAGCTATTGCTTTGAAGGTATTTTGCAGATGTTACTAAAGTCTATAATCATCATTCTTTTAGTAAAGAAGATTATCCTGGATAATTTGGGTGAGCCTGATTAAATCAGTTGAAAGAACTTAAGAGCAGAACTGAGGCTTCCCTGAAGAAAAAATTCCTCTGTGGACTGCAGCTTCAGCTCATGCCCAAGAGTTCCAGCCTGCCTTTCCTGACAACCTATCCTAGGAATTCGAGACTTTCCTGTGTGGCCCTCACAATGATGCAAGCCAATTCCTTGCAATAAATCTGTTTCCCTGTTGGAACCATGATTGATGTACCAGGGTATAACTTTCTCTCCCCAGGCCTCAGTCCTCATGCATAAAACGATGGGGTGGGGCAGGAAATCCTCCAGGCCAGGATTCTCTGGTGCTGCCTGTCCCAGGGAGCTTCCTCTCATTCTAGGACTTTTGGATCTGGCTTTTGATTCTTAAAGGAACAAGTATGTGTACTCTGTTGTCCTTGAACTTCCTGCATCATCATAGCTTGGTGATACCAGGAAACAGCCAGTGTAGACAAGCAGGGAACACAACAATGAGCAATTCATTCATTCATTCATTCATTCATTTTTTCATTCATTCAACCAATATTCACCGTGTGTCAGCTCTGAGAGCTGCGCTGGATGGGGATACAGTGATGATGGAAAGACATGGTTTCCCTGCCCTCTTGGAGCTTATAGTCTGGTGGAAGATTCAGACACGTGGCAAGTAATTATACTAGAATGCATAGGAGCTGTGATGGGGTCTGAGCAGGCTGCTAAGAAAGCACACAGGAGGGGAGGAAGTTCTAAGCACAGGAAGGAGCATGTAGGAAGCCTAAAGCAAGCAAAAAAGAGCATGAGATATTCAGAGAACTTAAAGAAATCAATATGACTGGAATGCATAATGCAAAATGTAGATATTTAAAAAGATAAATTGTCAAGGAGTTTTCCACTTTCTCTTAAGTGGGACCCATCCAAGTGGGACCCATTGAGATATTTTCAAGCACTGGAAGCACATGATAAGATCTCCGTTTTAAAATGTCAGTCTGACAACAACAACATGGTCAGGAAGCAGAATTAGGATTGAGAAAAAGGACCTGACCCAGGACTGAACCTTTCCTGACCAAGGGCTCCCCTTGCCCCTAAGCAACCGAGGGGCTTTCCGTGGGCTGAGACTGTTGGCTGCTTAGGCCCCTTCCTCAGTGTTGTTAAGTCTCTCTCAACCTGGCGTTCCAGAGCATCCATGGCCCTTTGGGTAGTTGGCTGTTGGTGAACCTCTTTGTGTTTCGTTAAGGCCTTTGATAGATGCTTGAAGGGACAGGAGGGGAGGGCACCACTGTCTACTGAATGCAGTTACTAAGTACCAGGTGCCAGGATTAAGTTCTTTCTATGTCTCCATTTCATTTAATCCTCACAGTAACTCAGGATCTATTATCTC
Organism: Choloepus didactylus; assembly: GCF_015220235.1. Taxonomy (NCBI): domain Eukaryota; kingdom Metazoa; phylum Chordata; class Mammalia; order Pilosa; family Megalonychidae; genus Choloepus; species Choloepus didactylus. The sequence continues at coordinate 64,935,403 of NC_051316.1, forward strand.
CGACTCCAGGCACAGACAACCTGCTCCAGGGGACAGAGCTAGTCAACTAGTGGAGTACCTGCCTATGCCCGTGCTCTGCCGGCTCCAATCCACCACGCAGCCGCTGCCTGCGTTCTCACCTGGCGGACCCGGTTCGTCCCCCTCAGCCGTGGGAGCGTAGGAACAAGGCTCGGTTCCCTTACCAACAATAAACACAGCAGCAAACGTCCACTGGTGCTTAGCCTGTGCTGGACGTCACTGCAGAGCAGTAGCTGCTGTTATTACAGAGACGAGGAGCCTGGATCAAGGGGGCGACTGTGCAGGTACAAAGTGACAGAGCTGGAGGGGAATCCCAGCAGTTTGACTCCCAGCCGCGCACTCTTAACCGCTGCACTGCCCTGCCTTGGGAGAGTGGGGTGGGAAATGCAAGGCCTGCGGCATCTTTCCATCTGTTTGGCCTCAGGTGAAACTAGGAATTTGCCTTGAATAAAAACCCCAGGTTCCTTGCCTTTTTCCTGTAAGATTTCCTAAATTTCAGGACTGCTTACTTGGTTTGATATAGCTAGAACTCGTGTCCCTTTTATTGTCCCTTGGGATGTTACCAGCTTCCTTGTTTCCAGTAATTTGAGTTTGAGGTATAGGAAACTTTATACATTCGAATGCACAATATTATTGCTGGTTATTTCTATTATAATTTACATACGTGACAGCGACAGAGTAGTAGTGAGAAAATAACTGAACCATTGAGACATTTCTTCAAGGATCCCTTTTTGGTGTGGGGTCATTTCCTGGGTGCCCAGGGGCAGGAGTGGAAGAAAGCAGCCAGTCGAGCCTGGCACTAAACCCAGAGTGAGCTTTTGTGTCCAGAGCCCTGAGCAGTGACAGCCATTGCTAGCTTATATGCTGCCAAGGAAGAGTCAGGGACATCAAGGTGGGGCTGGTGAGGGGTTGCAAGCAGGGGCCTCGCGGGTCCCCTCCCCTCCTCCTGAAGGCCCACAGGTAAACCTTGGGCCGGCCCCTCCCGGGATGGCCGCGTGTTAACTGTGATGCAATCCCCCAGCCATGCAGCCTCAGCAACAATTTCAGGAGTCAGGGTCCATGTGCAAGGCCATTAACACCAAACATGTTTTAATCCATAATTGTGTGAGATTTATTTAATTTAGGGGCTTTATTTATAGTTCGATCGGAATTGTAATGTATTTTCGGCCCTCTGCCCTGGGATCTGTCAATTTTTACTGCATCTTTTAATTGTGTTCTTCCAGGCCAGGTACAAGCAGTTTTCTAAAGCAGGCTGATCCAAGGAGGTCTCCCGTTGTGCACTGGGGGAGGGGGCGGGGGCCTCACGCGGACATGACCCTGGGCCAACGCTGTCCTCTGGGAGCTACACACAGCCTGCCTATGGCACTCGTGGCCCGGCCCCAGCCCGGCCTCCCATCCTGCTCCACCAGGATTCCTGTGCTGAGAATGAGCTTCTGAAAACCTCTCCACTTACATTCTTCAGTCCCTTTGTTCATTTCTTTGTTGATTTAATAAACATTTATTAAGCACCAACCGTGTATCAGGGCCTGTGCTCAATATAAGGGTACAAAAATCAATCAGATGGCTCCCTATGTGGGACCCAACTCCCAGGGGTGTAAATCTCCTTGGCAATGCAGGATATGACTCCCGGGGATGAATCTGGACCCGGCATCGTGGGATTGAGAACATCTTCTTGACCAAAAAGGAATGCGAAATGAAACAAAATAAAGTTTCAGTGGCTGAGAGATTTCAAATGAAGTTGAGAGGTCACTCTGGTGGACATTCTTACACATGATATAGGTAACACTTTTTAGGTTTTAATATACTGGAATAGCTAGAAGTAAATACCTGAAACCATCAAACTCCAGCTGTGCCAGTTTGAATATATTGTGTCCCCCAAACGCCATTATCTTTGATGTAATCTTGTGTGGGCAGACCTATCAGTGTTAATTAGATTGCAACTCTTTGAGTGTTTCCATGGAGATGCGCCTCACCCAACTGTGGGTGATAACTCTGATTGGATAATTTCCATGGAGGTATTGGCCCACACATTGGGTGGGTCTGAATTAAATTACTGGTACATTACATAAGATCAGACAGAAGGTGCGAGCTTGCTACAGCCAAGAGGGACAGTTTGAAGAAAGCACAGGAGCTGCAAATGAGAGACAGTTTGAAGACAGTCACTGAAAGCAGACTCTTGCTCCGGAGAAGCTCAGAGAGGACAAATACCCCAAGTGCAACTAAGAGTGACATTTTTGAGGAACTGCAGCCTAGAGAGGAATGTCCTGGGAGAAAGCCATTTTGAAACCAGAACTTTGGAGCAGACGCCAGCCACATGCCTTCCCAGCTAACAGAGGTTTTCCGGACACCATTGGCCATCCTCAAGTGAAGGTACTCAATTGCTGATGTGTTACCTAGGACACTGTATAGCCTTGAGACTGTAACAGTATAACCAAATAAACCCCCTTTTATAAAAGCCAATCCATTCCTGGTGTTTTGCATTCCAGCAGCATTAGCAGACTAGAACACCAACCCAGTAGTCTAGACTCCTGAAGATGATCGTATAACAATGTAGATTACAAGGGGTGACAGTGTGATTGTGAAAACCTTGTGGATCACACTCCCTTTATCCAGTGTATGGATGGATGAGTAGAAAAATGGGGACAAAAACTAAATGAAAAATAGGGTGGGATGGGGGGGATGATTCAGGTGTTCTTTTTTACTTTTATTTTTTATTCTTATTCTGATTCTTTCTGATGTAAGGAAAATGTTCAGAAATACATTGGGGTGATGAACGCATAACTATAACATGGTACTGTGAACAGTTGATTGTACACCATGGATGATTGTATGGTATATGAATATATCTCAATAAAACTGAATTTAATTAAAAAAAATCAATCAGATGGCAGCCTAGCCTTTCAGGAGCTCATAGTCCCTTAGGGGGAGAAAATATGAAATGATAATTGCTAGAATTTGCTGAGCATTTACCTAACATCAGGCACTGAGCTAAACCCTGAAGACCCAGAGAGGAGTAAGCCTTCAGCTTGTGGATTCAGGAAATTTCACAAAGTAAATATCTTTGAGTAACTTGAATGACTATAAATTTGTTGGGAGTTATACGGAGGAAAGCAACTTTGTAAATTTGGCAATTTGATCAAAGCACTTTAAGATTTCCCTCACTATCTGAACTGAATGGCTTCTGATAGTGAGCAATACTTCATTTAGTTTAACATGGATATTTCTTAGCTGTGTTTCTTTTTGAGTGTTGGTAGTTTTTGAGCACTATGGGGGTACTTTTGCAACCCTCTATGAATCTTTCAGCATTTTTGTCTATTTTTCCAAATTATTTTTTTCCAAGTCATATACTGCCACAAGCTGTGAGTATTGGAGTAAAAAACTAGAAATCAAAGTAAAAGAAAATGGGTAAATGAAATGACAGTCAGCCAGCTGGGAGCACACACTGGGGAAAAGCTAATTCAAATGTAGTCAGGGGAGAACATAACCCAAAGCTGCGCAAAAACCAAGGCACTCAAGGAAGTCATGGGTCTTTCCGCAGGGTTCACTCTGTATCCCTGGAATCTAGGACAATGCCTGACGTACAGAAATTATCGGTAAATAGTGAATGAATAAATAATGAATGATTATAAAATAGAAAACACCTTGGGACAATGTGTTACTGAATAAGAAAACAAGCATGTTCTGCTCAGAAAATAAAGGAAGAAACCCATGTTTTTTGAGTGCTTACTGCATACCAGGCATTTTGCCAGGTGATTTTAGTTATGTCAACAGAATACATCGTTATTATTGTTGTTATCATTATTATTCCCAACTTTGAGATGAGAGCAGTGAGGCTCAGAGATCTTAAGTAACCTGCTGAGTGTCACCAATGAGTAGGAGGTAGAGGTAGGGAAAAGAAAGGTTAAAGACGCCCTGGGGAAGGAGGAGGTCCACTTTCCTGTAGGTTTGCACAAGACCAGGCACAGCACATCCTACTTAGGGAACAGATAATAATGGTCAAACATTACTCTGGGAGGAGAAAAAAATTGGAAATCTATAATTATTCAAAATGCTTATTTTTATAGGCTTAGAGAAGAATAGCTTTGGGATTGAAGGAGGTAAGTCCAGTGAAATTGAAACATGGAGAAGCTCTGCAATTGTGTGATTTTAGGGCATCAGGTAACCAACCCTTTATGCATCTTTTTTTTTCAATTTTTTAAAATTCAATTTTATTGATATATATATATATATATATTCACATACCGTATATCCAAAGTGTACAGTCAGTTCACAGTATCATTATATAGTTGTGCATTGATCAACACAATTAATTTTTAATGCATTTTTTATTGTGAATTTTAACATGTACACATAACAGTGATAACTTTCAAAGTATGATTTAACAAGTAGGTAGAGAGCAAGTTTCAAAGAAAATCATGGATCACAGTTCCACAACTTCAGCTGTTTCCATTATTGTAAAATATAACATCTATACAGAAAGGTGTTAATTTTGATATGCAGCTCAACAAGTAGTTATATAGGTAATTGCAAAAATTGTTATGGGTTACAGTTCCACAGTTTCAGTTCTTTCCTTATTAAGCAATACAAGGTATATACAGAAAGGGGAAGACTTTCCAAGCACAATTCAATGAATTGCTATAGAGCAAATTTCAAAGGCTTTTATAGGTTACAGTTCCACCACGTCATTTACCTCCTTCCAGGTAGTCCAACACCCCAGCATCTATCTATATCTATATCTATATCTATCTATCTATCTATCTATCTAAAGTTTCATATTCATAGACCTTTGTTAAATCTTATCTTACCCCTTCCTCCCACTTAATCTCTTTTACCTTCTTCAGGGTTGTCCAGTCAGCGAGCACCCTAACTTGTTCATATTGAAAGGGGGTGTCGACAGTATGGGGAAGGGGGCTGCATCCTAAAACCTCCAGGTTATAAGACTTGTCTGGAACACTCTGGTGGATTTAAGTTTCTGAAAGATAAAACTTAGTGAGTGAATCTTTTATAGAATCCCAGGTAGGGACCTAGGTATTTGGGGACTACTGTTGGTAAGGGCAAGGCATGCTGTGGCCATTTGAGATGTCTAGCTGGAGCTTGCATAAGAGAAACCTCCAGAATAGCCTCTCGGCTCTTATTTGGGATCTCTCAACCACTGTGACCTCAGCTTATTACCTTTGTTTCTTTCCCTCTTTTGGTCAAAAAGGCATTTTCAATCCCTCACTGCCAGGGCACAGCTTATTCCTGGCCATCATGTCCCACGTTGCTAGGAAGAGTCATTCCCCTGGGAGTCATGTCCCTCGTGGGGGGTGGGGGCTGGGGGGTGGGGTGAGGTGGGTGGAGTTTAATGAATTTATTTGCCAAGTTGGGCTTAGAGAGAGAAAGGCCACATCTGAGCAACAAAAGAGGTTCCCTGGAGGTTCCTCTTAGGCTCAGCCACTTATTTATAACCCTAGGTTTCACAAGAGCATGCCTCAAGTCAAGGGCTTGATTTTTTAAGTAGTGGGTTCCTAATTTCACTTAATATATATTCTATCCCAAGCTAAATGGTCAGTTTCTTACATTATCTTCACTTAGTTGTACAATCCTCACCACTCTTAACTTTAAACAATTATCATAGCATAATAAATCCCAGAGCTCTTATCAGCTGCTTATTATTCATCTCTATTATTAGTGTAGTGTTGTTAAGATATTTCTATTAAACATAGTCTTTAAAATGTAATGGGTAGTTTTTCCATCTACCACTCTGGTGTTAACCCTCTGTACCAGTGTCATACTTTCTAAGTATATCATGCTAACACTTGTTTAGGTTTGTGGTGCTACTCTGTGGGTTACATGTCTTTAAACAACCTTTATGCATCTTTACGTCTTTTTGCCCATTTTTTCAAGTTACGCCTGTTTCTGTGCCTTGTCTTCATAAGTTAATTAGAAAGAATCCATGTAACAGAGGAGGAGGCCTGCTAGTTATTGGGAAATGCTTAATGGTGGTGGGTACATATGGAGGGCAAGAGGCCATGGACCCTGACTTGGAGATGGCTGAGGGGTCAGGAAGCCCACATTTCTCAATCCACATGAGTCGTGCCTGGCTGGAGCAAGGGAGCTGAAAGACCACCCCCTCTCCAGAGTTCCTGCACCCAAGGAGGCACAGGGTGCTGGAAGAAAATAGCAACCCTCTGGGAGATATGAAGAAATACAACAGCTGGCTGGAAAAAAAAAAACTTGGAAAGGGGAAAATTCAGTATAATTCAACAAGCCTTTGTTGAGAACCTACCTACTGTGTTCCTGGAGTATAAGTATTATGGAGGATTAGAACACAAACAACTGAGACAAGGTGACTTTCATCAAGAATTTCCCGGAAAAATGTTGTTAACATTTCTAACTCTTTAAGGCAAAGATAAACACAGTCAGGCAGCTGGAACGACAAACTGGAGGAGCCACATATTTAGGCATTAGACAGACCAAGGTTCAAATCCCAACTCTTGCCTTTAATACCGTGCTGACTTTGAGGCAGTTAACTTCTCTGAGCCTCAGTCCTCTCCTCAGTGTAGCTGAGATAACCACACCAATGATGCGCTGTTGCTGGGAGGACTGAATATTAAAATATGTGCAGCACACCAGCACAGTGGTCGGGGCTGTGTAAATGGGCACTGCTAGTAGTAAGAGAAGTGAAGCGAAAGGGGTTGTGATGGCTTGGAGGTTGAGAGAATTTCAGCTGGAAGATGAAGTGGTGACCTTGAAGGGTGAGGATTTGGGTGAGAGGAAGTGACATCGAGGAAGGCTTGCTGGGGAGAGGCAGCAACGTGAGCAGGTGAGCTGAAGCGAATGAGGTAGGTCTCTATTACCCCAGAGGACCCCAGACCTGGAGGATGGGGACGCCCGTGTCCCAGCCTCTCTAGAGATTCTTTGAAAAGGAGGCTTTTGATTCCCTTAGATCCATAACCTCTAACAAATGAAAACTTAATAGTAAATAATCCTGGATGGGTAGTTTGAAACAAATTGTGAAAAGCCTGAGTGCCATTCTAAGGGAGATGAACTTGATTCTTGAGGAGTTTGAGGACTTGGGGGTGATACCTTAAGAAATTCACGCTGGTGGATGGGAGTAGGGTGAGCAGTTAAGAGGCTGCAGCAATGGTCCAAGTGAGAGCCAAGACAAGTGTGGGCAAGAAAGATAGGAGGTATTTGTCAAGAGAAGGGATACAAGTGAGTGTTGTTACGAATGAGATTTGGGGGAGAAAGAGAAGGCTTTAAATGAACTGAGAAACCTAAGAAGAGTTAAATAAACTGAGAAACCTAAGAAGCAGAGAGCAGATTTAGCAGGAAGATGAGCAGTCTAGATTTACACGTGCTGGGCCTAGAATACTGGAAGTATGTTCCCTTGCGGGCGATATCCTGCAGGCAGCTGGAAAGGTGGGCCTGGAACACAAACAGGGGCTAATGGATAGAGATGTAGGCTTGGAGCCAGCTTCATCAAAGTGAGAGGTGAAAATATGGGGTTGTATAAAAGTATCTAAGGGAAAAAGAGCAGGAAGAACAGGGCCAAGGAAATACCCCTAAAGGTCACTAGAAATAATGGTGAGTGTAGAGGACCAAGAGGAGAAACCTCAGAGACACAAAGAGAGGAGAGTTTAAGGATGATGTGGTCCCATGGCCAGAAACAACAACTTTCAAGGGGGATGGAGGAGGATGACAGGCCATTCAATTAGATGATGGGGAGCACACTGATGACCTCTTGATGCATGGTAAAGTGGTACGTGAATAACTGAGATTGAGAAGGTTTAGAAGCAAATGGGTGGTGAGGAAGAAGACAGAGGAAGGGGCTAAGCATTCTAGAAGATTGGCAGAAAAGGAGAAGAAGTTTATGGGGCTGTAGTTTGGCAAGGAAATTTCGTTTAAGATTGCAGGTGTAGAGAGGAAAGCTCCAGGGGATAAAGAGAGACTGAAGATTTCAGAGAGAGGATTCATCGAGACAGAAGAGAATGGGACCAGGAGCCTCTTCTAGGAAACATGGAAGAATTTCATCAAAGTCTGATGTCTGGTTATTGAGGACATTAAGACAAGCAGCATGGAATTTGGCCCAAGTCTGTGTTGTTCTCCCCACCCAGCAGGAGACCAATTTATCTTCAATGAGTTTCCACAATGAAGGATTTCACCTTGGTGGGCACTTGATCACTATGTCTCTTTTCCTTTTCTTATAAGGACACAAGTCATATTGGATTAGGGCCCACCCTAATCCAGCATGATCCCATCCTCATTTGTTTACATCTGCAAAGATCCTCATTCCGAATGATGTTACATTCATAGGTACCAGGGAGTTAGGAGATCAGCATATCTTTCTGGGGAACACGAATTCAATCCATAATGTTTTTTTAACTCTTAGCATCATTAGCTAGATTCCCCCTTGATGCCCAAGGTGATGCATACTTCAAGGCCATATTGTATGTGCTCACAAATATTTGTGAGTTGATTAGGCAGTAGCAAATGGCAGCACCAATGAAAGGCCTGATTGATGGATTGCCTGGGGAGTGGAGGAAACGAAGTATGTGGAATTTCAGAGCTATATCCCATCCTCAGAAAAACACCACCACCATCTTAGATGGCTCCTTAGAACCTGATGGTTTCTCTTTGCCTAAGGTAACCAGAGGCAAGATCCAAAAATTATCCCCATGTCTTGGGTTAGTCAACACCTGGCACCACCACCAAGTTTTACTCAGCCTCTTCTCAAAAGCCTTTAAGGTAATTTCTCTTTGGAATTTTTTGGTTGACCTGCTTTTTAACATAAGGTTTCTTTTCAGTCCAAAAGACTGGAACATGTCATGAGCAGATGTGAATGAAGTCGTGGAACCTTAAAACTTTGGGGGAAGCCAGGAAATTGTGCTGAATTTAATTTCCTTTGGAGAGGAAAAAGAATTCTATAGCAAACAGCCACAACTATTTTATTTTGGTTTTATAACTAGAAAAGTAATGGGTTCCTTATTTTTATTAAACATTTTAAAGTAAAATACATAACTAATGTTTTAGAAATATAACCACTTAAAACAAATTTGAAGTATATACGTGTATATATATATGTATATATACCAGCTACTCCTTATTGTTTAAACATGACTTGAATGTTTTTCAAAAAACATTCTCTCCCAGTGGAAGATTTCCCTAATCAATTTTAACATTCAGTGATTTTTTTAAAGGTAAGATCAATATAAATAATCTCTCTACCATACACAGACCAGAGATTGTGAAGAATTTGCTGGTTTCGCCCCAAAGGTTCCATCCAAGCAAACTTTATACTCCGTTAGTACTGTGAGGCCCTTAAGGCAGTCTGTGAGAGGGCTGCAAGGTAACTGAGACCTCAAAGAAAGGAGGTGATTCTTTTAAAATTGTATGTTTGGATTAATTTTATACGTGAAAATGAATTTTTAAAGTCAATGTCTCTAAAGTGGACATATTTCAATTTTTGTTTGTCAAGCATTTGAACCCCCTTTTAAAATGCTTGGGAATTCTCAATCTTACAAATCTTGGTCAGAGCATGTATCAGTCAGGTCATGCTATTATGCTGTGGTAACAAATGACTCCCAAATACTAGTGGCCTACAAAGGTTTAATTCTTGCTAACGCTGCAGGCCTGTCGTGAATTGGCTATAGCTCTGTTCTACATCATTGTTAGTCTTGGACCCTGGTTGATACATCAGTCCCAATCTAGAACATTGCTGTTCTTGAGGCAAGGGGAAAACATATGGCAAAAGCAAAACCTTGGCTCTTAATGCTTCCTCTTGGAAGTGACCCACATCATTTCTGCTCATATTTCATGGGCCAAAGCAAGGCACATGGTCAAGCCTGCTGTCAAAGATAAAGGCAAGTATAAACCTTCCCCCAGGGAGGGGAAATGAATATTTGGAAACAAAAATATAGTTATTATGGGCAGAAACCCCCCTTCCACTATAAAAGCCTAAAAAAAGACTAGCCTAGCAGGGATAATCCTGGCTTGGCCAATCCTAGATCCACTGAATTAGGAGCCAGTTATGCAAAGAAGCAGGATCTGTGGAGAAGCCACTCTGGGTCTACAAGTCGGCAGTGGCGGCTGCAGGTTCAATGCCCAGTGCTGGTGATGTCTGCGTGTTCTCACTGGACTAGTCCCGTGACATAATTTTGGCTATTTGCCTATTTTTAGTCTCACTTGCTTCTGCCTGCTTTCTGGGCTTAGTAATCCAGTCTTAGTCATTCTATGAGCCACCCCAGCATTATTTCTTACCTTTTTTTTTTTCTTTTTTGCATAAACAAGCTAGTCATTCTCTGTTGCTTTCAACTAAAAATCTGACTAACAAGGTTTTTAGCCAAACATTTCCTCAATTCAAATTCTGATCACCAGTTGTCTTAGTTTTCCCGAGCTGCTTGACAAATATCTGTGCAACGGGTTGGCTTAAATGGGAATTTATTGGCTCATGGTCTCAGAGGCTAGAAAGCTTGCCTCCTCTTGAGGTCAATAGCATTCTGGCTGCTGGCAATCCCTGGGCTCCTTGGCTTTCCCACCACAAGGCAATGTCCTCCCCTTTCTCTTCTGGTTCCCATTGACTTCCAGCTTCCCACTTCCCCACTGGCTTTCCCTTTATAAGGCTTCTAGGAATAGGATTAAGACCCATCCTGATTCAGTTGGCCACACCTTAACTGAAAGTAATATCTTCGTAAGGTCCCACTTACAGTGGGTTCACAGCCACAGGGATGGATTAAAATAAAGAAAATTTGTGTGTGTTTTTTCAGTTATATCACTCAGTCTGCCACATAAGGTGATTGTTGCCCAAAGCCTTGTTACTCTGCACAAATTAAGGTCTTGGAAAGAAACTGAGTAATTTACCCTGAAAGATATTAGATAGAAAAGTCTGGGAGGTTCTGATTTCAACTCTGGGTCTTTCACACTCGTTAGATCAAGAGGCACTGGGTACCAAAACAATCAGTGTGGGACGGGCTTTGGTAACAACAGGAGACCTGAATAATGGAGTTAGAAGGGATAAGAAATGCAGGGAGGTTTCATTAGGGTGACCATGTATTCTGGTTTGCTCAGGCCGGTCCCAAGTTAGCATTTTTGTGGATCATTAACACCTATCAGTTAATTTTAGTGCCCTTTTTCACCCTAAAGTGTATCCTGGTTTAGATGATAAGTCATATAGTCACTGTAGCTATAATTGAAATGGTCCTGGATAAGAAATAAGATCTGCATTTAAATCACATCTCTGGCACTAATTTTGTGGAATGACCTTAGGCTAACCCAATAAACTTTCTTTACCTCAACTTCCTCATCTATGAAGTGGGAGGATTCATTTAGATCAGTGACTGGCAAATTCTGTCCTGGTTTCAAAGGAAAAGGGAAAGAAGGAAGTCAAATGGTGGGGGGGAGCTCTAACACTCCCAGAGAGGCTCTGTTTCTATTTGTTTAATGCCTTGGGGGTCGCACCTAGCATTTTGTTGAAAAAAGTGTTCTTGTGCTAAGAAAAAAACAAACCCACAAACACACACACACACATTTTTTGAAATCAGTGGCCTGGATAATCTCTCAGGACACAGAAATTCAATATTCCTAAAACTGGCTCTACTGCTATAACTTCCACATTCTGGACAGTGGTCATCAGAGTAAGGCAGTTGTTGAGAGCAGGCTTCTTCATGTCTCAGCTATTCCATTTTTAGGAGACAAACGCCAAATTTCTCAACCTGGCAGTCAACAAGTTCCATTAAATGATGTCAATATCTATGTATTTATTTTAATTGTTTGCTTTCTTTAATATCCCTTAGCCCCCTTTTTCATTTTGGTCTTTTGCTTCCAATTTGTCCCCAAATACACGTTCAGCTTTCCTGTGGCTGTACCTCAGCTCATGGGGTCCCTCATCTTCTTGAGGTCAGCTTCAGAGTCCAGCCCAAGTCCCACCTCTTCCCTGAGGCCGCCCTCATCCTCGACAGCCGTGGGGGTGCCTCACCCTCCATCCTGAATGTCTGTACTTTGAGAGGCACTTGGAGCAAATTGCTTTGTGAGCTACTGTTTCTCTGCTCTAAACCCAACCGTTTAGATTCTGTTCTCCTATGCTGCTGGGCCTCGATCCATACCACTGCTTCCTTGCCGGGTGGCTCCCTGTTGCATTTTGCCAACAGTGGTAATTCCACAGAGCTGAGAAGGCAGGAGGGAGACAGAACAGACTTGCTCCTTCTTGCACGCCTGCTATTTCTGTCAATGTTGCCCCAGGCAGTAGAAGTTGGTTCCAGCCTCCACTTCCTTCCCTGTTCCAAGAACCAGCTTCATCCCATGGCCTCAGAGGTACCAGTGGTAGCTGGGCAGTGCCCTTTCCTCAAAATTCTGCATCCCAGTTCTGCAGAGCCCCTCCTCAAAACTCCTGAGATCTGAGCCCTTGCCAGGCGGTGCTGCCTCTCCAGGTCTGAGCCCCAGCTCCACGAGGCACCTTCTCCATGCTCCTGGGGCACCAGTAGTAGGCAACGGCACTGCTTCCTCAGAGGCCTCGGCTCCAGGTCAATAGGGCCTCTGCTCCGAGCTGGGTTCTGGGAACCCGACCTCTTCCCACTCTCCCGTAAGCCCTGGGAGTGGCACCAACTTTCTGCATTTATTATCAATTTCTTCTCTGTGTTCCAATTTTCCTTTTTCAGGTTTTTAATACCTGTTTAATGAAGTCTCTATGTTATATTCTCTCTATTGAAATACTCAGTGAGGTTTCTCTTTTCTACCTTGAATTTCTCCTTGTCTGTTACAAATTTTTTATTTATTTCTCGACTATACTGGAAACTTCTTTACTTCTCTTTTCCACACATATAGGAACTCAAAAAAAGTTTGCTTGTTGGTTGAAAATGGTATACGATTCATGAAAAGGAGAAAGGTGATTGGTAGAAAGAGCAGAGCTTCTTTTAAATAAACAGTTCGGGGTTCAAATTCCAGGTATAACAGTGTTTGTTGCTTAAATTCCTGGGCCTAAGTTTTCTCAACTGTAAATCAGAGACTGATAATGCTTATCCTATAGGCGTGTTATGGGGATTAAATGAAGAAATATCGGTAAAGTGCGTAGCATAGTGACATATGCAAAGCAAGACTCAACAGATGTTAATGCTCTTCCTTCTACCCACTTTGATCCCTTTGAATATTCTGTAGCTCCTGTGTCCACTGGGTGTGTTGTCTCTGCTGAGCTGTTCTGAGTCTTTTGGATACTTGTAGTAGAAGCATTATTCCCCTGTGACTGGAAGGCTGGGTTGAGAGTCAGGGCTTAGAGACGTGGTGGCATTCCTTTAGTTCTTCATGTTCTTTCCTCTCATTAAACACACACACACACACACACACACACACACACACACACCTCTGCCTTGACTCTTCTCCCTAGTCTAACACAGTATAAGTTATATAGTTACACAATCATCTTCAAGAATAAAGGCTACTGGGTTGCAATTCAACAGTTTCAGGTTTTTCCTTCTGGTTATTCAATACACTAAAAACTAAAAAGGGATATCTATATAATGCAGAAGAATAACCTCCAGAATTACCTCTTGACACTATTTGAGATCTCTCAGACACTGAAACTTTATTTTGTTTCATTTCTCTTCCCCCTTTTGGTCCAAGAAGGCTTTCTCGGTCCCATGATGCCAGGGCCAAGCTCATCCCCATGAGTTATATTCCATGTTGCCAAGCAGATTTACACCCCTGGGAGTCATGTCCCACCTGGGGGGGAGGTCTATAGGATTTTGACAGTGGTGACAGATACATAGGTGTGCTAGTTGGGAGCTGTTATGTACTCCAGAAAAGACTATGTTCTTTTAATCCATTCTTATGGGGGCAGAGCTATTGTGGGTGGGACCTTTTGATTAGGTTGTTTCTATGGAGTTGTAACCCAGTCCTTTCAAGGTGGGTCTTAATCCCCTTGCTGGAGCCCTTCATGAAAGGATAAAAGGCAGATGAAACTCAGAGACCATAAAGAGATGTTTTGGAGAGACATTTTGGAGATAGTCATTGAAACCAGAACTAGAAGAGAAGCTAGGGGATGAAATCTAGTGTTTGCCCCACAGGAAGCAAGAAGTAAGAAGGACCCACAGGAGCTGGGAGAGAAAGCCATGGAAACCAGAGCCCAGGAGAGAAGGACCAGCAGACATCACCATGTGACTTCCCATGCAACAGAGGAACCCTGGATGCCAGCAGCCTGTCCTCAGAGAAGGTATCCTGTTGTTGATGCCTTAATTTGGACATTTTCATGGCCTTAGAATTGTAACTTGTAACTTAACAAATCTCCATTGTTAAAAGGCAACTCATTACTGGTATATTGCATTCCAGTAGCTTTAGCAAAGAAAAACAATAGGTAACCAATGTATAGAGCTTGTTTGGTGAATCTTCATCCACATTCCATTTTCTGGACAACTATCCATAGATATCGTATGGGGCATTCTTCATTCCTTTGGCCCAAATAGTTTGTGGCAGCTGGTGCCAGTGTGCACATCTCCTGTTCCTATCTCCATGGCAAATTTCCAGATCACTTTGAGTGCCCAAGAAGTGGACCTCTGGAAGCCTAGTCCTTGGATGCCCTTGTGAATGTTGTTGGTGTACTCGTGGCCGTTACCAAGCTGATGGCAGAACAGCTCTTCTTCTTGCCGCCCTTCTTTGTGGGAGCCATTTTGCAGGAATCAGTTTGGAAAGATCCTTCTGCTTTTAATTCCTTATTTCCCCTTTCCTGCCTTCTTTTGGGTTATTTGAACATCTTTAGTATTTTCAATTATGTGTTCTTGACAGTTTCTCTTTACATAACATTTTTAGGTGGCTCTCTAAGGATTATAATACCAATTCTTTACTTTTCACAGTCTATTTAGAATCACAATATTTCACCAGTTCCAGTAGGGAAGGTAGAAATTTTACCACTCCATAGATCCCTTTAGTCTTCCACCTTTACGTTGTAGTTGTCTTATGCATTACATCTACATGCATTGAAAACAACATCAGAGAATGTTATATTATTTGCATTCAGACCATGAAAAGTTAATAGGAGAAAATAATTTGTTACATTTGCCTATATATTTTTCATTTCTGTTGCTCTTCCTTCTTTTTTATGATTCTAACTTTCCTTCTGGTATTATTTCCCTTCTCTCTAAAGAATTTCCTTTAGTAGTTCTTGTGGAGCTTGTATACTGGCAACAAATTGAGAATTCCTTCATGTGAAGATGTCTTTAATTCACCTTCTTTCCTGAAGAGTATTTTTTCTGGGTTTAGAATTCTGGGTTGACAGATCCTTTCTTTCAGCACTTTAAAAATGTTGTTCAACTTCCTTTTGGCTTTCTTGATTTCCAATGAAAAACATAGTCATTCCAATTGCTCCACTATCTTTTTACTCAGGTTGCTGTGATATTTTCTTCTTTATCTGTAGAATTCAAGGGATTGATTATGTTGTTTCTGGGTGTGTATTTCTTTGGGTTTACCCTGTTTGAGATATACTGAACTTTCTGAGTCTGTAGGTTTGTGTCTTTTGCAAATTTTTGAAGTTTCTTTAAAACACTTTTTATTGTGAAGTATAACATGCAGAAATGTGATAAATTTCAAAGTACTGTTTGACAGGTAGTTATAGAGCAAATTTCATAGTACAGTTTGGGTTACAGTTCCACAACTTCAGGTATTTCCTTCTGTCTCTTTTAACACATTAGAAACTAAAAAGAAATATCTATATAATGATTTAGTAGTCATAATCATTTGTTGAATCCTAACTTCTCTATTAAAACTCCTCCCTCTCATTTGATCATTCTCTCAATCTTTAGGGATATTTGGGCAATGACCATTCTAACTTTTTCATGTTGAAAAGGGGTGTCGATATTAAAGAATAGAGGGATGCAACTGGGTGCAGTTCTAGGAGAGACGTACCTCTTAAGTTTCAGGGCTTATCTGGCATAGGGACAATCTGGAGGTTTTAAGTTTCTGAAAAATAAATATTATAAGTAAAACTTTCATAAGTCTTAGATAGAGCCTTGGGTTTTCTTTAGGAGACTATTGTTGATTGGGGCTTGGCAGAGCATGGTAATTTGCAATATCTAACTGAAGCTTGCATAAGAGTAACCTCCAGATTAACCTCTTGACTATATTTTAAAAATCTCTAGCCACTGGAATCTTATTTTGTTACATTTCTTTTCCCTCTTTTAGTCAAGAAGGCATTGTCAATCCCATGATTCCAGGGCCAGGCTCATCCCTGGGAGTCATGTCCCATGTTGCCAGGGAGACTTACACCCCTGAAAGTCATGTCCCACATAGTGGGGAGTGTAACGAGTTTATTTGCAGAGTTTGGCTAAGTGAGAGAGAGGCCACATCTGAGCAATAAAAGAAGTTCTCTGGAGGTGACTCTTAGGCCTAAGTAGGCTTAGCTTCACCATTACAGAATAAATTTTGGAAGTTTTTAGTCACTATTTTTTTTCAAATATTTTTTCCTCACTGAAAATTTTCTCCTGTACTTCCGGAACTCCAGAAGTATACTTGTTAGATATTTTGTTATTGTCCCACAGGTCCTGAAGCTCTGCTCATTTTTCTTTCAATTTTTTCTCTCTATTGTTCAGACTGGATAACTTCTAAAGATCTATTTTGAGTTCACTGACTTAGCTCTGTCATCTCTATTCTGCTATGGAACTCATTCAGCAAATTTTAAAATTTTTATTTTCTTATTTTTCCATTCTAAAGTTCCTACTCAGTTCTTCTTTATATCTTTTATTTCTTTGCTGAGACTCCATCTTTCCATTTGTTTCAAAGTGTTTGCCCTAAGCCCCCTTGAGTATGGGGGGAAAATGTGGAAATATTAAATTTGTCCACTCGGGGAATTAATGTATCTCACAAGCATTGGGGCTACCAATTTAGAAAGCCAATCCCTCAATCTGGGGGCTTGCCCTTATGAAGCTTGCTACTGCAAAGGAGAGGCTAAGCCTACTTATAATTGTGCCTAAGAGTCACCTCCAGAGAACCTCTTTTGTTGCACAGATGTGGCCTCTCTCTCTCTCTAAGCCACCTCTGCAGGTAAACTCACTGCCCTCCCCACTACATGGGACATGACTCCCAGGTATAAATCTCCATGACATTGTGGGACATGACTCACGGGGAAGAGCTTAGCCCTGGCATCGTGGGATTGAGAAAGCCTTCTTGGACCAAAAGGAGGAAGAGACATGAAACAAAATAAAGATTCTGTGGCTGAGAGATCTCAAATAGAGTCGTGAGGTCATTCTGGAGGCCATTCTTATGCATTATATAGATAACCCTTTTTAGTTTTTAGTGTATTGGAATAGCTAGAAGAAAATACTTGAAACTGTTGAATAGCATACCCAGTAGCCTTGATTCTTGAAAACAATTGTATAACTATATAGCTTACACTGTGTGACTGTGTGATTGTGAAAACTTTGTGGCTCCCACTCCCTTTTTCCAGTGTATGGACAGATGAATAGAAAAATGAGAACAAAAAGTAAATGAATAATAGGGAGGGATGGGGGGGCTATGGGATGTTTTGCATGTTCTTTTTTACTTTAATTTTTATTCTTACTCTTTTTTGTGTGTGGTAATGAAAATGTTCAAAAATTGATTGTGGCGATGAAAGCACAACTATATAATGGTACTGTGAACAAGTGACTGTACACTGTGGATGATTGTATGGTATGTGAATATATCTCAATAAAACTGAATTTTAAAAAAGTGTTTGCCCTTATTGTCAGAACATTTTAATAATTCATGCTTTTAAGCCTTTAAATCTTTTGCAGATAATTCCAACATCTTTGTCATTTCTGAACTGCATCTGTAGACTGTCTTCTTCCATGAGAAAGGAGATTATTCCTGGTTCTTCACAGGCTGAATAATTTTGGATTATATCCTGGACATTTTGAATATTGTGGTATACTCTGTGTTTCTGTTGCTGTATAACAAATTACCACAAAACTCATTTTCTTGGAATATCTTTTTTTTATTATTATTATTATCCCACAGTTTCTGAAGGTCAGGCTTAATTGGAGCCTCTACCTAGAGTGTCTCACAGGGCTACAATCAAGGTGTTGACCAAGAGTCTGTGATGTCATCTGAAAACTTGGCTCAGGAAGGATTTGCTTCCAAGTCACTTGCTGAGATTCAGTTCCTTGCATTCATTTCCTTGCTGGCTGTTAGAGGAAGACTTCAGTTCCTCTCTGACTATTGGCTGGAGGTTGCCCTCAGTTCCTTGACATGTTGGCCCCTCTCATGTGGGCAGGTTGTTTCATCTAAGTATACAATCCAGAGACTCGGGGCCTTGTTTAAATCCCATGGAGAAGGGTGATATGTTTTTAGCAGGCATTTGACATAGTTGAACTCAGCCTGCAGCATCCAACCGGTCTTCTGTGAGTCATGGATCCAGTGCCAGTTCAGTTTTCAGAGCCTTCGCAGCACTATTGGATCCATCCCACGTGTGCACCACCCAGTGGCCGGTTTCAGACCTGGTTGGTGGTCTATCCCATAGTTCACTTCTCAAAGTCTACTCTGCATAGGGTCAGGTCCATGCATGCACAGCTCAGGGGTGAGCCCAGAAATTCATAACTTCAAGGGGTCAGTTTCCCCAGGACCTCCATCTCAGTGATCTCGCTGGAACTTTCCAGCCTTGCCGTTTCAGGCCTCTGGCCAGAAAGCTGGTGCTCTGCCTTGCACTTTCGATAACTGTGTTCACCTCCAGGGCCAAGGGGTAGCAAGACAGAGGGAGATCAAAAGAAAAAGTTCTCTCCACCCTCTCCAGGCAACCACTCCTCCAATCCGGGAGGAAAGTTCCTTGCTCCGAGTTTTGGCTCCTGCAGATTCCCGCTGCAGCTGCTGCTACTGTGGCCACAGAATTGCTTGAATTTGGGGCAGGCACAGAGAATGGAGAAAAGAAAAAGGAAAGGAAAACAGAGTTTCTCCCACTCTCTTAGCATTTATTGTTTCCTTTCCCTTTCCTCAACTGCAAGACTTCTCTTGGAGATCTGTGTCCGTGCCCTGTTCTCACTTCTGGGTTTCAGGTTTCATTGAGTTCAGGCCCAGGGATACTGGAGGGAAGAAATGGTAACTGCACTACTATTTCAGCGGCACTGGAATTCTGGTTTTCTTCCTCAATCCTCTTGCACTACTGTTTACTTTTAAGAGTCCCCAAGTAGCTAATCCACATAGTCTATCCAGGTTTTAGAACTGCATTCAGTGGGAGAGACAGGGTGGGGGTATGCGTGCCTCCTCTTACCCAGATCTGGAGCTTTGGCGTTTAAGAAAGCACTCCACCCACCCACCCCCCTGCCCCATTTACTCACCCATGCATTCTGTTAACGTGTATTGGACACTCACTAAGCACCACACACCAGGAGGACTAGAGAACACATCCCACCTTTATATGAGGCACGACTTCCTGGATTTCACACACATACTGGGTCTCCTCCTATCTGCAGAGGCTCATACACTATGTATGAAAAGTGAGTGGGCTTTGTTGCTTCCTTCAAAAGGAAAGGCCGAACTTGAGTTTGGAACTATCCTTACATTGCCAGCTCTGCGGGTGAGGCTGAAGGCTTTGGAAAGAGTCATATTTTCAAACACACAGGTTTGTGGTTTTTGAAAGAACAAGAAAGCATTAAAGCATAACATCTTGCAGGATTACTTTCTGCTGAAGACCAATTGATGCGACATCTGAAAATAATCAAATAAGTGTCTTGTTTTCAGCCTGCAAATGACTTTATGAAACTTTGAAAGGAAATGCTCCACTTTAAAAAAAAAATAATAAAAATTGAAATTGAGATCATGGGGAAGAACAAAGATGGAGAATTATGAGAGTGCTTTGAATTGCTAATAGCATTTATATTTGTAAAAATGAATCTCTCTAAAAACTTGGAAGTGCCCTAATAATTTTAAATCACCTCGCACAGCACATGCCCAGAACCCTGATAACCTCCAAATTCAATTGCTTATGACCATTTTTTTTTTTTTTTTTTGAGCATTCCAATAACTTGAAGTCTCTACACAATGCGCAGAACTCTGGATTTAAAATTATTGAAGCCCTTTATACTTTTTTTCCTGTAAGCTCTTACATTTGGAAAGTAGTCAAGGTACACTCTAACCCCAGAGGATCAAAATGTATTGAACTGTTTTTATTCGAAATGGCATCAGCCAAGGAAACAGAAATTGAATTGGACACTATGGTGGAGAGAGTAAAGACAGAGAAAGAAAAGGCTGAACATGGAAGGTGTATTTGTCTCAGACTTGAAGAGAGAGGCTGCAGCTGAAGATGGCAAAGTCTGCTGAGCAAGGTAAGATAAATTAAGGCAGGTTGGTGATGACAAGATGAGGCAAAAAAATTTAATCATCATCAAAAACCTGGGCTCAGGTAAGAGGAGACACGTACAGAGAAACTTCTCTCTTGCTTCAGCGGTTAGGCAGAGACTTAGAGTTCCTCCAGCATTTCATTAATATACAAGTCGAGTGTTGCTAACATCCAGTGTGGATGACAGACAGTTTTACTTTGTGAATTTCTGGTTTCTAATGATGCATTTGAGCTTTATTTTTTTACAGCCATTCTTGTCTTACTCCTCTACTTTTTTTCTCCCTGGGGTTTAACGGTTTCTAGTTACTTATCAGCATTTTAAGCAGCATGGCGCCATCAGGCAGTACATGCTTCTGGTGGTTATGGCGCGCAGGTCATCGCTAGTTCTCTGGAAGGACAAGCACTTCTACGAGCAGCACAGCACATTCCCTCATACGATTGGAACGCGGCAGTGCAGGTTCGGGGCACATGCTAGAAATCCAACCAAATGCCTTTTGCAAACAGCAGCTCAATGAGGATTCCTGCCATGAGGCAAAATGCTTGGAAAGTCACTATGCACTGGCATCACTGGGTTTGGGGTCAGCATGCTAAAACCGGGACTCATTATGTTCCTACCATGCCAACTTGGTGCAATTAGCCTAACACGATAATTTCCCGAAGCCATATGTTGATCTTTAGGGGAGGGAAGGCTTCATATGCCTGATGGCTCTGCGCTCTGACTGGCATGTCCCAGCTTCAAGCACATTTCTGTAAATTACAATAGCACATACAGCCATCAGAGAGGAGGTAGAACAGCCAGCTTGGACAGAGGCAGAAAACTTAGAGCAGGGTTGTGTACTTGTTGACTGTTGCAGAGAGGTTTTTTGTTGTTGTTTTCCCAAGGAAGGTTTCAGAGAAAGGTCACGAGAGCACGACTGCCTGTGAGGCTGTCCCTCCCACCCCCAAGTAAAATCAATAGAAGGACCTAGAACACAATAAGTTATGTTCCAGGGCTGCGCTGGCCTGAATTCCCATTGGAGACCTATCAATGTGAACTAGCACTGTTGGGAAATCTCTTCAGCTACCCTTGCTAATCAATACCTCTGTTCATTATATGCCTCTGATGAATATAGGTAATGATTGGGTGCCCGAGAGTCAGCTGACTAAAAATAACTGCGCCTTAAGGAGGATCGATAGATCCAGCCCCTCCCCACCCCCACCCAGTATTACTTCAGGCGATTCAGTATTCTCAGCCGCCCCTCCCCAAACCCCCACCAATGCTATCCTTTCTGGTTTTCATTGATAGATCAGCTTCATCCTCGGAGCAGCTTTATTAAATTAGTAGCACTTAATCTACTGTCATATTGTCAACTGACACGGGGCAAACAAGCAGACGGCAAGTCCTCCAGTGGCTCAGGAGAACCACTGGCTGCAACCCAGCCAGTTTTGATTAGCTTTATGCCAAGAGCTGTCTTCCTGGGTGCCTTTTCACTAAACAGGAGGATTTCCATCATTTAATAACATTTAAAACAACTCTTTTTAAAAACAGAAGAAGGAGCTTTGAGGGAGAATTCTTGCCAATTACAGACGTGTTATGACACATGAAAAGATCATAATTATGCTTGGATTCCCTGCAGGAGTGAGTTAACACATCCGTGACATTTAATAAATGCACGCCTCAACAGAGGTTGACTCCCCCAAAGTTATTGAAGCTTTCATTTTGTCACCCCCGCCCAGACACCCTTCTGTGGGTGCTCCCAGCCTGGTGGCCAAGCCCCCTGGGAGAGCCCCTCCCTCGGTGGTATCTGAAGCTGGACAGCTCCGCACTGTGGCCCCAAGGGCAGCCAGAGCAGCCAGCCCTTGGTGGCCAGGGGACTGAGGGCCCAGGGTGACAGGCAGAGGAAACTGGAAAAGTGGGTGATACAAGCTGGACAGATTGGATAAACCTGGCTCTGGGGATTGAGAACAGAAAATAATGAATTGGAGGGGAGCATCCAGCAAAAGTTACAGTCTGGGTTAGGCTAACTTTTTAACTAGGATTGACTTAAGAGGTTGGTGTAATATTAAACAATGCTGAGGCAAAAGCTCCTTCTCTGTGCTTCTTCCCGTGGTCCCTCCAACAGTAGATAGAGGGAGGAAACGTGGCCGATTATGACATCTTTTCATCTGCTATTTTTATTTCTAGATTATAACAGGCACAATCTGCCAAAAACCACAGCCAAGAGAATATAAACTGAAACACCAGCATTTAGTCTATTAAAAAATATATAGTCATCATCCTCTTGGCTGTGGTTCACAAATTCAAAAGGGTGGAGGTGGGAAGAAAATGTATTTGCAGAAAGCTAAGGTACAAAGACACTAAGTTCTTCTCTTGGTCTTCCTTTCCTAAAAAGAGCAGGGGCAAAGGAATTCTGGAGAGACACAGAAGAGGCATCCCCAGAGGGCTAGCTTCAGAGAGGAAAAACTCAGGGCCATCCTTGCTGGACTCCATCGGGACAGCTAGAATCTTTGTAGCTCTGACCTGGCTTTCTCAACTCAGTGAGAGAT
The DNA here is from genome assembly GCF_015220235.1 of Choloepus didactylus. NCBI lineage: Eukaryota > Metazoa > Chordata > Mammalia > Pilosa > Megalonychidae > Choloepus > Choloepus didactylus. The sequence continues at coordinate 64,958,216 of NC_051316.1, forward strand.
GAGATTCATCTTACTAAGAAGTCTATTAAATACCAGGATTCACTCCAAACAGGAACTGGCTCTGAGTTATCTGACAAATGTGCTTCAGTAGGGTGAATTACCTTGAGAGCTGATGTGATACTAGGTATATTTTGTACAGTTCTATTTGAATTTGTAGACTTTTCTTCAAATCAGGAAGGCAAGAAGAGATCAGTGACTGATAAATCTTTAATATAAAAATTGTACAAGAATTTTGATACAAATTACAAGAGGTATTTGGACAAAATATGAATAGAATTCCATTTACATCCCCAAACCCTTATGCATTTTATGCAAAAAACATACTGTAGACAGTTATAGTACAGAAAGTACAACAAAGGAAATAGCAAATAAAAACTTTTAATTCCCTTAGACTACTAATAAAAACAAACCAAAAAGGAAAACAAAACAAAAACAAAACCCTTGTTTAAGGTACATACAGTATTTATGAAGCTACCGACGCCACGCGTATTAGGCCAAGGTGACGCAAGCTGTTCATGTCCCTTGGTGCTGCTACCTTTTGTAGTATAGACTTTGGTTCTGCAACACCTTAGAGGAAGAGACTGATTCGATGCAGAGGACAATATAAACAAACTCTTGGGAAAGGAGAAGACCTATCTTGGTGAAAATTCCTTTCTCTCAAGATACTTCCATTCCCTTTGGCCACTTTTGCTGTCAAAAATGCAAGTTGAGTCAAATGTTTTTTTATAGAGACACACCAGTGGGTTTGGGGTGAATAAGAAAAATGTTTTCTCCTAAATATATGAGGGATCTTGCTAGTTCTAAAAGGACTATTCCATGATCAGCAGTTAGGGAATAGAGAGCCTTCTCTCCCACGGCCCCAGACCTGCCCACATCTTAAAAGAAGCAGAAAAGCAGCAAGGGTTTCCTAAGGTAAACCAGGCAGGGTGGACATTTCCCTTGCTTTGGAACCCCAGATTGCATCCCTGATCAATCACCTTCATACTGTTACATGCACTGAACACTCAAAGACCCAAGTGGCCTCAGACCCAAGTTTCTCAGCCTCCCTACCACCTGTGACCCCCACATACCCAAGTTTAGCTTTCCTGCACTTTGCCTACTGGCACTGGGAAGAAAACGGTAGTTTCTCTGCAAGGCAGTTGGACCAAGGTTTGCACATGAAAGCAAGTGCACCATGTATTATGAATCTTAGATAGTCATATCAAGTTAATATATACTACAATATCCCATTCACTTATTCACATATGTAAACTTTGGACAGGGTAGAATACACATGTTTCCAAAGCTGTCAAAATCTGGATGAAGGAGGGAGTGTTCTATCTTCTTGCTTCATAAAAGATTTTGGGGGGAGGGAGGTAGGGGGACGGGAGGTGAGATCAGAAGAAGAGGAAAGGGCCAGAGTGAGAAAGATAATGGAAAAATCAAGGGGGATTAAGATGGGCAATGAAAGCAATGCATTACTCTGAACAAATACATGCAAAAACGCCCGAAATTGAGTACATAAAAAAAAAAAAATCAGCCTTGGTTTTTACATCTCAAGTGAACCTGTTAACTCAGCACATTGTTTGCGAGTTCAAAAGCATCAGACCTCATGAGACAATGCTTCTCATGTTTAGGGCACCAGTTCGCGGCTGGGGTGGGGGATACTTGGTCTCCTAGCTTGGAAAAGGCAGGCAGAGAGGCTCCTACCAGATACAGCACCAGGTCAGTTCACCTTGCAAGGGAACTACAAGAGATCTCCCCTGCTCCTGGAAATCATTTCCAGGGCCAGATGAGTGGAGCCCTTTCACATCCCTAGGGTTCTCCCCAGAGTCACCATTTCAGTCCTTGCATTCCATAACAGAAGTGGGCAGAGCTGCTTAATAATTGATGGCTTTGCCATCTTGGCTGTGCATTATCTCAACATTGTATTTGGCAAACAGGAAGCCTTATAAAGTCTTGGTATAGCACTGAGATATGTCTCTCTTCAAGAAATATATTTTTATACTCTACTTCTCTCCATTTTTGTTAATATATCTTTTTCTGCTCTTATTTCTCTTCAAAGTTTCCTTAAAAAGAGCTAAAAAGAGCATTAAGAAAAGATAATAGAAATATCCTTAAGCATCCCTGTTGTTTATAGAGTTAAGGGGAGAAAGCTACTATGAGCTAAGAGAATCTGTGCTATTTTGGCAACTGAGTTTTTAATTAATTTAAGATTCAATTAAGATGCTTGATAAATGATTATAATATATCCATACCAGGGAATATTTAAAAAAAAATCAAGTCGACTAACTGCCTTTCTGAGCCCAAAGTCCATTCTCAAAGTGCTTTTCTTCCCAGCCCTTGGACTGGTTGACGGATGGATTTAGCACAGGTTTGTCAACACAGACCTTTAAATTGTCTGGCCCTAAATCTGCTGCTTTTTCTCTCCTTTCAAATGTTCACAAAGGTGATACCTGCGAGTGTCTTATTTTATTGATAACAATCTTATTTATCAGTAAGATGAGACTGCTGGTGGCAAGGCCACCTCTTCTCTCTGCTGCTAAGTGGTAGACAGAAGCACGGGGCCACCAAGCTCCCTAAGGAAGCTGCACAGAAAGAGCTTCCACTGCATGTGGTCACCAACTCGCCACTTTTCCAAACATCATTTACTAATTCAATATACAAAACTAGAAGCCAGTACCTACCACATTATTTGGGTTCAAGGTATTTTGGAACATAACATTTGTACCTCTGGTCTCGTCACTCAATTTCATGATGTTCACTGTACTTATACTTACCAAAATTCCCACAAAGTGAAGAATTTGGAAAATAGAATTTACCGTTAAGGAGAGGGTAATCCTCGTTTTAATGATTAAAGCCAAAAGCCTGACATCTTTATTTATTTTTACACATTGTCATTCCAGATTAACAAAATGAAGGTTAATCTGTCATGTTATGCTCTGGATTTGGAAGCTGCTGTTGGAAGATAGCTGTGCACCTTTAGACCAATGATTGGAGGCCGAAGTTTAAAAAAAAAAGTTTCTTCCATTTTCCCCCGTGCACAACCAATTTGTTTACAACACAGGTACTTTTTGAAGGGGAAGAAAAATATTTTAATCCTTTCCTTACGGAATATGGATCAATCTAACCTACTTGTGCCACTACCTGCAGGAAATTTTGCTCTAATTATAGAGCCACACCTAAAACTCCCCAAACAGTTGGCCATGGAATTGCAATTCCAAACAAGCAGAACAAGAATGCTGTCACAGACAGCGTCTCTCTACTGACCCTTTAAGTCATTGTCTTGTTACTGCCCAGTTACTAGGTGTGGAGGCACCTAGAGGCAGCCTTGGGTTTCCCAAAGACACAGTTTAGGTGTGCATATGTGTTTTTGTATTGGAAGGAGACGGAAGGCAGGAGACAGCGAGAGAGGCTGATAGTGAAAGCCTACGCACATCAGGGAACTGGGAAGGAAAGCCTAACCTTTGTACTCAATTTCTCCTTCACAAGGGATAAACAGGCAATTACGCATCCTTTTATATTTGATGGCCAAGTGCTGAACTGGAAAGCACACTATTAGTTTGTGTCCCTTCAGGGCCAGGGCAATAAGTAGCCAGGAGAGCCGGGGCTGAAGCAGAGAGGGTGTTGTCTGCTGTTAGTGTGACAGTCTTGTCAGCAGCGTTCACATTACTGGAAGGTAATAAAGTGACAAGTAAGTTATTAGAAAGATATAAGGTGAAATTGAACTGAAGCTTCTCACTGCTCAGCCCTAGTTTTTTCCTTTCCTCTTTTGTAATGGTCCCCTATTTGTTACAAACTGAGCCTTGTCTTGAAACCCTATATAAAAAAGATTTTTTTTTTTGCAGTAAAGGTCAAACAAATTTACCACACACTTTAGAGGAGAAGAAGAAAGATGTTTTTTATGACAATTATAGCATGTTGCTTTAAAAATATATATGGCATCATAATGAACAATAATGCTGATCCAATTCACTGTACCTGTAAAAGTGCTTAGGTTTTTAACCTTCTGTTATTAAGGCATTTGGATTTTTCAACAAATGCCAAAAAGATAGAATTTGATGTCCAGTTATTGCCAAGTGACCATAACTATTTTTTGCAAGATGAAGGAAAAGTGAGGATGATGGAAAGACACAGGGAGGGAAAAGTATTTGGGCAAGAGTGATGACGTAATTCACTGGTCAATTTTACAGCTGAGTTTACACAATAATGATTGAAAATTACCATTTATGATGAACAACTCTCCCAACTACAGGACATATGAAAATGAGAGTCTGGGATGGACCAGATACTGTTTTATACTAACATGAGCAAGACCCCTGCATGGTTTAGTTCTGAGTGAAAATACGAAAATACAAAAGTTACTTTTACATCTTGTAGGAAGGTAACTGAGGAGATCATGTTTTGGTCAGGAGCTCTTAAGCCATGGAGCATTACAATCATGGCTTTGTTGTGTTGCTACAGCGGCAAACGAAAGTAACGATGGAGGAAGGAACAGATCCATGCTGGCTACCGCTCACTTCTATTTCCTCTTCATCACTAGAGCTTGGGTTGACCACTGACTTTTTCTATAACCTAAGTGACCCCTTGCATCTTTTTTGCTCCTCAAGAGACTCCAGCGTTACTTCCCACTCAAAACAAACAAACAAACAAAAAATACACGAAAACTAAAAAGCCTATGACTGACTTTGTTGGCTCTCCTGACCCCTAAGGAATTTCGGCTGCTACCTGCAGGTGTCCTTGCTTTCCTCCTCCCTTCCTCAGCCAGGTGTTCAGGGACTCACCTTGTCCGGGGAACTCTTCAGGTCACTGCACTTATATGCTCTCACCCATCACTAGGCAGAGATGTACCAGACTTTACTCTTGAACAAACACTTCCATTGCAGTAAACTATTTTCTTCTGTAGCTATCCCCAAAGCAGGGCAGGTTATAACGCTCTGCCTGGTATCACTTACTCTTCTGATGGGCAAACTGGGATCCCTACAGGCCTTCTGGCACCTGCCTTTTATTGCCCTTATTCATTTGAACCCCTTGAAGAGACTATCTGTATGTCTTTCCTGCAGAAAAACAAAGAAAAGGGAAAAATAAAATGACCTAATTTAAATATAACTTGGGGAGGTGATTTTTTTTTAAAGCTGAGATTTTTTTTCTCATAATTTTTAAAAGAAGCTCTTAAGAGGCATGTCTGGAGGAAAAAGAAAGTCTTTTTCTGGATCATTTGTCTCTTTATAATAGCAGATGTAGCATGTCCTATTATAGTTGAATTTTATTTACCTTAGTCAATCCAACCTAATGCTAACAGACCAAATACAAGTCTGGACTACTCAGGTCAAGATGTTAGCAGTTAGCAGCATCTCCATCTCCATGTGGTTATGGGCTTCTTCATGTTTTAATTGCCAAGGGCTCCCATTCTCATTTGCTTGGCACACATCTGGGGTGTACGGAGGAAGGGGTGGGGGGATAGGTCAGATTTTATTGTTAGGAACCTAGTGCATAGTTTCCCATGAGTAAAATGAAGAGAATGCCTGTAGAAGAGCCCATTCTTGATATACTCAAAGCCTTTTTTTAAGAGCATTGTCTAAACTAATGGGGCTGTTAACCAGTAGACTTGCTGGAAAGGCCTGCCTGGAAATTCATGACCAAAGACATCACACTACAAGGACACTGGTACCATTTTGCTAAAAATGCTTCCCCAAAAAAGATAAATGTCATGTACTTGAAAAGGAAAATATTAATACCTTTAGAACATTAAAAGGTTTCAGGCTGAAGCAGGGCAGCTGGACAAAGAGCTGGAATGCATCATATTGTGTGAACTTATTAAAACACAATTAATAATAGAACAAAGAATGTGAAGCTTTTTATCACATTTTAAAAATCAAATTACTTATCTATCCTTTTTCTTATGCTCTTTTGGCCCCCTCTGTAGCATGCAGACTTTCCCGAATATGGACTAGGTCTTTCTGATATTTACAAAAACAGTTTAAAATGACCAAAACAGTAAGTTTCAACATCAGCTAGTGAACGTGTGCATTAATAATACTGCCTAATTCGGTACCTGTAGTAAAACTCTTGTTAAAATCAATCAAATGGGGAAAAGCTACTTCAAAGAAAATCTGTATCATTATTAATTTTCAGCCAACATAGAATAAATGCAATGAGAGGGAAAATGCTTAAGAATAGGAAACTCCCATGAAAAAGACAAACAAGTAGGAATGAGCCAAAATGAAGGGCTCAGCAATGAAAATGCTACCTTTATCCTTCCAGTTAGCAAGTAAGACCTGGGATCACCATCTGAACTAGAATTATACTCAAGTCAAAACCCTACACTCAGACACGCATCCAAGAACAAGCAACACTTTGGGAATAGAGGAACCATATGTTTCCTGATTTTACGTTTTATATACTACCTCCTCCCACTCTCCCTTTCCCTTGCTAAGCAAACCGACTTTATATTGGAAAATGTTAAGGCCACCGTAACAATTGGGCACTTGAGGCACACAAAAGCATAGTAGCAAATAGGGGAAGTCCTTCAAAAGTGCCAATTGTCCGGGACATATTGCCATCTCCCTCGCAAAACACAGGTGAACACAAGCATTTCTGAGCAAGGGAAATTTTACTTCTAGAATCTCATTACTTCTGAACTTTCTCTCAATGGCTATGCATATTAGCTGGGTTTGTGGCAAGTAACAAACATATTTTTTCTAAGCCTGGTTCATTTGCTGATGTTACCTGCTGACAGCTATGTAATTCACTAGCTAGGGCTATTTGACCTTTTACTTGACATTAAATTAAACAGACTAAACATTGATTCTGTACAAGATGAGTTCTAATATCTCAACCAAGAGAATAACTTTTTAAAACTGCTGAAATAAAAATGTGTATTTATTTTAATAAAACAAAATGTAATTTATTTTAGTCTACGCAGACTCCCCATAGCCAGTGTTGCTATAATTTTCTGTTGGGATACTAAAAATATTTTTCCACCCATCTGGCAGTAATGGGGCAACAGCGCAATACAGAGAACGCTAAGAGGACCAAAACGTTTGCAAACAAACTTTCATTATTCTAGTTCAATCTTTCACAAACATACTGTACAGAGTCATATATGGTATAAAACAAAGGAAAACATCTCTGTCTATTCAATTTAACACAACACCATAATATAGCAATTAAGACTTTGGGGGATTCAAAGGTACAAGAAAACAAAAATGGTTATTACTAATTCCTCAGCTTTTTACCGTAAACATTTGTCAATTAACAGACATAGTGTTCGATATAGTTTCTTTTGTACTGCAAATACTTTTGGTCTTTCCTAACTGTAGAACAAAGGAAAAATTAGATGAACCCCATAGCATCCACTGAAGGAGATGGAAGGATAAAACCCCTAGACAATATCTAGTTTTCTTTCAGAATCTATGGTTTCTGAAATTTTCACACGCAAAAAAGAAAACAAAACAAAAAAAAACACTGAATCCCCAACTAATGATGCTTATTTTTGGAAACAATAAATACTGTGAGGTACAATAAATCCTACAGGAATAATAATAACAACAGAAACATATTAACAGTTTCCTTTGGCAAATTTAACGGAAGTGAATGCTGATGTGAACACAGAAAAAATAATAACAGAATATATGAAAAATGAAAACATGAAAAGTTAAAACAAAGGGGCATTTCTAACTTTTAGACTGATGAGAGAAATGTTTGAGGCCATTAATGCAGAAAAGAAATACATTCTCTTTAAATTATCGTGCACTTTTGGATGAAATATTCTTCGTGTATCTTTTTTTCCCTCCACGTAAAAAAAGAAAAAAAAAGATAATAAAACACAGCCTGCAGTGCACACCCTAATGGTTTTGGCTGCAGACTGAACTTGAGTAAATATCATTTAGTCAGTATGTTGTGGTAACTGAGGCTGCCGATGTGGTTTACCAGCTCAGGCAACATGTGTAAACATCGGAAACAAAACAAAACAAAACAAAAGATTTGGAGAATAGTCTCCCCCCCCCCCCCACCCCTTTCTCACTCTCAATTGCTTGGTTTCAGGCTTGCTTTCATTTCCCTCTGACAAATCGTGTGGGGAAACACAAAACACTAAACAGTGAGAGTTCCTATTTTAAACCCCCTTCTTCTGGCTTTTCAGAAAGGAGTGCTGCTCAATTCAAGTTCAGCACATATTTTCAAAGCTTCCAAGTACTGCTGCTGTTAAATGTCTTCTGATTTTGTCTATCAAACAGGTCTGAATCATAGCACTACTGCAGAACTTGCAACCGATTAGACAGCTGTACAACGGACCAACCCAATTCAGACTTCTTTCTTTTTGAAGGATAAGGGATAGGTCCTTGGAAATGAGCGTTCAACTCTTTTACTGTATTCAGCTTTGTTCCTTAGTGAGTAATTTGGGCTTTTGTATCCTGAAATATTATCCTGCCTCTAAAGAATAAATGCCTTGGCTGTTTCACACCACGTAATCTTGTTTTCCTTTTAAGTAACTTAACATATAAGCAAGAAGGATGCAGTGTTGATTCTAATAACATTTGGCGCTTGAAAGAATCACAGTGTTTTTTTTAAAGCGGTTTTCTGGTGGCCGACAAATTGGCCTGTGGTTATGTTGAGTGACTAATTGTATTTTCTTTTCTGAAAACTTGTGCAAAGTTGGCAGTTTCGTGTTAACACTAATACTTTTGTTTGGCATTTGTGCCCTATACTGACCAGACCATTTTTATACAAGTGAATTTTTTTTAAAAAAGACACTTACTGAAGTATGGCAATAGTTTAGGATAAAAAAGAAGCATGGATATTACACATCCCCTTGTAGTGTATGAAAAAAAGTGCATGACTGGATTTACGTAATAGTACAGGACATTTAAAAAAAATCAGATCTGTGCTGTAAAGCATGCCAGCACCTTTTTATCACTATATCTAGCAGGTAGTAAAAACAAGACCATAGTTTTCTTTTTTTTTTTTAAAAAAAAGTGTGCATTAATGCTAACATAAATGAATAGAGCTAGCCAGCAAACTATTTTTTTTTCCTGCATACCTAACAGCTGGGTGTAACTGTAAAAATTAAACAAAAGAGTTTAACAACCATCAATACAATTGTTTTACATCATTGGCCTCTCAAGGCTAACTATTTACAGGTGAATCTGCCATGCTTTAATTGAAGATTCTCTCAAAACCTTAAAGTTCACAAAAGACAAATGTAAGAAATTCCTTTTTTGTTTCTTTTTTTCTTTTTTTTTCCCTTTTATTTTTTGCAGGCAACAGTTATGGGTACAACAATTTGTCTCTTTGGAGATGACCAAGAATTATTCTGTCAAAACTGGGCATAGCTGCAGGCTTATGCGTTGTGTGTATGTGTATACGTGTCTCAAGGGGTGCTCTGTTTTGACCCCCAAATTAAAGATCCCACCCCTTTTCCAAATCTACAAAGGAAAAGAAAAAAAGTCAAAAGCACCTAGTGTTTATCTTTTTTTTCTTTAAAGAAAAGTGTGTGTATACACACAGAAACATACATGTGTATATACACACACACAAAAGTACACAAACACACACTGACTATGGCAGTTCAAATACGTAGGCCATCTGGTGAGAGCTGGCATTCGTAGTGTCCATTCTGAGACTAATCTACTGAAGTAAAGGGAATGTTTTTGTGGAGATTAGGGTTCTGACTGTGCCGATTTCGGCTTCGCACAGAGGAGAACATCATATTGCAACCCGGGACTTTGCACTTGTGCATTTCTCGCAAATGCACAGTTTTGTAGTGCACTCTCAGGGTCCCTTTGTTGCTGTACATTTTGTGGCAAATGTTGCACATGATCCCACCATTGCTCCCGGACAAGCTGTTGAACATAAGAGACCCTGAAACTTCAGCCCCTAGGCCGCCAGGGAGAGCGGGGGCCTCGACCTTGTGTGCCGACTCTCCACTGTCACTCCCTCCGTCAAGGTCATCGAGAAGAATGCCCTCGTCGCTGCCTGCGTCGGACTCTCTGGAGGAGTGGATGCTGCTGCTGGACTGCAGGCTGGAGGTGGTGCTGAGGTCGAGGACCATGTAGTCCTCCGCCATGCCCCGCCCGTACCCATTCAGGTGGGAGTCTTCCGTCCCTGCGGGGGAGGAGGCGTCTTCCCTGACGTCTAGCCCCAGGGGGTGCTGGGCACCATAGATCTTCACCAAAAATTCATCCCGGAGGTCCTTGCTAAGGGAGGGTTGCGAGGAGTCCAGGCCCATGTCATCGAGTTCTTTGGTCAACAGTTTACGATGTAGATTTATGTTGGCACTGTGTCTAGGAAAACAAGAGGGAAGGGGGGAGGGGTAGGTGGGTAGGGAGTGGGGTGGGGTGAGAAAAAGGAGAGCATTTTAAAATTGATTCAGCTTTCACTAGGCATCAAATAAGCACATTCACTGCTAACGACACCATTATAAAAGCAGGTATTTCCCCACATCCTCAGTTACTTGGGAGTAAGTGGTGGGGTGCAATAAGGAGAGCTTTTCATTAACATAATTTTTAGAAGAGTAAATTCTTCAATGTTAAGATGGATGCAAACTCATGCCCCTTTTTCTCACTCACTGTTCTGTTAGCATTATTATGTAGCAGCATCAGCTGCAGAGGGTCAATTAACCGATTTTAGAATATATATTAAACAGGATAAAAGAATGGAACCTTTCTGCTTGCCTAAACTGAATAGGCTGAATTTACTTAAAAACAAACCAAAACCCTTCTATAGCCAAACCCTTTATTTAGAGATACATAACAAGTATGCTTTTTTTTTAAAAAGTTAATGGTCTAGATAATTTAGGTTTAACTTCAAAGAATAATGGAACCTTTCCCCTAACCCTCTTACATTTCAAGTTTTAGGTAGAAAAAAAATTTGCTTTATAGATTAGCAATTTGAATTGTGTTTAACAGAGTAAGTTATTTTTCTGAGAATGAGTTGGAATCTGTTAAATCTAGTAGTAAAATACATTTATTTTCAGAAGCTACTGCATTTTAATGCTGAAAATGGTTTCATTGTATGTTTAGACTTTTAAAATTTAATTCTAAAAAACAGAAATTGATTTTTTTAAATAAAGCCCACCCACTCTTTAAAAAAATCACACTAAACAACAGAAAAAACCTAAAGGAACAAAATTAAAGCACAATAAGTATCAAAAAAAAAAAAAAAAATCAAGCACAATAATAATATATGGTCCCTGTATTTTAAAAATTGAAACCCATACTTCTTAGACAAGCAAAACTTTTCCTGTTTTCTCTGAGAGCTTTGCTGGTGTAAAAACAGATACAATGTGTCCCAGGGCATCCATAGCGATGTCATGATTTACAAAGCCTGATATGTTATTATCTATCTGAAAACATTGTCTTTGTATTTACACCCCACCCCCAATTTATTTTTAAAGGGCCCTTGGGCATATACCTCTCTCCACCTGCAAAGGCTCACCTTTGAAAAGGATCTAAATTGAAGGCTATTTTCCAAAAAGTAAACAGATAAACAAATATACAGATACAGCTTCTCAATCATGGTGGAAGCTCTACATCATGGAGGAGTAACTGTGATAATATAAATAACCTCAATGGTCAGTGTGAAGTTCAACAGACCTCCTGATTATAATTGAAAAGTATGCAAGACCAAAGTAAGTTGCTCCAATTGGTGGCAAGCACAGCTAATATTTCCTAGATTTGGGTGAGAGGTATGTGCCTCAGAGACAAGAAAGGCGGGAAAGAGCTCTCCATCTTTCCACATGAGACATTATATAGCACTTTGGGTTTCAGGGGCAGACGGGGCTGCAGCCCTCCCCACACTGCACTTAGGAAGGCTGAGCTTACCTTGTGTTAATAAGATCAGCTTTCTAATCTTTTGCTAAATCGATCACAAAAGAAAGCAAGAACGAGAGACAAGAGAGACAGAGAGAGAGAGAGAAAGAGAGAGAAAACAAATTCACATTCTAGACATCTGTTTTTTTTAAAAAAACTTAAACAATAAAATAGGGATTTAAAATGTTCTGATCACAAAATCATTTTCTGTCATAAGTGATCTCATATGTTGTCTTGATGATTTTCAGATCAGCTGCATAATCCAAAAATCATAAAGCAAATTAAGACAAACCAAATTCACAGCATGGTCATCATCCGTAAATGAGTTCTAAACAGATGCATGCAGTGTGCGGATATGTGAATGATAAAACAGAAGCTGTCCACACGGTCCCTGCTCTGACACAGTCGTTCCGTTTCCTTGGTGTCAGATGGCAGATGACTCAAAGTGCAGGTTGCTAAGCAGACTGCAGGAAATGCCTACTGTGAAGTCTTTATCCTGACATGTGGGTATGATACCACCACAGTTATTACAAGAATGTGGAAATAAAGTTACACTATGTACTATTTACTTTATTGATAAAACAATCTGCCAACTAGAAGGAGCTCATGAAATCTTACCCTGTTTATTTTACACCCTCTTCTCTATCTTAATTTCACAAGCACACACATTTTGTGATGACTGTAATCTAGAACTCTGTGCTGCTTCTCACACATCTGCAGTTACCACTTCCCAGGTTCACTGCTGAGAAAATAGCAGCCAGACACACAGCAGTCACATCAAGACTCACTGAATAAGGAATAATGAATTAACATTGACAAAAGGACACACTGATCACCCAGATGGACACATCTTCCTTAAGATGACTTGTGAAATTACACATCTCTACTGATGTTACCAGGAAGGGATGTTTCTCTTCATTTCTCACTTACAGCAATAGAAATCTGTAATCTAATTAGATGATGTACCAGCCCTCAATATCTGTCAACCAAACGATGTGCAGAAATGTGCAGACCAGCTCTGGCACTCTGTTCAACAGTGTCCCTTTTCCGCTGTCAGCAGTACTGTTGGTTTCTGCTAATATAATTATATTGACTTTTATTCAATTAAGTGCCATCCCTCGCTTAAAAAAAAAAAGCTACTTTATCAATTGATTCAGGTGTAATGCAATAATAAAGATGAACTCATGGCAGTGCATTAGCTCTGCTGTTCATAACTTCAGTATACGGGTTCATTCATGGTAGTCGATTTCCATTATGAAACCACGGTTCAAGAGAATTGATTCTTTTATGTTCATTTCTTAATCTATTTCATTTTTGTTTAATAATCTTAAATGCCATATGCAAAACACTCAAAGTGGGGATGGGAAGAATGGGCTGTGGAAAGTCTTTTGGTTCACTCTTATGATGGTGTGCTTGGAGATTTTCATACAGTATCACTGAGATGGAGAAAAAGGGAAGCAAGAAAAGGAGGGAAAGAAGACTGAAATTCTTTAGAGTTCTGATTTGATCCTGTCCACAAGAGGTTATGGTTTAGTCTCCAAAGAAAGGACAAAGGGCAACACTTGATTTTAACAAAGACCTATTGTCAGACACTTGAGTCAGTCAATCCAAACCATTATCTGTCATAAAATATTATTCTCAAGAGCAGATAAAAAGACCTGGGGTTAATAGCAATTTGAGGAATATTACAAATTTATTTGGCTCAGCAAAATTGAAGAGGTGAAAGAAAAGAAGGGGAAGGTGAAAGAAAAGAAGGGGAAGCTGAAAGAGGCACAGAAAGACCTACACCTACTGCTAATCTGATATAGAGAAGAGGATTCCAAAATGGGAGGCCAGAGAGTGCTGGAAATAGGAGTAGGACTCCCCATTAGTAGAAGCTATCCTAAGTTTTATGTATTAAATTGTAGAAGGAATGCACAAAGGAACCAATTTTTAGTTCTCCAGGGATAGAGATGATCACTAGGTTTTAAAGTCAAAAACAGTGGTTTTTCCAGAAATAGTCTTGGAGTTCTGAAAATTTTTATCTCCAGAACAGAGGAAAGAATAACCATTAACAGAAGTCTAGAAGACTGCATTAGAACTTTTTATACTTCACAAGAACATAAACATTATGAAAGCTGTTTGTTTCAACTTGCTTTGATTAGGTAGTGAATACAATTATAGGAGGAGGTAACTTCCTCTTACAGAAAAATATGCCTAGGGTGGAGAGGGAAGATTAGTTCATAAGCAGAAGGGGTAAGGGTCTGGTCTGAAAAAGTACCTTAGTATTCATTAAGACAGGGGTCCAAAATTTAACCCAAGACGGTTATTTTCAATAAAGAACACAAACTAAAACGTACTCAATCTTGCGTCTCTTGAAGACCAAGGAGAATACTTTGCATATAGTAGATATATATATATAATATACATATATATATCCACATTTTAGATACATAAATCTTAAAGAAGCTTTTCTCAAAATATACAGTAAGAGAGAAGACTATGGTCCCAAGAATGGAAGCATATAACTGAATATTAAAAAAAAAAAGTGCCTATGGAGCTAAGGGTGATTCTGGCTTTACATTAATATTCCAATGCGGTCCAAAGGAATGTCACATAATTAGGGCATGGAAAAGTCCTATAACTTGAACTATGTTTGGAACTATGTTTCCTTCGAACCTCTGCATTCTTTCCTACACCTTTCATAGTGTGAGTTTACCAAAAAAGCCTCCTGAAGACTAAAATGACCATTAAAAGCAAAAAGTAATGAAGTCTTGGGTGGGGGAGTCATAAAACCAAACTTATTTCTAACACTGAAATGCTGACTGAAAGTACTCTGACTGGACTGAAATGAACTACCGGTCCTTTTCTGTTTCTTCAGTAAAAGCTTCATTATGCAATCACAGAAGACATCAAATTCATCAAATGCTGTCAACTAAATGCAAGTGCTTTTTAGTGACGAAGTCCCATTTTTGTATATCTCCCTTTCCCACTTATCCAAATGCCCAGTTTGACTTTACGCCATGTCGAATCCATAAAAATTAAAATGGAAAAAACCACCATAATTTATTTTAAAAGGAAAAGTGTTTCAAATTTTGTAATTTGGCTGTGAGATGCAGAGAAGGAACTTATTTTAAAAAAAGAAAAAAAAGTCATGATCAAATTAGAAAATCAGACAGTGGCAGTCAGAAACTGAATAGTGAACCAAGCTATAGGTTACAAGAAAAGTCCAGGAACTAACTCTTAATTCTTAATCAGTTTTGAGCCATTCTGAGCTTAGTGAATTGAAACAAAATATAATTGATTACAGTGCCTTGGAATTTAGTTCCCGTTTTGGATTAGTTTTTGCCTTTATCATCTGGCTCAACCTCTGGCATCTAACACACACACATGCACAAATTTTATTGCCCAGACTAATCACAATTAAGTATACATAGCAGATACCACATGTGTATGCAGATGCATATATAGTACGTGTGTATGTATAGAGATACTAACTTAATAAATTTATTCATTTATATCCAATCTGAGTAAGACTAGAGGTCAGATTTGAGTGTATTGTGGAATACTTGGTTAACAATACTCCCAAAAAGATCTGCAAACTTGCTATTCAAATTCACAGAACAAAAAATTAAAACCCTGCCCCTCCTTAGTTTCTCTTTTATCTTGATTGCTCTAGTACTATCTACTGCACTTAGCCCCTCATAATTTTTGTATTACAATTTATTAATAGTAAGATGCTTACAGCTCTGTGAATTAAATGACGTTTCTGATACTATATATTTCCGCAATTCCAGTAGTTGTTCAATAGGTTTTTATTTCAAGATTCTCTCCAAGAGATCTAAAAACCATCCACTAGCTCAGGAGGAAAATTCAGTGTAAAATTTTAGTTAACAACATTCAAAAAAACACAAAAAGTAAAGACACATATCTTAAATGCAAGAAATAAAAGCTAAGCAAATTCTTGCAAATTAAAAATCTGAAATTCAGTCTCTTCAATCCCTTTCAACATAAAACAAATCATTCACACTGGTCACGCAGACAGTTCAGTTCCCTCTACATTCAAATTATTCACTTGAAGATAAGCTCCCACACCAAACTCTTTAGGGGTTTAGCTAATTTACTGCACAGATACGGCACGTCTGTTGTAATAACAGGTAGGATGTATTGGGGTCGACCATTTATCAGAATTAGACTTCTTTTTTTCTCAATTCACAGTGAATTATGCTGCCTACACGCCTCCCCTCTCTCAGAGCCTGCCATCCCCTTACGGCCCCGAATGTGGCAGGCAAACAAAATTGACAGTCTCATCTTGTCAACAAGGGGCGATTCTCCTGAGGAGCCATTTAACTTTGCAGAGGAAGCAATGTATTAATGTGCCTGTCCCAGGAATGTTAATCATCTTCAAGCTTTCGATCTAACTTTGACGTGAACAAAATCACCAAATTCGTTTACTAAATGAATCGTAATATGCTAATAAGAAAGCATGACATATATGGAAAAGCCAAACAGATGGTTTGTTTACTCCACTTTGCAACTTTATAAATGTTGTAACCCTGAAGATGTTAGTGAGAATTATTGGTCTGTTGGCAGAGGCAAATGTGTCTTTCGCATACTAAATCTGGCACTACAGTTAGAAAACAATTTGTCATTGCTGTGGAATGCATAAAAAATGTTAATGTAGTGATGGCATTTGGGAAGGCAGATTGGTAGATGGAAAATGTGTATGCTGGATGCTCAGGTTAAGTACAGAATTGCTATCTTCAGTCTTGCTCGCTAACCATCTTACTTCTGAGCAGCATGTGACACATGAAGGCTTCTCAAAGGTGCTGATTATTCAATAGGTACCTGTTGCACTGTATGTGAGACGACTGTTACACTGTGAATAGGACTAGGTTTTCACAGCATTTGAACATTTTCTCTATCAGCCAACTCATACAGAATTCAGCTTACTATTAATGTTGGGCCAGGAAAATCAAAGCCATGAGCTCTGGCATCTTTTAGGGATTTAGTGAAAATAAATCTGAGGTATAATTTTGAGTTTTCTATTTACACCCTGCATGAACTAACCCTAAAGTCTTCCTTCCCTTTTTTATAGTCTATACTTATAGGAAGAGTTTAGAAGATATATTTCCAAAATAATAGGAGTACATTTCTTTCTTTACACTCAAAATATTCTGCCTTTTGAAAAGTGAGCATTCTTTTCTAATACGTGCAACGGGGAACCTCAATTTCTTTCTGAGGTCTTTTTCAAAGGAAATACTTCCTAAGAATAAACATTCAAAAATGTTTTATATCATTAAAAAGGTTTATTTATGATCTTATTAAAAGATGATACTAGAGATGTGAGTTCCCCAAGGGAGGGACAGTGTTTTGCAGGAAAATCAATATTATTAACTGTGGCTTTATCTAGAATACTTTGTTGAACAAACAAGAATGGCATGATCTAATATATGTCTTTTGTTGAATGATGTCAAAACTACTGTCGCCTGAAAACTTCAATGAATCAATCAGCAATGCATCTATGCTCTTAAACATTCAGATTTTTAGAAACATTCAGATATTTGTTGTTAAGATGTTTTTACATTTTATTCAAATCAGTATTGCCAGAGAAGCATAATTTTATAATAAAGAGGTGCGTATTTCTTCCACTATTGTGAACCACTGTCCCCAACTTCCTAGTCCTACACGTTTTAAATTCTGAGACCACTCCCAATCTTGTGAGATTCCCCAGTGCATCACCATCAGTACTTCATAGAGCTGAACTTCTTACCCATCTGCAGGAAAAGAAATGAGAGAGAAAAGTGATTTAAAAAAAACAAGTGAGTTCCTTTTGCTGCCCAAGGATCATTTTGGAGCAAGAAACATTAGCGGTTCTCCCAGCCTGGTGCTAATATCTCATTTGAAATATCTACTCATTCCTGACCAACAAAGAACATTTCAATAAAGTACTTCTACTGGTTTAACAACAATGAGCTCCTGGGATTGTGAAAGTGCTAAGCCTTTTCCAAGGAGAGAAGAAATCAGCAGCTCAAATATAATTAACCTTCCATTCTCAATGCAAACTGCCACGCACAGGAGCTCTGCAGTCTATTAGCAAAGTTATAATGGCCAACAGGCAGAAGCAAAATTGGTCAAAAAGTTGGCTGCTGCTGTCATATTTTTGGAATTATGATTAATGGCACTAATAATGTGGATGATTACTGATATGTGTATCTCCAGCAGTTTATCATATTGCGCTGGCTTCCTACGTCCACAATAAACAGGATGCTATCATTTACCTCTTTATTGAAGGCAATCCTTCTCTTGAAGGAACATATTCTAATTACTTCGTAATGTTTTATGTCTTAAACATTTTGCAGCTCTGGACCTTGCCAACTGCTTCATGTCTACCATTGATTAATTACTGAATGTTTAATCAAAATTTAGAACCTAATGTAGGCATTTATGAGCACACTACAGTGCCAAAGTAGTTAGGCTTAGCTCCCAAGTTTGGAGAGTGTTGGGTTCAAAATCAAATCCCAGCTATGCATGAGGATTCAAGAATTTCACCTTAGGTGCTCTGAGGTTGCCAATTCTACCTCTGTTGATAAATGGAAGGTAATCTAACTACAAGGTAAACAGCATCGTTACCTACCCTCTCCCCACTGTATTTCCTTTTCTGCTTTTCCAAATTCCCTAACCAAGAGACCATCACTATCAGCAGCTTCTGAGAACAAGGTCTCGTGAATATCCCTCATGAGAACATAGTTTTGAAGTGGTTAAACAAGTGAAAAATAATTTGCTGGGACAAATACATAAGTTTTTTTTTAATGTGGATTTTTATGGTACTGTCATACAACCATTCACCGTTGAAGTTAAGTGTTTTTTTAATACCATTACTGAAATGCTGAAATGGATGCTAATATAGCTTGGAGTGCTAATGTCAAGTCCTGGTACTAAAAAAGACAGACTGCTGAATGAAATAATTTCAAGTAAAAAATAGAACAAAAGTGCTCTCTCTCTTGCTCTCCGCTTTTATTGAATTGGGACTGACTGAGCCAATTGCTTTAGAAGTCTGTAAAACACAATTACTAGTGAGCGGACTGACCCACCAGTGCCCCCTTGGTGAAAGAGTGGACTAAAAATCCAAGTTAGAGCAGCTACCCTCAGCTGGCCATCAGACCCCAGCGGCTTCCTTGGGAAAATCTGCTGTTCTCATTGCCCAAATCGGTCTCCTTTTACTTACAAAATCTTGTTATTTCCCATCAACATGAAAAAGTAAGCTTATATATCACTTTTCAAGAGGGAGATGCCTATTCTGGCAATTAAATGATCTGTCCCTTGACTTTTTTATTTATGCGGGTGTCCATGTATAAACACACATATACATTATGTGGATAAATTTATATTAGAATGTTAGCATAATTTTTGAATGGCTGGTAATAACTCAGATTGATATACGCAACAGCAAAATTAAGGCATCACTTATATATGTTCAGTTGGAAGCAAATGACTTTTTTTTCTCTCTCTCCTAAGGTAAAGTCAAAATTAGAGCAAGCAAGAAAAAGAGTTAAACTGGAAGTGGGTAACATTTCCCCCTCCCCCAGTTAATAAAAGAAATAATAAACTCCATAAAGTACTAGAGTTAAGATCACTAACACTTTAGGCATAACAGCTTTTTAGAGGAATTTACAACTCCTGTTTTAATTCAGGCAGCTTGCATTAGGACATAAAATCTAGGTATTTTTTAAAAGTGTAGTTTCATGTTAAATAACTGAAGAAAAATTGTCCTTTCCTAAAAAGTATTCTTTCCCTTCTGCCTCAGCCTGCTCACCTCGCTCCCGCACATGCACACAAGAATCAAAGTTACTGAATCTCCTCTTTTTATGACATTGTAAATTTTTGGCAAGTGCAAACTCCTTTCATACTCGGCCACATTCATTTATTTGAAGCTTGTGTGAGTCTTATGGCAAAAGCATTCAATTGTTTCAGAAAAGGCTTTAAAAAAAGAAAAAGAAATGCTTTTTGGTTCAACCTTCAGTATGAAATTTAAAAAGAAAGAAAAGTCTATCCTCTTCTTAACACGACAATGAATGGATCACTTAGAGCTAGAGAGAGTTGGTAGAAGACTTTCACCTAAGAGAGAGCCAATCTTACCTGGGTTTATACAGGCGCATATTAACAATACATGTATGCAGTCTTCCCGCCTGCTTCCTGGTGGAAAATGGCCTATGTTTATAAAAGGGAAATATCTCCAAAAATGAATATCTGAAATGAATAATTATCTATCAGAAAGACATACACTAATAAAGTCCATCAGAGGATCAAATAGATGGTGGCAGGCCAGAGGAAAGTGGAAATCAAAAAGACAGCCCTTTCAAAGGAACTGCCATTATGAAAATATCTCCTGTGCTCTAATAGATATTTTTGCCCAAATTTTCTAGATACTTCTAGCAAGTGTAGTGGCTTATTCCTTTCTAGGAAAGATAAGAATAAGGAGTATATAAAAGCATTATGTTCCTGCAAGGGAAGTTATGCAGCCACAACAGATTTAACGTAATTCCCAACAGAAATTTGCAAAAATCTTGTTGTATCATGAAAGGCAAGTCATTTGTCTACTACCCTTGAGCTGCGCTGGCTGTTTGGTCTGCAGTTCTGAAGACAGTGGAAGTGACTGGTGTAGTTCGTGTAGTAGAGGAGTGAAAGGTCAGCAGAGGCTTAAATGAGCTTGTCTTGCATCCAGCTGGGCCAGCAGGCGGTCATTAGGAAGACCGAGGCTCACTTTAGGCTTGACAGAGTCTCTCCCCATGATACAAGCAGACTGTTTGCTCATTGCTCTTCTCCCAGTACATAAAAAGAACCCCAGGGACAGGAAGGACACTGAGGTTTACTTTACTACCAAAGTTTTGCTTGAGGAGGGCACAATTAGCAATTACTCAGAAGGGGGATTTATTTTGTTTGTTTGCTTTCGATGGGAAGTAATAGAGATAAGTGCAAACGACCTATTGATCTGCTGGTTCTATTGTGGAACCGAACAGAATAGTAGGGGGAAAATATCTTCCTTACCATTTAAAAAGTCAGAGGACCTACATAACTTCCCTTTACAAAAGGATTTTGGAAAATAAACAGTTGTGGTTTGGTTGGCAAAAATACAAGAAATGAAACGGCTGATGCCTTATATGTTCTCTTCTTGTACTTGGGGAGTATTAACACATGTATCTGACAGCTAATTATATTACGGAAAATATACTAATAGTTATCTTGAGCTGGTGCTAAGTAGCTCATTTCTTAGAGCTACTGTCTGGTGAAATCATGTGTAATTATTGAAAAGCTATCCCTAAAAAAGTTCTCTATAAGTTTCCAAACATAGAGAATGATGGAAAAAATGGATGTTGTTATGCTGAGAAGGTGATAACAGCAGGTAGGTAGCATGTTTTCACATCTTCACCTCTGTTGTTAATGTATGCAGTGGCTCATCAGAGGTAGCTCATGTTAATTTATTCCAGCACACCTGTATAGGGCTGGAAGTCAGGTAATCAGACAAGCAAAAACTATATATCTTTGTTTTTTAGCTACAGCTACCCAGAGGCCTATATGGGAACAAATTTAGTTCTAGAGACATCAGCAGGTTTTAATAAACCAAATACAGATGTCTTACTCCATACAAATCAAGAAGTTTACATGTTTAAATCTAGACTGATTTAACTAGCAATCAAAGAGAAAGTTCACACTTGGCACCAATGGTTGCCTCATATTTATTTATAAATCACCCTAAGTAAGTATTATTTTGTTTTTAAATTTATTCACGAGGCTGAATTACCTCTTGTACACCTAGAAGATCAAACACACGTGCTTACCTTTCTGATAAAATTTAAGACAAACCTTGGCAATTAGTGGCCCCTATTCTCAGAGGAAGAGAGGAACAAAGCTGGTGAAACTCATTTAGAATGAAATGCAAAAATGCAAATACTTCTTTCTATGCAGGTCATCTAATTTCTGAATACTATGTCTTCATTTTAGTTGGAGTTGTAACATTGCAAATTACTAAAAAAGACATATATAGATTTTAACATATTACCAAAGGATACGGAATGTTAGGGAAGAGAACAGAAGGAAAATTTAGTTTGTTTTTTTTTTTTTCCCAAATAAAAACCAAGTGTAATCTAAATGAATCTCCCTTAAATAAGGTCACCTACAGCCACTCAGCCCTCCTGAGGTTCAAATCTCAGGTCAGACCGGAAGTAAACTAAGCCCAGCTGATTCTGACTATGATGCTGTCAGAAAATTGCCTTTATAAAGGCTGCAGTTTCCAAGCCAGTTATTTTGAATTTCTTCTTCCCAGGGAGTATTTCACACATATACTTAAAAATGGAGGGCTGGAACGGATGCCAAAGATGATGCAGGCAGCATCCTTCTCCTGACAGAATCATCCCAGCGGCAGAAAATTCAGGGGATAAAAACCAAAAGAAGGAAGGTGGTTAGGAAAAACCTTTCAGGACTAACAGTCCATAACGTTGTCAGTGTACACTTGAACACTGTAGCCATCATCTTAGAGTACCATAGTTCTTTACAGAGAAAGCAATTTCTACTTCACTTCCATGACTCAGACTAAAAACTATCCTAAGAGTTACATAATGGCCAGGATGAATTGGACTTTGTGTATGTTAGTTTGCTCCTTGTCATTAATGTACAATGAACCTCTTTACTTTTAACTCACACTGACTGAAAGCTATGTAGAAAAGCATGCTTTTGACACTACTTAGAATCTCAGCCCCAAAAAACCTGGCATGTGCCTCACACCCTCTTTTCTCCCTCTTTGTGACTTTAGACAAAGAACACCCTGCCTTTTAAGGAGCCTTCAAAACTTGATTTTATAAAATCTAGAAAGTTCATACAGAAAGACTTGGGAATCTCTGCTAAAACTGCCAAATCTACACCACAGTATTTAACATGCTTCTACTTCCATCTTACCAACATGCCTATCTGGAGACCAAAAATGCAAAGCCCTCACATACATAGCCATCTTGGAAACATCCCAGGAAGACCCATGTATCACTCCTGTAAGGTGTTTTAAACACCAAGACAAGAAGGCTACTTTTATAAGAAAGAAGAGGGCTATTCTGTTAGTTCTATCACAGACATCCCAAAACCATGCAGCCTTGCACACTTGAACCCCCACTCAAAAATCCCCTCTAATGCTTTATTTGCACAAGGAAGATACTGTGGAGTCAGGGATGGACGAACTGAGACTCTGGGGAGAAGAAAGAAATGGGCCTAAGGACAGCAGGATTAAAGACAAAGGAGGGTTTCTATTGGGAAGTCTGCTGGCTCAGACAAACATATAGTGAATCAGAAGGTGGAAAAGCAGGAACCCATACTTCCTGGGGTTCTCATGAGCAATAAAGTCAAACTGAAGATAGAAAGGTAAGGTAAGTCTAAGAAGTAAATCAGAGATGTGACCCAAGAGGCTTTGTGAAAAAGGAGGAGATTCAATTACAGGTCTACATTAGTTGATAAAATGACAATAAAAGGCTGAAACAGGAGTACAATTACGTTTCAGAGTCCACTCTGCTGAAATGCTGGAAGAGGCTGGTATCCCAGTGGTTTCACTATTGCTGATTATTGGGTGGTGGCTAAACTCAAGGCACAGAGTCAACAAGGATGAACATTTTTCTCTTAAAAAAGATAACATATAAAAAGACGTCACACTAAAGTATTCGAGTTATTGCCAAATTTTAAACTGGGAACAAAAGATTTGAACATTAAAGAGATATGTTTTATAATTTGTATTTTAAAAAGGCAAAATTTCAAGTGAAAATTACAAAATAATTCACTCTACAATATTTTTTTTCAATTTGTTTCCCTCCATTTAGCCTGTGTGGCAAAATTCCAAAATTAAAAAGATTAGGTGTGATACGGTATTTCACCCACATGAACTGTATCTACTGTCTTCTGAAGTTTTCTGTCTTCTGTGTGATAAATACACATCGGAAATTATCTGTACTTGTCTTCCCTCCTAGAAGATCCTAGTTACCCTAGACACTGGTCTCAACTGCATGGCTGGTCACTGCCAAGTTCCCAATTCTTAGAATAAAATGGTGATTGAAATATTCCCCTTCTATCAATAGATTGTTTTTTCCCCTCAGAAAACCACCCTCTCAATAGTATCTTCCTTATGCTTGAAGACATAAAATCACAAGCCCTTGTGTTTTCTAGTGGCTTGACAAAAATGAAAGTGCCAAGTTTTGGGTATGTAATTGTAGCCTTTTGGTCCAGAAGCCGTTAATTCCAGTGATGTGACTTCCAATATTTTCAGCAAACCAACTGAAACTGTGATAGGAATTCATGCAAATCAGCTTAAATTTTGGCTTGTCTTCAAACACTCCATTTTCATAAATATATTATGCAGGTTTTCATGAGTCTTTTATTTTTGGTAAAAAAAATCCAATGCATTAACCTCATTATCACTACTGCACTATTTGAAATTTAAAAGAATGAATGTTGCTCACAAACTTGGGGGTGGGGGGGTGGATTTGAGTATAGTGGTGTGCTTTATTATTCAAAGTACAGCTGTCTCATTTGACATATTCTGGTATTAGCAATGATGACTTGTAACTGAAAAGAACTTTGTGACCCACAGACCATTTTTATAGAACAAGGTTCATGGAAATGGGGGTGGTAAAATTAAGAAGACAGATTTCTCTTTAAAGTATGTTTTTAGTTGTGTGAACAAGTGATTTATTTTTTTTCTTAGAGATTTTGCTTTTCATGGATTGGGCCACTTTTATTTCAGTAGAAAAGAAAATATGTATTTTTAAAAGAAACCCTTCTCACTCTTCTCTCAAATATGAAGATAAAACAGAGTATTCTAAACACACGTCACTATTTCTCAGAGGTAATTTTATTATGTGTTACATGGTCAAAAAAACTCTTCCCAATTAATAAGCACTAGGAATATGGTGGTGGCTATTTGGAAACTTCTTGGTTAAGTTTATTTCTTCTACATATATTGAGTTCTACCATGTAATAAAATTTGCTCTAAAATTATTTTTAAGACAATGTAGAAGCAAGAAAACCACATCCGATACAACAGGAAGAGCTAACTGGAATGTGAACCTGGTTCAGCTGGTGTATTACATAAATGATCTTCTCATAAGCTTAGCTCCATAAGTGCAGGAAAACTGTTGTTACCCCCCCCCACTGAACACCTTGATACATTCCATTTATATTACCCTTTCTTTAGGATTAAAAAAGTAATTGCAGGTTCAGGACCAGCTGCTTCTGTTTAAGTCCAATTGTTTCAGAGCTGCAGCTACATAGCTAGAGGATGATGTCATCTGAAGACTGGTCATAATATATTCTAACTGACCCTAAAAGTATATGCACGGCTCTTTTTCTGTGCATAATTCCCATGGCAGGCTAAATTTTAGAGATGTACTCAAAGACATTGTGAAGTTAAAGTGAAAGAAACCCACACATGACCACATCATTTCTCCACATCAACAATTACTTTGGTCCCGTTTTTTTCTATTTTCATCACTCTTAAAAGAATTCAAGGACACACTGAATACTCATGTAAGCAATGATAACATTTCTGGTTATACCTACGGAGATGCAGGCTGTCTCGATGTCCTGGACCTATGGTTCTTTCCATCCGTAAATTTCTGTTTCTATATTGGATAAATATGTGTGTATGAAGATAATATATTGATTTAATTAAAAAGCCACAAGGCAAAGCAGAAATATATATAACAGAAGCTGCGGCTTCTAAGTGGAGGTTCATGGGGAAGCAGGGAACTGTGTACACAGTTAAAATCACACCTAGATGCATGGAAATGCACACACACACATACACAGTGCACAGAGAAAAATGACGTGCATTACTGGGTAAGATGGCATATGATTCTGCATGCTTAATCATAACAAGCACCAATGGCAACAATCCTTCATGAGCATGGCAGCTTGGTTATCATGTGGTCACTGTGGACAATTTTTACAGTGCATCAAAAATGTTTAAGTTGGATTTTTTAATGTCAAGTCCAATGGGACTGAAATTGGCACCCTCCACCCCCAGCAGGAGCAGCCAATGGAGATTTACTGACCTGTCTCTGCTTCGGCGAGAGGGGAAGGCAGCGTTGCAGCCAGCCACCGTGCAGACATGCATCTCTTTTAAGTGAACATTCCTGTAGTGAAGCTTCACACTGTAGGAGCTTTTGAAACTCTTCTTGCACACATAACAGATTTTGGGGTCTGGGCTAGAACACAGGTCACCTTCTGGGGAGAACTTTTGAGGACTGCCATAATTCAGAGATGATGCAAAACTCTCATGCAGGGCAGCCATGCTGGCCCCCCCACCATTGTATAGTCCATACTGGCTCATGTAAAACATGTCATAGGTGGGATCTGTAAATTCTTCCTTCACCTTGATGATATCCTGATGAGAGGGCTCGCTATGGTTCTCATCAGGCCTCTCACTGTTCATCAGGACTTTTTCACTCACTCCACTGTGAATGTGCTCATCTCCTTCCATGGATTCCTCGCCTAATTTGGGCTCTGAAGACTCAGATTCATTCTCATAGTCACGCTCAGGCTCTTGGTCCTCAGAAGTCAGGCTGTCAGCCCTACTTATTTCAGTCCTTGAAATGCACCGGGTCCTGCTATGCTTAGAAAAGTCCTTCACAGACATCCCTGGGCTCATTTCCTCTTGGGAGTGGCAATGATTGTCATGGCTCATGTCGTTGACCACAGCTCCGCCATCATTGGGGTCATCGTCTTCATCGTCAAACTCATCAGCAGTATCAATGATTTCCTTCTCAATCTTAACAGGCATGCTCGACTTCCTGGGCTTCTTCTTGGGTGCCAGGTCAGCACTGGGCTCATGGGTGGCCATCATCACTGCTGGTGCTGCTGGCTCAGAGGGTGGTGGGGGGTGCTGCTCCATGATGCCACTGCTGGGAATGATGGGGCTGGTTGGGAGGGAGGTTGGAGGACTCACCATTTCCCCTGGAGTGAGTAAACTTCTATAAAATGGAGGGACTGGTTGGATAGTCTTTAGACCAGAAAACACCAGCTGGCTAGGGAGAGGATTCTGTAAGATGGGGTCTAGTGGGGGAGTGGTAAAACCCATTGGGGGCCGACCAGGACTTGTGAGTGTGAGATTTGATTTTGTACTTGCTATAACGGGGGTGGCAGCTCCTGATGTGGCCCGAATTAAATCTTTGTCTCGGTTATTCCTTAGCATAGGCATATGAAGGCGAGGGTTGGGGTTTGCACTGTGGCGATTACGGCTTCGGAGGGAGCTAAAGACCATGTTGCAACCTTCGATGGTGCATCGGTGTTTGATCTTCAGGTGCACGGCATTATAATGAATTTTTAGAGTACCCTTGTCATAGAATGTCTTCCCACATGCGTTACAGAACACTCTTCCTTTCCTAGAGGCTGACCCCATCCTTCTCATTCGATGAATCCGGAATGAGCTTTTCGGATGCTCGGTTTTGGTTAGATCACTGACTGGGGCAGAATTCTGAATAGGGGACACACAGGCTGGCTCGGTTTTGGGCTCCACATTAGTAATGCTGGTTAGGGCGTTTCTATTGGGTGTTTGGTCATTTTTATAAGGTGTGGGAGATACTTCAGATTCGCTGCTCTCATTATATTCATTCTGAGTTGAAAGGCTTGGTTCTCGCAGTCTCAGTCCTGGTTGCTCTAACAGCAACCCATTTGGAGGCAGCCCTAGCAGTGGGGCTGAGACTGGGTTTATGTACTGGAATGGAAGCAGAAATGCAAGGCTGTTCGGGATGTTTTCAAAGTGATGAATGCTGGAAGGGTTACTATTCTCTAGGTGAGCAAGCAGACTGGGACTCCTGGTGCGATTATTGCTCTCAATGAAAGTCCTTATATCTGAGTCTGTCTTTGAGGACGGTACAGCCACAGCCTGCCCTTCTTTCTCCTGAATTGCCATCAGCTCCACAATGGATTTGGTTTCTCCAAACCGCAGAAACTGCTGAAGGGTGATAATTTCCTCTTCTCTAGACATGATGGCCCAGCGGTCCAGCACCTTGCCGGCGGCATCCTAGAGGCCACATCAAAGAAACAACAAAGACAAACACAAAAACTTATTGATTGTGCATAATTATTCAGTGCAACTGAAGGTGCTCTGCCTGCTCATGAAATACAGAGAGCGAGAGCAGAAAACAACATGCAAGCATTGTTAATAAAAGTCGACCTACATAGCAAACTTTTCTGCCATGCAAATGTAGTAATTAGAGTCACAGTTAGAGAAACAGATTGAGTTTAATAATGTCAAAGCAAACAAAATATAGACCACTGGGGCTCTGTGATCTAAAATGCCTTTAACACTGCTATTTTAACAACACTGATCTATATACTATGTGACTATTTAGCATATATTAGTATAAGATGTGAACTCTTGCTGTGCAACCCACCATTAATACAAAAAAAAAAAAAAAAGGTGGCTTAATCCTTATTTAATAGTGACACCATAGGAAGGAATTAAATACATTTTGTGAAATTTATTTCTTCAATGCAAGCAGACATATTACTGGATTCAATGATGAAAAATTCTTTAAATAGGAGCTATGTGAATTTCTGAATCAAAAGGATGAATAAAGTAGCAGTACCTCTCACACCCCAATTACTAAGCTGTATTTTTTTTCTTTAATTAATGGCTAAAATTTAGTATCATTTTAATAGTAGGCAATTTCACAAGGTGGAGTAAGGGAGAAAAATCACCCGAGAAAGGTAATTGTACTTTTCCTGAAAACTGACTGTAATCCTATGACTCAAAGTTCAAATTAGATTTAAAGAATTTGACTTTATATAATCTTGTTATAAATGACAGTTATAGATATTTAGAAAGTAAACATGTGATGGATTTAGAGAGAATAAATGTGCAAAAATGTTGTCTCAACATCCTCCTCTGATAGCAAAGGGAGTCCACAGTGAATACACATCAGTAATCACCAGACTATGTGTTGTTAAATATACATTAAAAAGCATTTCACACTTTCATTTTTGCTAGTAACTATGAGATTTGCCTGGAGGTAGGACTTAGAAATCCTGCCATGTAATGTCAGGCAATCCATTTCAGCATGGATTGAGAGAAATCTATTCAAACATTTAAAATAATGACTCCATCATTTTCCAGGGCACTCTTTCTTCCCACCAGGGCAGGGAACGTGGCCACCCTCTGTGAATGACACTTGCACCAACCCTGCCATCACTTTAAGAAAGGATAAAACTTTTTTTTAAAAAAGGAGACAAGATTTCTATTAATTACAAAGGGGAAATCACAAGTTTACATTGGAGAAGCCCAGCATTCATGACCATAACCAAGTGGTCAAACTAAACATCACCATAAATAAGTCACGCTGGATCATATACCTCCTGAAAAGATACGCTGAGAAGGGCATGCCACCACTTTTGCGGTATTCTTACAAAAAATGTATAACCTCAATCTAATCATGAGAAAACATCAGAGAAACCAAAATTAGGGGCATTATACAAAATAGTGGCCCAAACTCTTCAAAGTGTAAAGATCAGGAAAGATTTTTTTAAAAAACACTAAGAACAGTTATAGATTGGAGGATACTAAGAAAACATGGCAAATAAATATGAGATCCCAGGGAGCCTATAGGAAATGGATATCAGCAAGAAAACTAGTGAAATTTGAATAAAATCGGAAGATTAATTTATAGTTTTGTATCAATCTTAATTTCTTGGTTTTAACACTTGTACCATGGTAATGTAAGTTGTCATAATAGGGAAATTAGAGTAAGGGATATAAGGGCACCATACTATTTTTGCAAAGAAAAGTTGTCTCTATTTTGGGGATATCTCTCCTCAGTCTCTGGATACAATACTCTCTGAACCACAACCATTTATGGTCTGACTTACCATAGCTAGTTTGATTATAAGGGGACGGCTGGTCATATATTTAAATTCCTTAAGAGAATCTCTAACAATTATGTGCTATTCCTCATAAGGCTCATTCCTACATTCTACCATTTTATGTAAAGTGTATGTGTAGGTATGAGCACATGGGGGCCCATCCCTACATACACATCAGACACAGATGTCCCTCCCCAGCCCAGAGAGAAAATCAGCCTTCAGATCAAATCCTCTCACACATCTGTCTGCTCAAAACAGTCATATAATGATGATCCCAGAGCCCTGCAATGGCAATTTAAAAAATTATCACTAATAGTAATTGGTTTCCCTTACATTCTCTTTTGGAATAGGGGAAGTGGGGGAACTGTTGGTGTTGTACATAAATACAAAAATAAATTGTGATTTTTATACAGATTATCTAATTTGAACCTCCTAAGAGCTTCAACAAATGTTTAACAGATGAGAAAACAGAAGAGAAGAAAGCTAAGATGGCTTTTTAAGGTCGCAAAGAGGCTGACATGGGGTCAAGGACTTGAACCCAGATATTCTGACTCCAAATTCATTCATTCTCCACGGCAATGCAGTGACAGTCCTCTCATGACACACCATTTCCCAGGTGATAACAAGGAGTAGGACTTCTTCTGAACAAATCTGGTCTATACAGCACTGTACTGTGCCATTTTCTAAACAATCTTTCTTTTACCATTACATCCACCTTGATTGTTCTTTTATAGAGCTGTTCCACTGTAGACTGTTGTTCAGACTGCACCCCACCCCCACCTCAATGTGAGCAGTGAACAGTTATATCTTCCCCAGGTTCTTCCCAGGAAGCCCACACCTAATCTTCAGGTCGATAATGTACGTACATAGCTGGCAGCCTCTGGTATTAAAATATGCCTTAGAAACCATAGCAACTGATCAAACCCACCTGAGGCATCTAATTCTCCTCACCCTCCTTGTCTTTCCTTTTCCAATGCTACACAGCAGCCCCATATGGTTTCTCTTTTCTCCTGGCCCGCCACAATGCCTGTTGCTATTTCTAAAACCACTGCCTTTCAGACCCTCTTTTAGTCCTGAGTAGTTGTCTCCAATAAAATGGGGACTGTTACATATTAAAGGACTTAATTCTGGTGGAAGGGGTCCAGGTAAGCAGGATTTAGAACTTTGCTGATAGACTGAATCATATAAAAGGGTCTTCATTTACAGGGGTAACAGAAGCAGCAATTTATATTTGTATATTAGCACAACACAACATCTTTGTAAACAAAGGTGTGTGGGAACAGGACAAATATCTACATTACTCACTCAAACTGGAGCCTCCCTGACTGGGCACCATCAAAATCCAGGCAATATGAGGTTACGCACATTCTTTTCAAAGAAGTCACCATTCATATTTGACCAAACTGCAGCTAGGAACATAAAGTTGACTTTCTCATGCAACATAATGAGTCTCCAAGACAGATGCTAAAAATGGCTATTATTTTAGCATCTCTTTGGATTTATTGGTTGAAGAGAACTAGAAATTATCAAAGGGAAAAAAACGGAGGCCCAGGTTATTTGTCCAGAAGATCTTTCTGACAGAAATAAGCATGGTCTGGCAGAATGATTCTCAAACGGTGACCCAAGACCGTTAACGCAAGAATTTCCACGAATGGTCTATATGCTAGTCAAAATCTACTACTGTCAGGCAGAAGGCTGTTTTTTTTTGTTGTTGTTGTTGTTTTTTTAAAGTAGTCTGCAAGTAATCGGGAGTAACCATTTGGGAACCTTTATAGCAATCTGATACTGCTGAAACAACTAAAAGGCATGAAATTTTTCTAGAATTTATTTTTACTATATTACCATGTGGCCCAAAATTGATTAGGGGGAAAAACTAGTCCTTCCCCACAGACAGTTTGAGAAGTACAGATATACAACCTAAGGTCCTTTGTCATGGCCAAATAAACTTTACCAGAGTGATTGGGAGCCATGAAAAGAATAAAATAAAACTCAGTCTGTGAGGCCAATATGAAGCTCCTGACTGTCAACAGACCTATCCTGGGACAAGGGTCTTGTGAATGGAAAATAAGTTAACATTAGAGTTGATAACTGGATTTCTGTCCCGCCCATGGAATTTTGTAGTTGCTGAGTCAATTCCTTTAGGCTTTTCCATTTGTAACCAGAGTTCAGTGACCTTCAGCCTTTCAGTTGGGAAATGTGGTTCACAAAATGAGAATAATAAGATCTGTCCTGGTAAGTGAAAAGCAAGGTGTTATTTTAAGTATTGATTTCCTATGAAAATAACTGGTTATACTATTAATTAAAAAATGGGTAACACCAAATCATCCAGGCTAATAAACCAGTATTGCTGGGTTCAAAAAACTATAAAACACTTAAAATATTTACAAAGAATTTTAAATGAAAATATTTCCTTTTATTACTTCACTGGGACTGGTGACTGTCACTCATAAGAATTGTGGCACCCAGTTTCTATGTGGCTCTGTGAAGTGATATTTTAAAAATCTTTTTGTAGTAGGATAAACTCTCATGATTTAAATGGTTCTATCTGAGCCTTTTCTTCAAATCAAGGCATCCAGATAACTTGCAGTTATAAAATCAAAATAAAATAAGGTTGATTGGTTTTCCTTTTTGGGGGGATAAGGGTAATAGGAAAGGAAAGGATGTAAAGAGATGGAGGAGAAACCATATAAGAGGATTGGGGATAATTTGATTGTCAGGTGACCCTAAGACCACAGAATCGTCGGTCTAAAAACCAGCCCACGTAGGTTCCTGGGTGACTACTGTCCACGTCACAGAACAGAGGGGAAACAGTGGTTTTCTCTCTGTGATGGAAATGAGGGAGGAATAGAATACGTAACACAGTACAAGTCTAGGGCCTATTTGTTCCAGCAGTATTCAAATTAAGAAGCAAACGGTTTAACTGTAAAAGGCAGGCAAAGAATAATTTAATTTCTATTCTACTCCATAACTTGTCAGCCAAATTTAAGGCATAATTCAAAGGAAAATTCTAAAATGGTCAGATATAAACTGTGAGTATTTCTCCTTTGATCTAACTGTAGATCTTTTAATGAAATGACACTGAGCTATAGGGATTACTGACCACCTTAGAACCAAATCAGAAGTTCATGAGATGTATTTTTTTTATCTCTTATTTCTAGATTCCATTAGAACCCAAGTGGCAACTTATTTTCATGACCAGCTTTCCACTTAAATTTTCTATTCTTTCTCCTTCAGGATTAATTCAAATATCAAGGCAATAGGAATTGGCTGCATAGAAGGCATAAAATTTTACTCTATAAGGTAAAATATAGAAGATATGGAGTTAAAAATCAGCAAAATAATGTTAGGCAAAAACTATGATTTAAGTCTTACAGGTAAATAAATTGTGGGATGTCCATAAAAGGGGCTGCTACTAGACGAGAAGTAAACTATTGATGCACAGTACAACATGGATGACTCTCATTAGCATTAAGAATCTCTTAGCATTATGCTAAGAATCAAAGAAGCCAATATACTCTACTATTCTAATCATATGAAATTCTGGAAAAGGTAAAACTGTAGGAACAGAAAGCAGATCAGTGTTGATGTTTGACTGAAAATATTGTAAACTTAGAATGAATGGATTTTACTGTGCGCAAAGTATACTTAAAGTTTATTTAAACAAATTGAATCATTCAAACTGTATAAAATCTTACCCTTATGATTCAATAGCCACAACTTCCCTATTTATACCCCATCGGAACTTCTTGCCTCCTGCATTCTATTGCAACCAGAACACAAACATACAGATTCCCATTCTCTCCTGGCAGCAGCGTGTGTACCACAATCATTGCAACACAGGAAAGAAACATTAGAATTGCTATTTCTATTTGTTTACCAAAAAAGACAAACCTTTGCTAATAATTTACCATATGGGTTGACATATATTCTAAATTACTAATTTAGAAACAGCTCTACCTATATCAGGGTGCAAGCTCATATATTTTTTACTACAGGAGTATGTAATCATAAAAATTTGGAGACTGCCTTTGTTCACAGTTAATACAGATAAGGGAGCAGGCACGCACTATATGCACACACCCTCACAATCGCTTTGTCAGTGAGCAGCAGTCAGTTAATCCTCCTCAGCTTTGCCTCCACCTGCCCCGGTGCTGGCCTCTAGTTAGGTGGACATGTGTCAGGACAATGACCCAGAAACTGGAATATATATATTGTCTAACTCCTGGGTCACCTCAGGACCAAGTGACAGGCTTAGACCATTATCTCAGATGATATGAATAGAGACATTCCATCAACTAAATAGATGGGAAGGCAAACGGAGAGCTCATGGCTCACTTGTGAAGGCTGGCTATGTGCTCAAAGTAGCAGCAATTTGAGGGAGGCCTTCTGTGACAGAGAAAAGTTATATAAGCCACGAAGCTTTCAGTCATCTTCTTTTCCATTGTCCCACTAGTTACTTGTTTAAAATCTCAGGTTGGGAGGAAATATTTTAATTTTAAATTGCCATCCTAAAGTCAAGTCACTTTTCAAACTCTTCTACCCAAAGCGTTTAATTGATCTGTGTGTTCTCCTTTACTTCAGAGCCATCTTTTCTTATATTATGTTTATCTTTCTAATTTATATGACTTGGCATTCCTAAGTGTGTGTGGGTGAGTATGTCAGTGTGTGAAGGCAAGAAGGGGAGAAGAATAAATGGTAAAAAAAAAAAATTATTGAAAATGATTAGATTCTGGGAAGTATTTAGGGAAATTTTTCAAGCAATGTTGTGATAATTTCTGAGAAACGCTTGAAATTTATGTGGGAAACAAACTTGGAATGCTTTATTTGTTTTAGGAAATTTACATTTAAAGACATATTTCTTTCGGCACACTGGCTGAGAGAGATGTACCACTAGCATATACAACATACACTGGAGCAGCTTGGTTGTGTAAGTAAACACAATTATACCATTCCCTATTCACACTAAGTTCTTTTATATGATCGTGCTTTTCCAGTATTTCAGGCTAATGTTTCCAGGAGGTCAGCTGAAGCAACTGTTATATCTGCAGGCAGACAGAAACATATTCACTCATACCATGATTGCACCAAATGGTTCAAATTAGGCTTTATTTTAAAAATCAACATTTGTTTTGGGTAATGAAAACCCTACTCAATTTCCATGATTTGGAAATTTGTATTCTGCAGAATTTCTCAAGAGCTTCACCTTACCTTTAAAATACAATGTTGACCAGTCACATCTTTGTTCCCTCCTTCTATCTCTATCTAGGTCAGAGGTATTCCCATGCAAAGAATGATCAGGTTGTGGAAAAGACAGAAAGAAAGGCTTCCAAATAAAAACAAGATGGGGCTTTACTCATTAACAATCACCCATGTAAACAACTCTTTTGGAAACAAGTATGTTTTCTTCTTTGACTCAAGACTGTCTTTGTTTTGAAGTGAGTTTGCAAACATTAGAGCTAGGTATATACCAGTTTGCTGTGATTGCAGAAGCTGATGCTAAATTCTATATACCCAGATTATAGAGAACTGTGATTTGAAATACATTTCCTATTCCTCCTCTTTTTTCCCTGAATGAGAAATGCATGCTACAGGAATAGCCACTATTGGTTTAGACTAGTGATTGGAGCTCTCAGAAACTTTGCATTAAGAAATTTTTTTTACCAAGAATGGAAACTTACTAATCCTCCTTAGCTGACAAACTAACATTGAAATCTTCTCTGCATATTGTTTGCACATAAGAATTGATGTTTTAAAAGAGTAACTTACCATATACAAATGCATGCACACAAACACAGAGCCTTTACCTTTCTTGGCTCACTCCTACTGTACATTAACCCCATTACAAATCAGTCTTCTTACAGCATTCAAATTGTTCGATCTTGGAGAATAGTGGCATAACGAGGTGAGGAGTATCAAATTACTTGTGGAAGAAGTACAAAGTCAAGGAATGCCCCTCCTTGGATGAAACTGGGTTTGAGGATCATGGCCCTTGCATACAGTTGGTAGCAGAAGGAAGAAGCAACATGGTAATTGTATCTGACTTCTAGGTATCAGCTTTGATATATTTTTCAAAATAGAAATTTCTATAATTTCTTTCCCTGACTCATTCCTTTGAAAAACATACCTTTAAAAGAAAAATCTTACCGATAAATCAAACAATACACCTTCCTAAATGATCATCTCTCCAACCAAGATAAAATTATCGGAATGGTAGGACACTAGTTTTAAATGGTTCTTCAGATTTTTAAAACACATTGTTTGACTTTTGATTAAAAATTCACTTTGTTATAGAATGTTCTTGATTATGGACCAGATAAGAACGTTTAATTCAGAGTATCATCACTTTTTTCTCAGTAATAGTCTGTGCAGCATTTTATTTTAAAAACTGTGATTATGATAGATCACTGTGGGGTTAAACATATTTAATCACAGACGTTCCAGCTAAGCTCTATTACAGGCCTGTCAGGATTTCGTCTCTGAACCCAGGAATTTTAGCTTGTCTAGCTTAAAATCAACCATACACATTTCCTCTATGGGCATTTGTTTGCAAATAAATAAAGCAGGTGCCTTGCTTTGCTACATAAAAAAATTTCAGAGGAGTAAATTACTTTTCACAGCATCCAGAATTGTACTTCAAGGATTCAAAAGTATTTTTCAAATTACCTACCTAACTCCGCTGTAAATCAAACCTGAGAAACTTTTAAAGACATGATACATTTTAATATTTAATAATAGTATCTGAGGAATCATTTAAGTTTCAAAATAGAAAATCCTAAATCTAGCTGCTATTCATAGCAAACCAACCTAGAATATATATAATTTCCTGTGAGTCTTAACGCAAGCATAGGATACCTAATTCTATACCTGTAGGACAAAAGCAGAATTTGCTTCTTAAAATTTGAAATTTTGATTATACTTAATATAACTTAAAGACATTCAACTTTAGAGGAAAATAAAATTAAGAACAGGGGTGAAGGCCACCTAAATTCTAGTCCTGGTTCTGCCAACAATTGGCTATGAGACTGCCAAATCACTTTGTTTCCTCATACATAAACAAGAATCCTACAAAACTTTCTAAACTTACTAAACCAACTCTAAAATCCCATTATTTTATAATCTTTGCCTAGCATCTTGATATACATCCATTTTAATTAAAATGTTTTAAACCCTAGGCTGATACTTTCAGTTTTTACCAGCCTGTTTAATCATCCATCTTATTTTCAGCTTACATGTATTTATGACTGAAAGTATGCCCTTATCTGAGAGTTTCTGTATTATTTTATATTCTAGATGCTTCCCTTGATGTTTCTGTCAGGGGCTTTGCTTAGCATAACATGATTAGAGGTACTAATTTTTCTGGAATAATTTTGATTCCTGGTCAATTCAATGATCAGTTCAAGTGAAGTTCCGCTTAGAAATTAGGGCAACCACCCAAGAAGTCCCTAAGAGGCCTTGGAAAACCCCCAAATCATACTACTAGGTTTTGTGAAAATTCTGCAACTTGAGGAGTCAACCACTCCACAATAATTATGTTGTACATTGACAAAGCTATGTAAAATAAATGTCTGTAGTCTTCCCTCAACTAAAGTCCTTTAAACAGACCCAAGTTACTTACATGGAGATGATCACTAATTGAGAAGCTAGAGGGTAAACAGCTTTATGGTTCAGGACAGCAAGGAAGGGTTTAAAGTCATCAGAGAAAACACTAGAAACAAAAGAAAGGAGACAGATGGTCCTTACCAGTGGACTTGTTTTCTTCTGCCCTCTGATGTAAAGATTAAGTCCGAGACCTAGGAGAGCTACACCAGCTACTAATAAATGCTCTGTAATACACAAATGCCAGCAGAGCCCTTACTGACATTTTTGCTTTGGTCATAGAAAGACCAAAGCAAAATTTTTCTAGCTTACTTCTCCTTCTATGACCAAAGTTCTGCCACTGAATTTGTAAAAAGCCGTGATTTACCTGGCATTTTCTAACATACTATCCCACAATGTGTGATTATTAGCAACAATGGGTACCAAAAAAAAAAAAAAAAAAAAATTCAGAATGACAGCGATTTTACAAATCAATTAAGGACCAAAGTCTTCCAGTCTTTGAAGTTTAGCTGTGCAACAAAGATTCTCAATACTAGTATGTTATTAAAGCTTCCAAAGCTTGAATGGATGATTCTATTTCATGTATGATACTCTGAATTACTCCTCAACTGTAGCTGATTGAACAACCCTAAGGAACTTTAACATATTCATTAGGATGTGAGGGAGTAGCAGGAAAAGGGGACTCACTAGGCAGTATTCCGTAAAACAGCAAGGATTGAGTATTCCATAAAACACACTGCAGACTGAGTGTGTGATTGAACAGAAAGATGTATTTGGAGATTTAACTTTGTTCTTCTCTGGGTACAAGAATAGCAGTAGAACACAAAGATTAATTTCCTGCTTTAGCATTCATCAGGGAACAACACATTATTACTTGTAACACATACACAAGGCTGCTGATGGATATACTTGCCTTTGATTGCTCAGATTAAATGTGTTCCTATAAAAGACACCCACACATACACATGTGTACATAATTATAAATCTACGTATGCATTAACTAGTTTGTGTTTCTGTATATTTATAAGCAGCTATCAATGCAGATATTACACATTTTATTTGGCCACAAAATAGAGGTGATTTGGGGTTGGTGGCTCGCTGAATAAATAAAGAAGATCAAAAACAAAATAACCAGAGTAAATAATCAATATATGTTGCTATAACAAAAAACTTAGAAATTCAAAATAAAGGAGGATAAAAGGAGGAAGCATGCATTATAGAG
Source organism: Choloepus didactylus (assembly GCF_015220235.1). NCBI lineage: Eukaryota > Metazoa > Chordata > Mammalia > Pilosa > Megalonychidae > Choloepus > Choloepus didactylus. The sequence continues at coordinate 64,996,694 of NC_051316.1, forward strand.
CACAAGGTAATAACTATGTCTGCATGCCTTAATACCCTCTTGTCCCAGCAGTCCTGACTTTCTAAGCAGCCCACTTCTCCACATTAACAGTAGTCATTTGGAGAGCAGCAAACGTGCCATTAGAAGCACTTTTACAAGTGTATATTCATCCACCAATTAGCTTAATGTGGCCGCTTTCTGCATATTTTCTATCCAAGCTTGCACAAATCTTATTAATATTTCCCCCTAGCGCTTTGACAGATTACCTTGTCATTACACATCCTGGAGCCTTTTAAACAATATGGGTAAACTACTGTTTGTGAGGTTAATGACAATTATCCCCTAATTACTGCATAAGTCACTCAGTCCACTTTATCTCATAGGCAGGGTTCTGCTCTGTGTATCTGCCATTGTGTCACTGTAAATGAATCTTGTATTGCTATGTTTATCTGCCATTGCCTTGTAAATTATACTGACAAAAGAATGAACAAATTACCACATGTCATCACTTAAATACTGCTTCTGAAATTTTAAAAAATGCAGAGGCACAGAGCTTGAATTTTAGCAGATCATGATTAGTAAAAACATATTTAATGTTTTATGTTACATTTCAGGGCTGATGGCTTTGAATTAGTAGTAGAACCACAACAATGGGATTGGGAGTAAGTAGAAGGTAAAAAGCAATGGGGTAAAAGGTAAAAAAAAAAAAAAAACGCAAGTGAAATAGTAATGCCAGTCTGACCTCCTGAATGCATTTCCTGTTATTTTAATGGCTGGATATTGCATTCTGGGAGTATTGTCCCAGGTTTATCAATTCTAAATCAAATTAGATGGGTTATGGATAAACCACGCTTTTCAGCTGGAATCTTTGTTGTTGTTGTTGTTACTTATAACCAGTCCAGACATAAAATACAGAATCTATATAATTGAGAACAGATAATATAATAAAGGCCACAGGCTAAGCCAATTTCATCAATGAACTTTTAAACATTATTAAACAGATTCTGAAAAAATGTTTCCAAAGTTGCATTTGAAATTGTTTAACAATGTTTACATCACTGAAATTAGTTTACCCCACACTGCATCACTGTGACCACATCTACTCTGATACAATTTACAGGAAAAATTAGGACAATGCAAGCATCTTTAAATAAAAATAAAGATTGAGTCAACTGTACATAATCTGGAGGAATTTGTTTTTAATCTGAAATCTATGTTCCACAGATTATCAGTTAAATAAATGTTTGCATGAGAATGTGCAGAAACATCTGGCTTCTCAAGATGACTGGCATTTAATGAGAACCTTAAAACATTTTGAAAGGTAAAACATTCAAACTGCCTCCATTTAAGTGACATCAAGGTGGCTGATAACTGGCAAGCATAAACAAAGGGGCCACACCAATCTGAAGGATGGTTTTCAACTCTCAATTAGTTGGGCGTGTAGAAAGCTTGTATCAAACTGCCTTATGACAGCCACGGGTTTGTAAGGGAGGGGCTCATAGCACTGATGATAAAGCTGTTAGGCAGAAGCATGCACACACACACATACAGTACCTCTTGGTGCACTCGCTGAACAGGCTGGAAGAAAAAGCTGCAGCAAAAGGAAAGGAAAACATGAAAGCAGGGTTGACAGGCCTAGCCCAGGGGACTGATGGATTCTAAGCACAACCCCTAGGGTTCCGATCCCCAAGGACTAATCTAAATGTCCTGTGTTCACTCAATGTAGCTTCAACACAACACTGCAGGCAAAAATGAAAGCACCATTCAGTGCTCTTTTCTTTTAGTCTCTTAAACTGAAGGGAATGAGAGCCCAGTTAAGATGGACATCATACTGACAACCCCTAAAGAGTTAAATCTTTTTTTTTTTTAATGAATTTTTAACTATCTAGGCCATCTATGGATACAGAAATAAAGAAAGGGAATTTCCAAATCATTAATTTTCCTTGCCTTTTTACCTGTGCTAGTGGTATAGCCACCCTGCTTCCGGGTTGGGTTGAGGGGTGGGGTACAACACACATTTATGGGAGGTAAGTTCCATGTGTCACCTTAGAGAAGATGAGCACAAACAGTATTTCATTGAGTTTGTGAAGTCAGTGCTGTTTACAGAAAGGAAGACAAGGTGACACTCCTGAAAGGATCCTATAAATGCCAAAACGGTATTTTGATATATGAGGACAGCCATTAAGGAAACAAATAGCAGGATTTCCCAACTCACTTTAATCCTCTCTTTACACACTCTCATCAGCTTTCCAAAAACTGAGGCTAGGAATACTTCACCCTCCTTTTTAACTTCAGTTACTCTCCAAAGAATAAACAATATATTCTCTTACCTACATTTAAAGTCCCTTTAGTATGGACCCTACCTAACTTTTCCATCATAATCTCCTGCCAACATCTCTGAAGCTCCAGCTCCAAAGAGCTACTTGCCATAAATGATTCTGAGTACAGTAAAATCTTAACTGCTTCTGAAGCCCTTTGCTCCTCTGACACTGTTGGCTTCAAGGCCCAACTCAAATGAACTGCTCTTTGAAACATTTCCTATTCTTGTGCTTTCTTTCCTTCTCCCCACTACCAGCAAGAATTACCTGCTCCTTCAGTGATCTGCTTATGCTTCTAGGTCATGTATGTCTCTCTGTCACAGACTTATTGCACTGTATATCCACTGCCAAGATCAATCAATGCAGACTCAGTTCAGTAATACTGTGAATTACAGAATGCAGGAATTGGAAGGCAGCTTAGACTGTCCAGTGCAATCTTTTTATTTTACAGATGAGGAAATTAACAAATAATTATCTTACCCAAGATTGGGAGGCTTAAGTGTGAGCAGCATACTTAGGACAAGTGCCCAGTTCTCCTGACCTGGTCTAGTGCTTTTGCTACAATACCTTCATTTTCTCCTGAAATGGTGATTTTCCATACCCCTTCCGTGTTCTAGGTTTGAGTAGATTACAGTCAGCTGGAACTCTCTCCACCCACACTCTAGTCCCTACCTGGAAGGCATTTTTGTTCCTGCAATGTATGCCCCTTCTGACCATTAGAAAGGTGTCCAACATAAATGAAGTGTCATTCCCCAAGATCCCTGGTGCAGGAGGCAAGGACACTACTACAGTGTGTGCATGGGGGTGGGGTGGGGTAGGGGGTGAGAACTGTTTTCTAAAAATATTTTTTAAAATTTAGTCTTTAGCATTCTTTCCCTGTGATCACTAGCATATCATCTATTGTTTCTCTGAAAAACAATGTGGGGAATGACATTACATTTATGTTGGCCACTTTCTTAATCAAAGTTAAATCTTAGTGTACCAAGAACTAGAAAGCGAAATGCAACAGGGTCTCTCACATAGTAGGTACTGGTAAATTCCTTCTGAGGGAAAAAATGAATCAAATCAGTTTAATAGACACAGATAATAAATCACTACAATTATCAATATGTGTATGTACATGCATGCTTTCTTCCTTTCTTTTATCTTTTGCAAATAACTTTTTATACTATCAATTACTGAATTCTCTCATCTGCTCTTCCCATTCATCCAGTTATTTCTAATTTTTGACCTGTATCTGCTCAATCAATTTTATGAGGAAAATGGATTTCTTTAGGGATTCTACCTACAGGTCAAAGTAACTACCCAGTTGCTCAAATGTAATTGTTATCTGAATTCTGAAAAAAAAAAAACAGAAAACAAACACATACAACAAACTAAAACACATGAAGTCACAGAGGTTCATATTATTTGCCAATAGGCTGTTTTTGGCTGAAGGACTGTTTTAAATAATGTAGCCTGTGTGCCTTGGTTTCCTCAGACCAGAAGTGGGGATAAAACTAGCTTCCTGTTAGAACTATGATGATTAAAGTAAAATAATAATATCTGCATTTTACTGAGCCCTGATGATGAGCCAGGCAGGGTTCTAGGTGCTATAAATGTATTACGTTCATCTACACCTCACATCAGGCTCACGGTACCATTATCAAACCCACTTTATAGTAGGCGAAATTGAAGCACAAAGTTAAATTCATAGCCTAGGGTCATAAAACTAGTAATTTTTGAAGCTAGGATTCAGACTAGCAGCCTGACTCTAGAACTATATAAAAATCCTTGCTCAGAGAGACTCCCCCCATCAGTGCCTTCTGCTTTCTAGTTCCCTTAGTGGAGCTGCTGTTCTTTTTGAAATCCAGGACTTAACACTTAAGAGTTACCTCTGATCTATTCCTACGTTAAATCAGTTGTCCAGTCACATACCCATCTCTTGCATGTGCCCCTTTAAACCTATTCTCATTGTCACAGGCTTAGTAACTGCACACAGTACTTCCTAACTGGATTATTTTAGTGTTTTCTCATTCTTTCCATTTACCCCTTTCACCTCACTCACATTTTGACATACTCAGGCCAAGTTACTTTTCTTAAAGTGCACCCCTGATCCACTATAGCCCCTCCCTCCAATTAAAATTCAATGGATCCCCTTTGCCAAATGACTTAGCATAAATTCTTCACAGTGGCATTCAGGGACTGCCACACTCTAGCTTTTAAGTTTTCCTTCAGGGCACATTTTTACATTTTAGCTGAACTGGACAGTTCAACTTTCAGCGAACACACCATATTTTCCCATCACCACATTTTTGCTTATATTATTCCTCAAATTATTGAGGTGTCCACCATCCTTCGAGGCCCATCTCTCAAATGCTGCCTCTGTCATGAATCCTGTGATTTGTTCAGAATTCCCATTCTATTGTTCTTGTGGTTTTTATGTTATCTAATTTATACTTTAGTATATATTTAAGTATATATTTTACATGTAATCTGGGGTAACCTCATACAGTGTAACGAGCCCTTTGAGTATAGGGGTTCCAGAACACCCACTTTTCTATCTCTAGAGCACTTAGGACACATGGGCAGGACATCAAACATTTTTACTTTCTATACCTAATTCACTGCTGCTGATAACTGACCACTTGTCATTTCTGTAAGCCCAAACTTTAGAGAGATGCTTGCCAGATTTCTAAAAGCAGCCAGGGTGAGCCCCAAACGTAAGTTTTTCAACATCTGTTTGAGCAGTCACATTTGCAAAAGCAAATATCTGAAAGTTTTATCTTATATAACCAAGAAACAAAACTTGAACATTTTTGGATGCAGGTAAAATTCATTTTTCTGGGAATATTTTAAAGACCTTGGTTGGGCCTATGCTTCTGAGTTCATTTTATTTACAAGATTGGGGGCAAAACTTTAATTTTCTAAAATGCAAAAATAAGTGACAATACAGAAAACGAGTGGCTGTCAAAGGAAAATCAGATGAGAGAAGAAGAAATTTAGGGCTGAACATTAAAGGGGGAGCCCAAAAATGGAAATGTGGGATATGAATATACATTTAAAAGGTAACAGACTAATAAAAAAAATTCCCACTTATAGACTAAACTGAATTACTCAGTGGTAAAACTAAATACTAGAACATTCAAAACAATTAAACTGAAATAATAAGTAGTTGAGTCCTGGGCAAGGTTTGAGGTGTATTAAGACAATCATGAGGGAGAACAGGGAGAGTGGCGGAGATCTGAAAAACTAAAATGGAAAGGAAAAAATAAAAATAGAAGTGTATGAAAGTAGAAACTAGACTAGATTACTCAATTTTGAATACATCTGTTTAATTTTTAATATGGAACTCTGGTTATAGACCAAAAAGAAAATGTACTGAATAGGAAGGAAAAGAACATAGAAAATGGAAGAATATTGATGAATGAATATGAAATGTATTGAAAAGAAAATATTACAGATGGCCTTTCAGACAGTCTAAGTTGTAAAATATAAAAGGCTTTCACTTTACTTTTCATACCCATTGTCATTTTTACTTCTAAAACAGTGGCTACAATTATTACACAGAATATAAGGCAAGTGGCTTGCTTTTCTTAGAAATTTTCTGTACTAATGTTTACAATTAGTGAGCTGCTTTTCTCAATGAACCACAGTGTAGTAAGAGAGCTCAAGACACTAGGTCTTTTGTTCTTTACACATCATGTTTATTTGAGCAAGAAAAGGTAATAGTAAGTAAAAACTATCAACTGCTTACAGATCAAAAGTTCATTAAAAGAAGGAATGTGAACAGCATTTCATTTTTTGCTTTTTGGGGAACTACCTTTTAAGGCAGGATACAAAATTTTTGTCATCCAACTTGTCTTCTCTTTTGGTGTCTGTTTTCATAGAGTCTAAACTTTCAACTTTCTTAGAAGTAAGGAACGGAGAACCTGCCGAACGCTACTCTAGCAGACCACAAAGCAGAGCTTATTATTGACTCTGCTCTGGCCCAGGATTTTTATCGGGGGCTGGTCACATAGGAACTCTCTGCCTAGCATGTACCAAAATTCCAAAATCCGAGAAGGAAAGCAGATGTTCACCATAAACCATATTGTTTGCACAAAAACTTTAGGCACTCTTTATCGGTTAGGGAATAGTGGGAACACTCAAAATCCAAATTCCCAGGTAGGGGTCAACGTTGCATACAAGGCTTTCTTTTCTAAGGACAGCAGACTCGGCCTGCAATATAGCTCTGCCCATCACTGTTTCAGATCTACCTGCACCCCCACTGCCATCTCATGAAACAGCAAATTCTGTAATTGTGCATCTAGATTGTCACAAACTCAGCTCTGATACCCGATTCAGGAATGGGTGGGTAGGTGGGAGACAGAAAGGGGAATGTCTGTTTTCATTTGAGCATAGCGAGATGTGCTTTATTAGTACTCTACAGTGTCAAATTCAGTTGACTTCAAAAAACATTACTAAAAATTTAAGACCATACCTAAGGGGAAAACCCAACTGTTAAAAATTGAACAAAAAATAAATACATGAGATTAAGACTCACAGAAGCCAAGGGACTATGTTAGCTTCGTTTCCTTTACAAAGCATCCATTCAAATGACTATTTAATATATCAAATGTTATTTATTAGACAATGCAACTAATGGCTCCCCCAAAGAGACCTCTTGTCTAGCAGAAGCTGGAAAAGCAGCTTTTGTGGTCCCTTTCAACATTCCCTTCTAATAACAAAAGTCAATATGGGGATGTTAACAAATATTCTGGTTTTGATTTTGTATTTAAATAGGGTAGAAAATATTCATTGTTGTCTGAAACTGGCTTGTCAGTTCTTGGCCTACAAATATTATACATCCTCTTTATTTATTGCATTCTGCTAGAAGCCTAGGATAATTTAGGAAGAGGAAATCAATGTAGCATTTTGTCTTCAAACCAATCCACCAGGTATATATAAAAGCATACAAAATAAAATTATTTTAAGTCAACATTCCCTAAAGCACTTTGCCAAAGTAGAAATTGACCTTCAGACCTAACTAAAAAGGCACTCATACTTCCGCATTAAGAGAGAGAGCTGCAATGAGAATCTAGCTCCAACTAAAAGTAACAATTACTGTTCACTGAACACTCACTATGTGCCAGACACTGAGAGAAACAGCACTTCACTTCACATTTATTACTCATTTAATTATTCCATCAATCCGTGCACACATGAAGGGTAGAAACTGCCTGCATTTCAGCTCAAGTCCAGAGTGAGGGGAGAACAATGAGCAAAGGCATGCACTGGTTCTTGGTTTTAGTAAGAACACCCTTGTTGAATAGGGATATGGCAAAAAAAAAAAAAGAAAGAAAAAAAAGGCCCACATTCCTTCCACTTCACACCAGTGAGGCAAGTGCAGAAACCCCACAGCTTCTTGTGAATAACACCACTAATCAAGACAAAAGTCCTTATTTAAGTTAAAACGAAAACAATGAGCGAGTTAAATGGAAGCCCAAATACACCTTCATGCATGTATTTCCTTCCCCCTACCTTAGGATGTTAGTCAGAATTCACTGTCATGAACTGGCATGTGTCCTGACATGTACCATCATGTTCCCCTGTAACATGGCCTTCCTTGCTCTCTCCACCAAAAGGTCTGATGCTGATGTATAAAGAAGCAAGAGATACCTATGGATCTCGAGTGATAATTTTCTAGAAGCTGTGCTTTATATAAACAACATTCAGGGAATTTCCAGGCTTTTGAACCTTTGTAAGTAATGTGCTCAGGCTACAGGTGTTAGATTCGTTTTCTGTGTCTTGAGGGTAAAGCTCACTGCCATGGATGTTACTGGAGGGGAGGGTGGGATTTGAAGGCTCTGGGCAAAATGAAACATGGTGGTCTCTGATCACCTCAAGCCAACCAGGAGGAACATGCCTATCTGTAAAAGTCCCTGATCCCAGAACACCGCAATTCTCCACAGAAGCATGGGCACTGCACGGCAGGAGGATGGGGACTCAGGACCTTGGCCCGAGGCACCCACACACATAGCAACAAAGAAAAACAGCATGCAAACAGCAGCTGCACTGACATACAGCAAAGGCTGAGCCTGGTTTTTAGATCTTACATTGCAGAGAACAAAGACATCCCAATTAATCACAAGTAAGTCAAGTAGAAAGTTGGGGCTTATGTACCTATTAACAAATAAAAAGAAAACTCAGGGCAAATACATGTATTTTTCATGTATACCAACAACAGATTACATAAACTTCCTATGGCCATAGCTGCCAGCTTCATTATCCACTTCTATAACGACTTTGAGAAAGAAAATCAAAGGAAATGGGGTAAAAATATTTCCATTTTATACATAGCAGACTGTTGCCAGATAAATAGTTTTTATCCTTAAAGAACATTTACTATGGATTTCTGGCAAATGTTTAAATAATCTAAAAATATTTTATTATAAAGTTGATAACATGTATCAAGGAGCTAAGTTCAAGTTATATCCTAGAAAAGTTATGTCAGTTGAAAAGGTGGCAACATAAAATAAGCACACAACTGAGGGGAAATTCTGTAAAAGAGCAATGTAATTAATAAGCACTAACCATTATGAATAAAGGACAAGTTCTGGTTCCAACAATTCTAAAATACTCCTCCTTCATAAAGGAAGGGAAGGAGGAATGGAGTAGAAAAGCAAATCAAAACAAAACAAAAGCAAATAAAATGCAATACAACCGGGGTTGTGAAATCACAGACCTGTGTTTCAGCCCCAACTGTTTTACTTACTAGCTGCGTGACCACTCTGAGCCCCTGCTTCCCAGCTGTGAAACAAGGACAGTCATACCTAACAGGAAGGGTTATTATGAGGATTTAGAAATAAAAGAAGGAAAATATACATGAAAGGCCTTGCAGAGTTCTTGGCACATGTCAGGTATTTTGTAGGTGGTACTCATATAAATAGCAATGGCTTTAGAATAAACTCACGGATTAACCAAAATCTTTATCTTGAATCTAGAAATCTGATTGTACAGTATGATCTATCAAGACAACATATAAAGGAGTAACAGTAAGTGATGTAACAGACTATAAAGGACACGGGCAATTTTTTGAAAAATTATGTCAATAGTCTGTTTTAAATATAGAAAATAAATAAAAACTATACTTTAAAGCACTTTGGTTTAAGAGTCTCTGTTACTGATGCTAAGTGAAACATGTAGAGATAAGATTCTTAATCATAATTCATAATAGGAGAAATGTTCTGCAAGTTTTACATGTGAATACTATTCACTAGGACCACTGAGGAGTCTTGTTAAAAAATGGTCATGTTTGCCTTCTGAGTATCTGTTCAGTGTGTGTGTAAGAAATAGAGTGTGTATGTGCAGAGAAGCCAAGAGCTTCTATGTTTTTAAAAAAACAAGGGCAGGAATCCGTTTCTGCTTTTCCAGAAGTACAGAACTTCCTTCATAGATGAGAAAAGCCACTTGAAAGAGGTTTTATGATTAAATTAGAGCCAAATACCTCAAAAATGAAGCAATCATATAGATTATTTTGCAAATATTAACCCTCCAAGAGCCCTATAAGTGAGGCCTCCCAGATAACTTATATTCTTAACCTGCTATGAATGAACGTTTCAATCCAGCTTCTGCATTCCAATGATCCAGAATTAAACAGGGGAGTATAAGAAGGGTTTGGGTATCACAGGTGCAACTCCCTGTCAAGACACAGAACCCAGTGGCTGCTTCCTCACCAGGGACGGCTCGCTCCAGTGATTCAAGGAGGTTACAAAAGTGCAACAGGCCTTGATGTCAGCTACATGGTTTTACATACCTACGATGTCAGCGGCTCTCAACCTTCTTGGGAGTTTATTCAGATATAACATTTATTCCTTTTCTAATACCCTCCACCTGCCACTGAGCTGGAAGTCTGCTTGCTTCTCATCCTTGTAGTTCACAAATGCTGGTAGTGTTATCTTCAAGGTATGTAAGTAAACAGAATCTTGCTTCTGTTTCCCAGCAAATAATTTTTGTCATGCCTTTCCTTGATTTTATTCGCATACCTCTGGTTGTAGACACACAGTTACAAGATAAATTCAGAGCCTCCTGCCTTTCATCACATGCAGTGCCTATTAACATTTAATGAGCATCCATCGGCAAGTGTACGAGTGCTTTTCCACTCCCATTCTGTCAGAAATCCTCCTGCTGTCTCTGAGCTAACCCAGGATGTTTTTTTACTCACAATCTTTATTTTCTTATAAGTCTAAACCATATCCATTCACCAGCCAAAGAAAAAACTTACTCATGCCAGTTGGAACATGACATGCTGATGTAAATTAAATTTGGCTTCATTATAAGAATTAATAAAGTGATCCATCTAAGAAAACTTCAGGGACAATCTCATGAGATTTTTGCCCTCGATTTTTATATTGGGATACAGACAACTATACCTGTACATTTTCTACCTTCTCCAAGATTTGATTATATTTTGCCTTTAAGTACAAACTGGTGTAACATGGGAATCAAGACGAAGTCTCATGCCTCATGTTAGCACAATGATTACGATGGGTGAGAAATAAGGGTGGAAAACCCACCTTACAGCAAAGTGGCTGGAATACAGATACACACACAAGAGCTGTAGCTGTAGAATAGTTAAGAAGCAAGTTTTCTTCCAGCTAAATTCCTCCCTCTTTCAAAATGGAAATGGGAAAGAGAGAATACATCATCGATCCGCGAGGGGTGTCCAAAGAAACAATCTTCACATTATCCAACTCTGCCAGCTCAGAAATGCCCCCTCCCTCTCTTTGTTCTTTGTTTTCATCTGAGTTGTTACAGTTATTTAATGTTATCTCTCTCTTGTGTTGCAGATTCCAAACGGCCCTACCTGAACTTTTTCCCCCTCCATTCTTCTCGTGTTTGATCTCCTGGCTTTACTCCCAAATTTCTAGACCCATCCTCCTCCTCCTGAATGGATTATTTTCCCAGTTCAGAGCTCATCTGTTTTACCTCACATTACTCCACCCCCCTTTCTTTCCATTCTTACTTGTGGAAGTAATTTTCTTTTCTTTTCCTTTGTCACTCATTCCATTTTGGTTCAGAGAAAGGAAAGTTGCTATGAAAGGTGTGCAGTCAACTGGTAGAAGCTAAAAGTCTGTGAACTGTGTGTGTAACAGGAAACTGATAATCTCATGGAAAATGAAATAAAGCTAATGATTCACCTTAACCAGGTGAATAAGAAGATTTTCTGAGATCATTCTGGAATGTAAAGAAAAATGACAACATTGAAAATTTGCCACTGCAAGCATACAAGTATCTAGTAACTCCCTTAACTGATCTGTCCAAATGGAAGGTGTTCTCAATACCATTTCACTGCATAAGACAAAATTAGAATTAAATTCCCATTTGTCTCAAATGAGGGTTACATATCAACATTGACGGGAGATTATTTCCTAATTCCTCCTCTGAGTACAGAATTCATAACTCAAGAAGACAAAGATAAATGGTTCAAAAATGGGGAAGGGGCATACAGTAGAGGCTAATTATAGATGGCAGCTTCTTTTCAAGCTCTACAAATGTGTGTGTGTGTGTGTAAAATTCCCACCCAGCCTGCCCCTGACCGACCACGCTGATTTCCAGCTGATATATACTGGACTGATATGAAATACCAGCCAAATGTCTGGACATCTGCTAACTGTATAGTACCTATGCTACTCAGGTTACTGAAATTATTTTAATATTACCCATGCCTTTTCCTACACATATCTACTTTTCCTTTCTTCTATGAATATTGTGTGGGAAAAAAGTCTTAAGTTTTATTCTCTGAAATTTTTTTTGTAACTACTTGGTATGAAGTAATAATGTTTCTCATAATTCAAATAATACCTTTTATGCTTATCAATCATGGAAAAGTTAAAGCAATCATGTTCTCCTTTCACAAGTCCTACATCAAGATGAGTGATATCTATGCCTTAGCTATGAACCATGTGCTTAGACCTAAATAAAATTAGGAGATCTCTTCCTATAACCTTTCTCATCTCTAATTTGAGTCCTGAGGATGATGCCCCAGTGATGGTTCTAAGACATGATTCTAATCCTTTTACTCCCTGGCCCAAAGGTCTTCAATGGCTCTCCATTTCTATAGCAGTGATCAACAGACTTATGATCAAAACTTAAGTGGCAAAACTTGAGTACACAGCTCAGCAATGATACACTTATTTACACTGGTAGGGCTGGGCAGCATCAATCAGAAACAATGCCATAACTAATCAGAACAAACACTGGACATAAAAGAACTACTGTGGCCATGTTGGCATCTTGTCTGAGTATCATATTTGAACTATACACATGTACTATGGTACTAAAATAAGATGTCTTAATCATTACAGTATATTATGAATAATATATGACATGCATGAAAAACAAAAATTAAAACAAGATAAGGAAAAAGCAAATAGAAATAAAAATTTAACATTTTATTCTTGCATCTCAGTGGTTGTCTAAACAGTAAGCATCCAATTAGGAAATGACTGGCATAGAGGGTAAACTCAAAATTCCTTTTTCTGGACTAGGTTTTTCATCCTGACCTGTCCTCTGCCTGCCTGCTGAGACAGACCACCTGTGAATCTCACACTTCCTCTTTTTATGCTCTGACAAAGATTGAGTCACCAAATTGTGAAGGATGCCACTGCACTTCACAATTGTATCGTAGCAGAGGCTGTTCTATTAGTCTGGAAGGAAAAGTCCTACTTTCATATTTTGAGTGTCACTTCCCATGCTACCTACCTCCTTCAGGAATCCTTCCCTGATTGCCCAAGACACATTTGAAGTCTCCATTCCCTATTAACACTGTACTAACAATAGCTACTATTTACTGAACATTTGCTTTACACCAAGTATTCTGCTAGGCACTTGATGTGTACCATCTTGATTAATTTTGCCCCAAACCACCACAAGGTAGGTACTATTATTACCTCTAATTTGAACCTCTGAAAGGTTAAAAATCTTGTCCAAGGCTACACAGCAAACACAAGGCAGGAGAAGCACTTGGGCTAAAGTCTGACAGCATTCAGTGCATATTCTTATATGCCCACATGTCCACACCTCCAAAAGCACAAGTATCGCACAGCACTGTAATAGATGGTTTGCATGACAACAGGGATAGTAACTTTTCACCTCTGTAGCCAAAGCACTTAGCACACAAGCTCAAGATAGATGCTTGCGGAGTGAATGTATAGCTAGTTAAAAAGATTATGTTTTTAAAATTATGAACTATGGAATATCACATTTTACATTTGTGTATGCTTTGTATATTTTAAACACTTTTAACAAAATCAGTAGTGTACATGATGAAATTTTAGCTTATCAGAAGTAAGTAAATCTTGCATTCACCTTAGAGTAACAAGAAGCTCTGAAAAAGATGATGTTTAAATCATGTTAACAATTCTCTCAGGGTCTGTAAGGGTAAACTCTAAAGGCCCGTAAACACTATACTGCCCTGCATTGATGTGAAAAGGAAAAGGACACTAGGATGGTATAAGTACATAACCTCATCCCTTTTCCATCTTTCTTTCCCATCCCCTTTGGGTGGGGAAGGGGAGTACATGCGCACACGTGCAAGAGAATGAGCATGCAGACGTGTGCATGTGTTGGAGGCAAAGATAGATAAAATGGTAATGGGCTCAACAAGAGATGCTGGCCTACAACTGTGTGACAAGAGAGAATGATGGAAATTGGGGAAAAGAGATCTAAGCTTTCTAAACGTCCTGTTAGCTTTACCCACTAGATTGCACTCTTTGAGGACAAAAATTCAGAGGGGCCCACTTAGCTCAGTCACCCCCCACCTCCTTCCAGACTGGTTCCTCCATTCCCTTACAACCAAACCAGTCTCCAGCCTTCAAACAGTGAATCTTCCAATATGCATGATCTACATCTTATATTCCTTCTCCCTTTAAAGTCTTTTGAAGGCAAAGACTATGTTTTAATAAACAGTAGAACTGCCAGAGGACCACACAGAACCCACCCTAAAGGCTCTAACAAATATTAAATCAAAGGTTAATGTGAGAAGTTATGAGAAACAACTAGTTGGAAAGGGGGGTGAAATGAAAAGAATTTGGTTGCAGTTATGTTGATCTGGATTTACCGAAAGGACTGCTGGGCATAAATGTCTGTGGATATTTGGAAATGAGTAAGTGTGGTGCAGAAGCAGGATGAATGCCTGGGAATGAGACGAGGGCTGTCTGTCTACACTGAGCTGGAAGCAACAGCTATGGCAGATTTTCAAGGCAGATCTATACAAAGCAGAGATAATGATGGTGGAGGAAAGATATCTAGGAGACCACCTTGGAGCCTGAGACCACCTTGGAGCTGGGCAAGCAAGTAGAATGGGCAAGTCGGATGGTCTCCTACCTTTCCCTAAGAGGTATTTCCATTGTGTGATCAGACAAAATGGCACTTGTTATTATGAAACAGCACTGCTCTGCAGAAAAGAGAAGCCATTCTGGCAGCATGATATAATGAAAAGTCACAGACTAAGAGTCAGAAGAAGTAAGATTTTGTCCCTACTGACCATATTTCAATGTTCTTATATTCAAAAGGGACTGTAGTTATGGGGTTTTCATGAGGAAAAAAAAATCTGAAAATGCTCTGAAAAGGTGAAAGTGCTACACATGGATAGAAGGTAGTACTAATGAATTCCTTTAAGGAACCAAAATTAGCGCTTCTGAATCAAAAGGCTAAGTGAAAGTATGTTTTAAAATATAAAAACAAAGGGACAACTATTTCTAGAGTTGATCCTAGTTCAACTACTGTCAAAGCAAATTTGGGCAGTCACTTCACCTCTCCATGACCCAATTTAAAGTGATTTAAATTCCATTCCTGACTATATCTCATTAAGGTATTACGATGATTAAGTACTTAAAATGTTTTAAGATCCATTGGGTAATGTCTTACCATTTGGGGGACAGTCATGTGATATTACAGCTTCTCTGAATAATTTTTAAAGCTGTGTGATGCTTCTCCAAATTCTCTGGGTCTTTGTTACCAAAGACAAACAGATAAGCTAGCCAACTCCTGACTGAGCTAGCATTTGCTTTCAAGTTCCTAAGAGAATTTCATCTTTGTAACTGCACATGCAAAATGCACAGTGATCAGTTTAAAAAATTAAGCAGGTCATTTACCCTTGATCGTGCACCTTGAATAAATGTTAGGATTATGCAGACGCATAAAGAAAAAAAATTAACTCCACATCACATCATTATATGTTGCTTTCTTTAAAATCATCCACAATGAAGTAGAAAGGGGGAACTTTTAGGAACGTTAAGAATAAAACAGGCTAGAGACAATGAAGGCCTGAATTGAGATATGGAGTGGAGAGGAAGGGATGGACTACTTAGAAGGCCTCCCCTCACCCCCAACTGAATACGGGGATAAGAAAGAAGAAAACATTAAAGATGGACCCTCAGTATTATAGCCTGGTTTGGGTTGGGTAAAGGTTGGAGGAGAAAAATAATGAATCCATACGCATATTGAGAATAAAGTGCCTCTGTAACACTACTATTTTGAAAATCACCTCATTGACTACCTAGTTTATCTTCATGTAGTATAATACCAGAGTTTTGGTTACACTTGAAGCTTTCTCTGAAAAGTTTTAAACTGGTACAAAGTGTAAAAATACTCAGTATTTCTCCCAACACCAAGTCACTCAAGTAAAAAGCATTCTCATGCTATACTAAGTCTAGCCTTCCCTGTCACCAAGAAAACCCCGGATGCACACGATAATCTCACCTTAGGAACACAAGACACTGTGCCAAAATGAATCCAGATTGGTACTAAAGTAAAAGAACCTCAGTCAGACTTCTCTGTTTCAGCATCAATATATAAACAGAATTATGCAGAGCTGGACAGTTAGAAAACACCATGCCATTTGAGAACAGAGCAAAGAAAGGAAATATTTAAAGGCCTTTCATCCCTTCAGGTATAATATTATATAAATAGATCTGATTTTATACCAGGGTGAATTCCAGGAAAGGCTGAGTCTCATGAAAACAGCAGAGAATCTGTTAAATTTATGAAGATAAGAGCACTAGGTTGCATAATGTTAGGTCAGGTTAATCTGCCTATACTAATAAAAGAGCATCAATGTACGCATAAGCTCTGTGAACACGGTTGTTTTCACACGTGAACATGTTGTATACTTGCCTCTCAGACTGAACATGGCAATGCTTTAAAAAAACGCCAAAAGTTATTTCAGAACTCACAGTATGCTGCTATGGTACATGCTGCTGCGAAGAAAAAGCTAATGGGCTCTCTACTTAATGTGATTAGAGCCATTATTGACATAATGCCAGGAAGACGCAAAACCATTAGCATTACACTACAGCTCACTTTAGCATCCACTCAGATTTAGTATTTGATCCACAATTTTAATTTTGTTCTGCTCTATTCAGAGCTACATTACACAAAATGCATAATTAAAAGCTGCTGTGATTCTTTCTACTTCTCAAATTAAAAACATAGCAAACATTTGTAGTTATAATCCACTAGAAATTAATAAATCAAATAGTGTCTTCTATCCCCTTTCCTCCATGCAATTCAGATTGTAAGCTGGGAATACTTTTGCCTGCAACAGAGTATGCTAGGGACAGAGAGGCTGCTCAAAGGAAAAAAAAAATTCCCCAAACTGCCTACCATAAAGGCAAGTGAGAACCTGGAGGGCCTAGCAGCACCAACAGCCTTCTAATTCCAAGCGTAAAGCCGGAAGGGCTTTCTGCGAAGAAAAATTTTAATCAATTCACCATAAATCCTTTTGATGCATTTTCCTTCATTAGCTCACTTTGTCAAGCATACACATGCTCCTAATTTAATTTAATCAAATGCACCATGTCTTTCTGTCAACAGTGAAGCAATTCCCATGTCCAAAAGATCTCCTATCAACTCCCTACCCAAGGCAGGCTGGAGGGGAAGGTGATGAGCAACAGAAATTTTGCTTTAACCACCATTAAAAACCGAAAGGGCTTAAAGATCTGCCATCAAGTGCTAAGACACTGACACCATTCCTAGTTCTGCTAATAGATTACTTCATCACCAGAAATAACAGATGAATACAGTTCATTACAATAACGACAACATGCCATCCCCCTCCCCCCCTTCCTCAGGGGTAATAAGCCTAGGAAAGCTTGGGAAGCACCATAAAAAACGGCAGCAGAGCACAGAAGGCAAAGGTGTATCATCCAAATGTTGGCCCCTGGAGTTTCTCCTCTACACAACTGAAATCTCCCAGTTTGGTCTCTCTTGCCCGTTCCTACAGCAACACACCTCCTTCTGCAAATAAACCCCCATGATGGCCCATTTCCCTCATTAACTGCAACTCATCCTTCAGATTTCTACTTAAAGCTCAGTGTAAGCCCCGAGACTTTTTTAGAAGACTATGGTAGTTAATAATTATATTATGTTTATGTGAGTAGCTGACACTGTCTCCTACTAGTCTTCAAGTTCATGAGGGCAGGAGCCATTTCTACTTCCAGAATCTAGCAGCTCTGTCTGGAACACAGTAGGTACTCAATAAAAATTTGTTAAATGACAGAATACTTAATTAACTGACCACTATTTCCTGACATTCAGTCTAAACCTGCCAAGTTCCTCTCATTTTCTATAGCTGCTTAGTGTTATAAGGTGACCATTCTGGAAGACATATTTTTAAAAAAGCATAATAAGGCAAAGCTTTTGAAATGCACAAGAACTTCCAATTTGTGACTTTTATATGTGTCTGTCCTCAGTAAAGTTGGATTCAGAAGAGAGAGCTAAAGCAGCAGAAGCTCATAAGAGGGTCCCTGATATTCAACTGGAACTTAAATACAAGAGTGTCCCAAAAGACCATATTGCTCCACTGGGACAGGAATGGAAAAGGCAGAAGGAAGAAAGAGAAAATCCTCTCCGTGAAGAAGGGCCAATGCTTCATTCAGTTACGGAATGCTCCTAGATTATCTTTTGTTTCTAGCATTTGCTATTAAAGACAAACATTCTTCAACGAAAACGTGCCAAGGAAATTAAAAAAAGAAATTATTCTTCTTAATTTTAACAAATCAACCTTTAAAGAAGCACCAAGGCCACCTCCCTAAGATGGTCACTGATTCAAAAATGTCAAACTTGAACATTTTACCAGAAAGAGGAGGCTCTTCTTATATTATTCTCTTAATCTCTCAAGCCTTTTATCTTTTTTACCTGATAGTGCTTATCTTCCCAACACAATGAAACAAAAATTCTGTATGATTTGCCTGTAGTTCTACACAATGAAAATCTAAGCTTTTCACTGAAGACATTTGATGTATCTAGACTATTTCCTTAAATCCTAAAGAAATTTTAAAAATATGTGTGGAGAAAAAAATACATATTTTCATTTCAGCTTTTACGTAATAGAAATTTCTTTTTCATTAGAATATTAATTTATCTATTTCTTTGTATCAGAATCTTGAATTACAAAGTGCTTTTCCTTGAGTGATACTACAAAGACAGACACTACAGAGTAGACTTTGAAGAAAACATGGTTTAGTTCCTATACTAGAACCAACTCGCAAAACAAAGAGGACACTCTGATCTGCAGGAAAGGGGGAAGGGGTGTCCCTGGCCCTTCCACTAGTTGAACTTCTCAACATGTCTTTTGGTAGGTGCTCAGAAAAGGCCTGGGTGGTCCCCCATATCCTTTCATATCCTACCAATAGATGACAGGAGTACTCAGGCAGAAAAAAAAACCCAGCCACATTGGCTCATTACTTTAAGAGGTAGTTCATTTCATTGTTTCATGGCTCTTACTGCTCACGTTTTTCCTTCCACTGAGCTGAAATCTGCTTTCTTATGATTTTCAGTCCTCTGAGGCATTAACAGAATCAGCATGTTCCCTGGTCTATGTGGAAGCTCTTACAGATGGGGAGTAGATCCCACTCCAGTAGGCTTTTATCCAGGCCAAACTGTCAGGGTCTTCAACCGATCCCCAAATGGTTTGTCTGCAGACGTTTCACCCCGGTCACTCTTGGTGGTGACAACGTAATTGTTCAATGCTCCAGAATTAAATGCAAGATTCTGGATGTGATCTAAGCAGCACAGAGAAGAAGAGGATGCTTTCTAAATTCAGCACAACTCTGTGGTTAACAAGCAAATGGAAATTCTTAAAAAGGCATATGCTATGTATGACACAGAATACAAAAGGATTTCAACATAATACTTATACAGTTATAAAATGCTAACTGTTTCTTAGATGACATCTATAACCCAATTTCTGATCTTATTCTTTAATGAACAGAGTTGGCATAACAGAATATTCAGCTTAAAAACACCTAACACAAATTATAAAACGAAAGGATGGTCAGATGTAGTTAAGTATAGATAGTCTAATGTACAGATTCTTATTAGCTGCAGAAAACCATATAGCTCCTGTCAAGCTCATCTATGTCACAAAGGACTGTCACTGTGTGACAGTGTTATTAAACTGAAATAACTACCTTGAGGTTCCCTGCATTCTCCGCTCTCTCTCAAAGATCTTCCAGCTCTGACTAAAGAAGATGCATGACACTGATACTAAACAGATGACCAATACGAAAATGGGAATTTAATTCACATGCACACACACAAAAGGAGAAAGAAAGAAAAGAAACAGAATGAGAAAGAAAGCAGTGATTAGAAATAGATCCCAAGTTAGACTGAAATGGGATTTCAGAGGGTGTGTTTATGTGTGTATTCCACAGCACTTCAACTGAATCTATCACACCAAAGAATACAGGGCCTAGGAAATGTTTTTAAGCTTCAAAGGTTTATTTTCTCTTCAGTAAAAGAGAGTCAGTGTTGCAAGGGTCTTTCCCCGTTTTATATTTTTTAAACTTACAAACATTCGGAAAGTTGAAAGACTTATGCAGTGAACACCCATATATCTGCCATATGAATTCTACAATTAACATTTTATTCCATTTTCTTGTAAGGATCTTTTTAATGTATTATTGATCAGTACAAGACAACAGCTTTAGAATTTACAATTTCAGGGGGAAAAATTCCTGATATCCCTGGGTCAGCAGTCACTTTTAAAGTATAGATACAAATATTTCAAATGCTTAATTTGGAATAATATAATTTTACTTGCATTTAAGGTCTAAATTTTCCTTTAGGCACCCTGGGTAGAATATCTGCTAGGTTATTTATCTGTTTATTTTAATAGCTCAGCACAAGGGAGTAAAATATTATCTGTTTTAACTTAGCCTTTGGAAGAAAACTTACCTTTGACGGTCTGCAAATTTTTCTAAAATTTTCAAAATTATTTGCAAGCTGCTTGTGGTCGTCCATGGACAATATAAGTGACTAAAACAATGACAACCACAAAATAATTATAGCAGCTAATACTCATGGTATCTATTATGTGTCAGGTTCCATTCTAAGTGCTTTGCATATTTAAACTTATTTAATACATGTAACATCATCATCAAATAGGTACTACTAACATTATCAACTCCATTTTAGGGATAAAAAGTATGAGGAACAGAGTCAAACTAGTAAGGGATTCAAACTCCAGCAACCTAGCACGACTGACTGTGTGGCTGAAAAGTACACTACACTCTCTCTAGCAAACAGAAACAACTCTACACCTCATGGAAATCTAATAGTTAATCATTGCCATCACTGACTTTACTGCAAACTTAACAACTGACTGGTTATTTTCATTTTGGAAACAATGTGCAAATTCAACGCATCCTTTTCTTGAAATCAACAGATTAGTAGTTTATTTCTGAGCAAAAAAATACACATACAAGGATCATTAAGGTGATGATGTATTTGGAATAGGAAGCATTTATGTTCACTGAAAATGAAATCAATGCCTACACACACATAGACACACACACGGTCCAATCTGCAAAGAAAATGTGTGATGATGGACAAGTTGATTAACTTCTCTGAACCTGTGTCCTCATTGACAAAATGGAGGTAATGCTATAATAGTGGTATCCACCTTATGGGATCATCATGAAAAACAACAGGACAATCGAAGTTCCGAAATGCCTGTAATATAATCAGTACTCAACAAATGTTACTTGTAAACACATGTAAAGCACTCAGCACAGTTTCTGGCACATGGCAGACACTCAAAAGTGTTGTCAATAATAATAACTGTAATGACAATTATATAAGACCAACATATATCAAGGATAACTAATATTTATCTACACAATGGGAGAAAAAAGTATAGATCCATGTTTTTATTTTAACATCATCAAAAGAATAATTTAAATATTGGTCAAACACAGCCTTCCAGAAAATGGCATCAAAAAGGATAGTTCTGATTAAATCAAGATGACTCAATAGCACTGCAACAAGATTTAGCAGAATGGTTGAGATTATAAATAAATCAAATTGGTATCAGCACAAGATCCCTGCTGGCTATTATTGTCAAAGCAATAGTGTTGGCTAAAATCTAAAAAAAAAAACAAAAAACAAAAAAAAAACCGACTCTGAATATTCAGCTACAGATACTCAAACCAAGAGGCAGATGAAATCTCTTCTTACACTGAATGACACAAGAAGGTATTATGGTCTCTATTTTAACAGTTTAAATTATAAAGTTGGCACTGATGGAGGTGATGGCAAAATTGAGTCTCAGACTCTCAGTTCTCCTATTCATACAATGAGGCCAGAAAGAAGGGTGATAAAACAGAAAATCTTTGTGGCTGCCTAACAGCCTGCAGACAATTAACAAAATCTGTTACCTCTTCTCTATCTCCAACGTTAGCAGGCTAAACAGGGATCACTAGAATGAAGACAAGATTCCCTAGAAAGATTTATTTTGAACTTAAATGAACGAACTCGGGGGGGGGGGGGGTGCTATTTCTTTAGCACTTGAGGACTCTGGGGGCCAGACTGGGTCTTAGAGAACAGCTATGGAGTCACTGGACCTACCCTTCAGATGGCTTTAGGTGAAAAGCCAAGCAAAGGCACAGAAGCTCCCCTTGGCCTGCCCATCAGTTCACTCGGGTGTTAACTAAAACCCTGTTGATCTCTCTGACTAGGCCATTTAGTCTTTGCAGGTACAAATGGCAATTCGCTATACATTTTCAATTACACGTATATTTTCTCCACCATGCCTAACAGCATGTAAAACAAAAGAAGTGCCACTTTGCACACACAGAAGCACTTATCAGGGGCTCAGGGGCTTTCAACACCATCCACTCTGAAAGGATTGATGACGATGTGGGGGAATGGGACAGGAAATGGACAACTGTGTTTTTCCCTGGCTAACAGCACAAAGTAACTGTGTCACTAAAAAGGAAAGAGTATCCTCTCAGGCACCTTCAACCACTGAACCACTGAAAAAGACACTTGCTGCTGAAGCAAAGAGTGACATTTGTCCTGACACAGGCAAAGGGCCAAATCTGAAATCATACGTATGTATTTCATTTCCTTACACCATGCCATTCCCTTCATTTCCATTATTTCATTGCTCTCAAATTATGTGTATCTGAATGGTTTTCTCAGATACAGGAGTCCAATATTACAAAAGCTATGTGTTTTTGGCTGCCAAGTGAGCGCTCTCCAGTCCTTAAACAGAAGCTAAAATTAAACTACATCCAGGATTTCTAAAATTTCACTAAAACACATTTAACAGAATTAGCAATGGGTTACATGATATATACAGTATATATACCATGATATTTGGAGCCATAAATCCCCAGAGATGCAAATATGAATTCCCAGCCTACAGCAGGTGTAGCTAATTCTACTGCTGTTTCAGAGACAAGAACTTTGAAAAAAGTCTGCTTTAATCCGAATTCTAGCAATTACACATGCATGTATGTATATACATAGAGAGGATATTTTTATCTCTACAATAAAAAGAATCGGTGGGGTAAAAGGCAAGCTTCCTTTGCATAAAATTTCTTACAGTATGGTCCCTGAGCAAAATGATGCGAAAGCCACCCATGAAAAGACATCACTGACTTTCACACTTCTAAATACTTATCTCCAAGCACAGCCTGTCCTAAAGCTTTTCTCTGCCCCACCCACAAAAACTACTATGTAGACTTCCCTGTCCACTGAGAGTGCTTAATAAATTCCAGGTTGATAAAGATAATGGCAAATGAACAATATACCCAGCACTCCAAATCATTTTTTCCCGACAAATCTTCTATTCCTTCTGGTGCTCCTGAGAGAAAGCAGCTGTGATTATCTTCTTCAAATGACACCAAGTCTTCTTTTCCCTTTGTGTTAAGTCCCCTTAACACCCAGGCATCTCTCACTGGCTCCTAAGTCTTTCTCCTGTTAAATTTTGAACAATCTATGCTGTTTTACACCTCAGAGCTCAGAAAAGGCAGCATAGTAACTGGAGTATGGATGTGACAGAATGTTTTTGTTCCACCCCCGAAAAAAAAAGCTCCCTGTTTTTGACACGCTGGAAAATGTACAGCCAGAGAGTGCTTCAGGCAAAGATGCCACCCTAGCCTTACATCTGTCTGCTTTCATTTGTCTACAACTGTGCTTATAGATAAAACAAGCTTTCCAGATGTCATCACAAGCAGGGCTCATATGCTGTCTTCACTAAGACACCATTGTTGGCTGCCAGCATAACAAAGTTGTAAAACTAAAATATTTAAACTCTGAGCTACTCAACACAACTTTAAATGTCACACAGGATCTTATTTCAGGATTAATTAATGTACATACCAATAAAATAATCATGTGTTAAAAATAGAGGTGGCTGCCATGCAAGTGGATCTCTTTTTCATTTTTACAACTATTCCAATGGCATACTTCTAGAAATTTCCAAAAGAAAATACTTATTTCTACATGTGCACAGCCTATCCACCCCGTTTCAGGTGCTACATCTCATGGTATAATTACCTATATGTTCTCATTATTTAAAATAGGCTGGATGAAAAAAGCAATATGCCAGGAGTAGAATATTAAGACATTTTTGCTGTCTGAGGAGAAGGCTACTGACAAGTGATGGAAGAGATTACTAAGAGGCATTGTTATATTATAGGCATCCATATGTGAAATTTGGCTTCAGGCTACCTGGTTATCAGGGAGCTTGAAAGTTTGCTTCATAACACAATATCCCAATGGTTATAATTTCAACCCACTGTTCAAAAAGAGGACTGCCGTGGTTTTATAACATCCCTTAACAAAGAACTTATCGTTCCTGTGCTGACTAAAAAACTCCTCAAATATCCATCCATTCAAACACACACATTCACTATTTGTAATTTTCTGTTTCTCTGTACCTACATCACAATTTAGCTTTCACTGAGAGTCCCTGGGGAGATCATCTTTGGTTTAAATGACCATTCCATCTAATACAATTGTTCTGGTTTGGAAAAAGAAGCCAATTCATAGTTGGGTATTTAAGACCTCTACACATGTCTCCTAACTTGTGCACAGGTAAATGTTTTCTAGTTCAGTTTGCATTCTTGTAAACTTGGGTCAGGAATGCTCGTTAAGCATCTGTTACTTAATGGCTCTCAAAAACCTGGTTTGTAGGTCATTGTGATTTCGCAGGCCAAATCCATCTCATGGCCATAAGCCTTCTGGAATTTCTGCTTAATTTGATTGAGACCAACTTTGCATTAACCCAGGCAAGGCATCAACAGGGTCTGTCAGGGCTGGGCCTACACCCCACTGGATTCATCTTATGTTGCCTGAGCTAACAACAAAAAAAGGGCAGTGGGAACCTTACTCCTCCTCCCCGTCACCCCCGCCCCCACCCCAAAGCATAGCAGAATAAAACATTGACTTCTGAAGGCTTTCCAGGGAGACCAATTATTGAGAAAGAAAAGAAGTCAGTCATTTTGCTTTCCCATTGTCCTGAATGTTCCCATCTTCCTTTGAGCTGTTGAGTTCAAACCCTATTAAAATAAATCACCCCCAAAGCACTCAAGCTTTCCCCAAGGACCTCAGCAGGCTTCCTGCTTTGTATGTTCCCATCCCTGTGCTGGGAAGCTAATGCGTTTTAGGGATGTTTGTTTTAACACAAATGGAACTTGGTAGAATCAAAACAACCTGCCACGTGGATCCCTCTACCTCAGAAGAACCTGGTCTTGCCCAATCCTCCTAATTTAGCCTGAGAGGAAGAGGGCAGCCCAAAAGGAGGAGCCAGGTGCTACATTTTCAGTCATTTCTAAGTGCTGAAACAGTAATTATACTTTGTGAGGCAAGAATAGTAACATCATTCCAGGCTTCTGAGGACTCGATGATCCTCCCTTTCAGTCTAGGGTAAATTTTCACCTTGGGGCATGAAAATGACTGTAAAGCACACCCTGTACTTAATCCCCTCACACCAGAATGAAAACTTGCCCATTTTATTACCTTCCCAGTAGCACGGCTGGATACTGTCACCTGCAAGAGTCCCTTCATCATTTATTTTCAGGGATGTTGACTTAATCTA
Source organism: Choloepus didactylus (assembly GCF_015220235.1). Lineage (NCBI taxonomy): Eukaryota > Metazoa > Chordata > Mammalia > Pilosa > Megalonychidae > Choloepus > Choloepus didactylus. The sequence goes on from NC_051316.1 coordinate 65,022,344, forward strand.
CGAGTAGTTATCAGCTTTTCAGGAGATGTATATTCCCACAAACACTGAATAATATATTAGACTCTCACATATTTGAGCTAAAGTTCACTTTCTGTTCTCTAAAGCTTCCCTGTGTTTCTATGGAGAATGCAAATTATTAAATAGTAGCTATGTGGTGGATTCACAGACATCTTTAAAATCATCTTTGCCTTTAAAAATCAGCTGGGTAATACAGAAGTGACACCTTCTATATTCTCCTTTTACAGATAAGAGGAGAGGGAGGGCCACTCCGTAACCTGTTTGCCTAAGGGCAAGAAGGTGAGCCTGGGGCTGAGCTGCAAGTGGCACTGGCTTCCTTGAAGATCAACTAGGAGTACAGTCTCAGGGTCAGCCGCCTTCTGCCAGTTACAGACCAGAGGACATAATAACAGCAATAAGTCTGTTAGCCCGGAGAGAGACAATTCTGAACACGGACACCTCATAGGATGAGCAGTGTTACTTGCAGGTCCATATTTGAATACAATTGCATTAAAAATAACCTAATTTAACAATTCAGAAGTTCTGATATATGTTTTATAAAAATGTATGTGAGACCTAAAAGCCACGGAGAGCCATAACTTTGAGCTGCCTCATTTGTTTCTCTTTTATTACAGTCCTGCACAGTGGGCACGAGCCCTTCACTGAAAAGAGAACATTAAATCTTTATTCTAAACTGTTTTAGCAGAACAATATTAATAGTAGAATATTATTTTGTCTGACTGATAAAATATCATTCAAATAAGACCAAAGAGAGCACTGAACCCCAGACAAGTCCTACAAAAAATAAAGAGATACTCTATCTTCAGAAACAGTATTCTTGTCAGTCTTAAAAATTCCGGTGACATTTTTACTGTTGCATGAGCCCAAAAGTCGATTACCTGGAGTGAAGGTAGCTTTCCAAAAATAAAACATTTCTCTGGGTTCCCCTTACTTAGGAAAGCAGCTGTATGAAATATTCTCCCTGCCTTACATGTCTCAGTTTTTCCTAATGCATGAGGATCAGTAAGGAGCCAACACTGACACACAAAGCAAACCATGCTTTGGTGCCACTTTGTTTTCATGGATATATGACCACAAATGGAGAACAGGACACAGTTTCAGTTTTAGAAGAAACAGTTAAGTACTGGAAAATATTCAGACATCAGTTGAGTGCAATTCAGGGAAAAGAATAGTATTACTATCTATCGCCTTATCATTCATTGGAGCTCTTTGCCTTAGTCTTTGTGCTAAAACTACATCCCACACAGCGCACAGAGAGGGGCCAGTTTCCCTCTTCTTATACTTCAGTGTCTGTGATTACAATTTTTCAAAGGTTAGCCCAAAGCCATAGCAATGGCCTTTCTTTTAAATGGTTTTTAATTACCTATTGAATTCACAAGGTTCTTTCCACCAACCTACTGTATCTTGGTGTTCCAAATAACATACAAAAAATACAGTATCAATGACAACCTATAAGTTAAGAATTCTGTTCTCTGTTCTAGGTACCTTTTCAAATAACCAAAAGAATATCAGTACTAATAACTAAACATGGTTTATGTAACACTAACAGGCCTAAAATTTAACTGAAAAATTATACTGAACCTAGTTTGAACTCACATAAATTAAGCAACTTTATAGGAATATTCACAGTGTTTCTATATGAAAGCTGAGTCAAATGAATTATTTTATCTGTAGATCTTTTCATACCCTGAAATATCTGACTGAGGACTTAGCCTGTTAATACTTCAGATTAAGTATTGCCCTAGTCTTCTATTGACTATAAGTTCCTGTAAAAAATTGCTTTAGTGGAAGTATTTATGAAATATTTGAATCCTAATCCCTATCATTCAGGCAGTCATAGCCACTACCCAAGCAGGAGAAAAGACTAAAAAATGTCTAAACTAGATCAAAACCAAAAAAAAATTTTAAAAGATAATGGCCTGAACAAGGATAAAATGTCACTTTTTGCATTAAAAAAATATACTGATGGGTAGATTTGGTCAAAATTACAAGTAAATCATTTTTGGTGGATCACAAAATCGTCTACATTCTGTTTCAGTCAGTACTAATTCTTGCCCTATTTTCTGAAAAATTTAGTAAGCCCATTCAGGATGAATCTTTATACGAAAACAATGGAAATAAAATATTGAGATTAAAAATTAACATACTGGTTTTCTAAGCAAAAGCTGTCCAATAGAAATACAATGTGATCCACAGAAGCAATTTTATGTTTTCTAGTGACAAAAATAAACAAACAAAAAGGGGTAAAATTAGACTTAATTTTAATAATATATTTTACTTAACCCAATATGGCCAAAATATTATCCACTCAACATATAATTCATGTAAAAAATTCTTACTATTTTACATTTTTTTGTACTAAGTCTTTGAAATCTAGTAAGTATTCATTTTTACCACACACATCAATTTGGTATTAAATACCTGAAATGCAGAAATGCAACTAAGGAAATAAATTTTTAATTTTATTTCATTTAAGTTTAAATAGACATGTGGCTGGTGGCTAATGTATTGGACAGTACAGCTCTATAGTATAATACTAATTTCACCTTGCATTGAGATAATAGTGTTAACATGCAGCAAAATCTTAGGACTAGAAAAATCTTTAAAAAGACAAAACACAAAGCATCAATCGTTGCTGGCTGAGTTGAAATGCTGTATATGCAAATATGATCCATGGTTCACATAAATGTGTTTCTGACATTTTTCATTTTCCATGCACATGTGTGGTGATGTGTGATTTAGCATCCTAAAGAGAAAAAACACATCATCCATCTTCAAAGGTTTTCAGCTGATATTTTTTATGTTACCCACCTTTTTCCTCCCCAAAGGCTAACTCCATGGCAGATTTGAAGTACTTTCAAAAGGAAATATTTTTGAGTGATTTCAGTGTTACATGGGGGGGGGGCTGAAGTTTCTTCCTCTCTAAAAACTCAGATCCCTCCATATGTTCAGATGATTCAAAAGAATGCTAACAAAACTTCAGGAGGAAGCAGACCTACTTCTCAAAGCCCTTGGCAGTGGAATAAGAGTCCTGGATTGTCTGCCACTGATGAATTATGTTCTTTGACCAAGCTATTAAGCTTTCTAATGCCTATTTAATTAACAACAACCATTTCTCCTTACCTTGAAAAACTGTTTTGCAAGAAAAAATAAGCATATCCTTCTATGCTTTCAGTGACATGCAAATTCAAATGTCTAATTTAATATCCAATTCAAATATCACTCCTTCCAAATCAGAGACCCTCCTCCCTATTATTAGAGTGAAATCTCACCTTTGCACAAACTTTCATCTAAATGTGACACATTCTTTTATTAGAACAAATTTTAGAGTCTGTTTACTCTATATTAGGCTCGTGTGTGTGTGTGTGTGTGTGTGTGTGTGTGTGTAAGAAATATCTCTAAGAGAAGGTCCTTACTCTTCAGGAGCTTATTCTCTATTTGAGGAGATAAACACAAAGTTGAATTAGCAGTTCCTAACCACCATCTGATGGAGGAGGGCTCCTTGGAAGAAACAGTCATGAGGGACCTTTTAGTTCTTGAATAAGCAGCATTTGAGACTTACACTTCTATGGGACAGAAGGCTCAATATGAGAAGAGATGTGGCAATGGAATACAAGTTTGAAGGACAAAGAAGAGGGCAGTCACATGGTTGTGGCGGGTCCCAGAGGACAAACAGTAGCAGAAGCTGACCACTGAAATGAGGATAGGACTATGCTAAGAACGTCATGGAGAGCTATAACAAATATATATTTTTAAATTTTATGTTGCAGTTAGTGAAAACCACTGAGAATTGAGTAGAGGAGTGAAATTACGGGAGTGGGATTTATAGAAGAAGGATCTGGCTGTAGCTGCAAGGATGCACATGGCTGGAAGCAAAATGATTAATCAAGCCTACTTCAGTAATACACTCATCAGGTGGAAGTGTCTCAACCAGGCATGGTGGCCAACCAAATGGAAAAGAGGATGCATTTCACGGAAAAGACAAGATGTGGTGACTAACCAAACATATAAGGTACAGATGTAAAAGTCAAAAAAATTTTTTTTCCTATTTAGAATATCTTAAAAGCTGGAGGAAATAGCAATAATTCTAAATGGGATTGGGAAATCAGAAGGCTTAGGGGGAAGAAGATAGTGAACTTCACATGGGCCATATTAAAATGAAAGTGGATGTTAAGTTTATCCCATTGAAAAAGTCAAGTTAGCAGGTGAAGACATATACTATAACTTGTTCACTTGTAACATAACATGCCTGTGTGTCCGTGTCTGTGTGTGTATTTGGGGATGGGGGGTGAAAGAATACCAATCTCTTAGGACTATTTTCATTGCAGTTCAAATTTCTTTTTAAGTCATATGGGAACAGGAACAAATAAAAATTACTACTGGAAGTGTTTTTATGCTGCCAGATTAATCAAAATCTTTATTCTCTCCAAAAATATATTGATGTCCATAGCATGCTAAATAAACAGAACTAGTAAATTACATTCAAGCATACCCATGCACTTTTGCTTTTACCAACTGATTTAGTGAGAGTCAGCTGTTCTCAGATCTGATTTTGACAGTTTCATCTATAATTATAATTTCAAAATTTGATGGAATATTATAAAAATCAATAAAATATGATTGTAAAAGAAAATGTTTAATTTACCCAAAGTAAGTTGAATGTTTTGGGAAGTCTTGATAAAGATGGGTCATTGAAAAAAAAAAAAAAATGCTGCTTTCAAATTGGTGTTGGCAAACCGACTTTAAGAGATTGAAGGATTCCCACAGTCATTTGTGTCTCAGTTGTAGGTTCACATTAAAAGCAATCAAAGGTGAAAATACTAGTATTCATTAGGGGAGGGGTTTAAGCAAGAAAGTCGACTTAGAATTCCAATCAGCACACCCATACATACTTCAAGGTCTAACCTTAAAAATTTGGAGAATTGATGTACATTTATATATTTTCAGTTAAAATTGTTCGTGGCATGTATTTTGTTCGTTTGTTTTTTATGGTAAAGAGTCCCCCCTTCAGTGGATCAACCAGCTAACAACTGGTTCTGTTGCAAAAGATAAGAGGGATTTTCTACTGCATATGGTTTCCTCAAAGCAACAAAAGCACAGTTTGAAAATTACTTTTAATATGTGTTTATCTGGCAGGTTGTGAAGACATTCCTGCTGAGATGTTATGGTCCATCAAGAAATCACATGATGTATTTCCAATCTTTTAGGAATACATGCCATACATCCAATAACTAGGAAAAGCTCCATCCTTTGGGGGCAACAAGTCCTACCCACTTTTTTTCTCCTATAGCAATCCATAAAGTCTACTCAATTGATAATAGGTAGTGAGCATCATTACTAGATACAGCAAACTGCTGTTAAAATTTGTATGGGTAATCTGAAACGGTGTATTCTAAGTCAATTTAACAGGTAGATAAGTTTTCTATGCGTATGACCAAATGGCATTCTGTGTCATTTGTATAAATAATATTCCTAATATCACAGTGCATTATGAAAACCTATCCAATGATCATCTGCACTACAGATAATGAAACAGATTTAGAGCTCTTCTGCTTTTATTTCATTTTTATTTTAAAATTTCCTAGAGGAAATAATTGAGTGATTAAACACTTTGTATTCATATAAGTCCTGTCTTGAAGAAACAAGGTATACATGTAGTGAATGTACTCATTACCAACTATACTGATATAGGTAAGCAAAGACACTGATCTGTATTTCTCAGCAACACATACACACACACACACACACACACACACACCAATGCCCTCTAAATACCCACTCCCAACCAGTGCAGACCAATAGATTTTAGAGCCAGAAAGAAGTTTTGTTTGCCTGATCTAACCATATCCAGATCTCATCAACAACCTGAAAATAAAAACCACAGATTCAGAAGACTTCTTCAAAATACAATGTTAAAACAAAGGTATTATGAATTTCTAATTAGCCGTGGGGATGTATGTGAAGGAGAAAGCCACAGGCTTATTCATGAACATCTACCATGAGTCAGGTGCTGTGCTAGGAAGGCTGTAAGGATGAAAGATATTCTGCCAATAATCCTTCAGTTCTGGAATGGCCTTCCCTTCTCTCCTCTCTTTACTTAATAAACATTTAATACCTGCCTACACTGTTTTAGGGACTGAGACTAGGGAAGCCAAATACGACCCTCAGAAAGCTTATTTAGTTTAACAGAGGGGCCAAGACAAAAGGGTTGATCGAGGCATGTGGTTGGTCCCTGTCAGTAAAGGGGACTCTGCTTGCCCATTGGAGGGCCAAAGTAGGCTTTCCAGTAGAAGGGACTTTTTTTTTTTTTAATTATAGAAGTTGCAGGTTTACAGAAAAATCATGTAAAAAATATAGTGTTCCCATATACCCCCCTATTGCTGACACTTTGCATTACTGCAGTACCTTTGTTACAACTGATGTAAGAATATTAAAATTGTATGGGATAAGCAGGTAAGGACAAGCCATCTAGAGAGAGGTGGCAGCAAGTAATAAGACACAGGGGATGGGGCATGGTGTAGGGAGAGCAGGTATACTGGAAAGATGAGAGCACAGAGGACATGGAGAGGTTTGACGAGAAATGAGGCGACTGATGCAGGCAGGGGCCAAATTCACTCAGTCCTCCTCAACTAACATTTACTGACCACATGCTGGGTGCTCAGCTCCGTTCTAGGCACTGGAGATACAACAGTGAACAAAACCCTAAAATCGCTTTTCTCGTGGAGCTCAAATCCTGGTGGAAGAGACAAATAAAGGTATTAAATAAACATGCACATTAGATAGTAGTAAATTCTAAGGAGGTAAAAGTAAAGCAGGGAAGGAGGATAAGAAATGCTGGGAGGAAGGCCAGAATTTTTGATATAGTAGACAAAGAAAGACTCATTGAGGAGGCTTTTGAGTCAAGAACTGGTATCTGGGGTAAAAGCATTCCAGCGAGAGGGACCAGCAAGGAAGCCAGTGTGGGTAAAATGGGTGAGCAAGTGAAAGAGGCAAGGAATGTGGTCAGAGAGGAAAGGGGAAGGAGGGAGGCCAAGGAGGCCCTGCAAGTCACCAAGGGCTTTTGCTTGTATTCTGAGGGATGTCTCTGAGTTCTGATCCAGATTGGGTAGGTCATATTGAAGAATTTGGGCTTTCTCTCAACACAGGAGAAAGCCTTTTATGAATTGGAGGCCAAATCAGTTTAGAGGTTAGAAGATCAGTTAAGAGGCTGCTGCAGAGATCTCAAGAGGAAAAAATTTTTAGGGCCTGAATAAGGCAGTGATGGAACATTGACTCATATTTAAATTATAATGCAGATAGTAAAAATGGATGATCATAGAACCGACTTTGCTTCTCTGGTCTAACAAGATGGAGAGAAACAAGAGGAGAAAAATCAGCAGCAAAGTTTCCTGAATATTGTTTAAGTTCAAGATAAAATGAAATTGCTGTTCTGTTCTGCATGGTGGGCCCCTTTTTACCCTTAGAGGTCATGCTTCAGCTCTGAGGACTGGAAGCTCTGGGTGCCAAGAGACCATTGTGGACTTAGACCACATGTGCAAAGGCTCCAACACAGCAACACGAACGTCAGTCTGACCCATAAAGAAACCACAGATACATGGTTCCCAGGGCACCTTGCCCAGAGATTCAGATTCAGTAAACCCGGGGGACAGGGCGCGCAACATATATACTGCACAGAAGTGCCCAGAGTGGCAGGTGGAAGCTGAATCTAGCTCAGGCCTGGCTCACCAGTACTGAGAATGTGCTCTGGTTTTGACTCCATCTGTACAGAAAGGACACTTAATTTCTATAAAGACCCCACAGAGGCTAGCTGAGGCCTGCTGGGTGGGACCTGGAAATCTGCATTGTAATCATGGCTCCAAGAAAATGGAAGAGTCAGAACCAACCATCATAGGAAACATTTTAGATTCAGGGAATGTTACACTACCCTGGACTAGAAAGACTCCTACTACAGAAGATTTCTTTTCCTTTTAAACACAATGATGCCAGAACCCATGATTTGTTGTTTTTTTGCTAAGATAGAGTAAGTATTCAGAGACTACATTTCCCCTGCCAAATGAATCTGTTTAAGACACATTCACAAAGCACAGTTTATTTTCTTCAGAGCTAGCATTGTATTATTAAAAATAGCATCATTATAGTGTCTACAACAAACATTCAAATGGGCCCTAAATTGTCCTTAAGCACAATTACCGTAATGTCAGTTGAGATTTTACGATACAACTGTGAGGCACTTTATTTTTAAGGCAGTTTAACCTGCTTCGTTCCTAAGAACAGACATTTAAGTTTTAAATTTAGGGTTCTCAATAAGATGATTACGCTATGCTCAGCAGTTTATTTAAATATTTGAGACAATAATCATCATCTAAACATTTATGGTAACAACAAAGCCAAGCGAATTTTTTTTTCATCTGGGGAGGGGTTGCCTCAGCAACCAAAAAAACCCTAGCAAGCTCTTCAGAAACATAGAAATTGATGGAAAAACCTTATTATACCTGTCCATTCAAAATGAATGGTGTTTTTCAGACACCCCACAAAGCTGCTGACTTGAATGGTAGTTTGCAAGGCTAATATCTGGAGATGTATTCTTTTGAACTGGGTAGCTTACCTAAAGGATTTGATTTCAATCATCACATCACCAGTGGCAGCCTTCAAGCAGTACTATCACCATCACCAGCATCGTAGCATTGGAGACCCATGATGCTTGTTTCTTAAGATGGAATAATTCTACAGATTATGTTGTAATACAGATGCTCCTCTGGCATTCCCTGGTGGTAAAGGATGGAGCTTAGGGAATCTGTTCAACCTTGCCGGTCACCAGGGTGTCATTTCATGTATAACCACCCAGGGCTATTGTCCCAATGCCGCCTAAGCAGCCTTCCTTGGAGCTGAACCACTGGAAGGGGTTCCCCAGTTATAGCAAAAGGGTGAGGGAAGGGGTTCCCAAAATGCCCAGCTTATGATTCAGACTTAATTTTTAGATATCAGAGAGAACAGACTCAATGTCTCCCTTATCCTAAAAACATCTCTGTGAAGTAGATGCAGGCAGTGGTTATTCTGTCCACTTTATATGATGAAAATGTCCACTGAGAGTTTTAATCATGTTAATCAAAGTCTGCTTCATCAGCAAAATCAGAGACTATGCCTGCGACATCTACCTGAATATTACATATGTTCTAATTCATTAGAGATGTATTTATTGATTGCTTATTACATGTCATACACTGTACTGGAAAACAAGTACACTGGAATAACAAAGCAGAAATGACCTCTGCTGTGACGGAGCTTACATCCAGGTGGGAGAGATGGATATTAAATGAACAAACATAAACAAATGCAGGATTACAAAGGGTAAAAAGTTCCATGAAATAAATGTACAGGGCTATGAAAAGAGAAAAACAGGGGAAAGTCATTCAGATTGTATACGTTAGAGAGAACCTCTCTGAGAAAGTGACGTTTTAGCTGGGAACAGAGCAGGAACTGGCCAGGGAAAGTGTAGGCTAAAAACAGCAACATGAGAAAGGGCATATGGTAAACCATTGAAAGGCCAGTTATACAGAGGAAACAGGTTTGCCAGCCATACCTTTGAACAGGTAGAGTCTAAAAAAATTCTCTTTGCTTCACTGTCTCCTATCTTGAGCTATGATTCTAAATATTGGGAAAGTGCAGTATACTTAGAGTGAGGAAACCTGGGCTCCAGACCCAGCTCTACCACTGATGCCCATGTCTCACTGTCTGGTTCCATCATCACTCTGAGGCAGTGAGCTCCTATGTAAGAGAGAATCCAATCATCCCTGGGCTACTGGATATCAACTGGGAAAACAAATGTGAACACAACATAAAACCTGCAAAAGCCACACATATTTACAATATTATTAGTTAATAATCATTCAGTAGTTAATAAAATCTCTCTACCTGTCATAAGAGAAACACAGATACATTCAATATTTTAAAGATATATACTAAGAATTACAGATAATATATAATTCACTCTTACTATTTGTTGAATATTATGCCAAGCTCTTTACATGTTACCTCATTTAATCCCCACATGAATCTTCTTAGGTGGGTATTATTCTTCTTCTCATTTTTCAAATGAGAAAAATGAAGCTCAAAAAGGTTAAATAAATTTATTGAAGTGACATGTATGTTGGTTAGTGCTCAAGTCTGGCAATCTTACTCCAGAGCCTATATTTAGGGGTTACTAATTTTATTTATTAATTTTAATTGTATTAATTTGAAAAATAATCTGACATTTAAAATACATCATACAAAGTCCTACAATTGTTCCTTTGACATCTCAAATCTATCCCTTCTCCTGCTATTTGTACTGCCATTAAATACGGCTCCTTCCTGAATATCTTACATAGCTTCTAACTGGTCAAACTGCTTAAAGTATAGCCACTCTCCAATCCATCTGCCTAATTCATAGCTATTTCACATAAAGGTTCTCAGAACTCAGCTTTCTGAACATCATTCTTCTATTTTAAACCTTCAGTAGCACAAGACCACACAAAAAATGAAGGTGAAATTTCATAGCTGGGTTTCTCAACCTCACAGAACCTGAGTCCAACATCCTGCTGGCTCCCAACTTCTCCTGGAGTCCGTCCACTCCAGCACACTGGCTGAAGCACATCTCTAGCCATCTCCATGCCTGATTTTGTACATCTGCTTTCACTACATTCTCTTACTCCCTGCCTCCCTCCAAAGATACCCTCTACCCTATTGAGACTCCTACTCATCTACCAAGACAACTCATGTCTGATGTGCCAGCACTCAGGACCTTGCCTGCCCCAAATTCAGGGCATTTAATGAGTATGCAATTCACATGATTTTTTGTCACTGTTTACATTGTTATTTAATAGCTATACTTTTAACTTTCTACATGTGCATAACTTGTCTTTTGTAACCATACAAAAACTCTAACATGGCAAGAACAAACATTATATTCAATTTTTCCAGTGTTAAAACTTAAAACAGATAATTCAAAAACTATCTAAAACAAACAAAAAAAATCTTTCATTCCCTTAAAATATGTATACTTCATGAATGACTGCACATTTAGTCTCCTTTGTCCTTGTCCATTAGTGATAAATGCAAGTCTGAGTTGTGCCAACCTATCTTTTACAATTGCTTGTAAATTCTAGTCAAATAACTCAGTTTTGCAGGAAGAAGGGATATTGTAGAGACAAAAATGATGACCTGTCATTTAATTATTTTAAATACAGATAATAAAAGAGCATACATGGTGGCAAAACAGGATACACTATTACTCAATATCTCTTTGGTGCTTTATATCTAATAAAATACTTTCACGGGTATGAGATAGGCAGGCAGTTACAGAGTTGTGTAATGTCCCACATCTAATCATTGACCATCGGTATTTAAACCAGTATCTGCAAGGTAGTGTCTTTTCCAGTTTCCTAGCACAAACTACAGAAGCAGTACAAGATAAGGCCTAACAGCATGGACTCAGGAGTAGGACTTTGAGAACTCAAATCCCAGATCTGCCACTTACTAGCTGTGTGACACTGGATAAGTTACTTAAATGATTTGTGTCTCAGTGTCCTCCCCTGTGGAATAAAGTTAGTAACCATACTTAAGACATAAGAGTTCTGTGGAAATGAAATTAGTAAATGTTAACTAAAGCATTTAGAATAGTGTCTGTAAATGATCTATGATTACTACTGTCATTCTACAATATGCTCCTCACTCTGGATATGTGTGTGTGTGTGTGTGTGTGTGTGTGTGTGTAGGTGATAGAAATTTAATTAGCCTTCCAAACATTTAGCTTAAGTGAGTCTTCATTTTTCATAGGAAGGGGCAAGGCTGCTTCTTTTCATCAAAAATCTTGAGGGACAAGAAAAATGACTTACCTCATAAGGAAGTGATGAAAACCAATTCTCAATACATTTCTTGACCAGTGATAATGATGACATGATGCTTTTTAATATAAACCTCTTAAAGTTTCCAACCGTCAACATTTTATCCACATTTTACCTGCACAACGACTCAGATGGATGGAGGGATAGATGGCTGAGTGTACAGATGGTGGATGGAAGGTGAATAAGATCTTATCTTAGATTCAGAAAAGTTAAATGACTTAATTAGGTCAGACAGGTATTGGCTCTTGTAGAGTCCAATATCTGCTTTTAGAACTAAACCTCGATGCCTCACAGTCTACACAGCTCACGGTATCTCTCTTCAGTTCACTTATCCTGAGTTACACACAAAATCTAACAATCATGAAGAGGAGCCCGGTAAATACTCTCCCACATTTGGTTTGATGGAGACATTGATCCCACTAAGAGCAAGGTGAGAGGCTAAGTGGGTTTGTTAACTGTTCCTCTGTGCTGAATGTAATCAACACTCAAAGGACCAACAGGAAGCTCAGGTCTGGGTGGAAGAACGCTTGTGGACTGTTGCAGACACCCACAGAAAACCACAGGGTCTGGTACATTGGTCAGATTGCTAAAGAACACAGAAAATGTGATAAAAATCTAGGACTTTCAAGACACATTTTTCTTTATATTTAAAATGCATGTCTTGTTTTTAAGGACATTGTTTGACTCTACATTTCCTAAAATCTATTTTATAAAATACCAGTTCTACACAAAAGGGATCCCTGGACAAATGTGTGTGGAAATGTAACATATTCTATACTTTATTAAATTTTGGAGTACGTTTGCATGTGTGCATCAGCATGTTAAAAGGTTTTGAGAAGTTTATAATAAAAAAAATGGGCTAAGTTTTTAACATAGGTTTTCTCAAACTAATTTTAAAGCACTACGTTTATTAACGTACCAAATAACTAATGTTTTCTGAAGCACCCTTGGCAGCACTGGTTTAGACACATTTCTGTTTTGAGATCTTTTCCTCCTCTTACTCTCTCTCGGTGTGAAACTTTCACTTGAATAATGTCACTGTGACACTTGGATTTCTATCTATTAAGATTTACAATCAAGTCCCTCTCGAGGATTGAAGAGGCCATAGACTCAAGTAGGAAATTTGGGACAAAGTCTTAGCCAGAATTGGAGGAAGCACATACTTTATATAAAAATACAATGCTGCTCTATTTCTTAAGATTTCATAAGATTTCTATCAGCAGTAAGATTCATTCTGTTGAAAGGGAAGGAAATGATATCCAGGTTCTCACTTTATGATGATGAGATGGTGTTAATCCCACAGAGGGCAAAACAAATGCATATATATCACAAGGTGGTTTCATGAACTGACCTAAAGTAAGAGCCATCACATGCGTATCATAATATACCTTAGATTTATGGGATTGGGATTTAATCAATGAAATCTTATCAACAAGACTTTCCAAAAATAGTTGAGAGCTGTCATGACTATTAAATGAATTATCTCTTGCCCCAAGATAAATGTTTGTATGAAAAAGTGGAACCGTCCACGCTTTGCTATAGAAAGTATATGGAAGAAAAATGGAAAGAAAAGAAAGCAGAAGGGGGAAAAAATTAAAATGTAATATATATGATTTCCCACACCATGTTATAAGAAGCACCATTTCTAACCAGCATTGGATGTTTGCAGATGGTTACAAGAAGCAGCAAAATATCTCTTCTCCCAGTGCCCAGCTCCAAACACAATGGCATGAATGTGTCCCAGGAGATGAATAAACAATCCTAGGCCTACATTAATTTATGTTCTAACAGATCCATCTAAGTACTTTTTGTTCGTTTTTGTTTTTTAAACATACTTTTCTTAAAAATCAGAAATAAAATATATTGGTGCAAAGAAAGTGATGAAGAGGGAAAGGATGATTGTGTAACATTCAAAATCAAACAATATGACTATCTGGGATCTAGGTATTCAGTATGATAGTAATATGGCAAATTTAAGAGACTAGGAAACCAGGGTCATGAAGTCCCTCATAAAAAAATATGATTAACGATAATCTGGGAGTGTTGATCTAAACAAGTCCTATCTAATTATACCTAGCAACTTTTTACTATCACTGATATCTATAGACAGGACATTATTTATTCAACATTTTATTTGTCACCAGAATGTTGTAAACATATAAGGATATACAAACTACAAATCAATAGCACCTTTATAAATATTTTAAGTACCTTTATTTAGCAATTATGTGGGCCTCTTCATGTGCTAGCACTACAGAATTTTTAACATGCCAATAAGCCCATTAAACATATTTATGGTGATAGTTATTAAGTTCAAGGGGGTTCATCCAAGAAATATAGTTCAGTAAGAAAAACAACCTTGTAATGAATCAGAAAGCCTATTTACTCTTGTCAAAAAATGAGGATTCCCTAATCTTGTATACATACCCAGAACCTACAGGCATGTCTTAGAATCTATGAGGAAGGTATGCAAGTAACAAAAAATGACTTGCAACCGTTAGAATGAAAAAGAAACCTTGCCGTTTATTAGACCTCACTGTGGCAACACTACTCATTTCTCTAAGTCCTAGTTTCCTCATCTGAGAAATGAGGATTTACCTGAATTGTATGTGCAAATGCATACAAACCTAAATTATTAGTAACAATATTCCCAAAGAAAAGCAGTGAATTGTGCAACTGAGTGAGAATCAAGTTTCTTAGAAGTTCTGGAAATAACTGCTTTAATTCTGAGTTACATGTCTCAAGTCCAAATATTCTGTAAGAATTGTCTCACTCTTTGACAACTGCATCTACTCCATACTATACAATGTGCTTGATAAGCTTCTGTGATATATTTACTCTAAAGATGGCTTGGTCAATAAAAACACTGCAGTTTTTCTGAATTCGGATTAAAATGTAAAGTCTCTTTTGAAACTCTTCAAAGTTGTAAAAAAGATGCAGGGTCTCAAAATAGTGGGGATTCATCCAAGATCTGTGTAAATTTTGCAATCTCTATAAATAAGCCTTTCTTTCTTAGAAATGTTTTCTCATCTTGATCGAACACTAATGACAAACTGTAGAATTATCTAATGGTTACCATCAGCTCAAATTCTAGGTAACATCGTTTTAAAAAGTACCACCTATGGAACTTCTTTAAAATGTAGTGGGAAAAAAAGAAGATGCAGGAGTGGAATGCCCAGGCTTGAAATCCAATTCTCTGCCATTTAGGAGCTAGGTAAGTTGGGGTATTCACTTAATCTTTCTGATCCTTGGTTTCCTCAACCAGAAAATGGGAAGAACAAAACCTAGGGCTACTGAGATGATTAAATGAGATAGTAGGGATAAGAGTCTCTTAGTACAGAACTCAGATATCATTACAAATATCAAATCAGTGCTATCCTGCCTATGTAAACTAGCAAATTATATCCTACATCATGCTACTGCAATTTTCTAATAAGTCAGCAATGCATGGGCCCCAATGCTGACATTTTTTACTCTAATCTTTGTTTATAGAAGGAGTCAATAATCCAAACAAAGAACATTCCAGTATGCAGTGCTGATGGTTACACGATAAGGCGGGGCCTGGCACCAAAATGAGGACTGACTATCTATTAAGGTGAAAACACATAACTTTGATAATGAAGCTGTCTCCTGATTTATAGAAACTAGGCTGTTTTAACTCTTGGGATTCAGAGCCAACCAAGATGTAGAGAAAACTGTGCCTGCAGAGGAGGGGAGAGGAATGTGCAGGCCAGGATTTATAGAGAGACGTTAAGCTTGAAACACTAAATCTGTCCATGAAAGAAAAGAGTGCATTGAGTTCACAAGAAGACATTTAAAAGGAGAATCAGAGAGGTTCTAAGTCCCATATTAGTAACAGTTACACTACAGAGAGAAACACCGACACACTTCCCTCTGCTAAGTTCTCCCCTTAATCACAGAGCCAAGAACTTCACACAGGTAATATGAATTCCATCTGAGGTTCATAATAGCACTAACATCCCCAGCAGAACAACAGATTTTCTTAAACTGTGAGGCCACGGTCTCATTTTAGCAGGTTTGTAGGATGGTCACAGGTACACAAAGTCTCATTAATCACATTTACAATCTCTTTAAAAAATTCTGAAGTACTGCAACCAGAAACGCTTCCCCAAATAAACAGTGTAAGTGTGGCTTTTCTGGTAGCTCTTTGCACTTTTACTCCAAAGTCTTAGTAAGAATGGAGTCTTGAAAGCCAGTTGAAGAAACTGTCACAGATAATGGCCCATGAAAGCTTTTAAAAACCTATCACAAACTTTCCCCATTAAAATCTGGATGGAAATTACACAAAAGTTTTTACCTCCTTAACAGTCAACTGTAGGTTTAAAAAATCATACTGACTCTGAAGAACATCTTGCTTACATAACAAGTTTTTGGAAACGTCACAGAAATACTTACAGGAGAGAAGGTGCAGGCCACCCACTACTCTCTGGATGGGACCTCAAAAGACCTTCAAGAGTTCAATCATCATTCATCAAGGAAAGACTTGGACAGAATTCACTTCTCTCCTGTGACTATTCATGATCCCATGCTCAGGTCAAACTACCTGCTGTTTCTTTTGCATGTCTCATGATTTCTTGCCCCTGTACCATCTGGCAAAGCCAAAATCCTACATACTCTTGCTGGTGCAGATTTTTTTTTTTTCTTTAAAGTAGTCTTCTCTAAAAAGTCCTTATCACCTTCCAGGCTGGAAAGAACTTTTCTCCTTTTTAAGAACTTCCATTGCACTTTACATGTTGACATCCCATACTGTACCTAATACTTTTTACCTAGCATTGAAGTTATTTATAGAGAGAGCTCATCTCTCCTTCTAGTCTACAAGCTTCTCAAGGATGGGGTTTGCTTCTTTCTTGTGTGCTTCTTTTCAACAACTTACTCATAGCACGCCTATAATGAATACTTATTGCTTAATAAATGGACTTTAACTACATGTGGTATTAGCATAATCCCAAAAACAATTGAGGATATTCTATTTGCTCAAAGAGGTTGGCCTAATGAGAGCTTTCCAAAGCTGAGTTAAACGAATACAATAATAATACGACAACATTTTATAATTATAACTCCAATACAAATGAGAATGCGAATTCTATAAATGCTTTTAATCATTTAGTATTGATTACGTATCAGGCATTTTACTAGGCACAGAAGATATCAAGGTAAGAAGGAAATTGCTTCTCTGCCCTTGAGGAATTTAAAGTCTAGTGAGAGATAAATCATGGGACTGATAATGACAATATAATGTTTAAATACTACAACAAAAGTCTTGCAATACTCCTTTCTCCAAAATTCAGCACATAAACAGATTTTTAAATTCAGCAATAAAATCAAAAGGGTTTATTTCTCATTCTGCTGAACAAGTGCTGTCTTCTGGTGAAAGATATCTTGAACTTGATCATCATGGACATTTTTTAACCAGTCGGTCAACTCTTAAACAGATTTTAGTATGCAGGATTCCTGCCACATACTTGAGCAACTGTAGACTAAATCATCAACATCTTGAAATTCAGAAAACAAAGCCAAAAAGAGACTTATTTCTTACATCTCTCAGCACTAACACCCAAGGCAAAACAATTCTTTTTGATTCTCTCTTTACAAGTCTTTTTTGTTTTTGTGAGTGTGGGTTTTGTTTTTTTTTTTTCCCCTTATTTTTATTTTTAAATACTTTCAAACTGACAGGACAGTTACAAAAATAATACCCACCCCACACAGAGAACTCAATCATACCCCTACTTTGCCAGATACCCGGATCCATCAATCAGCAAGATGGTGCTTTGTCCCTGAAGATCTGGCTGGTGTGATCCTCCGACGTTTGGCTTTTCTGTCACATGGCAATGCACATGGTGGCGTCTTCTCCTCCACTGACTTCCAGCTTCTTGCTCTTCCCATGATTTTCTCTGTGGCCTTTTCTATAAGGCCTCCAGTAACAGGACTGTGATAGTTCCTGACTCAACTGGGCTACACTTTAACTGAAATAACCTCATCAAAGGGTCCTATTTGCAATGGGTTCACACCCACAGGAACGGATTAACAAAATGTTTTCCTGGGGTACATAGCACCAAGCCACCAACCACAGTCCCTTTGAGCCTTTTCTCTCCCCTTGCTAGATTACATCCTGGATCATGTACCATGTATTACACTTAATTGTCATTGCATCTTTAGTGGCTTAAAAAAAAAAAACACGAAACTGTGGGAACATATACACAACATAAACTTCTCCACCTTGACCACTCCCAAGCATACCATTCAATAGGATCAACCACATTCACAATATTGCAGTACCTTCACCACCTCCAATATTAAAACTTTCCCATCTTCCCAGACAAAAACCTTACACCCACTATGCATTAACTCCCCATTCCACCTGCCCCTGGCAACCTGTACTCTATTTTCTGTCTCTATGAGTTTGCATATTCTCCAATATTTTCTTTGTAGTTACCATGCAGCTTAAATTTAACATCCTAAATCTGTAACAGTCTTGTTTGCTTTGATACCAACTTAATTTCAACAGTATACACAAACTATGCTTCTATACTATATCCTTCTGTCTCCAAATCTTTATGTAGTTCTTGTCCCAAATTACATGTTTCTACATTATGAGTCCAAAACCACTGGCTTTTCTTTACATTTTATGCATTTACCTTTTTAGATCTTGAAGAAACTAAAATGTGGAGTTACAAACCAACAGTAAAATAGTACTGGCATTTATATTTACTCCTGTCGTTACACTTTATTTCTTCATGTGTCTCCAATGTATCATCTATTGTCCTTTCCTTTCGACCTGCAGAACTCTCTTTAGCATCCCTGGTAGGTCTGATCCAGTGGTGACAAACTCCCTCAGTTTTCGTTTTATCTGGGAATGTCTTAATCTCACGCTCATTTTGAAAGTTTTACCAGAGAAAAAATTCTTGGTTGGGAATTTTTGGCTTTCAGCACTCTGTGTAATACTACTGCCTTCTTGCCTTCATGGTTTCTGATGAGAAATCGGTACTTAATCTTACTGAGGAGCCTTGGCTGAGTTTTTAACCTGTGATGATGAGCTGGAGTTTTTCTTACAGTACAGATTGGGGGATCTGAAATTAAGGTGTGTGGAGTATTTTTGAGTATGCAACTCTGTTTTCAGGTCTTAAAAAAGACCTGTTTGTACTTCAGATGTTGGAGGAACTGTTCAGGAACAATTCATTCCTGCAAGGCTATGAGTCACATCACATTGCCAAGGTCAGGGAGACCTCTGCTAATCAAGGAAGGGCTAGCCACACACTCCCTTGAGCTGTCTTAGAGAAGTTGGCCTAGGTGCCCACAGTTTTCCACAGGTCATCAATCATCTTTACAAAGAGAAAATGTCCAACTTCCTCACTGGGTGGAGAGCCTCCTGCTAAGTCTTCTCCTGGCTTCCATTCTGCCTAGATGGTGATTTTCCTAGAGGGGCACTCCAGCTCTTGAAAGGAAAGATTCCTCCTTGGTTAGGAAAGAAAGGCAAGGAGATCCACTTAGCATCATTATGTGGTGAAATCAGAAAATAAAAAGGCAGGAAGCACAGCTATCTCTTGTTGGAACAATTTTTCCCAGAGGTATCTGACCTCCTTTCAAGTGCTCTCTTTTCATTTACTCTTAAATTCGGTTGTCGTGCCATTAAGACAAGGAAAATCACTGATTCCTGAAAGAGCTAAATATTGCTTCTGTTTGTACTATCTCTTCAAATACAAGGCCTAAACTTGGTTAATTTCTTTTCCTAGGTCAGAAATCAACAGGTGTTAAGTCTTCACAGATTATGAATATTTTCTCTTTCTCAATGTATGGCATATTACAGGTGGGTTAGGCACAGATGAAATACCAGGGGAAACTAACAGAAGTACAAATTTTAACAAGTTTTATCAAAGGCTAATGGATGAAATCTTCAGGCGATGCACTGTCAAAGGTTGTAGTTGGTGCTAAACTGAGGGAACTGCGAATTTCACTGTATAAGTCTGCTTCACTATGTCCTTAATATGGGCAGTGGTTGTGGAATTTTACATGGGCACAAGTACCATATTTCTTTCAGATGACATGAAGTGTGAAGGTCTTATTAAAAGACCTTTTCAGACCTATACTTGGGGCTGTGAGGAAATGTCCATTTGTTCCACCAAGAGCAGAAAGAAGGAAGCACAAAACTAGGAGACGAAAGGTTTCTCAGAAAGGTTAACTGGGATCACTAAGTTTACTCTTAACCTACCTTCAGCAGCAAAAAATTCAGTCCTGTTGCTGCTAAAATAAATGGAAGTATTTCTTCCTATATTACACAGATAATACTTTTTCACTCAAACAAGTACATGGTAACCACACTAAAACATCTGTGTACTTGTGTGTCTATGCCAGCCAATAACCCACAAAAGCTCTTTCAATTCCAACAACTGCACTCTCAATAAAAATCATACTATTGCAATGATATTTGTGATACTAATGCAAATATTCATAACAGAAACAAAATTAATATAGGGCCTACTTTTATTTCTTTTATTTTCCTACTTTTATTTCAATTAATCTATTTATCTGCCTACTTAGACACACACAAAAACACAATATACTTCTCATTTTTTAAAGAGCACTTGACAAATATGATTATCTTCAATATTTAGATATTTTCTCCATCTTTGAAGTGGTGGGAAAATGAAATACTTGAAAGGATGCTAGATCATCAAATTGCTGATATAACCTTCAGTCTCTCAAATATGCTACTTTAACATCTAGTAAATAAAATTCTAAGCAATTTAAAAAGTTGTTCTTACTAAGGAGACTAAACCATTATGAGTAATAATTCTCAAGCCAACAACTCACAATCAAACCAATGAGATTCTTTCGCTACCTCAGTTGTTCAACCTGTAAAATGGGATAATGCTGATATATAGCAGTCCTAAAGAATATTAAAGTTCAAGAAAACAATAAAATAGAACCTGGACGACGGTATAATTAAACAAACAAATGACTGAACTAACTTGTTGCATAATGACAAAGACACATCAAATAAAATTACTTTGTTGTTTTACTATATACATTTATTTGCAATGTTAGTTCATGGACAACTACATAGTTTAAGTATACTATAAAACTTTGATGTTTTAAGGGTTTCTATAAAAACAATTAAGAATAGTTTTATATGAAAACATAACATTATTATTTTTTTAATCAAAGAAAAAAATCATCCCAAACATCAATTAGTGAGTATATTTCCCTGGGGAAGGTTAGCACTGGTATAAAGCATAATTAACTTTCTTCATATAAGATACACTTTAAAAAAATAAATTGAATGATGAAATAACATGTTTATGCAAATGGTACAGAATATTATTTGGGCGTTAATGTTTTGCCCTTTATAATTTTAGAACCTTATTAAAGGAGAGAAGTCTTATGAAAAGGGGATCATAAGACTAGAGAAAAGTTTCCAAATAATCAAGAAATTTCTGGAGTGCAATGAAATAAAGGGGAGTAGGACCAGGAAGACAACTAGGTTCTTCTTTGAAAGCTACTTAGTGTTTTTCAGAGTTGAACAAGAGTAGACAGTTGGAAAGGACCGTAGGTTGAAGACTTTAGGTACTCAGAAAAGGAAAAAGCCATAATGATTATTAGCGATTGGCACTAGATGCAAAAGACTACAAACTGTAATCCAAGAGTTTTTTGTGGAACATTCCCTAAAGATTATCAACTAATGGTGTTCAAAATGTTAGACTATTCTTCCTTCTCACGTTGGTGCTTATGCTACATGAGATGAAAGGATAGCATTGGTGAAAGTACAAAACCAATAACTCTTCAAGAGGTGAACAAGAATTGCCTATGTATGTCTTCTGCCACTTTCTTCCATAAGTAGGATATCACAGTGTTCCAGTGGACACCTGAAACACTGAAGCCCTACTACGGTGAAAGTCCTCCCAGTTACATATCTTGGTCCAAGCCTTCAGCAAAGCACCACCAGCTAGCAAGGCAGATTCATCTGATCACTCAAGAGCTGTCTGGTTTTCAAGGGATGGAGTACCTCCATTGACTCCAGAACACAATGCCTGAGAATTACTAGATTTCAGACTAATTGTCATGGTACTCCTGTACAAACAACCACTGTGTCTTCAACCATCCTAAAAAGATAGCTGTGAAAACATTCGTGGGGCTGAACTGAAGAGCTAAAAGTCAATTGGGAGGATAACAAAAAGAAGACAAGGAGAAAACAGAGCAAGAAGAGCAAAATGATGATCGAAAGCCAGAATCTCAAATACTTTCATCATCCGGTTTTCAACCAGTGCTGACATTTAATTGTTTTAGAAAACTCTTAAAAAAAAAAAAAGAAAAAAAAGACTGGTAATCAAGTAGAGGTTCTTAAAAGCAATTCTGTGCTAGCAGTCTGTTATCTGTCTCTTGCCTTGAAATCAACTTCATGAACTTCCTTTCCTCTCTACCTTTCTTTTAGATGTTTTTACTTAACATACAAATCTCACTATCCTCCCACCAACAGCAAGAGGGTTTTTGTTTTTTTTTTTTTTTGATTGTAATAGCATATTTCTTCTAAAGAACCTTAATCTCTACGGTCATAAAAAAATTGTTAGCAAGTGATCACTTAGGATTTTGAAAATTAAAAGAAAACACCCTTTCACACTGAACAAGAAATAACCAAACTACTTATTAATCAAACTACTTCTTTCTTCGCTACTAATGGCAATAGGTGGAATAAACCCTATCATCTTGAGATTTAAAGTTCCCGAATATTCACCTCCAAACCCATTGCACTGATTCCTGATTCCAGCATCATATTCTGGTTTTTGAAACTAGCAAAACTGCCCAGCACTTACTGACCAGAATGGGAACAGACGGTGAAAAAGAGTTTGTTTCTTACACTGCTATCAGTCCCGCAGGCAATTTGCAGAATTCTTATGTCAACAGTGCCAGTAAACAAGTGTTAATATTGCAAGTGGAGGAAACATCCAGAGGGAATTCTGTGTCGTTAACTGCAGGGAGCAGAGCCCTGAGATCCGAGAGGGAATCTCAATTGTGTCAGCTCCGGGAAGCCAGCAGTGTGTGGCTGTCAGCGGTGTGAAATGGAGCTGCTTTAAAGCCGACTGGGCTATGACCTGCGCGCCGCACGTCCCTGCACCCGGTGAGAGAGGATCAATGACTCTGTTTGCTGGGCTCTAGTCATCCCCTCAGCTAATGAAAGCTATGCTGAAAAGACATGCCATGGGGCCTCTGGGCAGCCTGCAGCCTGGCATTAGCAGAGTTTCTTATAAAGCTTGGCTGGCGAGTGCACCAGGCACCAAAGCCTCCCTCCCTCCCACCCCCTTCCCTGCTCCATCCCACCAACTCCCCTCTGGCTGTCTGTTTAGTGTCACTCAGTTGGGATGGATCCCGTTAAAGATCTGACGCTTAGTGAGGACTCGGAGGTGTCTGGAACTCCTGCCTCTAATCATAAACACCACAGCTGGCAATGATGTAGTCGAAAAAAAATCACCTTGATCCAGTACACATTCTCTTTGATGTCTCTGCAGTGAGTTCACTACCCAGAGAAAAGGTATGACTTTTTTTTAACTCTGAAAAAAAAAAAATCAGGCTTGACATTCTCAAATCATAACCATATGACTTTCAATTCCATGCTTAAAAGATTTTCTCACATGTATATATACACACACACACATATCATCACATTTTGTTCTAAGAAACTCAGAGAAGAGGCATCTGACAATGATAACATGAAACAGGTTTGGGAGATAATGGCAGTTTGGGAGGAAAACACTTCCAAAAAGGGGGAGTGGGGGGAGTCAAGACTGCCACTACCAAAAAAGGAAGAAGCCTTCTGCCAAAGATTGCAAACTGCAGTGACCTTAAGTAAGAGACTGTAGCTGATTCAAGGGAAAATGAAAACTTTTCAAAGACAACACTGCTTGTGCTGCGCCACTGTTTATAAGTATCTTATGCCCTCTTGCCTTTCGGGTGGCCTGGTAAACACAGCCTCGCTGTGCTTCCAGCCCCAGGCCACAGGCTTCTAATGAATATTCAGCCACATTAACATACATTTTCTTTGTGTTGCTCTTATTTGAAGAAAAAAATTCCTACTAAGACGGGGCTGGCAATGTCCTTGTGATGCTATGTCGGATGTAGGTACTGTGAGGTGAGTTTTTGCACGTTAAATGCTCAGATGCCCCAACAATTATAGGGGACATAAGAATATCAAAATGCACTAATCCTGTCTTCTATAATAGATAACAATTACGTAGGTCTGGAGATAACTCCAGAGATGATCTTATATAAACTGAAATAAACATTACCTATTTATCATCAAGGTCCACATTACATAGCTGGGTACCCTATACTATTCCAGGATATGAGTGTGTGTGCAGGGGGTGGGGGATACAAATAATATTTATTTATACCCAAAAGTCATTTTTTTCCTAGTATAAACACTCTTAATAAATAAGCAAATAAAAACCAGCTCAGTTAAATAAGTATAAGTCTTTTTATTTTTCAATCCTGTAATCCAAAATAATTTGTAAAATCATGTAAAGACTTTGTAAGTGTGCCTTAATTTAAAAAATTGAAAAAAAAAAAAAGAGGTGTGTTCATTCACTTGGCTTTAAAATGCTAAATTAGTCATGTGAAAGGCAAATCTGCATTTATTCTAAATGCAGGTGATTCTAATTCTAAAGAGGTAAATGATAATTCAATGCTCTGGTTTCTTGATTCTGAAGAAAAATAGCAAAACAGCTTTAAACTGGTCAGTTGTACTGCAGCAACCACTGTTTAAGAAATCACTCTATAAATGGCACCCAGGAATGCAGCAGCAACGTATGGAGTAACAATATCCAGACAAGGCCAAAAAGCTTGGATACTGCTGTGTTGTTCTAAATGACTGAGGTTTTGCAGACTAACAACATTCCCCCATAATGATCGTGGTGTCTTTAGATTGAGATAAGAGTCAAATTTATCGAGTGTTATTTACTGTTGTGTATAAGGATCTGTTGTGTTAAGGAGTGAAGTAGGTGGTTGGAAGAGAACGACTTGGCTAGGCTCACAGCTGCAGAATTTCAAGAGTTTACATACCCCTATAAGGTAATTTCTTTCCTTTTTTTAACATAGGCAAGGCAATTAAATGTTAGTCAATCTTAGCAAAATGAAAGTCAGGGATATGCTAATATATACTAATACTGGCATTTACTGCAATATTTTCTGTTATCTCATATTAAAGATAGCTCTGCCAGAAATTTTAGTTCAGATCTGTCCACGAATACGTTTTTCAAATGGAAAAAAAAAATCCTACACATTGGGAGAAAGTTAAGTTTGGCATGTTTATATAAACAAAATGAAGTGCAGGCTTGATGTAAATACATAAATTTTGATTTTTAAATTGGGGAGGAGTCAGAAAGTATTAGTTTTCTAAGCTGATTAATGTACTAGATAACTGCATAAATTTGTAGACCCCAAATGGCCAATTGGCACAAGTATCTCATGTTGGGGTTTCTAGAAAATCCTTTAAAAAGCCTACTGGTCTGGAAGGAACACCATACCAAACTGGTTAATAGTTACTTCTTGAGAGTGAAATTTAGGGAATAAAGGGCAATAGAAGGTTATCTTCATTTTCTAGTGCATATAGTTCTGTGCAGCTTGAATTCTTTATTAAAAAATTATAAAGCAAACTAAATTTAAAAAATAGAACACATATGCTTTATGTGTAAAGGCAATGGTCTACTTTACAACTATTTACCTTATTCCCTCAAAATCTCTGTTACATGATACTCTGGATATAAAGGTACAGAAGTCTTATTTCAATAAAAACAGAAAGCAAGGGTCTCTATCATATAGTTTAGTGGGTCAAATGAGAAAAAATACAAATACTGTTATGAGTACGTCCTTACACTGAGATGAGAATGCCAGTATATATCAGATTAATTTTAAGACAGAGACACAGTCAAGGGCTTTGCTCCAATTTCTTTTAAATAGGGATGAATGCCCCCTTCACTGCCACCCCCAGCTGACATTAAAAATGTAATGACTAGGAACTCTTTGGCTCTCAGAGATGTGACCTTAATTTGCATAATAAACCCAGTGCTTTCTGCCACCAACAGAGGGGAGGCATAGGTGGTGTATCAGAGTGCCATTCTCCTATAAGTAAGCTACTCTTTCCTCTAGAGCTGGAAAGACACATGGCGCTAGGTGAAGGGGTCAAGGGCCAGAGGCAAGAACTCACAAGACTCAAAACATAAAGTCCTAAGAGATAGGAATTCACTCTTTCTAGTGAGTTGGAGCTTTTGTAGCAACTCATCATTGGTAACAGACTTACTAGGTAACTTTTTCTTGGGATACAGGATTTCAAAGAAGAGAAGGCTGTGTCCCTTTGGACAGGAATAGGCACTGTCACTTCTGGGAGACTCTGGCTTTATGTGGGTCAATGAGCTCTAATCAAAGGAGTCAGACTCAAGGAGCAGCAAATTCTAGTTAAACCTGGGGATGGTGCTGCCAAAGCAAACATTGGAGGTCAGGTCAGAGGCTACTCAAGGCTGCTAGAGGTTGTTAGCACACAACAATGACGACGACAACAGCTGCCACTTCAGTAGTTCTTGCTACGTGCCAGCCATTTAACTAACATTATCTCCCATTACTTTAATTTTTTTTTTTTTAATTTTGCAGTCCTATAAGTAAGTATTATTTTTACAGAAAAGTGAGGTTCATTGAAGTTAAGTAATCTGCTCAAAATCAAACAGCTGGTAAGAGAAGAATTAGATTTAGAAACATAATCCCAAAGGCTATGCCGAGCCTTGCTTCCTTCCAGGTAGAGTGAAAGGACCCATATCCCAGTAGAGAACAGATGACCACGCCCATGAGACAGTAGGCAGACCTTTCTGACAGAGGTCCAGTTGTCACAAATTCCTGGGATCAAATGTGGCAAGGCGCAGAACACAAAGACCAAATCAAGTTACTACCGAGAATCATCCTTGAGCAAGTCTGCCAGACACCCACGAACTGTGGCTTTTATAATCTGACTTCTGCAGGACAGCACCTGCTCCTTTCCCTTCAATTAAACGTGCTCACACATGTGAGTTCCGAAAGGTTCATGAAGAGGCATTTCCCATGCTTCTTGCAGGGACCTTGAGCTGAGAGTGTAATAACCATCTCAGATTGCTCACCTCCATCCCCAAATTACCACCTCAGGAAGATACTTGGGCTTTTCCGGCTTGAAGCATTCTTGATACAAGAGTCACAGGAAGGAAACACAGAAAGTTTGTACTTTTTTTGATCAATTTATTGATTGACTGATTTTGAGGGGAAGAGGAGAGAAGGAAGAAAACCTTGAACAAGAAAGAAGCCACAGATTTGTAAAGAAAAGCATAAAGAGTTAAGTACAAAATTGAGCAAGACAGGAGTTGGCAGGAGATCAACCTAAACTGAGAGCAGGAGTTTCCCATCCCACTAGAATATCATATGTAGTTGGGTACACAGATATTTCTCACTATCCGTATCTATCTGGTTCCTATGTATAAACAATGAAAATTCAGATGGTGTGTGTTTGGAGACCAAGGGATACGACGTTATCTGAATAGCACATAAGAGAACATAGACAGATTCCTTTCATCCAAGCAGCCCCAAGCTAAATAATTTATCTGAATCTCTTTCATTCCTTAGTACAGAGAGCTCAAATTCGCCTACTGAGGAATATCTGTATTTTGTGGCTCCAGATTCTACTGTGCATGCATAAGCTACAGAAACTCATACCACAGCACTATAGTTTGCTTACACCAGGCCACTTAAGGAACTTTATAGCTAAGAAATCACGCACCCCAGTATGCACAATCATTGGCAAGAAATCAGCAAAAACAGAGATCTCAAGGCAATCACTCTTGAGGAATTTCCTCCGAGAGATAATTACCTGGCCTCTCTCCAGAGATACCAATATTAGTATTTTCTCCAGGTGCTACCCAATCTCCACAGGTTACTTCAATCCCAAGGTAGCTGGGGGGCCCAGTCCAACGAGTGAGACGGAAGGGGAAACTCTCAAGGCAGGAGAATCTCTGAAAACAAAAGGCCAAATGACAAGATGTAGGTTTCTTAAAGGTAAAGAAATGGCCAGGCTGCCCTGGGAGTTTTCTAGAAGCCTCAAGTTATGCTATATAGCCAATATATTTGGAAGAGACCAGGAAATAGGTCTGTCTGGGAAGCTGCTATTTGAAGGGAAGTGGCAAAAGTAGCAGAGGTTTCATCTCTTTCTAACTCAACTGGCCTGATGTCCCTCCCCAAGTCCTTTGGCAACCCAGTCAAAACCTCAAGTCAAATTTCCACCAAGAAAGAAGGGATGTGACTAAGTGGGAATGGGAATATGTTGCTAATTTGGCAGTGTAAGCAGCAATTTCACGACAACTTCAATACTTAATGGAATAATGTATTAATAGTACATTAATAGTAGTATTTTCTTATTTACTTGCTGAAAATAGGTAAAATGTGAATGGCTTACATCATTACAGTAGAAAATATAATGCTTTGTGCATATATACATATTTCTTATAGAATAAAAAGGGTAATGTACTTGTCTGAGGGAGGGGACTAGAATTAGAAACTGACCAACTCTTCTTTATGTGCGCTTTTTTATGTTTCTTTTTTCAAAAACATATTTTATGGTATTTTCCCAGAGTCTTTGTAACTTTAAATTCTTTAAAAGTTACTACTTTCTACCAACAGTAGTCATCAATATTAAAACTCTCACCACGATAAGTTGGATTTTTGAGTTTTCCGATCTTTCCCTAAAAAGGGGAGAAGGATGCAAACATTTTAAACCAAAGCAAGAAATCCATGTGATGGCTGCAAATTGCTTTTAAATACTCATATTTTAGGCCTGTCTGTGACAATGCTTCTTGGAAAAAATTAAAAAAGCTTCCTCCCTCCAATAACATGCTCAAAGTCCTCTTTTGCCAGAGGCATTCACTCATTATATAAATCAAACAAGCGCACAGCACTAGACAAAAAGTGGCTAGTAATGCCCAGCGCATTCCTCTGCTTGAGCTAAGATGATTTCAGTGCATTGCATGCAGATGGCAGGTATTTTAATAAAGAGCTCCATTGTGCAGGCCCTGCTCCTCCTCCATAGCTCCCAGCACTCCCTGAAAGGGGGGCAGGAGGGAGAGGGGAAGAACGACAGCCATTCCAGCTGGAGCGGGAACCTCGTCTGAGTCAGGAAAACCACAGCTCATAAGCAAAGAGGAAGCATAATGTTCTACAAGGACAAAACATTAGCAGAAATGTCACTCAGCCCCAGTTCCACATGTTGGCTGCCATGGCCTCTTCCTCCTAGCATGCCCGATTGATATAAATTCCATCTGCTCAGCAGCCAAGTGACAGAGAAGAAATACCGGCATCTGGTCTCCATTGCTGTCGGGTTTTTGTTCCACGTTAGACCTTAGCTAGAAACATATGAAGAGATGAAGGTGCTGGCAAGCCACTAAAAGGCTGAACTGGCATAAAGGAGACTTTCTGATGCTTTTCACACTTTACTCTGGATTTTTTACAGGGATGGGGGAGGGTGTGACAGAGACTTCATAAACTAAACAGTGGGAGCCTATAGACCTGAAGGTCATTTAGTGTTTTTTAAGGATTGGGATTTTTTCAAGTTCTAATGTTAAAAACTATAAAGCACAACACTTATTCTCCTCTCCATCCCTTCCATGCGACAGAAGGCAACTAAGTCACAGTAAAAATGTTCTTCAGCTATTTTTTTTCCCCTTGTCTGAAACATCCACTGGTTTGGACCTGCTCCATAGGCACTTTATATACTCCTGTGGAGCCTCTGAAAAATGCCCGAAGTAGAAACCACCAACTCTCTTTTAACCCCCAGCTGCCCAGAAAAGTATCAAGCCACAGATCAAGCCTAAACCTTGAAGGGGAAATAAAAGTAAGTCAAAGCCTCTCAAAGAATGCTGGAGGCCCCAAGTATTCACCACCAACCTACTCTCAGATCACCACTTAATTATTCATTTGTTCAAGAGACTGAGAAAAGTAAAAAACAAACATGAAAGCAGAGGCAGTAAGAGACCATGGGTCTCAATAATTTTCTTTCCTTCTTTTCTTTTAATCAGTGTCTATTTGTGTGTTTGCAAAGCAGTCACAACAAGGATGACTCCATTCACAAATATAACATGGAAAGGGCATTTTTTTAAAAAAGGATTGAGGATCAGGTTATGCAGTTGATCTGGAAAACAACTGTGAGGATGACTCCTATAAAATACTCTTCAAAATATAACAAATAGTAAGAAACATAAATTTTTCAAAGGCTATAAAAGTTTACAAGAATCTCTTAACAACTGTACTATTTTACAACTCTAGTAGATTTTAGCTTCAGCTAAAAACAGAAAGCACCACTATCTAGGATTATGCTGTCAAATAAACCGCTTCTTCAAATTCCAGCTTTCCCCCTTATCATTTGATGAACATTTGAAGTGAGCAGACTGCATGGCCTGGTAGGAGAAGTGAATCATCATGATAAAGGTAATAATATTAAGTAAAATAACAGGGAAGACAGTAGGAACAGAGTTGATGATGACCTCTTTGAGGGTGTCAGTCCTGGAACTGATTGCTATGGGGGTTAATGGCTTAGGAAACCATAATGATTTGCAGAGTTTCTACTGCCAACACAAGAGGTAGATTTACCAAAGAGCTAATGGAGCTTAAGTTTCAGATCCCTCACTTGCCCAGGCCTTGAGGAAGAATTGCAGGGGGATGCAGAACATTCTAGGGGGTTGGGGAAGCTGGGTTGCACCCAGGGAAGATTTCTGTGCAAGCATTCCTGATAACTTTCCTAAAGAGATTTCAAAAGAAAAAGACCCATATCTCTAGGACTACAGTACTTTGGGGAGTAATTACTTATTCTAAATACACATATACTCTTGTACCTAAAAATTTTTTAAAGTTTATATTAAATAACATCTTTGAAATTAGCACTCTATTTCTGTATATAATAATATATTGAAAGCTGCTTTTTGTAGTTTAAATGATCAGCTGTCAATAAAATAACATCCCACTGGGTAAAAAAACAGATGACTGAAAAACTTATTAACTATAGACCCTTCACAACACACTCACTATCTGAAAAAACAAAAATCCTTGTTGAAAAATTTTACTCAGTAAGATTGAATACAATTTCAACATAAAAATACTAGTAGATTCACATAAATCTCTCTGATTGTCTTGAAGACTAGAGACCTTTCTAAGCCTAATTCAAGAACCATCAGAAATCAATCAAAAGTTAATATAAGCACAAGAAACAAAAGAACAACCAAAAAATCCTTCATGGCCAAAATTAAAGCAAAAATAAAGAGCTGAAAATCACCTAAGAATGAATATTTATAACATATACAGACTATGCAGCTAATTTTTTTAAAATATAAAAAAAAGTGTTAAAGATGAATAAAAAAAAGATTTACAATGTGATTTAGAAAGGTGTAATGGACTTGAAAAGACACTTGGGGAAAATGGAAATAGAAATGACTGATAACCATAAAGAGATGGTAAACCTTACTTTAATTAATTAAGAGAAATGCAAATGAAAGCAATGAGCTACCATTTTTTTCCCCATATTACACACCAGAATGCCAAAGATTAAAAAAAAATTGTTTAGACACCTATTCTATCAGTGTATTAGGGAATAGGCACATAAATTCTGACACATCTATACAAAGCAGCTGCTAAAAAAGAATGAGATAGCTCTTTATAGGTTGATATGAAATTACTTACAAGATATATTATTAAGTGAAAAATGAAAAGTGCAGAATAATGTGCTAAGTGTATCCTCTCTCACCATTTGTATTAAACAAACAGAAGCATGTGTGCTTTTGTATGCAGACTGCTTACAGAATTATACCCCAATTGCAAAGACTTATTTACAACTATATAGCCCTTTGTATAATTAATTTTTTACTAAAGGCATGTATTCATTTTAAAAATACATATTATTTTAAAAATGCTTTCTATACATGGAATCAAGGGTCTATCTTTCTTGATCTTATGATTAAGTACCTTTGTACTTAACTTAATATTTTCCATCTCTCTATCTACCAGGTAATACATCCAATTTATTAAAAGTATAGATGTCCTTGCCTCTATGAAAGTAAACAAAAGGACTAATTCTGGGTTTTTGTCTGTTTTTGAGATCCACTGAAATTTAAAAATTCTCACTCTTTATGCTGTTTTCAGGTATCAATCATATTAATTATGTATATATATATATACACAGACACACATACATACACAAGTGCACATATAATGTACAAACACACTTGCATATATGGTATGTGGTGTTCTGAAATTTGAACATTTTCTAACTCAGTACCCTCATTGAGATGAGAATAGTCAAGATCATTTGCAGAGTAAATACATTTTCAAATGAAAACCTAACCAACATAATGCCTAATTGATTTTACCTCCTTGGAGGGTTTATTTTAAAAACACTACGGTCTGTGTATGGGAACCCTATATATTATGCATGGTTGTACTATAAACCCACAACTTCTCTGGTTAAGAAAAAAAAAGCTTATAAGAGAGAGAAAACAACAACAACAAACAACCACAGTCTGTATTCACAAAGGCTGGAATTACTTCCCAGATACTGATTAATGCCTTTTTTTTTTTTTTTTTTTTGCCTTGTGACACCTTACTCTCTGATATTTCCTGAGCTGTGCCTGAAGAAATAAATCCTGGATTGCCAAGATTTTTTTCTCAAAGAACTGTATGACATTAGTCACTTAGTAAAAGGGTAATCAAGGAACAGAAACACTCCTATCTGTACCCTTGGTGCTAGCACAGTATATGGTAGATGGTACATGCCCATAATTTACTCCTTAAATTCCCTCTTCTAGTGTATGTTATTGGAAAGTGAGGTTCATAAAAAGTAAACTCATTTATACAATATATATTTAATGATGTGTCCAGAATGTGGATGTCTCAGCAAACAAGACTAAGTACCACCCAACAAAGAACCTACAATGTAGTCGTAGAAACAGGCAAGTAAACAATCAAGTGTCGCACAGTATAAGGAATAAATACGAATTGCCACATGGGCCCTTGGGGATACAGCCAACACAGAGCAGGGTGAGCTGAAGCAGTTTCCTGGAAAAGTGACAGCTATGTTGATATCTAAAGGCAGGCAGGAATTAGCCTGGAGAAGTACTGGGAGAAGCACATTTCAAGTGGAGACACTATAGACAAGTGAGCACATGTCCAAATGGAGGAACGACAGAACTGCCAAAAAAACTTCTAAGGGGGTAGTTCCCTTCCTCTGAATTACAGCTACTGGCCTCTCATTCTTAAGATTTAGATATAGGCAGTATGAAACACCTGATGAACTCACTGACCAGATCAAATAAACGGACTCCAAGTTTGCAAACATCAGAGGATGACAGTGCTGCCGTGGTAGACATGTGCAAGTGTAGCACGAAAGAGATAGGAATGTTGTATTTGCCGTTGGTCCTTTTCACTGCTCATTCCCCATGCCACCATCCACCCAAGACCCATTTGGGGTCTAACTGAGAGGTCTTATCGTGGATAGCCCACAATAGAATGTCATCTTTCTCAAACTTTAGGGCGATATGAGAGATGTTCAGCTGCCTGTCCATGGAGCCAACCACACAATTTTCCTCAAGTCAGGGACTCTCAATAATACAGCTGCTGGGGTGACAGAATAGCTGGAGAAAACTACACAAGCTCCAATAGCAGGCCAGAGCATCACTCCTCCATGAATGACAACCGATGGGTTAAATCACCAGGGAGCTGCCTAAGAGTTATTAACGGTGACAGGTACACTACCTGGGAGACAGGTTGAAAAGGGAAAAAGATTATTTATAAGCGAATAGTTAACAGCTGTACCTACTGCTAAGCATTACATGGATGCCACAAACTGTAGAATTCAAACCCTGAGTTATTCAAGCACGAACAACTGCCTGTCACCCAAATGCAACGCATCGCTACAAATTAAGGTGGGAGAGATGAGGTACAGGAACGCCGCCTCACCAAGAAAGGTAATGTCATTCTGGAGCTCAGATAAAAGGTGGAGAAAGGCTGAGACAACCATGAGGTGAATTATGGTTCTTAATAATAATGATGAATTTTCAAGAACAGCTTTATAATTTTTCCTCAAGGCTTTAACAGAATAACAGATGCCAAATGCAACTTGTATTATCAAAAGTAAGCTGGAGTTGTGAATGAGGGGAGATTGAACAGTTATACTAAAATGTCAAAAGGAAGAAAAACAACTATAAATAGGAAAAGAAACTATAGAAGTTTGGTTAAAAATAAAACAATTGCAATAATTATTAATTAAAATAAATTTTTATAATATTTTATATGAGTAAATATGAAATCTGCCACTTTGAACTATTATTAATGCTACTTTATTATGACTCTGCATCATAAAATAAGTAGATACTATTGAAACCATCTCAAGTATTAATATTACAAAAATCAACAGCAGAATGTGTTGTTCTCAATACAGTGTTCTGAAAAGCCTGGGGGGGCGCAACATGTATTGAGTTGAAAATCTATAAGAACAAATATCCTCAACAAATTTTTGTATTTTCACTTCCATAAGAACTGAAAATTCCTTTGTACATATACATTTTCTACCACTATGACAAAAAAACTATTTGGAGAAGAAAAAGAAAAAAATAAGAGAAGTTATATCCAAGTTAATAAAGAGAACCAGACTCATTTTAGAAAACAAAAGAAGTTATATATAGTTGATAAAGTATAAATCAGCGCAAACTTTTTGGAGAACACACGGGATATATTCAAATAAAAAAATGCACCTACTTTTACTTTGTCTCCATGATATACTGTTAAAGGAAAAAAAATCACGGAATACAATGTACAAAAGTATATATTCTATTATCCTGTTTGACTAAAAAAGAAAAAAAATATTCACATGCATATGATTATAGACTATGTCTAAAAAGATATATAAGAAACTAATAAAAGGGATTGCAACTGAGATGGGTAACTGAGCAGCTAGGTTGCAGAGGTACCTATAAGCATGTAATTCAAAATATAATTATTTCATAAAAACCTATTGATTGACCCAGCAATTCTATTTCCAAATATTTATTCTACAGAAATCTTCAAAAATACACAATACATATGTACGCAAATATTCCCTTAAACAATGCTTGTAAAGCCAAAACACTGGAAACCACCCAAGTGTCTTTCAATAAAGGATTATTTTCATAAATTATGGAAAATTATATGGCGGTTAAAAGTAATGCATGAGATCTATATAGACTAACATGCAAAGAGACCTATCTCAGTTTCCAATGGCTGCCATAATACGTTACCACAACCTGAAAGGCTTACAACAAAAAAATTTATTTTCACAGTTCCAGAAGCCAGGAGTTTGAATTCAAGATGTCAGTAGAAATGTACTCCTCTCCTCCAGAGGCTCTGGGGGAGAGTGTGTTTTGTGCCCTCTCCTGGCTTCTGGTGGCCTTCCCTGGCTCTTAGCCAGCCCTATCACTCCAATCTCTGCCTCCACCCTCACCTCACCTTCTCTATGCATGTCTCCTCTGTGTGTCTGTCTTCCTCTGCCTCTATCTTATATACCACATGATGGTATTTGGGGTCCACCTGGATAATCCTGGATTATTTCCTCATTGCAAGATCCTGAGTTTAATCAATCACATCTGCAAAGACTTGTTTTCCAAATAAGGCAACATTCCCAGATTCCAGGGACTTGACGTGGATATCTTTTGGGGAACCATTTTTTGGTCTACAAGGCCCAAGAGACATCATTAAAATTTTGAACAGTAAACTGTAAGACAAAGTATATAGACTGATCTCATTTTTATTAAAATGTGTTAATAATAAATAAATACCTTCTACGCATGAAAATATATGAAGGACTATACACCAAACAATTAAAATGGGGGTTATTTCTAAAAGAAGGGGCTATAGGCAGTTTTCATTTTTTGCATTACATAATACTGAGTGTTTGAATTTTTCTCTCAATCTTGTATTACTTTCATAAGCAAAAAAAGGACACATTTAAAAGGAAGTTTTGATGTTTTGACATTTCCCCAAATTATCTTACATAACTTTGCAATCTTTTTTATTCTGTCGAGGAAAGAGGATTTAGTCAAACCTTCATAATAGAAAATAATTACCAACTGTAGAAATAGATTAAAATTTCATAAATAAATATGTACAATCATTTTCAAGAACAGTATTCATAAAATAGACCACCAAAGTTACTGAGAGAGAAAACGTTTATAATTAATTCCAATCTTCTATAAACACCTGTCAATTATTCCAGTTAAAAAAACCCCAAACCCAAATTCTATAACTTCTCCTCAGGAACAAAAGTTTTCTAAAAACATTTCCAAGGGACTATGCTTAGGCGTGAACTACTAAAACGGCATTAGTTTTTCACCTTTCCCTTAACATAATTCCTCTCTGCAGGGATTCTCACTGCAAGGCTTCATCTTCAAGCTTTCTTCTACCTACAAAATTCAGTACATTTCACCTTATTGACACATGAGACACAAAGTTCCAGAAATGACTACACTTTTCTCCTTTTTCCCCCCCTTCCATGATAATTGCTAAGCACCATAAAAGGCAACAGGGATTCTCCTAGATTCCCTTTCTTGGAAATCTATACAAATTGAACAAACTTTTGTATGTCTAGAAGACAATAATCAGGATGAGCTCTCATGGAAAAGAATATGTTGTGCTAAGCAAATCTGTCAAGAGTAGGAAAGGCACTTATATGGGAGAAATGGAAACGATAATACCAAGAGAAACATCTGCATTGGCTTTGCTCATTCATTCGCAAATGTTTAGGAAATCCCTACTGTGTGAAAGCTGCACTGCAAACCCTGGTATAATGTTGTAAACTGTGTGGGCAGAATTGATGCCCAAGAATTTGACAAGAAGAAAAATGAGTTCCCCAACGGCAGGCTGTTGCTCTGACATGAGGTGAGCCAGCAAGCTGGGGCATGAGAAGATGCAGGAGAGGAGCAAGAGTTGGACAGATGTCATACAGACGCTGCGCCTCAGTGTAGGGGCTCACAGTGCCCTGATAATTATGGATATGGTCAGGTCTGCCAAGAGACATATTTAGCAAGAAGCAGGGAGGCGGCAAGGGGAGGTTGGCATATTTCGAAACTTGCCACCCACCTCCCATTGGCACTATCAGTTGCATGTGCTTTATTAAAGACAATCAAGGGTGCCAGCCTCCCCTGAGATCAAGAGGAGATGGTGATTATGAAAATAATAAGTTTTTTAAATTACCTACATGTTCTAAGGGAGCTTATACTTCTGACACAGTGTTAAACATTTGCAAGTAGGAAGGTAAAAAACAAAAACAAACTAGGAGACCACAGTAGCCTCAGTATGAAAAGGCACTCCAGGGCTACTTAAGCCAAACACCCTCTGTGAGTTCAGTGGTTAGGCAGTTCGCTCCTCAGTGTGGCATTCCAAAGGCGTCTCCTTTACACGTGCAAAAACAAGACTCCGGCACAAAGACAGTTACAGCAGATTTCTGTTGGGCCTGTGTTTCTGAGGGAAGGGCAAAACATAAGAGAAAGAAAAGGGGAGGGAAAGAGAGAAAAGCTTTTCTTACATTTAATTTTTTTAAAAAACAAAAACTGCCAAGAGACACTGGTTTGTGAAGCCAAGTTTGTTAAAGCACAAGTGTAATTTACTTTTTTATAAACATAACCTCACCGAGCCATCAGTAGGTTCCATTTCAGTAAAAACAAACAAACAAAAAGAAGCCTCAAAATAATTATAAAACATATGGTGTAAACCCCGGCTGTGTTTATTTTATGACAGTTAACATTATTTACAGTGTGATCTGGTCAGAATTAATACTCAAAGGGTTATACACAAAATATGTCCAATTTTTCTTTTTAACCATGCATACCAGCAGTTTTGTCAACCTATCTAAATGAATTTGTTGAGAGATCTCTTATATTCCTCAAAAGAAATCAATTATATGATTTCCATATCATTTTATTCAAACTACTTGAGTAATAGCACCTATAAGCCGCCAACAGAAATACATAAAGAAGTTCTCACCCTGTCTCTTTTTAAATAACAATAAAGTTTGACAGAAATACATTTTAAAATCCTGCCATTAGTTCCAGCAGATTCTTTAATTGCTTACTATTCATTTTATATCTTCAGTTAGTTAAATATATTAACATTTTTTTAAAAAAGATTCCAGTTTATTTTCTTGTTTAACAGCCTATCTACTACTTCGTGTTACTCATAAGATATTCTATTGTATCTATCCTGTTGGGAAAAAACAATTTAAATAACTTACACTTGCTGTTAGAGTGGCTTTTGGAAATATTGACTATAGAATCTGCCAAATGGGAAATCAAAGTAGAACTTTTTTTTTCTTTTGGTGCTCAACTGAAGTTAGGTAAGCAACACAGAGATATCACTAGCTAAAAGAAACAGAAATAGATAAAATAAAGAATTAAGGATAATTTTGCAATGAAAGTCTCAAATTTTTCCCCTACCCTTTTATTAAAAGACTCAAGTAATCTGTTCCCTTTCAAATATTAATTTTTTATGGGGCCTGGTGGTATCTAGAAATTTGAGGTGAAAGAGAAAATGGCTGCCTTCCCTCCCTAGCCACGTAGACCCAAATTCTCTCCTCCTCTGAGGGAGTCAACTACCACTTATCTTTCCTGTCCTACCAGTCACAGGAAATGGTTTCTTGCAGTGGTGTGCTAGGGCCTGCTTCTACCAGCTCATGAGAGCTGATGGTTAAATGTTTCGGAATTTTTGTAAGCTAGTTGTTTACAAAAGCTTTTTTGCAGCTAGTTTTAAACCCAGACATTATTTAAAATTAAGTTATATAAACTTACAATTTAAAAATGATATTAAAAACAAAGAATAAAATACTCTAAACTAATCTCTTCTAATTATTTGACTTCATTTTACTACTGTCTATACTATTGAGGTTATTTACTTCTGTTTTCACCTAGTGTGGTGGAAATACTACATAATTGTGTGCTACTAAGCATCTCTTTCCAAACTCTGTGTTCAGTGTTTGTAGGTTGAAATCAGCCCTCATGGGACATTTAACCATAGAAATTAGCAAATCCTGCAAATCCGAGTTTGCTTTGTT
Organism: Choloepus didactylus; assembly: GCF_015220235.1. NCBI lineage: Eukaryota > Metazoa > Chordata > Mammalia > Pilosa > Megalonychidae > Choloepus > Choloepus didactylus. The sequence continues at coordinate 65,061,374 of NC_051316.1, forward strand.
TTTGTTTTTCATTCAGAGAGTTGGTGTAAAGTATTTACCAGAAGACTACTAGCTTCTTCTGAATAATAGAGGACTATCTAGTTTCAAAACTTAGACTTCATGTGGAAATACACCTCATTTAAACTTTATAATCCCATCTGTTCCCATTTGGGGAAGAGGAAAAGAAGAGAAAGAGATAATTCTGCTATGACGGATTTTTTAAAATAACTATAAATTTATTGGGATCACTTATTTTTACGAAGTCTTGTAAAACATAACATGGAGTATGATTTCCGGAAATGAAAAACATTTGATATGACAAATGAAATATATGGTTTGTGCCTTGGACAGGAAACACACTGCACAGCCTCTAGAAACAAACACAAAGATTAAGTCACAGGCACACAGGTTTTTAAAAAAGAATTTTTAATGCCTGGATTAGTCTGTGTTTATAATAAATTAGTAAATTAGATTCTAGCCATTGCAGTTCTTTTTCTGATATAAAAAACTGTAAATTGATGCATGAAAAAAATTCACCTAAGGAAGCAAGTATAAAAGAATGAAATAATTATGAATCAAAGTCAATGGAAAAAAAAAAAGATAGCTTAATGGTGTTAAAATATAAGAGGAATTTAGAGATAAATTACTTTTGGTTAAACATGTAGCAATATTTGTCAAGATAAAAATCAGGATGAATAAAATATTCATATTGTTAAAACTAAATCTAAATAGGAATGAAAATCTGCCTATTCATATTACATGGTATATCCACAATCTCATTTCTTCAATCTGTGGTTTATAAACTTAAAACAAACATTACATTTTTCAACATTACTGCTATTTGTAAATCATACACTAAAAGGAAATATATTGAAACTAAGCAGCAAACCATTTGGAAGTCTTACAAATACCAACAAGGGGAAAAAGCACAGAATAAATATTACTAGAGTTAAAATATGTTTTATAGGTCTTCCCATAGCAGCTGGCAAAATTTTATAGAAGCGAATTTTATTAGAGAGAAATGCAGCCTAAAAATCAACTTTTAAGACAAACATTTTTATGAGCTGTATAGATTTCAATGCAACCATAGAAATTGTAAGTCTGACTTCTAAAATTTTTTAAAAATGTCCAAGTATATCTAACTCAGGTGAACTTTATTTGACTGTGACCATCAAATAAATCAACAATTTTGTAAGCGCTTTTTAAAACAGAGTGCTAGATTACTCAATTTATTATTATTTACAAGAAAAAAATCTTAATGTGATCTCAGAAGTAAATCTGAGTACTCAATTTTGGCGCTGTTCACCATCATCAAGTAAAAGTTTTAGTTTAACTTCCCTATAAAACAAAAATAATAAAACTTGTCCTACCTACTCAACAGATCACCATATAAAAGGAATAAGTACATTTGAAATTCCTTTGTAAACTCCATGTTATGGACCCCAACAGGCAATTAACAAGTTCTTGTTATTCTAACCTGTGGAGACCAGGCAGAGGCATCCACTCAGCTAGGAGAAAAATATTTCTTTCCTGATCTATGAACTGGGACAGGCTTCTTTTGGTTTTACAATAATTGAGATTGACAATGAAGGAGGGAATCACATGACAGTAATACAGCATGGAACATCTAAGTATGCAAACTAATTTTATCTGATTTGTACTGATGTTGGAAAATATACATTGGTTTAATCACTAAAAATCAGTAGATCATTTATAAAAATCTGTGTCTATCTTTCCTATCTTTCGTCTTCATTTTCCCTTTTCTTATCCTCCCTTCCTTAACTGGTTATAATATAAAAATGAAATATATATAGCCATTTATTATACATAACAATTTATGTACCCCTAATCTTAACTTAAACGATAAATTGCATGATTTTCTTCCAGAAGTAAATAATGCACTAAATTGCTTTCCCCCTGAGTACCTTTTTTACTAGGTGTGTAGTTAAGTCACATGCCCTTGACAAAAAAAGTAGTTATTCATCCATGTAAGAGAGCTACAGGAAACAATGATGAAACTAATATCCTATTCACCTAACAGGAAGATGGCTTTTGTATGCTTTCATAAATAATCTAGACAAGATTTCTTCAGAAAACATTCACAATTTGGAGTTGTTAAACTCCAAATAAGACAGTGAATGGCTGAAAAAGCAACAAAACTTTGATACTATGGCTCTGAAACCTGGAGGATAAAAAGGTTTACAAAGGAATGTTGGTATCACCAAATTTTAAACTTTTACGAAATCCAACATTTCTAAATATAAAAATGATCTCACAGAAACACCTGTAAAAATTGATTTTAAGTTCTCAAAAATCCTAGATAGCCTCACTGTTCTGAGAAATGAAACAAGGAAATTCAAACTTTCAGGCTTTTTGTTTACACCAAAATTTCCCATTTTTTCTCTTAAAGATGAGATGGAATGTACAACTACGTAATGGTACGGTGAACAATCAAATGTACAATTTGTTTTGTATGACTGCGTGTATGAGAATATATCTCAATAAAATGAATAATAAAAAAATGATAAAAAAAAATCCAGTTTAGAAAGAGAATGAGTTATGCTGGATTTAATTCAGGGGTTCACAAATACCTGCATGAAATATTTCAATCAAATGCACAACTATATGATGGTACTGTGAACAACTGAATGTACACTGTGAATGATTGTATGGTATGTGAATATACGTCAATAAAACTTAATTTAAAAAAAAAAAAAAAAAAAGATGAGATGGAACATTTCTTATCATTTAGCATCTTTGCAAAGCTGATGTTAACAGAGCACCAGAATGAGGACATGAATTTCAAAGCAACAGGTTAAAAAATTAGGAATTTCAAAGATGCAGCTTATTTCACAGTAATGTTTTGGGGCAGGGGTGGGAAATGTTTAATAAGTTCCATAGAGGTCGTACATTCTTCACAAACACAGGTCTAAAACCTTTCCCATTCTCTAGGTGCCTACATACCCATTGTGAAGACTGGAAGTAAGCTTGGAACACCTTCTCTCTCCTTCATCTACTACATTCAGTCAGCAAGAGGCTTTATGTAACCCTGCTAATTTCTTCCCTGTGAATACATTAATGCCAGGTTTATTTGATGTTGGGCTCAAGACTTCTCCCTCTCTAGTTCCACACAGACACCACAGCCAAGGAAGCGTCCAACACATCAATCAGGGGTCAAATGCTCAGTTATGGTCCCCCTATTGAACGTGCTTTCTTGAATGCAAGTCCTTGAGCTGTCATCTCCGAATCTGACTCTGGACTTGGCTAGGTGACTTCACTCGGCCAATGTGATAATAGCAAATATACAAGCAGACACTCAAAAGTGCTTGCACATTTGCATTTGCCCTCTCTTCCTATTCTTCAGAACTTTGCAACTATCTGCATGTGAACAAGCTCAGGCTAACCTGCTAAATGATGAGTGACACATCACCTGGTTACATCTGTTGCCCCAGCACAACAGCCAGATGTATAAACAAGGACACCCTTTACCATCCAGCCCCTTGTCAATGGCCCAGCTGAATGCAGAACTGCCCAGTGGAACAACAGACTTGTGAACAACAATTAAATGGTGGTTGTTTTAAGCAACTAAGTTTTGGGTGGTTTGTCATGCTGCAATAGATAACTGATATGCTCACTATTCACTTAAAAAACAAAGCATCATGCATTCAATTTCCAATAAAATAAAACTCTTTATCCTGGCAATCAATGTGCTTGGTGTTCTGGTTCCATTCCACCTTTCCAAATCTCTCCTCCCAATGTTCCTCTCTACTATTCGGTCTTACTGAGTGTTAAAGGCATGTGACATTGTGAAAATGTACAAAATACTGATGAAATTTAATAAAGGCCAACTAAAATACCCAATGTGAACTCTCTTACTGTGAAGTCTGCAAAAATATTTTCAGAAGAAAGTCTTTAAAAAAATCACTAATGAGCTGAGGTTTACGAATTTTTATCCAAATACACGTTTCTAGCTCCACAACTTAAAATGCGCTAAAACATCAACTTTGTTTTTGTGTTCGTATGATTTTCTTTTTTTTTTCACAAATTGTAGAGATGAGGTGACATGAATAAAAAATATTTCCCTCCTTCCCTCAGAATCTTGTATTTAAGTTCTGCCTGTGCTAACTATAACATTAAATACAGCTGTTTATATTCCACAAATACTTCATAGCATTCTAACTCAAGCTAATACTCTAGTTTAAATCAAAGGAAAAATGTAATCATCTTTTAGACAAATTTTCACATTTTTATTCTTTCCTCCAAAGATGTACTTGGGAAAGAAATAAGAGAAAAGTTTGAAAATATTTTCCACACCAAATTTTGCCTTTTGTTCTGAACCAAAATTTTTTTTTAACAAAGTAGTTTATCTGTTTAAATTGCTTGTCTGTTTTACCCACCTAATTGCAAGTTCCTCAAGGTTTGTTCAGTCAAATAGGGGAATTCCTTCTTTTTAGTTATATTATTTTTACCAAAACTAAATATTCAAAATATGCATATCTGAATGTTATTTATAAGCACTCACCATATTAGCAACTATCAAGCTCACTAACTTCTATCCTGCCCACAAACCCTGTAAGGGTAGAAATTATATGGCATCTTAAAGAACTCATTCTAAGGATATACTTACAACCAGTCTAAGGGTTTCAGATTTAACATAATTACTTAGGATTTTTCAAAAATTCTAATCAGAAGAAGACATATATACCATTCATACATTTATTCTGTTGGAAAGGATGCTCAAATTTTGTGTCATTTCAAAAAGAATACATATACAATGACTAAAAGGACTGTCTTTACAATATATACTATAAAAGTCTGATGATATTCAATACCTCAAGATATTCAATCTCTTGCCTGTTACTCAACACAACATAGTATTCTTTGCAAATTGCTTTACAAAGTGTTCTTATATTTAGTATCTATATATTGCTCCTTCACAAGTATTATTGATATAAATTAGTGGATAAATAACAAATCAGCCCTACTCAATATTTATATAATATTTACTAAGTGAAACTGATTCTAAAATGTATTTCTATAAAAAATGAAAGAACATTATGGAAAAACAGTGACAACTTTTCCACCACACAACACTGATTAATTTAAATTCTACAATCTTAATTTTATACTAATATAAAATAACATGTGTAGAAGGTGATACACTTATCTTTCATAAAGAAATCCAATCCAACAATTTTAACAAAAGCCAAACCTTGACTAAAATAAATGGCAACCAGATTCATAGCAAAACATATTTGAACTGTGGCAAAGGCAAATCTAAAAAGTTTGTGAAATTTAAGCTATCAGAGACTCCTCAGGTCTAAGAAACCACAACTTATACCCAGGATGCTGATGGGGCCTTCAAAGCAATATGCTCAAGTGAATAAATCATACATGAAAGCCATATACTTCAGCATTCTTTTATAAAGTCCCTTTTTTAAAAGTATTCCCCTTCTAAGGGTGTTACCCGTTTTAGGTCCCAGATACTTTTCCATATGGGAAATATAATGCAGTAAAGCTTCCTTCCATCTGGTGCCTTGAAAAACATTTATGGAGTTTTACTGTACATCTTTGATAAGTGTGATACTCTAGACATCTCTTTGTCAAAGTTATCCCAAAATGTGAACCTTAGAAATCTTAGAAATCATAATTTATATTAGCCTGGTTCCAGGTATAAGGTAGAGAGGACAAAGCAGATGGTGCTGTTAGACAGCTCTTCTTACTATCCTACCAAATCTGAAATTACTTTCCATATGAGGAACCTACTAGCTCAAGAAGTCTATCACTTCCTTAAATGTATACAATATATATATATAACTATGATCAAATAAGCAATGCAATGAACATAAAATTAAATGTAGTTGGTGAGGGAAACTAACAAAGGGAATAATTCCAAACTCGATGCTCCTTATTTTAATAGGCATCACAAATTTAATATAAAACATCTATGTTTTAATTGGTTCAAATACTTCCCAAGTGGCTTTGGCACTTGAAATTCCATGGAGATCATCTTGTTCTGAGTGAGTGACTTCATGGGCAGCTTTTCCAAAATACTTTTGATGGGTTTAAAAATGAACATCTTTGGATTCTCACTGAAAGAATTTTTAAATGTTTTCATTAGCTTGTCAAAACTAACATAAATTCTTAATTTAAGAATTAAGAAATTGGAAGGAAATGTGTCTTCACTGTTTAACTTCCATGATTTAATAAATAGGTGATTTTTCAATAACAGACTGCAAAACCTCATAATTCAGACTAAAAAAATGTTTTAAATTCAAAGATTGCAGGATGGGTCAAAAATTAATTTTATATAGTCAGTCATTTAATCACAGAGTTTGAATTAATATTATAACCAAGACTGCTGGGGAATGTTTAAAATTCTTTAAAGCATTAACTTTTCAAGTAAGCTGGAAATATGTACAAGGAATCCATTTACAGGTAACTAACTGAACTTACTATACATCATACTTATGTATTCACTAGAAAACGTACCCCCAAAGAACTCTGCTTTCCTTTGTCTTAGCTTGAACCAACAAGATACTGTCTCCACTAAACTGAAAGCTCTTATAGAGTGGCATGGTATCTATTTACCATTTGTATATTTAGAACCCAGCACATTTTCTGCCCATACCAGTTATACAAGTAAATATTTGTGGAATGAATACATCTTAATGAAATCCCGTAATAGGGGAAAACATAAATGAACTTGTGACCTAATGGGATTTTCAAAAAGGAGAGCTGGATCAGATTAGAAATAAAGGCTGTACACTAAATAAACAACATATTCAATCACGTATTTTAAATTAGCAATACTGGGCACTATACAGTTAATTTCCATTCGACTCTTCTGACTTGCCTGGAAATTTTCAGAATTTCCTCCTCAAAGTTTTAGCTAGATCTGTCTCAATTCATATTTTTTGTTAAACATTAATATGCGTAGTAAAAGAGGTCATTTTTTCTCTCTCTGACCCTCCCACCATACAACTGCTTGATGTTTTTATTTTGTAACTCAAAGATGCACACACAGTAAGGAGAAATTAATCTGAATTCTCAAGAATGCAGAAGTTTACAGAAGCAAATCTTTGCATACAAAATTTTGTATAAGGAGAACACCAGAATTTTAAATAAGGGAAATTCATGGCAGGAGAGAGAAATCTGCTTATGTACTGAAATTAATAAAATTAATATTTGAACATTATGCCTCAGACCTTTCATTAATCCAATGACCTACTTATTAATTTGATATGTTTGTGTTTTCTCATACCATATATAAAAACATGCATATTATGACTGTGTACATTGAGTTGATAGGTCTCTATATGTTTAAAATTAAAACAGAGGTAAATAGAAATATGTTCCCATGACCACCAAAAATTATCTAAAACTATGATTTACAGTAAACCAAGTATTGCTTAAACCCTTAAAATAAATTTTGTAGATGGTTTTTCCACTGCCTTATTTTAGAGGATTGTCCTTATAAGACACACTTGCATAATTGGCTACAAAAATGCATAAGCAAAGGGAGCTAATGGGCTTGCTTAATTAAAATGTAAAACTTCAGCATCTTAAATTCCATTTATATGATTTTAAAGGACGCTTCAGTAAGTCACTCTCTTGACAAGAGCATTCAGATTGCAGAGAAGGCTACAGCCGCGTTAATGACATTTACCCCCTAATAAGAGCCGTTCACACTTCATGGTTTTTCCTTGTTATTGCTCAGGACAGACACTAGCACCTCATTGAAAGATCAGTGCTGCAAGGGAAAAAGGCCCCCTGAGACATCTCAGACTTGAAGAAAAGCACTAAATCAGGTGATGCTACAAAGATGACATGTTCGATTCTCAGGGGTTCTCACTCGTGCCTGTGGCCGTGGATTTGAGGCAGTTAACACAGAGCCAATCAGCACTCTGCCCTAATCCCAGAAGACAGGGCCATCCTCTTCCACAGCGGGCACAGTGAGGGAAAGGAGAAAAGAAATAAACTTCCTTCAGGTGCCCTAAATCTGGCAGGATCCAAGTGTCTTGTACTGCTCTCAGTTAATCTCCATCGATGTGTGGCTGAATGAATAACAGGCTGACCTTTTCACCTAACAGACCACAATTTGAATCTAACGTAAAGTCACCGGAGGATCAATGGACAGAGACACTCATATTTTACCACAATAAAGCACTGCAAAAAGAGAAAGGGGGAAGAAAGTTGAGTGTGTGTGTGTGTGTGTGTGTGTGCATGTGGGTATACATGTTTACCATGGTTTCCCCAGCTCGGCTATTATGAACTGGAACCCTGGATTCAGTACTGAAAAGCTCCCAGCACTGCGCCTATGGATCTCAAAATCTGGCACAAGCCCATGGCTACTGCAAGGCAGACATTCCCTCACATGTCAATATGTGGAAAAGCAATGCCTGCTGTGACGGAATAATGGCTGGCTCAACGGAATACATTCCACACGAACTCTAATTCTGGCAGAGATGACAGGACACAGAGACAAGCAGCTCTTAATTACTTTTTCAAAGGGAATTTAAGATTTTGTTGTTATTGTTATTTAAAATTTCTAGACACGTGTACATGGTTAAAAACAGGCAAACAAATGAACTAATTTAAGGTACTTTCCAGCAACCTAATTTTGTGACTTAGCAAAACACAATAAAATAAACAGGCTTAATTTTAAGGGATAAAAAATCCATGGGATAGACACACTATTGTTTAAAGGTCAATTTCTCCGAAGGCTGGCCTAGCCTGACCATAAGCCAGTACTTCCAGCGGCCTGTGTTTCAAACATTCTGCTCTCCAGCACGCTAAGGAATCTGAAAGAGCCTTCCTTCAGAAATGCATCCCGGAGAGGATGCACTACGTACCAGAGGCTTCAAATTTTCTACTACATTTACTCCAGTGCTATTTTTAAGACCAAAACAAGAAAAAAAAAATCCACAGCAAGAAAAGCATATTAAAATAAAAATAGAAAATACAGTGACCACATTACTCATACTAACTAACTAGAAAGTTGCCTCTGACACTATTATTATGGCTTTGTTAAAGAAGGAAAATTACATGAGCACAAGGAAACCAGGTTAAGGCAATTCCTTACACAGAGGACTGCAGATTCTCAAAATCGCTGAAAAATGTTGTTTTATTTTTTTCTGTAAACTGAAGATGAGTTTCTGAGAAAGGCAATGTTTACAAACCAATATCTCATTCCCTTATATTTGGGACTTCTGTAGTATGGTCTATTGCAACCATTCAACAGCCATTTCACTGTTGAAAAACAAACCTAACACTGTCCCATCCATTCTCCAAGTCTTCTATTCCAAATCCACCTTGATGAAGAGAAAATAAGAACAACAAAGGAAAAGAGGATAGTCAGTTGCCACCAAGAAACGAAAACAGTTTTTGGATACCAAGAGGACCTCAAAAGTGGGTTTCTGCCAAAGTCACTGAACTGAGCCATAATGGTCTTTTCAACAAATGGGGCTGGGAGAGTTGGATATCCATATCCAAAAGAATGAAAGAGGACCCCTACCTCACCCCCTACACAAAAATTAACTCAAAATGGACCAAAGATCTCAATATAAAAGAAAGTACCATAAAACTCCTAGAAGATAATGTAGGAAAACATCTTCAAGACCTTGTATTAGGCGGCCACTTCCTAGACTTTACACCCAAAGCACAAGCAACAAAAGAGAAAATAGATAAATGGGAACTCCTCAAGCTTAGAAATTTCTGCACCTCAAAGGAATTTCTCAAAAAGGTAAAGAGGCAGCCAACTCAATGGGAAAAAATTTTTGGAAACCATGTATCTGACAAAAGACTGATATCTTGCATATACAAAGAAATCCTACAACTCAATGACAATAGTACAGACAGCCCAATTATAAAATGGGCAAAAGATATGAAAAGACAGTTCTCTGAAGAGGAAATACAAATGGCCAAGAAACACATGAAAAAATGTTCAGCTTCACTAGCTATTAGAGAGATGCAAATTAAGACCACAATGAGATACCATCTAACACCGGTTAGAATGGCTGCCATTAAACAAACAGGAAACTACAAATGCTGGAGGGGATGTGGAGAAATTGGAACTCTTATTCATTGTTGGTGGGACTGTATAATGGTTCAGCCACTCTGGAAGTCAGTCTGGCAGTTCCTTAGAAAACTAGATATAGAGCTACCATTCGATCCAGCGATTGCACTTCTTGGTATATACCCGGAAGATCGGAAAGCAGTGACACGAACAGATATCTGCACGCCAATGTTCACAGCAGCATTATTCACAATTGCCAAGAGATAGAAACAACCCAAATGCCCTTCAACAGATGAGTGGATAAATAAAATGTGGTATATACACACGATGGAATACTACGCGGCAGTAAGAAGGAACAATCTGGTGAAACATATGACAACATGGATGAACCTTGAAGACATAATGCTGAGCGAAATAAGCCAGGCACAAAAAGAGAAATATTATATGCTACCACTAATGTGAACTTTGAAAAATGTAAAACAAATGGTTTATAATGTAGAATGTAGGGGAACTAGCAGTAGAGAGCAATTAAGGAAGGGGGAACAATAATCCAAGAAGAACAGATAAGCTATTTAATGTTCTGGGGATGCCCAGGAATGACTATGGTCTGTTAATTTCTGATGGATATAGTAGGAACAAGTTCACAGAAATGTTGCTATATTATGTAACTTTCTTGGGGTAAAGTAGGAACATGTTGGAAGTTAAGCAGTTATCTTAGGTTAGTTGTCTTTTTCTTACTCCCTTGTTATGGTCTCTTTGAAATGTTCTTTTATTGTATGTTTGTTTTCTTTTTAACTTTTTTTTTCATATAGTTGATTTAAAAAAGAAGGGAAAGTTAAAAAAAAAAAAAAAAAGAAAAACAAGGAAAAAAAAAAAGATGTAGTGCCCCCTTGAGGAGCCTGTGGAGAATGCAGGGGTATTCGCCTACCCCACCTCCATGGTTGCTAATATGACCACAGACATAGGGGACTGGTGGTTTGATGGGTTGAGCCCTCTACCGTAAGTTTTACCCTTGGGAAGACGGTTGCTGCAAAGGAGAGGCTAGGCCTCCCTATATTTACGCCTAAGAGTCTCCTCCTGAATGCCTCTTTGTTGCTCAGATGTGGCCCTCTCTCTCTGGCTAAGCCAACTTGAAAGGTGAAATCACTGCCCTCCCCCCTACGTGGGATCAGACACCCAGGGGAGTGAATCTCCCTGGCAACGTGGAATATGACTCCCGGGGAGGAATGTAGACCCGGCATCGTGGGACGGAGAACATCTTCTTGACCAAAAGGGGGATGTGAAAGGAAATGAAATAAGCTTCAGTGGCAGAGAGATTCCAAAAGGAGCCGAGAGGTCACTCTGGTGGGCACTCTTACGCACACTTTAGACAACCCTTTTTAGGTTCTAAAGAATTGGGGTAGCTGGTGGTGGATACCTGAAACTATCAAACTACAACCCAGAACCCATGAATCTCGAAGACAGTTGTATAAAAATGTAGCTTATGAGGGGTGACAATGGGATTGGGAAAGCCATAAGGACCAAACTCCACTTTGTCTAGTTTATGGATGGATGTGTAGAAAAGTAGGGGAAGGAAACAAACAGACAAAGGTACCCAGTGTTCTTTTTTACTTCAATTGCTCTTTTTCACTCTAATTATTATTCTTGTTATTTTTGTGTGTGTGCTAATGAAGGTGTCAGGGATTGATTTAGGTGATGAATGTACAACTATGTAATGGTACTGTAAACAATCGAAAGTACAATTTGTTTTGTATGACTGCGTGGTATGTGAATATATCTCAATAAAATGATGATTAAAAAAAAAAAAAAGTGGGTTTCTGAAACAATTCTTCATGAATTCAGTAGCTGCTTACCTGCCTTTTTTAAGCCTGAGGTTTTTTATTAGCAACAAACGCCAAGCCTGGGAGCCATGAAAATCATTAGCTGCTCTCCTTAGAAAGAGGTGGCGATATGAATCAAGGGGAGCTTCTGATGAACAGGCTTGGGACTGCCTAGCCACACTCACCAAAACCACAGCTCAGTGCTGCTCACCTAATTCAAATTCAACCCCCCACCACAGCCTGTTCACACCTCTTTCCAACACAGCATTCTTCCTGTATGGAAAATGCATGTCCCATACTTTCTATTGAGAAATAACTCTTCTTTTTTAAGAATCTCCTCTTTTAACAGTCTTCTAGAATAATTCTCTTTGTCAGTGGTCATGTTGATTCCACTAGCAAATATATTGGCCCATATTCTATTTTCCAACTGCTGTTGGAATTATGTATATGGTTACCATCTGTGAACCAAATCAATTTGTCTTTCCTTATGTTTGTTTCACCTGTAAGAATTTAGCAAAAGTTACCAGAATCCCATGAATATCCTCATCTCACTTTCTACTTTTCACAGCCCTTCATGATCTCATGTAATTCTTGAAACATAGTTCACTCAAAAGAAATGGTAGACTAGGGCTGGGCCTTGAGAACATTCCGTGAATTTTTGTTAAAGTCATAATAGTTCAGTTCCTGTGCAGGTCACTATCATACTCCACCCGACTATTCTGGCAAACTGGGAAACAGCAGAAAAGGATACAGTGGCTCTATCAAAATGAATCATAAAGCATCTGTGCTTTGGAAACTTTAGGGGTGGGGAGACTGGGAGTTTGCTCTACTTAAGGAATTAACATTTACTGAGTTTCACTGTGTATCGCACACATTAATAAATCACTTCCCTTTATCCTCAAAACTCCATTTAAAAGAGACCACCAGGAAAATGAAGCTCATAGAAACCAAACCGGCAAGGCTAGAGAGCTAACTGGTGATAGAATAAAGTCTGAGTCCAAAGCTCAGGACTTTTGCATTCTGATTTCATTAAGAAGGCGGTGGGTCTATTTTGGAGACCATAATGTTTAATCAGTGCGACCACAGAGAATATCAATGTCAGGTAAATGTGAACTGGTTCTAATAAAACAGCGACTGGCCAGCGAGTTGTGGGCCTATTTCTACTCCTCAAGGAGCGTGCAAAAACCCTCTCACGTCCAGCGCACAAATCCTAGTCCATCAGTCCCTGCATTCCTTCCTGGAATTAGTGAGCTAGACATTTCAATTTTGCAGGGTAAAGGAACAGATATTTTAATTTTAACTATGAACAAAAGACATCAAACAATGTCCTTAGATATATAGTGTTTATGTTCATTGTTGTCCAAATAGATGGAGCTTCAGAAAGAGATTTCAAATCCCTGTATTCCACTTACAACTTTAACCTCACCTGAGGCCTTCAACCACATTAATTTTAAAAACCACCTCTCTAATGGGGAGGTTAGGAGGATTGCCGAGATAATGTTTGTAGAATAGTCCAAGCACTCTGGAAACTGACACTATAAATTCAGTCCAGTGTCCTGAACCATCTAGCTTTTGAATATTCCTGGCAATGACAGGAGGATCATGACCATTCACCCAAGCAATTTTTTCTCCCGAAAAATTTTACATATTGTAGGCATGATGAAAGGACACATGCCACTTTACGTCAGGGTGCTGATAATCCAATCTTTAGTTTGGGTCAAATGATCACAAAAAACACATTAGTGGTCATGTGTCTCCTCTGTGTCAATGCTATTCCATGGGTCATCTGTACACTCTCGTATTTTTGATTATATAACTCCCATTGTTTTCTTTATGGTTCGTTCAGTGTCAGCTTTCTCAGAGCTGAGCTCTTGGATACCTAGCACAGAGTAACTGATCAATAAAATTTGCTATTTTAAGGACAACTTGAATGAGTTTATACCTAGATCCACTTATTTTCTGCTCAGACTTTTACAAAAAATCTGTAAGATTAGAAAATACCCATTAAAATAGTTGCCTCTTTTAAAAATAGGTTTTATTTTATGCAATGTGGTGAAAGCCTAGCTACTATAATCATTTTGACAAATTCATCAAGTACTTGATTATGTGTCAGGGGCTTGGAAAGGGATTGGGGGAGCTGATGAAATGGAGGAATGCAAAGGTGGTACAACTGATGTGTCATTTATGGAATAAGTCAGTACTTAAAACCAAAAACATGCACACCCACACCCACACTCACATAATATAGTCCTAGTTAACATCAATCAGATGTTAAATTAACCCTTCCTTATATTAAGCGTCATCATCTACTTACCAAGTGGCACTGCTAAATATTTTATTTGCATCATCTTATTTTATCTCCACAATAAACCTATGAGGTACTATTACCTGTATGAGTATCTGTTTTAAAGATGAGGAATCCCAAGCATAAGTAAAGATATGCATCTAATTTCACCTATCTAGCAAGAACCAAAGCCAGGACTCAAACCCATGAACCTGCTGTAACCACATACCCCTGCTGCACTAAGCTTTCCTAGTCAAATGCAAAATTATGGCTATTCCAGCAAACCCGAGGGTGGCAGAGACCTACACTCATCTACCGTGGTGCTGAGGACTGCTGGGAGTGGCCACCCGCTGGGGACTACGTGTCCTGGCTCCCCTCAGCCACATGGCTGAGGTTTAACTTCTGATCAGTGACATATTCCACTTCAAAGCTTGGCCCAGGAAAGCCTCACACACCCTCTCTCTTCCAGCTACCAGTGTAGATGAGGAATCTGAGATCCAAGAGAAAGGCTAAGGCCACAAATTACCTCCCCTAAATCACCTGTGAGAGGAAATATCCACCAACCAAGGAATGCTGACTGATCTTGTTGACAACGGGACATAAACCCCTATTGCATTGGGCTACTAGTATGTCAGGGTTACTTGCCAAATCAATAAGCATTTACTGTACTGATATTGACCAAAGCCTAAAATTATTACTATATTTTTCTAAGTATTTGACATCTGTGGAAAAAAAAGTTCAGTACCCTCTATTTTCCTTCTATAAATGCAAAGAGAAAAGTGAAAGAAAAAAAAAAAAACACTTATTAAGAGTTTAAAAAATGCTTTCATGTACATTATTTCATCTTTTTAGCCACTGTGAAAGGCAAGTGGGGTGAAAAGGATTATCTCAATTTTAAAAATTAAGAAACTATAACTCAGAAAGGTAAAGTTTTCCATCCTTACATAGATGATCAGTGGCAGAAAGGAGACTTGAACAATCCTCTAACTTGATATCCAGTGCTCCTTTACCCATTCCCCATTAGGGACACCGTCTAACTTCATCTGCTTTTATCAAACTAGAAAAGAGCTACTTCATCTCTGCTCTACCCCTCCATATGATACGGTTGAAATCTAATTAATTATATACAAAACCTTTTTTTTACACTCAAGTACAAAAGACATGTATTCCTCAGAAAGCCAAGTCTAAGAACTGAATGTACACTGAAGTGTTCATGATAAATATCAGCACCAGAGAATAAATCTGGCTCTTTGAAAGTTGAGAGAAAAAGGAGTCAAAGGAGATATCCAAGAAAAGGAGCACAAAAGAAGAACCAATTTCACCTAGTTTTGCCTAAGTTTAGACATGCAAATTATCTGCCACTGAACACAAGAGGGATCTTAGGCTAGTCAGGACCCTCATGCCTTCTCTCTTCCCCAAACAATGCCAATATCACATATTACATTCTGAAAAGAGAGCCATGGTAGTCTTCAAAAACTCAAAAAACAAAGAGTTTCCCATAAAGCCAGGGATCTGAGTTCAAATCAGAGTTAAAAACTTCCTCCTTGAAATGTAAAATGCTGTAGCCACTGTGGAAAGCAATATGGAAGATCCTCAAAAAGTTAAATATAGAATTACCATATGATCCACCAACTCCACTTCTAGATATACACCCAGAGAAAGGGAAAAAAGGGTCTCAAACAGATACCTGTAGACCAATGTTTAAATTAGCATTATTCACGATAGCTAAAAGGTGGAAATAACCCAAGTGCCCATCAACAAATGAATGCAAAAACAAAATTTGGTACATACACACAATGGAATATTATTTGGCCATAAGAGAGAATGAAGTTATAAGAGATGATGCCTCTTGGAAGAATCTTGAAAACACCATGCTCAGTGAAATAAGCAAGGCTCACAAGGACAAATATTGTATGATATCACTTATAAGAAATGACTAGAAATAGCAAAAAGTAGATTAGAAGTTACTGGGGGATGGGGATAAGGAAGGGGGGATGTTTGTTTTTTTAAAAAAATAGACAAACCTTCCTTCCATCCAATATTTAGTAAGCCTGTTATATGCCATGCTGGGTGCTGGGAACCGGAAACTTTAAAGTGGCTAGACAAGAGGATATATAGTTCCTATTCTCAGGAAGCTTACGGTG
Organism: Choloepus didactylus; assembly: GCF_015220235.1. Taxonomy (NCBI): domain Eukaryota; kingdom Metazoa; phylum Chordata; class Mammalia; order Pilosa; family Megalonychidae; genus Choloepus; species Choloepus didactylus. The sequence goes on from NC_051316.1 coordinate 65,077,619, forward strand.
CATTAATTGTGCCAATTAACTGGTTCAGTGGATCATGGGAAAGTCACTTAACCTCTTTAAGCCTCAACTACTCCAAACATTAATTCCATAACACTATCTACATGAGGATGGTATAAGATTCAAAGAGCTAACATATGTGAACTTGCCCCACAAAGGACTTTTTAAATACAAGTGTTTCTACCATATGGATACCACAAAACACTTTTTCTACATAGACCACTAGCTAGGGGGTGCAGGGACCTTTGATTCTCTTCTTACTGCCTTCGATAGCCCAGATGCTGTTACAGCAATTAGTTTTTGGGAATACTGAAGAAAGACCAAGGACCTTTTGACCAATTGACGTATTGGACATGCCATGAGCTCCACGGTGAAACATGAGACTGTACCAAGTTAAGCAGGTTTATTTATCCATTAATTTAGTGAATATTTATTGAGTGTCCAGAGTTTGCTGAGTTCCCTAGGGAGGAAGCCAGGAAAACATTAACAGTTGACTTAAATGAATGATTTTAAATAGTGATAAGGAGCTCATAGGAAACAGAATCCTCAGACAGAGCCATACCAGAAAATACTTAGATTGGCTAAAGGACTCTGTGGGAAATTGGGACTTTAGCTGTCACCTGATGGGCAAGAAATTGCCCACACATAGAATGAAGTAGGGTAGAAGTAGTCTCACCTGCAAAGGTCCTGAGCTGGAGAAGAGCCTGTGTGTTCAATAACTGAAGACCTCTGGAAAGCCTGACAGGAGCAGGCTGTGAAGTGGGAGAGGTTAACAGAAGATACTCACCTGTTCCCACCAGCCCTTTACTGCTCAGCTTCTTTCTCTTGCAAATGGGTATCATAAAGCTCTCGAGGAGCAGCAGGTGAGGAGCAGCAGGTACATAGAGCCTTCCAAATGTAAAGTGAGGTCTCCCAAACACCAAGGCCTAAGAATACTTTGGGAAGGGCTCCTCTAAAGTGTTGATTGGTCTAGTAAATTGGACTGTCTCAAGACACAGGTGACTTGGAATGTGTATCACTACTCTTCCTCCAGCAAAGCTGCTGATACCTGAGCTAATGATTCAGAGTGTTTGATATGACTCCCTGAATTCTGGCAGGATCCATTTGCAAAGGGGGAGATTTCCACAGACAGGCTTAAGGTATGAGTCCAGGCAAGCCAATTACAGGTTCAAATTAAAAAGAGACAGTGCAAAAACTTGATTTTTAAATTATTAAATTCAATAATAACAATTACCTATATTCTTAATTCCTAAGTCAAAGACAGACGGAAAATGGGAAAAGGTTGGGATGTTGCCTTAATTTGTTTTCAATAAAGTTACCATGAGATACCAACTTGAAATAAGAATTAACAGCAGAAAAAACATCTTAAGCTCTCTTATAATTAGATTTTAGGATGTAATTCCCTATTACCATTTTGAGGGTTAACGCTTAAGGTTTACCTGACATTTTCTGTACTTCCAAATGAGTATTTTAATAAGTCCACAGGAGAATATTGTGTTCTTTATTTTTAAAATATTACCTGATTCTCATATGATTCTAGTCCAAGTGACGCTATCATTTCACACCCAGCTGTCTAGCTTATGAATTACACAAATGATCTTGTAAGTGAAAAGTAACTTTTTGTCAAATCAGCAGAGAAGCCTTGTCTGAATTGCCAGTCTTTAAAAATGAATCAGTGGCATCACTATCATCTCCCTTTTTCTTTTAAAAACCTTCTCATATAACCTTTCAAATGAGAGTTATGAATGGCCTGCTTCCCTTTTCTACCCATATCCAAAAATTCAAAATAAGGTTAGAGACCTGCTCTTCTTCCACATTCAAAACCATCTCTAAGAGTCAGGAATAGCTGTGTATACATAAGGGATGCAGATTTGGGCCCAGAGACGGTTAAATTAATATCCTGGCTTGACCAGTTCAACCTACAGTACATCTTCATTTGCCCAGTAACACAATCTATAGCCAACTGCTAACCAGGTCAATATGTGGTAAGACTAACAGCCACCTTAACTTGCCTTGATAATTATTCTCCTTTAAATGACATAATATTCAATATACTGTTGTTCAGAGCAATAATGCTAAAATTGATGCCTTGAGGGCTACAAGACAATTGAGTTTTAGCCAGATAAAATGGCTGGTACACTAATCGTGCATTATAGGGTTCCACAACCTTCAAATGCACATTTTATATTCTAGTTTTACAAAAATGCTATATATAATTATATTCAAAGTCATTCATGCATACCTTATCACTATTACATATGATTTTTAAAATAACCAATAATCAAATAACATTGATTTAGAATAAAAGGGTTTATTTCTATAACCTAGTTTTCTTGTTTCCTTTTTTATGAGCATTTTCTCTACTATGTAAGTGATAACAGTTTTATGCCCTTCAACTTGTTATTTTTCTAAACCAAGAACTGTTTTCACAAAGAACAAGTGGGTGATAAATGCTGAATGACAAAAAGCATCATTTAAATAAAATCCATATTACATCAATTCTATCAATAAAACAAGACAGAAACTAAATGTAGAGTTCCTCTAATGTAAAAATCATCTATGATTTTCTCAAAATGTCAATTCTAGACTCTGAATGTAGAAACACATTATACATTTTAAAATTTGAGACACTGTCAAAAATCTATGTTAAATTAACAAAAATTAATTACAATCTAAGTATGACAATAAATAATAGTGTTCTTAATATGCACTATTTCACCCCCAAATAAGGGACTTTATAATTTTAGTTTGTGGTTTTTCTGGCTTTTCCTTTCATACTTATTTTTTTCTTGCAATTTTGCATGTTTAAATTCTGAGCCCTTATACTAAAAAGAAATATTATGAAATTTATATAAAGCAGATATACTTTAAAGGAGTACATTTTCTATACTTGCCTTAGAGACATGTTGAACAGTGTTGAGAAAAACTTAACATAGAAAAAAAAGAGCAGGCATCAGTCAGAGCAAAACAATAGGACCATATCATACAACAATTAGCAGGTTCCACAAATTCCATGGCCATCAAAAGGCTGCAGTGAGCTGGTGTGTTAAGAAGGCACATCATCATAGTCAGGCACATATCTATTTGTTTCAACAGAAAGAGACTAAGATACTCCAAGTATCTTAGACAAAACTATAAAAGTGGAACTGAAACACAGCATTGATGATAGAACTAGGCATCATAGAAGAGGTAGTAAACATGGTACTGGATTGGGGATCATACTTTCAGGCTTTCAAAGAGTGTTGTTAGGTCAAGCTAACAGTTCCAATCAAAATTCACATGTTTATTCTTTTGTTTAAGGTAAAATCCATTCAAAATGAACACAAATAATCACACTGCGGAAATGCTGAAGATCTGGCTCTGTATGTGTCTCAGGACTGGAATAAGCAGGAACAGTGAAACTGGTTCTTCCCTTTTTTTCCCCGCTGGCTCCTTCCTCCCGGACCTTGTGCCCCCTGATGTCCCCTGACTACCCAGAACTTATCTATCCACTCACCCCTCTGAAATTTCCCACTCCTGAGGCAAATGAGATAATGCTTGTGAAAGTGCTCTGCCAAGTCAAAACATAATACATAATCATTACTATTATTATCATCATCTCATCTTCTGGGGCCAAATTTTCTGTGCCTTCTACACTGACTTCTCACTAAATGATTATTCTCTTAAGTAGTCATGGGAGCAGATTCGTTATCACACCTCTCCTACCTTTCTCTACTTCCACTCAGCATTCTTCCACTACTTTCCTGCTTTTATTAACAGAGTACACTTGTTTCAGGTACCACACAGGAGAATGGCAGGAATTTGCATGTTTTATGCCAAGTTAAAGAGGTAGAGGGAGTCCTGAGGCTCCCACTCATCGCATACTGAATGGTGACCAAGGTCCTGCCTGCACACAATTTCACACAGGCGTTAGACCTTAGGATATGATTATATATAGCCAGTACGTGCTACATGGGGCTGGCACAGTCAAAAGCAGTTGTTTTTGTCAATTTTCTTGGTACTATCTCTATGGTAGTTTGCGCTATGTACCCCAGAAAAATGTTTTTTAAACTTAATCCATTTCTGTGGGCGTGTGAACCCACTGTAAGTAGGACCTTTTGGGAAGGTAAATTTGGTTAAGGTGTGGCCCACCCCAATTAGGATGGGTTTAATTTCTATTACTGGAGCCCTTTATAAGCAGAATGATATCCAGAAAGATAGAAAGATAGCCAAGATGGAGTTGCCCAAAGCTGAAAGTCAACGGAACCTGGAAGAGAAGGGAAAGGACAAGAGAAGCCACCATGTGCATTTCCAGGTGACAGAAAAGCCAAGGACCAAGGGTTACTGGCAGCCAGCCCCAGAACACTTATGATCTTTGGGAGAAAGCATCATCTTGATGGTGCCTTGATTTTGGACTTCTCTTAGTCTCAAAAACCATGAGTCAGTAAATTCTCATTGTTTAAGCCAATTCATTGCATCGTACTTGCTTTGGCAGCCAGGAAACAAAAACAGTTTCCATAAGAAATTTCAGAAATTGCTTCAGATTCATTCTACCTTCTCAAATTCGAATACCCTTTGGAGGGATTGGGTACTTCTTTATAATCCAGGGCAATATTTTTGGTTACAGTGGTTTCCCAACATGCTTTTCTTGACAGTTAGCCATCAAGGTTTATAGGATTATAGGTGGCCATAAAAACATTTCAGAGGCAAAGTACACATTACAAAATGATCTATGACATGCAGGAAAAACAGTGAAACAATGAGATGGTGGTGGTGGGGTGGCGTAGGGATGCTGCGGGCCTCCCAGGGAAAGGCTTTAGGCTCTTACCAGATTGGAAGTGCCACTTGATACAAGGGAGGGGCTCAAGGCTGGAAGAACAGGTGCTGCGAAGGCCAAATCTATAACTACGTCTGCATGTTTCAGAATGCAGATCTCTGAGGGCTGTGATGTGAGGGTTTACTGGTTATTAACCAGGAAGTTTATATGGGTTACACTTCTTCCTTTGATTTGGATGATGAAACAATAAATAATAAGGGTACACAGAAAACAAAGAAAAACACCATACCTACAAATTAAGTGGTGAGAAAAAGCCCTAATAAACCCAGATGAAGTATAATCTCAGATTTTCACACACCCATCACCCACCTCAAAGCACCCTCCCTTCTAGCAAGGCTAGAATAAGTCTTGGAGAAGCCAAGAAGCCCGTGTTCTCAGGAGAGTTGAATTCAAAAAGGTGCAAACAAATAACACTAGGAAACTGTCCACATTTTCCTCTAACACACACCACTGAGGCCAAATGCCAGTCCACAGGGACAGCTCTCCTTCCAAATTCCCCCAAAAGTTTGCCAAATGACCACCTTAACCAGAGGAGGGTGTGCATCCCCGGTTCTCCAAGGGGCAGGAAGAAGACAAGGTTTGCCGAGGGCTCTCGCCCAACCCCTCCATGAGCTGGCCCAGACACCAGCAGTCAAAGTCGTCCCCCTACCTGAAGGATGTATCCCCGAACGTAGTCCCGCAAGGTCCAGCCCAGGCCATGCAGTATATGCAGCACCTCCTCCTGCTTCAGGACACTGAAGAGACGGTCCAACAGGATCTTTAGCCGCACGGGCACTGCCTGCGTCCCATAGAGCATCAGGCTGCTGATGTCGAACACCACGTTGGACTGCACAATCTCCACTTGGGTGGGGTGGTACAGGTGCTGCGTGCTGAGCTTATCCAGGGCTGTGTGGTCCCACCAAGTTCCAGAGGTGGGGAGCAGGGAAGTGGGTGGGAATACAGAGATGGAGAGAGTGGAGACAGAAAAATTGGAAACAAGTTATTGGAAGTTGTCAGGGCTCCATTTCTACTGATGGATGATGGCCACAGATGTTTAAGGAAGATTTTCCAATGTAAATAGTTCTCTTCCCACCTGCTCCCTATTTTGTCTTTTTTTGGGGGGATTCACTAGTTTATTTGTTATAAAAGCACACCACAGCAAATACAAAACACATTCGACTTTCAGAAAGAGAGCCACTGAGGATGTTTTAAATGATTATAGCTGGCTCTAAAAACCCGACTAATTAATTTGCTAATTGAACTATGGAACAACTCAAGCTAACATGGTGCTAATGTCCTTCTTTCCTCCCCTCAAGAAAAATCCTCAACTCAAGCCATGAAAGCAGGCTCAACTAATTTAACTGTATTGAATGAGATTCATACCTTATAATACCTGAATGGTTTAAAGAGGAAGACAAGCATGTTCTTTAGAACATAGGAGTAAAAAGCCCAATTTAGAAGAAATAAGGAAAGCTGACACATCTTTGTTGTGGGTGAAGAATTTAACTCAAATTAAATTAGCTAAGGCGGATTATCCAAGCACTTATTTCTCCTTATTTTTCCTTCTTGACGTTCACCTTTTAGATATTTTCATTTTCACTGGCATGTCCTATAAAAGTTTCTCAGAAAAAAAGAAATTCAAATCACTCATAAATTTAATTTAGTCACTTTATTAACATCTCTGACAAGGGTTTGTATCAGATAGAAATGACAAAAATCAACTAAAATTAAAATTAGGAAATTGTTGTATATTCAGCTAACTGGGTTTTCTCAATAGAGAAAACTGAGAATTGAACATTCTGAGAGCAAATATTTTTAATAAAACAAAGCATCTGAACAATTGGGCTGTTTTCCTCCTCAAATCTAAGAAATCACATCTCTACCCTGGAACTAGAAGCCAAGATGAGGTCTTAAATTCTAATCCCATCTATATCTGTGATACAGAGAACCCTACCAGAGATATTGTAATTACATTTTGCCTCTGTTTCACCTAAGTCAAAAATTAAGATAATATTGTCTTATCTACAGGCCTCAAAGAGATGCTGCAAAGATTAATGAGATGATGAATGAGAGGTGCTTTGAATCCTTAATGGAATACAAAAGGTATTATACTAACTCAGAATTATACACATTTGCCCCTTCTAGAGATTAAAAAAAATAAGTATCTGAGCCTGAAAGAGTTCACCTAATCTCATGAGTCAGGCAAATGGATATCACACAACAACATCCAAGCTAAAATCATAACCACAACTGAAAGTTTTGGTTTTCTGCAAGTTCTAAAGCACTCTGTGGCCTTTTTCACTTGCTCTCCTAAACACCTTATCCATTATGACCTAGGCTACAGTACATGTGCACTTAGAGCAATTCCTATTTTAATATATCAGTATTTCTGCAAATTGATGTAGGTATTTAAAAGTGCATACACACACTTTTTCTTTTCTTTTCTTTTCTTTTTTTAGTAATTTCAAATGTATTTTTTCAGGTCTCTTCCTCCACTCTCGTTTCCTCCTGACTTGTGGTCACTAGAGAGTTCATGTACTCTTGATAAATTGCTTTCTTACATCCACAGTGTAAAGGCCCTTATCATTTACCCGCTGGCTTCATTCAACACATTTACTCCCAGGAATACTTTGTCAAAGAGTTCGGGTTTCCTCATACTTCATTTCTTGCAGCTGATTTGTCTGATCTTTCCTATTCTAGTGGTTAAGTCAACTTTGAATAAATAGCCTTAAAAATTAATTTAACGTTTGGGAAAGATAAGGGATTCACAGGCCTAGGGATTGACGTCTTCTCTCACTCCACAGGGCATTTAGACTGCAAAACAGCAGGAAAGGGGTATTTTATTCCCGTTCTTCTTCAAGTACAGCTTAACTACCTGGTCTTCCAATGAGCGGCTGATCCATGTATAGAATCTAGTGACCAGAGAGGATAACTGAAATCTGCTCCTACCACTTTACCCTTCGTGGACATTCCTGACCCATTTCAAACACTTCACAATACACACTTCTATGGCCACGACAAATATGAAATTGAAAAGGTTCAGCAGAGGGGAAATCAAATGACATTAAATCCTGGCTTTTATGCATGATCTTGGCACCCTGTATCCCTGCATTAAGTACACGTATGTCTGTGTACAAATGTGTTCAAGTGGCATACAGAATACATAAAAGTGAAGCCGATCATGGTGAAGATAGAGTGGGCATGGATAAAAGAACTTACAACCACTTTTCATTCTCTTCCTCAAATCATTTAAACATCTCTGAGGGATGGGTAGGGTACCCAAAAGCACAGTTTGAAAAGCACTTTTCCATATGTTAAGATGATATTGTTTTGTCTGCTCTGCATCTATTCCCCTTCATTCTGGTAAAGGCAACTGGAATTCCCTTTGGGGAACCACTCCTACCCTGTACCCAGTACCAGCATCTCATGGAACTGAATATTCCTTAGCCAGGACTGGAACACCAATATATCCTAGTTCCCTGCCACAGCAATTAATTCAAGAATGGGCAAGGTACCTATGTCTGGACAGTAAGATGAATTCAGGATTTTGGTTAGAACTACTGGGAAGTTCTTCTCTTTCCTCGGAATTTGTAGCTAGTAGACACATTTGAGAATGGGAATATCATCAAGGAGAGTTGGGCTGCAAGATAGGCTGAGAAAGACCAAGTGCTGACGATTTTGATCCCAAATATCTGGCAGTACCTGAGGCTGATAACATTCCTGGAGTTTTCAGTTACATTAGCCAATAAAACATTTTTTTTTTCTTTTGATTTGGTCAGTATGAAGTGGGATTCTGTAACTTGAAACCAAAAGAATAATACAACTACCGTGTGGGGGGTACTTTCCCAACTGGCTCCAAGGTAATTTCAAAGTAGCTGTCAGAAGTTGAACTAGAGATAGCTCCAGGCCAAATGTGACTCAATTTCTCTGAAGACTAGAATGAGAATTCTCTTAACAATTTCATATCTTAAATTTATAAAGGGTGATGGGAGCCTTTAGTAGCATTAATAAAAACTGGGGGCAGGAAAGGAAATGCCCAGTTTAAGGACCAACTACATGGCAGGCATTATTGTAGGGGATTACAATTTTTTTCTTTTAATCCTTTAAAACACACACACACACACATGCACACACACACACATGCACACACCACTGTATTACTGTTCCACCTTTTCAGAGATCACAAGCTCAATGAGGGTAAGTAACTGGCCTTAGCATCACTTAACCATTTCTCCAAAGAAAATTCTATTTCTACCACCTGATCAGATAAAATGGTCAATAAGAAAAGTCTGGAAACTTGCAAGTCTTCATCATGTTGGAAGTCCCCAACTCCTAGCAATCTGGGCTTTTTGCCCATCACTTTGCTGAAACAAGCATTTCAAAGGTCACCTTACTGTGAAATCAAATGGCTTTTTTTCCTTCGTTATTCTCCATGATCTCTCCATAGCAGCTGACCCCATTGATCACCACTCCTCCTTAACTGCTCTCCTTCTTCATTCATACATACATTCATTTATTCTTTGGCACTTAATAACATCACTGAGCAAAGCACTGTATGCAGATGCAAAAATAATTTATGTTTTGGTCTCCACCTCCAAGTGTAGACAGAAGTAGGCAATATAAATCCTGCAAAAGAGATGTGATAAAATACTGTGGTAAAAAGAAGAGGGGGCAATTCTCCTGGGAAGGCATCTTCTTGCAAGATATCTAGGAATGCAGCAGGCCAGGGAGAAAGAGAGCACTCTAAGTGGACAGAACTAAGGCAAAATCACCCAGAGGGCCTGTTAAAACACAGATTACTGGACCCCTCCCCCCGAGTTTCTGATTCAGTAGATCTGGGGTAGAAACCAAAAATTTCCATTTCTAAGAAGTCTCCAGTTGTTGATGACACTGCCAGTCAGGGACCAAACTTTAAGAATCACAGAAGACTGAATATGCAAAGAATGTCCAACACTTGATGCAAAATAGTTGGAGGTTAGTCCACAAGGGTTGGGCAAGCTAAGCTGTAAGGGGTCTTAATCCTGAAGGCAAAGACATCTGAGAGCTTATAACAATTTCATTTCTTCTTCATCAGATATAGAAAATGCTAAACATTTTCCAGGATGAAAATGATTTTGAATTTTGGAAATAAAACCTGAGCAAGCCTTCAGAAGTTTCAGGAAAGCAATGGTTGTCATCTTGGGGATCATAACATATGCCCAGCAGTAACCCTGCCTGAGGAAGGTGCTGAATGTACCTTAGCTGCAGAGCCACAACCCCCTAGAGAAGAATATTAGAGGAGGAGGGGGTCGTGTTTAGTTTGAAAAATCACCACAGGTGAATCTGACACATAGGCCTCCACACACATACTGTGCCGAAATCACAGAGCTGGAGGTCAGGGATGGCTGAGGGCCAAGTGAACAGAGAAATATTCTGCAACAGCCAAGTGGGAAATGCCTTAACTCTGTGGACTTCATACTATAATATGCATAAAAACCCTGGATATGCACAGGCCTTCCAAGACGACGTACGCAGACATAAGAACTTAATTTCCAGATACTGAACTTGCACAGTTACTCTTTCCTAAAACAGAACCACCTGAGAATAGGCTGCATACTTTTGCAGATTATCCATTCCCATCTCTCCTTTGGAAGCTGTACCCTTCCTACTTTACAAAACAAAGGCATACCCCCACTTATCCGATACACAGGGCACTGGCCCAGCGTATAAAACTCTCTCCTGAGTGTCAAAATAATATTTGAATTGCTTTGGGAAGATGAGCCAGGGTCACAAAATGGTTGAGATTTTTCAGCTTGGGGGATTTGGAGGTACAATCAACTGAGATGCAGGGGAAAGGAAACACCCGGCTTCCCAGACCAGCTGCCTCTCCAACTCCCCTCCTATTATAATCTGCCTCTGAAATTTCAACTTCCCACCGAGGACAATCTGCTTCTGGGAATCCAAATACTCCTACACTATGCAGGTGATACTTAATCTATAAATTTAGCACTACCCAAGTCCCAGGCCTCTAACTCCTGTTAAATGTTGCCACACCATGCCCTGCTATTTCCAGTTGCAACGCTAAAACAAAAAATTCTCCATAATCTCAAACAAATCTACTTCCCTTTCATTCAATCAACATCTATGAACACCCAAACATGTGCCTGACCCCTACCACAACGAATAGCAGAACTAAGAAACTCGGCCAAGGTGCTTGAAATTAGATTTGTTTTTCAGTTATTATCTGATTGGATATGTTATAGGTGCTCACTGACAAAAAAAAAATATTGTAAATTCAAGACAAAGGAAAACAAACAAAAAAATATATAATCATCCATAGTTCCACCACACGAATCCAACTAATGTCCCCTTGTTGATGTATTTACAGCCACATTTTTCAATGCATAATTTTATACAGTTTTATATAGTTTTCTAACTTAACATGTAGCAGGAATATTCAAAAGGATCTCTGACTACTCCCCCTTGTTGCCTATGTAATCAGTTACTTGTGAGTGCCTGTAAGTTAAATTCTTCCATTGTAATTTCTCCTGGATCAATCCCTCTTTTCTGGCCTAAGATCTACCACTGCAGGCCAGTTTTCAGACCCTCATAACTGTGCAAGTGACTCCAGTGACTGTTCTCTGTTCTCTCTGACCTGATAAATCCTATACACAACCCTCAACTTAGTCTTCTCAAAATACAGCTTAGACTGTGTTTCTTCTCTGCTCAAATATTTCCAATAGTGTCCTCATCCCCACCACTCCAATTTTTAACCTGGCACATTACACTGGACAGACTGACTGACTTTCCAGCCTGACTCTCCCACGAGATCCCACTGCTCCAACCTCAGCACTACCTGCCACCGCCTTTCCAACACTCCTAGCACTTTAATATTTGGTCACTAAATGAATATTTCCAGGCCCTATGCCAAGTGTTAGAGATTTAGTGGAGAACAGAGCAGGCATGATTTGGGCTCATTTGAAGTTGATAGACCAGTAAGGAAAAAAAGACTTTTTAAAAACACACATACACATAGAGAATTGTGAACTGTGTATGTGACATCAGAAAGCAATCGAAAGGAGGGTGGGTATTCCAGGCAAGGCCAATGTGCATGGGACACATAAGCCAGGGAGCGCAGTACAGGATGAGGCCAGAGAGACAAGCAGGACCCCATCATGCAGAGTTAAATTTTTCAGATTTTTAATTTCCAAAGCTGTTCTGCAGTACCATTTCTCTTTCTTATTTACCTCTTTGACTGCCTTTCCTTTCCAGCTTCAAGTTCCATTTTCTTTTCCCATGAAGCCTGGAGAAGTCCCCTCATCTGAACCCAAACTGTCTCCACAGCTATGGCACTTGCGTGTGCCGATCACTAAGACCCAAGCATATGCTGCCTATTCGCTGGGGTCACTTATGTGCCTATTTTATCACGACAGTTTGATTTTAAGCAGTGACCATGTCTAAAACATCACTCAAGGGTGTTCAACGATCCTATTGCCGAAGGGATGAACACAGTTAAGTGTACACAGAATACGGAACAAAACACCATGACTGTGCTTGCACTGGGAGGGTAAACGTATGACTCCGCTGTGTCACCAAGTTCTTAACTGCATCCACGACCCTGTCTCCAGCCCTCCCTTACTCTTTACAGCCCTCCAGAGAAAAGCATGGAAGGGTGATTGTGCCATTTTTGAAGGAGGGGTAGGGCTTCTGGTTGGGCAGGAATTTTAACTAAACTTTGCATCATTTATTCCATTTCCTACCACTCCAAGCCTTATCTGGGGGCCTACAATGGAACCCTACGTAAAAACAGGCTGGAAGTCTAGTAGAGCTGAAGAAAGCAGGTTAAAATCAGAGTGCACCTTACGAAAATGGTCTTAGTAATAGTACAGATCACTAGATTTGTGATCAATTGCTAGACGGACAGTCTCACAGCTATAGAGAAAGGTGTAGTACAGATCCTGAAAAGAAGTCAGAGAACAGTCACAAAATAAGACTGCAAGGATCTACAATGAAGGATAATTTTTCTTTTGTAAAAACCTGGAAGAGGGGGGAGAAAGGTCAAACGGATGATTTAACCTCTTTTTCGGATGCAGAATTTTATCTGAGAAAAGAACAAGCTTTAACTGCACCACATGGTTACTAGCTAGAAAAAAAATTTCATAAAATAAGAGCTTCTTAAATTTTGAATTAGGTTAATAAAGGAACATAATTTACCTGAATTTCTTTAAAATGCCAGAAACAGAAGCTTTAACAGGCAATTTTCTGGTTATAAAACAAAAGGGAAATTAAGGCCTGGCTGTAATTTCAATTAACATTTTGACAGAATCTACAGTGTTGTAAGGGAAAGTGGTGGCTAAGCCACAAAACTAAAAAAAAAAACACATAAGACTGGGTGAACAAAACTCATTTTTGTGAAGAAGAGAATTACCATGAGGAATTTCTGTGATTCATTGATATAAATGTGTAATGTAAATGTAATGTAAGTATGAAATGTAATGCAAAGTTTGTAACAAATATAAATAATACATACTTTTACATTTTCATATTGCTAACTTAAAGAACAAAGTAATATCCATTGTAAAAATGAGTTTTCAAATGTATTAAATAGTGAAGAGAGCTTGCATCTTTCAAACGAAATGTGAATGAATATATTTTATTTCAATTTTCAATAACAAGCATTACTCCCCAGCCCTTCAAATAAATTAAAACAAATGTAAACCTGTAATTCTACAGACTTCACTTCCAATATTTTCTGTGAAGGTCACAGAAATAAGAACATATTCAGATACTTTTTTTTCTTAATGTAAGAGTATAAAAGTGCTTTTCACAGATCCTAGAAAATTGGCTCTCAGTGATGGTTTATAGTCCTTAGTTTTCCACAACTTTTTAAAAACACAACTTTCTTTAAAAGCCAAATTCAAGTTACTTAGGTGGTTTCCACAGGAATATGCTTATTTCAGGCCCTGATATCCAGTGGATTCCATCTAATGAGCTGTTCAGCCACAGCAGTGGGGAGAAGCTGACAGCCATTCAACAAAATAAGGAGGGAGCGAAGTGGAGTGGTTTTTCAGAGCCCCCTACTTTGCAGAATAAAACAATGAAAATTTTGTATGAAAATTATCTTTTCAATTTACTAATTTCCACTCCTGCACTGGATACTAAAAAAAATTAAATGCTAATTTGACACAATATTACAAGGATAAAAGAAGCCTTATTCTTTCATTTTGAGAGAAAGACAAGTGAGCCTTAAATTGCAAGCCTAATTATTTTGAGAACTCCATGTCTCTTACTTCAACTCCCTTTAGGATTCCAAACTATAATAGCATCAAGTGGTCAGCTTTTAGGCACTCTGGGTCCTAGGATGCTTTTTAAATTTCCAATAGATTAACATTTAACACAAGTTTTTAAAGGGATTGTTTTTACGGAATTCTTTCCATGATTACTTTTAGAGTTCTAAAATAAAATTGTCAGTGATGAGATTTTACTAGAGTAATGTCTGGAGTCAGATTTTTAAGTTTTGATTACTTATAAAAAGAATATTGTTCTCTTCTACCTCAAATGCCCAGGCCATAACCTCTGAGTTTATGAGGGTGGCGGCTCCTCATTCTTGCTAATATGACCAATAATTTCCAATTATACCACACTTTATAATATGCACACTATACCCAATATGATGATATGTCATTTCAATGTAGCTAGCCCATGAACTTCTACAGGTTTAATGGGATTTTGCGTATTTAGAATTTCATCATAAAGGGGCCCTTTGGAATCATTATAACACATCAATCCTTTCCCATTATAAGAGTCAGCTATCTCACTAGGCAAGAGCAGCAGGGCTCAAGGCAAAGGCTTAACCTACCCGTAGACTGTAAGCTGGATCCTAATAAAAGCCTTAGCATTTAGGGAGAATATTAATAAATGGCAATGATGACATATTAAAAACTTTTTAGTGAATCGGGATCACGAGGGAGGGCAATGATTGTGATTAAGAGAAAAAAATCCTTAAGACTGGAAGTAATATTTAGATCTGCACATTTTATTCACTACTTTTGGGGGAAAGAACTATGTAATTGGGAGCAAATTAAGTACAAAATAACTCATGTTCCATTTAAGTCACAACTTTCTAACTGTAACTGTCAAGGTTGAATTAATTAGGATATTTAATACCAAGGAGAGAGAAAGCTTGCTTCTAGAAATTTTCTTCAAGAAAGAGGCAAAGAACCGACATGTAGCTGAAACAGTTGATCTCCAAGCTTGGTGATAAAAACTGTCAGCCCTTACGTGTGAAAGGTTTTTTTTTTTTTTCTTGAACAAATAGAGTGCTGGCGTTTAAAGTGGAAAAAAAAACTACACTTAAGCCGCCACAAACCCTGATTACATTACTATACTTTATATACCAATGTGAATGGTCCTTGATTTTTTTTCTCCATGTCCCTCAGTACATGAGGAATAGTATCTGAATACTCTCATGGATCACTATGAATGTGATTTTAAACTCTAGGGAGGGAAGGAGGACAAAAGTAGTTCATCGAGTAAGTCCCCACTGTCCTATGGATTTTAATTATCCCCAGCTGACATAGAGCTTTGAGAGAACAGGGATATACACAAACAAACACCCACAATTAGTCCAAGGTGGAATCTGAACTCCACATGAGACTATACAACTAATATTTCAAACTGATTGGCATTTCCCCCTCTGTGGCCTTATGCATAATAAAGTTTTCACAACAGACTTTGGAAATCATTAAAGTCTGACTGAGGCACACATAAAAGTGGACTGTCAAGGCTTGGTTATTCAGAAGCTCACTCTCTTAGCTGGTAGATTAAACAGGCCCTTGGTTTTGTGTCTTTCTCTCCTTTCTCTTCCTTATATGGCCTACTTTGGAGGGCTTGCGTTTGCTTATTTGCAGCAATACCAATGGAAAGTGTTAAGGGGAAAAGAGAAAATGTAATCTACAAACTTGACAGATCTAGAAAGAGATCTGGAAGTAAATCGACTTGCTAAAACCAGGTTTGGGAATTACTATTATTACTGCTCTCCCATCCAATCTCCAGTCACCAAGGCTAACTGAAAGTTGGCCAAACAAACCCTACTTTATTCAATTTAGATATCAATCAACTAAATGTACACTGACTATAGAATATATTCAATTTAAAAAGTAACTTGAAATTTGCTACTTTAAACAAACCATGTAAGTCTTTTTTATTAAACAAAAAAACTAAACTATTTACTCTTCTGTGAGAGAATAAACACATTACCTTATATCATTCATTTTAAAGACTTAATTTTCTCATAACAGCATGCATCTATATAAGACTATCACTAAGGAAGTCTGTAAATGCAAGGCATATTTATTATTTGATAGAACATATACTTTAAACTCAATTAGATGTAGTGAGGAAGTATTTCAAAATTGACAGAGAGCAATGGAGAGAGCAATGATACAAAAAGTCCGTATCTGGTGGGAAATACCAAAAAAGAAAGAAATGATTGTATTCAATCTTTTAAAAAAAAAATTTACATCACCTTTGTGTCACAAGTATTTTTCCCTCCTTCCCCCAGCAAGTCAGTCTGAAATCTCATTCAAATCTATAATCAATCTTTTTTTTTTTCACTGTAATCCCTTAAAACTCTGGGCTATCACACACACTTTTGACAATGATATGTGTTTTCTTCTGGTCTGCTAGATTTGCTTAATGCATATATCAAGTGTCAAACTGTTTTGCATCCAAGTAGTGGGATAAAAGACCCTACATAAAGATTTGCCCATAAAAAAAGCTAAGGGGACAGTCTCAGGGCTTAGGGAAAGACTAAAGTAACCAATTTTAAAATGCATAAGCAGTAAATGTTAAAGACTAGGGCAATGTTTACTGATTTTTCCAGTAATATGATCAACATGTGATTGAGAGAACAGGGAAACCTAAATGTTACCATCTTATTCTCTATACATTGGCTGTTCGACATGTACGAGTTATAAACAAGGCTCAAACTCTTCTAAGGTTTAGGACACTGGCAAAATGGAACTATTTTATATCACCATAAATAGTTAATGGAACCCAAACTTTCAGGAAAGTAGTCTACTAAAATAACGCAAAGAAATAGAGGGAAGATACTGGTTAACGCTTTGAATTCTGGTTACCAATTGGGTAATGATTATGATCCCAATTTCTAATTAGGGAAAAAAAAAGTTCTATTAATCAGCACCAACTGGTACAATCAAAATTAAATACAAATCTTTAAATGTAGCAATTTTTCCTTTAGATATTTTACTGTATTTAAAAACCAGTAATAGAAAACACTTGCCAAATTCATTTAGCCTCTCACTGAGGCATGCGTATGCAATCTCCTAATTTACAGCTTGTATGTACAGATGTTCACACTTAGTAAAAGGGCTCCTTAATGGCTTTTTTTAATTAAAAGTGTGTTGATAATAGGTGTTTTAAACGTAACCAAACAACACAGCTGAACTGACAAATGCCTGTCTTCATGCCTTACCATGCTTCACATTGTGGCAAGATTTTATAGGAGAGAAAAGGTTATGATTCAGTTGCATGTATATAGGATAAATGTTACCCCAAAAAAACCTCTCAATGAAATCTTTCAGTAATTTTTCTCTCTATGATCTGTTTCCAAGTAGAAAATGTTAGATTGCTACTAGGTTTATGTAGCCGAAAGCAGAACCACACAGTCTTTGCTTGCTTCCTGCAGTTTTTTTTCCTTTGCAAAACTTTGAACCCCATCCAGCTTTGACACACTGCCTCTTCAGTTAATAACTATCAAGTTTCCCTTGTCTCCTGTCTACTTTTCTTTGAGGCAATTGCGCACTCAGCACCCCGAGATAATAACACACATCTATAAGATAAAAGCAATGGCATTAATGTAATTGTCTGCCTCTCTCTCTTTAGCCTAATCTTTTTTTTCCTTCAGTTTTGACTGCCTGTGTGACACCTGTTTTTGTCTCCTCTGATCCGACGACAGGTTTTCCGCTGACGAGGTTTTTGCCTGACAGAGATTCTGCAGACAAGAACATAATAAAATATGAAGAACTGCTTGTCAGAGTTTCTGCCAATGCTCACATGAAATAAAGGGAAAAAATGACTTTTTTTTAAGGGGCCCTGGGATGGTTGCTTTTGGCCATCAGCAAAAAAAGACCTCCCTGGCCAATTTCTCCAAGCCAAACAGGTGTTTTCTTTTACATTAGAGGTTGATTTGTTTTTTAATTTTTACTGATAGTGGAAACCATAAGCAGCCAAGGGGGGGGGTTCTTACTCTCAGATTTTTGGAGGCAAAGCAGTATTGAAGCACCATCAAATTAAAGTGGAAAGCATTTCACTCAAGATCTTATCTTCTGAATAAAACCAAAATGCCAACATCTGTTAATGATCAAACAAATTAGACTTCTCTAAAATATACTTCCTCATTCATTAGGCTACTAAAACCTCCCACCTACCTTTCTTGTTTTGTTGTCTGAAGACACAGAGGGAAACAGCAAATGAGAAAATGGAGTAAGGGTTGGAAAAGAACTGCAGAAACAGGACTAAAGACAGGTGCTTGCAGGATGTGCTTACCATTTAAAATGGGAAGAGGCTGTTGCAAAAGAAACTGGCAATTAGGAATCAGAGACTTTCAGGTAAACATAAGCTCTTCCATAGACCTTTGTTCCTTGTACCACACGGGAGATGCTGCCATAGGTACCAACAGCATGAAGATGAAAAACCACCGCTGCTGAATTCTCAAATTATTGGAAGGCTCAGTATTACACAGGAACTACCCCCTGGCCTCAATGAATTGTGCTGAGAACATGCAGAAAGGAGCATTTAAATCCCCCTGATGGGGGAGAGCCCTCTTCACTGACCCGGACAGAGGAAAGACTGGACACGATCAATAGTGCAGCAAGTGTGAAGGCACGAAGAAAGGGAACAGAGTTTACAGTGACAAGTGAGGGGCCGACAAGAGCCTGGATTTCTATCTTGAGGATTCTCACATCAATTCTATCTAGTATGCCACCAAACAACTTGAACCTAAGTGTTACATCTCCTAATACATTATCTCACACCTAGGGTCTAGAGAAGCCATCTCTAATACAAACATAATACAAACCACATAAATAATTTTGAATTTTCTAGTAGCCACATTTAAAAAGTCAAAAGAATTAGTAAAATTAATTTTATTTAATCCATTACATATCATATTATCAACATGTTCTCAATATAACAAAAATTAATAATGACATATTTTACATTCTTTTCATGGATTGCCTTCAAAAATCCACCGTGTATTTTATATTTCTAGTACAACTTAATTTGTGACTAGCCACATTTCAAGTTAGTGGCTTCCTCATTGGACAGCCAGATCTAGACCTGCCTTTGCATCCCTTGGCCAGTTGAACCTGAGGCCCAACAAGACTGTCATTTCAATTAGACGGGTTTATATTTGTATTTATAGTGTCATTGGAGTGGGAATGCAGAGGAAGCCAAGGTGGGGGCTTCCATGGCCATCAAGGACCCTGGGTACCAAGAAGCTGCTCCCAGAAGAGAAGGTTCTTGCTATCGGCCCTTCTCAGATACTGCTTACAAGTCTGTCCAGTTGTGGCAGGAACACCTTAAAATACTTTCTATACAATGTTTCAGCTCACTCATTTGTAGAATATATATTCAAGAAGCTTTTGAAGGGTTAAAAAAAAAATCTTCCCTTAGAAGGCACTTGTTTCTTCATAATCTGGTAAGGAATGGGATATATAAAGAACATGATAGGCCGCCCAGAATATGAGTAAGAATTCTCTCCAAAATACCATACTTTCCTCATCCAATGATTTCATTCTTCAGTACAAAAGTAAAGTGGAGGTGGGTGGGTGGGTGGAGGAAGTCACTGTGTCTGACAGGATAGAGCAGGCAAAATAGGAACATCACCGTGATACTGCTGAGGCACACCGGGTCCCTCCATCCTGGCTGAAACTCCAAGTTTATCTGAACTGTGTGTCCTGAGTAAAACGAGAGGAGTTGAGCTTGTTTCATTTATAACTCCTTCAATTTGTGTTCTGCTTAACCTGGTGAACTCCAATTAATTAAGATATTCCTATAAACAATTAAGCTTCCTGTAGGAACGTTAGCAAGATATAAAAATTTATGATGTAATAAAATGCAATAAAATGATAAAGTGGTTAGCCCATCAAAGCACTTCACATGCAGAGATAGGTGTGAAAATAGGCAAATAACAGCCTTAACCCTTTCTAAAATTCAGGCACTTCTGATTTTTGGATTCAATGTTTTAACAGGTAAGTACTCTACAATTCAATTCAACTCGTGAGCAGTTCTCAAAATATGATTTTTAGGACGAAGTGCTCCCTACTTCAATTCAAACAATGGCTCAAATGACATTTTAGGAGAAATGGAAGGAATGGAAATGTGCTAGATTTGGAGGGGAAAACTGTATCATCTAGGAAATTATTGCCCCCATAGCCAAAAGAATTGATGACCTGAACTTTGCTTCTGGGCATTGAAGAAAACCTGCCCTTGAGGTGGAAGAAACCATCACATCAACCATCACATCTGTACCTTAAGTGAGACTCTAGATATTATTAATATCAATTTTTAATATTATATTATTTTAATATTAATAAGAATATTAGCAGCTACAATTGTGCCAGAATATTGGGCTAAACTCACTCTATCATTTAATCCTCCTGAAAACTACCCTGTAATATTTAGGTACATTCTTATTATTATTCAAATATAAAGATAAAATAAATGAGGCTTAGAGAAGACATCAACAACAAGATGCAGACTGGCCTGGCCACACCCAACTTTTAACCACTTATTATGCTAAGATTTGCCTGTTGTGTCCTCAAGGTTGAAGTTTTACACCTGGAAGAGTTTTGTAGTAAAAACTAATATTTTTTAGTGTTCACTATCTACAAGGCACCTGGATTATCTCAGTTATTTCTAGGAATTCCCCTATGAGCTAGGTTTTATCATTATCTACAATTCACAGATGAGAAAACAGGTTCTACTGAGAGTAAATGGTAGAGCCAGGATATGAACCCAAACAATCTCACTCAAGAACTGTACTTTACCTACTATTCTATATTGCCTCACATTCATGTTCCTGAGGTTCATATGCTGTATATTTCTATTTCAAGAGCCTCTCAAGAAATTCCTTGACAGTGGACTGACACTGGTTAGACTCTAGCACCCATGACTCGCCAGACTCACCTTATGTTCCATCTGAATAAGATGCAGCTAGAAAAATCTGGGGCTGATAGGCAGAAAGCACAGGGCTTTGAGGGGGAGGCACTGTTTATGCTGTGATTAAAAAAAAAAAAAAATCTAGGGAGTTCAAAGCACCATCCCAAAGGTGGGTAGGCTGACAAACAAATCAAAATAAGCAGCTCAGGGACACAGTAAGAATATAGTTAATTCCATTAACCAAGCACCAAACCTTTGCATTTCTGAGGATGTCCTCCCTTTAAAGCTTATCAGTGATGATCAGAGAGTAAAGGAGAGAGGCAGGAAAGGGCATTGTTTCCTCAGGCAAGCAAAGAAGCCTCCCGCGCCAGGCAGGAAAATGGCCTTGTTTTTGCTCTCTAAAATAAAAATAAATAAGTGGAGAAATACCCAAGCGCTTTGCCCATGCAGAGACCAGGACGCAGATTCCTCACCAGAGCTGGGAGGCTGATAAAAACTGGTTTCTCTGAATAAAATAATTTTGCAGTTAGGCAAAGCAGCCAGATTGGTATCACAATCTAGAAGAACTCAGTATACTAGAAAAGCAAATTCTTTTAAACAGATATGCTTCTGCCTTAGTTTCCAGCTTTCTGAACCAGTGTACCAGGGAACGGGACTGTGGTAGTTCTAGCTATGTGATACTAATCAAAGCCCTAGAAGCATGGTCATCTACATCTTCCCAGAAGGATCAAGCCCTCACTTTGCCACTGCTAAGCTGGGTTTACTTTCCTGTACTGAGAAGGACTCAAATGCACACCTCCCCACACTTCACCGCATCCTAAATACACATTTTACAACAATTTTCTCCCAAAGGAAAATTCATTCTTACTGGGAGAATCTTCAGGTCAGTAAAAGAGAGGCCAGAGCTTTTTGTTTGGAGAAGGTTAATACCAGGGAGTATGATCCTCCTCTGTCAAAGGAAACTCAGTTTTTTTCACCCTCCATTCTCTAACTTGACAACTTCACAAATGACCATGTAGAAACTGCTGCTGAACCTCTCAGCATGAGCATGGAGTCATAGAAATGTCATGCTTTCTTGCTTACAGTAGAGGACTTTCTATTTGGAGGAAGACCAGGGAGGAAGAGGACAAGAGAGGAAGAGGCTACTTCTACTTGTATAGCACTGCGTGTTGGACTCAATCAGGGAAAATATTCCCAAGTTACCAGTTAGGGACAAACTACTTCCAAAGAGCTTAGAAAATTTGTATGCAGAATACAGACTGGGACAAGCAATAAAGACATGTTACGTTTCAAAGGATAAATGAAAAATTACCAGTTTTGATCTGCCCTTCTCGAGCCCTTTTAAAGCACCGTTCCTCCAACAATTTTGAAGAATTTGTAAACAGAATAAATACTAAGATCTCATGATTCTAAATGTGGGACTAACACAATCACAAAATGTTCATGATCAAAGGCCCTGATTTAGGCCTTACTCAGGCTACTCGTGCCTAACCTGGGCAGTCTTTTAGGTGTAGGGTTGGGGATTTAGCAAATAAACATACAGGACAACCAGTTAAGTCTGCCTGGGACACATTTATACTAAAAAATTATTCACTGTTTATCTGCAATTCAAATTTAACCGGATGTCCAATATTTTATTTGGCACCTCTATTCAGGTGAGGGTCTCTATAAAGATCCCTGAGTCTGATAAGAAATACTAAGTAAAAGCTGAAAAGTCAAATTCAATGACACTGGGGGAAAAAGGGGAGAAATTACTTTCAGTGAATTACAAAAAAAGAAAGGTTTGAAATTAATGGATTACATGAATATTAAGTCTTACAGTATATTAAACCATAAAGCTGGTTGGTATATGACACTAAATCAACTTTATACTGCTCACCATTTCCTGTGGCACAGACTGAAGAATTGAAGGATACCTGTACAGTGATTTACATATGATATATGCTTAATAAATATCTATTAATTGATAGTCCAGATGATGCAGGCCAAGCCTGCTCATTTAACATAAAAAAAATCTGAATAGTCTGGATAAAATACCAGCAGGAAAGCAGCTGGCTTGATGAGCAAATAATTAAGCTAATAACATAGGACTGTCTTTCCCTTGAATGAACTGCAAGTAGTAAAGGAAAATCATTATAGAAAATAATAAAGAAAAGGTCTCAAGAATTCCAGTATAACAAGCATTCTCACAGGCAGAACTCAGCCAAAAGAACTAACTTGAATGTTAATTCAGATAGCCTGGAAGTTAAAGAAAATTCTAACATTCACACAACTTGTTGGAATGGCACATTCTTTTGGTTTTAAGTAAAATATTCTATAAAGAGAATCATTTCCACCAAGAAGTCGCTGTGGGGTTCATTAAACTACATACGATTTTATTCATCAAGCCTCATATTCTTGCCAAATGCTCACCAGATGTAACCAAGAAAAAGTGGAACTGTTCTTTTAAAAAGTAGTTTCAACAGTGGGCTTCATCAAAAGTGAAAATTATTGATCTATATGGAAAAAATGTTCTAAAGAACTTATCTTTCTAAAATCTGTTCACCTCTTTTATGAAATGCAGAAATCAAATACACACCCACATGGAAAAAAACAGCCATTCTCCAGGTGTCTTGGGTTATCATTAAGTATTTCCTAAATCCATTGAGAATCTAGTTTATTTTTCATTAATTTATTCACCTTAATTTAATGATTTAGAAATAAAACCTTCTTCTAGTCTACAGACATTAAAATTAATTAGCCAATAACAAATAACCAAAATGGTTTAGTAGAGCGGTTCTCAGCCTTTTCACTGTGCCTCCAATATTTCAGAAAGGCAACAAATTTCTAGTGTTAACACTTCTCATTATAAGCAGAGATGCTCCAAGCGAGAAAAACCAGTAGGGAATCTGCCACTGGGTCTTGGTAATACCTGCCAGTGCTCATGACCATGTAACAACTTTGGCTGAAGCCTCAATTCTGCAAATAGTATAGTGTTACCACTGTAGTAGTAAGGAGGAAAAGAGTCAAAACTCAATAAACTGAATTTACCAGAATAAACCTTTACATCAACAGAAAACTAGCCTATTACTGCTCTTACCTTGATATTTTACTTGGTAATTTTAAACAGAAAAAGAACTGAACTTAGAGGAAAGCTTTCTTATTTTTTCAAGACTCACTTATATTATTTTAGTTGAATGAAGGAAGAACATAAAAAAAGACAATGGACATGAGAGAAAAATCCATACAGTTGCTATGCGAATTAGGTGCAATAGGCTGTGGCCCTTTAACCAAGAACTCTGAGCAGAAACATGACAAAATTAGAAATGACAGCTCTGGCTATTTTTGGCCTACTTACTATAATTATAGACTATACCTATGGCCATCCTATATGAAAAAGGCTTGCCTTAAATAAAATCAAATTCAACAAAGCCCTGGGTTCTATTATCAAAGTGAAAAAGCTAAAGTCCATTAGTGGAAAAAAAAAGTAAGAAATTCCTTTATAAATTCAGTGGGAAATACCTATTGGTATTCAAGGAACAGTTGTTTTTCTTTTTTTTTCCTTCCCCTTCATTCAATGGTGCTAAAGATTTCACGAGAGTAATTTCTGAATAGTAACACAGCTCAGTGAATAATTTCAAATTCCAGATGTTGTAGTATGTGAATTAATCACTCTTTTTTTAAAAATCTTTCTTAAGATTTTTGTAAAGCAGCTAGTGTCAACAATTTAAGCGGGCTTGAGAAGCAATCTGTACAGAAATGAAGTGAGAGTGTATATAAACATACACATATATACACATACACATATCTGATATATAATGAATGACCCATGAATTCCAAAATCTTATGAAGAAACTGAAGATGTAGCTAAGAAAGGAGATACAGGAAGTCATTTATTCAAAAGAGGCCAACAAATATTATGAAGACTAAGCAATACAATTTCATATTTAAAACTCTTCTTTTTAGAGGGAATACCTGAATTTGGTACTTGGATATTTTTTAGCAGCAAATATTAAAATACATATATTTTTAATTTTATTATGGTAAAATATATATAACAGAATTTTTATTTTAACCATTTTAGGTATACAGTTCAGTGGAATGAATTTACACACACTGTGTGTACAACCATCACCACTAATATATATTTTTCACAAAAAAATGACAGATTGTGTTCAGTGCTACCATGAAAAATTCTATGAAACGTATTCCAGGAGTCTTGTTGCTGTTACATGGAATTTCAGACAAAACCACATGCTAGAAAAACCATATCACTTCCTCCCTGCCCACATACAGGACACTGTACTGTCTAAGGAAGCCAGGCAGAGAAGCCATTTCAGGGTTTCTGTGCACGGGGAGAGAATAAAGCAATGAGTTTAAATTCTAGGGGCAAAAAGAGTGAGCGCTCTCGTCCCAACTGCAAATGCAGAGGCTAGAAGCCAACCTCTCCCTGCCATGTGTGCCCTATGGAATGGGGGAAGAGTAAAAGATGCAAACCCGCGTGTGCATATTTTGAGCTGTATATACAGAAATGCCCTTTGTGGGGGAAGAGAGAGGCCAAGGTGACAATGGTGGTGGGGAAAAGAAATATAACTCCTTTTGCTTAGATCTGAGAAATTTCAAAATTAATATCCCAGAAGCATAGAATTTCTAATGGCACCGCAAGAAAAATACAATCTGATGTAACAGAAATATCTTACTGAAGTTTGGCAAAAATCACAACCACCAGAAAGCCTTAGAAACCACCACTGTATGGGAATAATTTATGTTGTTCAGAAAGGATGGCCCCACATGCTTTTTTTTTTCCATTTTACCACTAATGTAATCTGCACATGGGTATTGGATAGATAAAACAAACTCTGGGTGACGTAGTAAATTTTCATACTCACAAGGCTACTACTGCAGATATATGATGACAATATAAGACAACTTTGGAAAACATGAGAGAGTAAATAAATGAAAAGCCCTGTGTTTACTAACCCTCCTTTTCTGCTGATACATTGTCCTGTTTGTTATTTTTAACATGTATTATTTATTAAAGGCCTCACTTATTTTTTAATTCTCACAAATTCTGACAGAGTTAGTATTAATCCTATTTTACAGATAAGAAAGCTGAGAATCCAGAGCTATTAAGTGAAGTACCGTCTAAGTGGCAGAGCCAGGATCTGACCCCCGGACAGTCTCTGCCCATAGCGCATCCAGTTACCTCAGGATGCTTAACAGTCTTGAGACATAAGCTTTGTACCTACTACCTAGCAGAGCCAATACTTCTTAGGGAAAGAAGGGCATTTGGGAAATAAAATTATCAAATGCCATAACATTCATAGACAACAAAAGAATAGCAGCTCATGGCTCGTTCAAGAATGGACTGAGGGTGGTTATGGAGTTTGGCCTTAGTTATCAGCGTGCAGGAAGGAGATCTGCCCCTGAGGGCACTGAAGGATTATGGGATTGTGGCTACATCTGCCAAACACAGCCCCTTCCGGCATATTCTCGACCACGTTCTCTCACAGAAACATGGCTGAAATGCCCTTGCAACTCCAACACACATGCCGTAGCAACGTACATAATAAATTAAAAGCATCTCAAGGCATGGCCCTATGTTGCTACCTCAGATCTTGCTTGAATAACATGAAATGTATAAAACTACAACCTACTAGAAATTTGGCAGTGCTTAGGAATGAAGAATATGCCCACATAAGAACCAATACCCCAGGCTGTCAAAAAAATCTCAAGCCAAGATTTCTTTTATAAACATTACCTGTCCTTTTAAATTGCTCAGTCTCTCTGCCTACTTCCTTCTCTTTTTGCTTAAACATAATAACTCAAACCATAGGTAAGAATATAATCAAGGTGCATTCATTGATGGAACAGCTATATCCGCCTGGCGAAACGCCTCAGCACTTCCAGCCTGCACTCTGGGTCACCCCCACCTCAACAGGCACCCACACTCGACCAGTACTACCCAATTCCAATCCAGTGCACACTGAAAAGGAGTATTTACAGATTACTTTTTCAGACACCAGCCAAATAATGTTCCCCTTCACTCTCTCACACACCTTAGCCCATACAAAATTTGACATCTGGAAGGATAAATTCAGCCCCTTATGCATATGACAACGGTGTGAGCAGTCACCCAGGAGTTCTCCTAAAGCACAGAGGACTTGCCAGCTACCCTCTGAGGGGCAGGCCCTGAAAGGCCAACTGTGGCATGTTTGAGTTTCCATCAAAGCTCAAACAAAGTTGTGAGTTGCTGGCTGCTGCTATGTTCAGTAAGAACCCCACAGCCCCACTGTCCTATAAACATCAAGCCCTTCTGCAGAGAGCTGCTTGTCTAACCTAGCATTTCTTCTTGGAGCCAAGAATATGCTCTTTGAGAGCCACAGGCAAAATGTTAACTAACACTTGGAGCATAGCTAACCCTTCTCTTCTCCAGGCCAGTGACTGCTCTAAAAAAACACACACATTCACATGAACATAACAAGAATGAGAAGAAAAGCCCAGATTTTCCTCACCATGTGCCACCCAGCCATGTTTACACTGATCACAAGTCCTCAGGTTAATCTTCCCTGGCTGAAAACATTCACACGTGCAGTTTACCAGTGTGCAACGGATGGCCTGGAAAATAAAGAAGGAAAAAGAGGATCAGCATCTGTTCAAAGGTACTACATTTTTTCGCCATTTTAATAAATGACACCAACTTCTATTTTTAAAAGCTTTAGTTGGGAGGAGCCTGGAGTGTTTTAAAAATGAATTTCGATACTGTTGTGTCTCTTACAAAAAATGCAACAAAATGAAGTTAATTCACTAAAACAGTTTTATGTCATTCATATATAGCCTTTAAATTAGAAATGTTGACCTAGCGAATAAGAATAAACGATTATATCTACAAGATGCTGGATTTGCAATACCAGGCATCCAAAAGAAAAATAAGATATTGCTGCTAATATATAGTCCTATTTAAGTTTATCCAAATGGCAATAATGCAAACATTTCTCATACCCTCTAACACAAGAAGGTTTAAGTGAACTGTTTGTGAAAGTGTTCTTTAAAGGACAGTATAAAGGAAAATGTGGCATATAAATATTATTCAAATACTACTTTTCTTCTGCTGAGCTTATTTAAAGGCTTTGTTTATCTTTCAGATACATTTTGAAGGGCAATCCCATTGGCCAGTTAAGACCCACTATACATGTGTTGTTTTCTACCACTTCCCAGTTTCTTGCATTTTTCCCCCATTTCCATTCCTTTTTTGAAAAACTACAAAACCATTCTAACTATATATTTGACAGTGATGTAAGAAAATAAATTTAAATTGTTTTTAGATTTAAAGTAAAACAGAAAAAGCCATTTATGTGAACATTTTAACTAAAATTGTATCTTAAAAAACTGAAAAACATACTAAAACATCTCTCATTTCCTTACAAGTACTTCTAAAACTCACTTCACTAGTTTATATTATAAAATGAATCCACAGAAAATTAGCATAAATGGAGTGTAAACTTTTATGGATAAAGACCTATGCTTAAGAATTGTGCTAAAGCTGACCTGTGCTCCTAGATGACAGTTAATAAATTTATGTCATGCATTTAGTTCTAATTTGCATGGAAATTCTGAAGACAGAAAAGACTTAGTCTGATCATTCACAGATTAACAATCTACTGTAACTGCCTGAACTGCCAGGAAAAGATCTCTTTACTGATTTAGTGGGAATTAATGATTACTAGTTTGGGGGTGGGGGTTAGGCATGGGGATACCTGAAATTGCAGTTCTATGCCTAAAAATTACACTCACTACACAGCTCCAGAGGCTCATATTCCTGGAATCATTTGGATTTTTATACAAATTGAATTATTAGTAACAGTATTTTAGACATTGTTAGTGTGGTTGGGCCAGAGTAAGAGGAATAGGTTTTTACTGTTTCCTACACTTTGGTCAGACAAGTTTAAAGTATTTCTCTTTCATTAAGGAACATCAAATCTATGGGTTCCTACTAGGTTTCCAATGTTGGGGTCCATACTGTCAACTCATTTCTTACTGCACCCTCATTCCTGATTTGCTCCATTGTTACTTCTAAAGAAATACTTAATCGTATAATCTACCTGAAATTTTAGGGACTCTCTTCCAATGTCAATGGTCCAATTATGTATTAGCTAGGTTGTAAAACTTTGCTGCATGAATTAAAGGGATTAGTGATAAGAATAAGAACTCCAAAAAGACATGCTGACTAAGCAAGAATAATATTGGTACTTTTAAGTTATAAGGCGAAACTCCCATAAGTTTTTATTTCAACTTCGATAGTCTTTTTTTTGTGTGGAGCATTATATCAGATCTTCCCAGGTGAAGTATTAGTTTCTTTAAATAACATGTTCTTTAGTTAACTCACAACATGATTTTACTATACCAACAACAAAAAACAGCTTAGAGGATAAGTGTTTCTACTGAAAGAAGACACTTTACAAACTATCCAGTTATAAATTTAGATATGGTAACTGTTGATATTAAAACATTTATATAATCTGAAGTCCAACAATATAAACTTTCAAAAATACTAACAAAATACCACCCTGACTTATTAAAATTAATGGACGACCAATAAAAGAGATAATCTCTTAAGGACTACATTTTTATTTTGACATAAAAGACATGTGTAATTTAAATCATTAATTGGATAACAATCTATTTTACAAAAATAGCCTCATTTTGCATCATGTTTAAAGCACATTTCATCAACATTAATTATAGGTATATTAGGGACCAGCACAAATTAAACTTTGCTTTGTTTTTATGTATATTTATTTGTTCACTAGTTGAGTCATTCATTCACTTAGCTTATGATTCAAATATTTTCTCTTCCTATATAACTTTATACATCTGGTACATTTGGGAATTATACTTTTTTCAGATTATCATCACTTTTTAAGAATTCTACTCTTTTTGTACCTAAACATATAAACCTTTGAACACCTCAACTCCTTTTGTATATAAGCATTTAAGCACTGGAATACCCATTTTGCATTTCTATGAATTCCAGAAGGTCTATTTGTTCTAAATTCAGACTGATCTAGATGACAATTGTTCCTTAAGGGAATTATATATATTTAAACAATGTGGTCTAAATAAATATTTTGAATAAGACTATTGTGGCTTCAAAGGAAGTTTTATTCTAAATAACATTTTTGGAACAGCATAAAATTTATTCACTGCAAAAGAGAACCAATGTATCACTTGCCAACTCATCCATACTTTAAAAAAATTATTTCATAAAACTGTCAAAGATAGTTATGTCTCCAAAATGCACACACTTTCCAAGGAGACAGTGGGGAAGAGGAGAAATAGAAAAACTTTCATATTAGGGAGCTCATTCACATCTCCCTTCATTCAGCAAACGTTTGAATGCCTTCCCCTCTCTGCTGGGTGCTCTGAGTAATACCAAGCCGTATGTATTACATTATCGGAACCACAAGCATTTAAAAATCAAATAAAAAAGGCTTAAGGAATTTAGTTTACACAAACTCAGATAAGAAAACAAAAAGTCCGAAATGAAAAATAATTATAGCCATCAGGTGTGTGGAAATTAAGCGTAATCAGGTAAACCACTTATTTCTTCAATCAAAGGCTATTCTAGAGCTGAGGAGGAAGAGGGAGGGGACACCAAAGAAACAGCAGTCATTGTAGTCAGATGGTTCCTACCTTTGCATGCAGGAATCAGTATGGGGATTCACACCTCCAAACAAGGGTACTGCTGGCAGGGACTCACAAACCCTCCACATGAACTCCTCCAGGACCCTGCATCTCATTAACAGTGCCCCGTAACTCTTTCCTCAATTCCTAAATGACCAGCTCTCACCCAGCTCCCCAGTAACAATAATAATGATAAAGGTTCTTAAGCCTGCAATTTTTTCAGAGTAGGCCTTTCTTCTGCTTGTCTTTATTATGGCTATCTTAAAAGATAAATCCATGCACCCAGCACCCCCTGCCTCTACTTCCTCACAACTACCTCTATTTTAGTTTTGCCATTTGGATTCTGCCCCACACTTTCCTGAAACTGCTCTCTCCAAGAGGCAATGTGTTCAGTCACATTGGGTCACTTTTTTTCTAGTTTCCTTGTCCTTCCAGCCCTTAATGCAGCTGGCGGCATTTATTCTTCTTCCTCCCTGGGCTGCAGAGACACCAACTATCCTAGTTTTTCTGGCAGCAATTTCTCACTATCTCTTCCACTGTACATAAATACAGGTGTTCCCCACAGCAGGCTCTTCATTCTTTAATGTGGTCATTTCACCCCCTCCTACAGCTTTGAATACTATCGCTATGCAAAAACCTTCACTTTCAAGGCAGGCACTGTTAAGTAGTTAGAAAATGGATGGATGTCCCTGTGCTCAAGGACTGGACAGTCTAGAGTTGGTAGGCAGTGGATTTACAGGTGAGACCCTAAGAATTAAACTAAAAAGTCACAGATTCAGGAGTCAAACCCAGGTCTGTGTGAGCTCTTGAGCCTGCTGGCTGGGAATCTTGGGTTATAATTCCATAATAATTATAATTCCGTTCACATGTGGTCATGGACAGAGCTATCATTGACACTCTGCTGTCCCCCCAAAATGACCAATCCCTGCCTTTCCTGCCTTCCACTCTCATTCTTCCTACCCTAATTCAACCCATTTTTTTCTAGAATATTTAAACAGGCTAATAATTATTCTACCATCCCCCTTCTCTCTGAATACCCATTATGGATCTCTCTTCTTAAAGTCCGGTACCACTTGATTCTTTTGTATGGTACTTGTGTTACCAGGGTTATTTTTACCATCCTATTAGCCCCTTCCTACTAGAATAAAAATAGTGGATGTCAATCATTGGTTACACTGCAGAACCCTCCGCCAATCATTACCTGTTGGCTTGAAGGAAAGCTCTCCACCTATCCACCTTCCAATCCCTGCCATGCATTATAAATTCCTGCTCATCCTTCAAGATTTCAACTCAAATATTACTTCCAATCCTCACGGAAGTTCCCCTTGTCTCCCGTTCAAGGGAAGGTCCCCATTAGTTTCCTGTATCACAATAGATCTTTCTGTAATAGCACTTATCACCTGTTATGAATAATATAATTATCTATGTGATTATTTAATTACAGTCTGTTTGTCCCTCTAGAATTTAAGCTTTATGAGGGCAAGGGAGCACGTCTGTTTGGCTTACAATGTATACTGGCAAATAATAGGTGACCAAAAGGCATATTAAATAATAAATGATTCTCAGAGCCCCTTTCCTTATCTCTAAAATGAGGGTAATGTCTATATCACAAGAGTATCAGAAGAATTATATGAAATAATGAATATAAAATACCTGGTACTGTGCCTGGCAACAGTAAAAGTGCAATAAATGGTAACTATTTATGGCCACAAGTAGCATTCCACATAATATTCCCTTACATTTGTATAACTTTTCACAATGTATAAAGTATTCTTCCAACACCTTATAAATGCTTAACACATATTTGGTCTTAATGAATAAATTAAGACTTTGATATATATGATGCTTTATTATCGTTACTATAAGCCTTTAAGGTGGACACAACCAGGATTACTATTTCTGATTTATGACTGGCATTCAGAAAAGTTTATAAGAGTGCTATATGGCTCTTAACACAGCGGGCACTAAGACGAAATCTCCACCAATTACTGACCAGTTTATTTCCATTACTTATAGAAAAAGGGATAAAACATATAATTAAAATAAATTATAAATATATTCATGTTCAAATAAGTAAATTATAAATAATTATACATATTAATCTCTAAAACATATAATGCAGTGCAATTTAGTAAAAAAATTAATCAAGGTTTTGTTGGCAACATTTTTATATTTGAATATTAAATAAAAGTGAATTTGTAAGTGTTCTGGATGAGTTCCAAAGCCCTAATTAAACAGAAGATTCTGTTATTGCTAAAAATGAAGTCTCTTATTAAGTTTTATTGTTCTAATAGCTGGCTTAACTCTGCAAGTATAGGTGAAATTATCAATCATTTTACAAAATGACATTTCTCAGGAAAGCACAGATTGTTGCTTCATCTAATATTTAGTGTACCTCACAAAAGAATAACTTAATTAGTAACTATTAGGTTAATAGGTTAATTAATTAATTAGTAACATTCCTGTTAGCTGTTCCTTGTTTGGGAACACTTGCCCAAGTTACCTGACACACACAAAAAAAGGCAAAATAAGGCCATGGGATGAATGGAAGCAAAAAACATATTCTGAAAGAACAATCCCAGTAAGAGAACAACAACAGCAAAAGTAAATAAATAAAACTCATTTTACTTCTGTGCTTTGTTGTCTTTCCACAAAAAAAATGTTCGCGGGGAGGTCCCTTCAAGTGTTCTTTATTAACTCTAACAAAATCTCCCTATATCACTAAAAACCCTTCTTAAATCCACCATCTCCATGTTACGTTCTGAGGAGGATACCAAGACTTACAACTTGGATTATGAAATTTACTTGAAGCACTTTTAAATGGTTAACGGTTAAGTACATAACCTACATTATTAACATTAAATTACAGAAAAAGCTCACCATTAATGTAGCATCCATTCTGTCATACCATTTCCACTTAGGTGGTATGATCCAGGTGTATAAATTAATGATAATGGTTTTCTTTTTTTATTTATTTATTTTTTATTTTTTATTTGTCATTTTTATTGAGATTGTTCAGATACCATACAATTATCCAAAGATCCAAAGTGTACAATCACTTGCCCCTGGGTACCCTCATACAGCTGTGCATCCATCACACTTAATTTTTGTTCAATTTTTAGAAACTTTTCATTACTCCAGACAAGAAATGAAGTGAAAGATGAAAAAAGAAAAAAAGAAAAGGAAACTCTAATCCTCCCCTATCCCTAACCAACCCCCCTCAATTGTTGACTCGTAGTATTGATATAGTACATTTGTTACGTTTATGAAAAAATGTTGAAATACTACTAACTGTAGTAGATAGTTTGTAATAGGTATATACTTCTTCCCTATATGCCCCTCTATTATTAACTTCTAATTGTATTGTCATACATTTGTTCTGGTTCATGGAAGCGATTTCTAGTATTTGTACAGTTGATCATGGACATTGCCCACCATAGGATTCAGTTTTATATATTCCCATCTTTTGACCTCCAACTTTCCTTCTGGTGACATATATGACTCTGAGCTTCCCCTTTCCACCTCATTCACACACCATTTGGCGCTGTTAGTTATTCTCACATCTTGCTACCAACACCCATGTTCATTTCCAAACATTTAAGTTCATCCTAATTGAACATTCTGCTCATACTAAGCAACCACTCCCCATTCTTAAGCCTCGTCCTATATCTTGGTACCTTATATTTCATGTCTATGAGTTTACATATTATAATTAATTCCTATCAGTGAGACCCTCCAATAATTGTCCTTATGTGTCTGGCTTATTTCACTCAGTATATTGCCCTCAAGGTTTTGTCATCAACCCATTTTTTTTTTTTTAATATGGTTTTGTTCACTCACCACGCATTCCATCCCAAGTAAGTAATAGATGGTTCTCTGCATGGTCGTACATTTACGTGTTCACCACCTTCACCACTATCTATATAAGAGCATCTACATTTCCTCCACAAGGCAGGAGGGAGAGTCAAAGAAGGTAGAGAGGCAAAAGAAAGAGAAAAAAAAAATGACAGCTAGGAAGCAGCAAAAGGAAAAATAACTTTAAATCAAAGTAGAATAAAGAATCAGACAATACCACCAATGTCAAGTGTCTAACATGCCTCCCCTATCCCCCTCTCTTATCTGCGTTCACTTTGGTATATCACCTTTGTTACATTAAAGGAAGCATAATACAATGATTCTATTAGTTACAGTCTCTAGTTTATGCTGATTGCATCCCTCCCCCAATGCCTTCCCATTTTTAACACCTTGCAAGGTTGACATTTGCTTGTTCTCCCTCGTAAAAGAACATATTTGTACATTTTATCACAGTTGTTGAATACTCTAGATTTCACCAAGTTACACAGTCCCAGTCTTTATCTTTCCTCCTTTCTTGTGGTGTCTCATATGCTCCCCACCTTCCTCTCTCAACCGTATTCATAGTTACCTTTGTTCAGTGTACTTACATTGTTGTGCTACCATCTCCCAAAATTGTGTTCCAAACCACACACTCCTGTCTTCTATCACCCTGTAGTGCTCCCTTTAGTATTTCCTGTAGGACAGGTGTCTTGTTCACAAAGTCTTTCATTGTCTGTTCGTCAGAAAATATTTTGAGCTCTCCCTCATATTTGAAGGACAGCTTTGCTGGATACAGGATTCTTGGTTGGCGGTTTTTCTCTTTCAGTATCTTAAATATATCACACCACTTCCTTCTTGCCTCCATGGTTTCTGCTGAAAAATCCGCACATAGTCTTATGAAGCTTCCTTTGTATGTAATGGATCGCTTTTCTCTTGCTGCTTTCAGGATTCTCTCTTTGTCTTTGACATTTGATAATCTGATTATTAAGTGTCTTGGCGTAGGCCTATTCAGATCTCTTCTGTTTGGAGTACGCTGCGCTTCTTGGATCTGTAATTTTATGTCTTTCATAAGAGATGGGAAATTTTCATTAATTATTTCCTCTATTATTGCTTCTGCCCCCTTTCCCTTCTCTTCTCCTTCTGGGATACCAATGATACGTACATTATTGTACTTTGTTTCATCCTTGAGTTCCTGGAGACGTTGCTCATATTTTTTCATTCTTTTCTCCATCTGCTCCTTTGCGTGTAGGCTTTCAGGTGTTTTGTTCTCCAGTTCCTGAGTGTTTTCTTCTGCCTCTTGAGGTCTGCTGTTGTATGTTTCCATTGTGTCTTTCTTTCATCTCTTGTGTTGTGCCTTTCATTTCCATAGATTCTACTAGTTGTTTTTTTGAACTTTTGATTTCTGCCGTATACATGCCCAGTGCTTCCTTTACAGCCTCTATCTCTTTTGCAGTATCTTCTCTAAACTTTTTGATTTGATTTAGCATTAGTTTAAATTCCTATATCTCAGTTGAAGTGTACGTTTGTTCCTTTGAATGGGCCATAACTTTGTTTTTCTTAGTGTAGGTTGTAATTTTCTGTTGTCTAGGCATGGTTTCCTTGGTTATCCAAATCAGGTTTTCCCAGACCAGAACAGGCTCAGGTCCCAGAGGGAAGAAATATTCAGTATCTGGTTTCCCTGAGGGTGTGTCTTAGAAAATTGCTCCACCCTTTGATGCCTCAGGTCACTGTGCTTTTCTGCCCAGCAAGTGACGCCTGTTAGCCTATAATTCTTGACTGGTGTGAAGAGGTGTGGCCGTGTTCCCCCAGGCTCTGAGGTCTGGTTCTGAATGGAAAGGGCCCCACCCCTTTCCTCCTAGAGAAGACAGAGTCCCCAGGTGGAGGTCATTAGCATTTCAATGGTCTCACTCTCTGCTTGTGCTGTCTCCACCCTTCCCCAAGTCACAGCCCTGGAAACTGAATATGACTGGGGCTTTCTCCACTGAGCCGAAAAAGAAACAGACAGTCCCCTTCAGACTCAGTCCAAGGCGACCCTCCGGCTCTCCAGGGTGAGTCGTCACCCAAAGCCTCTGTCTGTTTTTTGGGGATGCGTACCTGTAGTAAGCAGTTCACACTCGCTACTTAAAACCCCAGTTGGAGCTCAGCTGAGCTATATTCACTTGCTGGGAGAGAGCTTCTCTCTGGCACCACGAGGCTTTGCAGCTCGGGCTATGGGGGAGGGGGTCTCACAACTTGGATCTGCAGGTTTTACTTACAGATTTTATGCTGTGTTCTCGGGCATTCCTCCCAATTCAGATTGGTGTATGATGAGTGGATAGTCTCGTTTGTCCCCCCGCAGTTATTC
The DNA here is from genome assembly GCF_015220235.1 of Choloepus didactylus. NCBI lineage: Eukaryota > Metazoa > Chordata > Mammalia > Pilosa > Megalonychidae > Choloepus > Choloepus didactylus. Next base: position 65,114,416 of record NC_051316.1, read on the forward strand.
TGGATTATTTACTAGTTGTTTCTGGTTTTTTGTAGTTGTTCCAGGGGGACTACTTGGCTTCCACTCCTCTCTATGCCGCCATCTTGCCCAAGACCGCCTTTTTTTTTAAATTTTTAACAAGAATTTATTTCTTATTAATTAAATATTCTGCTTTGAAAGTCATATGTAGTCATCATAAATGTGTAAAATTGGCACACTCTCCATAAAGGTACAAAGTAGTCTACATTATAATTAACTGTTATTAATTCATCACTGTATGTATTATTCATTTCTGAACATATACACATGTCCTAGAAGGAAAGATATACATGGTGTCAAAGGTCAAATTAACCTTTTACTGGGTAGGAAAATTGTTCTCCAATGACATCTATCTTTAAAAAAAAATCTAGAATAGAAACTTATCTAACAAACCTGGAGGCTGATTATTTCAAGATTGCCACAGTATACAATAAAGTAATTTCAAAATGACAGCTACAAAGCGTTGTAGATGAAGAAAGTGACTTTGCACATGGCAAAAATATGGGAACGCACACACCTCCATACAGTTTGTGCATAAAAACCTAGACAGTACTTCAAGTACAGCCACAAACTCTGAAACAGACCCTAAAGAATTCATGTCAGTAATGGTGATTAAGTCAGGAAATCTCTCACTGTATAAGTCCTAGGACAATTTTTTCCTTCTGTTACTCATTGGCTGATATATACAAGTAATTGAAAAGCAGTAACTTCCAAAAATGGTACCTAAGACATGGAAAATGGAGATGATGTCGCCTTTTTTAGAAGAAATGAAAGCTGTAAATTTGGCCAAGTCACAATGCAGTTTAAAGCAAAGAAATTGTAAATTTTGACAGACAACTACTCAACTTTCTTAAGACATGAACTAGATAAAAGTAGGAGAAATTTACTTTTACTTGGTTTCAAAACTCATAGATGATTAGAAGAAAGGCATACCCCATTTCCTGAACTGTTTGGTTTTGCATAGAGGCAGAGCCTTGACCAAAGGACCCAAGTTTTTAATATCCTACAAGAAGATTTATAACAACATTAAAAGTCCATGCAATTTTGACCATGAGATTATTACTATAAATCTACAGTTTTAGGAAGATGTTTTCTGTATTTGTATGAAGAAACATATAAATCTGTGTTTTAACGGGGCAATATTCATAAAGCTCACAAGAGGTGATTATCAGTGATTGAAAAGCTTTATGTAAATGTTGAGGGCTCACAAGTGTGTTAAAATGCAATGTCAGTGCCACTACTCCTAATACGATAGTAATAACGCAAATGAGAAACAATGAAATAATTCTATCCACTCAACAAAACCCATTCAAATATTCACACAATGAAAGATTATGGCAAAAGTATGTTTTTTATTTGGTGGTAACAGAAATAGGAAAGCGAAAAATTAATTTAACCTTTCAGTAAAAGGCCCCTTATATTTATCTAATTGTTTTTAATGCCATATGTATAAATGACAACTTGGTAAAAAGTAACATTTTATATCCATGTGCTCTGAAATTTGTTTTCTTTTCAAGGGAAAGCACACTATCTTAAGAAAGAGTATCTGAAACTCATGGTTAGTACAGACTCACTATAAGAGCCAGATGCCATTGGTTTAACAGAGGACAATACAGGCCAGCTGGAAAACTGGGCAATTCAATGGTGTCCAAACATCAAGAAAACACCATGAGAAAATACTTACTGCTATGTGAGTCCTCTTGACTGACCAGGGAAATAGACCACCTTCACAATAAATACATCAGAAATAAATGAAATAGTCACTCACTGAGAAAAGGTGGCCTCTGAACACCTTTACTGTTAAAAAAAAAAAAAAAAAAGGAGATTTAAAACCTCATTTTTAATTTCTCTTAAAAGGCAATGTCCTAATGCACTACCAACTTTCTTTTACTGATGGTTAAACCATCTAATTCCATAAGGTATCAGTCCCCCAGGAGACACAATGCAGCACAGTATCTGCTCTTCACTCAGGAGGGCCTCAATACACAAATGCTGAATGAGTGGAGAGTGAGTGAACAAAGGAATTTCACTGCTGCTTAAATTTGAAAAAACTTTTTTACTTTGAAAACATTAAAAACTAATATATCTATCTAAAAACTGACAATTATTTTTTAAACCCACTGCCATTTTTCTATGAAGAAAATCCAGGGCATCTTTCGACAAATTCTGAGCAAAAAACCCAAACTCCCCGTTACAGTACTCAGTGTACTAATATCAAGATACTAAAAATCTATAAAAGGGAATTTGTTAAAAATTTATAATGGTGAATTCTGTCAGGTACACTACCAAAAGCAGTCCCCAATCTATTGTGATGAAAAAAATCACTTTAGGAAAAGCCAAGAAATGAATTTGTTTTGAAGTTGGGGGAGGGCAAAGAAGGAAAACCATAAACTTCTGGGTATTTGTTTACATAAGGGTGGGAATGTTTCCATGACTATATGTGGATACACAAACACAAACAAGGAGAAAGAGATACATACATAGGAACATAAATTTTCAGACATGGATCCAATGAGCATCTATAGTCATTACCTTAGCATCACAACCTACTATATCAATCGACATGAGGAAGACCCCATTTAAATAATTTAGGAGTTCAGAGTAAAAATCAACAGCGGGATATAGCCAATTATATAAGGAAAATACTCATGCTTCTATGGCATCAAAGCACATTCAAGCTTTGGAGAACATGTGTTATTTTTTCCCCCCAATTAAATTAAGCCTATGGTAACACAAGCTATTTTGTTAGGCAATTAGTAATATTAGAGAAACAGGAAATGAAAAGGCATTTATTTGGGCAGAAACATTTTCTTCTCTACCTCAGAGTTAACAATTAAAATACTCTATTTATTGCCTGTATGCTAATAAATTGTACAGACTACTTAGGCAACTGTGATAACGTAACTAGTAAAGAAATAATCTTTCCATGAACATACCAATCTAATACTTTAAAATAAGGGATTAGCTCATAGTTTAAAAAAAAAATACTAAATTTTATCTAAGCTCAGTGTACATTTACCAGAATACATAACTTTCTTTAAAGAGCCAGAGCACATCTGATATCATATGACTGCTAAGTAATATTCATCTCATTTCACCTTAATGTTGAATCAGCAATTTTGTATTCCATTGATATACTTTTTATTCATTTTCACTAATGCAATTTGAAAGGTGGTAATATGATTACATTTCTCTATGGCATTCATGAAAACAATTACTAATATAATCTGATAGGTTAGACATTAATAAGGAAGGGATTTATAATGAGATGCAAGAATATTTATAAACCTTTAAACACTTTACAAAGAAACTACTCCTCATTAAGCAAGAAGCAAGACAAGATAAAGTTGAGGTCCTGGTATTTCTGAAGCAACTTCAGCCCTGGGAAGAAGGATTGATTTGCATAATGATCCCAATACTTCGGTGACTAAGCAGAAAGTTGCAGGAGTAACCCAACATTTGTCCCAAGTTGTGCTAAGCGTTGAGACATCATCCTAAATCAGGAATGCCTCTCCTTCACCGACAGTATGGGAAGGACCCCATTAAGGAAGAAGTTCCTCTAAATCTTTATCCTCTGAAAGGAACCAGCTACATTATTTCAAATGCCAGAGCACAGAAATCAATCCATTTACGATATGAGCGCATAAGGTGGGTGACCTTTAAGCTAAATTTACTCCTCTACGTTTGTGAAAAGAATTTACCCCAGTGAAGCAACAAGGGAGACAAGCTGTGTCATTTTAGAGCTTATTATTTCAGATGATATCTCTGGTTACCCAGGCCAACTGAGGCAGCCTTTGTGAGACTAATACTATCCCACAAACACACAGTACTACAAAGCTTGCATATAATACTTGAAATGCATACTCATATTTAATCACCAAAATCCTTGAAATTAGAGTTTTCCAGTGGCAGAAAATGAGGTTCCCAGATATCCCTAAATGGCCACAGTTAGTAATTCCAGGCTCTTTCCACTCTGCTAGAGTAAGAGAGGTAAAGAATTGAAAAATTCCCCTTGCTGCCCTTCTCTTCAGTTAGATTTCTGCAGATATTTTTTTCAATTACAACTGAAGTTTAAGATTCTGTAAGAGATATGGAGGAAACTACACAGAAAGGGAGAGAACAGGGGAAGATTTAAGCAACTTTAAAAAGTGGCAGAAACTGCTAAACAAGCAGCTAATAATTGATCTTAGAATTTTCTAGAAACAAACTGAATTTTAAATATTAGATTGTGAAAGCTTATCAGAATAACCATGGATTCTTTAAGTGGTTACATTAAGAAAGGCCAAAGTCTGAAAAACGTGAGGCAAGGTATTCCCAAGAATACACGGTTCATTTTATAGCATCTCACTTTAACTTGTCTTGGGAATTCTGAGTTGCCAATTAGTTGCATATCTTAGCAGATATTTTAATACTTTCCATTGTACATATAACTGTGCATCATAATTATACCTGATTATGAACGAATATGTTTCTTTGCCCAAGAGCAGATACTACCTCAGGAATCATACCTACTGCAAATACTAATAATGATATGATGAACAGTCTACATGCCCCTTTATATGTTATTTATGTTGGGTCACAGGTTCCCCAGGGGTCTGTGCTGAGCACTGGACTGGCTTCATTAGCGCTTCATATAAATCACTAAAGGCACATCGTGATTTTACTAGCGGCTAGAGTCACGGGAATTTTTCAAGTGAAACCTCTCAGGTAATACATTTTTTAAAAACATACACACAATGTAATTATTTCTTCTAAAAGGTGGTTTTACCACATTCAAAGGGTTAAATTCAGATGCATAGGGAAATCCCACAAATTTATATGGAATCCATAGAGCATCTGAGGGTAAAATGTGCCCCGGAGTATTGAAAAAACATTATTCTCTTTTTAATTTTAAGGATTAGTTGGTTTAAAAGACAAAGACATATATTTGTAGAGAAAGTCAGCATGGAACAGACCATCTAGGTGCTAACAAATGCTTCAACATCACTAAGAAAATTGAGAGACCTGAGCAAAGGTTGTCAGTAACTTTGAGCTAACTCTTGAAAATTAAGAAACAAATAGAAAGCCTTGTGGATAAAAAAGGAGTCTTCCAGAACGTTAATGCTGCATTGGGCATGTGGACTGGGTTCACATGTGTGTCAGCTGAATCAACATAATGGGCTATAACAACTTCGAAGCAGCTAATATGGTCCATTGGGTCAATAATCCGTGAACTAAGAAGGATTTACTTGATAGACTATAAATGGTTCATAAGAACTCTAGAATCACTCCATCAGATCAAAAATCCAATTTTCATATGGTGCCTTTCTACAAATTAGCCAAAAGAAAGTAATGGCTCTGAAGGACTTCAAGGTCTATTAGTTAAAAATTCACTTCTTAAAGAACAGTGTAGAGGAGGAAGAATTAAACTACACTTTCATGTGTGTGAGTGAGAATCAACCTATTTAGGGGAAAATACATTTTCTTAAGGAAAGCTAATACACAACAGGAAATATTTAAGGGACTTTTAACATTTCCTTATAGGTTCTTGAATGTTTAGATCCAAACAACCGAACACACCCACATATACCCACATACTCTCTCTCTCATTTTCACATCTCTACATACACTATCATCAAGAAAATTATAAAATCTGATTACTAGGATAGCAAGATATAAAAAATAGAGATTTGTATTTTATTTTTCCTTCTCTCCATGGTTTGTCTCATGGGTCTGCTGTGTGAGGCCTGCAGAGACATTTGGGCAAGAAAACAGACATTAGCAAACTCTTTTGTCTTAACTTAAGGAAAAGCAGGACGAAAAAACTACAAAAGGTAAACAGTAAAAACCACAACAGGTTTTCGACATTTGGAGAGAGAAAAGAGTCCATTTTTTAGCTTATAGAGCTAGTGTTTACACATAACTGCAACTTCTGCCCTCTGTAGATTGAAGAGAAATACAAGCATTTATCCTGTATTTGTGAATTTCATTACATAGTAACACGAGGTGACAGTGGTTGCAGATTAATTTTTTAAAATATAAGCCTATCTATGTGAGTAATTGTATTTACCGAATCCATGACAACAAAGAAAAGCAGAGAAGAATGTCCCCAAAATATAACAGGCTGTAATTAGAATTCTTAACAAGAAGGGATTCCTTTTCTAGGAAAGAAAATGTGATCTATCTCCTCTCTCTCAAAATGCTATTAGCTCCTCTTCATCATAAGGACAAGAAGGAATCACTTCTTTTTCTTTTACAGGAATAACTGAATAAAATAACAGATGTTTTTACATCAAAGTATATTAGCTATTGACATAATCTCAGTCCTCCTAACTTTTACACAAGGGAAAGAAAAATTCCAATAATTTGAAATAGACAGATAAAACGCTTCTCTGTGGCTACAGCCACATACTATTATATGTAACTAACTGCTTATTTTTAAAAAGAGCCTTATTGGTGCTCTCTGAAGGATTTTCTTTTATACATAGCTTTATCCTATAATTTTGTCCCTGATGGGCACGCTGCCTAAATTTAAACACAAACAGTCAAGCAATGAAGAAACATTAACACATTTACTGTGAACAAAAACTCCCAGTTGTACAGTGAAATTTTAATACATTTCAACTTATCTCTTTTACTAATGGGGAGAGTACAAACCCTGCAGGAATTCGCTCTGCAAACTGGTAATTACAGTAGACTCACTTTTTTATAATGCATATGTATAGTCAGACACAAAAAACCCTGGCTGCCCTTTTGATGTAGGTTACAATAGGAATGTTTTAAAAAAATTATGAAAATCTACAGCAATTCTAAAGGAATGCATTATTAAATGCAAAAGTGTCCTTTAGCTCTGTATATGGACACAAATACACATATATTTAGATCTTTGCTTTACAAACCAGAAAGCACAAGCTTTATCAGCATGCACTTTTATGTCACTTTCCCAAGTAATCTTTATCATGAAGTATAAATCTGTTTCTATTCATACAAAGCTAGCTGTAATTTTAAATATTACATAAAGATTACATTCTTTCATTCTATGCCTTGTTGTCCTATTGTGTACCCTCTAGATTTGGGGCCTTAAATATATATTTTGAGATCTCGTGGATAATCTTCATTAAATAATTAAGGATTCCAAATTTGACTCTCAGTATCGGCACACATGCCCTGTGATGAAAGCAGCTCTCTGTGAACACCTGCGGAGAACAAGAACCATATACTGTAATATTAACAATAGCTCAGATAATTGTCAGAAATGAAGTAAAATCTTTGTTACTATTCACTTCACTTTCTAGACACTTTATATTTAGCTGTCAAATTTTTGGTTACATAACAACTTTCTAAGAAATTGAAATCTGCTAGACAGAAGATACCAACATGTAATTTTCATTGAACTCATATTCCAAAGTATTGGCATACTGGAAAGAAATGAAAGCAGATAAAGCTTTTAAAAGTGGATATAACTTTTGTCACCGTTCGTGAACTTCAAAAAATATTTAAATGATGAAGTTCCTAAAAATGTCCGTCTATATCGACTATTATCTCCAAATTCCAGGTATAACTATCTGAAAAAGGAAACCATAAAATTCACATAAAAACACCACGTGTTTACTGACAAAATATACAAGTCGCTGTACAGAAATCATTGCCTAATCACTCAACTTCAAATAAACAGTGACATGAGGTAAGCATTCTCAGGAATCTTGGCTGTGGCAGAATTGACCCACCATTACCGGGAAGAGACGTCTTCGGAACACTAGGAATAAGGGCGTTCTCCTAAAGCCACATGCACACAGCTCTTCCTAGCGGGAATGCTAGTAACATAACCCTAGGTGTCCCTGGCATTACAGAAAAGAATACCTTTCCCTGCACTATTACAATCTCTCTGCTCCCAAAGGCGACACAGAACTATGTCTGAAACCAAAGACAAGACATAGAGACATATGTATCACAGTTCAAGAGGCAGGCATTTGCTCTGTCACAGGCAATGCATATATCCTCAGGTACATCTACTGCATCTATCTGGCAATGAAACAACATGCTTCTCATTTTTAAAAAAGCCAGAAGCCAACATATGTGTTTTTAAATATTAGTGTTTTAAAGTCAGTTTTTTGCAGTTGTCCTGTTTTTTCTTTTGTTACGAAAAATATCAAGTAAGTTGTAGCTTTAATATGAACACATTAACTCAAGGAGACCACACAAATATATCTCAAGGCAGCTGCATGGTAAAATTTTACCCTCTGCAACATCTATTCACACTATATAAACACAACTGAATGTAACAGAGTAGCACTTTAAAACATATGTTGTCTATCCTTGTTCAGTAAGAGTTTTTCCTTTGGAAAACACAGTTTTAGAAGTTGTGGAGAATAAAAACACAAGTAATATACTGCCAACTCCCTCCTAGTTGAATTTTGAAGGCAAAGTAACCAAGAATATAAGCTTACGCCAAACATATTCAATTAATTTGAAGGGTTAAATCATACCTTCAAGTGCTTTACTGATTTACAACATTCTTAAGATATAAAGGAAAGACAAAGAAATGCAATATTTCATTTTCCTTGCTGCAAGGCACAGAATGGCTGTGAAGGAAGCATGTATAGCACAGCCCTTCATGACAAAACATACTCACACCCTTCTAACACCTTCTCTGAATGAATGGTTCCTTTAGTGTGTCCTTCAGTAAAGGTAAAAAGTAGTTTGAGGGACTCAATTTGAATTCCCTGCATAAGCTGAAGAAATCCTCCCAATATGTTTTCCAGCTCTAGAAAGGAATGAAATGGTTGAACTGTTAGTAATCCTGCTTGATAGCTAGCTAGTACATTAAAAAATAGTACATTAAGATATGTGCAACACTTTCATATATCTGAATTTCTCTAATGGCTTAGAGAGCATATCCATTCATTGTAGAACTTCCATTTCTTCAACAGAAGTAAAGCAGAACAAGCCAGTATATTCTTGGATGATTGGATAATCATATGCACACAAACCAGCTTTGGCTGTCCATGAAAAATGATAAAGGAAGACAGTAGCAAACAATAAAGTTTCACGGCAAATAGCACTCACCCACACTCAGAACCTTGATGTATAAGAAGCCTACACCTAGACTACACAATGTATTTCAAATAATTCAAGAACAGGAATCCCTAAATAAATGACCACAGATTCTTCTGCTCTTCATGAAACCTGACATTAGTACCAAAACAGAAAAACAAAAGAACAAAACCAAAAACACTAGGGAACAAAATTGGCTTTCTGCAGAGTACCTTGTAGTCTTATAAGATGGCTGCTTCCTAAACTACTTGGACAAATAGTATGTTCCACTTGGACAAACCATAAATAGATCAGGGCCACGGAAAGCAGAACTCGATATGATTTTCACTAAAACATAATATGAATAACCACAGTGTTGGCAGTGAACATGTTTTAATATTCTGTTTGATCATATCCAGTAAATATGAGGCTATTATTTTAATTGTAAAGTATATTACCTGTGTTCAAGTTAACACCGAGGTGCAGCTGCCTAAGAAGTAGAATTTTAAGTTGACATGTATATGTACAGTTTTGATTTCTTTTAGACTACTCGTCTACTAACAAATTCAGCTTTTTATTCCTTAATCAGAGATGATTTCATATATTTTAATTACGCTACATGATGTTTACCTATCTATATACTGGCTGCCAAAACACAATTTTCAAAAATTTCTTTCTTTGAAAAAATTGTTTAGATTCTGCATGACAATTAAAACAGCTATCTCTTACCAAAGTAATCTACCTACTATATCACCTACTGAAGCTAGTTTGTGTGAGGCTGTTATACTTAAGTTAGTAACTTGAGGCTCTGTGCAACAGGTGTCAGCTGTGTTACCTTTTCTTCCAAGAAAACAAAACACATAAAGAAGAGGGGTGAGAAATATAAAACATGGCCTAATAATTCTCAAATATGAAGATGTTTCTTACTTTCATTTTGGATCACAGAGAACAGTAACGGTATCCATCTTTTCTTTTACTATTTAGACATCTTAGATGGGGCTCAAGGACAGGTAAAGATGAGATTTATCAATTGTGAAAACAAGGTTTCACAGCACAATCTCATCTTATTTGGCAATGGAGCAATTATTTTTCCCTTCTTAAGAAACAAAACAAAACAAAACAAAACTCTTATCCATATAAAAGAGAATATGGGTGTACGCAAAATCATCTCTGGTACTTTACGGAAGTTTAGATATCCAGACAGCACTGTAGAATTAATGAATTAGGATCTCTAGTGCACTTACCCCACCCTGAGTGGGAGTGCCTCCTTAAATTTTACACTCCAGGCACCTCCCTTACCTCACCCTGGTCCTGGCCCCATAATTCTGAATGCCACTGTGGTACCTGTACGAGGCATGTAAGTGAGTACGAGAAGATGCTCTGTTGAAAGGACTTCAGGGGTGAAAGGAAATCCCGAAATTGTTTCATGCCCCCTTGGACATCAAAAGGGAGGTAAGCAGTTTCCTCAGGAAGACCTCATGAGCTTTTGTAGCATTAGAAGGTAAAGCCTCTCACAGGGAGCTGTAGTCCAAGCCAGCTGCTGAAGCAAGATCTTACTGCATGCTCCTGGGCCCGAAACTGATGGAGAAGGGAAGAGGGAGCCAGGGAGGCCAGGGCCTGGGTACTTAAATGGGCTCTCCATTTTCATTTTAAATGGATACAGGGAAGAGACATAAGTGATTAATATGACTAATCAATTTCCTGATAATTCCCTTCCTCTCTATTGCCACTACTCACCAATTTTTCAATATACATTTTAAAAAGCAGAGTCTACCTACAATGGGCAATGACTACAGCCACAATTTTCTATAAAGGGAAGTAGGGTAACATCTGGAAATTTTAAAAGATAATGTCTAGGTAAGTGCCCAGTATAGGCCCTCCAATCTAAGTGTTCAGTAATGTTTCTCTTCCTTCCCAGGTGCCTCCCTTGTACATAATCAACCAAGTATGGCAGCAATATTCAGCAATCAAATTCTGACATACTCAACATTTTCTAAGGGCAGGGCACTAATATGCTTTCATATTTTTTTTTTGCCATTCCAAACCCTGTGCAGTCACCAAATCCTTCACTCCTGACACTTATTAATACAAAACAGGCTATTTGCCTAATTTACAGTAATTGCAACGAACTGGACCAAATGGCTCCCAAACTGATTTTCGAAAGACTAATATGCCCTCTTCTGGCTTTCCATTTAAGGAAAAAAAAAAGGTTAACTTATTAGGTACATAACAATGAAAGCAAAAGAAAAATCTATTTACTATTAATAATTTCACTCAATACTGATTTTCTTGGGTGAGTGCTAATATTTGAAAGCCCTGATATTATGTAAGATGAGGTCATCTTCAATAACTTTGCTCAGCAAAGGGGTTTTCACAAACTTTTACCGAGTTAAACAACAACGCTCAAGACGACATAAATTGTATGAACAGGAGTCAGAGAAGAAAAATCAAAAGATGTGAGTCCACCAACAAAATGTGAGAAAAGTCTACCCCAGACCCCAGCCTCCCTGGGTGCCATGTGCCCATCAGTGCCTCCCGGCTCTGTGCCCACTCAGGCCTGCTTTCATAGCTCGGGCTGACAGCAATGCCAATCAGTATCAGTTGTGGTGGGAGTTTTAGAGGCATAGACCTTTGTCTTAGAGGAAGTGGGCTGCAACCACCAACTTACTGTTCAGAGGCAACCTAACAACCCATTAGACGGAAATGACCTTTCAGCCACTTCCTCCAGGGACTACATCAGAAACCAATGGCTTAGACAGAGAAGAAAATTTTTACGTTTCTGTATTAAATGCATCAAGGAAAGTGGATTTTATCACTTAATGCTGCCAAAACCTCATTTCATCTGCTTCTCTTCCCTGTTATTTCTTGACTTATCATATTATGCTATATAATATTGCCTAATAAAACGATAGACAAAATACTTTAGAAATAGAGAGGGATGCTCTTATCAGTCATCCACTGAAACTTCTGAAAATCCCTAAAAACTGGATTCCATTACTGGAATATTGGTCTGGAGTTAGATGGCTAGTTACCCTTTATGCTTCTAATCACCAAGCCAGTGTTAGTTTAGACTAAATCCATCAAGAAGCAAAAGCAATACCACTGCATAGACAAGGAGGAAGGGCTGATGTCAGGCACTACAAACAGGAATGTTCACACCCTTGTCATAAAGTCAGGCACGAGGCACTAATCCAGCATTACATCCACATGCACACCTTGTTTAAGTGCTAAATTCAGAATTTATTTCCAAAAATAGCATCAGATAGAATACTTCAGTTTTACAAGGAAACTTGCAAGCAGGTAAATTTTAAATTTTAATCTTTAACCATAAGTTTTAAAACAAGCACAGGTTTATTAAACACTATGAGTTTTACATTTTTAATAACTAGGTTTGTTCTGACTTTAGTATTCAAAGAAGTTATGCTTCTTTACTCATATTCAAAATTGCTCGGTTGCAGAATATACTTTTGAAATGTTAAACATACATGCATATAAACATTATTTATCAGCAATAAGTAATCACAAATGCTTTCAAAATAGAGACATCCAACAATCAAAATATCCTTTCTGGTCCAAGACACTTCAGTTTGGACAGAACAAAAAGGTTAGGAAGTTGGAAGTATGAAATCTGGTAATAATGACAGGATTTTTCAGAACTATTTAATTTTAGTTGTTCTTCCTTGCCAACATCCCCCGGCATGCTTACCATTATGTTTGTATATCTGCTCCTATTTTCAACTGAGTTTGTTAATGCACAGCGATGCAATTTTTTTCTTTAATAAAATCTTTTCTGCAGAAGTATTTTTAAACATCTCTCTCTCTCAAGCACCGTCTTACAAATTAAATGTTTTATCCAACAATATTGTCATAGTTCTCATTATTAACATGTTTATAATGCTTATATATTTCATCCTGTCAAATTTTCCTTGCTTAGAGCAATTATAAACAGATATAAAAGGATATCAACTCTAGTAAATAAAACTTTGTAAGAGTTTGTGTACTAAATAAAATCTTCTAATGTAAATAATATTAAACGTATGAGTTTTATATGATTTGGATGTTGGCTATACATTCAATTCTTTTATCTTTTTCTAATTAGATCACAATTTAAAAATCACTAACAATTTTCCTGCTTAGTCAATAGAAACATAACTTACTACAAAGAAGATTCTAAGAGCTTTATCTATGAGTTTATCTTAATTAAAACACCTGTGTGTAAATGAAAACTATTTTAAACACTTTAAAAAACAGAAGCATTACTCCATTAATATTCATTACATGCAACACTTTTTAATTCTGAAAAAGAAACACTGAGCTAGTACCTTTATCTTAGAAAATTTCATGACAAAATTTGAACTTGGAACTCAAGGCAAAATTCACAAAACTTTAAACAATGTAAATCCCTTTCAACTAAAAAGATTTTGTAAAACAGACAAAATACTTCTGGATGTCATCTACATTCAGGTGATTTTTCGTTAAATTCATGAGGTTATTATACCAAACAAATTGCCCCATTCTTGGGAATTATAAAAGTAGTGTGTCAACTTTCTTAATTGACACATCTCATCAACACAGTCTTCATATTATGTTCCCTCATACATTTCAAAGAAGCAGCCATTATTCAAAAACAGCAGTTACACTGCAATTGCTTTAAAAAAAAATGCTGAATGGACTTGTCAATACAACACATACCTAAATCACTAGAAATAAATAAGTTGGGAGAATGAAGAAAGGAACTACCTTGTATCAAGATTTTCTGTTGTAAAGTATATATTCTTACATATTTTACACATTTCATGTCCTGCCTGTAGTAATAACACTGACCAACTTCTTATGCATGCAACATATGCCACAAACGGTACTAAAAACCCTATATCAACAAAATCATTTAACCCTGACATTTACCCTATTAGGAGGGCATAACGCTATCATTATCTCCATTCTACAAATAAGAAAATCAAAGTGCAGAGACGTTCAGTAACTTCCCCAAGGCAGCCCAGGATTCTACCTCCCACAGTCTAGTCCACAGTGGCTCTAAACCACTAGGCTTTATTGCCTCAAGATTTTGAAACCTGTATTTACATTTCACAGCCACTGTGAAGTAACAAGTGCTACACAGAAAAATATGTTTCCTTACATGAAGTTTAAGATCCACTGAATAAAAGTTTATCTTATTGCCACAGAAAGAACCCAAAGTGGAAGTTCAGAAAATATGAAATGGGAGTATATTACAGCACTAAATGATATTGCAACTGCGAAAGCTGGTATTTTGAGGAATTCAGAGTACACAGAGATATATTTAGTGTCATTTAATAAGGAGATAGTCCAATCTTTTGAGAGCTTATTTAGGGAGGGAAAAAAAACACACCAGTACAAGAGGGGAGGAAAATGAGCACGTATAGGTCCTCAACGAAGTAGTTACTTACAAAATAGTTTACAGGTGTAGTTAGACCAAAGATTAAAGAAATGTGCTCAAGACAAAGGTTTGAGAAAAATATTTTTAAATAGGTTAAATTTAAAATTTAATAACAGTAACAATAACTAAAAATAAAGGAAAAAAGATTACTGTAGCAGACTGTGAAGGATGGATCAGAGGGGTGAAATAAACAGGTATTCAATTTAAAAGGGGGGATTAGCTTCGAAAAAAGTAATGTGCAACATCAAAGAAAAAATTGAGAAAACAAGGAGAGATGGAGAAATAACAAAGGAATCTAGAGGAAAGGAGGTGGTATTCCCACAAGGTGCCACTTAAAAGAAACACAGGACCAGGTAAAATTGGTCATAACCATTTCAACTCAGTAGTCATTATGGCAAGTAGGTCAGGTCTAAACACAGGAAGCTTTGATAAGGGTTACACTTAGGGGTGAACAGACAATTTTATTATATTCTTTTTTTCTTTTAGTTTCTTATTGATTTTTTTATTTATCATATTTTTTATTGTAGAATATAACATATATACATTAAAGTAACTTTCCAAGTGCAATTTAACATGTAGTTAGAGAGCAAATTTCAGAAAATATTATAGGTTACAACTCCAGTTCCAGTTATTTCATTATGAAACATAACATATATACTATTCAAAGTATGATTTAATTAGTAGGCATATAGGAAATTTCCAAAGTTATTATTAGTTATAATACCATAGTTTCAGTCATTTCCTTATTGTGAAATCTAGCCTATATACAAAAAGGTATACATTTCTAATTATAATTTAACAAGTAGCTATAGAACAAATTTTAAAGGATGCTATGAGTTACAGTTCCACCATTTCAATTTTTCCCTTCTAACTATTCTAAGACACTAGCAACTAAGGAAAAGAAAATTTATATAAAGATTCAGTATTCATAATCCTTTGTTGAATTCCATCTTGTCTGTTGCTACCCCTTCCTCTAGTTTAATCACCTTCCCGATCTTCAGGGATGTCTAGGCAGTGACCACTCTAACCTGTTCATGTTGAAAAGGGGTGTCAACTTTATGAGCAAAGGGGACATATCTGGTTGATATTCTTGAAGAGGCTATTGCCTCTGGGTTTCTGGACTTAGCTGGCATAAGAGCACTCTGAAGGATTTAAGTTCCTGACAAATAAACTTTTCTAGAGTATGGTATTCCTATTAATTATAGTCCCTAGTATGCAATGTGTAGATTTTTCCCATGTACGCTTCTGTTGTCAACTCTCTGTGCCAGTGTCATACCTTAGAAGTATATCATGCAAGCACCTATCTATATTTGTGGTGAATTTTATTATATTCTTAATGGAATAAGATTTAAGGAAAAAAAATACTGCTTTTGGTTACCCTGCCTTACCAAGTTTTTAAAAATAACACCCATAGAAACTAACACCGCTGCTTGAACATGGCACAGTGTGCTCATGTTAATTGAGACACAGGCACTTTCATTATCATGAGGTTCTTTTTAAGTCTTCTTGAAAGCCGAGATGATGTTTTCCTGCCCTTTCTAGGCAGTAAAGACTTCCAGATAGGAAGCCCCTTAAAATTCTAGTCACAAGCTCTAGTAACCTGATTTATAAATTAACCAAAATTGACGCCTTTTTAAAAAGGACAACACAAATAGAAATATGCCTTCCATGAAAGGTTAGTGTGTAAGCACTGATTTTACTCAGTTAGCCAGGGTGCCTGGGATCACCAAATTACATTTTTTTACCATGATCTGCGCCTGATATCCAAAGGTCCCCAAGTGGGAATGCCAGCTGCACCCCAGCAGGGACCTCAGAGCCCTGCATCATAAGCACAACTTCGAGAAATCTGAGGCAAACTAATTCAAACCAGGGGAAGGCTGGCAGGAGAAGACTGGAAAACCTGTGATTAACTAAATTTCCCCTAATCCTACATTTTCCATGGGCAGAGAAAGACTCCTTAAGGGGGCTCCCCTACTTTCTAGCTGTGTGGCCTTGTACAAGTTCTTCATCTTCTCTGAGTCCCAAATTCTTCAAATTTGTAACATTAGAATGGCACTACTTTTTCTACAGGGTTTCTATGTACATTAGAGATAATTTGCTTAAAGAGCTAGCATAGTAGCAGGCAGATAATAAATGGTAAATTAAAAATATTATGATGAGTATTTGTCCTCATCTTAGACAAGATAAACATTGAAAAGAAATCAATATTTGATATAAACAGTGCATGGCTTCCAGGCATACATTGAATGCATTTAGATATATCCTTGCCACTTGCATAATAAGCTGGTGTGGTAAAAAGAGGAACTCACAGGGGGTCAGGGAGACCTAGACAACTAGGGTCCTGCTTCCAAATCTGCCATTCACTAGCATAACTGAAAAGGGTGAAACTCAAACCCTACTTCAACCTCCTTTTTCATTACTTGCATGAGTTGGGAATATGCTCCATGTTTCCACAGAGCTCTAGGTTTACATATTTTACATTGTACTTGTGCTTGCTAAGTATCATGCCTCACCAACCTAAATTTAGTCTCCTATACAAGAAAGGATCTTGAGGATTTTTTGCTTATTTCTTCAGTGCCTAGAACACAATTATGAAACGAAGATGCTCAACAAGTGCCATTTGAGTGAAAGCAGATGGACAAGGCTTGACTCTGATCACTAATTGGGTGGAGAAAAAGGCTCAGGGGGTCTTTCAGAGCCACTATTCATGGGTACAGAGAAATTTTATAGTAAAAGCCTCAGAAATGAAATCATTAGTTCAGCAAATATTTTCTGTGCGCCTACTCTGTGCCAAGAATTGCAGATAAAGAGAGTAGTATCTTCAAGAAACATATAATGCAAGGTAAGTAAAAAGGTAATTTGCAAAGAGTAGGGTAACCATAGGGTACTATGATGCCCAGAGAAGATACCTCTGATCCAGTTCCCTGAGGAGGTGAATTGAGGTAGGAGCCAAAGTTCCAAAGGTGAAAGTAAGCTTGAGATTCCCCAGGACAAAAAAATTTGGAACTCAACTAGAAGACAGGCTAAATATGAAGACAGAAAATTAGCACCGAAACTGTGAGCACCTTGCTAAGAAAAAGTGTTTATTTTATCCTACTATCCATATGGAAATGGGGAAATGTCTCTTATTTCTCCTTTTCTTACAGGTAGTAAAGCTACAAAGTACACAGCTATGAACTATTCAGGCACCCAGAATGCAGAGATCTAGTTACAGAATGCACTTTAAGAAATTTTCACCATCAGCATTACTTCTACCCCAGTTCTTAAATCAACCTAATCTTGACAGAGATCTTCTGTGTAGGACTTATAGAAAGACCAGTGTTCCTTTTTCTTCTTCAGAGCAGTCTTCCCACCTCCCCTCTACCTCTCCATTCCCTCTTGAATCCCTTACCTGCTCTTCCTCCAGTCTGAACTTTACCTTCATTTCCCAGGACTCACTGTCCCCAATATCCACAGAATGGGGGGGTGGAAAAAACAGGTTTTGCTTTGTTTTGTTGTCATTGTTCTCTCCTTCCCATTTAGTTGCTTAAGTTCTGTTCTGCCTGGGGATCACCGGCTCTTAAGAATGCAGGTCAGCTGTTTCATCCCTCAATATCAATTCATTTCTATCTCATGCATATTGTGAATAAACATAATATATATTGCCACAAATTCTGAAAGGCCTAGCAACATAATACAGATATCACACAGTGCAGTGGTGGAGGAGGGTGTAGAGGGTGGGAAAGGATTCAGTGCACCATGTACCACAACCAGAAGGATTACAGTACAAGGGAATGTACCTAATAGTGCAACTGAAGAAGGATATGCTGAATCCGAAGCATTTTAAATTACACTCATGGAATGGCATTTGGGAGCCCTCTTTGCTCATCTAATGGTTTTCATGCCTGCCAGATGCACCACTGTAATTAGATTCACTAAACTTGAAAAGAATGGCCAATGAGTTACATTTTTCCTAAATACCCCCAGAAGGAATCTGAGGTTCCCAACAATTTACATACGGGAAGAAAGTACACTACAGATATAGGGGATATAAGGGGCTAGAGTATTGTGAGAAATTGACAAGGTACTCAAATGATTATAATTTATCAGGGTTATATGGGTCTGTGAAATGAAACATAGATAGGTATCTTTGATTAGATCACCCAACAAAATTTAAATGGAGCAATGAAGAGAACAGGATGTAGACCAGAAAAAAAATTTCTACCTGCTTTTAAACAGTCTATCTACTCCGTGATGATCAAGCTGCATTCTAATCCAAAATATTTTACCTTTCCTTGTCTCAGATTTCAAGAGCACCAACATTTAGAAGACTATAAAGCCTGGAGTCTTTTCCAAGGCATGCCATCATGCACATACTTAAAATGACTAGTCATGAGTATGTGCCCATTCTCAAGATGAGGCATATACTACAGACTCCTTTACCAACTGGCGCTTAAAAGGGATATTTAATTTGTTGTGATAAAGCAAAAAGAATGTAGCTCTCATTTAGGCTGCCATTTGTGTCATATTTTTTAATAATATAGCTCCTGTAATTACACTGTGGTTCTTTATATTAAAACTCAGTGAAAGCCTGCTTGGTTTTAGCATGAAAACAATTTATGAAATTATAGAAACAGACTGAACACAGCAGTTCATTTGTTGAAGCAATTATCCAGATCCTTGTCAAAAAATAAATAAATAAAAGTATAGGCGAGAGAAGACTGCTACGTGCAAAAAATGGTTCTAATTCTATGCTCTAATGTGTACAATATGTCTGTGGTTGTGCTGAATTATGTTAATAAACTGCAGTTGAAATGTATTTGTCACAACACAAAGGAAAGGCATTATCAATCGTCTTGCCAGATACTTTAAATTAGTCACCAAAGCATCCAGCCCGAGTTTCCTTCACAAACTGCAGATGAAGGGAAAGGCTCACTGGATGCTTTTTCCTACAGAACCAAAAAGAATTTTTTAGAATTTCTAATTACCTGGAAAATAACTGTAAAGTGAACTGTGGCACACTTGCTATGTTTAAATGACATGTAAAAATCTAACCCTGGAAACCAATCTACCCTTCTTGATGGCTGGTTATCAATCAAAGGCCAAGTTCCCAAGAGGCCTTTAAGAAGGGGATTTGGGGTTACTTATTGTGGCGAAGGTGAGTCTAATAAAGCAATCAAGTGATGCAAGATTATTGTTTAAATGATTGCATAAAGACCAAAACAAGTTCAAGCTAAAAGAAAAATAGTCTCACCTCCTCCTCTGGTAAGGCAAGACCTCTAGAGTTTGTCAGCATTTAGTCACTGGATAATAAATTATAAGAGTAGCATCTTACAGCAGTGTTACCCAAATTTCATTAAGTACCCATATCAAATTCTCTGAAATAACAATCATTAAGTTCATTTTTTAGATGTTCTATTTGCAGAGTAAAACAATTATTGTTTCAACTTAACTAAATATCTAGTTTTCATGCCTCATTCATATGAATTTACCATATAAATATTTCCCAATGAAATAAATAACATTACTAAAGGTTTCCCTTTAATTATGTTAATTGTCACCTGGTAGGAGGAAGAAAAAAGAACAGAGATCTAACACTAAAATAAAATGAAGTGCTAGAAAACAAAAGGCTCAAGTTGTGAATTGTGCAACAACGTGTTACATGCAATAAAATGTAGCTGTCGTTCTTTCTCCCCACATCTGGAGATAGTTTAGTATACCAATTTCCAGAAACCAAGCCCTAAGTCTGGCCTGACTAGCCCCTTTCATTCATAAATAAACAATTAATGGAATGGGTAACTAATTTTCCAAGTGTTCATATTCATTAGACTGTTTCCTGAAATTAAGTATCTGCCTTGTGACACAATACTGTACACATTATACAGTCTCCTGCTCCCCACCTCTTCCCCAGCCAGCTTTCTCACATCAAACTTACAGAACAAGGCATTTATATTTCTATTGCTCTCCCTTACCAACAGACTTGGATTTTAAAATTAAGTTCTCTCAACTGTGCTGAATAAACACAAAATACTAAAACATCACAGTATCCACTCACCAGTTGTTAATAAGAATTTCCACTCTTATGATCCCTTCAGTTCAGTAGGTATTTATCAAACACCTACTATGTGAAAAAGCAGAGCTCTAAATTGTGAACGGTAAATAAATATGTCCTTAAGGAATTTACAACTCAGTAAGGAGATACACCTGACCGCAAACAGCAATCCTATGAAGTGGAATGTGATCAATGTGACAAGTGAGGCATAAACAAAATGCGTTAGGGTTCTGAGGAGAGGGAGTTCTTGTTTTGAGGCTATGAGGAAAGGCTTAGTGAAGGAAGTGGCTTGGAAGATAGATAGACTTTCAGGAGGCACTGGATTCTAAGGTCACCAAGGTCAGGAACCATGTCTCGTTTTACTTGGCACCTAGCAGGGTGCTGGGCCATTAGCACTATGAAAATGCTATTTACCTGAATGCAACAAGCCAAGATGGGGAAAGAAGATCATCCAGGAAGATTGACGAGTACTGCCAGTGGGGTGGAGGTAAGGTGGCACAGGACTTCTTCAAAGAACATGTGAGTTTTAGAAAAGAGAATGCCTAGGAACATAAAGTTAGAAAGGTGGCCTGAAAAATAAATGAGATCAAAATAAAAGATAGCAGACAAGTTTTATTTTTAATATGTGAACCATTGGTAACACTGAGAATTTCCAAGCACATGGCTAACATAATTAGAAGAGCAGTGCATCTTTTGTACCTGTTTAAGTAAGAATATATCCAGTCTTCTCTTCCAGTTTTAAGTGCAGAGCTCAAAAGGGAAAATAAATGCACTAAGTTAAAGAAATAATTAGAAACCTGCAAACTCTCTGTCACTTGAAGACCAACAACAACCAAAAGAAGGGGGGGTGTCTGTTATATTTGTGCTACCCAGACAATTGTCCCTTAACAAATTTTAAATTTAAAATACAGGAAAATGAAACAAAAGGGTAGCCCCAAATACCATATATTATTGAAAACACAGTGGTGATGACAACATGTGGAGCATTTCCCTACTACTACTCAGGCTCTTCACAACAGACATTTATAACAAACATAACATCTATAGCTCTTCTGGAAATGGGAAATGAGGTATTACACTGTATTTTTTAATTGCTCCAATCCATTCAAGAAGTATCCCTTGCTACCTGTCATGTAAGTGACAATTGGTAAATGTGTGTGTGAGGCTCGTATACCTCATACCATGGTTTGGGGTCCCCTGTACCCTTGAATATTCAATCTTGAACTCTAAGGTAGATTTGTTCAAATTGTTGGTAACCAGGCAGCAGACTGTGACAATTCCCTGGGATTTCCCAGAAGTGAGAGTGACAAGCATGCTTGTCATCTAGGCGTATCACGCAAGGTTGCGAAATTTTCTGAGTTGTGTCAGGTTCCAGACACACTGTATATTTTATACTGTCCAGATGGTATCCTGTGACATTTGGCTTAAAAAAACAACAACAAAAAAAGTAATGATCAAAAATGAGAGAAGAGAAATATCTTATAGAAAATAGCCCCCAAAGAAAGAAAGGATAATGAAAATCAGTCCAGTTTCCTGGTTCACATGCCCCCCCACAGAGCCAAACATAATAGAACAAGGATCAAAACCAAATTAAATGTCTTACAGTGTACCAAAAATTAATGCTAACAGTTGAAAACCAAACGTGAAATCTGACTGTCACAAACCTGAGGGAAAAATACAAATGCTTTTTTTTGGCAGCACCCTGGCATTTCAACGTACTGAATCCTAGTAGAAATAGTTGGCCATTGGCTAAAACTTGGAAACCTCTCCATAATGTTAATGTTGTGAATTTCTTATTGGCAAAGACTGTGCTTTACTCTCTTACTCATCTCTGCATCCCAAACCCTAGCACAGTGCCTACACAAAGTAAGCAATCAATTACCTACCTACTTACCTACCTATCTATTTATCTGTGCTTCTGAACCAGATTGAGTCCACTGTGAATGCTTTTGTTTAAAAAAGCCAACAAAACCATCTGGAAGGGTGTTTATTTTGTTCCTGAAGGAAAAATCCAAAGAATTCAACCTAATCAATATAAACAGCTTTTCTATCATTTTAAAATATAATTTTTCTTCAAATAAAAAGAAACCAAGTTTAAAGTTTCCAGGCAACATTTAAAAGCAAAGTTTCCGTGGGTGTGTTTCTTTGACTGTACTCTGCTGCTGAAGGAGAGCTAAATTTGTGGTGTTAAAAAATGCCATACAGGCCATCTAGCTTCTCACTCATCCCTCAGCATTGGCTGCTGAGCACAAAGAGGATCACTTGCAAGAGTGAGGATGCAACATGATGAATCCATTATTATTACCATAATTAGTGAATGGTGAGTCAAGGCATCAGTAATACTGCAGGAAAGTTAACAATTCTGTCTCACATATACCAAAAGTTCATAATCTTAGCATTATCCTTGCTCAAGCTCTAATGTGTCAGGTACTAGTCTAATACTTCACAATCACATCAATACTTTGTAAACATGAATTAATTTAATTTTCATTATCATATCCATTTTACAGATAAAGAAACTGAGAGTCAAAGAGGTTAAGTAACTTGACCAAAGACTCATG
Organism: Choloepus didactylus; assembly: GCF_015220235.1. Lineage (NCBI taxonomy): Eukaryota > Metazoa > Chordata > Mammalia > Pilosa > Megalonychidae > Choloepus > Choloepus didactylus. The sequence continues at coordinate 65,137,454 of NC_051316.1, forward strand.
GCTGCAAGATGGCAGAAGTGGAATTCAAAAACAAGTCTGACTGGCTCCACAGTCATATTTGTCCAATTTAATTACAAAATGATAACTCCAATTAAGTTGACAAATGTGGCAACTATGACCAGATAATAATGTTTCCATAACCATGCTGGAAAGGTTCTACACGGTAATTTTTTCATGTGGCTCTCCCTCACATTTCACAGCATGCTCTTTCCCACAATCTGAACCACTCTGTCCTAGTTGCCACTTGTGTAAGTATTATTATATCTTTGAGGAACCATATAAAATAAAAAAGTTGCCACAGATAATATGAAACCCAGTTATAACACGTAATTTGAAAAGGGATTAAATCACACTGCTGAAAATCTATAGTACCTATCCACACTATCATGTAGTGCAGTTGAGAATATGAAAAATTGATATGGGGTCATGATGATTATTGACAAATGTAAATTTCATGGTCTACCTTCAAGTCCCTTTAAATCCTGGCACTACAAACAAAATAAAGTACTTATTCTGCAATTGAAAAAGAAAGAAGGCAGAACACACTTGGGTGTTTTGTGGATTAATAAGTAAAACCTTCTAGAAGCACTTAAAGATTAAGAAACAAAGAGCTGCCTGTGTTTGAACTAAAATTGATGGTCAGATTTATCTTCCTAGGAAGATGTAAACTAAAAGTTAGTCATTTAGGTTTTTTATAAATGCAACTTAAAACATCGTTCTATATCATTATATATTATTTTATGCTTGAGAAAAAATACATTACCTATAGAAAGCAAAGCAGAACATAAAAAGATTATGAAAACAGTCCTATTTCTAGATCAAAGTGGAGTCTGCTCAGCCCCAACCTTACCCAAGGGAATCCCCACAAAGCCCTTTAGAGTCAGTCACTGTAAGTTTACCATTGAATGAAGAAAAAAAAAATAGGTTATCTATAGGAGCTTCTGAGGATGTTAATTTAAGTCACATAAGTATGATCTTGGTGTCAGGCACGAAGATCACTAAACCTTTCAACTTTAATGAAAGGTCGTGTTCCAAGAGCAAGATTTCACGAATGGTTTTCTGAAGTATCAGCAGTTCTCAGCAACTGGTTTTATTTTATTTTATTATTTGAACATACACACAGTGCTTGTTATGTTTCAGGCCCTCTTCTAAGAACTTAAATCCATTCAATCCTCACAATTTCTTGAGTCTATGTAGGAGGCAGGTATTATTGTAACCATTTCACACACGAAGAACATGGGGTAGAGTTAAGTAATCTGTCCAGTATTGCAACACAAGTATAAATGACAAAAACAGGATCCAAACTAAGCAGTCTGGCTCCCAAGTCCACACTCTTTGCCACCATGCAATGCTGCCATTTCCCAGTGATGCCAGTAAAGCCATGCCTAGACAAATCTCTAATGTCAAATGTCATTTTACGGTAACCAAAAGCAACTCTAAAATATGTCACAAACAGGCTTACAGGAATTTCATCAATAATCACTAACCCCACACTCAGGGCAGCACTACATTACCAATGTGGTGGGGACTGTCCTCCCAAACACTCTCTGCCATGTGACCCCCAAGACAGCTGAGGTCATGGAGATGCTCTGTTGGTTGAATGCACTGTATCTGTGATTTAAACCAGACCACCTAGCTGCCTTCTTCTCTGAGCTGGGTATCTTTGAAAATGTTCAAGTTGCATTTAACAACCCCTCTACTCACCGGCCAAACTTCAGCCTACAGCTATTTTACATAGATTTCAGTCAATTCTATAATAGCATAGAGAAAGCCATTGTGTAGTCTGCTTTCTTTGAGACAAGCACTTTCATCATCAAAATCTGTGGGATGATGCACCAGGAGGAAAGTCATGTGGAACACAGTGGTGGCAGGTCATGTCACAATTATTCAGGGCTTGCTATTTACAGAATGCAATCATCAAAATATCCTGTAGATTTCACTCTCTAAAGGAGAGGTAGAATTTTACATCACAGTACTTAATAAACCCAAAGTTTCTGAGCTTCTTCCAATTCTTCAAAACTATAAATCAAAGATCAGGTTGAAGCAAGGGGTAAGAACATGAGGTGAAAGGACAGATGTTCATCCTTTCTACATGACCCTTGATTGTCCAATTACTTAAGTCAAGTTATGCATTCTCAGAAAACCTATTAATTGGGCTGGTGCTTTCTGACGTTCCAATATAAAGCCTTCTAGAGTCTACCATTTTGGAAACAGCTGAATGACCTCTTGAAGGTGGAGAATAATACCTGCTAGCTCAAATAGTCCTGGAGCTCTGAAGAAAAAGGTAGTATTTTAAAACTCAAAGGACTTTCAGAAAAGAAGAAATGAGAGTGACTCATCACCAAAAACGCTCATCTATTGACATGGCAACAATTTCAGTTAAGTCACCAAATTTCCCAGCATTTTAGAAGTGAAGCAACAAAAGAAAAAAAAATTAAGGAACATCTACCATATGTCAGGCACAAAGATCACTAAAATAAGTACTCTTCTTATAAGAGGTCTCAATAAAGTGGGAGCTCAGAATGAGAAAAGGGAAGGGAATAATTCAAGTGAATCACAAAAATTCCAAGGAAGGGGTGGCTCTGGTCAGGAGGAAAGAGGGAAAATATGAAGCAAAACTCCTCAGTAAAAATATTCACAGAAAAATGAATATGTACAGCACCAATGCTTGTTCCAAGTACAAGAGAAGAAAGAGGGGGGCAAGGAGAAAATTCAACCCCAATGCAATGTTTTCAAAAAACAAAAATAGTTTTCCTTATAAACAACAAACTAAACAAAACAAACAAAAACAAAAACAAAAAAATCTGGCACACTGGCTCCCTGTGATTGCAGAGTGAAAACTGTAACATTAAAAACCCAGTCCCTAAGTGCCAGAGGAAAAGAAACTTTCCCCAAATAACAAAATAAAAATAAACCTTCGGTTAAAATAATATATTACACACTGATGTAAACTGAAATGCTCTTGTTCATGGGTTGAGCTTATGAAACCCTTAAACATGAACATGTAACACTAACAAACTATTTGACATTATTATTTGGGTTCAAAGACTCCCTTTCTCTAAATGTTTATAGCACCATACCAGTTATTTCAACTGAGCTGACACAATGAATTTCAAATGATCTAATACTTTTGACTTACCAGAGGATTAGCACATGATTACGCTGAGTAAAAGGATTATTATTACTGCAGCACTAAGTTATTAACACTTTCTGTAACTCACTCTAAGGAAGTGGTATAGATCACTAAAAAATGTGATAAAAGTACACAGGGAAGGGGAGAATTTTCAAAAGGGAAGCTGGTAAGTGTTCTCTCTTAGGTTAATAAGGTGAGGCACCGAAGGGGAGATTCAGCATTTTGTACGACTTTCAGTAGTGTACAAGAAGTCACAGATAAACAAGTCTGGTATTCAATGCACACAGGAAATTAAGTCACATGTAGCCTTCTTCCCATGAAGATCAGGGTCGCAAACAAAAACCCCCACTTTGTAATAGACAACTAATTCTCATGTAATGAATGACAGAACACAGCATTAATGCACTTAACAAGACAGAGCTAAATTCAATGAAGCTTGACGCCATTTATATGAAAAAGGGCTACATTTGTAGACAGAGCAAAAGGGAGAGAGGATGATTCTAAATTAAATAGCGCAGATTCTGCTTTGGTTTAGCGCTCTCATTGGAAATAAAGATCATAGCTAAAATATGACCCTTAAAACTGGCAGTGGCAAACAGCATTAAACACCATTGTAGTAAACAAAAATTCTCACTGATGAAAAGGTAAGAGCTAAAGGACTCTGCTCAGAGCTTCTACTTGCAAATCTACCTTTTATTTGTGGCAAAATTCTTGGTCCATTACAAACGTGTCATGAATCCATGATGTGAAATTCTGCTGCCACACAATATCTTCACAGAAAATTCAGGTAACACAAGTGAATTTTGTGGACACGTCATCAAAACAGCATGGAAGTACCAAGTGACTCAAAATAGGTATGTTGGAAAGATAAAGTTAGGAGACTTTTTTGAGGGTCCTATAATTACATACAGAGGAGTCCTAAGGACACATGTTGTGTAGAGTTGCATGTGTGGATATATATGTACAGTCAACACAACAAACGCCTTTTAAAAATCTATGAATGCCATAATACCAATTCCCCGTTTTCAGTCTAAGCTAAAAAAAAATAGATTTTAAAGTAAATTAAAAATATAGAATACGAACAATGCCTATCAAGCACTTATATTCTGAAAACAATTTACTAATTATTATATATATATATATATATAAGATATTTTAACTCTTCTAGCAAAAAGCTAAATGCTTAGGCTTACAGTGAGAACTTTGATCCAAATAGTAGGCTGTATGCCTTTGGTGACAGGACTTATTTCTGCAGGATGTTCTTATGCTCAAGGAGGTAATGGCACCTGGAAGTGCTATACCTTAAGGCAAGGAAGCCTCCGCTTTTCTCTTCTCTCCCCTCTCCACAGTGTTATCTGGTTCTACTGTTGTCACAGAGCCAGGGAATAGAGCTCTTCCAGAAAACTCACCCAAGATCAAACTGTGCCTGGTGACAGCAAAGTCCAGGCCATAAGTAATGTTCAAAGGATTCAACAACGCCTGTGACTGATCATTCTTTTTCCCTTGCCATCACCTGCTGATTTTTTCCAGGTGTTTTAATGGCTATCTTGAGGATCTGGAGAACAGACAGAGGGAAGACTTTGCCAATTTCTTTTGTCTGGGATTGTGAATTCCTCACACAGATGGTGGACAGCCTCAACCGAGGGCAGCACCAGGCTATTGCCTTCAACCTCCAACAGGACAAACAGAAGAAGCCATGATCTTCTCCCACAACACTGTCTGTAGAGTGTCTGTGGTTAGCAATTTGAGACAGGATATCTTCACAGGGGGTAAAGTGAGGGAGGAGGAAAGTCAACAAATAATTTGAAAATATTTACTTATTAGAGGTATTACTAAGCATTACCAAGGAACCAAAAATGCCCATCAGAAAGATGATTGTTGCACAAATGGGCTTCTAATGAAAGACTTGTTACCCCAAGGTTTCAGTTACTTTCTCCCTTATATACCAGAATCACCATTTCTCCTAAACTAATTAAAATAAGGGAACTTGAAAATCCAAGCCAACCCTTTGAAAGCTACTGCACCACAATGGTGGAGAGAGAACTGGACTGGTATTGAGATCTATGCTGCCCAACATGATAGCCACTAGACACATGTAGATACTGAGCACCTGAAATGTGGCTAGTCCAAATTGAGATGTGCTGTAAATGTAAAATACACACTGGATTTTAAAATTTCCATTGGAAAAAAAGACTAATTTTTCACATTTAATACATTTGATGTTGAATTACATAATTTTTCATATTTACTATACATGGAAATGTTCATTTTTTGTTATACTCGGTTAAATAAATATATCATTAAAGCCAATTTCACCTGTTGCTTTTTATTTTTGGATAGGAGCTGCTAGAAAATTTTAAACTGCATATGTGGCTGACATCCTATTTCTAGACCAGTGCTGATCTAGACACTAGGATTCTTGTCCATTTCAGTTCCACATTGGTTCTATGACCATGCTTGTCTTTTTAAAATTCCTTAGCCTCATCATCTTCAAATGAAAGGGACAGAGTCAAGAAAGGACATAGATTCCAAATTTTGTAGTTCCAAAATTTATAAAACTCTTTTAAATTATTTTGCAGACTTTCATTTCATTTCATTCCTAAATCTCATTTTCCATTTTCATTTGGGCAATCCTCTAAAGAAGCAGGAAAACAGGCTTTATTCACTATTGAATTAATTTAAAAACCTATAGCTCCCTCTGATGAACTTTTTAACTAAAAAGTTTCAAAAGGATTTTCATAATGTTCTGAAAAGTATACAAACTTAGTAAGTTTATCAGTCCTATCAGTGAATAATAACTCAAGATGATATATAAAATAAAGACTATCTATACCCTGGATGGATTTGGGTTTATAAAAAAATGATCTGAGGTTCTTGTCTTGTGATTGAAAATTACTATCCAGTTACATGTGATTGCAAGTTATTTGGTAAGAAGGCAACCAAAGCAGATATCCTCTACAAAATCATGCAGAAAAGAACTGTGTTTAGTGGTTTCTTCACTAAATCAGAGGGAGTTTGTGTGTTAAATTAAAAGGTGTGGTTGATTTCTCTGGAGGCACAATCTTTGACAGCTGCACAGATCATATCAGTGATTATTAACCTCGTGATAATTCATGCAATGCCTTTCCATGCAGCTCGAGTGGCCAAGCCCAGGGAATGATTTTATTTTTTAGAAGCCTGTTGCTCCCATGACCCTTACTAACTGTCAGTGTTACGTGGCTATAATAAGGCGAAGGATGAAGCATCCAAAGAATAACAATTCCAGGTGACAATTTAAATAATTGCATGCCATTATTTCTCTGCTATAAGGTATAATGAACAACTTCGTTCCCTAGATTCCCTGATAAGAATAAACGTTTTACTTTAGAGATTATGTTGAGGACCTGAATCAGTTTGCTGCCTGAAATGGATAAAGGAAGCAGGAAACAGAAGGAGGAAATAATACACAGAACAGAAATATAGTCTCACTTTAATACACATATTTTTACCAAACTGTTGGCAAAACTAAGCCCGACACCCTGACTCACAAAAAACCTCATTGGAGTAGGTTATGTGTACGGAAAACACATACACACACAGACACCCTCATCTATGGATATATTCCAGAAAATGAGATAAAAAGGTAATCAGGTCAGCCCAAAAACATGGAGATTGATGTATACATGACTCAGGAGTTAAAAAAATATATTGGGAGAGAGAGGTATATTGTAACAGTATTAAGAGTTATATCCTGGCATTATGAGTTTAAGATTCTAATATACAGTTAACAGAAAAGAGTTATCAATGAATTGTGTTATATTCTATGCATCCAATGAAAGGACACCACAAAGTCTGGAAACTTTTGAAAGAAATCAAAGACCACAGTGAAGAGCACTGGCTTACTGGTGCAAGTGAAGGGGTAGAATAATGTGGCCAAAGCTAAAGAGTCTACAGAAAAAAATACACCCTGCAAAGCATTTCAGCAAGCACAATTTCAACTTTGTAGTCTGAAAACAAAACTGATTTTAAGGTCCTAACTTACATGCAAGTAAAATATTAGTTTAAATTATATGTTATTAAAATCATACCTAACGTTTAACAGATAAACACTAGCATGAGGCTGAATTCAGAGTTGCTCCTTTCTTGGCTAACATCAGATGTATGTGAGTCCTTATGTGTATGGATTTTATCAAAAGCATTTGAGAAAACCCAGTGAACCCAGTTTTGAGCTCTGTCAGTAATGGACAAGGTGAAAATCAAAACAAAACAGGAAGGGATGTTACCTTAGAAAAATTTTACTGGGCATTTTTGTTCCCTTGCTTATCATTTCTTAAAACAAAGAACATGATTTGTTTAAATGCTAGACATGGAAATCATATGGATTTCAAAAGATCATTTAATTCAATATTAAGTTTTAGCCTAGTCAAGTATCCCTTAAAACATAACAAATGTCTTTCAATAAAATTTTCAGTGCTACTTCAAAAATCTTAAATGCCATGTTTAAAAAAAAATAGCTAACATGTTTTTAAAAATCTTATTTCTTCACAGAAAGGAGCTTCTAGAAACCACTAAAACATTCTTGCCCTCTGAATGTTTGGGAATGGCTCTTCATGTGTTATTAATAATCCATGGAAGGTAAAACAGCAAAGTCTTTATACTGATGGCCATACAATGAATATTCAACAGTATGTGGACTCCTACCAGAGTGCTATGAAAACCAAAACCCACCTTCACTGTACTTGCCTAATGTTTACTAGCATAACTACCAGTTATGGCATATTTTTGTGGCCTAAACAAAGTTATATAAATCCTCACTATGGCAACAGAACCATATACATGTCCCAAGAAATACCTGCGATTTTAAAAAGGAGGGAATGGAAAAGTACCCACACAACATAAAAGTTAATTTTATATTAGTATCATTAATATTATACTCACACTGTAACAGCCAAATAAACCTTGTGCTTTAAAAACAAATCAGATCCCTCGTGCTGCCTGCCACATTCTGCTAAGAAAGCAAAACCTACCATGCATGGCAAGTGTTGACACTCTTCATCAATGACTTCTATTGTCTCCGGTCAACTTTCAAATCTTCCTTTTCCACATCTTGATCAGAATCCCTAACTTATAGCAAGTTACATCAGTGGCATTAAAAGCATATAAAAACTTTAAGAAATGGTGCCAAATGGAAATTATATGTTTTTTAAAAGTCAAGGTTATTTCCCTAGTTTATTTAGGCATTTAAGTGGTGTGTGTGTGTGTGTGTGTGTGTGTGTGTGTGTGTGTGTGTGTGTTTTAACCTAACAAACATGTCTTTAAAGCATGGTCTTTATGTGGCTGGAATTAGAATGCACACGAGATAGTTTTTCAAGGCCAGCAAGCACTTCCTAACCAAATCCCCCACTTCCTTTGCTAGCTAAACATAACTACTTCAAACATGTACAACCTTTAAAAAGTTAGAAGGAGCACCTCGAATGTAATAGCAGGCAGCTGGAAAGCCAATTGGTGTAGTCATAGTGCACATTTTAGAAAGCAGCTCTTTAACATTCAATAAGTAAGTGGTAATTGGGCACAGAAACATAAACTGTCAAACTGAATCAAAACCCCTTTGCTTTTCAGAGCATTATTTGTAAGATTATACTAGAATTAAATTTGAACATGCATCTACCTCATGCATTCAGTCAAATTATAACAAAAAAAAATTACTGTGCTTTCTTTGGATAAAATTAATGTCAGCTTTGTGTCCTTAAACCAGACCCGATCGGGAAATGAAATATGTTTAGTCCTGAAATAGTTGTGGTAATTCAATCCCTGCACTCTCCTTATTTTCTTGATGACAAAGAAAAACTCCCAACTGGCAGGGCCACCTGCACTGATTACTCCTCCATCCACACCCACAGAATATGAAAATGAGCCAATGATCATTAACCTTAATTTCTTCTAACATAAACCTCAGTTCTTTTTCAGTCTTGCTACTCAGGGAACTCCCCTGAGATAAAGGAAAAGAAAAAGGGGGGAAATAAGGAAATAGGGAGCGAATGCTCAAAGCAAAAGGGGAAAAAAAATCAAATGAAAAATGGAATCCCCTAGCTTAAAAAAAAAAAACAAAAAACTGCAAGCTGGCTTATTAAACTGCATGCAGCAAAGATGTTACAAAGATAAAGAGATTCTGAAGCATTGTGGACTCTCTAGATAGTCCTCCCCTCTCCTTCTGAGCAAACAATGAAAAAGGATGCTTCCCCCACTCCACTCTAGCTCCCTCCTCTACCCAGACTCCACTACATAACGAGAGCTAGCAATAAAAGATGGGCCTGAGCAGCAGGAATGCAGGTGTGGCTATAAGATCTCAGCAATACGGGGCATAAGGACTGAAAGGTCTCTACAACTGGGGAAGAGATTTCCGAAGTGAGTACTTCAAATACAGCGGAGAATGCACGACGCCTTCTGGTCATTTATATTCAAGTATGGCCAACTGGAATCACTTTTGGTTCAAGCTGTGTGAGGCTAGATCCCATTGGCATTACATCATCTTCTAATGGATGGGGAGTTAGTTGGGACCCTAAAAAGAAACACAACCAGGAGGGGAGCAGGAAAACCTCACATGTGTCTACTAAAAATTAACTTGTTACATTTGCCTACAGACCTAGTATATCTTAAGCAGATTGCCCTAAAAGATTATAAGACTATGAAAAATGAAGACCCTATCAATACATATACATACAACTACACGACCCTCTGTAAAGCCTTTTGAAGCAGGAGAGAAAACAAAGTTTAAAAATCATTACACTGCTACATGAAAGAAAAGACCTTTAAAATGTGTTCTTTTCCCATTAAAATATTAAATGCAGAGAAAAATACAGGCTTCAAAAATATAACAAAAGTCTAATTGTATTATCTGCAAATACATTACAAAAAGATGTTTGCTGCCTACTCAACACAAAGAGAAACTGATCAGACAGTTATCCCTCACTATTTCAGTACTCAATTCAAGCAGCAGCCATGAGGAGGGAAAAAGAGGGTGAGGTAGAAAGGCAGGGAGAACAAACAAGGTTTAAAAATTAAAAAAAAAAATAAAAATAAAAATAAAAGAAACCAGGTTGCAATTTGGTGCCGGATTCTGCAGCCCAATTTAAATCAAAACCTGACTCTGTTACTCAGCATTCACTGCTTTCTTGCTCATTTAGCTTACTGACTATAAAAGGCCAACCCACACATATACACCCTTCTGTTTTTTCTCCTTAAAAAAAAAAAAAATTAGGCTGTCAAAGGTCAATGGTAGCTTCTAGAAGTGAGGACAGCCTGTTGAAGTATTTGGTGCCATGAGTCATCTTAATAGATACTCTAGCGACTGTTTGCGACCCAGCAGTGAGCCAAGATAGCAGGGCTTTTAATAAAGCAGCACTTTTGCACGCTCACAGCCTGGTTAATTTAATACCTGCCGCTTGTTTGCCAAACAGCATGGGCATGTCTCTGTGTCGATAACTTCCCGGTGACGGTGAGGCGACTGGATATGAGCATGGAACAGATGTACCTTTTTACGGTCTGTTAAACCGTGTCACAGACTACAGCCCCTGAGCGCATTCCTGTATTTATGCTGCAGCCAGATAAGCTAATTGTCAGAGACAGACCTGGTTCTAATTCTGCAGAGTCCAACAACTGCAGGAGTATAGGTGGTGAGGAGTACACGCAGGAGTATATATGGTGCAGAACTCTAAAAGGGACAGGTGAACAAGCGCCAGAGGGTAGAAACATAATCTGCTAATATTTTACCTAGGAAGACTTCTAGAAATGTCACGTATCTCAATAGTAGGTTATAGAGGTAGGGACAGACGTAAAGCATCACCAGGGTCTGAATGAAGTAGAGGAAAGTAAATGTTAAAACAAATACCTATGTAAAGAGAATACAACAGAGCAGGCATGACATTCACCTTTCAAAGAATATGGTTAGGCCTGTAGAATGGTAAAATATTCAGAAGCTCAAAAACTACCCAATAGGCCAAGATCCAATGCAGCTCACACCAGCAGTTCTGCATGATACCAAGACTGACCATTTCAGATATTCTGATGCAAGCCATTAATAACACCAAAATTACTTGAAAGATGGGTCCTTCATTCATCCAGCCATACAAATTTTAGTCTGCTTGATCACGTGTAGACAAAAGAACTCCCATTTATTGTTCTCCTCACACCCCACAGCATTGGATGTGTTTCTTATTAGCTGTTATAACATACTCATATTTTATCAGTAGCACGAGTTCACTCCAGTTAAAGTTCTTCACCCATCATGAGCATTTTTCAGCAAATTAATGTCTTTTGCTTGCATGACTTCTCTCATATTATAATTTGGGTTTAAATGGATCATAATACTCTACAGAAACGGAAAAGAGAAAAAGAGCTCAGTGTTGATAATTTTTACTACTTATGACTAAATGACCTCAACTGAGGAATAAAAAATTAAGTCATTTGTCTTAGGAGGTACAGAGGACATTTTATGATGCACGATTTAGCTAATAAGGGGTTGGGGCCAATCCTCATCAAGTCACATGTTTCCATTGTCCCTTCACCTCCTGCTTATGTTTTTACCACATCCTAACAAAAACATGACCAGAACTGGTGAAAAACATACGGTTCCAACTAATGAATCACATACTTTCCCGCAAGTACAGTAAGTACTACCAGCTGTGTGACAGTCTTGCTTTGGCAGTGGAACCAGCATAGAACAAGCCAGCCCATCTGAAAGCAGCTGTATTGAAAAACCACAAGCAATGTAAGTGTGTCTGCCTTCTCTGGGCAGCTTTGTCTGTTCTGTGTCTGCCCTGTCCTTAGAATGTGCCAGCCATCTTGTCGAGAGAAAGTTTCAGAAATTACAGAGGCAGAGAGTAAAATCCACAAATTCATAAAACCTGTCATTTAGTCAAGCGGAATTCAACAAATATACTCAATTAAAGGAGTACATCTCACCCCCACGCTGATCCTTCCATATATATCCTTTGAGTTTGTCTTAGACTGAAGATTGTGTATATTCCTGCATCTAAAAGAGGGAAGGAGGAGGAGGAGAGAAGGAACAGCAAGATCCAACAATTACAAATAGGCAGACATACACACACGCACAGAACAATTCGCAGATTATCAGCTCCTGCCATGAGCTACTGAGAAATTTCTATGATTTTAAACTTGCCATTTATACAACAATAAGCTTCATTTGTAACCACAGAGCATACTGAGAAAATTCCCTGGCAAGCCCCAGAAATTCTCACACAAACACACTTTTCCTTTCTGTGAAACGACATTCAAATGGGTAAACACTACGTTAAAGGGAAAGAAAGGTCCAGCAACATCAGTCTAGACATGTAGGCAAAAATGGTAGGACGTTTTAACCTTCATAGTGTGGTAAAAACTAAGAAAATTTACCAACTTCATTGAAGTGATCAGTAACTTTTATGTAGCAATTAAATACCAAATCAGGCTTCCTCGGAGAAAAACAAATATCTAGGCTTGTCATAGTTGGCTTTTCAAAAGTCTCAACTAGAAAAAAAAAAGGTGAAATTATCTTTGTTTCTTTCAAGCGTGTTAAATATACAGAAACTACATGCAAGGGCCCAGAGCTTCCAGGAAACGTGGTGTGCCTTCAATGTTTTTCCTTTCTCATCTAACAAACCAACACTTATTCTAAAAATGTCATAAAGATGCTTTATTCAGCAATAATCTAATCCCAAATTCATTTCAATGCCATGCCTTTTCTTTCCTACATATACCAGACTTCAAAGACTAATTTTTGCTTTAATTATTATAAAAAATAATTTTTAAAATAAATTTTTGCTTTAATTCCTGAATGAATTTGGTGAGGGGAGAGCAGTGTTTGGGGAACACAGGGGTGGGCTGGTCTGGAAACAGGAGAAAAGACTTCAACTCATGAGAACCTAGTCATGGCAGGGCACACAGTCAAGAGCTTAAGGTGAATCCAGAAGTCTATCCTGATCAAAAGACACATGTGGTTGGATCAAGCCAGAAACAAGGGCAGGGCTGGGAGTGCCAATAATAACGGGAATGTGTATATTCAAGCTTGAAGAATGCAATCCCTCAAAAACTTACCCAAAACGTGGATTTGAAAAATGGAACACTGATAGAGAAACACATAAACAAAGGACTTTAAAAGAATCATGTTAAGTCTAGAAAGAATGCTAGTCTAAGGGGAAAAATCCAAAACTGAATTAAGAAATTACATAGTGAAATCTATCAAGAAAGAACTAAAGTGGCTGAACCAAAATCACTGCAAAATTTCTATGAAATCATTAAAACAGGCAGTAATCTATCTGATGAAAGGGAAAAATAGTCATAATATATGGATAAACAAAAAGCAAGTTATGAATCAGTATATAGAATATGATGCTATTTTTGTTTTTTTAAATGAATATGAGAAAGAAGAGAAGAAGAATATGCTCTGGTGACCAACATCTACAGAGACAGAAATACTGGCAATGGTTTTGGTGGTGGTGTTAAACTTCATTTTCTAAATTTTATTTAATTAGAATGTATAAATTATAGTTAAGAAAAATAAGGTGCTGCTTCTTTGTTTATTAAATAATTGACAAATTCGATTATTAAGAAATCTAGGAACGTGATTTCTGGCTTTCGCTAGTAGGTGCACTTGAAAACTCCTTGATTACGAAACATATCACTTTTCTCAAAATCAAGCATTAGTTTAGTTTAAAAAAATTCTTTTAAAATTGCATTCATGTTTTGTGTGCAGGCATTTTCTTTGTAAAATTTGAAGATAGGTATTGAATTTACTTACGCCCACCCCCCAATTTCCCAAGAGTTTAACAATTTAAGCTATAAACCAGCCTTTGTTAAACAAAAATTTACAAAATTAATGAATCATAGATCTAAAATTTTATCTTTCTAATAAAAACAATAGCTGTAAAGAACCCTTCCAATTGCCCAAAGCACTCCCACTAAAAAAAATATTCACCACCGAACCACCATTTCTTCACCCCAAACCAGCAGCTGCCCAGCAGAACACAGCCCAGGACCTTGGAATACAATGCGGTACTAAAATAGGAAAAATACAAAGGAGCAGATCTGTTAAATATGCTTATCCAGGTTGAAACGGCAGAAGTAACTAGATTAATAACCATACTCTTACGATAAGGCACCTGAATACCACACAGCAATCAGAAGGATTTAAAGCTAAAGAAGTATTCAAAAATTTTTTTAGTCTATGACTTCTGAGAGGGATGCCGTAGACACTCAGTTGGCAATTACTGCCCAATTACTGTGGCCTAGGATCGTTGTCTTTGCTTGGGTTTAAACAATTAAAGATGTAATGTAAGCTTCTTGACATCAAAGCAACATCTAATGCAGGAGGAAAACACAAGTAATTTGAACCCACTGACTAGATGAACAGTAGAAATCTACAGAAAAACATTCCAAGGAAAGAGGGGAGGGGCACTTGGGGTCGGGAAAGATTTCAGGGTGGCTTAGTAGCCACCCAGGCAAGATGAGGAATGGGGAAAAAAAGAAACAACATGGGAGAACATGCCAAGATAGGAATGGGCAGAGAAATACAAGTTTGTCAGCGTTGCTGGGTCGAAAGGTTGAAGCAAGAGACAAGGAAGTGTAGGCTGGAGAAGGAGGCAGGGTCCAATCCCTGAGGATCCTGCCTGCCCCTTTAAAGAGCTTCTGAGTCTCCCTTAATCTAAGTAAATGGTGAGAACTGCTCAAGCTCCAAAGTTCCATTCTCTACAAGAGTCATAAAAGCCCCAAGTGATCTTATGGGAGTGCTGGATGCCTCTTTTTTTTTTTTTTTTATCTTTATTTTTATTTCAAAAAAAGTATTTAATGAACACCTTCTATAAACCAGGCACTGTTCTAGGCACTGAGAACTCCATGAGAACAAACAGTCCTAGTCTTAGTCCTGGAAGGAGCTCACTTCCCTAATTCCTCATTAATTAATAATTTATTTGAAAGCAACCCCCTACACACACACACACACACACCCCAAAACTGGCATGGCCCTCTATGTCTTTTGGAGTCTAAAAGCAGAGACAGACAGAGATGAAACAGAACCCACATACGTAAACGCACAATTTTCCCAAATCTTTTTATCTGTCATATTCCACCAAACTGATGAAATCATAATTAAAGACAACAATTTGTCAAAGCACTGCTAATTGCAGGTATTAGCATATCAGATTAACCAACATTAGAAGAACTATTCTCTTGACAAAGTAACACATACAGCAGTTTACATGTGGGTCTAGACCATATCACTGCTCACCCATTATACTGAGGACATGCCACCATATCTTTGGTAGAGACCGCACCTCAAGGTCCAATTTAATTCACTGATTTGTAAGACACCAGATAAAACCATGATGTAAATTTTGACACCAGACAAATTTTACCATCAACTTTTATGTAAAAGTCTATACCCCATAAAAGCCACTTTCTCAATAATTCCTAATGCAATACTCTTGGGGAAAACAATATAATCGAGTTTTATAGGAGGTTAGGTTTATTTCAATACAAGCTGGTAATATTTGGGCCCTGAAGCATAAGAACTGATCATATTAAAATCCAGATACCAGCATTAATACCTAAAATTATTGCTTCATTCATAACATGAAGAGGAGTCTATTTAATACAATGTGGTTTTAATTGGAGTCTGTTTTAGATGAACCACCTGTATTTCATCTTTTTAACATTATCCATAATTTTCTGCACAATTTGCCTCTGCAACACAACCAACAGCAGTTCCTTATAGATTATTGCCATTGTTTAGAGGTCTGAAAAAGAAGGCAAAACTCTATATACTGAAACAAAATGTCCCTGTGTCAAAGAACAAAACCAGGAGACTAGGGTTCTGGTTCTGTTCCAGTGCACTGAAGTACAAGGCATATATATGAAAGTATTATCGGGCCTCAACTCAAAGGACAATAGAGTAAAGCCATATTATTCTTGTTCTAGCTAAATTTCATTATGACTATTCTCAAGTCTCGTACTAGAATAACTAAAACCTTGATTTCATTTCTACTCAAGAAAGCCTTACTCTTTTCTTTTTAAAAAAATTCTAACCATGGAAGTCTACTGCCAGAAACTCCCTCAAATAAAACTTTGCAATTATTTTTACACCAGTGTATTCATGGTTTGTTCCAAACTAAAACCATTCAGAATTTTTTATATGAGTCACTATTTTCTAGGATATTTTTCATCTTTATTGTTTCCATCCATTTTATATCTGCCAAATAATTTTTGGAGTATACAGAAATACAGTGTATCAGAGCACGTTAATATCATAACAATGATTCCTATACAGTACCAAGTAAATAGTGGTTTACAAATTAATGTATATTTGTGTGATACCTATTTTAAAAATCACCCAACAAAGAAAACACCTAGTATGCAACTTTTAAAGAAGATTCTTAATTTAATCTGTTCTGAATTACCTAAAATGCATACACCAAAGTCAATAACTGAAATCAAAATTTGTGGATGACAAATATATTAAATCTGTTCTTTATCACATGCTAAACTAATGTGTGCTGTAGGCTATTTAGCAGGAGATAAGATGCTCTATTTATTAAACTATGCTACCCAAATTTTTCTTTTCATAATTGCCAGATAACACTGCTGATTTCTAAACAGTCGATTATTCACATTTCTCCCCTAAACACATTCTGTTCCACAACAGAACTCTCTTCCACAACAGTCACTTTGTTTTTTGATAAGACTATCCACCAATTTGAATTTATTGACTGTGTGAGCTCAACTGACTTGTACACATAGCACTTTTCTTTTTGCAAATGTCAGTGTTTTTTTCCCAAAATATTTTTATTCTTCTACTAATTTCTAGCCTTGCATTGCCTTCTCCCCCATTCAAACATTCTGAGGATATAAGCATCAGTTTGTATTCTCCAAATGTAGCTGATATCATTAGTCATATAGAATCCAGTCACCTGTTAAGTGATAAACAAGTAAACTAAATGTAATCATTGTATTATGAGCAGTAAACCTGAAAATCAAAACTCAGGGAATTATTGTCACTTAGTTACCAAATTTATCCTATAATTAGCACTTCAAATATCTCATTCTTAAACAGCAAAATCGGAACCCAAGAACACTACCTACAGGAGTGGCATGCATTGCAAAAGGGGATAAAAGGTGCATAATTAATAAAGATCTTTTAATCTAACTCAATAACACCAGCAATTTCCTTACCTATTCTATGATGGAAATTGTAGTTTCAGTTTAATGCCACTTGATAGAATCTATTATTAGTGTGTGGTTTGTATAAATAACCTATAGAATGCCCCATATGGAAACCATATTTTCATAGTAACCAATGTTTAATAAAAAGCACTATAACTTGGAATATCTATGGCAGTTTCTCTTATGCTCTTGTTCTTTCTCACTATTTCAGCAATTTGTCTGCTCAGATATTTAAGTTCATGATGCCAAGGCTTTTGAATTTTCTCACTATAGTTAAAAAGGGATTAATTTTATCCCATGTTGTACTAGTTACAGGATAACTGGGCTCTTTGAAAGGCACCACCATAAATTATCTTGATCCAGAAATTATTCTGAACATTGGTAGGTAACAATGCTCTTGCAAAAACATACTTGTTTGTAGAAGTTACTAATTAATTTTATTTACTTTACAATTTTATGTCCTTTTTTTCCTTGGTTTCTGTCTTGTAAAATTTCTTAGTCATTGTGCCACAAGCTCTAACTAGTCTCATTGAACATTTTGTAATATTATAAATTGATACTCTGATAACAGAAATGTTTTTCTATTTTAATGAGCACAGTCTATACAAAATTTAATAATTCTGTAAAAAATCTGTTACTGGAGAGTAACAAAAAAATCACTAATGGATATGACAGAGTCTGATATAATTTGAAGTCATATATTTCAAAATGGATGGACAATTCTACACGGATTTCTTGGCCAACTCTTGCTGGAGATTCCAATAAAAATAATAAATCTGGACATAGCCTTATAATTAATAGATTCATCATGGTAGTTCTTTTTAGATATAGTATTAAAAAACGGTTTCTTAAATACAGATGAGAAAAATAATTGTTTATTTTAAAGATCATTAACAACAGTCTATACATTCTAATTAACATGGGAATGGGGGTAAAAAACAGGAAGAAAAGAACTCATAACAGTTGGGAGAACAGCAGAACAGGGGATAAATTATAAGGGACTTTAAAATACTCAGAGACTAGGAGCAAATTCACTGAAATGTAGATAAAACACTACCCTAAATTGGTAAAAAGCAAAGGCAAAATAATTTTTTAAATGTTCTTGGACTACTCTTGAATTTTAGATATGGAGACTGTTAAGAACCAACACACCAAAATAAACAAATAAATAAAAGTTTAAACTCCACTGGCATGATGGTCATAAAATCATAATGCCACAAAATTACCTACAGAAAAAAAACAAGAATGTCTGCAGTTCATTTTTCTGGAAGGTGCACATTACGTTTTAGATGAAGCACTTTGTCTAACATCTATACTTCTACATTCCAAGAAGCACAGCTGAAAGAAGAATACAGTAACAAATTCCAAATCCAAGAAAATATTTGAAGGGAAGTGTTGAATTTCGGGGTTATTTTCCCTTTTCTTTCCCGTTTTTAGTGAAGCTACTAAAATTATATATCACATTTACTAGATCCTCACACAAGCCAAACAGGTAGGATGTTACCTGAAGCTCCAGCCTTTATTTAATTAGTAAACTGGAAGAGTGTTGATACAAAATCTGAACAGTTTTAAATCATTTGTTCTATATTCCATGAAAAAAAAAAAGTCCAAGCAGTGCTTTTCTAGGTAATGCGTAAAACAAGTTAGAGGACCATTAAGAACAAATCTTGCTATAATTCAAAGACAACTGCTCTGATATTTTTTCTTCTTAACATCTAGCAAGGGGTAATTTTTTCCCTCTATCTTCTTTTCTTAGCATATCCTTATGCTTACATTCGGCATGTAAAAAGCTATGGAATTTTATGTTCAGAATTATTCAGTATCAACCCCTATTCTATGAACTCAATAGAAACTTGTGAAAAGGAATAAGCTGCTTAAGGGTGCCTAATCGACAAGCAAAATTTTAAAGAAAAATATCCCTTCTATGTGCATGTACTCAAATCTAAAGTGAAATCATCATTCATGTGCATCACTTTAGAATTATGTGAGAGATGCAGTGAGAGATTCAGCAAGCTCTCTCACAGGGTAAACACAGCAGTTCAAGTTGTGATGCTCAACCAACATCAAAGCCATCTACCTAGAACACGCAGAGGCAAGCCTCCTATACGGAAGGCCTGCTTGTGTCAAATGGACCCCTCTAACCCCTTCAAAAAACCCAGCATTTGATCTAAATCACAACAGTACATAATAAACTATGGGTTTATCACACTAATTCTAACCGTTCAAAGCCACTACTAAATTTCTGTGGCTGCTCCAAAGATTAAAAAAATAAATATAACTTAAAACAAGACAACAGCTCCATATATTTCAAATACATGTACATACAACTAAGCACCCGACACACCTGCAGTATAGAATGGGCTTCACCTAAATGAGGAGAGCTTTGCAGCTACTAGAAATTTTAAGATACAGATGGAGCAGGGTTAAACAACCAACCAGTTGAACACTATCTGTTGTGTCAAGGGTGAACAACTTACACCAAGCAAGGAAAGAATATATAGTCAGATAGATTCAAAATGTTAAGTGTCTTGTGGTATAATTTACACAGTAAAATGCACAGATCTTAAATTTCCGGCAAGAATACATTTTAAAGGGAACATTAAAAAATCAGAAACACACTGGGTGTGGCTGATAACGAAATCACTGGAGCATTATAGGCAACTATAATTAGCAATGGGTGACTCCCAGCAGGATTAGATCTGCCTCCTAAATTTTAAACGATTGCTTCAAGCTAAATTTTTGGGAACTTCTTTGGTCTGGTAATCAGTCTGGGAGTCTTGTAAGAACAAGCTTTCTCGTGGTATTTCCACTGCCTCGTGGTTTCTGGCAAGGTTGAGCAGTCTACAGAAACAAGATTTTCTAAGTGTGTCTTATTATTTCCATTTCCTATCTCAGCTGAAACCAAGTGCATACAGATAAAAATGTTAGAAATACACAAATGTAAACTCCATCGTCAAGGTTGTTTCTAAATCCAGTAAATGAAGTTTGTCAATGATACTTTGAAGTGCCATACTGATTATTTTATAGAGTAGAAAACTTGGAATTAAGGAGAGAACTAAATAATTCTGTGTTTTTTAAAAAAAGGTTATTCTTATAACCATGCCAACATTAAAAAGGTTTAAGACTTAACACATATTAATAAATTAAGCCTCCCCCAAAAGGACCTTTCTGATTCATGTTTCTTCAGACTCAGATTCCTTCCTTTCAAGGGGGTTATATGTCTCCAACCACACTTAAGACTCTTATATATGGGGTACATTGTTACACCCTGTACCATACTCTACTCTATTCTTAAAAGTATATTCCTAGAAAAAATACAACCTTCTTTAAAATAAAAGAATCAACTTTTCCAACTATTAAAATATACTAAACAGAACAATAATTAATGATGAGAATGGGGTAATATGCATTTTAAATGTTTCTTTTCTTTATTTATTTTAAATACATAAAATTGAGTATTTCTAAATGCACATTAATTGCCTCACTTAAGACCACAGTTAGGATTTATGATTCTCAGCAGGCTACTTAAAATCTAAACACAATGATAATATACATGTCAAAAGTGAAAGATAATATTAGAAATTTATGACTTTTAGGATAGCAATGTAATTTCAGAATGATGATTCAATTATTATTGGTTTGAAAGTATATTTAGAAATCTGAGGTTTAAGGAATTCTCATAAGAAGAAAGGATTTTAAAAGATGTCATGTGTAATGGGTTATTTTCCTTAAGCAGAAACATTTCCTCAATGCTGAGTTTAAAAGTTTTGAAATTATGGGGAAAACTGTATTTTTATAAAAACAGAAATTTAAGTCTTCTGGGATACTTCAGAAGACAATTCATCAAGAACAGATTTTATTTCAAATAACAGAAATTATAAAAATTCATATTCATAACAGTGCTGTTACTGGCCTCTGTTAAATATTGGAACAAAATTTGTCCATTTATTCTAATATCAAATTTTAGCATTCGTCCACTAATTATGAGCATCTAGAGAAGAACAAACGCCTGTCTACTTCTGCAGACACAGGTCAATATATTATAATGATTTCAAGTTGTAAGAAGTAATTCCAATCCCAATGAACCTTTGTTGAACGCTATGACTATATTCTTTTTTGTTTCTTTATCTGTTAGTAAGTACTTCTTATTTAATTTCCATATCAATTTTTTTATTTCCGTATCCAAAACAACAAAAATGAACCTTATATATCACATCTTATATGGGGGAGGGAAAAACCTCCATTTTTTCCCCTGCTAGCAACAGTTGAAAGTTTCTTCTCCTTTACAAGAAAGACCAATTTTGATTTTTACAGATATAGGAACCCTTTTAATTAGACTGGCTTCTAGTGATTATAAATATAAAGTAGCAACGTGTATCATCTTCTTTATAAAAAAAAATAGGGATTTGTGAAGTATTTGGTACACTTCTGTCCTTATCTTGTCAAACCAGGTTTCTGGTTCAGAAAATTAACCAAAATAAAAAACAAGTAGTCAGACTACAAGAATTAAGTGTTATGGGCTGCATGTAAAATAAGGACACTGGTTGTATTTGATTCAAGGACAGTAGAACACATACACACAATTAAGTTACAACCATCATGCACAGCACATTTCACATTCAGACCACCTAAATACATCACAATAAATACAAATACATTAACATTCATCCAATTTGACACCTCATGTGACAAAAGACAGGAGGCACAGAATCCTTTCATGTTAGAAAATGCCAATTATCAACTACTGGCTTTCAAATTAATTTTCATGTACAGATTAGTAGTTTCTAAGAAAGCTGAGAGTCCTCCTGTTACTATGTTTCTTGACATTTCAAACTATTCAACCGCACCAAAAAGTCATGCTATTATGCTCTTAGGCTTAGCAAACTTGGAGAAAATACTCAGGTCTATGCAAGAATCTGTGATGGCTGGCTTGCTTTGAATCAAACATGAACCTGAGGTATCTATTTAAAGTCTTGCAATATCCATATAGGCCCTTCATAAAGATCAGAACAGAGCAGAAAGCAGCCGAGTAGATCAGTTGGTGACAGGCCCAAACTGGGCATCAGAACACTTAAGATACAAGACCTCCATCTTTCCCTTCTGGTCACAGGATTCAAGTCTCTGGCTTTCAGTTGCTTCATTTTATCATGAAAACGACTCTATAATCCTGTTATTTTAGAGCGATGCTATGAGGACTCAATGAGCACTAAGGTTCACAGCTCTAGAAAAACTTTAAATACTATCACCATGAGCATTGACAAATGAATCAGAGTGTAAATACAGAAACCTTCAGAACAAAACCTAGAAATAAATGCTTATGGAGAAATACACAAGGATTACTGGATAAACTAGTTACTAGAAAGGTATGAAGAATGAAGGCTTTGGTCTGTGTGGTAGAAATCAATTACAAGAAAACAATTTTCAAAACAAGACTGATTACTTTTTAAACTTGTGTGTCATAGTACAAACTAATCACATGAGAGTATTTCAATAATTTTCAAAACACTTCACACTGGAAATATTCAGAATTTCAGTGCGAAGATATAAAATAAAACCTTGGAGATGATCTTAAATTTTGAGAGAAAGCCAATGGCTAACTGGGAGGGAAGTCTCCTCTCCTGTTTTAAGAATCTTTCTCTTCACTATACCTGGGAAACATAAAATCCACATTAAATTAATGTGTTAAGGCACCACCCCAGGTATTTTCATGTGAATCTTTATTACTAGTATGAAAATAATTATCTAATTTCCTGATTTTTTAATCTAATTTATTATGTTTCAAAAGGTGAAAACTTATTATCACCAATAAAAAACTTTAGGTTAAAATAGCAATAAGATGCATCATTTATTGGACTAAAGATGCCTAATATCATATAAGTGACTGAAATCAGTGGGTCTCTATTTGGGATTTCTAAAACTTTTGTAATATAGCAATTCTAGTGCAAATAAATGTTATATTTCAATGGGTCTAAGGTTTAAATTAAATAATGCATTCGAAAGATATAGCCACCCTAAATCGCTTTTGGAACAAGCTAAGAAATAACAGCAATATCACAGACGGTGATGTTATTTAATGGAATGGCTATTTTACTGTTTGTGGTTAAAAGAAATTGTTTAATTAAAAAAGTCACCAACTTAAATCTGCCAACTTACTGGTTAAGGATTTGTTCTCCACAAGTAATAAATACCCAGTGCAGCAAGTTACTAAGCAGTATTTATCATCTGATTTCCACCTACTCTTTACAGTTAAGACTTACCATAATGTTCCATAAGCCAAGGCAACCAGGGACCCTTCTTCTAAAACACTCATCTCATATGTTCTTAGAATATTACCTCGCCAACACGATCTTTCCATTTCCCTATCCTGAACCTGAAACTATATCTAATACAATAAGAGTTTTGTTCCTTGGCTTTGATGCATTAAACTGAACACATTAGGATTTTGTTTTTTTTATGAACAAGAGAAATTAAACAATATCAATTAACTAACATTTGGCAAATCTGAAAAGCATTCTCTTTTACAAGTGCTATTTTGGGCAATACTGCAATGGCTTCTTATCTGACCTAAGAAATGTCTCTGGGGTTATTTTGGTGACACTACTGAGTACTGCCACTCACACCTGAATTCTCATTTGAAAGTAAGAAGATATATTTTAACATATTCCTCCTTAACTATATAGTTTTTCTTATCTTTTCCATGGTGACAGAACAACACAAACCATCTCACAAAACTAATGACCACACCAACCATCCCACAGCATCCACCTCATTATTTTTTTTTAAACTTCTGAAGACACAACATCATTGAGGTAAATCTACAACAAGTTACCAAAGGTCCTTTTGATGGTAGAAAGACTGTCATCACTGATATCCCATTCTATCTTGGAAACCAAAGAGCAAGGAAGGGAAACGGTGAGAGCCTTGAGGCCACATTTTTTGTTGAATGCATGTGGGCTTTCAAAATATGGTCTAGACTGTCTTGGGGCTGGCCCTTGTGGAGCTTGTTGCTGCAAGGAGAGGCTAAACCTGCTTATAATTGTGCCTAAGAGTCTCCCCCTGAGTGCCTCTTTGTTGCTCAGATGTGGCCCTCTCTAACTAAGCCACTTTGGCAGATGATCTTGTTGCCCTCCCCCCTATGTGGGACCTGACTCCCAGGGGTGTAAATCTTCCTGGCAAAGCAGGATATGACTCCCAGAGATGAATCTGGACCCGGCATCATGGGATTGAGAACATCTTGACCAAAAGGGGGATGCAAAATGAAACAAAATAAAGCGCCAGTGGCTGAGAGATTTCAAATGGAGTCGAGAGGTCACTCTGGTGGACACTCTCATGCATCTAAATAGATAACACTTTTTAGGTTTTCATATATTGGAATAGCTAGAAGTAAATACCTGAACCTACCAAACTCCAACCCAGTAGCCTTGACTCTTGAAGACGATTATATAACAATGTAGCTTACAAGGGGTGACAGTGTGACTGTGAAAACCTTGTGTATTGCACTCCCTTTACTGAGTGTATGGATGGATTAGTAGAAAAATGGGGACAAAACCTAAACGAAAAATAGTGTGGGATGGGGGGAGGGGTGATTTGGGTGTTTTTTATTTTTATTTTTATTTTTTATTCTTATTCTGATTCTTTCTGGTGTAAGGAAAATGTTCAAAAATAGATTGGCATGATGAATGCACAACTATAAGATGGTACTGTGAACAGTTGATTGTACACCATGGGTGATTGTATGGTATGTGAATGTATCTCAATAAAACTGAATTTAAAATAGTATATGGTCTAGAACTACCAAGGCTTAAATAGTCTATCTAAAACTGTTGGGGAGGGGGGATGAAATGTAATAATTAAAACCTTTAGGAGAAGGAAAAACCAAGTGGTTCAAGAGTCCCAACTCTGGAATCAAATTACCAGGCTCTAATCCCAGTGCCACTTACTCTTGCTCTGCAAATGTTGGCAAATCACTTAATCTCTCTGGGCCTGTTACCTCATCTGTGAAACGGGATGATTAGTTAACCTTAAATTAAGGAATCAACACCTATAAAAACTCTTGGCACACTGCCTAGACCACAGTAAGTGTTCAATAAATTGAGCCACTATTACCATAGTAGAAAAAGGACCAAACAAATGAATAAAGATCTCAGAACCATCTTTTCTGAGGTAGAGAGCTGGGATTAATTTGGGATGAACATATATGGAATGGTGAGAAAACTCAACAGCAAACCTGGAAGATCTGAATTCAATTATTAGGTCTCAAATAATTAGTCATCTATTCACATAGAATAATGTTATCTGCTACAAATCTCAGTGACCTGATAAAGAAATAATAAAATTTGATCTATATCCAAATAAGTGGTTTTCAACCTTGGCTATATATTTGAATCACCCATGGAACTTGAAAAAATATTCATGTATATAGCTACCTCCACCTAAGATTCAACTTTAATTGCACAAGTTTTAGTATATGGTAGGGTCATTTTAGGTCCCTCCTATCTTTTAATTCAAGAATTCTTAGCTTTAGCTTCTTTTTCTTGCACGAAAAATATGGACAACTAATAGTCTAAGTATATTAAGAGCAGTGATCACATCTTACATTTCATGGTATTTAAGAGGGAAGCAGGTATTCAATTACCATTTTTGGCTTCTATTGGATGAAATGGAACAAGTACATGGCTCTTTTTCTGCTGAAAAAATTGATCTCCCAAGCATGGTTTAAGAGTAAGCATTTTATGCTTACGAAATCTCCAAAGAGCTTTCCATAGCACATTTCCCTTGAAGACAGTGACAAGTAACTAGTTTTTAAAATCTTGAATTTTCTTGATGCTATCAACTTCCAGAGATATTCACAAGATGGGGGTAATATGGGGTGGAAGGCGACATGTATGCTTGAAAAAAATACTCCAGGAGAACTTCAGAAAAGCTTTCTGATAACCTTTAGAGAAATCCAGAGTCACGCATTTACAAATGGTAACATACTTCAGAGTTCTTTGAAATACCTTTAATTTCTATTTGGTCTTTCTACAATATTATCAGAATTTCCTACACATATCAATCAAAGGTATTCCAGAAAGACATTTGCATCTCCAACTTACAGTGGAGTCAGGGTAAGAAGTGGAAAGAGAATTCTGGTCTCTGAAATAAACAAGGTTGCCCCTCAAATAATCACAACAGAGCAGAGAGATGAGGGGGTTGAATTACATGATGCTAAGCTTCCACGTAACTTAACTATGCACTATGCTTTGACTGTAAGATT
Organism: Choloepus didactylus; assembly: GCF_015220235.1. Taxonomy (NCBI): domain Eukaryota; kingdom Metazoa; phylum Chordata; class Mammalia; order Pilosa; family Megalonychidae; genus Choloepus; species Choloepus didactylus. The sequence continues at coordinate 65,164,033 of NC_051316.1, forward strand.
GTTTTTAAGAAAGATTCTCTTTTGGATGGTATCGAGAAATTGAATGTAAACTTTCATAAGCAACATAATTTAAAATTAAAGCTGAAATTTCCGTTCACTATTTAAATATCTTGACTGTTGACTGAAACAAAATGAACAGACTCTAAAAGCAATCTAGATATGCTAAATCATTTGTAGTTAATAGAATTTTAAATAATCCAAAATTCTCTGAAACATTCTTTTAAGTCTGTACATTGAGCTTATAGAAAATCATTTCTCTTTTAAAATAGTGGTAACAAACATGAAAAGAAGCATACAATGAGGAGCAAAAGATAGTTAATATAAAGTGTCAGCTTAAGAGCATCAAGGGAGAAAGAGAAAAGAGACAGTAAATAATAAATGATGCATATCAAATATCACACAGCAAAAACAACAACTGTCAAGGAGGGTGTGGCCCTTCCCGTATGGAAGACAACTGCTGCTTTCTGCACTTTTCTTTTTTCTTCTCTTTCCCTTTTCCTTTGTACAGTGACAATCTAGATATTTACTTTTGCTGTCTCTCTTTCTTTTAAAAGTTTGAAGAAAACTAGACCCTGTTATGAAGAAAACTTGGTAAAGCAGCATCTAACTTCTTGAATTTCTGTGCTTTACAAAAAGTTTTCAACACCATATAATGAACATGCTGAATTCAACTATTTAAGAGAAGTCATTACTGACTGCTCTTAGGTGAACTCTAAACAGATATAAAAACATCTCTAATTCCTTTCTATGATTTGCAGCTTAAATTTAAAAAGATAATAATTTAAATGATCCTTAAACCTTGGCTTGGAGGGAAGAAAATATTTGAAAGTGTAGAGTAAGAGGCATGGGAAGAAGGTCTAGTTTCTTTTGTATCTGTATTGTCGTGGAGTCAAGGACTCTCGTCTGAAATTCGTCATCTTCAAAATAGGCATGACACTTCTTACTACTTCCATTCCATAATGAAAACATTTACTGCTTCATTATTTTTCAGATGTTCTGAGTCCCTTAGATGGAAGAAATTCAACGTAGTTAGAGGCTACAGATTGCATCTCATTTTTATACTTTCCATAATAATAAATAGTTTAACAATTACATTAAAATATCCAATACTATGTTAAAGTTGGTGGATTGAGCTATTGGGGGAGGGGGGTCAGGGTATGATGGAATTCTGTGTATGAGGCTAGTATTATTTTTGCAACTGCTTCTATAACTTTGAATTTATTACCAAATAAAAAAAAAGAGAGAATAAAAAAAAAAAAAAAAAAAATATCCAATACTAAACACATCTACATTACCACATTTCCTATTTAATACCTGGAAGTAGAAGTCAAAAGAGTACTTGTGGGACATTCAGGTAGACTGTTTAAGGGTTGGATGACAGATTTGGAATCACACACTTGTCCCATCACATCATTTATTAGCTATGTGACCATCGGAAAGTTATTTAAGGCTTAGTTTCCTCAGCTATCAAGTGGGAATAATAACAGTACTTACATAAATAGGGATTAAAAATATTATATATGAGATGTTGTACTTTATAAAGTCTTAGGCCCTTGCCTGTAACAGTTAAGTAGCTGGGTGAAAGTAACTATTAAGCTATTATCCACTTTTGTCCCAAAGTTTATCTGGGGCCAGTGGAGGTATAGGCATCTCTCAGTTGGCAACTCAAATCCAGAACCACTCTGAGGCTTCTGAGCCCCTCAAAACCTAAACAGGAGAATACAGAGAGCAAGATATCCAATACAAAGTACTTATCAGATGACTCCCAAAGACAAGGGTCCTTTCACACCATTCCCAAGAGTTCTGAAAGGCCGTGAGATTGTTTCAGAACCCACAAGGGTACACAGAAATACTTCCGGTTTTCTAGCAGCAGAATAGATTTCCAAGATAACTAAGAATACCTACAGTTTTAAGAAACTGGAGAACAACTAGAACTTTCAAAGACCTGCTCCTGTTTCCTCTAAACCATCTTGGTAAATATGAAGGTCACTATTGCTTCACAAGTTTAGGGAACCACCCAGAAGTCTGAGATTTTGAGATAGGCAATCAGCCCACAGCTGGAGAATTTTAGCAATCTTGAATGGAGAGGTAGTAGGACAGTAGAAAGTCCTTCTAATTACATCAGATGGTGACAACAAGCTTTAACAGACTTAAAAAAGTAGCTGCCCAATGTTAAATTTCTTGAACATGATAACTGTACCTAACTTAGTTACATGAGTGAATGAATATCCTTGTTCTTAGGAAATGTACATGGAAGTATATATGTTCAAGGAACATGATGAATTCAATCTACTCTCATGAAATTCAGATATTAGAAAGACAAAGATGGAAGAAAGAAAGAAAGCAAATCTGGAAAAATATTAAAATTGGTAGATCTGGGTTTCTGGGGGAGGAGGTATGTTTGAATGCTCTGTCTTAGAAGTTTGAAATTACTTCTAAATTAAAAGTTTAAAGAAAGAAATATAACAGAATCACCAGAATATTGCACTACCTAGCTTTTCAAATATATTTAATAATGCCCAAATTAAATAACATCTGAAAAAGATTTAAAAAAAAGTAGCTGCCATTTTAAGAACTTTCCACTATATAGAAAGAACTTTATATGTCCAAAGTCTTTTTTTAATAGGTGTGGTTAACAATGGAATAGTAGCGGGTAATAAAAAGAAACAAACTACTGATAACACGTGACAATATGCATAAGCCTCCAAAACATTTACATTGAACAAAAAAAGTCATGCACAACAGAGTAAATACTGTATGATTCCATTTATATGAATTTTAGAACAGGCAGGATTCACTTATGGTGATAGAAATAAGAATAATGGTTGCCTCCAGAGGGATGGTAATTGACTGGAAGGGGGCATGAGGAAACACTGTGGGGTGAGGAAAATGATATGCCTTTTGACTGGAATAAATGGGTGCATACATTTGTCAAAACTCATAAAACTGCACACTTAAAATCTATGTATTTTATTGCAAGTAAATTGTATCCAAGTTTAAAATGTGAGGACTAAGCAGTAAAGTATCCTAGAGGGGATACAAAAATAGGGGTGGAGATTAACAAAAAGTATGGGAGATATTGAAAACTGGTAATGGATAGAAGGCTTGCTAGGATGTTATTTGCAGCTGAGTCCCAGGCATAAGTAACATGAGGTTCCCCATAGGAAATATCACAGACAGTTCTGTTTTACTTGTAATTTTCAGCAGGCCCTGCCCACCCATGAGCAGGCATGAGAGAGCACGTTACAAGTGTTCTGTGGGGAGGGGTTGGGAAGAAGAGGAGAAGAATGGTAGTTGATTTTTACTTAAATGTAATCTGGTTGTAGACTACATTTCCCATATATACTTATATTTCTCATGCAAACATCTACATATGGTTGTGTTTTCTTGATGTCTATCAGCCCTTTGTTGCAGACTTAAGCACGGCACATGTTCCAATTAACTCTACTCTTTGTTGAAACTTGCTGAGTTGGGTGGCCCTTGCCAAAAGGGGTAGGTGGTGGGTTATATAACAAGGATTGGGGTTGAATATGCTGCCAAGTCTGCACAGAGAGTTGGAGGAATGTGCGTGGCATGAGTGGGGGCTGGTAGAAGGTAGGATGAAAAGGGAAGACCACAGAAAGAGTAGCAACCTTAAAGAAAGACTTTGTCATAAGCAGCCCTTCGCAGATTTGTGGCTAAGAGAAAGGTCAAAGGATGGCTGAATTAAGAATAATAGTCAACGTATAGGATGTACATTGGGTTGTTCTATGACAGAAATATTTCCCCAGAGGTGATGTTTCTGGGAAAAGTCTAAGATGGCAATTACTTTATGAAGAGGCTTGATACAAGTGCAACTAAGATGGGTTTTATTATTATTATTATTATTATTATTATTATGGTGGAAAAAATCACGTTAAAGCATAAAGTGGCCTACAACAAAGTTTTTCAAGTAGGATAAAAGAGATACAATAATACGTGCAAACCCATCATTCTAGTGAGTAAAGTATTTCTCTCTAGAAAGCAAATTTGGAATGGGACCTTCTAAGACAGGTTTAAAGGTATTTTCAACATTGGACCAGTATGCTACTCAAACTCAACTCTGTCAGCTGGTTCTGCTCCATAGCCATAGACCATATTCCCAACTTTATCCAACTATCTCTAAACCTCTAAGATAGTATATAAATTATTAGCAGAAATGTATTCCCACCACTTGACAAAATCAAGTGACAGAAACTAAATACTAAAAGGCATTCAGTGTCAAGAATCTCTCGGACTGGTCTTTTGGAAGCCAGGACTATAGGGAGTCAATGTTCTCCCCCCAAAAGTTTCTTTTAAAGACACATGGTCTTTAAGTTTTTCAGCAATAGGCAAAGACAAACAACATGGGACAAAAAACGGTTAATCACTGAAATGATAAATGCTTACTTCTAATGTGAACACTTTTTAAAGTGAACACTTTAAAAGAGGAAGATGTGACAACAGCGGAAAATCGCTTCACTATTTCAATTACTATCATAATTACTAACGCCATACACTTGGCTTTAACTAAAACTATGCAGTTCAGAAATGTTCTAGGTTTCTCCTTATGACATTAGTAGAACAGCAGGACATCAAACATCGAGAAGGGAGATGGCAGTGTTACCCAAAACAGCGCTATAAAAGGACGGCATGATGAAAAGTACTCATCAGGCTTTCCGAGACAGCAGTGATGAGTACACACCCAGGTTCCATTAGCCAGGACCAGATTAGATGTGTGTAATGATGGAAAGTAGATTAGAAACCGATTCCCAACATGGAACTCCCTTGGTTTCCTCGAAGTCTAAGGACTGGAAATAGGTTACACAAAACACTACTCAGTAGACTGAATGTGAAGTAATGAAGACAGAATCCATCGTGGCATGTTTAATGACATAATTTTGTTTGGAAAGCAAACTAAGGGGTAGTTAATAAGGTTCCACCAAATAAATATTGTGAATTGTGTCATATGCAAGCTACAAAATATCGTATTAGTTAAGGGAAACATTTGACAAGCAGTTTCTCATGTTGACCAATTCCACATTAGGCAATCTTGCAAATGACAAAATTAACACAACTTACTCAACTGATCTCCATTTGCAATACACCAAGAATAGTTTTCCAACAGAGTTATGCTCTCTAAAGGTGACCAGGCCATAAGGACTGGTTACACCACCTGGACTCCCTGGAGTAGTCCACCTAGGATAAAAATGTATTCTCAGTCATTCACTGTGGGTTAAAACCAACAATGTCATTATGTGCCAAAAAAGTGTAACTACTTAGACTCTATGATGAAAGATGAAAACATAAAGGCATACCTTTCATGTATAAATTCATGTATTTATTATATATAATTCCATTCCAAATCTTGCACACTACTAGAATATCAAATGATGATGTCTACAATTAATCTGTGTGCACTACCACTGGAAGAATGAATGGACCTGACCAATATAGAACTTTCTAAGGCAATCTAGCATCAGATGAACTAAAGGACCTTCGTACATTGTAGAGGAGTCTTAGAACTGAAAAGCAGCACATGCCATGCCCCTGAACAAGCCAATGTGTTGAGAGGCTAGCATTCAGCAGCTGAGAAACTCTTTAGGCACCATTAGTTTTGAACAAGACTTACAGAATCCCTGGGAAGAGCAGAAGACATAGAAGAGTACTTTGTCAGACCCTCATAAATCAAACAGGAAAACTGAGTTCATTGGTGACACATCTTTCTTTCTGTGAGTCTGATGCTTTTCTTATGTAAAGTGTCACTGAACTCAAGAGGAAAATTAGGAGCATGACACACACAGGTGAGTGAATGAGGGAGCGAGTGAGTGAGCAAGGGAGAGAGCGAGTGAGCAAGCGAGTGAGCAGACAAGAACGCACACTTCCTGCCCTTGGATATTTTTCAAGGGATTTTCATTAAGAAATCAATGACTGTATGCTTGAAAAGCCACTTCTCTAGGCCTCCATTTATAATTTTTAAGATTAAGCTCTCCAGGTTATTATATTCAGGTGACAAAAATAGATAAAGGAAAGCCATCTGATTTATTTCTGATGTTTAAATGATGAATTAGCAAACATTTTCTTTTAGGATAACACACTGTCACAAAGTTATTTTATTTGAGAGGCAATGCTATAGAAACATAAATGATAAGAAGTTTTGGTTCAGTCTATAATAAATGTCAAGATCATTCATCCAGCTGTAAACTTCTGGGGTTCACCAAAGAACAGAATTAAATGTCTATACCAATTTCTATGAGGACAGAGATCTTTATAGGTCCATTCAGTGATATGCTTCCAAATACACACTTGAGGAAGGTTCAATTCTAGCCTATAGTTTCAGGAACAGAGAAAGTGAAGTACAAAGTTGTTCATCCAATCTCAGCTTAGGCCTAAAGTCCACACTCAACCCCAGAAGTATAGGGGAGCAAAATAAAGAGCAGAAAAGAAAAAATGGAGATGAATGCAGAGCTGGTTTCAAAAGTACTTTGCTCTGGATACAGAATATTAAATGCATAATGCCATTCACAAGAGAAAGGAACTCTTTAAAATTCAAAACCATATTGACTTATATGCAGATATATTTTAAAATGGAATTTTTCTTGGCAACCATTTTTAATAAGGAACAGAGGGCATAAATGGGGCCAATCCGTTTAAATCACTTTTAAAGAATACGAAGGTGCATTATACCTGAGTGTAGGCAGTACAGGGCCTGACATGTTAGGCCATAACTGATGTGTTTATGCCTTGGTAGCAAAATATTCTGTTTTTACCTATTCTGTAAAGACTAATTAAAGCCTTTTCAGTTCTTCACTTTTCTTGTACACTCAAGGTCCTTCACATTTGGAGAATAAATAGCAGAGACTCCCTCACTGCTTTCATAAGAAAAGGTATTTTTGGGGGGGAAATGATGTTTTTTTTAAAAAATATGCTAATTACTCAACTGCTTATAAATAATGCCACTTTAGACCAAAGCCTGATCTCTAAAAACGGATAACCCAGTTTCAGCTGGATATATGGTAATGTTAGTATTATGCAGCATGAATTAATTGCACTCAGAAAAGGGAAATGCCATCTAGAACCTTCTGGTTCAAAAAGCACTGCAGCTTCCTGGACCTGGCATCGTGGGACTGAGAGTATCTTCTTGACCTAAAGGGGGATGCAAAATGAGACGAAATAGTTTCAGTGGCTGAGAGATTCCAAAAGGAGTCGAGAGGTCACTCTGGTGGACATTCTTATGCACTATATAGATAACACCTCTTAGGCTTCAATGTATTGGAATAGCTAGAAGTAAATACCTGAAACTACCAAACTCCAACCCAGCAGTCTGGACTCCTGAAGACAAGTATATAATAATGTAGATTACAAGGGGTGACAGTGTGATTGTGAAGACCTTGTGGATCACACCCCCTTTATCTAGTGTATGGATGAGTGGAGGAATGGGGATAAAAACTAACAGACAAATGGGGTGGGATGGGGGGATGATTTGGGTGTTCTTTTTTCAGTTTTATTTTTTATTCTTGCTCTGGTTCTTTCTGATGTAAGGAAAATGTTCAGAGATAGATTGTGGTGATGAACGCATAACTATGTTATCATACTGTGGACAGTGGATTGTATATCATGGATGATTGTATTGTGTGTGAATGTATTTCAATAAAACTGAATTTAATAAAAAAAAAAAAAAAAAAAAAAAAAGCACTGCAGCTTCCAGGTAGCAAAGAACCATTCCCCAAACTATGCCTTTAGCAGTTGTGAGTATCCTCTATCTTCTGTTAGGAAATTATAGGTCCACAAAGGTATGTTTGTATAAGTATTCTAAAAGTTGGCATTTATCATATAAGAGGACAAAATTTTTCATTCTTGAAAATTCATTTACTTTATCTTGTTTTCCTCTCTATTCAGATAAGTCTTTAAAAACAACCATCTTTATATGGCTTGGTTTCCTCACCAGAAACAGAAGATAATAACTTGTTTACCCACAGATGCCACCCACTGCTTCTACTCCACAAGGATATTATAGGGGTTCATTAGATACTAAAGGTAAAATGTTGTAAGCCACGCAAAAGAGAAAGCTTTAATACAGAGACATTAGATCATCTTGAGCTATACGTTCAAGAGACCCGCAAGCTGTTGTAACTATATCTACCTGTTCCTCTTCCAAGCTGTCAGAAATGTTAGATGATGTATAGTTCAAAATGTAGTTTGTTGATTCATTTTTGCTGATAACTTCAAAGAATCAGTAAAAATAAAATAAAATACCTTGTAAAGCCAAGAACATTATATTCAAGTTATAAGCAAAATCAGAACCACTTTATACTTTCCTTTATTTCTCTGACAGGTTCTAAATGCAGCTTGACTTTACTTTTGTTGCAAATGATTCATATTACAAAGATTTTGTCACTGAACTGGGGGAAACATTACAGGATTTGGGTTTCTTACCTTCAACGAGTCACTTGTCCTAGAAGCTAAACAGAACTCCCAGCTCTCTGGCTGATCATGGCTGGGAGCTCATTAGGCTGTTCCTCACGTTAAATTACTGAAAAGGCTGATGTATTTATAATACAGCTTGCGATGCTATAAAATGGCTCATCAATCTGTTTTATTCATGGAAAGTCCACATAAGGCCGCTAGTCTGTTACTGGCGATAAACCTTGGGTGCGTCTTCAAAAAGACCTGCATATTAGATAGTGATTTATGTCTCTGTCCAAGAAATCAAACAGATACTAACAAGGCAAGGAATAACTCAAGTGACACTTTCAAAAGCAATATAATTTCAGTAGTAAATCAAATGGGTAGAACATATACAGGAAAGAGAGAAGGAAAGATGAATAGCATGTATATATATTTTAAAGAGTAGGGTATTAAAAAAGATACCAATCCTGAATGTTCAGATCTTAAACCATTCCTAATTCATTCTCTGTATTATTTTTCTTACACTGTATTTCTTACATAGAAAATGCACCCTTCATTCTCATTTTATAACTAAATCATCCTTTCACTAAGACATTGGTATATCCTTAACAGTTTGCCCTCTTTTTATTACCCAAAGGCACAGCTGATTAGCTGTTCTTACCCTTAAAATTTAAGACTGTTTTGTAAGAGACTGAACACCCAAGAAACAGAACGAGGAAAATTTAGAATCAACATGAGACACCGAAATAATTACTGGGTCTTACTTTGTTTTCAGAGAATACCACTTTTATCAGAAATTTTTCTCTTTGGAGGCTGAAAATCCTAATACTACCTAGAGATCACTCACCTTAAAATCAAGTAGAAAAGTATAAAACAAATGACATTTGTTTTAACCACTGGACTATCTATCTTGAAGGTTGCTAAACAGTCACTTAAACAAACAGGAAGAATGTGAAAATGGTGATTTAGAAATTAAAAGGCTTTTTCATACAAATGAGTAGTTTAAGAGGCTTTACCTGTCCACTTAAAAACAAGTCCACTTAAAAAGAAAACAACCACATTTATAGACAATTAAGATGGGCTATGCAAATTCAATACCCTATCACATACACTGAAACTGCTTGCAATTGTTTATTGGGAAAAGAGAAACCTTATTTTTAAAGGAGAGATTTTTATGCCCGTAAGTGCATGTGGCATCAACCACTTTTCTTCCCCATTAGTGTGTCTCAGATTCTGATCCTGGCAAAACTGGCAAGTAATCGGAGTTTTCCTCATGGAATGCTCAATCTTACGGACAGGGGTAGTGCATGCAACAACATTCCTAAAAGTGGAAGGGAGAAAGATGCCCTCCCTGTTATTGTTACTCAAAAGAAAATACTCGGTGTCGGCAAAGAGTGGCCTGAAACCCCTTCCATTTCATTCCAGGCACACACTCCTGGAGTCCTGACTCACTGAGCGACAGAGGGCTGCCTGTGTTTCTAGAAGGGCCCTTGCCGGCCCGTCTTCTGGATGGTTTATAGGTTCAACTTTTAACTCAATTTCAAAATGCTGGGGGGCTGTATATTTATTTGTGTTTTTAGTTGTCAAAGCCAACATGAATTCTAAATTACAAACTAGATTTTCCAGATAAAAATTACTTGATTTCTCAATACAAATGAACATTTTTAAACGCTGCAAAATGATTGAAGATGACTACAGAGTTTAAGACTAGAAAGAAAACTGAGAATACACATAGACAAATTAATTTAAGTAGTTTTACTGTTAAACAACTTTTAAAATAATCACAGACCAATTAAGTGTGAGAGTTGATTCCTTTTCTCTATATCTCACCTGCCACCAAGGCTTTTGAAACAGAAAAAGAGGGGAAAATTCATTAAAAATAATATCAAAACATATTTAAGTGCCCACACATGGGGCTTTCTCCTCCTTTGATATGTGCAAAGAGAAAATAAACTATTCTTCAATTGTCTCCTCAGACACAAAATGTGTACATGCACACAATTGTCTAGAAATCCTTCAGGTTATCTCACTGATAAACAAAATAAAAAGGGGAAAAGGGTTTCTTTTCCTTTTTTCTTTTTTTTTTTTGCACTCTGAGACACACACAAACATACACACTCACTCCAGGAATCCTGTCTCCAACTCTGTCACAAGGAGCACTCTGGGGGCTGGGAAGGGGGGAATGCTGGGCAACAGAAGGAGCCGTTGCAGCAGGCATTGGTTTCTCTCCGCGTCTGAAAAGCGGACACTGGCATTTCTGGCCTGGGCTTTTCCTGTGGGGTTCATCTGGTCGGCAGGGTGGGGAATAGTTGTCTGCGCCACACCAAGGTCAGCCTGCTAAGGCTGACAGTCTCTGTCTCTGTACAAAGAAAAGAATCAATACTTTTGGACTACGGCTGTGCCCTCAGTGTAAAACAACAAACATGCAGCGTCTGACATGTTTCTAGGTGATTTGTGGCAGAACCTCTTGTCTGATCTGTATCCAGGAGCTACTGTGTTACTGCTCTTTGCTTTTTGCCTCCCCCACCTCCTTCCGCGGCCCCCTCCTGCCTGCCCCAGCTCTGTGATGTCTAATACTTTACTCAGGTACAGAGGCAGGGGTTCTACCCTACAGCTACTTGTCACTCAATAAATCACTCCTACAAGCACAGTCTGCACAGAGTGAGCTGGGCTTTAACAAAGGATCAGAGGGACAAAGTGCAGGCGAGATACTGTAATTATAACTAAAATAAAACATTCAGAGAGAGGGAGCAAAAACAGAGGCTCTGAGGCATGGATAAAATGTCATTAGAAAGTATAGCTTTTTTCTTCTTTTGGTTTCACTCTTAATGCACCCCACCCACCTTTCCCCTTCCCCATCCCTATTCCCCACTTATTTTTATCCTTCTTGTTCTCCTTTTGGTCTAACCATAGCTAAAGTCATAACACAAGCATTATCAAAGTGCCCATTAAAACAGATAATGCTCATCTCAGATGTTAAAATATAAGTAATCTGCACTAAATGAAGTTAGGCACTTTGAATTTCTACCTTTAACATTTTCAGTTTGCACCCTTATCTAAAATATTTGAGCATCATTCTCCAAATCCTCCTGAAACTGCCCAAAATGTAAAAACAGTACCAAGAGACAGCTATTAATTATGACTTGAATTAATTATTTGAACAGCCATGAAATAGTCTTATGTCAAAACATGTTTATTTTTTCTGACTTTATATAAGTTGTGAGATATATTTCTTCAATAAAATGTTAACATATATTATGTATTGCTTAATTTGCTTTGGAACAAGTTTATACTAGATCTGTTCTTTCCCACCACCCCCACCCATAAATTTATTTTCCAGAGCCTGAACCATTAGCCAAGTCAGATAAGAAGGTTTTGGACAGTTTCTTCTGTTCTAAATATTTTAAATGCAGCAGTTTGAGCTATCCCAGCAATTTCAGTCACATCAGACACCTTTTAATGCAGGAAAAGTGATGTTCCATCATGGAGGTCTTACACAAGTCTCTACTGTAACCGTTGCTGATGAAAATAAAAGTGAGTTAGAATAGCTCTATACTTCCTTCCTAGTCAATCAATGCCTGACAGCACCAGTTCCTTCAGCCATGTACTTCAGCGATGATGGATCAATAACTGTGGTTTAACAACAGGGAGCCACCAATCATTATGTGAATGATTAAAAGGGGTCTCACTCACATAAACCTCTGCAGACAGCCCAGACCGTGTGATCAGATCAGAATACTTGCCACATTATGCTTCATACTACAAAAATTCAGGTAAAGGAGGGGAAAATGGAGGTTGTGGGTGAATCGTTAAGTCACAGCATAAAGGAAATAATCAATGCATCATGACCAGGCCAACTTTTAGCCACTGCTGTTCTGGATACTAATCCTCCAAAGTCACCACAATGAAGGTGAATAAAAACATAAAGTGGGCAAGGGGAACTGCTTATTGCTAAATTCTACAAAGCATTGACTTGGAATGTCACATAAGCATCCCCCTCACCCTCCACACATTCACAAGCCCCATCAGCCTGGAGTGTGAGACTGAACTCACCATCTTGGAAATTCTTGTTGGCAGTGACTTATTTTTATCTCACAATATTAAAATTACTTCTTGAATACCCATCTGAAAAGTCTAAAGGACCCTAAAAGGGTAGGACTGCTTATTCCAGGAATAAACAAAGTCCCTGGTACAAAGCAGATACCCAACAATTATTGACAAATTAATTAAATGAATGAATCAACCTTAGAAAGCACAAAAATCTAGTCTTTTTAAAAAAGCAGTCTAGCACAACTTCCTTCACATACTCATTACAAGTTACTTATAACAATGCACAGCACTATGAAATTATCAAATTAAACTAAAATATCAAAATATAGCCCTTGCAGAATAGCCAAATTCTCAAAATTTCAGTTTGTCCTTTCTCATCTGTCTGGGAAGAGTATCGAGGGGCCCTACCAGCCAATAAACAATGCTGCCTGAGGACCACTCTGGTCTCAGATGTCAAGGAGGTGCTTTCCCTGACCTGTGCTGGCAAAGAAGATCAACATAATAATAACCTTCAAAAAAAGGGGCACCTATAGGGTAGTGACTGGTTCTCAACCAGGGGAGGTTTTGCCCCCCCATCCCCCTCACCAGGAGACATTTAGCAAGGACTACAGTCATCTTTGGTTGTCACAACTGGTGGGAGGTGGGGGTAGGGGCTATGTATGCTACTGGCATCAAGTTGGTACAGGTCAAAGATGCTGCTAAACACGTAAAATGCACAGCACGGTGCCACACAGCAAAGAATTATACAAAGCAAACGCCAATAGTGTTGAGGTTGAGCAGCTCAGTATAGGGTGCTCAGCAAACACAGGGGAGACACTGTTTAACTCTATTTAAGGAGGAATAGCAGGGGAAAAGAACACAATGGGGAATGGAATAATCCAACTCATCCATAAAAGCAGTAAATGAGAAAAGTACTTAGAGGAAAGGATGAGAGATCACAATGTCAGAGTGGGTCAAATCATGCTGAGGAGCTTATACCTCATCTAATAGACCCAGAGGACTGACTGCAGGATTGGTGGGGTGGGGAAGGTGAGCAGAAGAAACCAGGTTCAGATTTGCATGTTAGATTATTCTGGCAGCAACCTAGAAGAGAGCCTAAAGAACAATGAAACTAGATATTGAAATCAAGAAATAACGAGAATCTTTATAAGATCAGAGTCACCGAGAATGCAGATGAATGAACAGGAAAATATCAGAGTTCAGTTGGCATTTTGATTTGGGGAAGGAGATATGAGCTAGGGGGAGGAAGGAGACAAAGGATGACTTTTCTTTCTCTACCCAGGGTAGGATATTAGGCAGATAGTGGTGCCATTTAAAGTACAGCAGAGGATAGGTGGAGGACAGCAAGGGTAGACACTGAAGAGTTGAGCTTCTGACTGGTTAAGCTTTGAAACAGGCATCCAAGAAAGTTGAAGTCACAAACAGGAACTCTACAGAGAAGTCTGGGATGGGGAAATAGTTTGTCAGTTATCAGGAAACCAGCAGGAATTGACAATAATGGGAATGAATGCAATGGCCTAGAAAAAATGTATAGGAGAAAACTCAGTATAGCATACCCAGGAAAGACATTTATAAAAGACCCAAAAAGATGAGCTAGAAAACAGTTAGAAAAGTAAGGACAGAATCAGAAAAATGAAGAGTCAGAAAATCCAAAGGCATCAAGGAGGAGCAAGAGTACATCAAATGTCACAGAGAAGTAAGTAAAGAAAAAAAAAAACATAAACAAAAAAAAACACACAACAACACAGAACTACTTCTACAAGATGGGTCAAATGAGAGGTCAGCTCTCCCGAGCTGCTAATGAGAAGAGCAGAGACAGCAGCCAGACTGTGGGAGGCCACGGCAGGACAGGAGAGAAGGAAACAGGAACTAAATATGTTCCCCTTCCAGAGGCTGAGATCTGAATGAAAGGTAACAGATAGGGGTTTCCAGATGACAAGACAGGTGTGACACAGCCTTCTAAATCCTGAAGGAAATGAACATGGACCTGAAGGAGGCTTATTTTATCTCTGAAATAACAAAGAAGTGGAAACAAACTATAAGACTACAGATTACAGAACGATGTCCATAATATTACACACATCCACATATATAAATATATGTATGATATTATACATAATAACGTGAACATAAATAATCACTAAAGCATAATTTGGGGAAATACACTGGATATGTGGATGTATTTTTCTGAGGGTAGCTGGGGTTACAGATGGTCATGTTTTTGCAACCCCTAATTTTCCAAAGTGAGCATGTTTAACACATACCTACTAAGTAAGAAAAACAGAGGTTCAATAATAGACCAGAACCCCTCAGGCAAGAGAGAGGAAGGCATTCAGAGCACCCACAGGTGGAAGGAGGGTCCAGCCCCTATTTTGCAAGGGAGGGGAGAGCCTCTGCATTAAAATGTCAATAATTTGGCTATTTAGAAATTCTCCAAAGTAGGAAGATCTGTAGAATTTTAGTGGGAATTTTCATTCTTAAAACTACCTATAATTAACAAAAGTTTTAAGTATTATTAAGTGTATTTACATAGTTTAACAGCATGGAAAGAAGGGAAACCAGCTATAAAGTGGGGAAAGGGGGGCAAGGAAGAAAGAAAACAAAACAAAATAAAACTTTAAGCAGCCCGGTATACTTTAATTTTCTTACATGCCACCGTTCAATAAGGCCACCTCAGTTTACAATGCCTTAAACTGAAACACACATTAACTTGGCCAAACGCTTGGCTAAATGCTTATTTTTACCGTGAACTTCTCCCATATTGTTCAGTATCACCTTCTGGATTCCTCAACTTTTTTCTTTCAACTGGCCAAAGCCACAATTGGAGGGAATAGGTCCAATGTCAAATTCTTAGCAATTCCCCTATCCTTCCAAATTCTGGGAAGGATCATAGGTCTTACAAGTATGTGCCCAACCCTTTTCCTCCCCAGCATCAATAAACAACTTAGTCTGTCTCTTAGGGAAAGGCTGCATTTTGTCACAGAGCTGACTCCTGAATAAGCAATCCAACTATCAAATATCCAGTGTCAGTGAGCTCTTTACCCAGATGTGGAGGGCACTCTTGTTTTTGTCTTCTTTTTTTCCAACTCCTTTCTCTGTAAGATTCTGGCAATGGTTGATGGCCATGTGATCTACTGACCTGGCAGAGGAAATAATTAACGTTTATTCTAACTAATAATTAATGTTAATTCTAGATAGATTGTTTTAAGAATGAAAATTTCTACTAAAATTCTACAGATGTTCCTACTTTGGAGAATTTCTAAATTGCCAAATTATTGACATTTTAATGCAGAGGTACTCCCCTCCCTTGCAAACCAGGGGCTGATCCCACCTTCCACCTATGGGTGCTCTGGATGCCATCCCCTCTCTGTATTAAAAGCATCAACTCTTTCAGAAAAATAGATGAAGCCAATACATAAACCATGGGCTATCACACTAGTCTGTTTCTCAGAATGTGATTAAGCTTAAGCATGGGTTCATTTGCGAGCTGTCTGAGGACAGGGACTAGAATGGAGCCTGGGTCATACAAGGTACTCACTAAATATTGGTTAGATGGTTGGTTGGATGGATGGATAGATGGAAAATTGGATGGACACATGGGTAAATGATGTGTGGATGGAAGAGGAGACAAACATACGCACACACATTTATTTAATGCAGAGGGCCCTAACAATACCATCACAGTCAGATTCCACAGTACATGCAATTAAAAAGGCTACCCCTTTCATTGTGCCCTTCTGAAATTTCAGGACTCTTTGTTGAAGTTCACTGGCATCCATGCTGCTCAAGATCCCCAAGTTTATTTGTACATCAAGTCCTTTGTCATTGCTGTTTCCTCTGCCTAGAACACTCTTCCCTCAAATCTGAGCAGGGATCACTTGCTCTCATTTTCTTCAAGTCTCTGCTCAAAGTCACCTCCTCAAAGTTGCCTTTTCTGATCACCCCACCTAAAATAGCAGGCCCTCTCCAATCTTAATGCCTATTCCCTTACTCTGCTTTGTTTTTCTTCTTGATCTTATTATATTCCATATCCATTTCTTTATTGTTTATTGTCTCCTCCACTAGAATATAACTTTTGGGAAGAAAGGACCTGTCGTATTCACCACTGTGAATACTCAGCAACCAACTCAGTGCTGAAACAGAATTACAGGCTCAATTAATAATTGCTCTACAGATCATTTTATAAATCTGTCATCTCATCTGCCAGGAAGTTTCATCCATACTGGGGACCTCTTGATTGACTGGTTCTCCATATGCATCATGAACTTAGCACTCTGCTCATGACATGGCCCTTGCCTGCAATGCTTTGTACCTTCCCCCTGAAAACTCCCACCAAAGACCAGCTCAAATAGCACATCCTTTCTAAGCTTGCTCCACAGGAAAAATTTACTGCTTCCTTACCTGTACTTTCCCTAGCTCCTAATACATAGCACAATGGAAGTATTTGGTACTCTGTATGAAATACTTGTTTATACGTGTGCCTCCCACTCCAGCAAAACATGCCCTACTTAAGGTATTCACTGGCTGTTAAAGTATCCATTAGCATAGACTTAAACAGCCTGCACAAATACAGTAGACCTTGTTTGGAGAGGAGAGAAAGAGAAAGGAAGAAAGGAAATAAAATTTGAGTACCCACAAAACGTGCCAGGCAACATGACTGGAATAGACCATTTCATTTAACCATAAGCACCAGAAAACACAAACACTATTGTCCCAATTTTAAAGGTAAGGAAAAGGAGGCTCAAGAAAATTAAGTAACTTGCCCAAGGACACCTTGTAAAACTGAGATTATAATAGGGCTTTCTTTCTCTCTTCCTAGAGAGAAGGAAAGGGATGAGTCCTTATCACATTCCTGTGTCACCAAGGGAGCATCATGCAATGGATAATAAGCTCAACTTTTAACGAGACCCTACAGGTTTAGTCCTAGTTCTGCCCCTCACTAGCTACTCAAGGTTGCCTCGGTAAACCACATAACCTCTCTAACCCATGTCCTCATTCATAAGTCAGTGCCACCTGCCCTCCATAACTCAAGTGTATTTAGAGACCGACTTCAATAGGACATGGGAAAGCAATTAGTAAACCTTACAATTCTATGTTAATTCTAAGAGGTGAAAATCAAGTTTAAATCAATATTAAAGAAGACTAGAACTCTCTTCCATTTCCAGAGCCAGCTTAAGGTTTAGTGTTACCAGTTTCTTCCCCACACTCAGGGACTTCCTGGGTCATAGCCATGATATATTTCTATTGCTGTGGACACTCCAACTAAAGCAGTCATGAACCTCTAATCATCTCATTTACTTGTCTATTTTTAATGACTAAATATATAAGTGACTTCCCGGAATTTGATGAAACTTCCTGGACAAAAAAAAATAAATTAATAAAATTAAAATTTCATAATGTCTTAGGTAAATGTACATAAGAAAAATTGTTTTGCAAATGTCTACTACAAAATTAAATATTAGCAGAGATATTTTAAAAATTTAATGAATAAAACAAATCTGAAACTATTTAACTCAACCTCTCAGCCATGCTAAGGCTTCAAAGATAAGCAACAGAGCAGGGTCTACATTTTGGATGTGTAGAAACCACAATAACAATCATCTTCTAACCACCAGTTATTTAAAACAGCTGCAAACATGTTTCCCTAGAAAAACAGACTGGGATTTAGGGGCTTACAAGGTGATAGCAATTTACTTAACCACTCAAAAGGAAATTTCTCTTCAATCCATTAAACTCCTAATATTTCTGCTTGGGGGCAGGGGAACATTCATATATTGGTTTAAGAGTGTGTTTTGGTCCACTAAAAGGTAGCTGTTCCTATGCTATATATTTAAACCATTTTAGAATGGCTCAAAACAGTAAACACAACAGACATACAAAGGTCCCATTCTATTCTATACTCATCAAACCACAGCTTCAATATTTTCTTTAATTTCTAGAAGTCATACTTTGAGAGAAAAACTACAATGGGACATGGCCAGAGAGAACTGGACAGATTTTTAACATATCACAAGAGAGAAAATATCCAACTTAAAACAGAAAAAAGAAATGAATAGCTGAAGGTATAAAATCAGAGAGAACTTCCATTGCTTCCTGCCTACAAACACCATTGTAAATCAGGTTCAAACATTAAACTAATACTTCTAATTCTAAGCCCTTTTATTTGCCAATTAGGGCCCTAAATAGATGGCATATAAGGAAGAAAACAGTCAGTCTGGCCCCAAGAAAGTGGGAGTCTAATCTGATGACACCCTGCTTGATCATCTAATCTGTTTCATGATAAAATGTAGCAATTCCATCAGCAACATACAAATCCCTACCCCCTCCTTGGACAATCCCAGTGCCCACTTGATATAAGCATAGATTCAGTCTTATTTACCAACAGTTATTTACTCCAGTTTTGCGATTTTGAACCACACTATCACAGAAAGTGGCAGAACTAGATGATCTTTAATAATCTGATATTCTTGGTATTATCTAGTTGCCAGAACATTTGCTCTAAAATTGAGTCTATAACTACAATCAAGTTTAGTTCTGCCTTCTGATTTTACACAGGTAAAAAGCAACAGCATTTCAAAAAACTCAGAAAGAGGGATCATATCCCTATAGCTTCAATTCAAATATTCCTGCTGGAATAAAACCTAGCCCACCAGGCAAATTTTTAAATTAAAGAGTGAGGTGCAACTATTATTTCCTTACTTAGTAAGGAAAAAAATATCCAAAAGGTGATACATATGAAAACAGATTTTCCAAATAAACCTCTGCCTTAATAGGCAATTTCCTGTTTGAGTAAATATACTATGAAACCTATAGGATCTTGTCTAGAATCTAGCTATAAAGTCCAGCTATACTAAGTGTCTGGTCCAAAAGGGAGCAGGAGGTAATTCCCCTCTCAAGAAAGGATCTAACCTAACTAGCTGGCCATTCTCACTAGAGATCTGCTATGAAAACTGGACCCACCATTAATCCCCAGTTTGGCTCCCTATCCCGCTTCTATAATTAGCAGGCCTTCAGTTTTCCTGTTTCTTAATAAAAAAAGGAAAGACCATGACAAGAAAAGGACAAAGTCTGGACTTGTGAGGTCAGTGCTCATTACCTCCCAAGTGATGAACCTGATTGGGAGTGCTCAGGATCAGGGATCAGGGTCCTGGGGTCTGCCTGGCTCCCATGACTGACCTCGGCTGCCCATGTTGCTGCTCATTAGTATGCTCATTCTCCCCCAGCGGCTGCCCTTTGCCCCAAATGCCCAGGATTCTCACCAGCCATCCAGACCATAATTCCATGGGGCCAGAGCTTTCATGCCCAGCATCATTCCATTGCAACTGCACCAAATGGTATTCTTGACTCACAAAGTTACCAAATTTTCTCACTCAGGACCTTTTTTAGCTTTTTAGTTCTTTTATCTGGGACTGATCTGGGCACTGAAAGGAATTTGGCTTTGTAGGAAGCAACTGTACTTTCAGGAAATCTTATGTGGACATTTCTGTAAACTGCCCATATCCTGTTCTGGTCTGGTGTTGGGCATGGTTTCTAGGTGCTCTTAGATGATAAAGAGCTATAGTAGTAGTAGTAGTAGTAGAAGAGGAAGAAGAGGAAGAGGAGGAGGAAGGGGAGGAAGAAGAGAAAGAAGAGGAAGAGGAGGAAGAGGAGGAAGAGGAGGAAGAGGAAGAAGAAGAGGAAGAAGAGGAGGAAGAGGAAGAAGAGGAGGAAGAGGAGGAAAAGGAAGAAGAGGAGGAGGAGGAAGAAGAAGAAGAAGAAGAACAACAACAACAACAACAACAACTGGGGCAGTAACAACATTCAAGGAAAAAAAAGGCACCTATAACAAACCCAGTAAGGGGAAGGGCGGTTTGATGTCTTTGGCTGAGCATGCTGTTTTGCTCTAGGGGTAAACTCTCTCCAGTTTAAAAGTACCTCAGCAGTTTCACTAACATTAACTGTGTTATGATGATAAAGAATCAGAAATCTAGAGTGGACAGAACAACCCTAAACAGGAAGTTGGAGACTGGCCCAACTCTGACATGATCTATGGAAATCTGGTCAAATCATTTGCCTTTTTTTCAACTGTAAATTAAAAAGCATAGTCCTATGCTTACTTTTCTGAATTGAGGTGAAGATAATGAACACTGTCCTTTAAATTTAGGGTGATACTACAACGACACTATTTTTCTGTTCCTTCCTTCCACTCATTCACATATGCGTGGACTCAGGCACTTCCTCAGCACCTGACACTCCTGTGCCAGATTCTGTTCTACGAGCTGGAGGAGCCAACATGAATGAGAAACAGGCCGTGAATTAAGATGACAACAGTCTAACTGGGAGATGGATAAGTAAGAAAACAATTATAACACGAAGTGGTAGGAACAAGGATAGAGGGACACAGGGATTTCTGCAACAAGAGGGGCAAGAAACACAGACCAAGTGGAAAAGGCAATGAAGGAACCCTTATGCAGGAGAAACAACTAAGCCAAGTCCAGAGCAATATGTACGTGGCCGTGTCAACCTGGAACTGTCTATCAAGTACAGCTGTGCAAGTCTTACATTTCACTAATAATTATAATTCATTGATTTTTATGTAAACATGTCAATGTGAATATATGCAATGGAATATTTCACTTATACCAATGAAGTAGTACGTGCGATACTGCATTTGCCCTTCCTACTCTGAATCTAAGGATTTCTTTATAAATCATAGAAGTGCCTTAGAAATCATAAAAACTATCCCAAACTGGACATGTAACTTCTTTCAAGTTAAGCCATCCTTATTATCTTATGTTACTGTCCAAACTTGTTTATGTTAGCAAGTACAAAAAAGTGTTTAATATTTGACCATAACAATTTTATATCTAAGACTAATTTGGAAACATGAAAATTCACATTGCCAGTTAATTTTGTGATCAATATTTACATCTTCTGATCCCAAACCATCAAACACCATAAATCTAGGCACACCAGAATTATGATTATTCACTAATCTGATCATATTTGCATTCCTAGTCACAATAACCAAACCACCCTGCTATTCTCTGTCCTCTGAACTTCTTTTTAAAAGTCACAGCTAATTATTTCCCAAGTTTTCTTTCCTTTAAATTAAGAACTTAATAAAAAGATCACAAGCCAAAAATATCTATTAACTTCTACTTCCTATTTGTTTAACTATTCCTGGGAAATTATCAGTAACTAATTTAAAAGATATATTCTACTGTGATTAGTATTTTAGTTATCTTAAGAAATTCCAGGATTAAAAATACTAAAAGAACTATCTAACAATTTTTTACAATTTTTATTAATTTGTTAGTTTTTTTATCACAAAAAACAGAATGTTAATATTATTGTATTATTAATATAATTACTTCCTTGAATATTCCTTTGAGTGAGTTCTTACATAAAATCTGATGTTTTAGTTTATTCATCAGGAAATAGAAGATCATGTCATTTTTTATTGTATTTTTCCCAAAAATACACCTTTTTCTATGGAGTTCTGTCCTCTAACATTCTTTCCTCCAGAGCAGTATTTGTCCAAAGGGCTTTTCTATATATCCTCATTGCAAATATCCTCTCTTGTAAATCTATATAGCTATTCTATTTTTTTTCAACATACTGAATCCTTGGATAAAATAGGCAGGTGTTATTAAAGACATTTAATACACTTCATTTAAATAAAGAAAACAAGCTTTAAAACACATGCACAAAAAGGTTAGTAACCAATATTTTCAATTAGCTGAATACTACAGTGCAACTGACAATACAATAAACATCTAAGCTATCTTGGCAAGTAAATAAAAACCTCTTTCAAGAAACCATAGGTCAGCTTCCATTACTGGGAGGTGTTGGGTGATCCTGTAGCTAAACACTTCAACACATGTACAGCTAACCTGGTGTATTTTCCCAGTTCAAGCAATGTATCTAAACAGAAAGTTTATTTCTTTTGCTACCTGTATAAATTGTAATGCATACTAATCTATTCTAAGCAAGATTCACACATATTCTTGAGGTGATACATCCTTTAAAAAAATTCTGATGTTTAGAGGAAGTATTTCACTTTAAAGTAATCATTATTATTCAAACTGAACATTTTATTGCTTAACATTTTTTTCTTTTTATACTTTTTCTGCTTGAGTTTATAGAGTTATAAAACTCACATACAAACCCAAATATTTATGAAATAGTGTTAGGGTGGTCTTCTATTCTGGAAAAAAAAATTCCAGCAATGAATATTTTAGGTTTCCTATTTTCATTAAAAAGGTAAATACCAGTTTGAGAGAGGCATGCATTTCTTACACACACACACACACACACACACACACGAACACACGCACTTGCATACACATATGCAAGTCATGAAACTACTATTACTAAAATACATGCTTTGGGGTAGGTTTTTTCCCCCAGGAATAGGAATGAGATGTGCTCATCCACCTTCTCTAGCCAAGTCCATCTATGAAACAGCTGACCAACATTTGGAGTGCTGTGTTTATTCAAGGGGCTTTTCCCTTTGCAAATTTAACTGGCCCATTCAAGAATAAAATCCATGTTGGTTCCATGCTCCACTCAACTGAGACAGGCAGTGCAAAAAACCGAAGGAATGTTACTGGACAAGACAATCAACACCAGGGCTAACTGAAAATTAACAGTGATACTCCCTATTTCATGCCAAATGTAATCATTTGAAATAGTCACGCTCAACAGCCCAAAAAGGAAGTAGACTGCTGATATTCAGAAAGTGAGGATTAGCATTCAACTTCTTAATGACATAATTCATTGAATTAATTAAGTTAATTTAATGAGAGATTTAGTCTTTTGATAACATTTTATTCTTCTCTAGCATGTTACTTAGAGATAATCAAACAAGAAATGTTTTAAAACCAAACATTTATCAAAGCCCCAAATGTGGAAGGAAAGAAAAGTGTACTTCAGGTTTATACAGAGAGAAAGAAACACAGTATATTTTTTTGAGAACATGCTATGTGCCAGGCACTATGCTGGAAAATGAGGTATACAAATATGAACAAAACTTGGTTCTTGTTTTCAAAGACAGCTTCTTTGAGTTGAGCATGCTTTTTCTCCACACTGTTTGCAAAGAAAAACACCATCTACTCAAAACTTGGCAACATTTTATCTCCTGTAATTCTTACTTGGATGGCCTGTCCTTTGTGATGCCATGGCATCACAAAGTTGAGCATCTGTCACATTTATTCAGTCATCAAACAATCATTACGTAACTCCCTACTAGGTGCCAGGTGTGAAGATAGGCACTGAGACTGTAAAGATAAACAAGACACAAAATTTGTCTCTGAGGAAGATCTCAGTACAACTACAACAAGTTAGCTTACCATCCTTGGCATATAGCCTAACTCCCCTGGGAACACCCAGACTAACACATCTTCATAATCGCCAGCCCCTGGCATAAGTAGGAGATCAATAAATGTTAATTCATTACCTGATGAAAAGAACTTTAGTTGGGAAATCAGAAGACCAGGTTTGACCACAGAATATCATTGTGACACCATGGGCCACACTTTCTCCAAAAGATAATGAGGTGGTTGCTGTTCCCCTGTGATATGTGAGCACGTGTGTATATTCTGATTTTAAGTGAAAGGGATAAATATATTTAACAACCTCAGGATGTGCTTTAAAGATTTTCAAACCCATCAAAGTTATGAGTAGTTCAATGACCGGGCCTATGCTGAAATCACATCTTGAAACATTATTGTAACCATTATTGTGGAAATTATTTTCTGATTTTGATATATTGAGTTCTTTTCTTGTCTCTCCTTACCCAGAGATATATAATTTGGGTCTGCTGTATTCTTTCAAAGGAAGAATTGCCAGGGTGGTGGCTGTTACTTAGGATAAATGTATAATCTCTTTGACTTTCTCTTGTTGGGCAAACTGCCCAGGAAATATCATTTTTTTAGAGCTACAAATATGGTTTTAATAGATTCATAGATTTCAAATTATTAGAACTCAGAGCATGTCTCTTCCAGGGTGAGCTGATAATTCACAACAATACATGTAGATGCAAAGAAGATGAAAATGGATCAATCTGTATATGAATAAGTTGACACAGTGGTTTACTGCTCCCTTCTATCTCTACAGCCTTTGCACAATTTTCATATGAAGGAAATGCCTCAGTATACGGCAATTCAAATTAGTATGATATCCACTTTGGGGACTGAGGGAGACTAATACTGTAAATTAGCCACTCAGAAAGCATACTTGACATATTTGGGATTATAATGGAAAACAAATGCCATTCACTGAAAGTGACCAACCATAAGACAGAAAATTGTTCCTGAAGAACCCACAAAGGGAGCCATTTTCCTTATATTCTGACATTCCTTATCTCTCGATAGTTTATTCTGTCACATCCTGAATGCATTTTGCCCTCGAGGTGCTCAGGTATTTTGACTTCAGATCACCCAACTGCTCAACTCCCTCAGACCAAGAGAAAGTTCTAGCAGAGTAAACTGATTTTTTTCCTTACTGCAACAGTGCTGTCTATTAGGAATTGGAACAAAAGAGAACAGAAGGTCTCGCTGGATAACAACTCCCAATTTACTGACAATGTTATAACAGCTACAAATTCATATTAGAAACTGCATCCCTATTGTTTTCCTGTACCATTTCATTTGCAAGGTATCCCTTCCATCTCCCTATACAAATAGAGAACTTGTTCTTCTCTACCACCCTTAAAGAATAATTCCCATGCACCATATTTATATAAATATTTCTTTAAAAAACAAGAACAGAAAAGAAGAAACAAAACTGGCTAACAAAGAAAAGAAATTAAGATCAGTTCATTTACTTATAAAAAGGTGTTAGAAACTTTAACTGCAGCTGTAGGAAATTCTGTTATTGTTTCATCTCTGCATGAACCATGATATGTAGTTAACCTTATAATTTCTTGACCATGACTCCCATAAAAAGATATAACTACAAGAAATAGAGCACATAAAATAATTGTGTAACTCAGCTGCTTTTGTAGGAAGTTGGTTATTGAGGTGTTGATGCACCCCAACAGATTCTTGTGCCAAAATAGTACTGAAGGCATGTATGTTTCAATCACACTGGGGACTATTTAGCTTTTCCTTACACTCTTCTCTAAATCTTCACTAATCAATCAGATGTGATAGTTTATAGAAGAGTTAGCTATACCTACTGAGGCTCAAGGGTCCATTCGGATTTGGGTCTACTTTTGAAGGTCTGAAAGAGTAGAGTTCTGCAAAATAATTCTGCTTTTAAGAAGAATATTAGGAGTAATTTAACAGTTAACAACTCTTCCCCACTCCAATATCAAGAATATGGAATATAACTAGGAGAATACTCATATAAGTTTTCTGCTTCAGTATGGATATTGCAATGGACTCATGTCTATTAAAGGGAAATGGTATTCCAGATCATTCTGGCCCTAATGATAGAAGACCAATTTTCCAAGGGGTATGCTAGAATTACTGAAGAAAAAGCAAATATTCCTTTCATTAACACAGAGAAGGGTGCAGGTCTAAACATATCTCAAAGGCATACTACAAAACTCATTAAACAAACGAGGGTTTAGGAACAGTAAATACCCCAGAATTCTGTACACTTTCAAACCCAAATTGTAAACAACGGCAAACAACTTCCCCATCTATTGCTAATGAGCACCTTACCCTAAGCTTGCCTCACATTGCCTCCTGCTTTCTGACAGCCCAGAACAAAGATACACATGCACAAGCCACAAGCATGGGGAGCTAGTGCTCAAGGGACCACACTGAACAATGGAGAGTAAGAGCCAATGGGTAAACATTCCCCTCTTTCACTTGCTGGGGTGATAGTACTGAGACATATCAATGAGACACCTCAGAAGGCCCCAGTGAGAACCAGCACCCATCACTGATCACCTCAATAATTCATCCCTGCATTGGTTGTTTCCCTTCTCTCTTAGTTTATGCTCCAGGTCCTTCATTCCTACTTGGGTATCCTCTCAAACAAACTACCTTCATGCAAGTCTCTCTCAGGATTTATTTGCACAGGGGACCCAAGTTAAGTCAGCTCAGAAAATCACCCTAAAATGTACAAAATAAAATCTGCTTTAAAATTAAGGAAGAGATGAGGTAGTTATATAATTTGCAGTAAAATGGAAAATATAAATGCTAAAAGAGAGGGGCTAGGAAAGAACAGAAACGGTACCTTTCATATGAAGGGTAGGCAGCCTATGTTGAAACTGTATCTTCAGAAAAATCCCCAAGGCTGCAACTTTTAGCCTTTACCCCAAATCACTTCTACCTCCAACCACCAGGGCCTATTCGACAGAGTCAAATCATACCCCAGAGTTTATCTTCTGCTGCAGTAATGTGCACCACTCCCATCTAGAAAACAGGTCATATTATCTTCTCAGCACTTTGAAACCTGCTTCCCACCAGTACTGAGGAGGAGGATCATCTGGTAAACAAGTGGATGAGGGCTGTCAGCCCACTGTTAGTCACATCTCCCACCCAGAAAGTGTCCTGGTCTACCATACACCTGGACTCCAGCTGGTCGCCCCCCTAATTTTAGTACTAGACTGATAAGGGTTGCCCTAAAAGGCTTCTAGGAAAAAGACCCAAACTCCAGCAACTATATCTGCATAGTTCAACAGTGACTGAAAATCCAAGATGCATAATCCAGAACAGAGCCAAGTTAACAGTGAAAATGTATCCTTGCATGTATTGTGAGATTATCTTATGCCACCATTTCTTTCATCAAGCAAACTCTGAACAAACTATTCATGGTGATCAATTTGAAATCTTTTAGTGGTTACTAATTCACAAAACCACAGAAAAAAATACCTACTATGCTAACAGCCAGAGATGTTGCTATAGAATCATAGATTATCACTGTTGAAAGAGGGAGATCTCTGGCACATCTATGAAAATAAGACAAAAACCTTTAAAATAACATACTCAGATGTATCTGATTCAAGAAATTAGAAATGTTTACCATCAACATTGACCAATAAAGAAACAAAGAATACTAATTTTCAGGATGAAATGAATCACAATTAAGAATATTAAGACACAGAACAAAGACATGGATCATGTAATAATGTGGATGAACCTTGAGGACATTATGTTGAGTGAAGTTAGCCAGAAACAAAAGGACAGATTCTGTATGGTCTCACTAATGTGAACAGACATTAATGAACAAACTTTGGGAGTTAAAAGCTGACAACACAGGCAACCAGGAGATAGAAGGAGGGCAGAGATCAGCCATTTAATGCTGAAGGACTACAGAATGTTTAGGATTGATTGCATAGATCCAGAAATAGATAGCATAATACTGTGTGATGGTAGCACATTATTGTAAGTACACTGAACAAAGATGTCTGTGAGTAAAGCTGAAAGAGGTGGGATAGGAGAACGTATGACACCAGAGGTAAAGATAGAGGATAAAGACTGGGACTGTATAACGTGGCAAGAACTGGAGTGGCCAATGACTGTTACTAAATATACAAATATAAAAATGTTTTTGCATGTGGGAAAGCAAATGAATGTCAACCATGTAGAAATTTGAAAAAGGGATGGTATTCAGGAAAAAACATAATCAAAGCAAACTGGAGTCTATGGTCAACAGTAACATTGTAATATACCTCCATTAAATGTAACAAAGGCAATATGCCAATGCTAAATGTATATGAGAAGGGGATATGGGGAGTAATATGAGATTCTTGGTAGTGGGGTTATTTGCTGTCCTTAGTAGTATATTGTATTGTATGACATGTTATTTTTCTTTTTATCATTTTTTCTTATTGCTAAAAAAACAAACAAACAATTTTTCTTGTAGTAATCAGTATGTTCAAATGCTGATTGTGGTGATAAATGTACAACTTTATGATGATACCATGAACAACTGATTGCACACTGTGGATAAATGTACGGTATGTGAATATAACTCTATAAAATTGTAGGAAAATATATATATAGGAGTAAAAGTGTTGGAGAAAACATGGTGAGAGGGATGATGCCTCACTAATATGGACTAACTACAATGTGTAAACTCAGAATTGAATCTTAGAACATAGCCTAACGTGGATACAATAATTGTAATAGTCCCTAGATTGTAAGCTCTTACAGCAGTTAACTCTATCCCTGAATTGTAAGGCCTATCTCTAAACTTTAAGATGCTGATCCCCTAGCGTATGTTGTCACAGACATTGGGACTGGCGGTTTGATGTGCTGAGCCCTCAAGCATGGGACTTGCCCTTATGAAGCTCATTACCACAAAGGAGAGTCTAAAGTTGTATGTAATGGTGCCTGAGAGTCTCCCCCTGAGTGCCTCTTTGTTGCTCAGATGTGGCCCTCTCTCTCTCTAACTGAGCCATCTCGACAGGTGGACTCGCTGCCCTCCCCCCTACGTGGGACCCGACTCCCAGGGTTGTGGATCTCCCTGGCAATGCAGAGTATGACTCCCGGGGATGAGTGTGGACCCGGCATCGTGGGACTGAGAGTATCTTCTTGACCTAAAGGGGGATGCAAAATGAGACGAAATAGTTTCAGTGGCTGAGAGATTCCAAATGGAGTCGAGAGGTCACTCTGGTGGACATTCTTATGCACTATATAGATAACACCTCATAGGCTTTAATGTATTAGAATAGCTAGAAGTAAATACCTGAAACTACCAAACTCCAACCCAGCAGTCTGGACTCCTGAAGACAATTATATAATAATGTGGATTATAAGGGGTGACAGTGTGATTGTGAAGACCTTGTGGATCACACCCCCTTTATCTAGTGTATGGATGAGTGGAGGAATGGGGATAAAAACTAAAGGACAAATGGGGTGGGATGGGGGGATGATTTGGGTGTTCTTTTTTCACTTTTATTTTTTATTCTTGTTCTGGTTCTTTCTGATGTAAGGAAAATGTTCAGAGATAGATTGTGGTGATGAACGCATAACTATGTTATCATACTGTGGACAGTGGATTGTATATCATGGATGATTGTATGGTGTGTGAATGTATTTCAATAAAACTGAATTTAATAAAAAAAAAAAGAATATTAAGACATCACATTCATAACTTCAATACACAAAATCCTAAAAGGACACTATTCTAAATCCATTCTATGAGATTAAGTAGGAACAACAAATTCTAGCCATCAAACTTCATTCATGAAATTAAAACAAGAGGGTACCTGTGACATTTTTTCTTTTGCAACTTAATAAATTGTTGGAAGGCCATGTCAAATTCTGTTAAACAATAAGATAATGTCATGGAGTAACTGAGCAACATGAGAGAAAGGTAAATAAAATGCACAACTTTGATTTAATTTAACAAAAACAGAGTTTTCATTTGGGGACATAAAAAATTAATTTCATGGGGCTGAGAGGGTGGTTGGGTGGCAGGTATGGGAAAGGAGAAAGGAGACAGAGTAAATGAAAGTACAAAACAGCCAAAATTTTGCATTAAATACTGGATAATGACATTAATTTTCTTCTGCACTTAGATTCCTGGGTTTTGTGTGTGTGTGTGTGTGTGTGTGTGTTTGTTTTTTAATGTTTCTGTTTTCTGCTCTCCAGCTGACAGGAGTGCTTTCCAATTCACATACAAGATAAGGAAAGTGTCTTGCATGTGTTAAGACATGGACTTATATGATTAACAGGTATAAACAAAATTCCTTTGCACAAAGAAAGAAAAAACTTTTGTTTATTCAAGACATTCTTAATGGCTTCATTTATAAGTAAAAGTTTCTCTTCATTTGAGACCCAGTAGCAGAGCACAGTATAGCTGGAAGATAGCAGGTAGCTCTCATAATGAATTTTGAACAATTTGGGGAAATTAATATTTGAAAGCTTTTCACTCTTCTGGGGTCAGCAGATGAATGGTTCAAAAAGAATAAAAATCCCAAGGAATAGCCTAAAAGATACTAAAAAAAAAAAAAAAAAAAAAAGAAACCTGGGGGAAAATATTTTTGCTAATTAAAATTTCCAGTTCTTATGGTCTTCTATATACACAAATCCCAGTCAAGAAAAGCCTGCAGGATCAGGCCTGTACCAAGAGAAACTATACAATCATCACATTAATTGTATTATTACCTCATAATGCTAACAAGCCAGATATATACAGAAGAGATTGAATAACAAGATAATCTTATAAACAATGCTCATTTCAGCAGTATACCAAATAAGTCAGATTTATATCAGTGACTGTTCTAATTAATTTACGCATCCACATGCTTTAATTTACACAGACAGACACCTACACTGGGTAGGGATAGACATTTTTTTAATATTTTGAACTCTGAAACGGGTTCACGCTTAGTCCTCCCAGTGTTGCTGTTTTAATTCGCCCGCACTTCCAAAAAGAAGTGACTGTTAAAATACCTTGCATTAAAGCGGAAGCATACAGAAAGAAAATATTGTATCAAACTCAATACCTACCATTTCGATTTTAAATTTTTATTGGTATAGCATTAACCAAACTTACAACCAAACCTGTTCATTCCAAAGTTGTTAACTTCTTCTTACCGATATTCTAACCAAAACTTTTCAGACATACAATAATTTCATCTCATTACAGCATCAATCTTAAACCCCTATATTTGTTTTAATGCAGTTTCTAGTGGCTTAAGAGATTTAGGGGGAAAAGCAGCTGATTTTAAAAATATGCATAATTTCCAGTAATATTGAGGGCTTGTGTACAATTTTTAAAGTGTACTCCAGGATGCTGGTTTACAATAGCAAGTACCATGGGTCAACATTTAGAAATGGGAAAATTCCAGAGATGGGGGAAAGTGAATTCATCCAAATTCCTCAATCAGAAAGATAAAAACAACATCTCTGAATCCAGACCCACTCACAAAAGCTATCAGTGACCTCCTAGTAATGTCAGGACTCTTAAAAGTCTTAAAAATTATGAACATTAAGTATCCTGGTGTCAGTATTTGTGTAGTTTAGTCATTTTACAATCTCCATGGATAGTTTCAGTGTAGGGATGAGGATGTCTGTTTACTTATTTAATCAGGCAAGCAAAAAAGTTTTTACTTGCCTTTGATTTAAAACTTATATTTATGTATTTGATCAATGTTTATTTGTAAGAACGTAATACAATAACATATGTCAACCACATTATCTGTTTTAGATTATAAATTCCTAGAGGGCAAAGACCCTATCTGTTCAACTTGCATTTTATAGCATGCAAACACGGTACGACCCTCAAAAAAGGCACCTATTAGATGGTTTTTATAGTAACAATACTTCAAGGGACTCAGTCTGCCTCTATGCTCCACGAAAACTGGACTGGTACTTATTGAATATTAAAGAGTAGCACTGTCCTTAGGCAATTCCATGCTTCAGAAGTCTGTAATGGCATTTTTCTTTTGAAACAGAGAATTATTTAGATGCGACTATTTCCACTTCCTAACATTCAAGAGACAGCTTCCAATACCACCTAACCTCATAACATGCCGACGCTATAAAAATGGAAAAAAAGCCAGACTGAAACAGTCCATTTCAGTGTGGGAAATGCTGAGTTAAATAACTTTCTGGGACAAGAAAAAATTTAAAACACTATTATATAAAATTTATTGAACTCGAAAGCAAAAAAAAAAAACAAAAAAACAGTAAACAATGTCCTGAAGGCTCTGAAGCATCAGAAATAGGGACTCTTTTTCTAGCTATATGATTTTGGGTAAGTTTCTTAAGATACCTGGGCTTCAGTTTCCATATTTGTAAAACGAAAAGTTACATAACTTCAGAAACATTCCTGGTTTAAATTTTTAAGGCATATGAAAAAAATGCTGAGTCCTAAAAATCTAACCCACAAATTGAGATTCCAGTATTCACTCAAACAAAAAGACTTTTTATATTTTTGTATATGGGGATGGGGGCACTAAGCATTCTCAATATTAATTATTGACTATTTCCAAGAAAATAGTCAAATAGAATATAGACAGGTATATCATTTAAAAATATGGATATGTGTAATGAGATATACATGCAAGTATACACAAAATCCATGCACATTCACACACACACACACACACACACACACACACACACAAACACAAGTAATTCTCTCCATTTAAACCAAGAATTAAGATACCTCCTATTTTCTTCTGTCTTCTATGAAGCTACTATGACTGTGCCTTAGGAACGTACATAAAATATAATTATCTTATTCAATTTATCCCATGTTAATACTGGCAGTTCCCAACATGAACAGCTTGTGTTAAGTTGGTCATCTGAAATCTAGACAGCATTCTCTTACAGAAACAGTGGTATTAAGAGAAAGAATGCCAAATGTAGTTAAGTTCTCAGGCCACTCAACCAAAGCTTATTTAATCCACAATGTACCTGAAATACATAATTCAAGATACAGGATTCCAGGAATTTTATGCTACTTATGCAGAGAGTAACAGTAATAACAGCAGTGGAAAGATAAAGATGGTCCTGAAAATATACAGGGGCATCCAGTTCATACCCCATCAAACTTAAAAAAAAGAGAGAGAGAGAGAGAAACAAAACTTAAGTTCATGAAACTGCTTTTTCCTATATTACTAACATACTTCCGAAAGACAACTTCAAACAACTGTTGAATGTATTACCATTTTCCTATTTGTTTTAAGAAACTACAGAATGCAGTGATATCTTCCAGTACAGAAAGAAAAACACAGTTATCTTGTTCCAACATTTTCTACATTCAACAAGAAGTTCTTATCTTGAGGAAAAAAAACCATAAAACTGTTTTAAGATGAATAATATTTAAATAGTCAAGACATATGAAATTTCTTTCTAATTTCTGCTTAGCCACAAGCTATAAAAATATATTTATATAATAATAATAATGCATTCTATAACTATTAGAGATAGGTTTGAAGAATTGAAGTCTTCCTATTCTATTTCATCAATTAAAATAAAATCCAAAAGATAAAAACAACAGAAACAATATCCTAACTACTGGTTACTCTATAAAACTTCAGTGAAAACATGCCTGAAGTCAGGAACCTCTACTGCTTCAATCTGAATGCCTTCCACCCAAGCCCGGAGTAAGAAGGGAGACGCGAATTTGTACCCACAAATTTCTGGCTTACTTTCACCCATGGCAATTCCATTCAGGAGTCCAGAGAAAAAGAACATAGAGAGCATTCTGGATACCTTAATTAAAAAAAAAAAAAAAAAAAAAAAAAAAAGCTAATCAAGTTTCATTCACGTTCTTTAAAAAAAAAAATCCACCAATTTTCACTCAACTTTATGTAAAAATGAAACTTAATTTAATCTTATAACTTAAGTAAATCTGAATATTAATCTTTTAAATAGTAGCAGGAAAATTAAGACTATAAATGAAAAAAGGAATTGCAGTTCATGTCGATGCTATAAACATATAAGGAGGATGGAGAATGAGAAACAGGTTTTAAAGAGGAATGAATATAAAAGGATGAAACAAGGTGAGAATAAAGGAAAAGAAAAAATGGAGGAAGAAAAGGGGAAGAAGAATAAAGGGAGCACACGACAGGGAAAAGAGAAAGGCAATGAAGTAGAAAAGAGCTCTGAGGGAGCAAAAGGCGATTAAGAAGTTGTTGTAAAATGGCCCTTGTCCCGTACTTACCAGTCCTCTGGGCAATCACCTGTGTCTATTTTTTGATAAAGGGACTACCTTTCCAATGATTAAAAAATGATGTTTCTATACTTAGTGTCATTTTATTTTTCCAATTTCCAATTTCCTTGTTTATTTTTAAATAAAAGCTCAAATTTGAAAACTTTTCTCAGGTGTAAAGGAATGACTTTTATTTCAGAAATGCACCTTGGAACCTATACACTGCTGCTCCGTTAGTGCGCAAAACCTCAGAGTTGCCCCAACATTCCAAACCTGACAGTCTTTCCTTTGTAAAGAAATGAAGGCTGCCTCTTTCCATAACACCTGAAAATTATTATTGAAATCAGGGTTCACTGAGAATGCAATGCTTTAAAAAATACGTTCATTTGCTTGAAAAATTTAGTGTCCTAGTGGAAATCATACATACCAGCAATATCCTGTCATTATAGAGAGCTGTTTTTAATCTCAAGAAAACAACATGGATATGTCCAAAACATAAGGGGCTGTCAAAGGGAGATCCACAGCAGATCACTGGAGAGAAATTGTCATCCAGTCTGCAGTCTGTGGGCAGAGCCGTGGAAACTAATATTGTACTCACAGCCAGACTCTACAGACAGGTATCAACTGAGCATCACTTCAGCCTGGTTTAGCATGCTAAGAACCACCCCTCACCCCTTACCTGGTGGCTTGCCTCTTTCTACCCATCCACCTACCCATCCTCTCTCTGCCCCAATAAACCAGAGAGGTCACTTACAACAGTCCTCAATTCCCTAAGAATTATTTTATGTAAAAATTCATTAAATAATATACCATTTCCAATTTATTGATCCTACAGACTATAACTCTATGAAGTGGTTCAACACGATGTCATCACTACACAACAACTTGTTTCATTTACAGTATCTGTTTCACTTCTACTCAGGAGCTAATATAATTCAATTTTTTTCTTTTTTTCTTTTTTTTTTTTTTACTACATACAGGCTGCTAGACACATGTGCATGGCAAATGGAATCTGAACTTAGCTTAACAGCCTCATTTATTCCTGATGGTTTAAATTATTTCATCACAATTAATGACACCCCCTCAGCTTCCTGTGCAGCACTGCCAGATGTTCAGAGACCACAAAGCCACTCTCTTCTTTGACGGCTGGTGACAAGTCGTCCTCTGAAGGACGTTCCCTAGGTGTGCGGGCCGGATGACACCTCCATTGCTTAGCACCTCTCTGCCTCCCAGAGTAACCATGGTGAGGAAAATGCAGGAAGGCATGAGAAACCAGCAAATGCATTAGTGAGGGCAAATTATGTGAAGTGATCTAAACTTGGAGGAACTTGGCTCCTGCCACAGCAGTTTCTAACCTTGTTGTTTTATGAAAGAGCTCTTCGCCTCCACCTTCCCAACCACTGGCATCCACTGAAGTACAGAGCATGGCGTCAGTCCTCGGGGAATGTCGAAGAACAATAATAACATAAAACTTTTCCACAGGGACCTTTTCTGGGGTTTTGTGGCTTTGTTTGGGGGTGGAGGGTGGAGCGTGCTGTTTAAGTTATCACCAACATCGTCATGAGCATCATTTTGTTTTTTTAGTGTTAACAGTTTGAAATCAATGTCTAATTTTCAATGGCAATTATCTTCTATCCCACTATATAAAATCATCCAATAGAAACATAACATTTTGACTATTTCTGGTAAACAGCTTTATCCCTTTTTCTTAGGCTTAGCAGGATTTATTCTTTTGGGGGCTGATAGCTTTTTGTTTTTGTTGTTAGATTTGTTTTTTTTTTTAAATAAAATAGTAATAAAAGGACTATACAACTCCTTCTATTTTTATTCTGTCATGGGCAAAGCCATGGTTTACCACTTGTCCTTAATAACAAAGAAAATAATTTTCTTTATTGCAGATTTCAGATATCTTAACGTAGACCTTCATTTAAATGTCACAGAAAACATAAATTCACACAATCAAAAGTGGCAAAAAGGAAAGCAGAAATAGTAAACACTCTTGCATTTTTACAATAAGAATCCAATGCTACAACTTTAATTTGGAAAGCATTTCCATCAACTACAGAACATGTGGCAGGCATTTTATGGATTATTTTTTAAATGTTTAAAAAAATGCTGGTCTTACTCAGGGAATAAGAGACCTTTTGGTTTGCCAAAACGTGTAATAGGAAAACAAAAAGGCCACCTGTGTCAGCCCACCCTATAGTATGAACATGAACTATAAAGGCATTTTGGAAAATATTTTTAAACTAAGATGAGTAAAGAAATCAATATCAGTATAGATTCCAAGCAGCTGCAAAAGGCTTCTGTGCATGTTACTTATTATGTGTGTGGCCTATACATGCTAATTTCTGATGCTTCCAAAACTCAGTGTACTTTCTCTTTCATAAGCTATTTGGGATTAAAAGTAGGACCCCATCCCCATCAACTCTGACAATGGACGCAGAGACAGGGTAAGTTAATCAAGCCAAATGAGTTGAATTTTCTCCCTCATCAACGACTACTTACATTTTGAATGACTACTTAATTTTACCAGACACTCCATACTTAATATCTTGACAGTTTATTAAAATTACCAGAAAGTCCTATGAAATCTCTAGTCTAGTTTTTATCAGAATCGGGGCAAGCAGGGGGAGATTGAGTTGGTGGCATAGTTGCAAGCAGGCAGACAACAATAGGAAACTCTCAGCACTCCCTGAGTTACATCAAATTTTCCATGCACCGAAACTAAAATGAAATAGTTCAGTTACTGCGAGGTAGATAAGTAAAATAAACAACAAATTTCATACAGTCAAGTCAGGACGGAGTCATATGGACCTCATTCTGTTGTCTCCAAACACTTTATCGGAGGGGAAAAAGGAGCTGAATAAACTTTAAACTCTCATGTAGGGATGTATTGCTTTTGTGTCCCTGGCAGATGTGGAAAGGAGATGAAATGGGCAAGGGAGAATCAAATATCCCATCGCTGCAGGTTTGCTGAGGGAAAGAGCACTGCAAAGATCTCACATCTGGCAATCATTTGTCAATGGCTGGAAAGAGAACGGCAGGAAACTTTCTGGCTCTTGGAGAAGATGAAAAGACAAAAACCATGTGTGTGTGTTTGTCTCTCTCTCTCTCTCTCACTCTCGTGCACGTGTGCGCGCACACACACACACACAGAGCAATGGTACAATGACTACTACACTTATTCTCCACCACAACCTGCCCCCCACCCCCGACCCCAATT
Source organism: Choloepus didactylus (assembly GCF_015220235.1). Classification (NCBI taxonomy): domain Eukaryota; kingdom Metazoa; phylum Chordata; class Mammalia; order Pilosa; family Megalonychidae; genus Choloepus; species Choloepus didactylus. Next base: position 65,201,267 of record NC_051316.1, read on the forward strand.
TAATGATCTTCAGATACACTCTACTCCATGGTCAAAAACAAGCAGTCACTTCACTTGTTAAAGCTGCAGTGTACGTACATTTTTCAAATCAACCCCAAGGCTGATGTTAGAAAATCAAAATCAGTGAAGCAAAGACCGCCTGGTACTTTGGGCAGGAATCCTTGCGGTTCAGTCAATAAACAGAATCTGAATGAAAGACACCACAGTAACCAGACAGTACCGTTTTGAACAGCTCCTAACCTGAAGGGGAGTGTGGGGGAGAACAGCACTAGTGACCGTGGATATAAGGCCACCAGTCCACTTAGAGCTCTCTACCTGCAGCACAGCTGTGTTTGGCATAGGTCATTTGCTATTTCTAAAAGAAAAATTTTAAAAATAGTGAAGTTGTATTTAGGGGATGCTGTAAATGGATTTGGGAAGGGAACTGTTTGTTATTTTTTAAAATAATCATACCTATTTAATAGGTTGGGAAGGGGAATCCTTGATTCTATTTAGTCCATAATGCTGATAACAATATAGGGAATTTGTTGCCCTCGTTATGGAGTTCATAAAAATGACCAGTTTTGCACCAACAGGTTTATCACATAATAAAAAGTTTTCTAGATACCCCACTCAAAATTAACTTCTCCCCAAATCGTAGGAATGTAAATCTGTTCATACTGGCAGATAACTTTAAGTAGGCAGCTTTTGGTTCACTCTTATAGTATATTTAACTAGCAGCAGCATCCAAGCTTATCCCTGTGATTCCATAAGTGAATGCTGCAGGTTGTTTAATAACCTGGCAAATTCACAGTAGCTTGTCAAATTATTACAGGAACAGTGTCATCACTAAACAAGCCTGATCACGGTTAATTACAATGCAGACCAGAGAGCAGCCACAATTGTTCATTAATTACAGGAAGCACCTCATTTAAATTTTATGGAAATTTACACTTGCACCCTGGTATGTCTGGAAAAAAAGTGATCCTTCACACATTCACAGAAGAAAGGAGTCTGTGGTTTATGAAACATCACAGTAAATTGTGTCTAATCTGATACTGAAATAGTGGTTCATTATTTACTCTAATTTTCTAAGCACTTTAGTGGTGAAAAATATCAAGTCAAACCCCACATCTTGAATTCCCAACCAAAAAAGGAACGGTGATGGGCTAACTGTAACAACTTAATACATAATGAGGCACAGATAGACTGAGAAAGTAACTTTTGTCTGATTAAAAATAAAATATCTAACACTAATTAAGAAAAATCTAAACAAGAATAATTCTTTCCAATAAGATGGTTGTATACAAGCACAGTGTTTTGCTACATCAGCTAACCATGCAAGTTTCACATCTACTTCAAAAGCCAAAGAGGAAAATAAAGTTAGAAAGTGAATCAGTTTTGATTTCCAGCTTGTTTTCCAAATCAAGCATATTAACACAAAAGCACAGTAGTTGCCCCTGCAACAGTCAAGACTGGCAGACTTCAAGGATGACAGTCATTTAAAACCAAAGATAAATTCAAGAAAGAGTGTTAAATGATAAAGTTGCTAAGAAATCTCAAAGTTTAAGGATAAAAGGCTAAGTGTTAAAAGGAAGGAGGTAGCAGCAGGAAGGGTCTCCATCAATCATGAGAACTCATGTCAGCTAAAATATAAAAGTAAACCAGATATGGAGGCTATATGTCTAAACGAAAATCCTTTGTAAGAAAGGATATAAACAAACCATTGCTCCTAAATTGAGCTGTACAAGAGGTTATTCTCAGAATCAAGAGGCCAAACAGCAAATCCTGTAGTGGTTATAATACCTGGCCCTGGAGGAAAGTCCAAGACCCAAGCAAGAAAACTATATGGCTCTGGCAAGTTCTATAGTGAATGAGCTCCCTAGGTATACAGTTGAAGTAAAAAATAAGAAATGGCTCATTCCCTAGTCCTGGGGGGTGGGAGTGGGGTGGGGGACCAAGATACATGCCATTGCAAAAGTGAACAGTCGAAGCTAAAATCCAGCCCTGAAATTGTTACCTGTTAAAGAAAATGTTAAGTGTCAAGTTTATAGGGATATTTACCAAATATTTTTAACTGCATGGAAGCCAGATTTAAGGAGGGGGGAGAAATGTTCAAGTTGGTCCCAGTTAATTCATCAATTCACCATATTCCACTCAGTTTGCCAAAATGGTGTTGTGAGATGAGGAATCCAATAAAATCAGAGCTTCTTCGTTAATGCTAAGGAATGAGATCTTTTTTGCAAGATCCATGCTGAATTCTCAAGTTCAAAATCTTTTTAACTATCTACAAACAGGGCTTCATTTAAACTTGTAAATACAGATTTTTCCCTCTTGGTATGTCAAAATAATGTGCTCCAAAGGTCTTTTTTCCATTTTATTTCACACACTCAAGTCTGCAAAACTCATTTCTTTTTGCACCATAACTCAAGGTTAAAAAACAGATTATCCAACAATAACCCATGACAGTCTGTTCCAGGTGATGTGTTTGAAGAATATCACTTGTCCCACCCAAAGAGGTCAAGGATCACCTTACTCACCACAAAAAAGTCTTCCATCACTCTGCATTTGTGTGTCACATACAAGCTGTTAGCTTTCTAAAACTGGGAAATGCATGAGCATGTCTCATATGTGTCACACCTGCTTTTCTGTTGTATCCCAGCCACGCACCACCCAGACAGCACCAGCTTGTGGCACAGTAGAGCTCATGCGGTCTTCCCTAGGCCAAGAGCAGGTGTGCAAGAGATGGTGTTCCTTTCAGTACTATAAAAGCTGAAACCTCCTCCTATCACCCCTTCCACCCTTCTTCCCACTGTGAAGAAGTCAACTCTAAAAACCGTTCTCTTTTATCATGTGGGGTGTCTAAATCAGTAAAAATGTTTTAAAACTGAGCTCACTGCACTCATCCACAAGCCTGAAAATTTAGATAATGATGCCAAATGGAGGTCCTAAAAAAGTATGAGTTTGCTCATACATACTACAATGAAAAGCCACCAAGACCCCTTTTCAAAACTAAGATTATATATTATGCTAGGGGATGTCACCCATGTTTTGAAACTTCAGCTGTATCTTGGCATCACTGGCACATACATTCCTTAAATAGTAAAAGATACATGGAAATAGAGACATACCTTTGGCCAAAATGTCATATTTATATTTTTAATTTGCAATATGCCAAAGAGCTTCTGATACCTCAGGAAGACAACAAATATAAACCGAATACCAAGGTAATACTTTTACAGAAAAATGTACTTTGCTAATGAACTTATATTGCATGACTGGACATATCTCCCACTCCATGAAGACAGAAGAAACTTATCATTAAGTCTTTCTTTTACAGTTGAAACGCTGCTCTTTTCCTGGAGTGGGAGACTGTGACACACCCCTTATATCTCCAGTGCTTAGCACAGTGATTAAAACAGGATAGTGATAAGTAATAACAGAACAGGGCTAACAGTGACCGAGAGACTGCCATGTGTCAATTCCTGTGCTACTGCGGGACATGCAGTATATCTTATAATCCCCAGAACCACTCTGGGTAGTAAAACTCCATTTTGTAGATGAGCAAATTGAGGTTCAGCTGGTTTGAGTGATTTACCAAAGGTTGACTTGTGTCTACCTAAATAGGCAGCCTTCAGAAATCGTGTTCTTATCCACCACAGTATATACTATTTCTTGGCAGAGTAAATGAATGATCTCCAATTATAGACCACTCATCCTGAAAAGGTCCTTCCATTGCACATATGCTACACATTGGTCCCTCTGTCACACTGTCACACCTGTCTCAATGGTCTTCCTTCACTTGATGGCAGTGAAAAATCTATATGGCCCTCAGAAGTCACTGTTGCTGTCACACCACCCCCAGCTGATAAAACAGTAAGACTCCAACCTGGACTTCCAGCCTCTGGTCTGGCTCCTCCAGGTTTGGGCAAAAGTCTGCACCCAGCACTCTGCCAGCACATGCCACTGGAACCTGGGGGAATACGGCCAAGTTAGATGCTGGCTGTGGAGGCTGCTGAGAAGTAACACAGTCACACTTCACCTAGGCAGATGCAGTGACATCCCAGCAGCAGGTCTGAAACAGTTTATCACAGCTTGACACGCCCTTGACACTTAGTATGTCCAATATATCATAAATATCATCAACCATGTTTATTAGCTGTCAGATGGTGAAGTCCAAGAAGGAAAGAGCCACCTAAATTTTGCTTACCCTTATATCCACAGCATGTAGGAGAAAGGCATTTAGTAAATATTTGTGGACAGGAGGAAGAGGGAAGAAGGCAGTAAGAAGGGAGGAAGAGAAGGAAGAAAAAACATAGAAACACTGAATCTCTGCTTCACATGCTTTTTCAGTCTGTCCCTTAATTTTCTTATGCAGAGATTAAGAAATGTAGATGCTATGCACTCCTAAAATTTCTTTCAGCTCTTAATAAATTAGTTCCAATTTACTTTTCTATACTTATTTATACTTACTACCTTTAAATTAAGTTAAAGAGGTTTGTTTTATAAGTTTGCTCTAATTAATAAAAATGATCATAATACCAACCCAAAACAGCTATAACTTAGTGAATGTTTCTGGCTCTATATTTTTACAGTGAAAGCCACAAAGATTCCCTTTCAAAACTATGATTCTCTCTTATAATTAGTCAATTATCAGCCCTAAATATTGCTTACCATCACTTACTTACTTTATTTTATATTTGCCAAGATGAATTAATAAGGATTTAGCTTCTTCTAAACTTGTTTTCTTTAGAAAAATTCTCTCTAAATCACTACTCAGTATTTCCAAACACATACTATTTCTACTATCTTCCTATATGTAACTGAATTTCAATCTATACCATCAGTCACCTTCAGTTCACCTGTCTTTTTTTCCTAGTAAAGCCTTTTTTTGACATTGTGTTTCACTTTATTAACTCTGATTAAGGTAATCTGAACTAATCAATTTTCTTTGTTCAGAGATCAGTTTACTGCAAACTATGCTGCCTTAAAGGGTGTTTACCACTTCCTTTGACCCACAAATTAGTTCGCTTCTCCCAACTTTGAAAATTTTCAATAAATTTCACTTCGCTAGTTTATTAGTGAATATACTAGTGTGTTAAAAAAACACTCAGTCCAGTCTCATTCTTGCTTCCTGTGTATGCCAATAAGGTGAAATGGACAGAATACCATCTTAATTCTTCAGCATTAACCTCTTGTGACCCATGAATTTCATCAGTGGAGCTTAAGACAGGAAGGAAAGGGAGCTCACATTTACTGCACACTTACAATGTGCCAGTTGCCCTACATACAGATTAACCGTATTTTCCTCAACTATCTTATGGTATACGAGCATCTCCTTTTTACAAATGAAAAACCTGACTTGGAGGAGGAAAATAACTAGTTCAGAGTAACACAGCTAGACAGCTGCAAAGCCCAATTTCAAACCAAAAAAATTGAGAAAGAAAAGAAAGACGAGAACATATTTCAAAGAAGTGAATAAAAAATATTAATAATTGCATCCATTCTAGAGACACTTCTTGACATTTCATATGAAAGAAATTACAAGAAGAGAATAAAATAAATGAATGTGTTAAGACAAATTAAGACCTAATACTTGCTCTTTAGTTAGGACAACATAACCAATGTAAAGAGAATTTAGCCTCTAAAATTGAGGAATGAGAAAGAAATGGAGCATGGAGAAGCGCAGAGACACTGTGCTCTTGTGTTATGTCACACAAGGAATAACACTCTTGCCAACCCTTAGTTGACATCCAGAGGGGCACTAATGAGTTCTGCTACACTAATTATCCCTAGGGGGCAATAGAAGGAATTTTTTTAAAATTAATCATAGAATAATCCATGTATCAAAATGATAACACTCCCCCCCCAAAAAAGGCTTTCTATAAAACCTCAATAAATGTAACTACTAGCAGAGTCCATGAGCCAGAATGTATATATTGCAAATTAAATGTATAGTAATACTGCAAACACTAAGCTTCTAGTTCTTTTTTCCTCTCGCAGTCACAGAACACATTTTATAAGCACTCTTATGCGGAAAGGAGAAAGTTAAACAACTACAATTACACTCAATTACAACTTCAGGTATTTAGAAATACAGTTTCTGCAAGAAAACGAAAAAGGTCTTTATGAGTCAGGTGGGAGAAAACTCTGACGGGCTACCAGTATGTTTCAACAATACTAATCTCAAAAAAGAACTAGTAGAGAAATTGGTAGTATGCAGATTTATAATCCTAGAATTTCTGAACTGAAAAATTCCAAAAGGAACCATGAAAGGTAGACTTCCATATATTAAAGGTAAGGAAACTGACAGTCAAAGAAACTAAGACATCACACAACAACGTGGTAGCAGAATGAAGACTAGAATCTACAAGTCTATCCTAAATCACAAATCATCCCTTGGGAAAGGCATGAAATTAATTTAAATAGAACGATTTGAGACTGAAAAAAACTGATCAAAGACAGCATGTTTACTTTGAGTACAATTATATTTGTAGAAGGCAATAATCCTATCCACCTCAGAAAACAAAAACACAAATTGAAGCTAACCTTTTAGAGTTCATTTCCAAATGTATATAAATCTAATTTTATTACCAAAAAAAGTAAACCCATGAATCTCCTACCTCCACAACAATTGCTGGGATATTTTATTTCAAACCTTCTCTGTTTTTTTTTTTCAGAGCTAATTTCTTATTTTGGATCCTCTGACCTGAAAATGTTCACTTTTCATGTTAATTATTATGCATCCCATCCTGTCTCTCTACATATTCTCCCCAAAGACTGTGACATGAGATTGTGATATGTGCCCCCCACCCATCTCCTATTGCAATTCTCTTTTAAGAGTTGCCTTTATATAAACTTAAAGAGAAATTAGAATGCTGGAAAATTATTTGGTCTTTGTTTTGTTGTTGTTGTCTTGGGAAGCAGCGCTATAATGGCTGTATTTTTAGGCTGATATCCAAGTACTCACAACAAAACTGCACAACAAAATTGCACACTCACTGATGGGTTCGAGGTTTACTAATACCCTGTTCCCCAACCCCATCCACCAGAAACAGTGTTGTCAATTATCAGGGAAAATTTTTCAAGGGAAAAACAAATTATAATTTCCCTAATTCATCAAGAAAATACAAAAGATATAAAAGTTGATAACCTAATTACTCATAACTGGGCACATCACATTTCACCTTTTGATTTAGAAGCCTCAGTAGTGAGCCAGCTGGCTATAAGCGATCAAAAAATGACTGACAAAGCATCAGAAATAAATTGTCTAATTCCTTATTATTGCTCCACTGTAAAATAAGATGATAAAATATTGTGCGTACCTAACTACTGGTTTCATTGAAATATAAAATTTAAACTGTTTGGGGGAACTCAAATCTTATCTACTTTCTTTATGCAGGCATTTAAGTTCTGTTTAATTACCATACTAAAAGACAAAGTTTCTACAGTGAACTTCATAGTCTTAACAGTGATTTTTACCTCTGAGTAGTATTAGTAACAACGGAAACTTTTTTTTAAATTTATTTTTTACTTTTAACTTTAAAAGCAAAATATACAACACAGTTAAGTTTTTTAAAAAGCGAAGAGAAATACTAAACTGATGGGCTACTCTTTCTAAGCATCATACTGCAGGTTTAATTACGGGAAGGTAATTGGCTAGTACTCATCTAAATTTCATTCTTCTGGTGCTGTAACAGGAAGTGAGAGGCCTTGAAAGGGACCCTATGGAATCCCCAGGGGAAGCTGAAGCTGAGTACATACATAGCTCCTCTCCTGTACATACCTCAAAGGAATCATGGTGTGTGAGAGCTATTTACAACTTACTTTGTGTATAATCAGCAGAAACAAAAGATATGACAACAAGCATAAAGGCCTCTCTCTCTCCTCTCAGGAGAATTCAGCAAGGGAGGGCCAGTGGGCATTCACTTCAGTGTCAAAAGGGCTTCCAGAAAACACATTTTCTATGGGGCAGAGAGGAAATATGGCAAGCTTCCTAGACACGCACACACATATGCTCTCTCTCTCTCACACACACACTCTCTTGCACTCACAGATACACTCACATTCTTTGTTTACTGAGATCACATAAAGACTGTTAGAGACCTGACTTGTGAAAAGAAGACAGAAAAAGCCCCGGCTACGTTGGCCAAATTGTAAAAGGGAACTAACATTCAAAATATCTGAAGCTGCATGGGGTGGGTGTGGGGGCTAGAGGCAGGGGTCGGGGGATTATGGGAATGGGCATAAGGAAAGAGTCATAGGAGGAAAGAAAGAAAGAAGCAAAGAAGTGATAAGTTGGGAAAAGAAATATTGAGGAAAGGGCTTACGGAATCAAGGGTGTTTCTTGCAGATCCTGGACCCATTTGAAATTGAATTTTACTTTTAAACATTAAACATTCAAGTAGGCATTTGCCTGATAGGTACTATAAAAGTCAGAACCTAAATAAACAAACTTCCATGTTAGCTCAAGTCTCTTCGGCTAAACTGGCCAAAAGCCCAGATTAGTTCTGAAGTATATGTGTTTTGGTAGTTTCAGCTCAGCAGTGTTGAAGGGATGAGGGAAACACAAGAAGAACCTGTAAAAGAATGGGTAGACAAAATGGATAGACATAATTGGTTAGAGAGAGAGAGACAGAGACAGAGACAGAGACAGAGACAGAGAGAGAGAGTGAGAACCATCACAGGACTCTGGGACATGGATGGGTTCAAGTGCTGTCCAAGCCAGAGAGAAGCAAAGAAAGAACTTCAGCCTTGCAGGCGTTATAAAATGCCAAGAAGCAAGGGGAAAATTTACTCAGATAACACAAAAAATTCAGGAAGATCATTAAGTGAAATAGATTTGATAATAAATTAGGCAGGAGTGCATGTGAGGATAGGAAGATGAAGAAAAAATTAATAAATTACCCAATACTACAAAGATGGAGTTGTGTGCTAAACATGCTACAATATAAATGAATACAAAAACTGCAAACAGCAACGGGAGACCAGTTCCTGGATGTGCAGTTAACATACCTTAATTTTTCAACTTAGGATTTAACTAGGAGGCAACATTCCAGGCCTACCCCTTCTCTACCATGGAATTCCAAGATAAGACCCAGAAGGACCACGTCTGTTGAAACTGAGGCTTAAGAAGGAAAGTACCACTGACTGATCATAAAGGAATCAGTGATTCAGAACAGTGTTCTTCCATTTTTCCAACACGGAACAGCCAGAAATACACTCGTTCTAGCAGAAGCCTTAGGCTAAGCAAGTTTGAAACAACAGGAATATTATAAGGAATGGAGATTATGTTCTGGGGGAAGAACTGAGCAGGAAGCAGAAGCTGCTGGAGGGAAACAGATTCCCTTCTGGAGTCATCCCAGAAGGGAGAACTACAGGATGGAGGTGAGAGAAGGGAGTGGTCAACCTAGTAAGTGAGTCTACTGTTCAACAGGTTGGCAGTTTTGGGGGAGGGATAGGTGAGGCGGCCAGTCCTTGCAGGACAGCTAGGAGCTATGTAACTAGTTCACCCTCCTCTGCCTCAGGAGCTGGTTCTCTTGGGTGAGCTGGGCCCTCGGCTCTGTGATAGTAGCAACCTCTGCAGCAACAATTCAGGAGATTTTTTACAGCCACAAACAACAACAAAAATACCTTGGTTTTATACTGTGAAATGTGGGATAAAAGGTAAAAATCTCCCTTCCCTGGTGACACCCCGAGGAACCCAGTGGACCATGAATAATCCTAAAATTACACAGAATCTTTCTTATAGAACACTCAAAGGGCTTTACACATAATATTAATTCCCACATCAGATGAGTAAGGAGGAGAGGAAATTTCCATTGTTTCTTCTTATTTTTTAAAAGAAAACCGAGGCCTATCACTGGTCTTCCTCAATATTTGATAAAAGAGAGAAACGAAGTTGAGACAAAGTTCTTTCGACTACTTTGCTAGCAATTTAGGAGAAAAGGGTCCTATCATTTGACAGAGTTTGTTTATTTCCTACAATTCTTGTGTTACGTGGTTTTGAACACTGAAGAAAATGAGAATGAGGTATTTGTATCTGTGCCGTCGAGGGGCTTTACAGTTAAGAAAGGAAAGTACAGAGGTAAATTATTTCTAACTGGTTTGCAATCATTCTTGTAATTCAGTATTTTGGAAACTGAACACTATAGGTTGCTGTTTATGGGCATATACATTGTAGGTCTGACAACTGACATTAAATGAAATTTCACGTATGCCTATATATGCCCAACTCAAGTAACTTTCTCTCCTTAAAGTCCAACTCCAAATATCCTAAAAGGCAGGTAATGTTAAAAGAGCACTGGTTTTGGAGTAAGACCTGTTTAAATCCCAGCTGCAGTACCTTGTGCAAAGTTTGTAAGTTACTATCTCAGAGCCTTGTTTTCTACATCTGTAAAATGGGAATAATATTTACTACCCTGGGTATGCAAGGTTGAGGGAGATGACACAAGTAAGAACCACTAGGTAAGCAGGGAGTAGGTACACCAAGTACTCAGTAAACGTTACCTTCCCAGATATCACCCTCCCTGTCCACACACAAAAGGGACATCACATCACACAACTACCATAAGGGCAGAGGAGTGTGAGACACCAAGGGAGAGAATTCAGGACAGGTGGGAGCAAGTCTCAAGGGTCAAAGGGAATAGTGTACACAGTTGGAAAAACCAAAACAATATATGCTTAAAATAGGGCAGTTCAATTAGTTCAATTAGGGGCCAACTCCAATAAACATTTAGAAGGCTTAATAGAATGATGTGTTACAAATGATTGTTAAAATCTTCATTGTAGGGATCAGAGAGAAACAGCACACCTCACATATCAGCCACTCCTGTTCCAACCAAGACCTTCACAATTAAAATATAAGGCAATTCTCTGAGTTCTCCTTCAGGCTAGTGGCTTGACCTATGAATTAGGAAGATAAGGAGTTCTCAGGGAATACAGATGAATAAAATCAGAAGAAACTGAACCCCCTTGGGGGGGGGGACAGCTAACTGGTAGACAAAACCGTTAAGTCTAGGTCCTGAGCCCAGGAGCATCATTACCATCCCCTTGGAATGAGTCTGAACTATACAATTCTCAGGCCCTTCGCTGATTCCCACATGATGGAACTCTGGGGATATAGTCCAGCCACCTGCCTTCACAAGGTTATGCTGGTGAGAATTCAAGTTTGAGAACCACCAGCCGAGGTAAATCAGAAAACCAAAAAAGAACTTGTCAGGCAAACCCATTCTGCATTATAACTCAGTTTTAGAAGAGAAATGACTTAAAAAAATTTTTTTAAGACAGAAAAGGAAAGAGCAAAAACCAAGGCATAAGATCCATGTTATCCCAAAATCTCACTATGTGAAAGAGAGAAGGGAAGGCACCAAAGAACCAGCTAGAGAGACAGCCAAAATGGGAAAGCAACTTAAGGAGCAGCACAATGGCCAACTCCAGGAATACTGAAATACTAAAAAGAAATGATTTGGGGACAGAGAAATTAATTCAGCCTTTAAAGTAAAAGCACTTTAAAGTGACCCTGATCACCTTGAACTCCCCTCCACTTCCCACCCTGGCTTTCCACAGGCAATCAAGAATGAGGACGAATTTAACTATCCCCAATGAGGGGAAAGATGCTGCTTTCAAGGATTAAACATCAGGCCACCAAAATTTTTATTTTTATTTGTTTTGGAGGGGTGACACATTTTCAGAAAGAAGTTCACTTTGGAAGAAAATAGATGGATTTAACTCTATCTTACTTCATCAGAGGCACAAAGTGAGTCCATGGGACAAATCAAAAGGCTTTCTTTTCTCTCCCTAAATTTAATACTGAGGAGAAAGGAGTAGATTGAAAACTACACATGAGAAAGCAGAAAAGGGGGTTTGAGGAACAAAATATGGCAGAGGATATAAAAAATGTGTTACATGCCACAAATGTAAGAACAAATATTAACTTAAATAAACCTTAACATCTCAAGTTACCCAATGAACCACTTGTATTAAACCTATTATGATTTTTAAAAAGTTTGTAGCCATACGTGGTTTAAGAAATAAAATACAATGGACATGTAATACTAGAGTTAATGCATAGCGGTTAGGCTATCCGATCCATCTGACATGAGCTCACCTTACAATAAAAACTGTTCTTGAAGGAAGGCCACAAACTGTACCAACAACCAGAGGAATTCCAACTGCTGTGAAGAGGAGAGCCAGGGCAGCTTTCACCATGCTGCAAAGCCCCTATGTAATATAGCACACAGAAGATCAATGAATCAATGTGTTTGGTTTTCTTGGCATGTAAAGTTTGAACACAGGTAATATAAAGAGAAGAAACAAAAAGGGCAGATTCAGTCTTGCTATTTCATATGATAAAAACTTATGAAATCCAGACGGAAGTCAAATTGTATACCATACAAATTCCATTTCCAAGCTTGCTGAGGGCCCCAAACTAAAAAAGAGAAAATGCACAAAAGCACACAAAGTTGATTTCTGTGGGACACCTACTCCTCAATTTCAAATGCACTGATCTCAACTTAGATGACACCTAGGGAAATGAAAAGCTGTGGTTTTCTAATCAGATAGGTAATAAATATATATTTAAGCCTCTCTTTGTTACTGAGGTTCTCAGGAAGTTGTCAGAGGATTAAGTGAAAGGGACGTTTTCCTTGGGGATCTTACAAAATAAGGTGTTTTATTTTCCTCAAGCTGAACATATTTTACTCCCGAAATAGTGGTTTTAGACACTAAAGAGATAAGCTCAGTAGATAACAGAATGCTTCCATAATTGATAAAACATGTAATGAGCCTTGCGTTTTTGTTTTCTGTTTGTTTTTGGTGTTAGCTGCCTCACATAAAGATAGAAACTAGTTACATCATCAACTTAACTAATGATAAATAATGCTATAAAATACTACTTTCTCTCTACAAGCTTTTCTTCTGGTGACATGATCCGATCCTTTTCCCAGATTTCATCCATCCCTTCTAGGTGAACAGTGCTCTCAATTCCCCACCGTTATCTCTCATGTGAGTTTCAGTCCTGTTTCAAGTTCCCATTAGAAATCCCTACCTAAGTGACTTGTTAACATCTCAAGCTAAACAAGCAAAGCAAACAGGTCCATTGCCCCCTTTACTACAGCTCTCCCCTGACCCTGCTATATTTTGCAATGTTTCTACCATAATTCAACTGACAAAGACTCAGAACCAAAGATCATAATTCAAAGCCTTCTCCTTCTTCCCCAAACCAAGTAAATTCTGAAAGTCTGTCGATCCTTCCCTTTCATTTCCCTTAGCTGTGCCCCCACTCCACCTTCCAGATCATTTCTAACTAGTGCATGTTCAAGCTGTTTCAATAACCCCTACATGATAATCCCAACTTAACCACTCCATACTCACCAACTACTGCTTCATTACACCATCCCTCAAATGCCAAGCATTTTCTCCTTGAAAATGTTTAGAGTTCCCCATAAATTACCAATTAAAGTGCCTTCTGGGCCTTCTACAGTCTAGCTCCAACTTGCCTTTCCAGCTTTGTCTTCTCCTCCTCCTTCATAACAAATACTTAACAGACAGTCTAATCAGACTATATGATGTTTCTTGCATGCGGATTTGGGCTTAACCTGATTTGATATGGTTCTAATGCTGCTCATTTTGAAATACTCTAATTTTTGAAGGTCTACATATTTCTAATGCCACTTCTTCCAAGGAGTTTCCTGATACCCCCAGGTGAATGGGAGCACCCCTCCAAGGCTCTACTCTAATTAGGGACCTCAGTACTAAACCCTGAACTTGTATAAAGTTATTTTCCGCTTAGGACAAGGACTGAGTTAATTTTCTTTGTATTCACCCCCCAATGAAGTGCCTATCATACTGATGTACACACAGCAGATGGTCAACAAATACATGCTAAATAAATCCTAAGTAAATCCTTTAAAACTCACGGTGGTTTCAAGCCTCCTACATTATAAATAGAGTATTTTCAACTATTTTATTATTGCACATTATCTTCAATAATGCCCTTAAGACAGTTAGGGGCCAATGATTTTCTTATTTTACAGAAACTCAAGAAGCAAAGAGGTTACTTTTTACACACACAGCATTCTTGTGAGCATAAGTTAGACTGTAAAGTTTCAGTAATTAACTCAAGGTCACTCTGTTGATCTGTGTTAGAGTTTTGCTAAAAAGATAGTTCCTCTTGCTGGACTTTCCTTCCAGTTTACTTCAGGATACCTCTAGAACCTGCCTCCATCAAAGCAATCTTCTAGAGGTGGGAAAATATACAACCTCTCACCACAATATAAGTTGACACCCACAAGGTGTCGATAAACGTGGAAAATCTGTAGAATATAATGATAAAACATATACTAGCATATATAGGCTCTTGGTTTAAAACTTACTAGTCTTTGGTGTAGGGGCAGATATGAAAACTCTCCCTTAATAATCTCTTCAAAATTGAAACTACTAATTGCCATACATCTGTAAAGAGAATAATTGGCCCATTACAATGCCCACAGATACGAACATATTTCTAAGATACGATGAAAGCAGCTTATAACCAAGTGGGGGTAGAATTTCCACTCCCAAACAGTTTCTACTTTGTTTAAAACTAGGAGAAGGCAGACTTCCGGGAAGATGGCGGATTCCGCGAGACAGAGCAAAATTCCCCTCCGTGACAAACAGTAGATTAAGGACAGAAAGTGCTCCAGAACAGCAGTTCTAGGGTTCCACTGGCTGGGAAGGGACTTCTACACCCGTACTGAGAGTGTACTTGGAGAAGACGAGAGACTGCGTTTAAGACCGGTGAGTGTTTGTCCCAAAACGCTGCCAAGGAACGGGCGATTGGAACCAGTTGACGAGTGCAGAGGGCAGCAGCCTTCCACACCCTGGGCACCATCCTCAGCACTTGGCTCAGGTGATAACCCTTCACAGACCCACCTCCAAGTGCAGGCAGACGAACATTTCCAGCTTATCATACCCCATGCAGCCATTTTGCAGGTGGCTGGGGAGACGACCCTTCGCAGCCCCACAGCCAACAGCTTACGTGAGGGAATTTGAGATTTGGTGGACTTGTGACGGCATCAACTCTTCTTCCACGGAGCCACTTGGTGTGCACAGCCCAGAGGCAAGGACACTGCATGGAAGTGCCAAGAGTCCTCCCACCCATCCCAGGGACTTGCAGGCACATGGCAGATAGGGACTGTGGGGCATCTGAGCTGGAAGCTGAGACGCATAGCTCTGCAGCCCCAGAATACTCCATCCACAGCTCCAAGAATGGCTGGGACCACTGTGACATAGAGCAGACTCCTGCCAAACTGCCCAGGGCACATCCCCCACTCACAGGGTTAGCAGTCCCCAATGCACATGGAAAATTGGTGCACTGATTAGACTTCCACATGGGTTGGACCCCCAGTCAGTGCACAGAGGAAGTTGGGGGAGAACTGGTTGAGGGTAAGCGGTGGCTTGAGAGCTCCATCTGCTGGCAAGTCAGGGAAAGTACACTCCACCAAGCTGTAGTGCTGCCAAATTATAGCTAAATGTTCAAATAATTCTGTATCCTAAAAGAACCCTATCAATAAAAGCAAATGCCAAGAGGCCAAAAAAACAACAGAAAATTATAAAGCATATGAAGAAACCAGAAGATATGGATAAACCAAACAACCAAATTGAAAAGCCAAAGGAGACACAGAATTGGAGCAATAAATCAAAGAAGAACATGCAAACATCAGTGTCATGGATCAAGATATAAAGGACATGAAGAAGACCCTAGAAGAGCACACAGAAGAATTTGCAGGAGTAAATTTTAAAAATACATTGTGCTAGAAGTTCTCCTCAGAGTAATCCAGCAAGAAAAGAAATAAAAGACATCCAAATTGGAAAGGAAGAAGTAAAACTGTCATTATTTGCAGATGATATGATCTTATATTTGGAAAACCCTGAGAAATTGACAACACAGCTACTTGAGCTAATAAACACATTCAGCAAAGAGGCAGGATACAAGACTAATACATGTAAGTCAGTAATGTTCCTATACACTAGAAATGACCTAACTGACAAGACACTCAAGAAAAAGATTGCATTCACGATATCAACTAAAAAAATCAAGTACCTAGAAATAAACTTAACCAAGGATGTAAAATATCTCTACACAGAAAATTACATAAATTTACTAAAAGAAATAAAAGGGGACCTAAAGAGATGGAAAGATATTCCGTGTTCATCGATAAGAAGGCTAAATGTCGTTAAGATGTCACTCTTACCCAAATTGATCTACAGATTCAATGCAATTCCAATCAAAATTCCAACAACCTACTTTGCAGTCTTGGAAAAGCTCATTATCAAATTTACTTGGAAGGGATAGGGGCCTCAAATTGCTAAAAATCATTCTGAAAAAGAAAAACAAAGTGGGAAGAATTATACTTCCTGACTCTGAAGCCTACTATAAAGCCACAGTAGTCAAAACAGCATGGCATTGGCACAAAGATAGACATATTGATCAACGGAATTGAATTGAGACTTCAGAAATAGACCCCCAAATCTATGGTCGATTGAATTCAAAGACAGGCCTTTTGTTGATATAATCAGTTACAGGTGCAGTCAATTGACTGATGATTTAATACACCAGCCTTCTGGTTTATTAACCAGCCATAAATGTCCTTGCAGTAACAGTTAGGCCAGTGCTTGCTTGACCAGACAGCTGGACACCATCACCTGGCCAAGTTGATACATGAACCTAACCATCACAGCCCCCAAATCCACTGAACTGGGACAGAACAATCTCTTCAACAAATGGGGTTGGGAGAAATGGATATCTATATCCAAAAGAATGAAAGATGACCCCTATCTCACACCCTAAACAAAAATTGACACAAAGTGGATCAAAGATCTCTATGTAAGAGACAATAACTACCACAAAACCCCTAGAAGATAATGAAGGAAACATCTTCAAGGCCTAGTATTAGGAGGTCACTTCTGAGACCTTACACCCAAAGCACAAGCAACAAAAGAAAAAATGGATAAATGAGAATTCCTCAAAATCAAAACCTTCTGTACCTCAAAGGAATTTGTCAAAAAGGTGAAGAGGCAGCCAATGCAATGTGAGAAAATACTTGGAAACCATGTATCTGAGAAGAGACTGATACCTTGCATATATAAAGAATTCCTACAACTCAATGACAATATTACAAACAATACAATTATAAAATGGGCAAAAGATATGCAACGACATTTCTCTGAGGAGAAAATACAAATGGCTAAAAAAAACACATGAAAAAAATGTGCATAATAAGGAAAGAACTGAAACTGAAACTGTAACCCATAACAATTTTTGAAATTACCTGTATACTGCTTGTTGAGCTGTACATTGAAAGTTAACACCTTTCTGTAGGTATATTATATTTTACAATGATGGAAATAGCTGAAATTGTGGAACTGTGACCCATGACATTCTTTGAAATTTGCTAACTACTTGTTAAATTGTACTTTGAAAATTATCACTGTTATGCATACATGTTAAAGTTCACAATAAAAAATGCATTAAAAAAAAAAGAAAAAAAAACAAAACAAACTAAGGGAGGGAAAACTACTGCCTGTGGGCCATATCCTACCCTGCTGCCTGCTTTTGTAAATAAAGTTTTATTGGAACACAGCAACACCCATTCCTTTACATAGAGTCTAGGGCTGCTTTGAAGCTACAGAGACAGAGTTGAATAGCTGCTACAGCAACAATTTGGTCGCTTAAAATATTTACTATGTGGCCCTTCACAGGAAAGGCTTGCCAACTCCTGTGCAAAATTTTACCCCTTGCCCCACAGTGATACCGCTTTCAAGAAATTAACTCTTAGGAAATAAACATACAAGCGCAAACAAGAATGTTCATGTTACAGCACTCTTTATAAAAGAAAAGAGCTGTCAATAACCTCAGTGTCCACAAACCAAGAACTCATTAAGTACAATATGGTACAATGGCATACTAGTAATCCATTAAAAATTACAATGGTATCTATCTTTACAAACATGGAAATATATCCATGACACAGTTGAGCTAAAAAAAAAAAAAGAGAGAAGTCACGCATAAAGTGCAAGCCATTTGTGTAACTTGCATCAATCTATACATTTGTATGCACACACAAATGAAGAAACATGACTAAAAGGTTAATCATTTAGCTTTTACTCTCTTTGTAGTTTTCTTAGTTGTTCAGATCTGCACAATATCCTTTTTATAAAAGTTGTAAAAAATGTTAAAAATTATTAAAAATTAAAGTTAGTGTGCAGCATTTAGATTCTTTATCTTATAAAGCACTGGGTTTTTCACAAAATTAAGAAGGTGGTTTTGTATTTTTTGGTTTTAGTGGTTTTTTTGGTTTTGTTGTTGTTTTGTTTTTTCCTTCGTGCTGTTTTAAGGCTTACCAATAACCTGCACATCTATGAACTAGCATCCCCACTCTATGTGGTAACCATAGCATTGGATCAAAAAAGTCCCTCACAAAAGCATCCCTGGATTAGGAGGAGGAGGAGAGGTTAACAGTCCCTTGATGTAAATGTATTAATTGAATCAGTGTCTTGTTCTGGGTTACCATAAAAAGGTTCATAAAGTACCCAAAAGCCACATAAGATTTTAGAATTATGCTGCTCAGTGACTGATTCTCAGTGAAGAGTAATAAAGAGAAATTTCTCTCCACCCTCATTTTCTCCTGCAAAAGTAAGCTTTTGCAAGACTGGCACAGGTATTTTTTTTTTTTAACTAGTAACTGAAAAGGACAAGTATGTACAAGATACTATGAATTAAGAACCCTGTGCCACCCTTGATAAAAAAACGCTAAGTATGACTTAAGATTTTGCAAACTGTGACTACACAGGAATGACAGATGAAGAAATTGCTGACAAAAATCAGTGCAGCTCAACCTCTCTGTGTCAGACTTCACAGGTATCATCAAGCCCCATTTTACAAATGAGATAAATGAGGTTCAGAGAGGTTACACAACTCTTCCAAAGACATATACGGAAAAGATAAATTCAAATCCAAATATATCCAGCTGGAAACTCTGGAATCTTTCTACCATGCTCACGAAACAGAAATTTTATTCCTAAGAAAGCACCATATAAAATCTCAAGAAAAATTTAGCAGGGAGGTAAATTTGAAATTCCTGGCTTATAGAGACATTGCAAATGACCATGTAAATTAGTTTGTTTTACCACCAATTAATTTTAGTGTGTTTTGACATTATTTTCCCAGAGTTAAATCTATCCATTTTGTATACATGATTTGTATAAATCTTTTACAGTAATGCCATACCATTATATATAGCACAAAGATTTTTTAATATTTTCAATTTCAGAAAAAAAAGTCAGTACACATTATAGACTTCAGTTAGAATTAGAAGTGTGGCTTGATGCTTTCAGACTTTTCCCACAATAAAATCATTTCATAGCTATGGATTAAACAAAATTATGTACCCTGAAAATTACCATGTGAAAAGCTTTACAATGCAATAACCGTATTTTTTTACAAAGGTATTTACCCCACATTATCTCTCTCTTAATTATATTCTCTTTTAAAACTATACAGATTAGCTTTTTCTGTGAATTTCCATAATACCATCTCCAGGTACAAGACAAACAAAACCTTCAATTTCTGGAAGATGGAACTGAGGTTTTGCTACACCTCCCTTTTTTGGGTCCCTAACCAGGTATTCCACAGATTCCTTGTGGAGGCCTAAAAGACAGAACTCTGGAGCTCTCTTTTCATCTAGAGCGGCTCTGATTTTTATCAATTCTACATATCGACTTTTTGTTATTATTACTATTTGAAGGGGGGGCAGGTTCTGCAACTTTTTTGTTTTCTTTTAATTGCTAGCCTATGTTATAGATGGATGAAGAATGCGGCAGAGGAAAAAGCAAGGACTTTAGGGTCAAGCTTGTTGGATACAATATTTTAGACCTTTAAAATGACAATAAGGGTATCTTCTCTGTATGACTTTATAAGAACTGAATAAGGAAAAGTGGGTACCGCCCTTAGAATACTGTATGGGTAAGAGGTAGTCATGAAATTATTAGCTATTAATTCTCAATTCTTTACCCTTAGTTACAGGCCAAAGTAATTGGTAAGCCAGGTATTTGAGATCTTTACTAAAGATACAAGTTCAAACTAGGGTTGACTAAAAGAAACTAGACATTAGGCAACATAAAAACGCCAAAGACCATCTGCAACAATGATACTGAACTATACATCAGAACATAATTATTTTTAATAAAATCAAAAACCCAGGCTAAGAAACAGTATAAGAAGCACACTATTTGATCAATAAACAGTTCCCAAGCCTTGAACCACATTTAAGGCATTGTGCAAGAATGTACACAGAGATATAATATTGCCCAGATATTTATATGTATATTGCTGCTAAGCATTTTGTTTAATTCTACTGAGAGGTGTAAACATGACTGGCTTTAGTGTGACCTTAATTCCATAATTACAACTGATTTTTCACAAAGCCAGAAGCAGGGGTCTTACTTATAAAATCAAGCCTCAAGCTCTAATATCTAGTGTTAATGAGTGTAATAAGGCCAAAGCTTCAATTCAAACAAATGATGAGCACTGATAATACAAAGGTAAACAAGACCCAACAGAACTTTCCAAGTTTGCCTCTGGTTTACCTTTAGACTCCACAGTGCAGCTTAAAGGAAGGGAACTATAGTTTACAGAACACTCACTATGTACGGGAGCTTCACAAATCCTATCTCTCATTGTAATCTCCCTAACAAACTCTCAAGCTAAGTGTCCTTTCCTTCATTTAAAATATGAAGAAAATAACAGTCAGAAATAAACTGACTTACCCAAGGTCACTAGAATCTGTTCTGACGTCTATCCCAATAAAGTCTCCAGTGACAAATAGTAGTACCTGGCACAATGGGGACAGAAAGATGCTGAAAGAGCAAGTGGTGACGGTTTTTAAGAAAGTTTGATTTTTAGGAAAAAATCCTAAGACAATTGAGACATGATATTGGAGTAATTCAACTCTTTCCCTCTTGGATAGTGAAGACTTTTAATAAGTCAAACTGGAAAGAGCTGAAAACCACCACATCATCACATTTTATTATCAAAAACTGCTTCTTACATGATCAGGATAACAAATGTATTTTTAGATCATCTAAATATATAGGACAGATTCCCTTTTAGTTTGCACTAATTTCTCTAGGATTTAGGAAAGAATTAATTTTAAAACTGGCTGTAGGCAAAAAAAAGTTTCTTGGCATAAACTTTTAATAGTCTAATGAAAATCACATTTTAAATTTTACAACAAAAAAACTTAAATAACCAAAAGAAAACTCTCATCATCATTTTACTGCACCCAACAAGATTTAGAATAAAAGAAATAATTCTTGAAGTGGGTACAGTATAGAATGTAAGGATAAATATCTAGTGAATTAATCTAAAACTTGATGCACCAGATCTATTTATATAAATCTTGATTTTGCTACTGAGTTAATTGCTTGTTGGTTTAAAACTTCCCTTAAACAGTGACAATCTATCTGTTTAAAAAGAACAAACCATCATACAAAACAGCACTGATCAGATTAAATTCAGGCAGTCTATCTTGACAAAATCAGCCTTTTATAAAAATATACAAATCATATTATCTATAAACTTTATAAATAGGACACACATACTCACAGTTTACTTTTCTGTAGTATATCTGTGAGTTAAACTTCTGTTACATAACATGTTTGTATAAGAATGATAACATATCAAATGGGAAACTATCTTAGTTTAACAGCTTTACAAGTTTTTCCTTGTAACTAATTGGCAGTTATCAAAGCACAAACAAAATGTAAGTGTGTGTATGTAATGTGGGTAAGGAGAGGAAAATCACATCTCATAAGAGCATGAAAACAAATTATTAAAATTTCAAAGTGAAAAGAAACAGGCGGTTCGGAAACTAAAAATCAAATCTATTAGGAAATCTTTTCTTAGATAAGCCCAAGATAATCCATATTTCTCCTATTCACTGGAAACAATCAGAAACCTGGATATTTTATAAATGCATAATGTGATAATCAGAAAGTTTTCCATATATCCACATTATCCACATTTTAATCTAAGTTAACTTGAGTCAGATCAATCATGAAAAAATCCGAAGCATTATATGTAACATGTACAATTACAACCAAAATCAAATTATATACATCCTAAGAAAGCCTAAACAACTGAAATAGTGAATGAGACTGCCAGAGTTTCTCCTGGAGAAGGGTGGAGGCAGGGTGGGGACAATCAACAAAATGGATACATCTGAGACAACAAAATAGTCTAAAGACCTGAAGATGCTCATGTGGTTTCACAACAAATTCTCCATACAAGATCCACAGTCGGCTGACATGCATCTTTTAAACTGCCCCATTTCCAGAATGTCTGATTTTAAATCACACTGGAAACCTCTGGCTGCAATTGAATTAGAATGGTTAGGTTTAGCTCTTCTAAATGCTAAGGAAGAAAAGAAGTACCACACCTAAGTTTGTTTTGTTTTAAACTCGGACCTTCTGCGTTCCAAAATTGTATCCATCTTACTAACATAAACCGTTATTACAGAGAAATGGTTAAAAAAATAAGAAAGAAAGAAAGAGAGAAATCCAGCCAGTGAAAAGGAATGAGGGAGTAGTAATGGTAACATACAGTACCATGAGCTGCTGTGGCCTCCCAGTCAGTGGTGCAAGGTTAACAAATCACTCCTGGCCTTCGGCAAGACAGCAGTACCGGCTGGGGAAGGGGGGACAGGGACGGAGGCCCGGGGAGGGGGCCCTCACGCGGGCAGTTTACACAAGAAGGCAGCTCAGCTCCTTTCTGGCACATTCCTCCTCTCTATCTCCCAAACTCTTTGCGTGTGTCATGTCATATTTTCTTCAGCTGTTAATTGTCCAGACTGCGAGACTTTAAACAGCCACAGTTTAGGAAAAAGCGAAACCCTTCTAAGTGACCATCACAGCAAATCAGCTTCATACTGGTGGGTAAAATTTTCCAAGGGAAGTGTTCTTCAGATAGTTCCTGAGTCGCTAAGTCACCACCCCCCCACTCCCCACTCGCAGCCACACACACTCCCCTAGAGGGCTAAATGCACTTGTGGCAATAAAACATTCATGCGACTTGGAATTTTAACACAATGCCATTTCCCTAGTTTAACCTGAAAGGAATGCACTAGTCACAACAGACTACATCATCCTGCCATTAAACCCTGCCAAGGAACCGCTTTTTTGGCTGCACTGGGCCAGCTCTGACGGGAAAGGAGTACACAGACCCACACACCGAGCGCAGAGGGGCCACCTCTGCTTCCTCAGCCTTATCCAGCAACACCCTGCTCTTGAGCATGACCCCTGACCCCTCGCACTGTGACCGGCTGGTGAGGCATGTGTCATCCTGGAACCTGTGCACAGCCACACACACTGTGCAAGCCACTGCCTGCTCCCTCTCCATGGGCACCTGGGCTGCTGCCAAGTGTCCTTTCTTCTTATTATTATTGTGACTATTCAAAGTCTCATGTGTGACTGTAGAGATAGATGCTTTCTCCTTGAGTTATATAGTGATTCCCCGCCCTCCACTCTTTGTTTGCTGGTTTTGGTCTTTTAAAAAACAAAAAACAAAAAAAAAACTTTACATTTGCATTCATAATTAGGTTATGATTACTGACAAAATGGTTTGCTTTGGGGACTACTTATCAAAGCTGCCAGTTCTTTTGCATTTAAGTGACATTTAATTTAGACTTACAAAATACAAAAACAGAAATAATTCTGATTTCTCCTGAGAATGCAAGAGAACAACTCAAAAGGTGGCGAACACCAAAACAACCACACTTAACCATTTCATGCGGCTAAAGTATTATCACAAAATAAACAAGAAACAATACTAGATCAAAATACCTGGATTTCTTGATTTATTATTTGTGAAGAGATTTCTAGCTTCCCAGAAACATACTAACAGACTAGTAAACAAGGAAAATACATGAACATCTAATAAAAACTTAAAATCACTTTAAACGTTTTTTAAAATGTGGCTTTGATGCCCAAGTGGCCATTTTTAACCGATCATAACAGTAGTGCATTTCTTAAGTTGCCAAATACTATAACCCACCCCCCAAACATCCCTTACTTACCCCTCGACTTCTCTCCTTTTACTACAATATGCCTTCAAGTTTTATTTTATTTTGTTTTCTTTTTCTGATCATTCATATCCTTAACTAATTTCATATGGGTCACTTCACTTTCAACCTTTTCCTAATATTCCTTCTCTCTATTGTAGCCACAGGCAGTTGCAGAAAGAAGTTAAGTCCCTCCTCCTTAAGGAGACCTGAACTGCAGCCTTGCAGAAGGCAGTTCAGCTTCAGTCTCCTAGAAGAAGGCCTTGTCCCCTCCCGGTAACAAATGAAGAACATCTCACTTCACTTAAGAGAATACCCTAAAATACAAATGATGATCTCTAAGCAATTTAACACGCACATATAAAATAAAACCAAATTGTCTTCTTTAGCGTAATTTTTATCTCCTTAGTAGCTGGAATTAGTATTAAGCCCTAGTTAGTTAAAAGCCTTTTTTCTTTTCTTTACACAGACATTATCATGCCTTAAAAAGTCATTCTAATCCTTTCATCTTAGCCTACCAATGCTAAATCTAGACAGGAGGCCAATTAATTTTTTTTTAAAAAGGAATTACAATTTAATTGTGGGGGGGGGGTTAACCCAACACAGAAGTAAAGGTTATCAAAACCTACGTGTATTATTTCCATTGCAAAATGAAAATGCTGAAATCAAATCTCTTTAATCTATTTAGAACACAGAAATACAGACCAATGTGTATGTTCAAATCCCAATTTTGATATTGTTAGTGGGAAAACTAGTAAAATTAAAGACAGAACCATGTGAAGGCAGGAGATTAAAATTACAGAGGATGATTTCTGTAAAAAAGAAATACTTTTCTGCTTATATCAAATTAATCAACAGAGTGGCTCAAACTACATTGAACCAGTATCTGGAGAAAGGAAAAAGTGAATGTCTGTTATCCTGCACATGCAACATGCTGAACCCTTTCCTTAGACCTCCGGAACTTTGGGATCCATTGCTAAAGGAAGTGATAACTAATTAGTTTATTTCTAAACAAATTGTCAACCAATTTTATAACCTAATTATTCACTGCTACAGTACAGTAATGCATCACACATTAGGAAACCACAGCATGCTACAAAAACCACAATGAAAATATTTTATACAAAATTGTACCAACTCAAATAAATGGAATCAGAACAATATAAAATTGCTAGAGAAAGCAACTCATATCAATAAATTCACTGTTATATGAAAAGCTCTAAAATCCTAAGTTTGCCAAAATACTAACTTACTTTGGTGGGTACACGTGAGACGATACAATCTATGATAATTATCAGTGATTTCCATTTTACTTTAACCAAAATAAAACTTTACTGTACTAAATGACATTTAGAAGCATGAGTTTAAAAGCTTTGCAATTTACCTTTATTTTCTAGAAAGCAAAACAGGTGAGTTTTTTCTCACCAACTTCTATTACAAAAAGCACATAAACATACACACATGCTAATTTATTCATCTCTACACGAGTCCATTGGGAGCACAAAGTTGGCTAAATCAACCACCTTGGCCTCTGCAGTTAACAGACTTGAACTTTGAGTAAGGCCAAAATTGCAGAAGAGATGAGAAAGTAAAGGAGAGGTACGGACAAAAGGGAAAATGAAGGGAAAGGAAAGAGATGGTGTGGGGTAGAAAACCAGACAGAAAGAAAAGCAAGCAAGAGGAAGGAAAGGAACAGGAGAAAAGGAGAGTAAGAATGAGACTGGGAGGAGCAAAATGGAAAGAAGCCAGGAAAAGGGCAAAGGAAAGAAAAAAAAAAAGGTTCAAGGAAAAAAAAGGGGAGGGGGTGGCTAGGGGAAGAGAGAAGGAATTGGAGCCCCACAACACAACAGTAGATCAAGGCAGCTGGCCGGAGATGCTAATTCAGCGCTTTAACAAATCAATGCCACTTGAAAAGTACAATGCGAGCCCTCACTGGGTGGATGTCAGGGGACTGAGAAAATGCATTCTCAAGTATTTCACATTAAGAGGGAATAATGTGTTAATTTATAACTCTTCACCCTATACACTTGGATTATCTATCTGTGTCAGCGATTTGACTTCTTAAATTTATCAAAAACACACACAAAGGGAGGCAGCTTCGGCTTCACCATTGGGAAAGTGAGGTTTAGGAAAAGCCTGTCCTAGGTAGTACGGCTGTTCTCTTCGCTTTCCTATTTGGGTTGAAGTATCAATGCGGGGGGCAGGGAGGAGTGAAAATCTGAAGGGGCGATCAAGGAAGGAGGGGGAACCCCAGGTCCAGTTACTAAAAAGCTTTCTTGGCCTGTGGTTGATTGCATTAGGTACCATCCGTCAAAAGTGACACAGTAGAGAAGGAATAACTTGAATCAGCAACCCGAGCTGCCATCATCAGAATTTACTTTACAGAAACTTACTTAAGTCTCTCAGCACACCCAGCAGCAGAGAAGCTGCTGACAATTGGATTGTAATTAAACAGGACTCACAATATCACCAGAGTCCTACAGGCATAACTTATCAAAATAGGAAAGGGCGAGAGGGTTAAACTTATTTTGGGGGGTTAGTTTTGAGACAGGGAGAAGAACTGTTAAAGAATTGATATTCCATCCCAACAATCGGAAGAGTCATGATAGGGACTGTTTCTTTCTTAAGAGAAACCTATTTTATTAAACATGAAATTATTGGAATTGTTTCCTAATTGTTCCACAATGTAAATTTGGTTAGCTTGTAACATAATGATAGAGTATGTTCCAACCTTGAGGGAGAAGGGGGCAGGGGACAGGCTCTGTTAATCATTTCTGCTGCCAAAATTAAGGCATTTTCAGAGTTAAGTTTTCAAGGTGTAAGCACTGTCAACACACAAAGGCATATATGTTATAATTTTGGAATAAATAAAAGAGTTAATTTAAACAAAGTGTTTTCATTAAGATCACATCTTCAAAGACGCGGGAAAAGTGTTTTTATATATAACGAAACAAAATGGAGTAAGGGCTCTGAGGTTCACTTTAAGATTACTTAAACCTACACAACAGACTACTTTAAACAAGGGGGCATTTTTATTTCTAATTATACAACTGCAAGAGAAACAGACTTCTCTTATTTTCAGGACATTCATATGTAAATGAATGCTGATAAATGGAAATCAGATGCTATACATGATGGGCAACATTCAACATTTAGTTTTTAAAAAAGTCCAAGTTACTTCCCTCTCTGAAGCTAGACCCTCTTTTCTACAATTGGGCATAAAAAGAAATGAAAACCAAGCATGGACCATTCTGCAAGTTTCTACTGGCTAAACATCACCTTATAGATACTCAGTCTTATGTTGCATTTTTCTATGACATGCTATTACACAGGGTCAATATTTTAAATGAATATTTGATTAGAAACTGAAATTATAAATAAAATAGCCAGAAACTGTTACAGTTACACTGAGTCAAAGGATCAAAATGTCCAAAATAATATCATTATTTAATGAATGTTTTATTTCTATTAAAGGAGATAATTAATAAGGAATTTCCCAGTCCAACATCATAGAGTACAAAACTTCCCCCTTTTCATAAAATTTCAGGAGACAGAATAAATATACTGGGCAGTGTGTTTGCAATGGGAAAGAATCATATATATGTATGTTTTTCAAGGGATTTGTCCTGTCCCAGGTATCTGCAAGAATTACCATTTCTGTCTGTCCCATCCAAGCAACCCCCACATAAACTATCTATTCTTATCATTATCATACCCTTAATCCCCTTTCCCTCCCCCACCATACTCACCTAAGGGGTTAAAAGACTTCAGTACATTTGTGACTTGTCAGTGACATATAATACCCAGGTCCTTCATGCAATCAACTTTTACTTGACATGTATTTGCTCATCACAGGACCCGCATTACTACTGGGAAAATGAAGAAAAACCTAAATTAACACTTGACATTCAATATGGTCAAGTCCTTAATTGGCTGGGCTTCCTGAGAAAGCAATTTTCTATTCCCCAAACTGTTCGCGTGTCATGTGTGGAGTGCAGCTCTTGGCCATCACTGCTGTCCCTCGCTCCCTCTAATGAGAGCAGATGAATTAGTGCTACGTGACACGATTTGAACAGGGCTTCCTCCTCCTCCCCTCCCCCCAATCTTTCTCCTAGACCAGTGACAGCTGTATGGCAAGGGGAAGAAAGACAGAGAAATGCAATCGCAAAGAATCCTGTAAAGGATGATCATTTTTTTTTAAATGAACCTTAAATGTCTTGTTGAAACTCCAGAACAACAGGGTCATTTAATTGTGGAGGTGGGGAAGGGGGTTGTTACAAAGATCAGGGGAATTATCTGGCTATGGTTGATTTGGGCTGTATTAACTTCCAGCATGTTTCTTCCATTCCTGGCAAGCTGCAGTATTAGATTGCACTGGTCTAATTAAAATGGAATTTACATCCACTTAAAAAAAATTTTAAGGTCTGGAGAATGGGTCAACTAGAAAAAATTAACAGCATGAAATGATTATTATTCTAAGATAAATATACCTTTAGGTTAAAGAAGAAGAAAGTCCTTTCAACAAATGTTCAGGTCATGAAGAACCTACAATACAAATCCACTATACATTGTTGTCAAACATTGTTCACTGTCTGAACTTAATGCTCACCATTCTATTTCAAACTATTCTGTTTGGTTGAACTAATTGCAACAAAAATCATTTGAATACTGACTTGGTTCCACTATTTGGTACAGAGAGTAAATACATTCTGCTTTAGATGTGCTTACTATCCAGCTCAATAAGAAATAAGTGAATGGATGCATGAAAGGAAGGCAGGATGAAATCTGCTCCATTCAAAGATACTGAAAGGTAAATTAAAGGGATTTTCCTGTTTCTTCACTTATTTTGAGACAGAAGAAGTCATTTGAAATACCTATCTTGCTTACCCAATCCAATCAGGGCAAAACAAAACTGAGGAAGGGAAAGTATGTGGCTGATCACACATTTGGGAAAGTAGTTAGTCCCAAGCACATAGATAAGTGAAAATAATTACCAGAAGTCACAAGCACCTTGCACTTTGGATCTTTACTTATTTTTATTTCAGTGAAAACTAAACCAATGATTCTACCTGTGTACAAAAATTGTATGACTGTACTGATGCCACAGAAAAGAAAATTTACTTAAGCTTACCTACAATTTGCTGGAATTACATGGAAATGCAAAACCACTTCCAATGTAGTGGCATTTTCCTGCCTCAAATAAGTAGGTTGATCATTTACTAACTATTCATCTATAATTCTGGATATAATTTAAGTCATATTTCAATAAGTAATTTGTGAAGTAAATTTGAAGATATGAAAATATGATGAAACCCACATTTGCAGTATGTGTAAAGTTATAAACTAAAACAAAAAAAATGAACATTTTTTATATGAGGGAAATAATATGAAAGGAAACGAAGCTTTATAATTCTCTTTTTCCTTTAAAAAGCAATTAATAACACAATTTTAAGTATTGTTAAACTAACTCCTTGAGTTTTCAAACTTGTGTGAACATCACTAGGTTTCAGACAATAGGAAAGAAAACTCTAAAGGATGGGTATAATTTAAAAGAAGTTTCACTAAAGCAAAACTACACAGTGAGGACCACTCTGCACAGATTATCCCTCCTGTGGTCAAAGCCCCAATATTACAAGTATCATTAAGATCTCTTTTGAAAATGTACTTCAGACAGCTTGTGAATGAGCATTCTATAAGGTGTTTAAAAGAATAGATAATTTGGTATTCTGAAAAAGTAACTCAGTGTAATGCATCCAGTTAACTGCTCCAGTAGCATTATCATCACTGAGCAACAAAGGGCAGTACATTCTGCCAATAGCTTTAGGATGACCTTTGCAATGCTGACTAGTCCATCAAGCTCCATCTCTGAGATGCAAGGCATAGACAGGGATGGTTTATTAAGTGAGGAGGGAACTGAAGACCAGAAGCCTTCAAAAGGGTAAATGTTTCACATTCAGGTAATGGGGAGTTCCTTTCCCTAAAAAGGGAAACAGCGTACCATCTGATATCAGGATGAGCAGCCCGTAGCCTTTCCTGTATCATTAACCTTCTATGGGGTACACCCAAATACAAGGATAGCATCTGAAAATCTACATGTTCTAGTTTCCTTCAGCTGCATTTTTAAGGACTGCCATGAAAACTCAACTGATTGGAATGGGTAAAACAGGATCAATGACAAGAGATTTACAAATAAAGCTGAGAAAGAATGTTGACATCGTCTCAGGGCTTTAAACAGATATTGACGCATATTGCCTTTACTAGGGTAGTTTCCATCTACTGCCAAAAGCAGAGATCTGCAGAATTCAGAGGGCAGCAACAATGGGTCAGAAAAATGACTCGGTACTAAACAGACAAGTAACTTCAAGGATCACCTATAGAAAACCAGCCTATGGAAGGTACTTTTTGATTAAAGAAAGCTAACTATAACTATGGGAAAGTAACATGCTTAAACTTGATATTCTCTTGGGATGAGGAGGCTTTGAAACTCATAATAAACTTGAAATCATTCAGTGGAATGGTAAGGCTTAATGTCTACGGTTGGTGCCACTGTCATGCCTACACAAAAGTATGTCAACCTGGAAACAACTGCATTAACAGCTCTGGAGTATTTAGAATGGAAGGCTTGCCTTTTTTTTCTTTTCTTTATTATTTTTTTAAGACTTTTACTCTGAACCATAAGAAGAAGCTACATTAAGTTTCTAACATGGTTAGCACAGCTTTAATTAAAATACTTATTCTGGTTTAGAAAGGCATAATGTTCGCCACCCACATAGTCCCTGTTACCTTCACATTACACCATTCTCAAAAACCATAAACAAAGCAGACTGAAAAACGAGTGCTTTAAAAAAGGCTGGCACACTGAACAGTAAAACTATCAAACACAAAGCACAAAGGTTATTTTATAAAAATTAATATCATCTAAAACATTATATTATTTTATCCTCCATTCCTCACCACTCCACCTGCCCTTTATTTCAGTCATCTTCCCTCCCTTTGTTTTTAAAGATATTTTATCTAATTCCCAGTTGAAAGGTTTCTGAAAGTGGCAAGTCACAGCTGTGTTGGCGGGGAACTTCTTGAACACAGAAAACCAACATCATTGGGACACCTTTACAGAGGCTTCATTACAAGCTGCATCACTCAACTTGATTTGAAATACCTGACTTACTATAAAACAAACTTACTCTCTGGTCTTTTCTCCAGTTCAGTTCTTCTCTGTAGTTTTTGAAGCAAACCAAGAGCTTGTTATGTTTACATCACCCATGGTTTCATTCTGATTGGTGTCTGACCCTGTCCAGTAAGTGTTCTACAAGACCTAGGCACACCTAGGCCCCATTTGCAGATCATTTTAACAAGATGTTCTTGTTTCCTGTTACCACAAAAATCAATAACAGGATGACCTTCAATTTAAAATTCAAACAAATTAATTACCTTTTCTGCTGAAAATGTTCATATCTGACTTGCCTGGAGAATTTCGATTATGAATAGATTATTTCTTTGCAAGAGTTCTTTCAAAAAATATAGACAGACATTAAAACCTCATCTTATACAATATAAATGATGCTTTTCTCAAAGCAGGTATAAAAAATTGGCTTTACACAAATTAGTATGGGAATGTTTTTCCCCTTGTGGTCCATCTCCTCCTCGTGACATTACAATCAATTGCCTGGTAAATTACAGCAATCCCACAAAGATTCAGGGCCAAGAATCCACTGCTTAAAGGTGAGATGAAAAGTTTTTTATAGTTGAATTCAGCTTTTGTCTACATCAATTACTGACACAATTTTTGGAATTGTTTTCAGAATTTAGAAATCATCTCTTTTTCTTTCCCTATAATTATAAAATTCTTAAGTTTCTCCTTTTATTGAAACCATTTGACTATTTTTTTTTTTATTTTCCTCACTCTTTTGATTTTTCTTTATACATGAGTCATAAGGAGAAAAGCTACACATCAAAACTACCAGTACCAGAAATATATTTACTAAACATTTTTTTAATTCTGAAAAAAAAAATGATGCAAGAATTCGATTCATCCCAGCGGGGAATTCTCAAGATAAATGATCACATGCAAAGGAACTATTATCTTCATCCATTAAAATATTATCTAAAACAAGAGTTTTCTCTCTGGCAGACAGTGGGCTGAATATAGCCTACAGATGAGTTTGGCTTGGACCACACAGTTCTAAAAATATTCGAAAAGGTTGCCAGGATTTCAAAATCAGGAGATTTCACATAAAAATCTGCACTTCTGGCTGCTCCTTTAAAAAGAGAAAGAAGAAAGTCTGGCAATCCTAAGCCTGCATTCCCACCTGGCAACAATTGGCTAAAACTGAGGAGTGGCTACCTCACTGTGGTTGACACATGAGCTTTCTGGTCCACCACAGTCTCCATTGTGCTCACTCTACTCATTTAACTCACACAAGACTTCCACATGGCCTTTTTAGGCAACTCCTGAATATAGCTTACCATTCCAAAGAAAATTTGCACATTTTTATGAACGATAAAAAGAAGGCTATTCTAGAAACAGAGACTTTATATAATTTCATTGGTTTACACAATATAAGACAATGGGTAGCAGATTTTATTTCAAAATATAAAGGAAAATTATTTTGGTAATTTTCTTTTTAATCCAGAACTGATGACCTAGTCTTATACAATGGTCCAACAAACTTTTATGCTGGTTTTAAATCTACCATTTCTCCACAGCGCAGACAAGCTGCTCATTTCAAGATATTACTCAGCACTACATGCATTTTGTCCCCTCATGTGTTAACACTTCTATACATCCTTTCCAGAGCTATCGTGTACGTAAGTGAAAATGGACCCTAATATGAAAATATGGTATGTCTTCATGATACATTTTAAAAGTCAACATTTAATATGCATGGATAGTATCACAGCAAATACTCATCTTTAATGGCTCCAGAGGTAGGGCACAATCCGACTTTTATACTTATTGACATTATCGTGCATTCAAGTGACCCCAAAGGGCACGGCATATTTCTTTTAAAATGGTATTACCTAAAAGCAGATGTCTACGACAAAGTTACCATGTGATTTTTCCTATGTGTTTTTTTGTTTTTTTTTCTTAACTGAAAACAAGTGCAAGGAGAAAATCTTTTCACGTTTGATTATCTCCAATCAATCACAACACCCACACCATTTCTACCTATTAGTGGATTTTACACACAATTAAAAGTACCCTATATAGCAGAAGGAAAAGTACCTTTTCATTTCATCCAGCTATATTAACAAAAGGCTATCCCTGATATATTGCTATGGTACAAAAATGCTAATGTATCACACAAATTGTACTAAGTAGGCTATGACTACTCAGTCATATTTCAGTTTATTAAATAATTTTACATCAATTATAGTATAGCATTTTGGGATTATGTTTCACCATTGGACCATGTGCTTGAATGCTTGCTTTTCAATTAAATGTTTTCTTCCTGAGAGAGAGGCATTTTCTTCAATTTTCATCTTAAGAAAGTAATTTCTATGACAAAATTACTTCACAGTCAGATTCTAAACCCTATTAATTCTTCACAATTTGCTATAATCTATGACTAAACTTAGTGGCAGGAAAAACAAAATTTAAAAATGAATTCTATAAAAAAATTACTTCACCACACTCAAGTAGATTTATCTACTGTAAGATCTTAAAGGGAATTTTATGAACAATCAATCATGGTCAATCCCCACCCATGATGAGCAAAACTTTAGGCTGGTCTCTTCAGGTTCACATCATGTCTCCTGACTCCAAATGTGGAAAGCAGTTCCAGAAGGATCCTGGTTTTGTTTTTGCTTTCACTTTATTGTTATTTTAAGATGAAAAGTAAAGCATGAGATAATAAATGTTTAATACAATTTAACATGTCTTAAATGGGGAGAGAGGTATTATTATTGCTTATCTCCCCCCTTTTCATTCATCACTGATTTCTAGAAGAGGATACTGATATCTCAAAGTGGAATTATGTTGAGGCTCATTTAAGCATTCCGTATTTGACCAAAAGACAGACCAAAAGTATGGGAATGCCAGCACATAAAGCAGCAGGGGGTTATCAGACTTCTCAAAAGGAAGGAAACAGTTGGTGTATTAAGAAATTATTAAAAATAACTATTTACACAAGTTAAAATAACCAACTTCTCACTTTTACCAAAAGGGTGTTTTTAATATAATGAACTTCCAAGCTTCTCTGGTCATGAGAAAACCTGGAATATATTATGCATGCACGAATGTGGCCTGGGATACAGGATATGGGATGTGCTTGCTATCAACAGATTAACACTTCATTTTCATTACTGTAATCTCACCACAGGCTGTGAACACTCTCTTTTTTTTATTGGAACAACAATGGTGCATGAAAAACCAAGCTGACAGGCAGGCGGGGTTCATTAAATGCATAAGGTCTTTATTCCCACAACACATCTCACCTGTATCAAGCCAGGGTTCTGGCTTCCAGGCTGGCTACTGAAACAAGCTCTCCCAGATGTTGGACTTCTCATTCCTCCTATCCCTTCTTACTTATTTTATGATAAATATCAAAAATAAAGTAAAACTGGAAGAACTCTTCTATCATGAACTCTATTTAATGGATAACAAGACTTAAAATATATTTTAAGATTTATCAGTCCCATTATTACTTTACAAAGTTGTCCAATTTAACAAAGAAAATGGCTGGGAAGGGAAATGATGAGACATTTGGAATCTGAGTAAGAGAGTGCCATAATAGTTTCTTTATCCTAACTTACTTCTAACTTATTTGAAGAGAACTGAACTTTCTCACTGGTTGAAAATGATAAATTACAAAATAAGCAGCAAACAATAGTACTATTTCCCAGTGAATGACACTGAGCTTTCCCAAAAGCTGTGCTCAAGAAGAAAAATGGCTATAAAGTATAGGGCAACATGAGATTCTTAGGATAAAATGCCTCTTTAGGATGAGCCATGCATTCCACTCAATGAGTCGATCATGAAATCTTCAACAAATCTAGAAATAAATTACTTCATCCTCATCAACCTACAGAGCAGACATACACTTTTCGCGTGTCTATGCATCATAGATAAATGTACTATTAGATTGCCATGTGGGATTTTTAATATTTTCCATAGCAAGAAAGTAAGCCTTTCCACCTAAACAAGAGCAAGATTTTGGTTTTAGTTCTTTTTGATACTCCAATATTTACACCTAAAAAGAGAAAAAATGGAAGAAAAGCAAATATTAGATAAAGCAGCAGATAACCTGGCTGAGTCTGAGTTAGGTTCTGACAGGAGGTCAACAAAGAGAATGTTTGCAGGCATCTCACTCAAGGGTGCTCTCATGGATATGCTCGGTGTATAATTATTCTCCCACATTTTCCAAGTGGCATCCCCATCATGTCCTCTGCCTCTGGCATTGGTGATGAATACAGTAGTGGACAGCTTTCTTTTCCTATGCCTGATTAGGTACCCCAAATAGTGTCCTAATGATTTAAATCAATGAAATCCTTCTTGCTTAATAGTCTTATTGTAGTTACCAAAGCTGAAATTATTTTTGCATGTAAGATATTATATCTTGCAATTTTTCTTCTGAGATCCCTAATTCAGGTACTGTAAGTACCAAATGCCCAGTCCAAAAGAACTGTCTAGGTAACAAATAACCACTAAAAGCCACCATAAAAAGTTGAAAAATTCATGAGAGTCACACAAAAGCACAGCGGGTACAATACTAGAAGCTGTGCATTTCCCATATAGAATGGTATGTTTTAATCTTTGTCAATTTTAGCAATCTCTCTGACTTCTGAGCCAATGAGTTTAAATGTATTATCTATAAAACAGTACTGAATCCTCTGCAAGTAATGTATACTGCATATTTTAAATTTCAATTACATAATGTCACCCATTAATATTAGCCCTGCCATCATTTCAATTTCTTTCTTAAATGTTTTAGGTTAACTCTTATTACTGTGGTTTGTCTCAAAAAGCCATACCTTCAACCTACTACACAGGTCTTTATTTTTCTCCTTCAAAAGAAATGCTTTTTTATGTAGATGTAAGTCTAACTGTACAAAATAACAAACACAAGAATTCTTAAAAAAAAAAAAAAAAAGTAAAAAAAAAAGAAAAACCCCCTTCAGCTACGTACTTTCTTAGACAGGCTAAGGATCAAATGAGCTGCCTTTCAGCGCCTTCGAATGATAAGCCTGGGCCCCTGGTTACGCGTTTTTATCACTCCCCTACTTAAGGAACCCTTACAGAGCAAAACTCGGGATGTCCTCCTGTCAGCACTTACACACAGAGAACCACTTCTGCAGGTGGCACCTCTTTCCCCTATCTTTGCCCGAGTGATGCACTGGCAAAAGGGTGCCTTACTGGATTACTGCTGCATTTCAGATGCATTTCAATTCCTTTATATTGGGGCAAAAAGGGCCAGTGAAAGTAAGGAGGAATTCAGAATAAGAGAAATGAGGCGAAAAGAGAACAAAGTGAGAAAGAATATAGAGCTATGGGAAAGGAAATAAGAACAGATTAACCATGTATCTTATTAAGTAAATTTCTGCTACCAAATAGAAATGAGACTTAAATCAACACCTCCTCCAGGACACACACACCCTAAAGACAGCAGCAAAATAATATTACAGTCCAAAAAATATTGAATAAATAAGATGTCAGATATGCGCAAGAGAATCAATTGCTTCAATGAGTAACTTCCTACTGTACAAGTTTATTTTCATTTTCTTAAGAGAGAGAAATGAAAAACTGATGGGCTTAATTAAAGAAAACAAACGGATATTATTTTGTTGTTAAAGGATCAATTCTTTTTTTAATTGGAATGATGATTAATAAGCTGAGAATTTGATTTCTAAGCTAACCAGTTTGAGTAATGTGTTGTTTTTCCACAGACATATCCATTAAGGAAGGCTCTATGAATGAAATAAAGACACAGCCAGCACTTCCTCTCTTCTCCTGATCTCTGCTCTTTGTGGCATGAAATGCTACACAGAGCGTTTGAACAAAATGACACTGCACACTGTCCTCATGAAATCCAGTCATATCAATTTTTCACCTTAGGGTTTGAATGTACACAAGACACAAGGAAATTTGCTAGACCTCCTACAGGGAATGTAAAAATTAAAAAAGAATCCATATTTTTATTTTTCCTATTCTCAAACTTTCTTTTAAACCTGGGAGGGAACAGGCAGTCCAAGCCAGGCTTGGTGAGGAGATATGCGTGCACCGGATGTCACAGCCTCGGGCATAATTTCTGGGATGTCATCTGCACCTTTTAAAACTTCTTGGAGGCTGAATTGTTAAGAATATTTTTTTCAACTTGTTTTTCCTGCATGTTTACTACTTTATCTTGTGGGGGAAAAAACCCACTCCTCTATTACAAAATGTTCTCTTATGTCAGGACATAAAGGCTTTTATTCTTCAATTACACCTCTTTTCCTTCATTTCTCTGAAGCTGAAAAATAGATGTCAAAGTTACCTAAAAGGGTCTTTGACTCCTCTGTCCCCCGCCCCCCTAGTCCTTCCATAGGTGAGGTTCAGCAAGCAAAATGTGGAAGCCAGGTGCTTTTCTGACATAAGCCTGGGTAGGCAGGGGTGAGATCATTTCTTATGATCCATGATCCACCCCCTCACCCCCACCCCAAACAATCTCCTGACCAAGACATAGAGAAGTTGGTCATTTAGCAGCACAAACATCCACGAAAGGTATGTGAGGATTTTTCTCGTGGTAAAGAAATCCGTTCTACTCGCAAAACAAACCTGGCTCCAAATCCCACGTGAAAGGAAATCTTGGAACCATTATATTCCATGTTCTTTTGACAATAACAAGCAGGGAGTCCCAGAGAAAATTTATTTTGCTGCAAAAGTCATCCCAAGATTCACTGTTTTCCCTACCGCCACAAAGTTCTCTGACAGTACTATGTTGGGGAGAAAAAGGAGTTAATTCCTAGATTAATCCAAACACTGGGTCCAAATTATGGACACAAGCTAAAAACAAATTCCCATTTCCTCTCCTCATTCCTTTTGATATACATTCTAATCTAGAATCCAAAATTCAGAAAATACCTCTGTACAGAGTCACTATCTATTCATGTTTATAAGGAATATCC
This sequence comes from Choloepus didactylus, assembly GCF_015220235.1. NCBI lineage: Eukaryota > Metazoa > Chordata > Mammalia > Pilosa > Megalonychidae > Choloepus > Choloepus didactylus. Next base: position 65,239,447 of record NC_051316.1, read on the forward strand.
TCTCAATAGCTTTGCCAGTTGATAAGATGCTCAATGTAACTTTCTTGAGTGAGTGTGTGTAAATACATACAAGGTAGGGAGAAAGAAGTACTAGAATTTGTGTTTTCCATTGAAGTGTGTGACACCAGCTTACTATCTGTAACGGACTGTTCCTTTGGAATCAGCTCCCTGTGTCACAATGACCTGGCAAACTTGAATGCCTTCACTATCACTACAGTCCTTGCAATCCTGCCTTGGCTGTGACCCATTCACTTTTGCCCCAACTTCTCAAAGATGCCTTACTCAGCATCTAATTAGTTAGGGAGGATTTGCCACAGCTCTTAACCCTGACACAGGAGTGGGAGGACATGCTGCTGTGGTAGCCCAAATATGTCCTGTCACTACATTAATCAGATTTCCATAAAACTATGCATGAATAATTACATTCATCAGTGAATGCTAAGATATATTTAAAAATATAATTCTAAAAATGCCTACATTGCACAAGAAATACCATGTTTTCTTCCCATTTAATTCATTTTGCCATTTTATTTTTGGTTGTACAGAATTTGTGTATTCAAATACAACCATTTTATGTTGCAAAAAAAAAACAAACCTACAGTTAAAGATAAGATATCTGCAGTTTTAGGGATTTATTTTTCAACTGTGGTTACTTAATTCACCTTAAGCAAAAGGTTTTACAAATCATATAAACACACTGTACGTATTTTCAGATGAGAGATATTAGAAAATTTAATAATTTCAAAATTATTTACCTAATATGTTCAAATTCATTTAAGGTATCCTGTTGAAAATAAACATGAATTTTTGGTTTAAGTTTTTAACATAAGCCATCTATGCATCTGAGATTCGTGCATGCTTTATTTGCATTAAAATGTACATGGAATACCATATACATGACTTACTACTTACCCTTTTCATTACAAATTACATATCATCTGTTAAGTGAAGTCTGCGCATTTATAAATGCATTCATACAGTGTAGGCCAACAGATAGGCCACCTGTCTCCAGGCTATAATTTGTACTTTAACAATTATCCAAATATTCCTATTTTATCAGTGTGGACAATAAGAATTATAATAAGAATTATATTTGAATATATGTCTATAGTCAAAACTTCAAAATAAAACATACTATCTCTCAAGCTGGAGAGGATCTAAATTGGAAGCAGCAGCCTAGTAATTCAACAGGCTAAAATTACAAGCCTATTGTAAATATTTATTTTAGCATCAAGACCATAAGTTTGGTCAATTTAATCCTTTTTTAATAAGACATGATTACCAAAACACACCAACTGTAAGGGGGAAAGTAAAGAGGGAGGAGAGAAAAGTACAGAAAGAGATATAGGAATGGATGATGACTGGCCTGGGGATGAAAGTCATTTTCAAAGACCATTAACTATCAACTGCTTTACTAAGAGCTCTGATTAAATAAGAATATACATCCTAAGTTAAAAGAAAGTCTACTTGAGTAGAAGAGGGTTTAGAATAAAAATGTGTTGTAAGATCCATTAAGAAGAACCAAACCACGATATACAATTATGCATCCGATTTATAAGAAAAAATTGTGTATGTGCCTTTTAAATTGCTAGTGAATAAATATTCAAATAAATTTGGGGGGGTAGGAAGTCAGACAAAACCTTCATTTTCATTTTATAATAAAGATCCAACAAACTCAGACTGTGTCTACCTATATGAATAGGAAGAACTAAAAGACTACTTCAAGTAAAACTCAGATCAAACATGCTTTTAAATGAATTCCAGCAATGTTATTATGTATTTCTTATAAAATCTAGCACATTTCAGAGAAATGATAAATATATTATATTTGTAAGAAAGTTTTCTTTACTCTGCCATATCTCTAGTGAGCAGACACTCTGGTATTAATGTAAATCGTTGATTTAATTTTTAGCTTTCTTGATTTGCCCCTTACCAAGAAATTATTTCTCTAGTGATAACTAACACATCATGCTAATGAGAGAATCTAATGCACAATAGAAAAATGTCACTACTAATAATATTTTCATGAAGTTAAATAAAGCAACTGTAAGAGAATGTCAGACAGTTGTTCTTTAATAAGACACAGTTTCACAATGGAATTATGTTGTTAATTTTGTTACATCATTGGGTGAATCCTAAATTACTACATAATGACGCACAGAGTCATTTTATAATTCTAACTTAGTATTTCACTTGTGACTGAAAAAAAGTCTTATTAAGGGATCTACATTTTATTTGAAACAGGTTAAATATACCTCAGCAATAATAAAAAGGTAAATGACCCCAGTATTGTGTGACAATGTGAGCTACAGGCATTGCTCTGTTATGGTTTCACTTCTGAAAGATTTTTAAATATATTAGAATATTCCATCCCTTGAAGTAGCTACAAGAATTTTATTTGTTATTTTCTCAAATGTCCAAAACATTTACAAAGAAAAAACACCTTTTAAGACCTGTCTGAAAAAAAATACACACCTTTCCAAAAGTAGGCCTTATATTCTGCTTTTAACAGTAAATCTTGAGGCTAAAATGAGGTTCTGGACTCAACCAGATTAGCAGAGAAGATGAGCAAAGAGTCATTCTCAACCTGTCACTGATCAAAGTGATGCAAAGAACTCCCTTTACAAAAGTCAAGAGTTGTATTCTTTAAGGTTATCAACTATTCTTCTGTGTATAGAAAGAAATCATCCCTTTTGAGAAAACAATATTTGAATGAGAGAAAAAAATGTATAGAGACAGGATAATGCAGTGAAATTTCCATGTCTAGAACTTCTGCCAGATAATTTAGGGGGACATACTTAATCTCACCAAAACTGAATTGGCTTGGACCCTGATGTCTTTTTATTAGTATTAGACAGAATGAAAGACTTACATGTAAATAGATTCAACTTTGCTCAGCTGACATGAAAGACAAAAAGGACTTTTAGATACCTACTACCTAGGTTACCTACAGAAGGCACAAGCCTAAATCAATAAATTACAGTATATCTGAGATAATTCCCACTCCAAGTTTTTATATAGTTAAATAATGGTGGTGAAATCTTTGTAAACTCAGTTATGTAACATTTTATATTGACCCTACTAGCCAGTCTTTTCTAATACTTAAAGAAATGATCAGCTAAGTATTACAGCTTTTATACTACTCAAGAAAACTTCCTAATAAAAAAAAAAATCTGTCCAACAAATGTTATTCACTTCATGAGCTACATAAATTTTTACTTAGAAATTAAAATAAGCTTAATCTTGAAAAACCTCTTTTTTCCTGTGTTAGAAATTAGATATATAGAATTTTGTGGGCATGATTAAATTGGACAAACTTTTACCTGTAGTAAGACAAAAGCCAGTAATGTGTTTATTAAAATTAACATTCCTTGAAACTCCTGCCTTCAAGAGATGTGATTTCAAGAAATGTCACACACACATGCGCGTGCACACACACAGAGCTATGCTGAATCAGCATGGCTGTTAAATTATAGGTGAGGATACTAAACATATTAAACATGTACAGCATATATATTTTTCTATTTGCAAACAGTTCATACTTAGTTTACACAATATTTACATAAACTAAAATTTCACTGTGAAGCAGATTTTTAAAACATGCAAATACTCATACCCTTTTTTACATACATGCTTTCCAAAAATGCACAGGAAGTAAACATTTAGCTACCATAACAGAAAAAAGGGTGGAAAGAGAAGCCAATTACTTAAGAACCAAAAAATAAAGAAAACATAAAATACAGTTAAATCACAACATTTTAAAATTGTGTTTTCCTCTCTTTATTGTACTATTGGTTTATAAATAGTGTAATTAATAGCATGTAGCATCCATTATGCATATATCACTGCCCTGTATTTCTATTCTCTTAACAGACATGGACGTGCACTAGTACAAATATAAGAACACACAAAATAAGCCCTTGTACACTCACAGAATCAAACAGCTGGATCACAGACATCTTAATAGCATAACTGTGCAAATTACTTAGTCTGAGCACTTTCAAATTATTTTCCTAATTTTGATCCATCATTTATATAAATTTATTTTTATTTTTTAGCTAAAATGTTTTCCAAGACTTAAAGCCTCCTTTGATTCAAACCTACTTGGAAATGGGCTAGTGCCAAAGAAGCAATCTAACACCATCTATGTGGTTCAATAGCCATTTATCAATTGATCATTATCTCTATCTAGTTTTATTAACTCTTTTCTAGCTAGAGGCTAGAGGGAAACTTAAACCCTTCTTCCATTCCAACACACACACACACACACACACACACACACACACACGCACGCACACACAAAACCTCCACTAACTCAAGGAAAATCCTGAGGGTGACGTCTGATTTTTAAAGTACAGGACAAGTTATTTGGCTCTAAGCTCAGTGAAAACACATTCTATGTTCCAACCACAAGAAAGAGCCACCCAAGCAGGGACAAGCAGAAACACACTTCTCCAAGCACTCTGCAATGACAATAAGCATCTCTGTGAGGAAATGCACTTTAACTTGCAAGAATGGGAAATTGCACATAAAGATTTGCTTATTGGGTTTATGTTGATTTCATTTAAATCCCAGCTTACCGTATCAGCAGTAATCAGGGTCCCTCTACAGGATATATCAAAATACACCTTATTCAAATCCATTTATCCTATCTAGAACTGTATGGTAAAACTATTGGCTAGCTAAATGTTCTAAAACCCCAGCTGTATGCATTATCTTTTATAGACGTATTTCTAAATTTGGGAGTCATTATAGCTTGGCAAGTTGTCTTCTTTCCTTCATTATAAAAAAAAAATTTAATCTAATTAACTAGATTAAGTATTTTATTTTCATGAACTCTTACAAAGAAAACAGGTTTTAAAAAGAAGCAGTTGCAATATTTTTTAAAATTTGTGAAGCAATATCAATTTCCTAACAACTGCTAACTGCTCGAAAACCAAATACATCTGCCACTGATACTTGCTTTCATGTTGTGTGGATGATAATATCAAACTAACTCTCGCTTTGTGTGGATTTAGTGTAGGTTTCTGGAAAGCAAGACGTGTTTAGAGGGAGGCACCTGGGAACTTCCCTCCCTTGCTTGAGCACAGTCCAAGATGAAAGTTTCTGGGATGTTTCCCCTTCGCTTCCTCTCGTCCTTGCTGCCCTTAGAGCTGCGGAGCCAAGCAATTGTGCAAGGGGAGCCCGGTGCGCAGGGCGCGTTATCATCGAGCGCATGGTACGAGCCGCCGGCACTTGGTGATTAATTATCAGTACTGCGGGCCTCGCACTAACACGTCGGCTTCCGGACAGAGCCAGCACGCCGAGCCGCCTCCAGCGCGGCCCGGATCGAGGAACAGCTCTGGGGAGAAGCCAAGCCTGCGCCCGAGTGTAAGTGCGCGCGGGCAGGCGAACCGGCAAGTGTGCGTGAGTCGGCGCCCGCGAGGGGAGCGCAGGGGCGAGCGCGGAGGCGCGGTGCGGCAGCCGGCGTGGAGAAGCGAAGGACCCGGGCACAGCTCGCCACTCAGGCCGTCTCCTCCAGCGACCCTCGGCAGCGATTCCTGCACGGCCTCCTTTCCTCAGGTCTGAATCAAGCTGCTTTCAGCCACATGAAGTCAGTTACGCTGTTCTGAGGGGCCCCCAGATTTTATGACTGGTTGTTTGGGAAACGTACTCCGCGATAGCAGACACTTTGAAGAAGTGATTCATAGAGATAGAAAGATGCATTTGTTGGGTGGTGGTTTTTGTTTAGGCTTTTTTTTTTTTTTTTTAGTTTTTAGTTTTTAGTTTTTAACAGAAGACAAAGATATAAATTGTCTTCCCATGACCCAGGCTGTACCGTGAAACTTTGCAACAAATGCCTTTGCTGTCTCTTACTTCAATATCCTTTCCCCTTTTTCTTTTAAGGAGCCCTAGGGAAACCATGAAGTAACCCTGCACATTCCAGTGACACAGTTATGAAAAAACAGAGCCTAACTATGAAGTGATAAGATTTTTAAATATTAAGAAAGGAAAATACCAAAAACAAAAGTGCACATAACAATTCATGGTTTCTTTAAAAAAAAAAAAAGAAAGAAAGAAAGTAACTTACCTGTTGGGACATTCTGAATAAGAGGTTAGTATCAGCGTTTTGCCATGTCCCCATGAACCCTGGTTCAGCCGTTGTCGTTCTGGTTCCGAACTGCATGGAGTTGTCAGTACAGGCGTCTCTTAAAGTCAAGTCTCTTGCCCTCTTTGGCTCTCTGTCTCTCTGTGTCTCTCTTTCTCTCACATCCACTTCTGCCTCTTCTGACTGAAAAGTGAAGGTGGATTTTTTGAGCCTCTTGGCAGCCAGTAGCAGGAGTGTAGTGTAGTTAAGAAGCTGGCCGAACAGTGCATTTCATTTGGAAGGGGGAGATTTGGGGGAGGGGAGGGGGGTCAGAGCTTCTTTCGCACCTTCTGCAGAGATATCCCTATCATTTATGCATAGATTGTGACTCCCCAAGCTTGCCTTTGCTCAGTTTAACAGCTGCCTGTCAGGTGTGCAGGCAGCACTGGAGACCCAACCATCAGCTTCAAACTCTCAGCCACCGCATGTCATTGGATAGTAGAGCTAAGAGTCAACTGCACTGTTCTACTGTCAGGCACCAAATGACACCCTGCGCTCACCCCTCTTCAGATACACAAATAGATACACACATATGCACACGCCAAGTAGCACCATGATCATAGTGCACAAGGGGAAGAGAAGCTGGGGCCCTTCCCCAAGAATTTTTCCCAACAATGATTTCTAATTTAACATGCACTATCTGATACCAGTCTTTCCTTTAACATTTGCAAACTGTTCTGTTTAATTTTTTTTTCTAATTACACTTAAATTCAGCTGTAAGGGAATGTAAAGTTGGCTCAGTTGTCTATAAACGTTAGCTCCTAAAAGCATATAGTTTGTGCTAGGCTATTTATAATCACATATAAACGCCTAGAGAAGATAATATACACAGATATTGACCTTACATTTTCAAAAGCAAATAAACTTTGCAGTTTTTTTAATATAGAAGATGCACAATAAACATTTGCAAAATAAAAACATACTAGTTAATATCTAATACCTCAGGCTATTAATTACTAAACTGGATGTTCAGTAATGAAATAAATTATATGGCAAAAGAAAAAAATGTACCTTTTCTTAAACCTCAAAAGTGGAAAAAATCCTTTGTTAAAGTTCCTGGATAAAGCACCTACAATATTCTTTCAAATCATAAAAAAAAAAAGATGAAAAAAAGCCTATCCCATTTCAGGCAAAATGAATGAATATAAAAACTCCATTTTTCATTCAAGATCTCTATGGAAAATTCTATAATGTTTTCCTGCCTGATGAAATATAACCTCAATAGCATGTCGTATTTTTAATTAAACTAGTTTTATAACAAAACATCTATTTATTAGATATTATTTATCTACCTTATTTACGGAAAAGCAGAACTGAACAAAATGCACTGTACATAAAAAGTAACTTCAAAATGGAAAGCTAAATTCATGCCATATCATGCAAGTAGTCAGCAGGAAAAAGCCATCTTTCCTAAACTTAAAATGTAAGGAACATTAATCTTCAACCACCTACAAATATCGAGGACAAATGTACCACTCTCCTTGCTCCTTCTTAACTCAAGAATAACAATAAAGCTTACTCTCTGAAACAACAAAAGAAACAGAAAAGAGCTTCAGTGGCAGCTCTGTGTCATTAGTGGACAATGAGAAAAGATGAGAAAACGTACACTATGTTGACACAAATGTGCCTTCCCCTCTAGAACCGACATCTCCTGAAAGCTTTTCTGTTAAACTTCCCTCCAGTTCACCACCATTAAGCACAAAAAAAGTCTCAAAAGCAGCAAATTCAATATCTGAAAGGAAACAAACAAGAATCAAAAGAATTGTTGCCTTAAAATATATTAAGTCCACCTGTGGTCAATAAAAATATTCTTCAGGGGGGAGAGTGGGAAAAGCCCCTATGAGTCAATTGTCAACAGTGACTGTACCTTTACAGCTAGCTATTACCCACTTAAGCTCCCTCTAAAATTTGCTAGCCTCTTGATTTCTGAAGTGGCACTCAGTGCCTCAGTCAAGCTGCCTGCTCAGCTCCTGACCTTCCCACTAATGGCTGTTATTTGTGGGAGGCTTAAGGACACTGTCAATAGCAAGCTTCCTCCTCGCTCCTCTCAGACTGTTGTATCGCTTTGCGTGCGTGTTCTGCCTCTAACTCTCCCTGTCTCTTTCCCTCCTTCCTCCCTCGCTCCTTCACTCCCTCTTCCACTCCTTCCAGTCCCCATGTCTTCTTTCTTTCAGTCCTGAAGTCGGTCTTCTTCTTCCAGGTATTCTCACCCACCCCACCCCCACCCCCACCCACTAACAATACAAAAATCAACTGGCATGCAGCAGCAAGCACCTGCAGTAATGGACTCTTTTATTAAAACTGTTATTCTGCAAGACTTGAAATTCCCCGTGGACCGGGCCATGTCAAAGCCGATATAATTAACTAGAGGCTCAGCAACGGATCAATTACCAGACAAGCAAGTGATAGTGAAATCAATGAAAGATCATCAGCCACATTATCAGTGTTGCAACTCATTAGGGTAAAACTGAGAAATGTGCTCAAAGCGAGCCCAAGCAAGGGTGGCATTACAAAACAAGGGCTAATTTGGAGACCCTGCTGTGAACAATCTGTAACAGAATTAGCCTTTTTTCCCCCTAAACTGCACAGCTCCGTAACTAAATGTGACAGACTGAGAGAAGCAGTTTATTAAGACACCAACCCCAAGTTTATTTAGTTCATAAACTCTCTCCTAGAAAATCAATACAGTCTGTACAGGGTTATTAGGCTGACTAGCTAATACATCCAAATCTGGTCTGCCTAGCAAGCAGCCTTCTGATAAAATGCTACCCAGTGTAGGCAAACTGAGCTCTTTCAGGCATCGGGGTTTGAGGTTGCTTTGGCTAAAATAAATCTGCAATGTAGCAATTACTTGAATATGACTACCATGGCACAAGCCACAAAAACACCAGGATATCTTTCTAAGGTTTCAAAAACATTTTTTTCACAACAAATCCATCATATGATACTGTGCCTGCTAAATGGATTTGACCATTCAAAACAGTATCTTAACTAATATGTAAGACTAGTTCACATAGAGGACAAATTTTGTATAATAAGAGACAACAATTAATCTTACTTAACGGTAAATGAGTAATTAAAATAAGATGAAAACCTCAAGCATATCACCATGCTATGCTTTGCAGATTTTAAGTTTCCAACATTCATTTTTAAGTAAAATTTTGAAACTACAAATTTGACCCCTCTAGAAATCCCCAAAATGCATGCTTTGAACATGCCACTCCCTTTCACATATATAACACAGTGTGTAGAGTCCTTGATCTACAGATACTTTTCTAACAAGCAGGATACCTGTGTCATTTTAAGGACACAGGTACAAAAGCTACACCTACAAGATACAAAGATGTTTTTGAGTTTTTTGCATTGGTTATATAGTCTAAAGATTAAGGAATAATTATGGAATCATTTATAACAAAATTACTTATAACTGAGGGGATGAGGGGTGGGCATCAGTCCCACAGTAATTGCTTTTTGGCTGCCCCGATTCCATGTATTTCAGGTTAAAGAATCACAAATGCAAAGGCCGGATGTTGGCTTTCCCACATTTACTGATAGGAAGAGAGGGACCATGGATATAAGAGGTACACCAACTTGGTCTATCTGGCACTCCCCTTATCAGAGATATTAGTAACATGGAACATGGATACCTCCACCTCACCACAACATACAGCAGAAACACACTTACATAAAAGCAAGACATTCGTGCATTTTACCAAGTTAAGCAGCTTGGAGAATTGAAGGGAAAAAGGCAACAGCTTTTAGAAGTAAGTGTTCTCTGGTATTTATGTTGTTGTAACATTTAAAATGTTCCATTTATCAAGGAAATGATTACAAACTACTAACATGCCTTCAGTATACTGGCTCTAAGATACTAAATCCTAAACTTTAAAAAAGACACTGAATCCTAAACCTCCAAAAAATCTTTATTTCAATAGGACTTCAATAAATTCCAGGTTATATGTTGCTAAAATATTTTTTCACATAACTTTTGAGCTGCCACCTTAGTAGTAAGAATGTTTTTGAGAAATCTGTAAAAAATTTCTAAATCTATACTAAACCTATACTATAAGTTAGCAATGTTTTGGATAATAATTAAAAGCTGTAATTACAAAGAAATTTTATTTTTAAAACCTTTTTCATATAACTACATACTGTGCATGTACCCTCAATGAGATCCAATTAGTGGCAAAGAATTTGCATTTCAGTTAGCGTAGGATAACAAGACTATAGGGAGGCACAAAGCAATTCCACCAGCAGAGTAAGAAAGTGTGTTCTTTCTTGTTAGCTCTGTAAGCAATAATTCCCACAAGTGTCTGTTTAAAATGTTATTGATCTTTTCGATATTTGGGTATTGCAGTGGGTTTGGAGGGGTTTTCCCTCCATTTTCTACAAAAATGACGTTGGTGCAGAAATCACTCCAATTAACACTTGAAGCAAGTGAGCAAAGGATTTTGCATTGCCTTTGTTTGTGGACTGCCTACTTTTTCTTTTCTTCTTAATGCTTCTCAATAATTTTTTTGAACGCACATTGCTTTCTTCAAATGAGTTCTGTAACTGAAGGTAGGAAAACACCTCACTGAAACAATACTATGTAACTATGTAAAGTGTAGTGATAAAGGATACATTCAGTGCAGAGAAAGTATGCAAGGATTTTCATTTTTTCTAGCTATGTTTCTAGCAATGTAAATCCTAAGCAAATATAAAATAAATGTATAGTTTACATACACACAGTTCAGCAAGCATCTCCAGGACATCTACTGGTATACTGAGCAATACTTGTAATTCCCTGGGTTCAGTTCTGCAGCTGTTAACAGATTCTGTAATCTGTAATGACAGTAAACTGGCCTTTGCTCTTCTTTTATTTACTATTCATTTTCAAGGCTTGGTTAAGTACAGAGCTGGGTTAAAGATCAGTGGTTTTTCATGTGACACACACTGGTATTCATCTAATGGCTTGTCAAGACAAAACTGTCCCTGTTCTTGCCAAAATAATAAAAACTATGCTCCACGTCGCATGACAATCAGCATTTCCTTATGATGAAACAACTCAAGCTTTTGTAACTGACTTATTTTATAGAAAAAAACTGTAATAACTGGTTATACATTCTTGTACGTGGAATCACATTGCCATTCACAAAGGAGATTTAAAAAATGTTTTGTCCACTAAACTCTAAAGCAATATGTAAACTAGTTTCTAATCAAATCAAACTTTACTATATGAAAATAATGCTAACACTACAAATTCCTACCACATTAATGTATATAACTTAATATTTACAAATTATGCAGAAGGAGAAGCTGTGCCCTGTCATAGAGGTGGGGGAAACAATTGAGGAAATGCCATTTTTCTTGAAAACAAAGTATAGGACTTGCTTTGCAACATCTGTTGGGCTGTGTGAAATGTTAACAGATGTCTTAAGTGAAAAAAAGGAGAAAGAATTAATAAAGGAAACCTCCTCTGAACAGATAATCCACCAAAATTTCCTTATTCCTGAGGAAAAAAGTTGACAACAACCTTTTTCCCCTGTGAAACCTGCCATCCCTACTTTTTTGTATAAAGTTTCATTTTCTATGTAAAGTTAAGGAGAAAGTCATTTTGACTCGCTGTAAAGAAAAGAATAGAGAAAAAGTAAAACTAACAGGAATTTCAACCAAGGTTTTCCCTTTATAAATAATTATATCATAATCAAAGCTGCCTGTTTTCCACTGACTCCCAAATGTAATGAAATGGGAGGACAGGGAAAAGTTCACCAAATCACACATACACACAAAAGATGAAAAATTATTCCACTGTACCTGTACCTCTGGCGGAGAGGTAGAATTGGGAGAAGAGAGATTAAAGAGTAGCTTGTAAAACAGAGTTCTGATATGAACACTCATCTCTATACAGTAAGGTGCTCCTCTTCACAATTAGGATTTCACCTATCACACCTAAATCCTTGTACTCTCCACTGGCTCCTAATTTCTTTCCATTACAATTCTTGGGATGAAACACCTCTCCTTCAACAGCCAAGTATTTCACAGCAGTAAAGTCTGATAATCATGAAGAAAACTTTTGGAGTACGCTAGTTGGATCTATTTAACAATTCTTCTTTGTTAAATTAAAGTAGCAGCCTTTAATTCAGACTTAAAAGATGATGCATTCATGCAAACTATTGACTCGAACCTACTGCATGGTTTGTGTGTGAATGAATTGAATTCTGCAGTTGTATTCCTCTACAAGTCTGTCTCTTTGGGGATAGCTATACTGTTGTTTATTCTCTTAAAAACTTGGGACATAGATTTATGATAACAGCTTCTGGATTAACTAATTCTAAATGCACCCAAGGATCTTTACAGATTCAAATGAGGAAAGGGGGAAAAATTGTCTTGTCTTTGTCTGCCATTCTCCATCGCTGTGTCCCTCCCCTCTATGAGAGTCTGTGTTAGAATTGCACATGGTACTTTGCGTTTTCAACTACACCTATTCCAGATGGTTCTAGCAGTCCATGCTGGGCATTTCAAGATGTAGAAACTTCAGCCAGAACAGCCTGGAGATTTCAAGGGACAAAATCGTGGTCCAAGTTGTAAACAAGACAGGCATGCATGCCTTGAGATTTCAGTTAGTCTGTTTTTGCCAAAGCATTGTAACAAAACATAATAGTCACACTAACTGTGTTACCACAAGAAAAATCTATCACCCTCTGAGAGAGAAAGTTTTTACAACGAAAACATCATAACGTGACCTCAGACCCTGAGAGGAAAGCAGACTTCTTAACACACGTTTGAATAGACATAGTTTTAAATCACTTTGAACAGTGGCAAAACATCCCCTCATAAGTAAATATTACCTAAAAGTTTCACCTACTTTATAGCAAAAGGGAGAAGCCACTCGGGTTGACATTGTCTCTGTACCAAGTGGAACCATCAGTGTGATGGACTATCTGCTGGCGGTCTAGTCAGAGGCTCAGTTTCACTGAAATACATCAAGGAAATAGCCAAATGCCATAATCCCTTGAAACACTATGAAAAAATAAAAAGTAAAAAGCATAGGGTGTGGCAGATAAGGTCATTTACCAAGTGTGGAGGGGGAAATGATGAACCCTTACAATCAAAACATTCACAGATGCAAAAGCATCCGAGGTCAGCATGAATCTCATGCCCACAAAAGATCAAACACTTGAGTACACTGCTTTGGTTTAAAAAGAGGAAAATGGCTTTATTAATCTTCTATCAGGTGCAAAAAGTGACAGTGGCTTCTTTCTATGGAGTTTCCATAAAATTTATGTTTTCTGCATCTTCTGGGGAAAAGAATCAGTGATATATTTCCTTAAATGAGTATCAACAAAACAAAACAAAACAAAACCAGGCTGGGGAACAGTATAGGGAATTACCTTTGTATGACCATGAAGAGTTGCAGGGATTCTTAAAATTAATTAATTTATTAACTTCCTTTTAAAGTCTGGACTGAAAAACTTGCAGCCCTAGAGAAGATGTCATAAAAATAATTCAAATTATTGTCAGAAAGGAAGATTGAGATTCACAGACACCCAGGAAAATACTGTTTCAGGGCAGGGCTCTATGTCTTATAAAATTATTATGAAATCCAACACTGCCTTTAGAATTATCACAGAAAAAACACAACACTACAGACGGTACCTCCTTACGGGCAATCCACAAACCTAACAAATAAATTGAAAATGAAATATCAATATACTTGAAGTTCCAAAATCTTCAGAAAACCACACAGACTATTTTACATACATATTATTTAAATGAAAAAAATGTTGACATAAAACAAATCCGAGTGAACCTGAGAGATTGTTTTCAAAATTAAGAAGCCAAAAAGATGACAGGAACCCATTAATACCAAGTTAAAAAGATAAAAACTAATACCTTAAGGAGTCTGAATAGGGATGACCGCTGGGGACTAACGAATAGAAGGGGCACAAAGGAAGCTCTTGGGCTTCAGGTAATATTCTATATCTCCATCTAGTTGGTGGTCCTGGGTGTGCTCACTTTGTTAAAATTCATCAAGCTGTACACTTGGAAAGTGAGCACTTTTCTGTATGTGTGCTATACATCAGTTCTAAAAGTTTACTATTGCTATTGATGCTTTTACTACTAAAAATAATAGTGGTAACAATCAACTAGCCCCAGAAAAGTGAAAGAAAGAAGGAAGAAGAAAGAAAATGAGACGGGGCGAGGGCGGAAAAGGGTCAAATGAAGGCAAATACATTTTATGAAAGTCATTCATATAACTGCCACTAAATCTACTGCTTGCAACAACTTCTTCAGTGGTAAGAAGTGTTAGGGAGCAAGTAAATATCTGAGTTTCAAAGAAGGAGGATGAGTGTGAATGACAATAAGAGAGTGGGAGAAAGAATAATTAGGTGAGAGGGACCATAAATAGGCAGTGAATGAGTGTAAGATTATCCAAGTACTCAACAGAAAAGAACCAACATACCTCAACCTGAGGAGACTCAACCCCTTAACACTGGATCTTGAAACCTTGCTTGTCAGTCTTACTGAGTCTGTCCTTTGCTAATGTGTAATTATGGCTATTTGGGGGTGGGGTGGACACAGAGCATGTCTGTTGAGAGACTGGGAGAAGAAATTACATTTATCCTGCATACAGTATTACTTAGAAGCACTGAGTACATCAAGACAGATTTTTTAAGAAAGAACAATTGTAAATATAACATACTCCTCTGACCACCCAAACATTTTTTTACAGTTAATAGTCTCTAATGCTGACAGCAGCAACAGTAAAATAAACAAACCTCGGAGAAAATAAAAGTAAAAAAGTGGGAACAACTGAATAATTTGCTAATTGATAAGGGATACACTTTTGCCCTGGCTCAGTTCCTCATTCCATTTCTCCCATTTTTTAAAAAGAGAAATTTTAAATTAAACATTTTTAGCCATTGTTAGGGAATACTCATCAAGGCCCTACTTGCCAAGTAAAAGAAGCCTTAGGAAACACAAAAATTAAGACACAGTCCCTGGTCTGAAGAAGTTAACACTTTAGTGTGTATAGGAAATAAGCCATGTACAAAAACCACCTTAATAAATGTGATAAGAGAAACAAACAGAATTTTATAAGACTAAGAAGAAGAGATTCCTTTGAGCTGGTATAATAAGAGAAAGCTTCTAAACAGAGGCAGCATTTGAGCAAGCTAAAGGACTGATAAAATTCCTACAGAAGTGGTCCAATTTGTAGAGAACATAAGAGAGAGGATGTGTAGACAAACAAAGAATGAAAGGGAAATAATGGGCAATAAGAACTAATAGTGACAAGTTTCTATACTCTACTATAAAGAGTTGCTATTTATCCTATTACCTACCAACACTCAAAACTACTGAAAGCTTCTCAACAATGGCATCGTTTTATCATTACTGTACTCTAATAAGATTTATTTGGCAAAATATGACAAATGGACTACAGTGTGAAAAGACAGAAGTGAAGAGACCAATTAAGAAGCTGCTATAACAATCTGAATAAGTTGACTTCTGATAAGATACAAAAGATATTCTGGAGATAAAATCAAGGGAACAAGAATGATTCATGAAACATGGACAACAAAAGAGAAGAGTCACAGATGGCACTAAAACTCTGATATTTTGATCAACAGGAAAATGGTAGTGCTATTAACAGAAATGGGGATGAACTAGTTTGTGGCAATGCATAGCAAGCTCAGTTTGGGGAACAGCAGATCATGGAGATAATCCGACAACTAGAAAAGTCCAGAAAACAGACTGATACTTGAGTTATCAGATCTGGAAGCCATCTACACAGAAGTGACACAGAGGTAAGAAAAGGTGGCCAAGGTCAGTATTCTGGGGAAAAAAGACAAAAGGACAGTGTTAACAGGAATCTCCTGATTGTTCAACATTTTAAATAATAAGGGAAAACAGATTTTATGAAGATTTTACAAGAATTCTAAATAGATAACAAAATGATTCTATATTTAGGGTATCATAAGAGCAAGTATATTAGTAAGTAGTAGTAAATATAGTAAGTTAAGACAGAATGCATGGGAATGATGAACACCACAGTCAGAATAGTGCTTGAAGACAGAGGATGGCAGGAAGGGGACAAGAGGAGTAGGAGTCTACAGCTGGTAGGATATAACCGAAAAGGCAACTTAGGGCCTAAGATGTATTTGTAAGTTTTTAGTTCTTAAGCTTAGGTAAACAGGTTTCATTATACCATTCCTCATACGTATTTGTGGCTAGAACACTGTAAGTATATTTTGTGTTCTAAGAGCCATGTTTTAGTGACTGCTAGCTACAGAGGTTATAGACGCCAGGTTGCAAAGGAGGTAAGAAGCATATTATAAAGACAAAGAGACAGAAAAGACAAAACATTCTTTCCAGAAGTTTATCACAGAAAGCAAGTAAAGTAACAGAATGGTGGTCTGAAATATTAGCAGAGCCTAGGAGAAGCTGTGTTGATGTTTTGGCAGTTTGTTTTCAATACAGGAGAGGAAAAGAGGCCATAGCCAGTGGAGAAAAGGATACTGAAGATCTAAGTGAGACGGAAAATTATACAGGGTCCTATGAGACAATGTGATCAAAAGCACAACCGAAAAGGTGCTGCTGAAGGGATAAGATTGTTTTACTCAGAAACCAATGGAAGAGACACTGAACAATTCTCTGGTTAAAAATATATTGAGAGTGCTCATCTCAGAAAGCGCATTTACCATGCAGCTCTCTCTGAAAGGGACACAGCTTTATCCATCTTGAGTGATCCAGGGCCTAGCAGGGTGCGTAATAAATGATAGCTGCAAAAAAAAAAAAAAAAAGGATCCTCTCAGAAAAGTACAAGATGAGATCCTGTGCTAAGAGTGACATGATAGGATGAAATCAGGGACTACTAGAGAATAAAAAAAGGTCTGGCCCAATTGGAGAGGATAAACAAAACAATGAATCCATGAGAAATGAATGAACTAAATGGCAAACAGCAGAAAGTACTAAGAATGCATTCCAAAAAAAGCATAAAAAATAACACGCAAGCAAGACTGGGCTCAAGAAAGGGTAGCTCAGAGTTCCCCAGTTTCAGAAGTGGATACTTAGAACAGCAAGGGGTTCTTAGTGCAAAAGAAAAACGTCTTGCTCCAGAATATATACCCTTACAGGAAACAGAACACTATAAATCACTGCCTTTATAAAGCAATGCCATAAGTTTATGGCATATAATTCTTATAAAGAAGATAAAGTAAAACACTGACAATGGTTTTAAATTTCATTATTTAATCTTTATTTAGTTGCCCTCTAATACTAAGTGTTCACTATGAAGGGTTTAAAAAATGTCTATGAATATTCCTGGCCAATGAAACTTCCCCAGGCAAACACAAATCAGAGTATGTTATGCTAGGTCTCATATGTGGCTTGCATGACTAGAGTATGGGGAGCAGATAAATGTCTCTTCATTAGCAAACATGAGACAAAACTGAGGAGAGCTAAGTTCCACTCCTGCCTGCCTGATTCCTGTCTCCAGAAAAACTTGTGCATTCCAAAGTCACACCAACTCTGCACAATTAGTGAGGTGTGCATTAGCACAAGTCGGCACTCCCAATCCAGAATCCCCCTAGAGGACAGGGGAATGATGAGTTCCATCACCTGGTCAACATCAGCAACTGCCAGAGTCACCTCAGGGACTTGGACCAAGACACTCATCCACTGCACTGGCAGCCACTGCTGCCTGCCTCCCTAACAGAGTCCTTCCTGTGAGGAACACTGTCTAAGTGACCTGTCATAGTGCTTTATAAAGCAGCATTAATACTGTGGGCCAAAATGAGATTGATCTTTGAGCTTCGTGGTCTCCTGTTGTCAACAGTGCATTATAAAACCAATACTAAATACTTTATAAACAGGTCTCCCTACAGTGTATTAGAAAAACAGTGCATATTTCATGGCCCATAGTTAGGTAGCCACATATCCATCAGACTAATAAATTATTCATTAGGTGCTCAGAAGTGAAATAAGAGTCAATAAACTAACTTCTGCATACTTAGAAGCTACTATTTCATTGGAAATTGTAACTGAATGAGAGCACACGCTCACAAACTGAATGGAGGGGGGGGGATATCCTAACTCTCTGAAGTGTACTATTAGAAAAGAATGCAGCCCTCTCATTTGAAGAGGGATGAAAATTCCTATGTCCTGAAAAAATTTCTGGTTATTTAACTTTCCCTTCTCTTGCATGTAGTTTTCTCTGGTCCTACCATCTTGGGATACGGCCTTGGGAAATACAAATTGGTGGAAACGTTTTTCACACACCCCGAGTCAGGCAAATGGCAACCACCACTAATGGTTTGCGCTAGACATCTCCAAAGTAACTACACAATGGCTCAAGTGTACAAACTGTCTGCTTACAGGCACAACGTAGAATTTGGAATTTATGAATCTAAGGTTTAGAGTAGTGTTCTTTCTAGTTTGCTAGGCTGCCAAAAGCAATATGCCAGAAATGGGTTGGCTGTTAACGATAGGAATTTATTAGTTTACAAGCTAATAGTTCTGAGGCCATGAAAACATCCAAATCATCACCAAGACGATACCCTCTTCCTGAAGGCAAGCTGCCAGCAATCCAGATTCCTCTTTCACACAGCAAGGCACATGGCAGTTGTCTGCTGATCTCTCCCTTCTCTTCCAGGTCTCTTTTCCCTGGCTTTCTCTCTCTTTATCTGAATTTCATCCTCTTACAAAGGACTCCAGTAAGAAGATTAAGACCCACCCTGGGCCGCGCCTTAACTTAAGTAACCTAATCAAAAAGGTCCTACTTCCAATAGGTTTACACTCACAGGAATGGATCAGCTTTAAGAACATGATTTTCTGGGGTCCATATACCTTCAAATCATCACACTCCACCCTCTGGACCCAAAAAAGACATGTTCTTTCCATATGCAAAATATTTTCATTCCATCACAATATCCCAAAAGCCTTAAATCAATTCAGTAATAGTATTAAGTGCAAAGTCTCATCAAAATCAGTTAAGGGCATGGTCTGTCTTGGGACACAATTTCCCTCCAGCTGTAGATATGTGTAACTTAGGGAACAAGTTATCTGCTTCCAATATACAGTGGAAGGACAATCATAGGATAAACATCCCCACTGCCATAGAGAGAAACTGGAAGGAAAACAGAGGTCACAGGTCCCAAACAATTTCCAAAACTTGCAGGGCATACCCCATTAGATGTCAGGGTCTGAGAGTCATTTATATAATGATGCTTTGTCCTGCAGGCCTGATAGAGCAGTAACCCCACATTTGCAAGAGGTTTTGCTGCAGCCATCCTCTTATACACCTCAAATACTGGAGTGAAGTCTCCAACATCTCGACGGCCAGGTTCTCGGCTCCACCATCATCAAGCATTGGGGAGGTGGCCAGACTCTACACTCCACGCACATAAAGCTTCGGGTGGCATCACTCACTATCGCTCCTAGTGATCCAGTAGAACAATTTTCACTTCCTGTCCCTGCAACCTTAAACTCTGCTGGACTACTGGTCTTAGCTCCAAAAGGAGTGCTTCCACCAGAGACACAACAATGATTCCACTGAACTGGAAGTTAAGGCTGCCATCTGGCTACTTTGCCTTCCTCATGCCTCTGAATCAACCAGCAAAGAAGGGAATTTCTGTACTAGCTGGGACAATTGATCCTGACTATCAAGGGGAAACAGAACTGCAACTACACAATGGAGGTAAAGAAGAGTTTGCCTGGAATACAGGAGATCCCCTATGGCATCTCTTAGTACTGCCATGCCCTGGGATTACAGTTAATGGAAAACTGCAATAACTGAATCCAGGTGGGATTACCAATCGTCCAGAAACTTCAGGAATGAAGATTTGGATGACCCCACCAGGCAGTGAACCATGGCCACCTGAGGTGCTTGCTGAGGGTAAAGGGAATATGGAATGGGTAGTGGAAAATGGTAGTGATAAACACAAACTACGACCATGTGACCAGTTACAGAAAAGAGGACTGTAATGGTTATGAATATTTTTTCCTTGTTTTGCTATGAATATGTTTGTGTATGTACATAAAGCAAATGTCTGTTTTCTTCTCTATCATATCTCATCATATGACATACGTTGTATTAGTTTCATGTTGTAGTGTTTAAGTTATAGGATATCAAGTTTAAGAGGACTTGCACCCTATTCTAGAGAGATTTAGTGTGTTTCTGGTTGTACGCAGGGCAGCTGAGTATTATTAGGCTAAAAATATGTCTCTTGGGGTGGATTGTGATGGTTAGGTTCATGTGTCAACTTAGCCAGGTTATGGTACCCAGTTGTTTAGTCAAGGAAGCACTGGCTTGATTGTTACTGTGAGGACAAATCATCAGTAAGTTAACTGCAACTATGGCTGATCTCATCTACAATGAACTGAGGAGACTGCCTTCAACAAGAAAAGTCTCATCCAATCATCTGAAGGCTTTAAAAGGAGAAGTTATGATTTCAGTAGTCAAAAGAGAGAATTTCCATCTCTACTTCAGCCAGCCAGCTTCTCCTGGGGAATTCATCAGAAACCTTCATCAGAGTTACCAGCTTGCAGCCTGTCCTATGGAATTTGGACTTGTGCATCACCACAGTCACGTGAGACAATTTTATAAAATCTCATAACATTTACAGATATCTCCTGTCAGTTCTGTTTTCCTAGAGAACCCTGACTAATACAAGTCGCTTTTTTCCCCAGGATGCAGTCCCTGGTGCTCAGTCTAGCATCAGGCATCCCTTTCCTGTTCCACCCTTTGAAGGAGGACCTCTGGTTCCAGAATGTGTTCCAGCATTTCAAGAAGGAATTTCTTCGGCTGGGAGTTATTTCCCAAACTATCAGAGGAGTGGCCCTTTGTGTAGTATTGTGGGTGCCATGGTTTCACATGTTGACCACATTAATACTGGAAAGCAAGCATCTGTAACCCACAGCTGTGTGTGCTCCAGCCCCAAAGCACCCGCAGGGCCGATGCCAACTCAAACCACTCTTCCCATCCCACATCTGAACCACACTGGTTTCCTCAAGGAGCCAGGGACTGAGATACAGTTCTGAAAATGAAGGTTTTGGGTTCTTTCCATTCACATGATGGGTATAGAGTGTTGAGAAGAATACTGCCAGAGGGACTAGCTCTTTTTTCCTTCTCCATTCCTCACCAAGTGAATAAACCATAAAGAAGTTTACAGTGTCAAATGGTGTTCCAAAATCCCCTAGAGGAAAAAACCTAAAATGGCTAAATATATAGATTTTTGTATACTGTTTCCTTTTTTTCTTCATAGACTCTTGTAGCTTTACCCCTATAGGCTGGAGATTATTAAAGTTGAAAAATATTTTTATGTGGATAGGAAACAGAAATTTAAGAAAGGAGAAATATAGTAAACACATGATTTCACACCACTTCCTCAAGAGATCTCCCCAAATCCTAGAAATAATGAAAGAGTGGATATAAAACCATGGGACGGAACTAGTTTCTTGTATTACTTTTGCCACTACAACCACTGCTGCTAAGATGATTATTCATATTAATGAGTTTGGTATGTAGACAAACTATAAAAGATGCAGTCTCTGACCTCAAGTACTTATCTTTGTCTTTTGGGATTTACTCCTCCTGCTAGATTTACATTTACTCTTCATACCCTTGCCTCAGAGGAAGTGATCATCACTCAGGAATTGGAGCATTTCCATGGGTGGGGTTTAAATATGGCAACGAGAGGAGAGGGAACTTTTGCCCTTGGACAGAGACAGTGTCGGCCCCAAAGCTCAGGATATCTAGTTTGTGGCAAGGGAAGTAAAAACTCCCTGCAAAATTTTTACACTGTCCTCACTGAGCTTTATCAGAGAAAACTTATAAGCCAGGAAAGCAGAGCGCATTCCAGTGCTTTATAACATCAAGCACATATTCACACAAACTGTATCATTGTACATGAGCTAAAATTAGACAACAGTCTCTTTCTGCTCTTGTATTGTTGTTTTATGCATGTGCTTATGGTATACACAGAACAGATATATTCGAGGTGTCAGTTTGGCCCAGTGGTTAGTGCCAAGCTTCTGCAGTCAGCTTACTTGGGTTTGAAAACTGGCAGAACCTTTTATTAATCATGTGATGTTGGCAAACTACTTAGCCCCCTCTGAGCACCAAAATTCCTTACTCCTATAACATGGAAATCATAGTACTAGCTTGCAGAATTTTTGTGAGAATTAAATAATTTAATTAGTGCAAAAGTTTAGCCCAGTGCCCAGCACATAAGCACTCAATAAATATTAGCTGCTGCATATGTATATGCATTTAAAGAGATTTCAAACTAGAAGCCTACAGGCCAAATTTGGCCCTCAGCTATGTTCTGCTTGGCTCCCAAAGTGAGTGTGTATGAGTGTGCATGTGTGTTTACTTAGTGACCAACATGTAAAAAATCAAGAGTTTTCAAATTAAAATATGGATTTCCAATTGCTCGGGGCTAGGGGTGGGGGTGGGGGTGGGGATGAAGGGCAAGATGTGAGGGGCCTAAATATAAGGCAACCAAGGTCTGCATTCTTACCTGGCAACAATCTGTTAGGATTCAGTACAAGCGCCTATTACCCTCTTTAGCATGCATCTTCAGGTGGACAGTCTCTACTACCCCCAAAACCTAACCCCACCCCCACTACACACACACACACTACATTACATTTCATCTGTTTCTCTCAATTCCATCAATTGCCTTGCCACTACAGCCATATGAGTTTGTGACCCTTGGTCTCTAAGTCACTCCCTGCAAGTAACTTGGCATATATATATATGGAGGTCTCATTCACACATAAATGAAAGTCATATTTAAACAAAATGTTTAAGCACCAAAAATGTTTTCTATTTTAGCTCCCTCTGATGAAAATGACAATGAAATGCAGTTCCCTTTTGCATTTTCCTAAGCCTTATATTGTTATTAATATATATAAAGAATGAGTAAATCCATTACCTGTGATGTATGAGAGCCTCTGCTACAATTACACTCATGGGCTTTGTGACAGCTATTTCAGTAACAGTTCTCAAGTGTTTTTGTTTTTCACCAGTGGTGACCTGTTTTAAAAAGAAATTCTTCCTGTACATCTGGGTCAAGAAACAGAGACAGCCAGGGCCCCTTGGCCTCTCCAGCCTGAGACATCTATGCAGAATTGTAAAGCTGTGCAAAAAAGTTTAGAGATTTCATCTCATCTGATTGCTTTACTATACAAACAACGAAACTAAGGTAAAGCCAAAATATGTGTTCACATCACAGACTGGACCGTTTCACAGAGCTTCAAAGCTGCGGTCTTGGGTGTTGAAAATACAGCAGTATGCTGGAGTTGCTCTGACTTGTGAGAACCAACTGTTAAATTTTCAGGAATTTTGCAAGCCAGGTGACTTCACATTGGTAATTTGAAATCAGCCATGTTGATAGTATTTACACCATGGCAACAAGCAAGTGCCTCAAATCAGGATGCCCATACCCAAAGAACCAGTTATTAAACCTTTACCAGCACACTAGTTATTGTGATTCTGACATGTGGCTAAATTGGACATCTTCATGTTGTACATGTGATCTCGTATGTGTCTTTGTACTTATTCCTAGAGATCTGAGGATTTTGGTAAAGAGTATAAAGAAAATGAAATGAAACAAGCTAAGGAACAAAATAAATCAATGCATATTATTTGGAGTTCTTATATACAAGTATTGTGTTAAGTTGCATAAAAGATAAAATTACAAGAAGATCTCAGCATTCAGAGCTCTTAGGAAATTAATCATTCTCAATAGGCAAACAGTCTGGGGTATGTTACTTTATATTTCTCAAGCACCTGTTGTGTGCCAGCTTCTATGGAAAGCATAATTTTTTTCCCATTTGTTCTTCACAGACCCTATGAAACAGGCATTATTATTCTCATCTTAGCAATAAGGAAACTGAAGCTAAGAGAGTTAAGTCACTTGGCCAAGGTCTTATAAGTGTCAAAGTGGGGATTCAAGACCAAATTGATCTGATTTCAAAATCTGTGCTCAACCCAAAATCCTTCATTGTCTCTCAATGTTTCTATCATATTAGACAAGAATTTTTCTAAGAGATGTTGCATAATACCCTATATTTTTAAACAGGGCATATCTATCTTAATAATACAAATTTTTTTCACTTTTAACCTCAATTAATATATTTCCACGTTCCTGACAACCAAATAGAGGTTTACAGTATTCAGGTTCTAAGTAAAATACAAGGGAACTCTTTTATAATTACAGTATATTAGCATGCATGCTTTATCTCTTTAGTATGCCCAAAGCACAGTTTTTGCCTGGTTCTCAACTGTGCTCATATTGGTAAGATGTTAATACTTAAAACAAAGAACAGTTGGAGAGACTATACATAACCCACAATGAGGTAAATAAAAAAAAAATGTAAATAATGGCTTTCCCTTACTAAAGTACTAATGCCTCAAGTCAGTACATGTGTTACTAGCTACAGTACTTCCAGGGGCATAAGTAACTTCGTCAAAAGAAGGAGGATATGACTGAGTTTCTTGAGCTAGCATAATATCAAATGGCAAAGAAAAGCAAGCATTCCAAATGGGTGGAAGGGACATGAATTAAAACAGTATAAGCAAGCACTGTTTCTTGGGCAGGTGAAGGATATTAATAAGATATGAGGTTATAAAGAGAATGTACAGACAAGCTATAGAGGCCTTGAAGAAACTTTAAGTTTCTTAAGAGAAAAGTGAAAGAATGGAAGTTGTGTTTAGTATGGGAACAGAGTAGAGGATGTATCAGAAAAGGGAGAAACTTGAGGCAGAAGTATCCTCTTTGGGGACTTATGTGGTACTCCTCTAGAATGTAAGCTCCAAGAGAAAGGAGCTTTGCCTGTTCCTATATGTATTTATAACCCAAGCATCTATGCACTTGTCACAACAATAGGCACCAAAAGATACTGGGCAGTCCATTGACAAGATGTGAGGACTACACTAGATAATAATGAGAAACAAAGATACAATTTAAAGAGTTTTCGTTTTGCATTTTAAAGAATTGACAAGAACTGATGCCTCAATGAATTTAGGTTTGAGGGAAAAAATGAGTGAAAGATAATTTTAAGATTTCTACTTAGGAAAAATGGTGGAGGAGGGACTTCTAAGACTAATACTGAGGTGTATGCATTAGATATAATTTGGTATTATACCTATATGCTATCAACATATGTACTATACAGTTAAATTTTTTTCTACCTAAAATATTTTCTGAAATTTAAAAATGGCTGAACACTGAAATTATTCTCTATCCTTGATTCTCTTCCCCTACTCCTCTGGCTGGCATCTCATTCAATCACATAGAGCTTCACCACTTACCTCTAGTCTGCTCATACTAGATAAGCTACACTTCCCTTTACAACACCTACTTCTACACTATATAAACATTATATATGATGTAAGTTTGATGAGAGGATCAACTATCTATGTCAGATGGGAAGGGGCATCTCTCCAGAATGCCTGAATGCCTGTCACACTCAAACAGCAAATACAAGTGATCTCTCAAACTCTAAAATCTGCTAGATTTCTGCAACTGAATACCTTTCTTGCTCTGGGCCAAACAGAGTATATCTCTGAATTGGACCATAACACATTCTCTCCAAAACTGCTACCTGCCCTGGTTTGTATTTTTGTGAATGAACAATTAGCCTCTCACTCATAAAGGATTGACAGCAAATATGTATTTCCTCTCTATATCCTTCACTAGGTTTTGTATGCTGCCTTTTATATTTGGAGTGCTCAACAAATTTGGTTGAATAAATTAGCACGTGATGAATAAGCGCATGATTACAGTAACTTTTGGGAGTCTTTACACTAGCACATGCTTCCACTGACTGTTCCCTCTGCAGCTACAGCAGGCATTGCAAATCTAGCACAGAACTTTTCTCCTGGCCTACCTAAGCCTCTCAAAGCATTCACCACCAGTCAGTCAAAATCCACCTACAAGATGGAACATATTTGTCTTCCCTGAACTATGACTTTTTTTTTCCTTTAAGTTCCAATTTGGTATCATTTAAAATGTTTTTCCAAGTAAGACCAAAAGAAAAAACTTAAAACATTTCTAAGGCCATAATTAAGTCCAGAACCAAGAAAACTTACTTCTGAAATATCCTTTCATATTGCGTTTCAATTTGATAAAGATACCTAGTGTATTGTAAGCACTCAAGACCAGACCACAAACAAAGGAGGTCAATTTTCTCTATGCTCTCTTCTGCACAGAAGTGCTAAATGCCTTCAAGGAAAACACTTCTCTCAAAGCCAGTGGCACCACATCTAAGAAATCAGCAGTGAAATCTCTCAAAAAGCCCACCTGTGGGTGGTCTCTGCTCCCTTTTAAAAATCTCCCTACCTCCCAATTTCCCTTTCATTGCAGATTTATTTTTCTCAAAACAAAAATAAATATATATCAAACACTATGGAAATTCATTTGTCCAGACAGCACAAAATTTAATTGGATAAAAAGTTGCAAGAAATATTTCTAGAAATATCAACTCAAATCAGAATACATTGCTGAATATAAAATAGTATATATTTTAATAAGTATATTTTAATTGCTTTAATTCTAATGACAGACTCTTAAGATCCACTTTTAATGTACTATGATTTTAATTCCTAACTGAAGACAAAATTGATATTTCCAGTAATTTTAAGAAAACTATTTCTTTTAAAATAAGAGAATAGATGACAGATTTCACCTTGTCACATTTTGTGGCACAAATCACCAATTGTGGAGAAACTGCATTCCACATGGTAAGTTGTTATGGTGTTTTGTTTTGTTCTGTTTTACTAGTGCCTGAACATGATAAACAAATGCATACTACTAGGAAAAAATAGAGGCTGCAATATTTTCAAAAGCTTTTGTTTCGCTCTTAGATAGATAGCCCAAAGTCCACTGCTTTAAATACAATTAAGTATCACCTGACAACTTCAGCTTCAAGCCACATTTAGACTGTCTTCACAATATTACAACAACTGATCAATGAAGTCAATTTGTTTGGGGGGCAGCCGTAAGTCAAATGAGATGTTTCATGCTGTTGTAGACAAAATAACCAGCTGACTGAAGCTCTGAATTAGTTTAGTCTCAAAACTAAAATCTTCATGGAGTCTTAGAGAACAAGTCATTTTTACAAATTACTTGGCAATCATGCATTTCAAAGACAGCCTCTCAAACTGCCAGGTTAAAAAAAAAAATACTATTTATAACGGAATTTGTGCACTTTCCTTCTTTTCTAGATCCTACTACTCTCTACACAAATACACACCAATCCCTCAACAATCTTCTTTAAAAAGGGAAAGAAAATATAATAACGCTGTATTTGTACATGACAAAGAAATTGCGGGAGGAGCGTGAGCTGGCAACTCAGCCAAAGCTAAATGTATTCCACATGGTTAGTAGCAATAAAGAGAAAATCTCACACTTAAAGCTAAAAAATGAATACATCCTAAGTCCACTCTCTATTATGATTCTGGGCACACATTTTAAGAGTGATTAAAACTAACAGCAATGCACAGAACCTAATGTCAGAATGTTTGCACGTCTCTTAATATCACTTGAACACCCCAGGTCAAAAATAACATGACATTAATGGCCTGGAAGCAAACTGAATGGCCAGAAGCTGTGTGTTTTATTTTAACAAATCTCAAAGACTCCTCTTTCTCAGCAGAATTTGAACATTAACAAAGGTTGTTAAGGTAAAAGCTTAATCCCAAATGTGTAAGCATGAAACAATCCACTTCAAAAAGATTTTAGAGTATATTTTATTAAATCCTGAAATGCATGTCCTGGTAAATTTCTATATAAATTTGATTTACAAATTCCACTGAAAATGTGCCACAGCTGGCAGAATAAATTACTACAATAAATCATTATTAAATAACTGTAAATCTTTGTAATGACATAATGCCTAACCAAAAAAAGTATGCAGAAGTGAACATTCAGTAGAGGAAAAGCGCTCTTCACACAGGAAAACAAATTACAGAATTTACCATGCCAACACTACAATATGATTCAGTGACTAAATGGCGAAATAAAATTCACGTAAATAGTACTTAAATCTACAGTGGAGTTGTGTTCACTACTGCATCAAAATGAAATGAATGGCAAGGGGTAACGGACTCAGGTTTTTCACATTAATGTTCACACTGCCAACAGGAAAGAGTTACATATACAGCTGTATACAATATTTTGCTAGGCAACAGAAAACATATCCCAGGTATCAATCAGCAAGGCCAGTTTTCCCCTTCTCTAAAGCTTCATAAATATTCCTTAAAAATTATCTATTTTTCCACAGCTACTCTTTCCTCCATATAGAACTCAACCCTACTTCAAAATAAACTTTTTAAAATCTGAAGTTATCTTCTTTTTGATGTGACTGGATGGACATTTACAGTAATCCATTACTATAAATGTCACCTGAAGTAGCATCACTCTAAACTTCCCTGCGTTATTTAGGTCTCCCAAGCCTCCATTTGTCAAAATGGGTACTTGGTACCAGTGTCCCAACCAACAGCCCATCACTCCAGCCAGGACGACAGGATGAGTGTCAGCAAGCCGACCGGCCCCCAGAGTGCCTGCTCACAGCAATCAACAGCTTCTTCTGCCTCTTGGAAGGGTAAATTATTAACCAGCACAAAGAAATGACTAAGATAAACTCACTAAAACTGTTAGTCTACTAAATATTTCACACTGCCAGTTGGTAAAATCTTTTGTCAAAGTCATCACTACCCACACTTGTTTATGTTTATGTTGCAGTTCACAGTCACTACAATTCATAAGAGAAAAACAAATATCTCTGAATGCCATCTCTACCTGTTTTTCTGTTTGCCAAGCCCTAGTAGGTAAAACTATCACTGAATAAGGGACCTCTGCCACTTCTCACAGGTGCAGGATTTGCCAGCACATGAGGCTGGTCCAGGAAAGCTGCTCCTAACTCAACAAACTTGCAAACTGAGCTGTCCAATAAAGAGCAGAGATGGTCTTCTTTTAGTCCAGGTCAAAATATTTTGGGAAATACAAATGGGAGGGTATTTTTCTAATTTCATTTGCCAATTTGCTTTCTATTATAAATGCAATAACCATCTCTAAGTTTATTAAATGCATCTATCGAAGCAGCCCGTGGGCCCCACAGTCATATTTTTCCCAGCAAGATACTGCCCCACTCCTCAAAGCCAATCCACAAAAAGCCATTCTCTGCATATCTCCCACCCTCATGGGAGAACAGAGCATCTGTGCTACGGCCTCAAAACCTGGCACATTCCACACCAAATAAATAAACCAGTAAAAGGATACCTAACTCTGTGAAGGGGAATAAACATTTAAAAGTTGCGTGTGGAAACAACTGAAAATATTTCCAAATAAGCAAAAGTTCAAAAAGAGGGAGGAAGACAGCATGAGAGGACACACCAACCCAAAAAGAGAGGGTCAGGGTTATTCACGGGAACTGGGAGCAAGAAAAGGAGTGAAGAGGAGATCTTGGAGACTAAAGGGAATGCAGAGAAATGAACAGAGGCTGCATGGAGACACCATCCAAGAACACACACTTAACACAGAAAGGAAAGAGTCATTCACAAAGGTTGGTTAACAATTCAAATTTTCAGCTAGATTACCCAGAAAAAAGTAATCAAAAGATAAAAATATTAACCATTGCTGTGATTATGTGTTCAGTGCAAATCATGTAAGGCAATATACATTCATTAGTTTCATGATTATACATAACACATGACTTGGCCCTTTCTTTTCCCCTCATAAAATCACCCTACACAACCCGGTCCCTTTCCTGGCTTCAGGTAGCAACTGTTCATTGATGACTACCAAATCCCTGTTTTCAGCCCAGATTTCTCTTCTACATTTCAAATGTACTCAACTGTTCTCCTATCATCTCCAGTAGAATGTCTAATAGGAACTTCAAACTCTGCATCACCCTCCCCCCCATGTCTATCTTATGCTCTCTCAAATTTTCTCCTCCTCAGATACCGCCCACCTCAGTAAATAGTACCATCATCTTTCGAGTGCTTAGACTGGGGGTCACCCTTGACTATAAGGTTAAACAAAAAGCATTTTTTTCATTTATAAAGAGCAAAGAGATCACTTTATCCTTCTTCTAACCCTCTAGCCCCCATTCTTAGGAGTGTTTCCTAGTAGACATAATGAATATGAGTTCTCTAACCTTTGGAACAAAGGTAAATCTCTCTAGGAATTAACCCATCTCCAGTTTTTACAAGGTACAGATATCTCCAAGGTCACAGGCCAAATAACCTCTAGATAGGTAAAAATGTACCTTGAGAACTAGCTCAAGTGTCACTCATGAGATATAAAGAAGACTGTCACAAGAGGCAGCCCTTTACCTTTTACATGAAAAGTTAATGTACTTTCTTCTGCTTTGCATAGAATGTGTGAGATTTTTGTCCTAACTTCGTAGTTACTCTCATGCTGACATATGTAAATCTGTTCATGTCTACTCAGTAATAGTGTTCTCTTCTCTCTCTTCAGCATTCTCTTCTGTCTCTTCTTTGTTGGTAAGAAGGGTCTTTTTGTTGGCAAGATTGTTTTATTATTTCCCCTACAAGGTCTTCCTGCCCCTCTGTGCCAGTTTTAATGTCTTATGTCCCCCCAAATGCCATTATCTTTGATGCAATCTTGTGTGGGCAACATATTAGTGTTGATTAGATTATAATTCTTTGAGCATTTCCATGGAGATGTGACCTACCCACCTGTAAGTGATAAATCTGATTGGATAGTTTCCAAAGAGGTGTGGTCCCGCCCATTCAGCACAGGCCTCGATTAGTTTACTGGAGCACTACATAAGCTCAGGCAGGAGGAGCAGGCTTGCTACAGCCAAGACAGACACTTTGAAGAATGCACAGGAGCTGAGAGAGAAGCTGCAGCTTACAGAGACATTTTGGAGATGGCCTTTGAAAGCAGAATTTTGCTCCGGAGAAGCTAAGAGGGGAGAAACGCCCCAAGAGCAACTAAGAGTGACATTTTGAAGAGAAGCTGTGGCCTAGAGAGGAACGTTCTGGGAGAAAGCCAGTTTGAAATGCAACCTGGGAGCAAGCAGACGCCAGCCACGTGCCTTCCCAGCTAAGAGAGGTTTTCCAGTCGTCACTGGCCATTCTCCAGTGAAGGTACCCAACTGTCAATGGGTTAACCTTGGACACTTTATGGCCTTAAGACTGTAACTGCGTAACCAAATAAACTCCCTTTTATAAAAGCCAATCTATCTCTGGTATTTTGCATTCTGGCAGCATTAACAAACTGGAACACCCTCTGACACCACACATTTGGTCACTCTCCAAATCCTTCCACATTCTATCCCTGAAATATCTCTGGATCCATCTACTCTCCATCCCCTTGGCTACCTTCTTAGTATACACTACCTTCTTTGGATACTAAAATAGCCTCCTAACCTCAGCTTCTTGCACTCACTTTTTCTCTCTTCCATTCTCCATATTACAGCCAGGGTGATTTCCCCAAAATTTTTTAACAAGACCCTAATAAGATTTGACCCCTGCCAACCTAACCAGCTCTATCTTTTGACTCTCTCACCATATCCCAGATTTTCTCTCTGCTCCACCCATTCTCTCATTCCCTTTAAAGTCTTTCTCCCTTCTAGAATCACCCATTATCATAGCTTACCATCCCCTTCAAAGATGCCTTTTTTGACCTGGACTACAGTAGGTTGTTATCCATTCTTACAGCACCCCAAACTTCTTCTCAACACCTGTAATCATTTGTTTCATGTCTATCTTCCCTGTAGGTCAATAGCACTATGATGGTACAGCTCCTTGCACCTATATACCCAATACCTGGTTCAAACAGATTCAATAAATACTTCAACACTGACTGAATGCCCCAATGTCCTGGTCAGTGAAAGTTGAGAAGCTGCATATTAAAGCTACTAAAAAAATTTATCTATTTTGTTATGTATTTACTGTGATCTTAAAGCTCTTCCTACATGTAGTAACATCTTGAATCTTGTGATTCTGCAATAAATTTAATAGGAAATCACTAACTAAAGGATTAAGACTCCCAATTATTACAGCTTTTTGGCTATCACTTTAGTGCCTAGCTTGTCAAGACAGAAATGAACTCGGTTATTTCCTGGGGTTTGAATCCAATAGCCCTAGAGCAATTTCTTGACAATTGTCAAACATGACAGAATTACAATGTGAGAGACAACTATAAAAAGCTTAGAGACCCTTCTTCAGGTACATCATATTAAGTTCCTAGGTATCCTCAAGCCCCTTTCTCAAAATCCCATTGTTAGCAAAAGCTAATGTAAATTGTTCACCATTGATTAAAAAAATAATAACAAAGCAGACCTGCAATGCCACACGGAATTTATTCTGGCATTTAAGAGCAAAATGAATCATGCCAATACATATATAAAGAAGTGTTATAAATTACTAATTACATGTAACCAAATAGTTTTTGTTCCTTTAGAGTATTTGGAACTCAGTAATAATTTTACTCAACAAATTACAAACACAAAGCAAGAGGTATCAGTTTTCTATTGCTGCCTTAACAAATTACCACACATTTAGTGCTTTAAAACAAAACACATTTATTATCTTACAGATATATAGGTTAAAATCCAATATTACTCTTACTGGAATAAAATCAAGGTGTTGGAAGGGCTGCATTCCTTTCAGAAGGCCCTAAGGGAGAATCTGTTTCCTAGCTTTTCTCCACTCCTAGAGGCTGTCCACACTCCTGTGTGAGGGTCCCCTTCCTTACTCCATCTTCAAACCCAGCAATGCTGCAATCCTCTGATGATTCCTCCTTAGTCTCGTCTCTCTCTGACCACAGCTGGGAAAGGTTCTCAACTTTTAGGATTCATGCAATTAGACTGGGCCCACGTGGATAATGCAGGCTTATCTCCCCATCTCAAGGTTCCTAACCTTAATGTCATCTGCAAAGCTCCTTCTGCCATGTAAGGTAACATATGCACAAGTTCCTGGGACTTGGACATCTTGGGGGAGGGGGTGGGGTGGTGCGTTATTCTGCCTACCTTACAATATATGCAAAATTTTCAAGGTAGCATTCCCACATTGAGAATTAATAGCATTTCTAATTGCCTAGTAGGTAAAATCTGCTAATTTAATACGGAGCTAAGGCACAATATATCAATCAATCCTTTTGTCACAGTCAAAACCTTTGAGGAATCAATTGATTTGACTTGTACTCATAGATGTAACAATTAAGTATTTAACATTTTAACTCATCTTTCATTTGAAAGGGAAGAGGAAAAACATTCCAGGGTTTAAATTTATGCTTTTGGTATAAGCAAAAATATCTCAGGAAATCTGTAGTGATTTTACCAGTGATAAATTCCAGGAAACCAATTCATCTCAAGTAGGTTATACCACTTAACTTCATGAGACAGTTTTCAGTCAGCACTATAAAGCACTATACATGCAGAGAAATGAGTTACGGACTACCAGTGCAACAGCTGGTTACTATCTTCAATAATAAGGAAGTTGTGATTTTCGTGCAAAAATCTTAGCAATCAGAACTGCAACATTTCTACATCGATTGCATTTATGTTGGTACTTTGCTATGGAAAGGTTTTTGTCACAGAGGAGGAGTCAAGGACAACACCTGAAGTATGTTTTGTTCATGGACACTATGTTTTCTGGACGGATGTTAGGAAAAGGACTTTAATGGAAAGGTAAAGTTATTTTCAAGATCCCAGAGATAGAAAAACCACTAAATGGATTTTTTTCCTAGTTTTTTTGTTATTGTTGTTCTCTGAAATCTCTTCATTTTGGTAAAATGTAAGGTTTCAAACTGAAAAGGAATTAACAGTATCAATGTGAATCAGTGTTAATGTCCCTCACAATAACAAAAACAGAAAAAAAGAACACTAAACACAGGTTGAAAACAAATATTCAAGAGAACAGCCATTCTTAATCATGCCAATTATATGTAATTCTGTTTTAATTTATATATTTTAAATCTGTGAAGGCATTACAGTCAAATTTAAAGCTAGAAGACCCATGAATATCATACAACACCTCAACTTTTAGAGGAAGAAACTCTTATAAGTGAAGTATTTTCTGAATTTATTTGCAATGAGAATGTATTACTTTTATAAAAATAAAATTCTATAATGCTGCTTCCACGCAGTGAGGGCAGGAAAGGGCAGTGTCCTAACCAAGTCTAAGCCTATCTAAAAAAGCCTACCTAACTAAGATGGAAAAGACAAGTTCAATTCAACCTCCTCAAAGTGACTCATCAGTACCAAAGTACTGTAGCTGTTCAGTAAGCAGTCAAGTTGCCTGATAATTTGTATACCCAAGTTTTGGGTCTAAATCATGCATTCACAATTGGATGAAAAAATTTAGATATTACAATGGTTTGTCATGCTCCAAAGCTCAACCCTACCAGACAAAATCTTATTCTCCTTAGTATTTAACTTTACATGGGATGGAGAGGATGGGACTTGGGGAGGG
The DNA here is from genome assembly GCF_015220235.1 of Choloepus didactylus. Taxonomy (NCBI): domain Eukaryota; kingdom Metazoa; phylum Chordata; class Mammalia; order Pilosa; family Megalonychidae; genus Choloepus; species Choloepus didactylus. The sequence continues at coordinate 65,274,012 of NC_051316.1, forward strand.
GTAGGATTAAGAAAAACATGTCTAAAAAGGCCCCTTAGGCCCTGAGAGTGAAGATAATGTTGAGAAATAGTCTGGCCAAGGATAAACCAAGCAGAGCTACCACTGCAGGAATAGGAATACTCGGGGAAGCTTCATAACAACAACTACCTCTTCTCGTGCCACTTACTTCCACAGCCCCAGCCCCCTTTGGTTCTTTGGCATCTCCAAGGATGGCCCACCTTGACTAGCCAGGAAATAAAGAAAATTTGCAATGATCCAGTGAATAGTTCGTGAATTCCCCAGGAGGTGCATCTAACCACAATGAAGAAGATAGCATGGGAAATTACTTTTAAATTCTGTTTGTCCTCTAATAGAAAATAAAGTTGCTGACATATGAAATTTGCAGAGGCAGATGAAAATGGGGAAAATTAAGGGTGCTACAGCATCTCTATATAAAAAATGAAAATAAATAACATTGAACAAGTTTCAGAATTTTCACATGGGGGTATAAAAAGATAAAGAAGTATGTCAGGTATAGAAGCAGTAATAGCCAGCTGCAATTTAAGAAGTAATTTCACTTCATTTTACTCATGATTCTAAAGAACTAATATTATACCTATAGCAACCATATGTCCCTGATTTTCCACAACAACCCCAATTTCGTGTAATTGTATTCTTTAAAAAAAATGACTCTTTAAATGCAGAACTATGATCTAATCTCCCTCAGATTTCTATACAAACAAATCAATATCAGAAAATCCATTGTTAGACTCCAATTCCTTGGTGGGGGGTGGGGGTGGGGGATGGAAAAACAAATCATCTACTCATATAGTAAGAAATAAAATACTTTTAACTTTAAGACTCTAGTTACTGAAGAAAAGTTAGAAAACTAAGTAACATGCTGTTTTATTTATTTTAGGGTCTCAATTCTTTTATAATACTTGTACTTGTTTCTGTAGGCCTCTTCACAATATTTTTAATGAACAGAAACATTCGCTTATAGTAAATTTTCTCTACTATGGCACCCTTTTATGAAAACAAGGATTTAGGGAGCTCATATTTCAGACCATAACATTCAACTGTCTTTAGCTTTCCATTTAAATACAAAGCACCCTGTCTGAGTAACTAGTGATAAGTTAACTAGTAACTAGTGAGTAACTAGCAACTAGTGAGTAACCAGTGATAAGTTAATGTTACTAGAGCTATGCTGTGATAGCTGTCATTTAATGCAGATGATGCTTAAGAGTACTCAGTACAGAAACGAGGCAATAAGAGTAAAATATATCACGGTACTCAGCGTATCAAACTCTAAAAAATGAACAGAGAAGGTAGCAAAATTTTTTAAACAGGAGCCAATAGTCACCCCTCATCAGTTTCAGAAAATTAAGACAAAGGACGGAGTAAGTAATTTTAGAACAGTGACATCTGTGAGATCAAAGGAACCTGTGCCCCAGGTTCACTGTTCACTCTGAGAGGTGAGAGTTGATCTTCTCTTCTCTCATGGACATCATCAAGTTGATGCCATCAGGGCCATATGGAAATGCATCCCTTCCTGGAATGTTATATGAGGTGTGAGAGAGGAAGCATTCAAGAGGAAACGACAAAAGGAGGCTGATCTAGGAAATATAATCATGAACAAAATGCCTTTGAACACCATCCAAAGACATTCAAAATATCTTTACCTTCAGCCTACCTCACCACCTATGTTTCTTCTCGTTCCTAGAGAAACGGTTTTCAAAAACAAAAGAAAATGAAAGTTGTCAATGGAGATGAATCAAAGTCACAATCACTTTAAAACTATGAGCATGATACCACCAAGCAATAAGAGCTCACACTTCAGGAAGCTCAACACCAACAGCTGCTCCAAGGAACAAAATTGGAGGAATAGGAGGAAAACACAGCTATCTCCACATCTGTCTTAATTTTCTTTCATTTTTGTGTTTTTGGTTTTGTTTTGCTTTTTCCTCCCCCAAACTAACAGATAGAGGCAGGGAGGAACAGAGCCTCACCCCAAGAGGAGGGATAGATAACCTGAACTCTTAATGTCCCCTGCCAACTCTTCAGGACTATAGAGAAGATACTAAGACTTAACTATTTAGCATTTAAAAAGTCCCCATTTGTATATGACACTGCAATAAAATAACAGTAATGATAACAATAATGATGATGCCTTGCATCTAGTGCTTTATACCCTACTTAAAGTGCCTTAATGACTTTAATGGATTGAGGCATCCCTAAGAGATCAAAGGCAGATATTATCATTTCCAGTCTACATAACAGAAAATCGAGGAAGAAAGGTTAAGTGACTTGACCAAGCCTCACTCATCAATATAGTGATGTTCTGATAGCAGTGCGGGGTTGCTAGCCCCATGTGGCTTCGGCTTCGATGGCAGCTCAGCTCAACCTGGAGTCTAACCCAAAACGGCCCTCTGGTGGGGTTGGAGGGTGGAGAGGTGAGAGGGTTGCTGGGTTTTAGTGACACTGACTTAAGAGGAAAGAGATTCCCTTAAACTTATTATCAGTGAGGACCAAAAGACTCCAGAGAACTCATCAATAGACAAACAGACCTCAGTATACAAAGCAATTCACTTCCCTTCCATTTCTCAGATCCTACCTCCAAAATACTATAGTGCAAAATCACCTTGAAATGGGGTGATTTTATGTGAAGTCAGAGGGAGTGCAAACAAAACAACCAGGGTGAAGGGGGCAGGAAGAAAATGCATATTGCTAGGGTCTTCTCCAGGCTAGTCTTAAGTGGGAGAAAACAGGAGAGCCTGTTACTTTCAAATGATAACATCTAGCCTTCCTACAACCCTTTAAATCTGTTAAAAATGAGCACAACACACCCAGCTAAAGAATGATCAAAGGGCGGTAACAACATCTTTAACCACTACAACACCCAAAGTTTGAAATCTGCAGCGCAGCATATGCATGGGTGGTGCTCATATTTGTCTCTGGCGTGCCATTCTCTCATAAAATCTTATCACTCCTCACTGGAAGACTATGGCAGGGGAAAAATAACCTAAACCTAACATGAAATCCCCTTATTACTTATTTATTTGAGTTACCAAGCATGTGATTGGAATTAAAATAAGAGCTGGGATTGGTTCCTAATAAAAGTTAACCTTGCACTCTTTCCCACCCACACAAAAGTAATTCTGTTTAGAAACCTTCATTTTTTTTGGCCCCAACCCATTCCTGGGGCGTGTAGCTCGTTCACTGCCAGTAATTGCTTCCATACAATACCATGTTTTAGAACGTTTGCAGTATTTACAATGCTGTGTGACACTTACATTGCATTTAAAACTCCAGAAAAGCTTACAGATTTTACAGAAACAGAGCTTTTGCATGCCGTAACAAAGTAGCTACCAGAAAAAAAGTGACCTCCATTTCATTTTTATTTTCAACTACTTCTATTTCTGAATTTTGGGACTCAACTTTTTAATTCAATTAATTAGAAATGAAAACTCCTTCACCTGGGAAGTCAGTAACAACAGACTACGAGTATATCCCTATTCTGTATCCAAATTAATATTACCCAGATCAGTATGCCGTAAATTATACTGGCTAGTAAATCATTTCACTTAGGGCCCTTTATATGATTCATCTTCAATATAACAAAAATAGCAAGCTAGTACAATGATTGTGGTGCTTATTTCCTTTCTTGAAATTACTAATTTAACCTGCCCTTCTGCTATTGTTTACGAGATTGATGCATGTTGATATTTTATTTACCTGCATACAGTTACACTTAAACAAAAGATGAGAAGCAAATTCTCTTTCTACTTTAAAAATCAATTTGTTCTTCATAGATCAGTGATTTCAGAATCCAGTTAATTCTGATTGTCCCCTTCTCCAAACAAGCTATTGTCAATGAAGGAACTCAAAATTCTCCCCACAAATGAGTAAAAGAATAAAAGCCCCCTTCAGGAAGCATATGAAACCTACTATGACATATATTTGATTTATAGGAAGTAATATCTTTCATCTTGGCTCTTAGTTTGGGAGAAGTTAATTCTTTGCAGTCAGAGAAGGGACAGTCCGAGCTCTACCATACACAAATATTTCTCATTTATAATCGACACTGAAAACTACATCATTCCAGACTAATTTGGGGGACTTTTTGTCCCTGATATGAACACACAGGTAAACAAAAACAAACACACACACACACACAGTAAACACATAAATCTTATTAGGCAAAAACTTAAAGTAAAAGGCAGAGGATTTATAGTGCCGCAAAATGATTTTATAAATTCAAACGTGATTGGATTTGATTCTGATAAAGGCCCATAGAATACAATACTAATTTGCTTAAAATACACAAATGAAATGGTAGCTCTATCCTTGAGCAGCAAATCTACCCTGGAATGAAGGGAATAAAGCTAAACCTTGCTTTCTATACAGACTGAGATAATTCTTACCCCATATCATTAATTTATTAACTTTTTGAGTCCAAACTAGTGCCTTTCAAAAGAAATTGCTCCCTTTAGAAAAACTGAAATATACTCAGGTATTGAATGCACAGAGCCACAGAATCACCACCTGGCCCTCCAAAATTAATAATGAAACCACCACCAAAACTCTTCTAGTAAAAGTAACAGGTTTTTTTCCATGGGCTATAATCATTCAGGGTTGATGTCTTAATTAAAGCTAGGCAATGAAACTGTTTATTAAGCTGAGTGTGTCAAGTCAAAAAACTTACTTTTAACACAACAGGGCATATTACTCATAATTTCTTATTGTATCCTATTAAGGCCTACATATTATCAGAGATGTAAAAGATACCACATTTCACCCTTAACTGTGAATTTCTCAACTTTTAGTGCTTTCTGTCCCAACTTTAATGTTTTTTTAATGTAGTTTTTCCTGTGCAATATATCATTTTTATCTCTGTAACTATCCATCACTATTTCCTTTAATTGAGGTTAATTTCTTTCAACTTGGGGGAAGGTGGGAAGAATGAGGGAACCCTTATTCTCAGGGCTGAGCATGAAGGGCTTTCACAGCTGCTGAGATTTTTTTAATCATGAAGCTTGATTTTCAGAATGCTTAAATTCCTCAAATCCACCCTACTACCCTCCAACCTGGACCTAAATCAACAGGCTAGTGGGATAAGGAACTTACAGTTCCTACCCAGAACCATTTAATGAAAATTTTCTATCTAACTAAAATCCCTCCAGTTGCAACCTAAGTCTTTTCGTTTGTTTTCAATCAAATGGCCAACAGCTGGCACCACCTTCCATGTAAAATTATTTCATATATTTGGAAACAGTGACCAACTCATACCTTGATGTTCACTTCTCTCAGTCACGAAAATTATTTCATTTCCCAAATCTTTTAAACATTTTATACTTTTACCTCTGGGCTCCAGAGTTCTATTGGATTTTAGAAATCATCAAGTGGCCAGAAATTGGTGAAATAATTTATATCATTGGGGAGAAGGTTACCTTGCCTGTTGCAGGGACTTTATGGGGGGCCCTGGTAGAAGCCTGTTTGAAGGCTATTCTCCTGCTACAAATCCTGGGTGGCAAAAACTCCCCCCACCCAGCTTCAAGGAGTAAAGGTGGGCAAGAGACTGGGAAGAGAGACTTCACGAGTGTAAATGTGAAGCCTGATGATTTTTTAAGTCACCAGGGGCAAAGGGCTTCGACATGCTAATGACTACTTGGCTACCTCACATTTGTATAGCACCGTTTACATAAGCATCTTTTAAGGAACAACACACACTTCCTTTCCTGAGGAGAGCCTGGGGATAGCCTTGGAAGAGGAAGGACGAAATCCACTCTCAAGAGCCACCAAAGAGAAAATGGAGAGCGCAGTTCATCCACATTACAGGCCAGAACTACTCGATTTAATCTTAAGCATTCACTTACGTGTCTGATAGTAAGTATACAACGAGTATTAGCTAAACTGAAAATCGAGGAGGGGGGCACTTCTCAGTTTGGGCGATGGGGGGTGGGGGTGGAAGATAAACAAAGAGCAATTACAAAGCAATGTTATGTGAATCAAGGGTCATCTATGCAAGAGGAAATGGTAGCCAAGGGGAGAGAAGACCCACACCTGGCTAGAGAAGTGGGCCAGGGAGGATTTATTTTTAGAGCAGAGCCCTTGGCTAGATCAACACTTGAGGGCAAGCATGGCTGCTGGTAGCTCTCTCTGCCTAAGAGCTGGGGGAGATTAGAGGCCAGGGACGGAGTACAAGATTTATATGCTCTGCCACCAAATTTGAGTATTATCTAGAGATAATGTAAAGCCAAAATTTGCTTTGATTCATTTTTAAATCTTAACTTATTAATTTTATTTGGAAGATTTCAAACGTGCAAAAGTAGTATAATAATCTTCCATTAAACCCACCACCCAGTTTCAACAATTAGCACATGTTCAGCTTTGTTCCACCTTATACTCTTCCTAAACTCCCCCCGCCCCCGCCCTGCCCTTCAACCTCTCTCCCCCACTGGAAAATTTTAAAGTAAGTCCCACACATAATATTATTACTTAACTAGTAAACACTTCAGTAGCTCTCAAAGGTTTTTCAGCAGAGGTGTGCCATGAAAATCTCTGTTATAGAAGGATTTCTAGTTCAGGGTGATAGGTGAAAAGATGAGTTCAGTGATATAGGCAATGATGTCAGTAAGAGCTTACACGGAAGTAGTAGAGTGAAGGTGGAGAAGTGACGAGATTCCAAGGTATGTCGTCCTAAAGAGATGGTTGGGGTGCGCAGGGGAGTTGAGGCTGAGTATGATTTTATTGGAGACATTTACCAAGACGAGGAAAAAAGGAGGGAAATGCAGAGTTGGAGAGATGTATCTTGATATGCTCAGTTTGATCGAGGACAGCTGGACATGCAGGTAGAATAAATGAAAACACTAAGCAAAGAGACAAAAAAAAGGATTAGCTGATCCAGAGAAGATGATGAAGGAAAGAATCCTATTTAATTTAACAATTTAAATAAGGACCTTGTGCCTGGAATGTACTAGAGATACAATGAAGAACAAAAAGAAATGGGTCCCTACCTGCAAGGAACTTTTAATCTAGTTGGAGAGGCAAACATTAATCAGAAAATCGCCTGTGTAAATTTAAACCGAAATATGTATTTTAAAAGAGCATTTATTATAAGGGAGATAATATGACTTAAGGTAGTTATGACTGAGCTAAAATCTGAAGGAAAGGTTACACTTAAACTAGGTTGAGAAATCAGATTAAGCAACCGAGAAATGGGGACCAACGACAGTGAGAGTTGGAGGAAAATAAGCAAAAGGGAGACAGCTGAGAAGATGGCAGGCGCAGAACTTTCAGGTTTGTGGCTTCCAATCACTGAAATGGGAAACAATGAAAGAGGACTAGGTAAAAAGCTTTGTGTCCAGGCAATAATGAAAGAAAGCAAAGAGATTTCTTTGAGCCTAAGCCAACAGGACCCTGGGAAAGGCTAGTACCTGTTCAGGTCATGGTTTAAACTTGAAGCCAAAGTTGACTGAGCCTTAACATCTTTGTGTGTTTACACATGTAGCACATAACTATGTAACGCTTTGTTCAAATGTCTTGATATGCCCTCAGGTCTGCAAGCTTCATGAGGGCAGGGACCATGTCTTTCCTTGCAGCTACTGTACTGGAGCACCAATGATGCACCCTAGTAGGGGACCTGGCATAAAGCTGGTGTCCAATAAACGTGCTTTCAGAGACATGATCTTATTTACACATCACAACACAATGTTAAGCAAGAATGATCATTCTCCCTCATTTTAGTGGGGCAGGGAATGCAGTTCACTCAGGAAAAGGACTAGCAGAGTTACCTGGATAATGGGTGGCAAGATCAGGTGATAGACTGGGAAGGAGTCACTGTACAGGCATGGCAGCCAAGGCAAAGGGTACTGGCGATGCAGTGTAGCAGATGTGATGTCAAATAGTAGCAAAGAGCATGATCTTGGGAATAGGATCACGCTTGGATCTGAATCCCAGGGCTGCCGCTTCTTAGTCACACAGTTTTCTCATCTGCAAAATGGGAATAAAAGCAGGCCCCACTTCACCAAATTACTGTGAAGACCAAATGATGATGCATGTAAAGCATAATGCCTGGCACACAATAAGCCTTAATCACAGCAACATCTGCCACCTCTTACTAGATTTGTGGATGGCGCTTCATCACTAATGATGCTTTGATCCTGGCAAGCCCTGGTGCCCACAGGGTTTTCAGGCTATGAGTGGGGACTCTCGGATAAGCACCTGCCCCATCTGGAGCACTATGGAAATACAGAGAAATGAAGCCTGGGGAAACCTGCAGAAACCCCGGAAAGAGGGCTGCACATGTGCATCCCAAGGGTTTCTTAAATGAATTACTTTGCCGAAAATAAATGTTAGGCCCAACATTTAGTGATGGCTAGAAGCGAAAATGCTCATTTCTTCTCGAAGCATTCCAACATAACACTGCTCATTGTCCAATGTTAATCTGAAAGGTGAGGTCCAGATCTCAAAATGCGAAAGGCAGGTCATCCAGAAACACAGGAGAGCTGATAAGTGGGTACCCATCCATTCCCTGCCTTGAGATCAGGACCAACCTTGTGCCATCACAGAGACAGACTCATGCTCTTTGGTTTAGGTAAAAGGGAGATGGTTGCCGGTAAGAAGAAACCTGTCTCAGAAGCCCACCCACCCTCGGAAAATACAAGGGCAACTTTTATGGATCCATTGACAACTATAAGATATTTCCAAATCATAAGTACTAATAGATATGACCGTCTCTAAATTAATTTGGTCTGTGGCTTAAGATATTAACTGACAGGTGCCTGAGGCAGGAAAGGAACCACAATGGAAATAGTCCATGTGAATATTGGAGCAATTGTCTCCAAATGAGTTTACCCACAGCGACCATGATAACCAATCTCCCAGGGGCTGTTTCACTTGAGAAATTCAGCATCTAAGGGCACATCCCTACTTTTCCAAGCCCCCTCTCCCCAACCCCATTCATACAAGAATTCTTTTCTTAGCAGTGACCTAATCTGGGGGGAATGTGTTGTATCTGTCCTGAGTCCAAAAGGTAGCACTGAGTCTAACAGGTATGAAAAAGGGTATCAGTTTGGTGAGACTGATAGGCTTATATAACCTCCTATACATAAAACAAGGTTTTCAACACAAGCTACTTCAGAAATAATATATCTTTCAACAAATTGTGTAGGACAATGTACCCCCAGGTATTTGAGATCAAAACTTAACTCTTAATGTCTGCTCTTCTGGAATTTCATTAAATACTGTTACATGGAACCCAAAGTTTATTTCTAGAATGTGTATTCACTTTTGTCCAAGAGACAGCTACAAGTATAGGCAGAATATGTGTCAGAGTTGACTTGCCTAGCGTGTCCTGCATGAACAGTCAGCAAAAAAGGTAAGATGTTTACAGATTTTAAAGACCCCCAAACAGCAATACATGAAGTATAATGACAAGACAAAGGCACTCACTCCAAAGGACATTCAACTTGATAAACATATCAGTATTCACAGTTACACTCCTACCATGTATATTTTTCTCATGAAAGCACGTACTTAACACTTCCTTCAATTTTCCCTAGAAATACTTCTTTTACCAAATGACAAGTAAACTCCACCAAGAATGTTAAGACTGGCTGACTTAGCCTCACCACCCAAATCCTTTATAAAGAGGCAACATTTCCAACATGCAAATATTTTAGCCAGCATAGTTTTAAGTAAAGTAGTATATTTGCCATTGAGGGAGGGGAAGGAGTGGGGGTGGGGATTAGAGTGGAAAAAGAATTTTTAAATCCCTATTGCATTATCTATGAGATATAAGTGAATAATAACTAATATGTCTGCAGCCTCAGCCTTAATCTTAAAACAAATGATAGTACTCAAATATAATATTTCACATATGCAGACTGATAACTGGTTTTTCCTTTATTCTTGAAGATTCTGTGAATGACACAATACAAAGTACAATGTATTTAATGAAAGGTTTCCAAGCTGATTTCCCTATAGGTTATTTTCCTTCTTTTCTCTGGAACCCATACACGGGATACACCGCAGGGATCAGGGGTGTATATAAAAATAAACTATGAGCCAGTATCAGAGCTGATACCTTCTCCTACAGGGACAAGTGAATTATTAGATCTGTGTCATGAGTGTTTTTTTTTAATATGCCATTGTTCCCACTTGAGCACATTAAATTTTCCATATCCACTTTTAAACCAATATAACCTTTTTTTTTCCTTGCTCATAATGTTCATGCTGTACATTAACAGGCAGAAAATCCAATAGCTTAAGTCATCATATAGTAGTTATATGTAAAGCTTGGTGGATGAAAACCTTTTGCATTTTCTCCCTCTTTGAATAGATACTATACTGGAGTTGGCTAAAACCCCAGGGAAAAAAATTACACCACATGGGAAACTGTACTAATTTTTTTTTTATGATTGATCACAAATCTATTTTGAACATTACACATTTTTTTAAAATTTATTATAACTCTGGCTCAACATCTTCGAGTCCAACAAATTGAAGGTGCTGGAGTCTTTTGGTCTGGAAGATGTGTTTGCCAATTATTTTTGCACTAGTGCACATAAACAGGGAGGACTGGATCTTAGGTATGAGTTATACATTCCTGTACAAAATAATTGTATATTCTATGAAGACTGATTCTTTTTTTAGAGAAATATACAACAACACAAGGGAAATCTTGTACTAGCAGCATAACTGAAGTGGCAAGATACAATATTAGAAAAACAGAGCTACTTTCATTACTGTGATGCTGTGTGTCAGAATGTCTCTCCTTAATGAACCTGTTTGCAATAAGACTCCGGGTGCAAAGAGGCTATTTAGAGAGACTATTGTGTCTATAGTGAGTCCTTCAAATATCTTCCCACTATTAGACATGCCGCATTGACCAATTCTGTCCTGATTGCTGTTCTTTTTACTATCAAGGGACATTCTTGCCCAGACAGACGGATGGATCAGACACTGCAGTTCATAAAATGTTTACACTGTACACACACACACCCTGTGGTACCAGCTACAGAGCTACAGACCACACAGTGAATTGACTGTGGCAGTGTCATATGAAAGCTTATGACTTTCCAATATCAATGACAGGATTTAGGTTAAACTTTGCTCGTTCTGTCTGCCTGTCACTCTCAACAAAAAGCTTTTCTCCCCTCTCTTTCAATATATGCCCAAGTCCATTGCTCACGAGGGAACACTTCAGGCAAATGTTCTCTGTGTCATAAGGTTTTCTTACTCTGTTGAGATTTTTCTCCTAATTGCAGACCAGGAAAGAGGACCACATGTCATGCCATCAAAAAAGGATGGAGAGCTCAAAAATAATAATAAAATAATAGCTTAAAAAAAGGGCTTTCTAAAAAAATTTTTAAATTCCAACACATAGTGACAGCATCAAAAAGCAAGAAACTTGTCACTACAGTGTAACAGCAGCCTCTCCAGCTAAATCAGCAGCCTCTTTACCGAGTCAGGTGCTTGGAGGTAACTTCCTGTTCATCCTGCTCATACTATGTTCTGATCAGCTGCCAGGTAGTTGCTTTGGCCTCACCTTTCACACACCTGCATGCCAACTGATCCTCTACAAAAGTCCTTTTCCTCTTACACTTTTTTCTGTCAGTGTATCCCTTCTATTCAAATACAGATCATGTGTGTGCAAGCCAGCAGCAAAAGGTTTTATCTGCCCAACCCATACAGCTGTCAAGTAAAAAAAACTTCAAACCCAATGGTCCAAATTGCCAGAACGTTAATAAGCACAACTACACATTGGTTATATCTGATAAGGAACCAGAGAATTGCACAACGAACTGAACCTTGATCAAATGAATCAAAAGACAGTTTCAAAGTCTGTTATTTCTAAATTTCTCTCTCACCTCCTCATTTTTTTCTGGACTTAACTTTATACTCTAACAGACCTGAATATAGACCATCACCTGTCCTATAGCGCTGTTTTCCAAAACCATGTGGAATATCCATGATTTCAATGTTTACTTTTCTCATCCAGGTTTTAAATCCCCATCATGATAAAACCTTAAAATAATGCCTCTATGAAAACTACTTTGAACATTTATTGAAAACACACAAGTATTTCCTACTTGAGATATTTAGTATTGATAATGACAAAGACTACAGATAATCCAAAAAGTGATTTCTATGTTCCTTTAGAACAGTTATTTTCAAAGTGTGGTCTCAGGACCAGCAGTATCAACATCATCTGGGAATTTGCTAGAAATGGAAATTTGGGGGCCCCACCCCAGACCTGCATAATCAGAAAATCTGGGGGTAGAGCCCAACAGTCTGGGTTTAAACAAGGCCTCCAGGTGACTATATGCACGCTCAAGTTTGGCTTTAGAATATACAATATGATTTACTTAGCTTCATATGAAAATTATTTCAAATGGCTATTACTCCTTAAGAACAAAATCAACTGGCTGTGGGCCAAAAAAACAGAATAAAAGGGGGGAAAACAGTCCTGGATTTAAAATAACCTTAGGAACACCTCAATTTAGGGCAGAATTATCGTCCTATGGACAGATGGGTCTTTTGATTGTGCTATATAATACAAACCACTCCTGATTTTTTCATTTGGAAGAAAACAAGCATACTCTTTGAGAATAATTAACAAAATTAAAATAGTTCCAAATCTGAGTTGAGATGGTGGTAGCAAACATAACATAAATTAATGTTTAAAAGATCAAAGGCAAAATGGAAAGAGATGTTAACCAACGTAAAGGAGTATTTGAAAGTTAAAGCTCAAATACGAGAGTGGTACGAGGCAGACAAGGGAAGGTGAAGACTCTCTGCCAAGCTAAGATGAGGTGGAGGTATGAAAAAAACTGGAAAACTAGCACTAGATAAACCAGCAACATAGGGAACTGAAAAGAAAGTGGGACATTCTGTCAGGTGAGTGGTAACATTACAGAAGACTAATGAAAAACAAGAGGAACAAGTTTGAACTGGATCTGGCATAAAACCTCAGGGAGATTATATTATGAAACTGTTACTCAGTGCAGACTATGTACAGGCCTTCTAACTCTCTGAAAGGAGAACTGATAGGATCACGGGGGATGTTAAAGAAAGCGCCTGTTGCCCGCTTTTGCGGGTAGGTAGTGGTAATACAATGACCCAAACAAAAGATGCTGGCTTAGATAAGTTACCATAGATAGGAAAAAAATGAGCAGATTTAAGAAGTACTCAAGAGGTAGAATCGACAAGATCTACTGACTGATGGAATGGTCCTCCCATATACACAGTAATCATAGGAACTTGCCTCTCAACTTATTTGTATATACCTTCAACACTAACAAGCTTTGAAGGCATCTCCAATTTGGGGTCTTGCAACTTCAAGTCTTCCTAATTATTACCTTTATACTGCACACCTACCCAAATGCATTCAGATATTTAAAAGTATCTGTTCTACGAACTGATGTATAAACAAAATGTTGGTACATCCATACAATGGAGTATTATTCAGCTATAAAAGGAATGAAATATTGATGATACCATATACATACAACATGGATGAACCTTGAAGACATCATGCTAAGTCAAAGAAGCTAGCCACAAAATGCCGTATCGTAAGACTCTATTTATATAAAATGTCCAGAATAAGCAAATCCACAGAGACAGAAAGTAGATTAATAGTTGCCCAGGACTTGAGGTGTGGGTGGGGAGCAACTGCTAAAGCACATGAGGTTTCTTTTTTTTAAGCGATTCTTTTTTTAGTTTTATTTTTTTTAATCAGAAAAATTGTAGTTTTACAGAAAAATCATGTAACAATTACAGTGTTCCCGTATATCCCGCTTGTTGACACTTCGCGTTACTGTGGTACCTTTCTTACAATTGATGAAAGAATATTAAAACTGTACTATATTAACTATAGCCCATAGTTTATATTAGGTATATTTTCCCTCCACATATCACCCTATTATTATAACAACTTACCATGTATGGTGTGGTACATTTGTTATAATTCATGAAAGAACATTTTTACACTTGTATAATTAGCTATATTCCATTGTTTACAATAGAGTTCAGTGTGTTTTACAGTCCTGTGTTGTATCTTTTAATTTTTATTCTGGAAATACGTATACAACCTAAAATTTCCTCTTTTAACCACATTCACAAATATAATTCAGGGCCGTTAATTACATTCACAACAATGTATCCAAACCTTTGCATCAGCCTAAATAGAAATTCTTCACAAGTAACCATTAACTCCCCATTTTCCACCCCCAACTCATCCTCTGGAAGCAATATTCTAGACTCTAATGAATCTATGAGTTTACTTGTTCAAATTATTTCATATCAGTGAGATCACACAGTATCTGTCCTTTTGAGCCTGGCTTATTTCATTCAGCATAATGTCTTTAAGGTTCATCCATGTTGTCACATGTATGAGGACTTCATTCTTTTTACAGCTGAATAATATTCCATCATATGTATATATGTACATACTTTTTTGTCCATTCACCAGTTGGTGGACGCTTGATTTGCTTCCATCTTTTGGCAATGAGGAATAATGCTGCTATGAACATCAGTATATAAATATATGTTTAAGCCTGTGCTTGCGCTTCTTTTGGATATATGCATAGCAGAGCAATTCCTGGGTCATGGTAATTTTATACTTAACTTTCTGAGGAACTGCCAAACTTTCTTCCACAGTGACTGCACTGTTTTACATTCCCACCAACAATGAACCAAATGTTCCTATTTCTCCACTTCCTCTCTAACACTTGTAATTTTCTGCTTTATTTTTTTTCCAATAGTAGCCATTCTAGTGGGGGTGACTATCTCATTATGGTTTCAATTTGCATTTCTCTAATACCTAGTGATGTTGAACATCTCTTCATGTGCTTTTTTAACTTTTTGTATATCTGCTTTGGAGAAATGTCTACTCAAGTCTTTTGCTTATTTTTTTAATTGAGTTTTTGTCTTTTTATTGTTGAAATACAGAATTTCTTTATATATTTGGGATATTAAGCCCTTACTGGATATGTGGTTTCCAAATATTTTCTCTCATTCAGCGGATTATCTTTTCGCTGTTGTGGTAAAGTCCTTTGATGTATACAAGACTTTAATTATGATGAGGTCCCATTACCTATTTTTTCTTTCGTTGCTTGTGATTTGGATATCAAGTCTAAGAAACCACTGCCTATTATAAGATCCTGAAGATGCTTCCCTGCATTTTCTTCCAGGAGTTTTATAGTTCTGGTTCTTATATATAGATCTTCAATCCATTTTTATTTAATTTTTGTATATGGTATGCAATCAGGGTCCTCTTTCATTCTTTTGCATATAGATATCCAGTTGTCCCAGCACTATTTGTTGAAGAGACTATTCTTTCTAAATTGAGTAAACTTGGCAGGCTTGTCAAAAATCAACTGGCAACAGAGGCAAGGGTCTATTTCTGAACTCTCAAATTGATTCCATTGGTTGATTTATCTACCCTTGTGCCAGTTCCGTGCTGTTCTGACCACCGTAGCTTTGTAATATGCTTTAAACTCAGGAAGTATGAGTCCTCCCCCTTCATTTTTCTTTTGCACGATGTTTTTGGCTATTCAGGGTCCCTTACCCTTCCAAATACATTTGATAATTGACTTTTGCATTTCTGCAAGGAAGGCTGTTGGAATTTTGATTGGGTTTATATTGAATCTGTAAATCATTTTGGGTAAAACTGACATCTTAACAATATTTATTCTTTCGATCCATGAACATAGAATGCCCTTCAAGTTATATCTTCTTTGATTTCTTTTAGCAATATTTTGACATTTTCTGTGTACAAGTCTGTGCCAGTTTGAAACTGTTACGTACCCTAGGAAAGGCCATGTTCTTTTAATTTGGTCTTGTGGATGCAGACTTATTGTGGGGTGGGACCTTTTGATTGAATGTTTCCATGGAGATGTGACCCACCCAATTGTGGGTGAGACCCTTGATTAAACTATTTCCATGGAGGTATGAACCCACCCATTTAGGGTGGGTCATGATTAGTTTACTGGAGTCCTTTAAAAGCACTCACAGAGAGAAGGAGCTCAGAGAAGCCGAGAGAGACCTTTCAAAGCAAAGCTAAGATACGTAATCCAGAGTTGCCCCCCCCCAACCCCGCCCCTGCCCTGGAGAAGCTAAGAGCCGACACAGACCCAGATGCTTGGAGATGCAGACAGAAAGATGTTTGGAGATGCTAAGCTAAGAGATGAAGCCCAGAGTTTGCCCTGGAGAAGCTAAGAGAGGACACCCAGATGCTTAGAGACATACCCCAGGAGCACAGAGCCAAGAGAAGCTAAGAGAGACAGAAGGCCAGAAGCATTGTAGAGAAAGCCGTTTTGAAATGCAACCCAGAAGCAAAGGACCAGCAGACACCAGCCATGTGCCTTCCCAGCTGACAGAGACATTCCGGATGCCAATGGCCATTCTTCAGTTAAAGTATCCTCTTGTTGATGCCTTAGTTTGGGCATTTTTATGGCCTTAGAACTGTAAATTTGTAACCTAATAAATCCCCTTTTTAAAAGCCAATCCATTTCTGGTATTTTGCATAATGGCAAAATACCAGAACAAAGTCTTTTTTGGTTCTAGCAAACCAGAACAAAGTCCTTTACATCTTTGATTAAATATTTTATATTTTCAAATTCTACTTTTTTGTTCATACATTGTCTTCTTAATATCCTTTAGCCCTTCATCGACATTTTCCTTCATGTCCTTGAATTGATTTAGGAGATTTGATTAAATTCTTTCAGGAAATTCTGTGTCTCCTCTGAAATTTTAATGTGTTCCCTTGACTGAGCCCTTTCTTCCTGTTTCTTAGTATGGCTGGTAATGTTGCTGATGTCTGGGCATCTGATTACTTAAGTTAATTCTGAGGGTCAGTTTCTCCCTCTTGTCTAGGGTTTTATTGTTGACTGGCTTTGTGTTAAGGTTCTTCTTTGATGCTTGATCCAACTTATTCTACACCTTTAGAATAGCCCATGTTTAACCGTTCAGATTTTCTCAGCTCTTCTTCATCTGATTCTTGCCCTGGATATGTGGTACAATTTTTGAGACTGTACTTTTGTACAGTTGTTTCACCTCCAGGAGAAAGGTTCTTTTTCTCTTCCCTGGGAATCTTGATCTCTTCTGTTTATTTTTGAGCAAATTTTCTACCCTGCTCCTATGATTTGTTTAAATACTCTCCCTCATTCAGTCCCCCCCTTTCCTTACACTTTTCAGTTCTATGATTCCTTTGTCTTACAGCAGTTCACTTTAAATACATCCCCCCCTTTTTTTTAAAACCTCTGGTCTCCCTCTGGTCTTTTCCCCGTTAGGGTATCCCTCCCCAGGGAGCCAGATGGCGTCAATCCAGAAAGGTAGGTCACTCCAGAAAAGCCCATTTTGCATTTAGGTGGTCCAGCCAACAGAAACTGGATTCAGTAAACACACCTCTTGCCTGCAGTGCTGCTGTGGTCCCCTCTGCCCCCCGGTGGGGAGGGAAGGGTCTCTTTTGTATGCAGCAGGGCATAGTGGTTTTGTTCTTCCCCAGTTCTCTAAGGAATTGGGTCCCTGTGCCTGGATATGCATGGGGTTCTATCTTGCTGCTATGAGTAGCTCTCTAGTCTGTGTTCGCAGCACGAGGGACCCAGGCCGCTTGCCTCTGCACATCTCCCTAGCTGCACAGGACCAAGTGAGAGGAGGGATGTGGGATCAGCAGGTCTGGGACAGAAATTTCCTACCTGCTTCTGTAGATTATTTTCCTTTCTTTTCGATGCAACATTTGTGGAGTCCTTCTCCAATATTCATCGTCCTCTAAAGTTCTAAGCAAATGGGATTTGCCCCTTTATTAGCTGATTCCAAGGGAAGATTTTTTCAAGGGATGTCTTACGTTGCCATGTTGATGACGTCACCCAACATGGGGTTTCTTTTTGAGGTGATGAAATGTTCTAAAACTGATTGTGGTAATAGGTGCACAACTCTGGGGAAATACTAAAAACTATTGGTTTGTACACCCTAAATGGGTGAACTAATGCATAGGAATTATATTTCAATAAACTATTTTTTCAAGTGTTTATGTCTTCGGATACTTACTGGGTACCTATGATGTGGTGGGCATCAGAGTGGACATAGGCTGAGCAGATAAAGATGAAAGACTTTAGCCCTGGAAAAGCACAAACTCTACAAAACTAAAACCCCTGTAAATCAAGCTCTTCTTGCCGTTAGGATCTTCTAGCTAGTTCTATGCATCAACCTTCTTGATCCAAGATACAGTTCTATTTTTATTTCAGTGCTTTATCCCACAGAGGTATTTATCTAATAACAGATATATTCCAGGTTACCCACCAAAGGTTACTAAATCATGCACTCAAAGAGCATTCCCTGTAAATGATACAATTTTTCTGTTAAAAAAAAAAGAAACACTAATTTGCTCTATAATATGCTTCTAGATACTCATGGTGCTTTTTAAAAATGGGGCATAATAGTTTCACTTTAATATAAACATAACAACACTAGACTTACGTGTTATATCTAGTCACATAACATTTAGTCCAACTTATGTTTATGCTTGTATAGATAATGAGATTTATTTTCAAATTTTTTCTTCCAGCAGGTGTCATGGAGAGCTCTCGTCTAAAATGCCAAAGGTCTGGATATCTAGATTCAAGACCTCATGTCATCAGGGCTGGACTGACACGTAAACAAAGAGTTTATATCTACAAAAAGAAGCAAGGGCATAGAAGAAAGGCCACACTTTTCTATTACCCTAAGTAAATAATCTGATACATAGTCAAAAGTTTAAATACAAACATGTTCACTGCAGCAATATTTAAAATAGCAAAAAGTTGGAAACAACCTACATGCCAATAATTGGGGCTATATAATAAATAATGGTTCATGACAGAATACTATGTGACCATTAAAAATGATATTTTACAAATACCCCAGGATATGAAAAAACTTAATCTGCTTTATATATTAAGTGCAAAATATCAAGTTATAAATTATCATGTTCAATGTTACCTCAATTTTATAAAACTAATGCATACGAAAAAAAATCTGAAGGTTATGAAATGAAAAGTTAGTTTATCTTCAGTAGTATTATTATGACTGATTTTAGTTTTTGTTACATTAAAATTAAATTATACAGCTATATATAACTCAAGTGTATTTCTGATATAATCAAGAAGACTAAAAAAAAATCAAACAAAAAGTCTATAGTTATTTCTCATCTTCTCTTCAAAGTAAACTGCAGAGAAAAGTTTCTGATTCAAAATGAGAGTTCTGGTTATCTGAGTTCTACGTGCCTGAAGTTTTAACATATTCTGCACTTGCTGAGTGAAACTATTCAAGTCTTGGAATCTCTTCTCTCCTTCTAGTTTCTAGTCTCTCTTTACTGAGGGCTTTGCCAATGGTGTTCTCCGTGCCAGGACATTCTTAGCCACTCTTCCTATCACCTGCTTAGTTGTGAAGAATAAGAAAGTAGAGGTGTCATTTCCTCCAAGAGGGGATGCCTCTTTGGCACCTCTTCTATATATGCTAATGGAATCATGATCTTGGGGTTCTACAGCATTTATCACATGGTACTGGTTTCATATTTTCCTCCCTCACAGACTCTACATTACTTAAATGTTTGTTTTGTTCACCACTATATCCCTAACATCCAATCTAGTTCCTAGAACACAGTATGAATTTGATAAATATTTTTTAAAAGATGAATTAGTACAGTATTGGATGAATGAATAAGGAGATCATCCATCTCGGTGGCTGAACATGCCTAATACTTAGAAGCCTATACTCTCACGTAAAACAGGAGTATGTGCTTTACGTACTGGAAACATGAGAATGTAATCATTCAGTATTTTAAACCAAGAAAGTGTGTGTGTGTGTGTGTGTGTGTGTGTGTGTGTGTGTGTGTGTGTGTGTGTACACAGGCCCCTCGTGGGGTCAGCCTCAGGAGAAACCTCCCCTGAACGGCCCCCAGCCACTCTTGTCAGAATCCCTGTTACAAAGAACAGGTCCTATGTTGTTCCTATTTTCAAAGTTTAAATAATCTGAAAGCATGAATCTAGTAGAAAGTCAAATATAAACAATAACAGGGTATTAAATACATTAATGTCTTAAATACATAACTTACAAACAAAAAGGTAAGGTACAATTGTGGGAGACAATTAAAACAGAATTATACCATATTTCCTTAACTTAGTTTCTAAAGATCAGATTCAGATGTTGCTTTTATTCATAAGCTTTGAAAAAGCAAATAGAACATTCTGCACACTGCTCACCATAAATCTTAACTTACCATTCAAATTAAATCTAAACAAACACGTAACCCTAAAAGTCTTCTCTAGTCACTCAAATATTCAGACTATCAAAATCTGATTTCTGGAACAGCAGTTTTAGTATACAAGCGCAATATTTATGTTGAAATAATAGATAATGCAAATCATGATAGTTTGTGCTTATGTTATAGCTAAGCTTATTCTTCTGTATATTGCAGGGGTTCAACAGTCCACAAATTTACCCAAAGCTCAGGCTGTCTAACAAAACGATTTTACTATTTAGGACAGTTTTAATAATGGTTTAGATTCACAATCTATTTGGTAAGAACTGATAAAAGCTTCAGACAATATGTACTGCTTTGTACTATTTACTTAGTACTTGATCATAATAGCTATACAACAGGCTCAAATTAAAAATTAATTCACAAATTAAACCTCTACCTTATTTTAACCACTACCATATTCACCTTCCTTCCAGGTTGTCTAGAAATGATAAAAACAATCTGAATGAAATATCAAGGTCATGTTTAAACTAGATCAATGATTTCTAACCTTAGTTGTGCAACAACCCAATTAGCCAAAGGTACATTGGTAAAGTCTCCAAATATAAATTTTAAAATTTATTTAAAATTTAAAAAGTATTCTTGATGCATATATAAAAAGTTGGAAGATTTTAAAAACAATTGATTTCCCAAACTCAGAGTGGTTGGTGACACCTCAACTAAAAGTAGAACAGGACCCAATTATCTTTTTCAGTAGGTTTGGCAGAAATTCAAAAATTTGGGTTAAAACATTTTTTTTAAATCCATATTCAAGGAACAAACGAAAGCACTGCATGAAGAAGAAAACAAATACGACTATCATTCTACTGCTGTGCTATTCTAGCATGGAGATTCCGGGATGCACAGTCCTAGTCCTGGAGCTGCTCACGGTGTGGTGAGGAAAACAGGCATGTAAACAGATAATTATGTTTCAGTGGGTTCAGTGGGATGCTGCCCTAAGGTCACTCACTGGTCTTTTAGTCATCTGGTGCTACTTAATTAATTGACTGAGTACTTGGCCACCTACCACTGCCAAAAATAAATAAGACAAAGGGCTTTCAAGAATTTTTATATCTAGTTTGGAAAATTATACGAACTTAAACCAACGTGCAAATAAATTGTCCTGAGAATACAAAGTGCTAAAAGCCTTAGGAAAAAAAGTGTGCAAAAGAAGAAGGTATGCATGGGAAACAATATGGCTAGGACCCAATGCAAAAAGAGTGATTGGGTGGAAAGGGGACTAGACTACCCTCAAGGAGGACCTTGAACATAGAACTAAGGATTATTTCTGACTAAAGGGACTCTTCAACAGATGAAGTTCTTGGGCTGTTTTGAGCTGTGATAGGGCCATTTTTAAAAAGAATTTACTCCCAAAGCGTACAGTGTTCTGGAGAGAGCTTGGAGGTGAAGGGAACTGACCAGTTAACCCAACGAGCCTGTAGTCTGGCATAGAATGAAAAAGAGTAAAAGGGAGATATGAATTCACGTCAGAAACCACTCTCACATCAATCATAACGAGAGGTTTTGTTTCTTATTTGTTTTGTTTTTTAAGGAGGGGACATTGGTTTCAATGCCAACTAAAATAATATACTTACAGGATTTGGCGAATGATGGCTGTAGGGGAAGAAGATCATCACTCGGATTTTGGAACCTGTGGAACTGCGGAGAAGGATGATCACTTCTAAAGGTTGATTCAGGTTTCCGCACGTGTTCAAGCTATAAAGCAATTCACTGAAACAGCCTGCAGTGTTTTCTATGTTTGGTTTTTCGTTGTTATTTTTTAAGGGAACATGCTTACACTTCAGGAAAAGAACTCGAACCTTAAAGTCACATTTGCTGTGCTGACAACCCACTATGTAAGGTTCATTTGTGTCCATATTTAAGTCTCTCATTGCAATGCAGGACTAGCCTACCCAGCCTTAAATTATCTCTCAAGCAAAGTTTCTGTCAGGGCTTCCACCTTCTGTTGAACACTGTGGGTGAGCAGCTGTTGGGAATTTTTTACGGAGGACAGAATTATAAGAAGTTATACCTCAACTTGAAGGATGTAAGCCATAGAGAAAAAAAAATACCTATCATAAATGTTGATTAAGTAGCTAATCAGGTGACTAGTTAAGGTGCTAGAGGCTCTTGCTAGATATTTCTTGAAGGTGGCTCACCATTGGTAGAAGAAGGTTTGTTAAAGTCTAAGGCTTATATTTGGGGGCCCGTCTTTAAGAAAAAGAGTGCAAAAATACATGCAAACTTTACAAAGACAAATGATGATCCAAACACATTTTTAGGGCCCCTTCCCAGGGCCTTGAAGGAAAATGTACCTATTCATAATAGTCCTGTCTAAGAAGATGAATAGAAGGTGGCAGGCAGTTTTAGACATCACACTTCTTCTGTTGTCATTGAAGAAGCAAACTATCACTAGACAGCACCAAAAGAGTTAAAATTACCCAAGAAAATGCAGGCAAAAAAGAGCTGAGTGGCCTAGACTGGCTGATTATTCTTCTAAGGATCTCATTTGACATGAGTAAAAAATACAAAGAACGTGTGTGCCCAATTTTACAGAAAACATATGGGAACTTACCTGGGGAAATTTGCTTTCTTTTAACTAAACAAGGAGTCTTTTCAGGTATTCTGAGTTGAAATTGAGAAGGACATTCTTAATTGTAGAAAATGTGGAGAAAGCAGAAGCCACTGGAGAATGGTGACCATAATGCACTAATATTCAACTCCATTCCTGAGTAGGTAAAGAGACTAGAGCTAGAACAAGACTTAAAATATTTACAGGGAAAGATGCAACACTCAAGGAAGGAAGGAAATGGGAGAAAAACAGCAGTCTCTCTATTGAATAACCTTCCAGCAGGAACTTCTTTCAAAAGAAAGATTTAAAAAATGTTAAAGAAAATGAATTTATCCCTCAAATTGCTGGTCCTCAAAATAAAATTACAACAAGCATGAAATACATAAACTGGTAAGGTAAAGAAGACAACTTTTTCTATCTGAGATGCCCTGTGTAATTCAGGATTCCACTTGGATGAAAGCTTGGGCAAGCACTGCCTCTCTAGCTCTGAAATCCCAACTGCATAGAGGAAATGCCCTGCACCAAATGGGGATGCTCCAGTGGGAGCCCACAAGGCTAATGACTAAGGAAAGGTAGTGTAGTAGGATGGGAGCTCAAAGATCAGCACAGCCAAGACCAGGGCATCATCTGCAGCATGATAACACCTTCCCTAAGGAAGGCTCAACTGCTACCCAGCCCCTCCCCTACCTGCTAGGAACACCACTAGTGGGAAAAGACTGGAAAAGGCAAAAGAATGGGCAAGGAATGATTCAACAGGACAGGCTGGGGTTGATTCCAGGCTCCCTCAGGAATAATAAAGTGGCAGAGGGGACAGGAAGAGAGACAATTAGTACATTCCCAGGCAAGGGAGAGCTTGAGACCAAAGAAAAGGATGGATTAAACATCAATTTTGCCAGTCTGCCTACTTCAGCTACATGTCTCTTCACTCATATGAAACTAACAAGCAACCAAAACAATGGTACAAATCTTCACAGTCATGGCAAGAACTCTAGGCAGAAGGAGCTATTCTGCCTCTGTCATCCCCTGAGATCTTGAGCAAGCCCCCTCAGCACCTTCTCTAGACTTAATTGTAAAATAAAGGGGTGGGGAAACTAATCTCCATGGGTCCTTCCAGAGCTAGTATTCTAGAACTCTGAGGATAGAGTAAGGATAGCACAGTATACCTAATAAGTATGAACTCTGGAGCCAGACTTCCTGGATCCGAATTTTGCCAACAGTCATAATAGCTGTCTGAATTGGGACAAGTTACGTGACCTCCCAGTACTTCAGTTTCCCTCTCTACAAGAGAATAGTCTTTACCTCATGGCTGTCCTTAGGATATAATGGTGTGTTAGCTCTAACCAAAAACACTGGCATATGTGTAGCGAATCATGTTTCTGAAAAGCTCTTCCTCACAGGAGGGGTACTCTGCCCACCACTTCCCATGGTACTTCTCCTTCTAGGACAGAGGCATTATTAATCATGCACAAAATTCTCCCCTAGCCTCGATGCAATGTCAGAATCCTCAGTGAAATCAGGGTTTATGCTAAAGATGAGAGTTCTAAGTCAGCCATATCCTAAATATGGATAATATTGTGCTCCTGCATCACTGTTTCCACCCCAAGTAGTTCAAACTGTTCCAAATGTAAGATCTTCAAAAATACAGTTGAAGAGATCCTGTTCCAGTGGAAAGGATTTCCAGGAGCAAGCCTACAGCTAGTCCATGACTAATGAACTCTCCAATTCCAGTTACATGGACCAAACAAACCATAGTTTCTGTAGAGTCATCTATACTACTTTTATCAATTGAAAACAATGGTAACAGCAAATGAACTGAGTTAGCTGACACTCTATGAAGAGGACATTCCTCTAAAAAGTGACAACTTCATTCAACAACAGATCCACAGTCCAAAGCAAGGCCCTGGGAGCAAATTATTGGTGATGATGGGATGGGATGGAGAGAAAAGACAGCAAGAGCAGTGCTTTAGCAAATTTGATTCAGGCAAAGATCAGAGGATAAAGATCTTCAAATGCCCCCCCCCCCCACCCTGCTGGTCTTAATCTCTGGGTAAGTATAGGGCACTCCTCAGGCTCAACACGTCCAAGTGCATGGCCTCCTCTGCTTGCACTTCCTACCTCAGCTGCGACCACCACAGTCACCCAAGTCAGAAAGCTTTGTCTACTTGAACTGCTTTTTCTCACCCCTTACTCCCACCCCGTGCAATCCTCAAGTCCCATGAACTCTACCTTGTATCCACTCCTCAACCAAGCCCTCCTTTCAATTCTACTACCTCTACTCCACTAACAGCTGGGGAAATTACAATGCAAGCCTCTAGTTTTGCTCCTCTTAAATCCATCCTCTGATCAAATCTCAGTTAAATCTCCTACTTAAAACACCAGGGCTCTTAAATGCAACAACATGGATGAATCTCAAATATTTTATGCTAAGTGAAAGAATACAGACTCATAAAGTTACATACTTTATGATTCCATTTAGATGGCTTTCTGGAAAAGGCAAAACCATAGGGGCAGAAATTAGATCAGTGGTTGCCAAGGACTAGGGTGTGGGAAAGGGGTGACTACCACGGATCACTGAGAAAGTTTAGGGGGCATTGCAAATGTGCTTCACTTGACTGTGGTGGTGGTTACAGTACTAAATATCAAACTAAACTCTAAAATAGATGAATTTACTATGGATAACATACCTTCATTTAAAAAATTTACAAAAGTAATGGAGGGAGGGTGCCCAAGGTCTCTCTCCCGTTACCTCAAGACTTCATGGCATTTCTGATCAGGCCCTCATTTTGCCCCTCACACTCCAGCAACACTCAACTTTTTAAAACAACCCACACAGTTTCTCACCACTGTCCCTCTCTTCAACACAGCTATTCCAAATTAGCTCCTAACTCCTCCAACCTGGCTGTCCCTGCCTCTCCCACCCTTCATATCCCCAGGCTAAGTTAAGCTGGCATTTCCCCTATCACTGCATTCACAGAACTGTATTATATGTATTACAGGCATAGGTTGTGCTATTATTACTACATATTTTAATATATTGATATATTTGTATACACATTTTATATACCTATTTGTTATTATTGTCCCCCAGCAGTAATCTGAAAAATGAGTTCTTTGAGTACAAAGAACTTTTTATTCACGTGTTTATGCAGCCCGGTCCATGGCAAACACGCAATAAATGTATGTTGGAATAAATGTTCCCAAAAGGCAGGTTTTGCTTGTCTACCTCATCACTGTATCTCCAGTACCTCTGAGGGCGCCTGCTTGGTTCAACAAATGCAGGCAGTCTTCACTTTGCCCAGTATTACGAGAATGTAAAAATGGCCATATAAAATGATCTTAATGACCAATACAAAAAATTATGTTTTAAAAATTTGTCAAAACTCTCATGTCAGTTACAAATGTGTAAGAAGATGACAAAATAGTAAAACTAAAATCTATTATGTACAGAGTAATTAAAAACATTGGAAACCTTGAGAAAGTGTTTTATTTCATTATAAAAATGTTTCGAGAGTGGATGAACAGTGCAGCCTTCTTCTGGTTGTATAACTTACAATTCTAAGAGATCATTTTTTCTATGACTTGGAAAGTTATCGTATTCCTTTCTAAGTGTGCATCAGCTTCCAACATTTTATCCCTTGCACTCTCAATGTCATGAAATACCTCCAAGAGTTCCGTTAATGTTGTTTGCCAATGTCACTGTCTTTAGTACATCTTCATCCTTCTTGTCACAGCTACTTTCCTAACTTACACTGATAAATTAATTCATGCTAACTCTCTCTGGCTGCATAACTAGAGTCAAGATTTCCATGGTAAGCTATTTTTTCTAGAACCCCATTTGCAACTGATTCAAATTTCACTTTCAGTGTAACCACTTTTCATTTCTCTGCTGCACTTTCACCTTTGTTGTCTCTTTTTTGATTATGTTTTTGTAAGCTGTTACATGAACTTATAAGTGGGAGACAAGGAAGTAATGTAACTATACACATGGCTGTATGCTTGTAACCTGATGAAGAAGAGCTAGTTATACCTTATGTAATTACTCACAATTAATATACTATTGTCACTAGAATTTGAACCATTTTGTTAGAGGGCCAATGCTATTTAATTAAACCAGGGTAACTGAAAATTGTGCATACTGGCACCACACAAAGTGAGAACTATCTCTATTTAATAAATAAATAGTTTGAGAACAAATGAACTGGCTTACCGCTGCGATTTAAGGAACAGGAATTAGTGCCCTTCCTATGTCCACTTTCTGGTACCACAGAAGTCAGCACAGCTTTTAAAGATCCAATTCATAGTCAAATATAACAGATAAATGGAGAAATCTTTATTATAATCCCAACTCTGTCACTAGTAACAGTATCACTTACTGACACTGTGTCTCTATAACCTTCCCTAAAACTACCTTCTTCACAGGGGTTCCACTTCAAAGGAGAAATAAAAATACTTATCAAAATTCATCTAGATACTATATATCAAATACAGGCATTATCTTATGAGCTTATCATGAATTTTCTAATAGAATCCTCCTAACACCTGCGTGGTAAGCATCATACTCCCCATTTACAGAATACTGAGACACAAAGAAGTCAAGTAATTTGCCCACGAGCATGAAACAGGATTTGAACTCAGAACGGCTAATGTCATAGGTCAAGTTCTTCAAAACTTCACCAGTAACTTATCTGCTTTCCTCAGAAGTAGAAAGGCATGATCACTGAGAAGGGAAAAATACTGACTCCTTGAAGTGACACAAACCTAATTCACTAAGACTCAACATAGTAGAATCATCTAGTTCTGTGGGGACATTTTCAGGCTTTGGGCAAAGAGACAAGAATGCACGGTGTACCACATACAAGAACTAAGAAGACCATTCCCAGAATGCAGAAGGAAACAAAGGAATAGAGAAAAAGTTCAAATGCATTCCATTTAATGATAGTGGGTAGAAGTTAAAACACCAGGAAAGAACCAATTAAGAAACAACATACACTTTGCAAGAATAGCGAGGGAATTGTATTTATCACGAGAGTACAGAAAAGCAAGAGTGCTATAAAAACAAGATACGCAAAGCTAACAAACTTCATTGACATTTTCAGTACCACTGACCTGAAAGTTAGTAACACTGTTTGCTGAGGTCTGATTTCACAAGGAATTCCATATGGAACAGGAACATGAGAGCCTAATAAGAATGTATGATACAAAAGCAAAGGGATTAGTTAACTAAAAATGTGGATTCCTCTCCAAACACAATCCACTCATAAGGACACATTTACCACATTTGTTTCTCATTAGGGGTATTAACTGAGCAAAGATTCTCAGTACCAAGCAGTCCTAATTATAATCTGTGTTAGGAAATAGAGTTTTCTCTACTAAAAGGGAAAAAATACTGCAAGAAGCAGCTTAAATATAATAACACGATTGTGTCAACAAAGTCAGACATCAAAACAAACCTAATAACCCCAAGGGATACTAACTGTGAAAACTGAATAACCAGGGCGACAATACAATAATTTTTAGACTCTTTCCCAACATTTTGCTCTTTTTTCTCTCATTATCAATCACAACAAGCCAAAACACAAATAAATTGCCTAGGCCAAGAGTTCCCAATTTACAAATAGCAGAAACATTAAAAATAAATAAAAACCAAACAACCATGTTGGTTCCATCACACATTTAACCAAGGTACTGCCAGGGGTTAACAAGGTCAACGAGGTGAGTTCATTGGCTGGTGTGCACTTGCTTTGGGAAAGGTCAGTTCTAGTTTTCAATCCCACCAAAAACGGGTTACTTGTCTTTCATGTCTTGAAACAGAAAATTCTTAAAATGATATACAGTGGACTGTGTGGCTTAAGTTGTAAATTATAAGAACTATTTTGCAAATCTGAAGGAAAAATAATAGAAAGGCATGATTAAAGCATACAAGTATTTTTAGATAGAAATGAGTAACAGGAAACCCAGCTTAGAAGGGTTTACATATTAGCTGTCTCACAGAAATAAGAAATCAGAAGTAGTAGCCGAGTGTTGGTTATCAAGGACACAGACTCTTCAAAGGTCTCGTTCAGCCCTTCTATTTGCAGGTTTTTGTCCTCATGCTTCTAGAGATGGCCAATGCCTCTCTAAAGCATAACAAACACATTACAAGCAGTAGCTTGTTTCTTTATTCCAGATGGGAAACTCCTGCTACCCTCTCCTGGCAAACTTCCCATACAAATTACTGGCCAGAACTTAGTCACATGCCCACTCTTAGACCTATCACTGCCACGAAGAATGAAATTATGACTGGTTTATTTATACTAAACATGAATTATCTCCTATCTTTACTGAGATGAAGGACTTCCCTGTGCCCACTCCCCATCTCCAGCTACCTGGAA
This sequence comes from Choloepus didactylus, assembly GCF_015220235.1. NCBI lineage: Eukaryota > Metazoa > Chordata > Mammalia > Pilosa > Megalonychidae > Choloepus > Choloepus didactylus. Next base: position 65,303,218 of record NC_051316.1, read on the forward strand.
AGGAAAAGGTGGGATGGTTTTAATAAGAAACAGACACTCCTTCAATTATTTTTAAAGACCTATAAGACAATTATAAAAGGACTGTGTTGTGGAAAGAAGCAGAGCAACCACTATCACCAACTAGAGCTGGGCCCCTTTAAGTTTAGAGAACACTCCACCATTAGACAAACAAGAGCACCAGAATGCAATAAACTATTACTAGTAGGGTGAGTAGGAGCCAGTAAACCAAAAGTGGCTTAAAACAAGTACAATTTCTCAGCAAACAGCATGAACTAAAAGAAATGGTCTCAACTGTCTCCAATTTTACACTTCCCAATATAATCTACTCACTTGTCAGCCGCTGCTTGGCACGGGTAGGGGATGAGAGAACATACAGGTTTGGACCTGTCCATTACCCCGTTTCTTTTCTCTTAAATTTTTAGCCCTTTTTCATTTAGGCGATTTTTCCCCTCCTAGAAAAGCAGTCAAGGGCAAATGACAAGAGCCTATCTGATAAAATACCCCCATAGAAGATATCTTCCTGTATTTGGGATTCAGTTCTAGGCTTGTATTGAAGGAAAATTTAAATACCCGAAAGACTCAAAACGCAAACTCTCTTTGAGTGCATGGGACATTCCATTTATATCTTAACTTTACACACAGGATTCACTCTAAAAATTGGAATCATTAGGCTAATATATGAATGCAAAGTTATGAGGTTTTTCTTATTTTAAGTTAAACTGTATCACACATTCTTCCCCAAACACATTCATTTTCCACTTCTGTGCTTCGCATTGTTCTTCAAATTTTCACACCTGATTTGACAATTAATGCAATCATTTCTGTCATTCAAATCCCATCAGATGAAATTCAGGGACCATCTCAAATGCCCAAGTTTCTCCCTGTCTGGGGATAGCCCAAGACTTTTAATCATTGCTTACAGGATTCACTCACTGTTCAGCTTTCAACCTCCTGAGGCCCTTAGCAGATTCTAAGATGCAAGGGCTCTGTAAAAGTCTCCTGAAGTACTGAGATTAAAAAGAAGGCTGACCTTATTTGAAAGTATGAACACTGCTTACTTCTTTACTCACTTATTTTTCCTCCCTTTAAAAAGGGTGCAGGTAGGAAAGAATTGGCAAAGGAAGTGGGAAGTCTTAAGAGAAAACGGTAAGGAGAAATACACATCTGACTGGTCTTTCTATACTCCAGAAATGCCTGATCTGCATGCATCTAGACACAACAGAACAGACACCAACAAATGATGGCTACTAATTCCAGTGAGCTTTTTTTTTAAAAAAACACACTCCAGAAGTCACTGTAATACCGGAAACATTTCAGAGACTGAGCCATCTGATGACAATTACAGGAATCCTGGAAAGGAAAAGAATGCTTGGAGAAGGCCAGACGCCCATGCAATTATAAACCCTACCTCAGCCCCAGAGTCCTTTCCACACCCTCCACATCACTGACAGCGAGAGGTGGAGGGGGAAGCTGTTACTCAACAGTCTTGGCTGACCCAGAGGGAAAGGCATGCTCAACACACACTGCGCTCCAGAGCAGTCAGCATGATTTTGGTTTGCTCAGTTTTCTCATCCTTTGAAGTAAGATATTTCATGATTGTCATGAGTCTGGTTCCCAGGGGTGTGAGATTTATAGGAACCAAGACTTTTACAGTAAAGACATGGTTAAAAAGGCAAACCACTGAAAGTGTTGGTATGAATCTAAAACTTTTCCAACTGCCTTTATTCCCTGAATTGGTCCTTGTGGAATGCCAGGGGGAAGGGCAGTGGTTAGGAGAAGAAAAGGAGCTAACATTTACTGAGTATCTCCAAGAGCAAGATACTTTCGGGATTAAGAAACCCTGCAAGGGAGATGACATCCCAATTTAATGAGAACTAAGGCTCAGAGGCAACTTGCCCAATCCCAAAGCTCTTAAATTAAGACAACTGGGTAGAACACCCAAGCCCATTTGATTCCAAAGCCCACGCTCTTTCTACTAAGCTACACTGCCTGTGAGACAGTCAAATACATGAAACACAGAGATAAAATTTGTACGGCACAAAATGGCATTCACTATCCACTATCTTACAAGGCAAAACTGACTAAATTTCTTTCCTCTTAAAGAAGTATGAGAAGTGATTCGCAGGTATTTTGGAGAAAGTTAAAAATGATCTGTTAAAAATTATTTATTATACTACCCAGAGAACAGAGAATGTTATTACTACCCATTTGGCATATTTCTTCCAGTCATTTTTCTTTACAAAAATACTTTTTTATTTGCCATAAATTTGGGGCCATACTATTTATGTCTACATTTTTTCATTAATATATCCTAGGTACCCTATGTCATTAAAAATTCCTCAAAAGTATAACCTTTTAAATGCATCAGAACATATTTCATAACTAAAGTCTACTGACCTGTGTTGATAGGGTTTGAGAATTTAAAAATCTGAACTATTACATATTCCAGATGTCTAAGGAAAAAGGAAGTAGGGGATACTGCTGAACAATGAATCTTGATTCCACAGAATCCCTGCTGTTTCAAGAGGGGTGTACTTCAGCTGAGTCACATTTGATAAATCTTGACATGGTGGATATATACTCAACCCACAAACACACGCAAAAGGCACAAAATTCAAAATTATGATTGCTAATATCACTAAATTATTTTCTACCAATAACTTTCTCTGGTCTCTAAAGAAGTCAAATATCAAAATATTAAACATTAGAGTTTTCTTTAAATACAGCAGAGTCATGGTAAATTGAATACTTGCTCTAATTTGTTAGCAAAACCTGTGCTTCTAGAACATGCCACACACCAAAGAACTGCTTGACTATCTTATAATACAATGTAGCATGGTGGTGTAATAGAGAAAATAAAAAGTAAAAATTATGATGATGAAATTATGGTTGGCTATCATTTAATACTTTTTCTGTGTCAATTGCTATTCTAGCATTTAATATAAATATTTGGATTTAACCCTCTCCAAATCTCAAAGAGTCCCTACCACTATTATCCCCATAAAGCAACAAGTAACTTGAACTCAGAAAACTTGACTTCAATTCCATTTTGGCTCTGATAAGCTGGAAATTTCTTCATCTCTCTGGATTATCAGATTTCTTCCCTATACAATAGAGTTAGGGCTAAGAAAACTGTACATTAAATGAGTTCTCACGTACCACAGATTTGACAGTCAACTGAAAAAAATACATATGCCCCACCCAATTCATGGAAGACACACATAACCAAATAATCATGCCACAAAACCTCATTATAGCTTTACAGTCTTTCTCAGCACAACACATAGTAAGTTATTAATAAAACAATTTAGTCCTTAAACTAAAACCTCCTTGGCCTCCCAAGGATGACACAATATCACCTAGTGTAAGGGTAAGTATACATTTGTAAGACTGTCACAAAAGTTCAAAAGTGAAAACTGGCTGGTTCTAGAAACTTAAACTCCAAAAGCCTGCAGATCTGAAGGGTTTTGAGAAACTGGGATTTCACATCACCCCCAGAAAGCTGGCTGGCTTAAACAGTCATATACCCCTACGAATGGTTGCCCAAGACAACCAGAAACAAGTACTCTCCAGTCTACCAGGGTGGGGCACGAAAATCCAAGCCAAATCCCAGTGAAAGAAGCAGGGCTATCCCGCCAAAGAAAGGTTGCCTCCAGAAGGAAGAGGGAAGTAGGGAGTACAAATCCTCATTTTTATCTGGCCCTGCTCCCATGTATTAAGTTAATGTTTTAGCTCAGTGAAAGTAATTACCAGCCTGGCTCTGCAATCCATCAATTCACTCTTGGCATTCTTGCTGATGCTTTCACTGGTCTCCAAGACCCAAGAATCCCTTTTGTTGGTGTGGAAGTGCAAAGGAAAGTTGGTTATTACTAGTTTCTCTTTCTACTCTAAATTTCTGCCAGGTAATTAAGAACAGAAAATGAAGAACTATTTTTGAGTCTCTTAATGGAAGCTATAAGGGTTACAGTAGGCATAGTCTCTCACAAAAATAACTATTAAAACCATACATCTTTGACCTCCCCCCTACCAAGTAGAATGGACAAATGTAATTTGGTTCTAGGTTGTTAACTTGGGGATTTGATCTACATCACCTCCATTCTATTTTAGGAAGTCTGCCAAGAGTAGCTTAATCAAAAAATGAAATGTGTATTTATTTTCAAAATACTTTCATATATCCCCGCAACTATCCTATTGGAAGGTGTTATTAGTATCCCCATTTTACAGATAAAGGATAAAGTTCTGAGGCCCCAAGATAACACTGCAAAAGTGACAGCAGCTCTTTGGTCTTGGCCACAGAAACAAGATGACGAAGGGGATGTCACTGTTTAGAAAGCGTCGCAGTAAGAAGCATACCTTGTGCCGCCACTGTGGCTTTATGGCCTACCTCCTTCAGAAGTCGACCAGTGGCAAATATGGCTACACTGCCAAGCACATGAGAAAGTATAACTGCAGTGCCAGGCTAAAATACCACCAACCCTCGTCAAATGAAGCACCCCAAAATTGTATACCACAGGCATGGATTCTGTGAAGGAACTCCTAAACCCAAGAAGACAGTTATTGCAGCATTCTATTCACCTTAAGGATTTCAGTGATTAGTTGGGCAATAAATGTTCTGATTTTAAAAATAAAAAATAAAAAGTGACAGCAGTCTTCTAACTCCGAACAGTAGACTTCGCTGTAATTTTCCCAACTAACTATATCTGTTATGGTTTAAAGAAATTCCTCCAACTAGAAGTAACATTCAAAGCTAGGTTAAATATTTCACAAATTTTGAACATCCTAAAAGCTATGCCCCAGCAGGCAGATGTTCATCTTGTATTCTCCACTACACTACACCAATATGATAAAGGAAACTCTGAAATTATCCATGTTGTTCCCCACCACCCTTTGTAAATTCATTTCCATTTCACAATTACCCTGAATGGGCAATATAAATATAATGAAGATAGGCCCACAGAGTATATACATTGAAGTAGAAGGTAAAGAACAAGGTGGTAGTAATAGCAAGAATAATGGTGAGCACTTCGCCACTTAAAGTTGTAGACACAATTGTTTTCTTTGGGCACCAACCAACCCCATGAGAAGGTGGTCTATGAGTACAGGTACCACCAATAAAAACCTCACGAGCTCTGAGAGCTATACAAACATCAACACAGCTGTCCTTTCTAATACTCAAAAGCAAGGTTCCAGGATCTGAAATGGAGCACAAGCAATGTCTGATGCCTTAGGCATACTAAAATCTTCTAGAATACACAATTATTTTTCTTGTTTTCTGAATTTAAAAGTATTATACATTTGCTGTAGAAAATTTGAAAAATACAGACACTAGTCATAATCCCAGCACCCAGAGGCAAATACTGATAACATATTGGCTATTTCCTTCCAGTCTATTTTTTTCCCGACAGCTGGACTATTTCAAACATTTTCTCTATATAGAATAAGAAGATATGTAATTTTTCAGGCAGTAACAAGAAGGGCAAAGTAGTGTAGAAAAAGTTAATTCCACTGTATTTATACAGTAAATTCAAATTTCTTGAGTAAAATTTCCATGTAATTACAGCAAAAATGCACAAAAATCCTTTGGAAAATCCCAGTGAGGTCATCATCTAATTCCTCCCAGTACTACACTCACAAAACCATAGATATTCTTAATCAGTAAAAAGAGGTACACTGGTCAGAATTTGTTTTGTTTTTCAGAACTTTTTATTATCTCAAATCCTATTTTTACATTAAAACTATTAACCCCATTGTCCTATCAATAAGAAAAGGAACTTTAGTTCACCCAAATAAGAAACTATGTAGAGCAGGAGAAAAGTTCTTATTTCCAAATAGATAAACAGGACTTAATCAAAACATAAAACATTTGTTCATTAAAGGACTTCATCATGAAAGTAAAAAGACAACCTAAAGAATGGGAGAAATTATTTGAAAACCATATATCCAATAAAGTTTCAATATCCAGAATATATAAAGAAACCCTACTATTCACCACCAACAACAACAACAAAAAGCAACCCAAATAAAAATGGGCAAAAGACTTTCATAGTCACTTCTCCAAAGAAGGTATAGAGATGGCCAAAAAGCATATGAAAAGATCCTCAACATCATTAGCCATTAGGGAAATGCAAATCAAAACCATGACATACCATTTCACACCCACGAGAACAGCTACTTTAAAAAAAAAAAAAAAAAAAAAAGATGTGGAGAAATCAGAACAATCATTTGTTGTTGGTGGGAATGTAAAATGGTGCAGTTGCTGTGAAAAATAGTTTAGCAGTTCTTCAGAAAGTTAAGTATAGAATTGCCACATAATGTGGCAATCCCACTTCTAAGTATATACCCAAAAGAACTGAAAGCAGGGACTTGAATAGACATTTGCACACTGATGTTCACAGTGGCATTATTCATAATTGCCAGAAGATGGAAGCAACGCAATTGCCCATCAACAGATTAATGGATAAACAAAATGGAATATTATTCAGGTATAAAAGTAATTAAGTTCTCATACACACAACACAGTTGAACCTTGAAGACATCATGTTGAGGGAAATAAGCCAGACATAAAGGAACAGATATTGTGCGATCTCAGTGATATGAAATATTTAGAATAAGCAAATTCATAGCATGAGAAACTAGAATATGAGTTACCAGGGGGCGGGGTAGAGTTAGGGAATGGAGACTTAATGATTAATTAGTAAGAGTTTCTCTTTGGGGGGATGGAAAAATTGGGGTAATGGTTGGTGGTTAATGGCAGCACAACATTGTGAACGTAATTAAAACCAGTTATATATATTTGAATGTGGTTACAAGGGGAAATTTCAGGGTGTATTTATGTTACTAAACTAAAAATTTTAAAATATGGGACTGTACAACACAGTGAACCCTAATGTAAACTATGGACTACAGTTATTAGTATAATTATAATATCACTTTATCAATTGTAACAAAGCTATCACACTAATGCAAAGTAGTAAATACAGGGAATAGTACGTGTGTGAGTGGGGTAAATGGGAAGTCTGTATTTTCTGCATTAATTTTCTGTAAGCTTACAACTTTTCAAAATTAGTTTAAGTTCCTATTTCTTTCTCAAAATAACATTTCTAGAAGATACAAAGGAAATATAATCTAAGTACGGCACATATGTCTTTTCTGCATAAATTTATAACCATGTAGCACAGCCTCTGTCCACTGTAATTTGAAATGGAGAGCTCAAAGCAAGGCCAACACTGTCTAGCAAGGTTGAAAGCAATCTACTTTCCACAACCAAAAAAAGAGACTCAAATGGAATCACTGACCTCCTAATGCTAAGAAAAGGTGCTGGAATGTAAATATATTTTCCAGCAATTTCATTGACTGTGTATTTCTAGGTAACTATTTAGGGGGAGTCTATAGAAAAATTACTTTTGTACTACTTACTGCTGGATAAATACAAATTTTAAATAATTTTTGCAGTGCAACAGACCTGGAATTTTATCCCCCACAGCAATTTTAAATGCCCTGTGACCCTCTTAAGCAGTGCCAATGTCAACATCTGGTACCTGGCACAAAGAAAACAGATTCTAAAAGGTTTTCTAAAACCTTTCATTTTCTTCGTGTGTTTTACATATGTTTCTAAGACAGTTCTCTTTCTCCTCCTTCTGATATACAAAAACAAATATGAACCTATTCTATTAGGCAGCTGTACTGTTTTAGAAGCAGAAGGAAAAATAATTACCAAATACCGGTTTGTCGCTAATGTTTTTCTCACCCTCGCCCCCACAAAGAGATTATATACCATATAATAGAGGCCTTCACCCTGAACAGATGAAAGAAACCCCAAAATGATGTAATTATCTCTCTGCAAATATATACAGTGGCAAAAAATGACTTCAAAATCCAAGGCATATTCCCTATACAATTCTCCATATTTCTGTGTGATTTGTTTTATTTCTTCCTGTATTTTCTCATGTAAGCCTTTTTTATAACCTTCAAATCCTCCAAAGATTTTAGCAAAAACAATGATGATCATATACTTTCGATAATCAGGATATTATTCATCACCTTTAAATGCTCCAAACTTTATTGGAGAATACCAAAGAATTCAAGCTCATTAATTAAATTAACACTTACCTAAGAAAGTTCTAAGTGATTTTTAAGAAGAGATAAGCAAAACTGACCACGCTTTACAAAGAAGTGAATGACAAAGTCAGGGAAAAAAAGAAAAGCTAAAATATTTTATTCAAAGACAATTTCTTTAATTTAAAAGAGAAACACAGACAAAATTAAAACTGCCTCCCAATTATATGTTAATTGAAACAAAGGAATAATCCCCAATATTACAGCTTCAAGACAGCTGCCTAAAAGTTCACTT